>NC_085941.1:18438300-19845234 GCF_963556715.1 Cydia fagiglandana
ATTTATTTATTTATTTAAAATTTAAGTCAGGCAACAAGGCCCATATTACAAATACCTTACAGACTAACATACATATATATTTTATAAACTTAAAAACTAAACACTATTTATGCGACAAAACGGCGTGGCTCCGTTGAATCGGCTGTTCTTGTTCATTTAGCATAACACCATCCCTATTATCCTCGCAATTTAAAAAGTCGTATGTTGTTATGAAAGTCGTATGCAGTTGTTACGTTTTAGCTTAGCACGGTAGTATTGAAAATAAATCGTCATGTTTTTTCCAAATTCTACTGAAGTTATCTGTTTACTACAAGTGAAAAGTGATTCCACTGTCCTTGCTATGAACTAAAATAACTTCTGCACCACTTCACGACACATAAATATATTTTAAATTACAAAAAAACGTTGTTTTTATAAATCAATTTAGCCATTTGTCACTGACTGACTGACTCACTGACTGACTCGGTCTTACTGAGATTGCCAATCGAGCAGTTTGTAAGTACCGCCTATCGCGGGGTAGTTTGCGTTGGGTCATAATTGAGCGGACAGAATACTTCCATGTATAGCATTTCGCTGTTATATACTAAGTACTATTCTATAGCAAAAACAATAAAAACAACAGTTATAATTTTACAAAATTGCACCATTTTTTACAGAACTGCATTGTATGCGTATATATTTAATATTACATTTTACAGCCTAACAACCATTAGTTTGCCAATTTTCCAATCATATTCATATCAATAAAAAATTCTAATCAATAATATTTTTATCGAAGAACCGTCCAAATGAATAACATCTCTAATTTGTTTGTAGCTCGTCACTTAGCGGAATGTTTTTTGCAATTGAAAAATCGCTATTTCGAATCACTTCCACGCAGCACGCTCTGAATTCTAAATGACGAATGACTTGAATGCAAAGTCGACTCCATGCTTTCATACCATCATCGAGCATTTAGGAAAATTCAACACTTTCCAGCTCGAATTAAGGTCGCTTTTTAAAATTGACGATCGATTGAGATAAGAGGTTTGGTAAATTTGATCGCGCTACACTTTCCTTCATACCATCATTAAAAAAATCACTCAGTTTCAAAAACTCAACTCTATTCCGCTCAAAATAAGGTTGATTTTTAAAATGTAGGATTAATTAAGATACGAGGTTTGGTAAAGTAGTTGATCGCTACACTTTTCTCTCGCTTTTCTCCGGTAACAATGTTACGATTTTCCTTGATGCTTAAAAATTTTCAATCGCTAATTCATTTCAAAGGTTTTTGCTGGGTTATAAGGAATTTAGGTTAAAATAAATCGTGTCGTGAAATATAATGCATTTCGTATTAATAGGTATGATAGTAAGGTACAGTCAGCTGCGGACATAGTTGCCCTCCCCCCATACGTAAAGCTAGTTTTCAAAAGGGATTAACTTAATATGAATCTCACTGTACATTCGCGGTAAACTAAGAAACAATAGTTTTGAAGAAAGTTGTTACAAGAAATATTTTTTCGAAAAACTCTTCCTAAGGGCTCGTTCAGAAATCATGTGTAAACAAGTAGCCCAAAGTGATCACATGATTTCTGGACGAGCCCTAATCATGGATCATTCCCAAATCAACCCTTGACATTTCAAATCAATATCAACAAAACAATATTATCGAAGGATTTTGTTATAAACCATGGATTACAATTATATGAAAAATCCCCCATATCTATTAACTTTCCCAGACACCCCTTTCAAAATTTCAATTCACAGGAAACAATCACACAGTAAATTGGTTAATTGATACATACCAGATCATTTATCAGACAGACAAATCATCGATATGTCCAGATTGCTCCTTGTTTCATGAGAACCAGGTTAGGGAAAATAAGTTGCGTTATTTGTAGCTTTCCATAGGAGAAGGATCCTTATGCTTTATCTGCAATAAACACGATAATAACAGAATTTCTATTGAAATTTCAGACGGAAACGTGCTTATTTCACTTGAAGCGCAAGGGCTCTTCTGTGATGGAAAGCCACATTGAAAACGGAGGTTAAATATGATGGGTTCAAACCCTACCATATAAATGAATTTTTTGGATAATTATTTTAGTTTTATTTAGTATTCGTTTTTAGGGTTCCGTACCCAAAGGGTAAAACGGGACCCTATTACTAAGACTTCGCTGTCCGTCCGTCCGTCCGTCTGTCACCAGGCTGTATCTCACGAACCGTGATAGCTAGACAGTTGAAATTTTCACAGATGATGTATTTCTGTTGCCGCTATAACAACAAATACTAAAAACCTGCTAAAAACAGAATAAAATAAAGATTTAAATGGGGCTCCCATACAACCAACGTGATTTTTGACCAAAGTTAAGCAACGTCGGGAGTGGTCAGTACTTGGATGGGTGACCGTTTTTTTTTGCTTTTTTTTTGTTTTTGTTTTTTTGCATTATGGTACGGAACCCTTCGTGCGCGAGTCCGACTCGCACTTGCCCGGTTTTTTTTAGTTAAAATTTGGTTTTATTTTATTACCGTTCAAGTGGCGCCAGTGAAAACGCGAAAAGTAGTATCAATATTGAATAACCTGATAATTACCACAAGATACGATTGTAAATAAAATATGTATTGAGTGAAATTAAAGAAACCCACATACCTATTTTACCCGCAATTCACCCCTATCAACATTTCAATCACTCCGACACAAAACAATCACACACTAAATTGGTTAATTGATCCCCAGACCATTTATCAGATAGACAAATCATCGATACGTCGAGGATATTTTGACAGCGCATAAAGGGTTGGATCGGTAACAAGGGCATTCGTTATCACCGTGACACAGCATGTTTTGTCGGTGATATATCACTGGAGGGGCAGTTGACCAGAACAAAAGTGGAGAAAATTCAGTAGGGCCACAAAATGAGTTGAAAAATGAATTTTATGGGGCATTTCGTATTAAAACTCTTCCTTTTTGGAAGTCGATTAAAAATGTAGCCTAGCTCGCTGTCTAATAAACGTAGACTATATGATAATATCTTTATTATAAGTTTTTTCGGCAAGTAGTTAAGTTTTTATCTGCCTTTCCCATAGTTTTAAAATATACCTACCTAAGTTTAAGACAGTATTTCTTATGAACACTAGTATTTGGTGATGCATTTTGTAGCATATTATTGTAAGATTTTCCCCAGTAAGAGTGCTTATAATTAGTGCATAAAGCAGAGCTTGAAAATAAAAATAAAGATAGTTAAGTAGGCATAATATATGACAATGCGCTTATGAACGTCAAATAAAGCTACACCGGCTCCAACTCACCTCTGCCTCGATAAGATTAAATCCCTCAATTGGAGGAGGGTATCCCAATATGGGACCGGCAACAAACTCGGCGGGACACATCTTTTTAAAACATTCCATCTTATTTACAAGCTTTTATTTAGTTTCACCTGACCGTTGTCTGTCGGTCTGTAATCAAATCTTGCAAGTTAAATTTGATCCACTTCCCTGTTTCCGATTGAGCTGAAATTTTGCATACATACGTAAGTCGGGTCACAGTGCCATATTACGTTGTCATTGAGCTGATCTGATGATGTAGACCGGAGTTGGCCATAGGAACTCTGTGATAAAACAACGAAACCTTATTGTGTTTGGGGTTTTTAGAATTGTCTCGATGAGTATTAGTTGCCTGTGGGAAGAAAAGTACAGTCAGCGATAAAAGCTTGTACCAAAAATGAATTTTTTGCCAAAAACTTATAATTAACATGCATTACGATTAAATAAGAAAAACCATGCTGACCTACTGCGGTCTCCTCTATTGCGGAATGGTGGACTCTTTGTTTCCCTTCATTTCACTGACTATGCGAAAGTCAAGGGTCATTTGTTGTTAAATTTACGATCCCTGATATTAAAATGCCTTAATGCTAAAAACGTTTTTTTGTGGCAATCAACATATATCACCGGTTTCGGTTTTCTTACTGCCTCTGCTTATAAGAACTGCCTTTTTCCTAACTAACAATCGGACCACATGAACTTTTTTTTCCGACTGCATGGTTATAAATAATTATTATGGGACATCTTACACAGATCAATCTAGCCCCAAACTTAGCAAAGCTTGTACTTTGGGTGCTAGGCGAGGATATACATACTTATATATGAGAATGAATACATAGGAAACATCCATGACTCGGGAACAAATATTTGTGTTCATCACACAAATAAATGCCCTTACCCGGATTCGAACCCAGGATCATCGGCTTCACAAGCAGGGTGCGTGCAGGGTCACTACTTTGGCTAGACCAGTCGTCAATGTTAAGGTGACAGCCCATTTCCAACGACAGCTGCATTACCGTTCATTTTACTATGCAAATTGACAATGACAGCGACGCGTTCAGTACTGGTAGTGCAGCTGCGTTTAGAAATGGAATGTTACCATTAAACACAAAAAAAAGTCTACTGACCTTACTAATATTATTTATGATTTGCAATACAGAATAGACTAACCTAAGTATTATCACTAGTAAAAATACATGTACATCCATTATTTTCTAGTGTGGGCAATTAAGCCCACACCTATCATTCACGACCATACCCTAATCATCGATGCATTTCACACTCGAGCGATTAGGCAATTTCCCGCTTCACTAATCGTCCGCAACTCGCATTTCATTTCAACAATATATTACAGGACAATATGTAATTTACCAGACATCCCTTGCGATTGTTCCAAACCTCAAAACGACGTAGGGCATAACCACCAACGCCTTTCTACTAAAACGCGCTTTTTGCAAACTAGTGGGAAACCACCGCGTAAAAACAAAAGAAACATCGATATGCCTTCGACGCTTTGCAACTTGAGACTTTAATGGTAAAATTTTAAGGTTGAATTTAGCATGATTTTGAATTGGACTTGTTACGTTTGTGTTTTTAAGTCGACATGTATTTATTTATGGGCTCTGTCAAGTGTAGGCAAAACAAACACTTATCGATCGAATTTTCTGGACGGTTAGTAATTTATTTGCATACTCTTACGCATGGGTTTTTAATTAATTGATACTAGAATACCTAGTGTTGGTTATAGATGACGCTAGAACCCCATTTATGTGAATTAAAAATTTTTGTTGTCCTTTACTAAAATTGGACTGTAATAACTGGGTGATTTTACGGTACTGAACTTGTGGACAACAGGTTTGGGTGTCATCATCATCTCAGCCATAAGACGTCCACTGCTGAACATAGGCCTCCCCCTTGAACCTTTATTCGTACCGGTTGGAAGCGACCCGCATCCAGCGTCTTCCGGCGGCCTTAACAAGGTCGACCGTCCATCTTGTGGGTGGACGTCCTACGCTGCGCTTGCTAGTCCGTGGTCTCCACTCGAGCACTTTTCGACCCCAAAAGGTTTAGGTGTAATATTGGTCAATAGTCGAGTTGTTTTATGACGCCTTGTATCGTAAAATTGCCATGACTGTAACCCCATTATATTTTTTTATCCATAATATATATATATATTGGCTGTTTTTATTTTGTTCCATCTGATTTTGTTAAAAATTTGTAAGTTTGAAGAGCTCCTCATTGTTTGCGGAATAAATACGAACTCCCAATTTGAGTCAAAAAGTGTATTTAATTTTCCGTTAAGTTACGAAAAACCAGTTCCGTAACTCAGGGGTAGATTTTTTATTACATACGGTGAAATTGCGCTTATATCGTACATAATTCACCTTCTTCACCAAATGATACCAAAATCTAAGGAAAGAAAACGACAACAAAATGAAAATCGGCCCATCTACCTAGTTCAAAACAAATATGTATGAGGACAACTGTACTGGCGTAATACAAGACTCGTTAAAAGGTCCTCGTCCCCTGAAACAAGGCAATTTTCCTTTGTCAAAAGTAATAAGACACTCCAGGAAAACGTCCTTTTCAGGCGCATTTATAAACATGTCATACGTAAAAACTAAAAGGGTCCTTTTAAGAAGGTAATGCTTTGTTTTTACTTATGAGCATTTTATTAGTATACCTACATGTTTTTATTTATTAAAAATGTATACAATTTCAAGAATTTCGGCATGCTTGTTACTAATTATTACCAATTAGCTTATGTATACATACATGGACTCCCGAACATAAGTACTTTAATAAAAAAAGTCAGCAACGTCGCACCCATACATATTTACCTCCTTATTCATAAAAAATTATGAGCCTGATTTAGTTTTACCCCTTTCTTACAAATACATAAGTCGAAATGACAGATAAAGACAAACAATCCATAGCTAGTTCAGATCAGTAAGGCGTTTATTAATAACGTCGGTACTCACCTTAGTTAAAATATCTGAAAAATGTCAAAAACACATCGCAAAAGCGTTGCAGACACCGACCCAGGACGTACTCAATAAAACTTTTTAGCAACGTGGCACAGATCCATACATATTTAGACTTCCAATTACTGTATAGTCAAAATGGCGTTTTAGATTTGCGACAGACGGCAAAATTTGCATGAACATAGTCAAACCGTATCAGGAGTTTGAAATTAACCTGGCCACCGGCTAGCAAACTTTTGTCATTCCCGTTCGCATGCAGTTGCAATTCTTGGCCGTATTCTACGTTTCAAAGTAAAAAAGCCGTATGTATACGTATTTGTGTGGAGATACGCCGTTTTTGATTAAAGAGTTATTGTGCAGTTTGCAGTAATGACTTCCAGGCACTGATTTTATGAGCTCGGCGTTTGATTATACTGCTGTGTTGAGTTAAATAGTCGTATCTCCATTTGAGTCCCATAGTGAACAACAGAGTTTTGGACTATTGAGTATGTAGTACATACTATGTACCCAATTAATTACATGTACATGTGTAAACATGCAATTTAATGTCGGATGTAGAAGAAATGTAAACACTTTCGAACGAAATCTTTTTGGGGATGGTGTATTGACTACAAAAAATCAACTTTAGGTTGGAATCTAATTATATATATAATTTTTATTACACAAATCATTAATTAAATAGGTAAAAGTCGATACGTTTATAATATTGGTTACTAGTTAAAACTAAACTACTTAGTTTTTAGTAACTACTTAAAGCAACTATTACGAGTATGTAGTTAAAAACTAGTAGTTGCTTTAACTAAACATAAAAGTGCCACGTACTGTAAAATTCAGTGCAAAAAAAGTGTAAAAATATTTTGACATGTTATAATAATTCCGAGTAAACAGCTTGTAGGAAAAAATAAAATAATGCAAGCTTTCCTAGAAAATTCCATCGAACAAGAGTGCGGTCGATAATTGAAATAACAAACTACGTTCTCTGGAGTTGACACATTGACGTTTAATTTTAGTGCGCACATTAGAAAAACCTAACAATTTCAGATAATGGTTACTTGTTTTACTAAATATTTATTAAAAGGACTTGTAATTTAATTTTTGGAGACTAATACAATACAAAAGACTTTAATTGATTTGACATGCCTGACCTTAATTCAATTTAGTTACAAGATAGACAGGCAAGTTATGAAATCAATTTATTTTCTCGACAAAGTCTATCGTAAAGAAAACACATTGCCAAAGAACCTAGACACTTTCAGTTTATTATCAAACTTACTAAATTGCCGGCTTGGCCAGTTTTATGTACTTGCTTGTAATTGATTTTCCGAGTTTAAAGCATCTAATAAATCTTATAATAAACTGCCTTTAGTACCGCTATTCCTCCATTGAAAAATGTTTTAGAACTTTAAATTTTAAAAGGTTTTGTCCGGTTTATCGTGTAGAATTATAATTAAAAGATTCTTTACTCAATACCATTAAGTCCATTAACTTAAAAATATTTTTTGCACAAAATTCCAACCAGTTGAAAGATTTTGAAGATCATCCGGCACATGTTGTAAGTTGTAATTCAAAATTACCTTTTGATTGGAACTTTTGAATTTGGATTCAAAAAGTTCAAATCAAAAGGTAATGTAATTAAATGAAATCTTTTCACAAAACTCCATATGTAGCTGAATTAACAGCATTAGGCATTGAAAGGGATGAAAAGGAAGGGGGAACTTAGATCGAGCATTTTCCAAGTTTCAGAATTTGGATTGATCATTCAGAAGACTACGTGTACATTAAATTAAATGGATGAAAAGGCTAAACGGAAGCGCTGGTGGCCTAGCGGTGAGAGCGTGCGACTTGCAATCTGGAGGTCGCGGGTTCAAACCCCGGCTCGTACCAATGAGTTTTTCGGAACTTATGTACGAAATATCATTTGATATTTACCAGTCGCTTTTCGGTGAAGGAAAACATCGTGAGGAAACCGGGCTAGTCCTAATAAGGCCTAGTTTACCCTCTGGGTTGGAAGGTCAGATGGCAGTCGCTTTCGTAAAAACTAGTTGCCTACGTCAAATCATGGGATTAGTTGACAAGAGGACCCCAGGCTCTCATGAGCCGTGGCAAAATGCCGGGATAACGCGAGGAAGAAGAAGAGAGGATGAAAAGGCTAAACAAATTAATTTATATTGAGAAGATTATTTTTACCTTTTGCGTGGGTGTTGAACTTTTTCTTAAAAGAGCTGGAGAAATTAAACCTGAAAGAAGTTCAAATGATTATTTATTTTATTTAACTAGGTGTTTTCTCGTCATTTTAAAAGTTTTTCATTATATTTTTACTTGTAACTTAGAATTCGTGCAATCACCACGGAAACTTAAGTTTTTAAATGAGACAACAAACATTTTGTTGTATGCTTAACTCATTCGCTGGTTTTCTGTAGACATCGCAAAGTTAAGATAGTAAAAAGCTAATTTTAATGCTGTGGAATATATTTTTCGGTGAATGATATACCTATACATATGTACCCGGGTCGTTAACTTTTATTGTATTTTCCACAGAAGATACCATTTTCTGAAATTCATATGGTCCAGAAGTTCTTTCCGCTATGATATGAAGATCTTCGTACAAAAGGTCAGCAACAGACTAAGTAGCTTTTCTGATGTTAATTCCTAATAAAAATTTCTTCTTGGCAGCAAGATATGCATACTCATAGAAACGAGCTTGCAAAATCTAAAACTACGTAAAATTACTACTGGTAGTCATAAAATTTACTTAAGACAAACAAAAGATTTGACATTGATATTCAAAATAGTCATACTCGATACAAAGCTGGGCACGATTAGAATTCAAGTATTATAAAATAATACACCACAAGTGCCATCAACGTCCGAACCGGTCTTACAATCTCGTCAATGCGATGTAAAATATTCCGTTCCCATGCTTGGCAGGCACACGTAGTCATTTTATTATGCCCTAACACGACCCCCCTTTTTCAATATAAGGGTAAACCGTAAAATTTTATTTTATACTGGTTACTTTGTTCATTGAATCTTCGTGTTATGCTAATCGGGTGATCACAAAGGCAGGAAGACCGCATTGTGGAACTACTTTGAATAAGTATTTACAGTAAACAGGGCTGAATGCATTAGCGTTGGCTTAAATTTTAAAAACGTCTCATAGAGTGTTATATATGGGCCTTAAAGCGCGGCTTGAGATATCATTAGTGCTCGGAGCGCGCTCTCGGGCCAGATTAAGACTAGCACTGACTTCTTATGCCGACCTTTTCTCTAAGTCCGGGCCCTCACATGCGTAAGAAATATTTTAGAACTGATGCAAATTGTGGTGATCCGCAAACCTGCTATAAGCTCCTGGGGTAAAAAATATGTACCACTATGTATATATGTGTGTGTTTGACGACCGGTCTGGCCTAGTGGGTAGTGACCCTGCCTGCGAAGCCGATGGTCCTGGGTTCAAATCCCAGTAAGGGCATTTATTTGTGTGACGAACACTAATATTTGTTCCTGAGTGTTTTCTATGTATATAAGTATGTATATCGCCGCCTGGCACCCATAGTACAAGCTTTGCTTAGTTTGGGGCTAGTTTGATCTGTGTAAGATGTCCCCAATATTTATTATTATTATTTGTTTGTCCTTTCCATATCTCGGGACCATGGGGTCCCGGACCTTTGGGAGGCGTGCGTGGGGCCGAAGCCAACAGCGCAGAGGCCCTTTAAGACAGTTTACTCTAAAAGTAAGGGATACACATGGCGGATACCATCCCCAAACGCACAATATGATACATCCGGAGATGGTCTCCGCCAGGTGCAAAGACTATTGCAGTACAGCACTTTTGTGCTGCGATGGGAACTAAGGTCATGGGCTACAGATTTTAAAGTTGGATGGACTGGATAATGGGCTATGGGAGAGATTAGCGGACACCTGCCGTGACAATCAGTCTCAAAATTGTATAAGACAGGTGGTGACTCGCCAACTCATTGAGTGGGCCCCGCAATGGCCGCACGCACAGTGCAACAACAGGGCAACACTTTGGAGCGGCTGTGAGGTTGTCGAGAGGTGAGTCTGCGGTAGCCAGATCCCGGTAATCCGTTCAAGGGCCGCCGGCGTTATGACATTTTACACTTCCAACCTGGAGCATAGGTCCCGCTCTTGCGACTCCACTCTGGCCGGCCAATCAAGGCAAGCACAGAGGCGAGGGCCAGATGACAGGGCCCTCTGGAATAGAGGTCCGCGGTGTCGCCACTCACCGTCAGCTCGCCACAAGCTGCCCCCGCGGGGTTATTATTATTATTATTATGTTATAGTAATAGTTACGTGGGTGGTTTATGTTTAACTTATTCATTTTTCGATAGAGCGATTTAGAAGTTGTATGTGCTCAGTGCACCTTTGCTTCACATAGTAACTTACTGCCTTCGCCTTCTTATTTTGCCTTATTTACACTACTTGAACTTTATTATGATATAGGAGGCAAAGGAGCAGACGAATAGCCTACAGTCCGTTTTTTTAGCATTAGAAAGAACTTCGCAGAAGTAAGCTTGTGGTTCCAAATCCGGCACTTTTAGCGGTAATAATTTGAAGTAAATTATATACAGGGTGATTCATGAGACGTGAGCAGGACTAATCCTGCACACTCAGTAACTGATAATTGACCGATCACCGTCGTATTTAGGTGAAACAACCACACTTTTTCACTTTTTTTTACTTTTTGGCGAAGGCAAATTTAATTCTCTACAATCATGGTCACCCTACAAGACCTAATTAATAAACATAAAACCTCGTTAACCGTAATGACAGCATTATGATTACGAAGAAAATAAACTGTCAGACTTGAGTGAGATACGAGTTTTCAAAAGTGACCAGACCAGACAGTAATGAAAATGATTAAATTTTACACAGAATATCGATAGTTTACTATTCTAATTGTGGGGTGACCATGCATGTCGTAAATAAATTAATAACTTTTTTTTTCAACACGACTAGAAAATTAACGTTAACCTCACTAATACTGATACGAAACAGTTGCTTATAATTTATGAAATGCGCAGTGTTAGTCCTGCTCACGTCTCCTGAATCACCCTGTATATTGACCATACTACATTAGATAATTCAATAATTATTAACGATTTTAGGGCCTGGTAAAAACTGCACGCTTGCTTCTGTGGAGTTCTTTCTAATGCTAAAAAAAACGAACTATAATAGTAAGCAATTACCGTCTGCTATGGACACCTGCAACACAAGAGGGGCTGCAGTCATAGTTCATTTACCAGTTTTGACTAAACAAAGAACTCATGTGTAACCCTAACTTTACCTCACCCGTACGTTGGCAGTGAAATCGTAGCTTTAAAATGGTGACATCAACGGAAAATGGCGGTCCAGTAACTATTTTTGTTGCCATATATCGTGTGCAGGTTTCTTAAGCACACAAATGGCTCCCATTGAGACTCATTGTGCTTTGAAAATAATTACTTCTATTCTTCCAGATGTTTCTAAGTACCTAACTATCTCTAGGTAGATCCCAGGTATATTTTTGTGTTGTGGTTTCTTGACTAATGACCCTGTAATGGAGGAGTAAAAAAAAACACCGAAATGAAGAAAATTTGAGTGACCAGGATTTTTACCCGGGTCCTCCTGCTTTGTGAGTAAACATTACTGACACACAACCAACCAACCGACTTCTTAACTAAGCCCCCGTACAAGACCCCCAGGTCAGAACTGACGCGGGCCATTCCGCATACCACAGGAATAAATAGGGATATGGTGTGAATAGGCAGCATGCCCGAACACCAAATTTGGTGGCAACTTGAAGAGCTCAAGACCTTGACTGGAAAAGCCGTGGACTATTTTAAAAATTCTGGTTTAAAATTTTAATTTAATAATGCAGTGTAAAGATGTAAATATACCTATGCCATACGATAAATAAATAAAAAACTGACTATAATAGGAGCCATAGGAGGATGGTACAATAAACTTTATACAAATGGTCAGTTAACTTTAGCTAAACTAATCCCATTGCACAACGCCCATTGTCAATGCAATCGCAACGTAAACAGACATTCAGTACAAAATTAGGCCATTAACAAAAGCAGATCTCACAAGCTCCAGGATCCTACACACTAATCTCAGAATGCTTCAGTTTATCTTGCCTAGGACTGGCTGTGTGCCTATTCTCACTGGCGTACGACTCGAGTTATAATTAGTTATCATCATCATTATGTTCTTCTTCTCCTTGTCCTTTTCCCATTATTTGGGGTCGGCTTTCCTAGTTATGTTTCGCCAGGCTTCACGGTCCTGGGTCATCTCAGGTGTGATTTGGGCTTCTTCCATATCCCTCTTCACTGTTGCCAGCCATGTCAAGAAGATCGACCGTCGTCGTCGTAGGTGGCCTTTTGGTGATCTTGGATGTGGGCCTGTTTTGAGTAGGTACCTAAGTAAGTAAATAAAAAGAGATTATTTTTAAGCGCCAAAAATGATATTTTGAGACCCATACTAAAGACTCGTCAATTTCAAAGATCCCAGATAGAAAAGTAATTAAGTAAATAAAGACAATTATCGCTGTTGAAAAGATTTGTGTATAGTATTTTCTAGAAACTCAAATTAAGTGAAATGATGCAACTTCTTTTGCGATTACTTAGAGGAGAGGTCAGGTCCTTGAGAAAACACTCGGAATCAAATAAATAGAGTGCACGCGAAAGTCACCCTAGTCACTATCTCTGTGTCACTGTATAGTTACGAGTATATTTATTTAATTCTTACTGTACCTACCGTGACTTCTAAATAACTATCTATTAAATATACTGGTTCTCTTGAACCCGTAAGTTCCCTGTTCTTGATAGCTATAGGAACAACATCTTGGCTGGAAGCATAATCCTCAGTAGGCACATTATAAGGTATTTAAACGCACGCGGACTTTCTTAAGAGGCCTTAGATATGTTTAAGTCATATGCAGATGCAGATTCCGAGTATATCTTTTCCTTATTTGAATACGGATTTTTGTGAACTTGAGCTAAAACTCACGGTAAATTGGATATATTTAGGGTGCAAAAACTGAGCCCATGGATTCATAACCTACAGAATCAAAAATGCATAAAATACTTACATTTTATTTTATAATGTAGAGGAAATTCTAATTTCATGCAGTTTTAAAAAATAGGGAATCGCACATGTGACGCCAGTGAAGTTTCATGTATCCATGGAGTACGGTAACCGCTTCTCATCATGCGGGCCTTATACTGGTTTTCCATTATGGCCATAAAAATAAAATAAAATTTAATTATTGAGGTTCCAGGTCACCTCCTTGCGGTACACCTCAATTCCCCTTAAAATCTTCGTAGGTTTTTAAGTAGGCGTTTTATGTTGTGAGCAATGACCAATTAGTAACTGCCACCGACGTCGGACAGAATGATGAAGATTTTATTGTACGAGCATAATGGGTAGTACGCATGTGTATGGGTCTTGTATGGCTGGCAATAAGTTGCGAGGCAACAAAAGCTGCCACAGGCGATGCGCCCACGCTGCACTTGATTGTCTAGGCGTAGACCAGTTGACGAGGATTTTTTTGTGGAAAGTTACTTACTTACTCCTCTGGCGCATCGACCCAAAGTGTGTCTTGGCCTCCAACACGACTGCTCGCCATTGATCCCGGTCCTGTGCAGGTTCTCGCCAATCTTCAACCTAGAACTCGCGCATATCAGCGTCCATTACATCCGCCCATGCATGCCATAAGGCCAGAGTCGGACCATGCCGATTTACATGCCAAATACTACGTCAAGTATAGAACTTATGCGTTTTTACTGCCAAGTTTGTGCAAAGTCAGCGTGGTCAGAGTTTAGCAAGTCTTAACAACTACGAAATAAATAATATTGCAACCACAATACCTCATTGATTGAACTAACTACTGGGGCATGTGTGAAAAATAAAACGGATGAGTAACTTTAGAAGCGAGGTGGCTCCTTGGATTATGAGTTGGAGTTGGAGTTGGTATGCCAGAGCCGCAGATTTATAGTTTTACTATTCCAGAATATACCTACTGAATAAATTTAATACATAATTCAATTGCTTCCTTCCTTCAATGAAAAATGATTAAGGTCTTAGATATCAACCATCCAGAAATAACTTTTAATATTAGTTTAATTTTTAAGTAGTTTTATTTTAATGTTAATTTAGTTTTAATTTGTTTAGCTTATAGATAGGTTTTTGTTTCTTTTGTATTAGTATCTTTTTACTGTAGTGTTGAAACATTTAATCTGGTGTGAACGAAATAACTTGCTTTTAACCTGGCCAGATATCTAAACATCAGTGTCAACGTTTTTGACTTACATACAACACCTTTATCAAAAAATGCGTAGGTTTGCTTTAACTTTTGTTAACTTTAACATTTAACTTTAGTTTAGTTCTAAATACTTTGGCTTTTACTTTACCTTGTTTGGCTTCCCATGTTTTTGTGTCCATGTTCCTTTTTGCCTAGTCAGTCATAAACAACAACAAACTTACTTTAAACAAGTTTAAAAAAGTGGTTGATCACAAAGAAATAAATATTATAGAAACATTTTAAACAAATCGACATAATCCCACAGCAGGCTCATAATATAATTATAAGTACCTAAGTATCATTCAACATTCACAATTTCACTAAACTACCAGTTGTGGGAACGATAATGTAGTTCCATTAAAGATACAAATTGATACGAGATACAGATGTCACGTGGGAGTCTTTATGTATGTCCATAATTCGTACATTGTCGGCGGAACGCCAACATTCAATAAGGGATAATAAATATGTACAAATGTTTTCCTTTTGCTGTATTCTTTTATTTTATAAAAATATTTATCGAATTAGTTCCAAACATACATTTAACTAATCTAACGCTCTTTACTTTCTTAAGTTTAATATTGCTGTTCTGAAATATGAACTAGAAAAAAAATGATGGCGTGATAGATTTTTCGCGTAAATATTCGCATATATGTACGAAATAGTGTCTCACCTAACAAATTCAAAATCTGCTTTCACTTACTACTCGTACGAGATGCACAATTGAAAACAACGCATGAATTTTCCAAGTCCGCAATATTTTTTCCCTATCAACTAAAAATTTTCAAGAAACTTCTCACATTTCTTTCAAAGCAACAATAAACTGACGCTGCAAAAACTGCAAACTGGGTTAGATAACACTAGCCCTTAATTGCATTGTTGTGTTGTGCTGAACACGAAATAGCACGTAATGAACTTAGAATTACTGGGAAAGAACGAGAATGTTATGCAACACGACATGGACGCTAACAAGACTTCTGGTAAAAAAGAAAGTAGGTAAATTTACCGTTCGGATTCACAACCCCTAGTGTAAATTTCATTCGATAGCGCGACGAGCGTTCGCATTTGCATTATGTATTATGTCTATGTTTGTCTGGGATTTTGAACAGCGCACCAAGCGGGACGTTTTAGAAACTCAAAATCCCATGCAAAATGACACTTAACGCAAACGCGTACGTCACGTCACGCTATCGAATGAAGTTTACACTAAGGATACTGACTAAACCACCCATAAGCAATCTAATAACAAGATTTTTTATATTGAATTTGACGTTTCCTGCAGCAACGCTTTCCTCAGCAGTATTGAAGACTTTATTGCTGCCGAAAATGTCAAAATCGATATTGCTGCCCGGATTTTTGACATTTACAACAGTAATGTTAGTGTTGTTTGAATCTGAACGGTACATTAATTAGATTCTATAGAAATCCAACTGATGAAGTACTTCCCTCTCATATTAGAGTATGTATCTATGTATTATACCCTTACATTGATCTTTTCACACGTCTCACTGACTACATTTTATTCCTCCAATCCTCTAGGTTATATTCCCACACAACAAATCTAGACGGTCCGTACCGTAAGCCACTCTATATTTAAAAGGCATGAATATTATTACAATATGAAATGGGAGGAGACATGCAATCCTGAGAGTTCAATCCGCGCAGCTTTGCTGGATATCGAATTGCAAATGGCCACAGAAAATGTAGCATTTAACGCCTCGCCGACCTGAAAACGACTTCCATTTAGTGGTGGACTATGTGCGACGAATCTTGAACATCCTTAAAAGTACCGTTCGGATTTAGACTACATCAGCGTTACTGCTAGAGTAGTAGAGCACGATAATACTACTGCCGATTGATTGCTGCCGCGAATGTCAATTCAATGTTGCTGTCCATACTTAAATTGCCTGACCTGACAACGACTTTAATTGAGCGGCGGACCCCGTATAACGAATCTTAAACATTTTTTCTTAAGTAACGCAAAGTGACAAGAACCAATATGGAACTTTGATCTATTCAAGATCGCAGGGAATCGTTGGACAAAGTGAAGGTTAACCCTTATACTGAGCAAATGCGTTAAATCTGATTCTGTAGGTAGACACGTTAGTAGGATCAAAATTCTAAATAAGAAGGTACAGGAAGAATTTCCAGTAAGGCATTGATTTTCAGTAAACAACAACCACATATCTCTACACTGGACCATGTTTAAAAGCCTATAGAAGTAGGTAATAGATAATATTCATTCAAAATGTTTCCCTGTACTATATTCGTCGCATACAACCGGCACATTACAAATGCTTACAATCAACTGGGTCCAGGCGAGTGCGGTTGCGACAGTACGGACCGGGAGGTTTAGAATATCAACAATACTTAAGCGAGCGTGCGGTCCCCCTGCGCCGAACGGCCGGTGCGTACTCCACCAGATGAGCTTTCGAAATAGGAGCTCTAAATGCAAGCGGTGCCATTCGATCGGCTCCAGACCTTGTAATGGCTCTCATACATATATGTAGTATGAATTCAATTGCACACTCAAATTGATTCTGTCCTCGGAGATACAGTTTTCATTGGAAGTTATAACGGTAAAAGACGGGAACGGTATCAATGGTGTGTGAATCGGAATGGTTTACCTATAAGTTATAGCTGGAAGTGCAGTCTTGCGATTGAAGTAATTGGTGGGCCACAACTCTATTTTGACTAGTGATGTGTCGTGGCTTTTTTGTTACTGGTGTGACGTTTAGCGTCACATGTAGATAGAGATAGATAGGTTAGAAATGAAATAAATAAATGCGTTATAATTTTGTTATGTTCTTCTGTTGTCTGGAATCATTAATTTTTAATATGATAAATAAAACTTCAACTTGTTATTAAATTTCAATTGTTCTAAAAGTTTTTCTCCAATATGCTCGAGAAAATTCAACGTATTGTAGCAAAAATAGTACGGGAAGTTCTTAATTTTAACAAACAAAAAAAACGATATTTTTGTATTATTTTACCAGATTATTTTATTGTATTAGTTTAAATATTGCTTTTGATTATGACATAATTATTACATATTCCCCTGAGTCTGAAATACTCCAAGGCACTTGATCAGATTCCCGGTCTAGGAACATTCCCAACATTCCCAGGCTCTCCCCATCACTAATTTTAACTGCTGACTATAACCATTGCGGAATCCGCAAGTTATGCGTTAAAATAACGTCTTACGCGGTTGTGAAATTGCCCGCGAGATGGCGCTTTGGATAAAGTTATTAAGTTAAGACTTTAACCGTTACTTTCTAGATTCCTTTAGGATTCTAGTTTGCACTTTAATGTGACTTGTAATTGCAGTTTACAATGTAACTATATGAGGCGTCTATAATTTAACCCACCGAAATTTGTCTTAGGATGTTAAAACACCTTACATACATACATACCTACTTAAAAATAAGAATTTGTTCAATAAAGGCAGCTGGCTAAGCGCGTGTCAGACTCGTCAAAGGTTTTTTAAAAGGTTTTGTTTTATACACTTAGGTAATCAACTTATAAAAAATGAAAAAAGTGTACAAATAAAAAATAGCAAACTTTACAACACTTGCCTATTTACGTAGGTACTTTACACTGTAGGCCAGTTTTTCGATAATACCTACGATAAATTTCGATTTTCTAAAAAAATATAAAAAAATACTCCAAAAAATAAATACTCCGAGTATTAATTTTCAATAATTGTCTATTGAAAAGAAATACTACTAATATCCATAAAATTAATTCTTATATTAAGTACGTATGTAATGAAAATCTTGTAAATTCTTACGAAATGTATGCTAACTTTAGAAGAACAAAGGAATTTCAAATACTCAGAACAAGATACTAAGAACTCTCCTTCAATTTATAAACAAAAATGTTATATAAGTTATAGTTCGTTTTTTTTACCATTAGAAAGAACTCCACAGAAGCAATCGTGCAGTTTTTATCAGGCTATTTAATTGTTAATAATTATTGAATTATCTAATGTAGCATGGTCAATAAATATAATTTACTTCATATTATTACCGCTAAAAGTGCCGGATTTGGAACCACAAGCTTACTTCTGCGAAGTTCTTTCCAATGCTAAAAAAAACGAACTATAAGTTAAGATATGTGTAAAATCATAACTCTATTAAAAGAGCTAGAACATTCTGCCCTTTAGGCGTTTCCATGTTTCCATTGCCCCAACTAATGTGGTTATATTCAAGATTACGCCAGATTTAAGGGAGATATGAAAGCAAGCCCCGGGGTCAACTCGGCTAATCTTGGACCCCACTTTGCCTTATTTAAATCTTTGTTTAGGACCAATTGCATTATCAACATCGGTAATGTCTGGAAGGGGAATGAGTTCCGGAGGGAAGTTTGTGTGCGTTGGTATTTATTTGTTTACAGTCGCTCTCAAAACTCCATCGCCATCCCCGGTAAAAGAGGTAGAGGTAAACCGAAAACAAGATGGAAGGACGTAGTGCTAAAAGATATGATTGAGTGCAAAGTATCCAAAAACGACGTCGAGGATAGGGCAAAGTGGAAGCGAAAGACACGGAAAACTGATCCTTCACCATTTGGGATATATAGCTCGGAAGAGAGAGTCGCTATCAAAACTTTTTAATTGAACTTTTTCTAAATTTAAAATATAAAAATAGATTCAGTTGTATCACACCAGTGCCGTAACTCAAAAGTTTAAGGAAAACATAAATCGAAACTTATAATGTGTGGAATTAATAACTTAACGCGTTCGCATCTCTCAATCCGATAAATTTATTTTAGATTGGCGTTTATTCGACAAACGTTTATCATCTTGACTAAGGTCTCAAATCTATTTTGTATATTAACTCATTTAGTAAATTTATGTTTTAATAAATACATACATTTTTCGTTCCAAAGATTAAAGGAAAATCTTATTAAAAACCAATAGCGACACCAGCGCGGATAAACTTATTTTGGCTATAAAATTTAAATAATGATTAATAATATCTCGGCCTATCGATTCATCGCTTGTCTTTTATGAATTCCCGATAGACGTTACCTCTACAAATATTTTATATGAAAATTTAATCTCGTTACGTCAACCTGGCCTTTGAGATCATTCTCAAAACTGTAGATATTTTAATGTATAGATATTACTATCACCAAAATATAATAAGTAAACAAAGTTTTGTACGGAACACTAAAAATTAAGTACCTACTCAAATATAATTTGGTTGGTTACCAATTTATAATATTATTTAACTTTAATTTAATTTTCAAATACTCATTCCGAAAAATTCTTTGTAAATAATGTAATATAAAATATACAAACAAAGAAACGAAAATTAAAAAGTGAGATCTTAAATTCAGAAGTGAATGCTATCAAGAGCATTATTGTTTTTTTTAGGTATTTATGATAAAATAATGAGTGCAATTACTGCAATTTATTCAAGTTGATCAACGGAAAAAATAAAACACTATAATATTAATCATTACATCAATTTAAAGCATCCCTCTTCGCAGCAATAAGATTAAGTAACTCATAATATTCTCCTTTAATTCAAATAAATAACTTCCTAGTTACAAATCACAATGACATGTGGTCCCCCAAAAACCTTTGACATATAGGTACACGATCTGAATTGTCTCCACAAATCACGCAAATCTCAGCAAAACCAAATTCTCTATCATACTTTATACTCAAGAATAAGCCCCCGGGCACGTGCGAGTCACGTGACTCACCGGATTAAGCCAGAGGCAGATAATTAACTGAGCAAAATGGTGGCACCGGCCACGATCGATAGAGAGGGATTGGTCCCAATTTGAAGTAAGTCATTATTTTTGATTGGTCGATTTGGAGTAATTAGTGGGTTTTTATTTTTATTGTTCTTTGAAAAGTTCCCAAAGGGTGCAGAGTGTAGACTATGAAATACATTTTTTAATGAGTCTCTAATGGATGCCAGTGGACTTTAGTAGGTCAACCAGCTTTAATAGTTAGAAATGTTAAAAGCCTATAGCCGGTCAAACAAATTTGTCAGTAGAAAAAGGAGCGAAATTCAAATTATCATGAGACGATTTTGTTAAATTTGCCGCTCTTTTCTACTGACGGAAATTGCTTGACAGAGTATAATAAAAATGATAGTGGTTACAAAATTTTGTCACGTATTTTGAAATATTATATTTTAAACAGAAGATCTCACGTCTTGATTAATAATCATCATTAATTATTGACAACTTTAATATATCCTTGAAAATTTTGATATTTTAATTAATACTTCGACAAAAAGTTCTCATGACCATTAAAGATACTTTGGATTTCAAACGTTTGCCATTTGGTCTAAAAATACTCCCTTCCTTTCATGTTTGCGAATCTGGGTTAGACCTTCAAACTTTTAACGAATCCGCAAAGCTTCAGAAAGTCAACTCTAACAGGCGATTTCCATCGTGTCAGATTGCTAAACCGGGGTTGTAACTTAAGAACATTGTCAACGAGGAGTGGAAGGTAAATCCCTTGATTGACAAAGTCCTTTACATTCAAGGGGCGCGCAAATACTCCCTTACGGCAGGTGTCTTATTGCTAAGAAAATGTTTTCAAAGTACTTCCAGTTGCCAAAATTTCGCCTTTTATATTCGGTGTTTGGAGAATGAAATGTGTTTTTTAACGATTTTCTGGCGTGTGTTTTGTTCGATTGTTATTTGTTTTCGAAAGTAAATATTTTCAGTTGGCGACTGTATTTACATAGTGTTGCTAAAAATGGCTTTTGTTTTGTTTCTGTGCTAGTTATTTAAATTGCAAAAAAGTCGTTGCTGATGAAATAATAGCTTCATAATATGTTTATTATTTTTAGTGTCTCACTTCACTGTCCTCTGAAAAAACTCTAAATCGAAAATAGTCTTCTGAAATCACTTGGTTTATCAGATAATGCCTCTTTTATTACTTTATTGTTGACTTTACAAAGCAACCTGCTACAATAACTTAGTATGTCTATTCTCTAGGGTAAACAACACACGAACATCAATAAAACTGTAGTATTATTTTTTTATGACACCAATAAATAAGTTTAAACAAACAAACATTGTGGAGCGGCCGATTACAGTTTGGTGGCACCGAGCAACGATGCGATTCAGTTAGGGGGATGGAACACGTCGCGACTTGTCTTTAACCCCTGACGAAATGAGAGAGGCATTAAAAGTTTAACTTGTGCCTTTGTGTATGTCTACGAAAGTGATGGTGGAAAGCAGTGATAGAATAATACAAGTGTATTGATGCAATATTAATTCGTTTTATTTAGAGAGAAAAATTTCTTACGTGTTACACGGTTGATATACATGCATCAAAAATGAAAAACATGTCAACAGAACAAATTCAAATATCAATGACAATGTGGACAGCCAGCACTTTCCGACAGAAAGTTACAATGAAAAGTCAAAAGAAAAGGTAATTCACCACATTAGTCAGGTTGTTTTTCTTCTTAGCCTAATCCCATTATTTGGAATCGGCTCTCCTTAGACACCGTTGCCAGGAGCTTCTGTCCGGGGTCATCTCTGGTATTCTTTCTTTTTTAAGGTTCTTTTTTACAAAATTTATTCACGTTATCTTTGCAGAAAAGGTATTTAACTACATTAGTCAGGACGTGTTCTTCTTCTTAGCCTTATCCCATTTACTTGGAGTCGGCTCTCCTTATACGGCGTCGCCAGGAGCCAGGAGCGTCTGTCCTAGGTCGTCTCTGGTGGTATTCTTTCTTCTTTAAGGTTCTTTTTTACAAAAAATATTCATGTTATCTTGGGCTTGCCGCGTCCCTTAGGCTTCCCACTTATATCTAGCAACTTTCTCGCCATGTAATGTAGTTTCTGTGATCTTGATTGTATTGCCTTTTTTCCTTAGAAAACTTTAAAATATAAGTAAAAATTCAACTGCGTTTCGCCCGCTCCGTGTATAGGCAAACCGAAAGCTCGCAGTTACATAGTCCGCCGGTTTAATCTATCCGCGTTTACGCGTCGTTTGCCTCCAACAACCGACTCAATGGCGGATTGCCGAATTGGCCCGCTTTTTATCTTCGTTATGACGTCAATCATTTACTTTTTCCTTGTTTCACATATTGCTGAGTACAGTCAGCAGCAGAAGTGACTAAACGGGTGTGTTCAAAATGATCTGAACATTTTGAACTTGAGGAAATAATGGCGTGTGCAACCACTTAGCCGCACTATTTTAGTCTAACAAAATACATTTATGAGAACTAAAATTATGGAAATGAGATTGTATTTTTTGACCTTCTGGGGAAAATTATGTTCTTACAGAAAATCTGTCTATTATCTATATTGCCAACATTCTTTCCTTGAGTACAAAAAATTATACCACAAAATGAGACATTTTAACGGAAACTTGGACAAAAACTATTACCAATATAACAGCTTATCATGTTCAGACATTATACTAGGCCGCATAAATATCTTAGATGTCAAGATACAATTACCAGCGCCATTTGAAGCAATTCTAGCACAGTATCTCCATTGCCTGCTGCAATAACTACCGCACATTACCATAAAGTCATAAGTACCGTATATTTCCTACTAAGATACCCCCTTTTATTACAATAGCAAAATTTCTAAACAAAGATAAAACAGCTTAAGTTTATAAACTTTAAAACGGCGCTTAGGCCTTTTCATTCCAAAACTTTGCGCTAATAAATCGATGTGTTGCTCGCTAACGCTCTCATAACACTACATTCTTGTTTGATGCTCATTTACAGAGGTAAATAGCCAATAGGGCCGTGTAAACGCGCCATTATCTCTTCATGAGGCCTTTATGCACGCATTTAAAGTGGCTTAGAGAGTTAATTATGTGGTTGTGTGGTTTAAAATGAGATCGCAGAGATTAAAACTATTCATCCCACACTACACGTGAAAAAGCAGCGTTGGCGGACCACCTACAACCTACAACTCCTACAAGGTTCAGTGGATTTCTGGTTAAAAGGCTGCGTATGTCGCCAGTGTAACCCTACACTGTGTGCGGATTTGCGGAAAGAGAAGAGTCGTGGAATGTTTTGGGCCTGGACAACAATGAACCAAACCAATGAGGGCACCATGGGGTTGAATAGGAACTTTGGCAATGCTTTAACAGGCTCAACAATCGGAATTGCTAAAAAGAAAAATTCATCATCAATACAATAGGTACAGTGAGCAGCGATATTGCATGGAAAATTATGAATGAATTCATTGATAAATTCGCAATGCATTTTTACGGCTGATGGTACAATGAATGTGATGTAACTGTTCTTCTCAAAGAAGCTTATCCACCAAAATTCTTCTAAGACAATACTGACGGATATCTATGTTTTATAGAGCATTAAAAATAAAATTGCTCATAAAAATAAAGAAGACCAAGTACTGTCTGCCTGTACACGCTCATAAAACGTACAGAAATTAAAAACAACGTCGCAAGTAACAGGAATTTTTACCGTCCCATAAATACTTTTGTCTGTTTTACCGACTGTCATAAACTAAGATATGTTAAACTTACTAACATCACAAATGAATTTTGCCTCAATCACCGACCCATTCAATAATGAGTCTTAGAAGTTGAAGATTAAAGTTGGAGTTCCTCAGGGTACTGTGTTAGGAGTTTTTCATATCGTTCAAGCAGAAAACATCGGCAGAGCGCTTTGCCCATCATAAAGGGGGAAACTTTACAAATCTTCGGATTTCTTACGCTTTTAGGGGCACATAATATATTTATCTGCCCCTCGACACATTCACAATAGCTGGAGTTCGTCACTCAGGGGATTTGTTGGGACTCACATTGGCGCTGATTACGTAATTTTCATAAGACAAGTTACGAAGGTTTGGGAGTTTGTCGTTTAGGTATAAATGAACATGCGAGAAAGTTTGAGAAGCGTGTATCGTTCGGGGCATGAAACAAGGTTTTTAAACTTTGTGAACAAGTACAAAATAATACAAAATCTTTGACTAGGTAGGTATATCTTTGGTGTTACGATTCGTTATTAAATTTTAAAGCCCTTAACTAAAACAAATGCTGACATTGCGCCAAGACTTTATGAAAAGTGAAAAATCTCTTAGAGAATTATTTTAAAATAATATTTTGCATACATTTTCAATTTAAGTATATTTTCAATATATTAACACACGTATTGCGTTGGAATTTTGAAATGCAGCAGTTTAAATTTTACTACATTTACTCGAGTAGGTAACACGTAGTCGAAGTCTACAAAAGATCAAAATTCAGTAGACTCAAACCACCGTTCGGTTGGTACCAATGTATTTTTTTTGGATATATACGTTTGCATAATTATCACTGAAAATTAGGGTTCCGTAGAGAGCCCTAACTTCAACTCCGCCTAATTAAGATTAATTATTTTTAATGCTGCGTAAAAAGCCTTTACTTTGTCACCCATGAAAATATGAAAATCTTACTAAAACTTAATCTAAATCTTAAAATATTAAACGCCCATGAAACAAGATACTATGGACTTAATTATGATTCAATGCTAGTTTTAATGTTATTCTTTTCTCAATCTCTTTCTGTACATATATTATCATTATGCACTTTGTATGACAATCTATATTTTCATTATTATCCACGGATAGCGGTTATGAAAAAAAATAGTAGTAGCATTTGTTATCAGAATAAATAAAATTAGCCTGATAAGCCAATATTTTATCGTTGATTTAAGTACCTACTTTAAATATTATACAATAAAAGCGATTAGTATCGCATTATACGCTCCTTGTTTGGAAATACTTCAGCAAGTGAAGCAATGTATAACAACAATATATTTAATCTCAAAATGTGAAACTAGTGAAATACTTAATCCTAACTAATTTTAAATCTAATGTCTTAGTTTTTTTGTAAGACTGATTTCTAAGATATTATAAGTGCGAGCATGCAATGTTGGCATAGGCAGCTGTGGTAAATAGTCATTTAATGATATTAAACATAGAAGTGAAGACAGTGGAATAGTGCATAAACAAAAAGGTGTAAATCTGTAAACAATCGATACATACAAAATGGAAGATAAAGATGATCAACCTAATGACGTTAAGGTAGAGCAAGCAGAAGTGAAGACCCGTGTTGATCTAGACCAGATTTTAGTAGAAGAAATCGGTCAATTCGGATGGTTCCAGCTACGGACGTGGGCTTTGGCGGCGATCGCTGTAATTTTTAGTGGGTTTGCGTCCGCTGAATATGTGTTTACAACGGCGAGAATTAACACCAGGTATTTCAAAGTAACAGAATTAACAAAAATACCAATTTGATATTAGATCACCCGCAAAAAAGTCTATAGTCTATTCTAATGATTGTTGCTTACCTAATCGGTTTCATAGTTGAAAACTGCATAGCCTTAACAGTAATATCACATGCTGACATTGCTGATATTTTACAAATAGCAAATAAACTCGCCAGTTATATCGTTGACAAAAAAGAACTCACAAATAACCATAAATTAAACAATTTGTTAATTTTCTGTTACATCTATTTAGAAACAGGTGAAAAACAGCAGCTGCAATAACTAGGCCTAGTATGGCTTTAAGCGTTATCATGTTTATTTAAATGCAAATGTAACAAAACAAATCATAACGTTGTCTCTTAGGTGCCTCATCCCGGAGTGTGAATTTACAGACCAGCCCATCGAGTTCGCACCATCATGGATCTTAAACGCTATTCCTCCTTCTGGCTCTTCATTCGACAGCTGCCAGCGTTTCGCCAACGTTTCGATCTATCAGCTCGATGACGTTTGTCCTGCTAGTCTGTTCGACCCAAGCAACGTCGTAGATTGTGAGGAGTACGTCTATGAAAATACTAATACTGTTGTCTACACTGTGAGTAATACAATACATACATATATTGCAGTAAGAATATTAGAGCACCTCAGCCGCTCATTTCTTGAAACATATTAGTCTAATATTATTAGTGTGTTGTCATGGCAACCCATACAAGTGGAGTAATAATATTAGTCTAATACTGTTCAAGAAATGGGCCGCTGATGGAGATCTGTACTGGGATAGATAGTAACGAGAAGTCTAATGTCTATCTTAGCCTAAGATTTGATACGGAAGAAAATATTTTAAGTGAGATGAATTCCTAGATGATGTTCATTGTAACTAGATACCTACTGATAAAAATATAATGTATGTATACGAACAGAGGATAATACGGACGAAAAGATAAAAATGAATAATCACAACCAATTTCGATATCATGATAGTAGGCAAAAAATTATCATTATTATCATTGATATCAACATTACTTAATTATGCAAGGATATTATGATATCGTCGGGTAAAATATAACCCTCAATAGCACAATAAATAACAACTAACGCAAAAATAGGATAATGAAAATAAAACTGGATTATGTGTTAAGTTAAATATCGATTATAAATTTTGATATCATCGCTTATATCATTATGTTTAAAGCTTATTGAGATAAACAAGAGGAGTGAATTTGAACTCACAGTCATTGAAAACGGATTACGTTATAATCCTCCATATTTGCTATTAGAAATATTTTGACATGAATAATATTTTGTGATATATCTACGAGTATATACCATTGTATATAACTACTGTTTAATTGTAATTTAATTATTTATTTTGTATCCGACGATCGCTATACGATAAGTAATTGCTTATGTATTCTTTTACATTAACTATGAAAATTGTATTGAGAGATCAATAAACTAAACTAAACTAAACTAAACATACAAGTCGACCCGTTTATGTTGCTCGTGAGTGTAGTTGAGAATCTAAATTCTTTGTTTTTTAATACTATAAAAAAGTTTTTGCATAATTGCCTAATAGCAATACTGCCGGTGCAATGTGGATCGTAATGTAAGCTCAATACTTTTATTAAAATTATTGATACCTAAGTACATACTACTAACATATTATTTTCCCCTGATTTCAGTTTGAGCTAGCGTGTCGGGATTGGCAGCGCTCTTTCATTGGTACTGCGAGTGCGTTTGGGACACTAGCGTGCTTACCTATTACGGGTGAAAATTCCTTCTCTATCAGTTTTAAGTACCTGCAAAATTTGAAAAACACGCTACAGTTAATGTTGCAACAAGTATATTAAATTTCCAAATCTAGCTGCAGTGGAATTCTTTCGGTGATAATTTTAATTATGATGTTGACTGACTTCTTTTAGCCCAACTTCGTCGTGTAGTATTAATACCAATATAATGTTACTGTAGGATTCATATCGGACCGCTGGGGGCGGCGTACGGCGCTCATCATAAATGCTATTATTCGTGCTTCTGTTGGCCTGAGCCGTTCGTGGACCAACACATATGTGGGTTTCACTATTCTGGAATTCCTTGAAGCCGCCTTAGGTGGTGGCGTATTTAGCTGTGCTTATATTTTAGGTAAGTTAGTGTACATCACACAATTACTATTGTAGTTTGAAGAAGAGCGAGTATAATACTGTAGAAACTATTTTAATCACGCAAAGGTAGCACATGCGGTTTTACTTGACAATGTTAGACAAAGGATTAGCCGTCAGGGCCAGCTACAAATCGACAGACTATAATTGCATCCATTCATATATTGTTGATCATTCCACTTTGACAAGTCTTCATCAACATTAACTAAATTATTAACTTCAATGCTTTGTACAAAAGTATATAACAGTAGTTTGTAACTAGATATGGTAATATTTTAAATAATTATAAATACTTGATCTCTTTTCTGATTGTTTTGTACAGTGATGGAGATGGTTGGACCTCGGATGCGTGTCGCGTTCGGAACTTCCATGAACTCCTCTTTCTCGGTGGGCTGCGTCATCGCTGGCCTATTAGCCTGGGCTTTCAACGACTGGCGCGATTTTACCCGCGCTTTATATATCCCAATGTTCATCATTAGCTTCTTCCTCTGGTTCGTCCCCGAATCAGTCCGCTGGTACATGAGCAAGGGACGGTACCAAGAATCTGAGACAGTTCTCAAAACAGCAGCAAGAATTAACGGAAGACAACTGTCAGACAAGTCGTTGGAAGCTTTGAGGGAATCAGTGGAAGAAGAGAAGAGGAAGAATGAGATGGAAGCGGAGATTAAAAAGACAGAGCCGTGGTTAATAGTTCAAGTGTTCAGATATAAACCGATTTTGATACGGTGTTTAGTGTCGCCTTTCTGGTGGATAACCTTTACTATTGTTTACTACGGGTTGTCTGTAAATGTTGTGAACATATCAGGGAACCGCTATTTGAACTACGTGGCGGTATCAGCTGTGGAGATTCCTGGCTATTGGACGTCGATGTTCTTGTTGGGCATCATTGGGAGGAAGCCTGTGCTCATCGCCGCATTTTGGGTCTGCGCCGCCTGCCAAGCGGCATATGTTTTCATGCCTGACGGTAATAAATACTTGCTTCTATTATTTCGTTACTTATATCTATTTCTAACCTCTAAAAATAGCGATGCGTTTGAATTGTACATAGTTTTATTATCTCCTTCCAAAAAAATTGCTGTATATTTGATGATTTGATAAAATTTAGGAAAACGGGACAGTAGAACGATTAAGTGTTGACTTACAGATTGTTTAAAATTTTGCTAGATACATTTGAGAATACTTACTAGGTTCAAAATATGGTACAACCCTGACAAATTATTAACAGCATTCTTAATAAAGAGAAAACGCACGCATAAAATACTGTTATTTGTACCTATGTGAAGTAGGTTGAAATCTCTTGTTTTTTCATTTTACCTCTTTATATTAACATTTTCATGTTTATTTTTAAGGTTATAACGATTTTTCCTTGGCGGTGTACCTGATCGGCAAGTTCTCCATCGCCATGGTGTCCGCAGGGCTGTACGTGTATACAGCGGAGTTGTATCCTACCAGAAACCGCCACAGTCTGCTGGGTTACTCCTCTATGGTCGGAAGGATCGGGTCTATTCTAGCCCCCCTCACACCAGCTATGGTAAGTTAAGGGACCGCGGCTTCCTTTTCCTTTCCTTCCTTCCTTCCTTTGGAGTTTCCTTTGGAGAGTAGACTTAAAGTAATGTATTTCTTTATCTAGTGCTAAATAGACAGTGGTGCTGTCCTTAATCTACGGCGATATAACATTATCTAAACTCTCTGAATGGCTGCTTATCGTAAACGCACTGATAATGTTTTGATGATCGGCGCAATAGCATTCATCATTATCATTATAATAATTATATTATCGAAACACAACAAACTGGATAAATTCATTATAAATCTCTAGGCATCATTACATTTTACTTTTAAAGCTGTAGCCAGAAGAAATATGGTTTACCACCTTAGCGTAGGCAATATTTCTTGCGGAAATCTATCACCGAGGAAGGTTAAATTTAGTGTTGTTAATTTTTAAAATCGGTGTCTCTTTAACAGGGCAACTCCACATTTGACGAGCTACCGTTTGTCATATTCGGTTGCTTCGCTCTTCTCTCCGGGTGCTTAGTATTCATCACACCAGAGACCCTTGGTGCCAAATTCCCTGACACCATGGAGGAAGCTTCGGACATTGGCAAGAAGAAAAATGATACTAAATAAAAAAAAAGCGAATATATGTAAAATGAGTGACTTTTCATTATGAACAACTTTAACCCAACCTCTATTTTTAGAAAACATTAACCCAGCCTTTATCACCCGGGTCACAAAAACTAATCGATTGACATTACATTCACGAGAATTGATTGCGAAACTTACTCTTAAGTACAGTCAGCAGCAGAAGTTGCTAAGCGGGCGAACTCTTATTCTCTTAACAATAAAGTCGCGTCAAAATAAATTGAGACAATTTCTGCTGACTGTACTACTAAAATGATAACCCTGCCGTTTCAGTAGTCGGGTAAAATTATGGGTGATTGATGGCGGGGTAAAATTATGATTACTCATTTTTCACGCTCAAAAGTAGCTTCTGAAAGAATATATTCCTTTGGTTTTGGCCAATCCGTTTAGCGCTTGCGCCCAAGTTTTATTAACTAAGTTACCCACTAGGTACTATGATGGGTTAGCCATAGTTTACATTTCACTAATACCACGTCAAATTTTGTTTGACTAGCCAAACCTGGATTTGACGGAATTTCAGCTTTTTTTTATATTTCTATGATTTCGAATAACGTAGAAGTACTAGTGCTCGACGCTGCACTAGTATTCGACATGGGCACTTTATGTCATGGTGACAAGGATTATATTTGAATACAGAAAAATCTTCGCCGTTCAAATTTAACCTACATATATTACTTTGACATACTGCCCATGTTGAATACTAGTGCAGCGTCGAGCACTAGTACTTCTACCTTACACGAAGTTTTTTTGAACAACATAATTTTGAACCTAACCTTTTGTCTGTGGAAGATAAGGATCCTGAACTTAATTTCTTTTTTTGAATTCATTATGAGAAATAAACTGCCCTATAGAGCAAAACCAAGGTTTATCCAAGATTTTAGACCACTACACACAATATATATATAAAAGGTCAATTGCTCAGTAACATTGTCAGAATCTGTCACACGTGAGGCAGATAATTTTTTTTTTTATCGCTGCGCTTGTGCCGCTTCAAGTACACAATTACATTATCTTAAGGAGACGAATACCAAACAATACATATACAGAAAGATTCTGTTTGACTTTGTACCTTATTATAATATTCACAAAGATATTATTGCAAGTGTTTGCGGAAGATTTTTCATTTGCTTTGTCAGTTTTATTAGGTACCTCTTATTATTTAGGCAATAGAGTTCAATAAAGAACTCACTTAACTAACTAAGCCACTGCTTATGATATTTATCTCTAGTTATCTCACATAACACATTCAATGACATACGTATATTTGAATTATTTGCAGTGAGTAGAATTTACCTACAGTGAATAAATGTACGAAGTGAGTTTTACCGTTGATACTGTTAAATTTTAATTATACTAAATTTATTTTGATAGAGAAAATACATAATATCGTCCTTGTAGATAACAAGATGGAGAATTATTACATTTGTTTATTGACAAAGTTGAATTTCCTATATTAATATAATATGAAATAAGGTTTCAAATATTGCAACGGAAATCTATCAACTAGCATATTACAGTCAAAATTAAAATGGACAGCAAGAATGCTCACTCTGATGATTCTACAGAAGAAGAAAACACCATTATAGATCTGGACAAGATCTTGACTGAAGAAATTGGACAGTTTGGTTGGTTCCAGCTTCGGACAGTGACATTAACTGCGATTGCTGTTATATTTAGTGGTGCTGTTGCCATCGAGTATGTTTTTACGACAGCAAGGACTAATACCAGGTATTACACAAAAGTGAAATTGCTTTAAAATTTAATTGTATTAAATTTAATTAATTTAAGACCAAATTAGGATCAAGATTGTTATTGACATATTTTAATTTAAACACAAAGTAAAAAAAATATTCATATATATGGTACAAAAACAAGTAATAAATTAATTTAATTTTAAAATAATGTTAGAAGGTATAAGATAACAATATATAAGTTGCTGAGAACAGTCCCCTGCTATTAATACTCATTTATTTATTACAACCTCAGTTTCTACGTTTTCAATTTTGCGAGTTCATTAAGTAGGTATTGGATTGCCAATTGTAACTACTTCTGTTAAAGATTTGCAAGCACATTAGATAATAGAAAAGGTTCTCAGCAAACTTCAATGTTTATTGTTTTTCAGATGCTTGATACCAGAATGCGAATCAACAGATCAATCAATTGATTTCTCCCCAGCATGGATCTTTAATGCTGTCCCGGCAGCAAGCTCCTCATTTAATGGCTGCCAACGTTTTGCCAACATTTCTACCAACGATAATGCCAATGTCTCAGAAACTTGCCCAGTTAGCCTATTCGACACTAACAAAGTCATCAACTGTGAGGAGTTTGTCTATGAGAATACTAACACTGTTGTCTTTACTGTGAGTATGGAATAATCTTCTAAGACCTAGAATATACCTATAGCAGTTTCTGAAAGTTATAATTTCGTGTGGTTGTCCAGTTTGGGATTGCATGCCAGGAGTGGAAACGCTCCTTCATCGGATCAGCGCGTACTATTGGTACACTCTTTGCGCTACCAATTACAGGTACATATAGGTATTTCCTTTTATAAAATTCAATTTATTTGCTAAAAATGCACATATAGATGTTATCATATCCAATAGAATGTAGGTATCTAATACGTATGTAGTTAAAGTTACAATAGATTAAAATACCTACTACAACAAGTATACGAATGAAAAATGACTCTCAGCTCTCTAGTGCTACTGTTGAGGATCCTCAAGCCAAATGGAGACATATCGTGCGATTGTCGACAAAAAATTACGTGAATTGCCCGTTTAAAACTGCAGGTTTCGTGTCAGACAAATGGGGACGTCGTACAGCATTGGCCATCAATGCGGTTATCCGAGCCAGCCTTGGTCTATCTCGCGCTTGGGTCAACACATACGTTGGATATACGGCTTTGCAGTTCTTGGAAGCCGTATTGGGGTCCGGTGTCTTCTCTAGCGCTTATATTCTAGGTAAGCTGAACTGGTAATTTCCTTCTTATTATAATATAATGTTTACACAGGTATTTCAAAAAATCTAAAATCATTTACGTATTTTAGTAAAAGTCCATAGGTATTGGCTGTGTATTTATAAATGTTAATATAAATATTTTTCATGTCACTGTCAAATGTATTTAGTAAAAGAGCTATCGAGGCTATACTTGCAGGATAAATCTTTGAATATGACTTTCAAAAATAATTGGAAATAATGCATAATTCAAATATTAGAACAGTATGTTGCTTAGATTTTTTACAACAAATTTTATTGACTTGTTGCAGTTATGGAGTTGTTGGGCCCGAAATTGCGAGTCATCGGTGGAGCGTCTATGAACGCATTCTTCTCTCTTGGAAGCATCTGCACTGGTCTGCTTGCCTGGGGTGTTCCAGACTGGCAAAACCTGACCCAAGTCCTCTATATTCCAATGTTCATCACAAGTTTCTCCCTTTGGATCGTCCCAGAATCATTACGCTGGACCTTGAGCAAAGGACGCTATGAAGAATCTGAAGCTGTTCTTAAAACTGCCGCCCGTTTAAACGGAAAAAATCTTTCTGACAGGTCTCTACTTGCTTTGAGAAAAGCAGTAGAAGAAGAGAAGAATGTAAACGCTTTAGAAGCATGGGAAAAACAAGCCGAGCCTTGGCTGATAGTTCAAGTGTTTAAACACAAACAGGTTATGATTCGATGTATCGTGTCTCCTGTTTGGTGGATTACATATACTTTTGTGTATTATGGGCTTTCAATCAACGCTGTAAACATCTCTGGCAATCATTACTTAAACTTCGTGGCAGTTTCGATGATGGAAATACCTGGGTACTGGACATCAATATTTCTATTGGGGAATATTGGTCGAAAACCTGTCCTCATCTGTGCTTTTTGGTTATGCGCTGCTTGCCAAGTAGCATATATTTTTATGCCTGAAGGTTAGCTAGATTCTATATTTGAATTAAATGTAAGTTTTACATTACCATCTATCATGATAATCGCTATTCGTATTTCAGGTTACTACGGAATCTCCTTGACAGTATATCTCATTGGCAAATATGCCATCGCCATGGTAGTTTCAGCATTATATGTTTACACAGCAGAACTGTTTCCTACCAGGCACCGCCATAGCCTCTTAGGTTTCTCCTCTATGGTAGGTAGGGTTGGCTCTATTCTGGCCCCACTGACTCCTGCAATGGTAATTACCTAGTTACCTATGTTTTTTTCTGCATAATGATAATCATTAGCCTTTAAAAGTCAACTTGGACAATAGACCTAGAAGTTGTAGCGCCAATTGTTGTAAAACAGTAAGTTGGTCTATCTAACTCATTGATCTTCACTGCTTTAAGGATGACTCACCCTAGACCGGACCAGGGCCGGGTCGGAGCTTCCAGCGCTTCATTTTCTATAAAAAGCACCATGTGATCACCGATCAGCCGTCATAGAAAATGACGTGTCAGACGCCTCGGCCCAGTCTCGGGCCGGCCTAGCGTGAGTCATCCTTTACTGACTGCTGAAGAGGAAGGACTAATGATTTTTGTAGGATTGCTTTCATCATCTACACCCAGGCTTCTCTCTTGGACCTGAAGTGATTCTATTCAGTGATTGTAGAGTAAAGTATAAAACGATTAGTTTACAAAGGGTGTTTTTATACTGTTATGACCAATCTGTTTTCAGGGCTACTCCACGTTCGAGAAGTTACCATTCGTGCTATTTGGAAGTTGCGCTCTTCTGTCGGGCTGCCTCGTATTTATCACACCTGAGACCCTCGGAGCTAAGTTCCCTGACACCATGGAAGAGGCTTCTGATATTGGAAAAAGCACAGACGTGTCTTAAGTTGTGGGTTCCTTCATATATTAATACTAGTAACAGCATCACACTTAACTGAATATTTGTAGACGTTATTATAGACGTTTTTATTGTTGAAATAAAATTCACAAATAGTCAAATTTACTAAAATTCAAGAAATACATGCCATAAAATGATAGAAAAATTATATTATTTCAAATCAATGTATTCTGAATTGCTTTGATTTTGAAGAACATGTTTGGATGGGTAAATTTTTGAAGAGTGTGGTTTTTCGGCGTTTGTATGACTGTTTTATTCTTATTTTAATTACATCCGTGATGATTGTATACAGAGAGGGGTTTTTAACAGGACCTTTGAAGACATTTCGAAGGATAGCCCTGAAAATGTTTTTGTACTTTTAATATTTTACATCAACGAAGTCCCGGGCAAAAAAAATATTCAAAACCCAATGGTGTAATCAAAGTAGAAGAAGAAGAAGAAATACATTTATTTAAAATCTGAGTATAAAAAATAACACACAACACAAAATTACACAAACTAGATGCTAAACAGGATCCCCACTCAGCATAATGCCACGGCAACCTGACTTAAAAATAATCTACACCTAAACAAAACTAAACGAGTGACAACACACATTTCAGACACAAAATACAATAAAAGTAGATGAAAATGAAAATTGATCATTGTTCGACAGTCGAACTAAGTGGAATTTTAGAGTTCCTCGTTGTTCGACGGTCGGACTAAGTGGAATTTTACATTTCCTCGTAGTTCGACAATCGGAAAATCGGTGAATTTTGGAATTCCTCGTGCTTTCACATTCGTACTAAGTGGAAGTGGAACTTTAGCATTCCTCATGGTTCGATGGTCGAACGAAATGGAATATAAAATTCTTTATACACCGAGTTGTCGGACAGCGAGGAATTAAAATTTCCTGTCGTCCGACATTTCGGAGAAGACTGTCGGACCACGCGGCAAAAATAAGTAGTCCCAATTATCAGTGTGAGTAATATTTATTAAACACTTTCCGACGTTTTTTTCCGGCCTAGGTTCTTAAACTCTTCTCTTTGTTTAGATATTGAGTGACATTGTTAAAATCCGTAGAGATAATTTACGCCATAATGATATTTTTTTATCTTTGAGTATTTTTAAGGATTTAGAATCCATTCTCATAGTGCATCGCTGCAGTCAAACATAAGTTTCGGTTAGAGAAACATTCAAACATATTTTATCATCATAATTTTTATGCCGTGAGTGAAATAGTCATTTTGTAATATATCAGTAGACCTTGATTATTATTCTTGAAGAGCTACAATATTCTCATAATTGTTTCAATGTTGTTACATAGTGACACAGTGTTTATACTCGTACATACTGTTTATTCAGTTACAATGTAGCTCGTACATATACAATCTTTATCTGCCCAGTCATACTTTGTCGCAAATAGACCTGAATAGTCTCACTTATTGACTCAGATATCCTTATAATCTTGTGAGGATCAAAGATAGCACAACTTATCGTTTACAAAGTTGAACTACACGTGTATAGGATGCGAACCTGAAGATAAATAGGTACCTACATAGTGAAATCAATTACTTTCATATCCACAGTATTACAAAACCAGCCACAATGGCAACATAATTAATAATGCTAACAAACTTCAATAGCCATGTTGACTACTTTAAAGTGTTGACAGTCGTAATAACATAAATATATTAATTTAAATACGTACTTGTATTTATGATAAATTTAAGTACGAGGAAAATCTCAGACGATTAAGAAACAAAAAGAGAAAATATTGAGGTTAAATGGAGGAAAAGAATAGCAATACTGATGACGCTAAAATGAAACAAACAGAAGCAAAGACTGGAATAGATCTGGACACAATTTTACTAGAAGACATCGGACAGTTTGGATGGTTCCAGCTTCGAACAGTGGCGTTGTGTGGACTTGCAGTGATATTTAGTGGCAGCGCTTCCTCAGAATACGTTTTTACAACCGCTAGGATAAACACCAGGTTTGTAGATTGTAGGTATACCTATAATATATATTTAATACTTTGTGAGAAAATTAGAGAGATAACTATAATAGAATGAGGAGCAATGAAAAACTGAGGTTTCTTTACAGATGTCTTATTCCCGAGTGCGAAACAGACGAACTAACCAACAAGTTTTCACCATCCTGGATTACGAACGCTGTCCCGCCTTCTGGCACCTCATTTGATAGTTGCCGGCGCTTTGCTAATGTTTCTGCCGTCACCTTTGCTAACGCCACTTGCCCTGCTACACTCTTCGACTCTAACCATATCGTCGACTGTGAGAAATTTGTTTATGAGAATACTGACTCCGTAGTTCACACTGTGAGTTCATGTTTTCATTGGTACTTTTGTCTTAGGGCCAAGTTCCTCGTCGATTAATTGCTGTTAACATTATTTTTTATCGTAAAAGTATGTTGATTTTTATTTATCTTCAATAATTCCTGCCGAAATGATTGTTATTTTCTTGAGAGTCTGTTACACTTGTCTACATATATATTGATATAATTTACATGGTTTTACAGTTTGGGCTGGCCTGCCAGGAGTGGGAACGTTCTCTTATCGGGTCTATGCGTAAAATTGGCACCCTTGTTGCACTACCCATCACCGGTAAATTATCTTTAAAATATCTTTTTACGCCGACTGGCATTGCAGGCTTTAACTACTAACTTAATCTATAAACTAAGAACTGGTTCAGTTCTTATTTGTTTACCGTGAATTCATCCCATTCTGTCAATGAAAGAAAAAAAGCTGTTCTATATTATTTCTTATTGTTGTTTTTTCTTTTCTATTATCTGATGTTGACTGCAGGATATGCATCGGATCGTTGGGGAAGACGAACAGCGCTGGCTGTCAACGCCCTCATACGCGCTTGCCTAGGATTGGCTCGTTCTTGGGCCAATACCTACGTGAGCTTCACAATCTTGCAATTCTTGGAGCCCGCTTTTGGCTCTGGTGTCTTCACCAGCGCTTATATTTTGGGTAAGACTTCTTTCACATTTGTTTTACACCAACTGGGTGTGGTGTCAAAGTCTCTTTTGATTGTTTAAAAACCGATAGCAAAGTTGCATTTTATGCGCATGTGATATGAGGCAAAGTAACTTATATTTGCTGGTTGAATCGAATTTTTGAATGATGATTTTCAATGATAAATATTTAATAAATAACGTACATTTGGATTTGATTTGTTTTTTAACCGACTTCCAAATCCCAAAGGAGGAGGTTATCAATTCGGTTGTATGTTTTTTATTTTTATTTTTTTTATTTTTTTTATTTTTTATGTTTGTTACTCCATATCTCCGTCATTACTGGACCGATTTTGAAAATTATTTTTTTGATTGTATGTATATGCATACAGATTGGTCGCGTTTTTGTCAAAATCCAGTTCTGATGATGGGATCCATGAGGAATCGACGGAACTCCTCAAATCTTAAAGGCATACATATGGTGATTTTTGTGTTTTTTATCAACAAATCAAGCATATACATTCAAAAACGTGACATTTGATGAAGTGGAACTGCTGATGATGATCAGAACGGAACTCTTCAACGACGCATAGTTCACCTTTGGCGATTTGTCCTCTTCGTTATGTTTGTTAAGCAAGTTAAGTTTTTAAGCCACAATTTTGTCAAGCTTGAGTTCTGATGATGGGAATTTTAAAGGCATGCGTATAGAGATTTTTGTATTTTCATCAGAAAATCAAGCATTTTCATTACAAACTGTCGCATTTGATGAAGTGGAACTGCTGATGATTAGAACGGAACTCTTCAACGACGCATAGTTCACGTTTGGCGATTTGTCCTCTTCGTTATGTTTGTTAAGCAAGTTTAGTTTTTAAGCCACATTTCTGTCAAGCTCGAGTTCTGATGATGGGATCCATAAGGAATCGAGGGAACTCCTCAAATCTTAAAGGCATACGTATAGAATTTCTTGTATTTTCATCATAAAATCAAGCATTTACATTAAAAACTGTCGCATTTGATGAAGTGGAACTGCTGATGATGATCAGAACAGAACTCTTCAACGACGCATAGTACATGTTTGGTGATTTCGAATTTCGATTTTGACTTGGACTGGGACCCGGACTCATACCCGGATCCGGTTCGGACCCGGAGTCGGACCCGGACTCGGACCCGGACTCGGACCCGGACCCGGACCCGGACTCGAACCGGGACTCGGACCCGGGCTCTGACTCAGAGACCCGGACCTTGACCCGGAAAACCACTATGATACCTAAACTAAATAAACCACTATGATTACCTACCATAAAATGTGGGTATGATGATGCCAAACCCCTCCCGCTCAAACTCCCGTACACCGCACCGCATGCGCCGTTAAGTGGGTTAGGTTAGGTTTGAACTGCGATCCTCACAGAACCGAACAAAAGTGGGTTAGGTTTGGTTAGAACTGCGAGTCTTACAGAAATGAAATGCTACTAGAAAAGTGGGTTTGATTAGGTTCGAACTGCGATCCTCACAGAACCAAACTGCTATCAGAGAAGTGGGTTAGGTTAGGCTAGAACTACGACCCTTACGGAAACGAAATGCTACTAGAAAGTACTGGTTTTACCTCCTTTTCTACATAGTGCACCATCTCCCATAATCTTTCACCGGGCCCCATAGAAGTCGGTTTTTTTTTCTTAAAAATTATGTTTGATATCGTACTATCTTTTGAGTGTGGTAAAATTATGTTTGTCTGACTATAAACACAACTTGAAACAAAAATTTGATAATTTAAATTTGCATTTCTTATTACATGCAGTGATGGAACTGGTTGGACCACGCATTCGAGTTGTTAGTGGAGCATCCATGAACACTTTCTTCTCTGTTGGCAACGTCTACACGGGTTTAGTCGCCTGGGCAGTTCACGATTGGCGCCAACTTACCCAGGTCCTGTATGGTCCAATGCTCATAATCTGCTTTTCATTCTGGCTCGTCCCAGAATCAGTCCGTTGGTACATGAGCAAAGGTCGCTACGAAGACGCCGAGGGTGTTCTTAATACCGCAGCTCGCTTTAATGGAACACGTCTGTCAGAAAAATCTTTAGAAGCTTTAAATAAAGCAGTAAATGAAGAAAAGAGGAAGAAAGCTCTAGACACAGTTGAAAACCCGAAAGAGCCCTGCTTAATGTCTAAAGTGGTCAGGAATAAACATGTCCTGATTCGATGTATTGTGTCACCCGTTTGGTGGATGACTTACACTTTTGTGTATTTCGGCCTATCGGTGAACGCTGTTAACATATCTGGTAACCGGTATCTGAACTACGTGGCTGTGTCGGCAGTGGAGATTCCTGGATACTGGACTTCTATGTTTTTGTTGGATAGGATTGGGAGAAAGCCTGTACTTATCAGCGCGTTTTGGTTATGCGCCATCTGTCAAGCAACATACATCTTCCTTCCTTCAGGTAGGTACCTAATTCTAATTTATACATTAACTGTTGTTGAATATAAAAGTAAAATTTTGAGTGATAGAATCAAATTATTGAAATCCTCGCCAAGCAGTTATAGTTAGGAGAGTAGTTACTAGGTACATTAATTGGTTTGTATAAAAATATACAGATCGAAGTCACAGTCATAGATCACCTCTCGAGTATATTTTTCAAAAGCGTAGATTACAGTATTCTACCATTTTGAGTTCAATATAAAAATACTGATATGAATTGAGTGTTTTGATACTGTCTTTAAAATCTTTGGTTTCAGGCTATTACGGAATATCCCTGACGGTGTACCTAATTGGCCAGTTTGCCATCGCAATGGTAACTACAGCGGTGTACGTGTACACGGCAGAGCTGTACCCGACCAGGTATCGCCACAGCCTGTTGGGTTTCTCTTCCATGGTTGGGAGAATCGGCTCTGTTCTAGCTCCACTTACTCCAGCCATGGTAAGGATGGTCTAGTCGCCAAATCTCCAATTTTCGAGCGTTTTAAACAATATAGATTCCGAGAAGGAACTTAAGTAAATATCCAAACTATAATGTCCATTAAATATCATTTATGGGATTGCAACATTCAAAGCAACTAAAATCTCATAACTAATACTTACTTGAATAACTTTTGATCAATGTAAATGTTTGCTTGTAAATAGGATATTTGCTTACAGGGCCAATCTACATTCGAGGAACTACCTTTTGTGCTGTTTGGAAGCTTTGCTCTCATCTCCGGATGCCTCGTATTCATCACACCTGAGACACTTGGAGCTAAGTTCCCTGACACTATGGAAGAAGCTTCGGATATTGGCAAAAAGAGAGATTCTACATAAATATGCTGGAATGGTGCTAATCTGAAATGGGTGATGGAATAAATGAATTAATCGAAAATAACTAGAATTGATTTGGAGTGGAATGAAAGTTAAGTAATAAGTGAATCTTATATACAGTAAAAAACCAGTTGCTTATTATGGAGAAGGGGTCATGTGACGTCATGCCCGTTCGTCTTAATCGTGTCAATACTAATACAGTATTTTTGTACCCTATCACATTGTCATTTGAATTACCAAGAAATTCACAATATTTTGAAATAAAATAAATCCACTGTAGTTTTCTCTAGCTCCGTCTACGGCGCCAGTCTGGATATGAACTCATAACACTTTTATGAGTCCACGACTGCCACAGATAATATGGCGGGCGTTAAAAACGACGGTGCAATCGGGCTGTGCTGTCATCTTAATTAAAATCTACTATTTATCGCTGGTAGCGGCGGACAATGACGTAATAGTTGGCTCGTTTACATTAGTAAATTGTGTTTATGTTAGTTAAGTGACATACTAATATTTCAAATGCGATAGTAACTCTTTTATTCACAACGTCGGAATTTAATCGCATAAAATTAAGTTTAAATTTTGAATTTCGACGTTTTACTTTTGTGGTGCAATGCCTACTACATAATAGTCATACTAATATTTCAAATGCGATAGTAGCTCTTTATTATTCACAACATCGGAACTTATTCGCGTAAAATTGATTTAAATTTTTAATTTACCTTCGACATTTCGAGGACGGCGTTGTTCCCGTGGTCTCGGAGAAGACTGGCTAAAGTTGACATCAACATCTAGGCGCGCAAGTTTTTTAAACTACTAGCACTTGGTGTTGTTTATCAACTTGAACGAATTACGTATAATTATTAGTAAAAACCATGAAAGTAAAGTAAGTAAAAATCAGCGTTATTAATCCTGTCTATCTGTTACCTTTTCACACTTTAACCGCTGAACCGATTTAAATGAAATTTTGTATGGAGATAATTTGAGTCCCGGGGAAGACCCCCCCGAAATGTCCTTACCAGGATAGTTTTTATCCCGGAAACCATCCCTTACGGGGGTGAAAAGGGAGGTGGAATTTATTACGTAAACAGGCTCCAATTTTAAAGCTAGCCACACTCGTGTTGACCTTACATAATATTTAGGTACTTATTTACCCTATAAGTATCAGTAGCTCTACTATCAGTTGGCAGAGTATTTTTCACTTACACTCGGTGAATAAACGTGCCGTGTGTCACGTTTTACGTTTCTTTACGGTCTTATGTACCTAACTTCACTCCACTCCAAACGATGCTGTCCCTTTCTAAGTATACTAAAAAACAGAGCAAGAGTTATATCGGAGTTTTATACAGCGCCTCTAGGACTCACTTAAAGAACTAAATAAGAAAATTGACACATTTTCTCACGTCTACGTAATTTACTATCTATGCATCTCGCTCTCGCATATTAGTGCAAGTGAGATGCACAGAAAATAATGTTACATATAATGATGGTAGCCGTGAATATGGAGGGTAGAGGTAAGGAGAATCCTTTATGACTTTATGAGAAAACTCCTTTATGGGAGAATATTTGCAAAAACTGGGCACGCTGTCAGCTATTATAATTTTTCTAAATCTCTCCAGAGTAGCGAAAAAAGAAAACCCATAAACCTAGTTTTTCATTGTATCATTACCATACTAAAAATCATGGAGAATGGAAGTTTCTCGTATTTAGAAGTGGAAAAACGTTTTCTCTTTTTGTATGGACGATTACGACGTATAGTCAGACCGTAAAAAGTCTGCAGCGATTTTGATAGCCCACGCAGTGCAAGTGTCATTTTAAACGTCAAACTTCTATGAAATTAATAACACTTAAGCTGCGTGGGCTGTCAAATCCGCTGCAGACTTTTATTGGTACTACTATTATAGTATACTTCCCTCTTAAGGTTTTTGACGGAGACTTTTTCATTAATTAATTACATGGAGATTGTATTCCTTTACCTCTACCCGCCACTTAGAGCATTTAGAAAGGAGATGTCATCGCTGTCATTTTCTTTACAAAACGCGGGGACGTCAAATGTATTGCTATTTCTACATGATTTGTACGTAACGTACAAATAGCCATGTCAGTCCATACAAAAGTTTGCACAATTGTGCAAGTTTTTCGGCACAGGGGTGAGTAATATTGTCAACAAAAAAAATAAAGAATATAGACTAGGTATCTGCCGTATTCGAACTTCAAGATATTCACAAGAGACGACACGTACTAGATCCATTCTAGATACGTTATAGTTTAGATATCAACTAGTTATCTTTTGCAGCGCAATTCGGGCAACCAATGTCACTTTTACGTTAGATAGCGTAAGATATCTATTAGATGTGAATTGGATCTCTAAGTCAAATCCCGAGGAAGTCGTTCAAGAGTATCTCCAGAATCACGCCAATGTCAAATTTGACAGGTTAGATCTTAAACATATCGTTATCCTACGAGTATCTTGATGGTGATGTCTAAAAGATATCTAATAGATATCTATTTCAAAATCCGAATCGGGCCCTATGATATTTGATTTATTCGGTTGTCAATATAAAACAAATGTAGTTGTTCTTTCTTCTTGTATGAGACGCCATTACTATGTAGTCTTGCTTGAGATTAAGAAACATTATTTGGTGTTAAAACAAGCTTTTTTTTCCTGCTTGGAACCCTAATCCTAACAGTAAGCACTCAATGACCACTCCAGTTATTAAATGCTCTAAGACCAATTTTGTCACTTTGTTACTGACTCAACCTTCATTCTAATTTTTTTTAAGATTTGACGTTGCCATAGTTACGAAAATAATAAACACATCAATATTAGTAAACAATGTATAAAATAAAATATATTGTATTCAAGAAAAAAATTGCAAAATATGATAATTACGTAAACATCATTAATTAACGAGTTAAAATTATAACTTTGCGTGTTAAAAAATAGGAAGCAAAGTATATGGCGCGATTATACAGGCTACTTTTGGCTACATATTTATTACCTATGATGAAAATAGTACACACATGAGAAGAAATCTTAATATACTAAAATAGGTATATATTATATTATGGTCCGCTTCAGTCCGCATCATAACAACGGCCGTCTCCTGCTAAGTACCATTATCAAATAGAGTGTGCGGAAAGAGAAGAGTTGTGAAATGTAGGGGAGCCCATACTTATACCTACGACTCTTCTCTTTCCGCACAGACCCTGACCTTAATAGCGATCTTAATTTTATAGTAAATGATCTCGAGTATATTTCAGTGCCAAGCGCCCCATTTCCAATACAAAATGAACCCACGCAGCGGGTTTTTGGCAATAAATGTGTTTAAACCTTATTTAAATTTTCAGATTCTAAACCACCACGAAAAGTTTTTGAAGAAAGTATTATATTTCCTGTTACCAAATTGACATGAAAAACGATTACCTAGGTATCAAACACAAGAATTTGAACATCGGAAAATAAACTATACTTACTTATTAAAGAACAATAAATAAACTCACAGAATATTTGTATGTTTTATTTTATGTAAGATGATAATACTTAATAAAATACGTAGGAGTTCTTGCGTACATATTATAATAGGTCTTGCGGTATTCTTATATGTGTTATGTGCAGTGTGCACCCAGCAACAAAAGCAGCAGCATATCGTACCGCTCCTTGTAATGACCCTTAATTCTTATTGCATACATGCATACGCATGCATGCATGATGCCATCCGGATTTTCATGGAAATGTTGGTTCTTGCCTAAAACCAAAAACTGCTCGTAAGCAAATGTAGCAGTAGAAACAGGAAAATATGATGTCAAGTATATCTCATTACCTTTGTACTAAATCAGCCTTTTATCGAGCTATTAATTGATTTACCCCTTAAAGTTTTGCTTGAAGTTCACGTACTGTTATAAATTTATACATATTACGTTGAAAATTGCATTAATACTCGTGAAAAATCTGCGTATTTGTTGTGTTTACAAGTTGACAGAAATGTCACGTTGGAAACGCACGTATTTTTCGATAACATCTGTCACGTTTACTCGCGTAAGTATTTACGCAGGATAATTCTGGCTCAGTTTTCATTATATAATTAGAAAGAGAGCGTTTTAGGTGTGAAGTTAGGCAAGTATGGAAAACTCGCGTAAAAACGTTTATAACTCATGGTACCAATTGAAATTTTTAGTTCTTTAGGTGACCGGTAGAGGCTCTGTACAATTACTCCATACATTTTCCTTAACTTTCTCACTATCGACTGTCATTCACGGAACTTGACGGAACTCATAGTAGAGCTACAGGCTTCTAAAAATTCACCAAAGGCACAAGTCTTACTAAATTTGGCTTCGGTCCGGCCTAGCATTACGATTTCCGTTTGACCCGGCGTTTCTTTGAGCGGACTTACGGCGAATTTATCTTGAATTATGTTGTGGAAGTGTTTCCGAACAGGTTTGTTGTTAATATTGCCTTCTTAACTCTCGCCTCGGACGAGGCAGAATTAAGGTACCGTAACGATTTGTTACCATTCCTACAGTCAAAAAATATAATTTCCGACATCTTTCGTACTTTGACAATTTAATTTGATTTTGATGTGACAATCGATGTGCAAGTCTGAAAAACCGTCAAAAAGACTTAGTCTTAACCAACAACTTTAATCATTATACATTTGATTTAGGTCATGTTTGCATTGGTCATGTATGACTAAATTACTCTGAAGGCGATTGCAGTAAAGGGTTATATAACTATTTTTAGCGATTTCCGCGTACTTTGAAGTTGCAGTAAATATTTGAAGGGTTGATATTAAATCTTCGGTCTTTGAAATACTTTAATGGTTAAAACGGCGTTTTGATTTGTCTTTGATGACGAATTACTTTGGATGAAGTTTTATAAATACATGTTATAAAGTTAAATATATCATTATATATTTCGTTTTATAGTAGCTACTCAATCAAGAGGTGAAAACGTTTTTTTAATTCTATTTTTACTATTTTTGAAATAAATTACCTCGATGAATGAAACAAAGTTATGATGAAATATCGTTATCGTTGAATTTTGCCCCCCCCCCCCCCCTCCGAAAATCATCCAAAAATCATCATGCTTCGAATAGTTCTAATGACCCCGTTTCCTCCTACGTTTTACGTAAACGCCATAAAATTCAAAATATGAATCATGAAGTATTGGAACAAATTAAATTTATTTTAATTTGTTTTTATTTCAAGTAGGAACACTACTAATACTAATAATAACAGGCACCTGCCTCGATAGCAGAGGACGCTGGTTCGATTCTAGCCTGGGGCATTGGAAGCCTTGGTCTCTTTTCTTCGTATATAATCCAGTAACTTTGTCGAATTTTGTAACCTGGCTATTTTGCGTCAAATCCGGTAGTTCTGATTTTTTGCAGACTTGTTTATGATGTTGTCCCAATGAATAATCCAAGTTTGTGACCTCGAGCGCCGAACGCAACTTTGTCAAAAATCGAATAAACCGCAATTTTTTTTGATTTGGGCGATTATAACCCTAAAGTACTAGTTTTTGGTAGTAACTTCCTAGGGCGTTTTTAAAGTAGAGTAAATCTGCTACAATAAGACACTAGAATTGTCTCTGTACATCTAATATTTTCCGAGATAAAGCCTTTCAAAATTTTATAATTTTACATCAGTTCTTAGCTATAATATAAGGGTTAAGTGGAAGGGGATGGAATTCATCACCGCCACGTTCTACAAAATATTTATATTCCATAAAAAAAATGTATGAGTGCGTATTTTGAAAAAAAAAATATTGAAAATAAATATTTTATAGAACATGGCGGTGATGAATTCCATATAAATTACCTACCTAACCCTTATATTATACCTAAGAACTGATGTAAAATTATAAAATTTTGAAAGGCTTTATCTCGGAAAATATTACATGTACAGAGACAATTCTAGTGTCTTATTGTAGCAGATTTAGTCTACTTTAAAAATTGCGGTTTATTCGATTTTTGACAAAGTTGCGTTCGGCGCTCGAGGTCACAAACTTGGAATATTCATTGGGCCAACATCATAAACAAGCCTGCAAAAAATCAGAACTACCGGATTTGACGCAAACGCAAAATGTGTAATTTTACTGTATTAATATGACATTTATTTCAGTTTATGAATCATGACATTAGCCAGTCGAACAGTCGAACTTCATAACTATAGCCGAGCCTTGAACTCTGACCCTCAATTTTCTACAAAAGTGTAAAGTCACGCTGAAAAATGCTCTAAATTGCTTAATAAACTCATAATTTCAACAATTTTGTCATAAAACGTGTCAACTCACTCTAATAAATCATTTCCACTCACCAAGTAACCCAATCAAATCGAATTCTTTGACATAAACTCAAACAACAAAGTTACGAAACGTATCAATTAGAAACTTTCACATCAAATCAAAATACAGTAACTCACTACGACAAGGTTGTTACTTACGGCCTTTTTTGTTTAAAATGGTACAATTTTCCTTATTTACGATATTCTGATAGGCAACGGGGTTTCGCCAGTTGTCGTCAACAATTTATTTTAATGACCGGCCACTGCCCGTGGCCGCGTTTGTGAAAAACTGTATTACCCGGTTTACACGAAGCCTGTGTATATAAATTAGTAACCTGGCTACACTTGCTTAAAGTTAGTTTATCTTGCAAACTTATTAATGAATAGTTTTAAAGTAACTAACTTGAAGTAAATTAGTAACTAGTTTCAAAGTTTTGGTCTAGGCTTTAGTAGCACTACACTCTAAACATTTAAATTAGCTGTGGATAGGAAAGCTTTCAAAGTGTTGGAAAGTGTTTTCCTATTAAAAGATTAATCACAAATATAAACAAAAAGTTTCAAAAATATTACAATATATTTTAAGTTTTCATTTATGCTGTTAGAATTATTTGCTGCGTAAAAACACATATACCTAAACATAATTATTAGTCTTCTTCGACCTAGCGTTTTCCCGGCCTAGCGCCAGGGTCCGCTTTCCTGCTCAGTCTTCTCCACTACACTAAACATAATTATTAGTAATTAGGTAAATTAATAAATACTTAGAATAAAAAAAAAACCTTTCGATAGAATAACAACATATTTTACGTTTTAATTTATGCTCTAATAATTGAAAACGTAAAATATGTTGTTATTCTGTATTTATGCAATTGAAAGGTATAAACAATAAGTAGAGTTTCATTTATATAATTATGTATAATTAAACTTCTTACTTTAACTAACTTTATCTAAAATACTTGGGTACTTAAATTTTTTGATTATTGATGTAGTTTATAAACAAATCACCTTATATTGTATTTTATTTGCTAACATTTTCTGTTCAAGTCACTTCTCACTACCTATATTAAAAATTTAACTAACCTCGTGTAACCTAGTCATTAGCCGCTTCGGCCGGCAATTTTTCACGTGGCGACGCGATAACGCGCTCAGGTGTTGGAATGATTTGTGACCCCTGACCGCCCGCTTCTTGACGTTTGACAAACACAAGGAAGGTTTAGTGCGGGAGTTATATCTGTTTTACCGACTTTAAAAGTAGGAGGATATTTGATTATACATATATTTTGTGCAATATTTCATACACGCGGATATAATTGTAGGTAAAATCTGTCGCACGCGTCCGCGCCTGTTAGTGTTGCTCATACTATTTTTTGTTAAAACGCTCCGGAAGCCTTAAGCTCGCCAAGAAAAAATATGACAAACGGTACGTTTGATAAAGTGGTTGTGGAGGTTTATCTAAATAGTAATTAAACGATATTTTGAAAAATCCACAAGGCTCCCATCGACCAACGTCGAACGACGATCGCAAGAACTAGCATACGAGACGACCGATCATCGTGGATAACCTTAAAGGAGGCCTTTCCCTTTACGATTGATAATGTATGTTAATAATAACTTTTGATGGAGTCCAAACCTCACAAACAAATTCATAATTGCGAAAATAACACATCATTAAACTTCTGGTTCCGTACCTTACCATATAAAACCACCCAAAACACTCCACCAAATCAAAACGCAGTAACTACACTTACTTCATTTATACTTACTGCCTTTTAAAAGGTAAAACATTGTACTGCTTTTAATTGGGGCTGAAATTGTGATTAATGCGATCAGATAAAACGGCAAGGCACGAAAGAAAAAAGGGTTCGCGTTTGAACCCACACATTAACCTAATTCGTTTTAATCACCCAAATTAATCATTTGTAAGGACTTTTAAGTGAGTGGGTCCTAGGCTTATCCACAATGTGTATTTTATGTGTAGACTTCGTCATGTAGACTCCTCATGCATTTAACGTCAATATAGGGACGTCATAGGACAAGAACTTTCGTATTTGTATACTTAAGTCGCTTCGACACAGAAAGGAAGAGCTTCACTCCATATCTGCTCTACCCACATAATGCAAATTTTAATTCGATAGCCTTACGTGACGTACGCGTTTGCGTTAAGTGTCATTTTGTATGGGATTTTGAATTTCGAAAACGTCCCGATTGGCGCGCTGTTCAAAATCCCATACAAAAATAAACATAACGCACGCGAACGCTCGTCACGCTAACGAATGAAATTTACACTAGGGCCCAGAACAAATAATAGTACTACCGTAGGTACAGAAAGGACGCTTCCTACAAAACCAAAGTTTCACAGTGATTCAGGGCCGAATTATGCTATCCCTTTCTAATGTATGGTACTACCCCTTTTATCTATTTAGCGCTGTCAAAATTCAAGTCATTATAATTATCTGTGGTCGTGCACGCAAAAGGACGTCAAGTGGTGCCAACTCTAATAATTGCTCGGAGCAATGCTGAGCCGGAGCCGAGTTTTCCCGAAGGTAAGAGTCTCCCCACTGACTTGGGGTTCTAAGCTAGTGATCTGTGACAAGTATAATCCATGTTATGTATTTTAGCTGTTGATTTATTCGCTGGCCTCGCGTCACGCGGAAAGTGAAAGCGTTAAACGACATATAATTTTTCACACGCCGGGTGAGTTTCAACGCTTCGCTAACGTCGTGGTAATGCCGCGGGACTTATGGTAACGCGGCGGAAATTATGGTAACTATATGTGTAATAAATTAATAATATGTACTACAGTACTTACTATTTTTACTGTCAAGGAATAGAAGTGCAAAAGAAAACATAAAATAAAACAAATATCTCGCCAAAACACACCCGGAGGTCGATTCTAGCTAGTCTAATTTAACTATCTGTTATGGTTTTGAACTGGTTTTGACAAGATCTTGACAATTTATTTTGTAGTAGCAGTAGCACCTCCCACAATCTCTCTGCTTTGCCTTAAGGTTGACTGGTAGAGAATGCTTTTGGCATTAAGTCTGCCTTTTGTACGATAAGTTTTTCTTTTGTGCAATAAAGTTTAAATAAATAAATAATAATAAATAAATAAATAAATTGTATGTATGTATTGTCCATAGAAATAAGAACACGAGAAACACAGTTACAGAGTGAATCAAATACAACAAAGACGAACTTATCCCTGTATGGGATCTTTTCCAGTCTTGATAGTCTCGGTGATTGGCGCGCATCTCACACCCAATTATTCATTTAATTTCGCATGCACCGATCAGCGTGACCGATCCACAAGGTCGTCTCAAAATAAGATCAAAACCGTAACAAGTTGTAAATCAGAATTTGGCTCCATGCAATAGTTTCGAGGCCACAAAATTCAATCTTATACCAATATAACAAATGCTTTCAGCGCCATCTACCATATTACACGAATGTCATCAATAGGCCAATTCAAACATACACTGACATCAAAATGATCCAAAAAAAAATGATGATGCATTTTTTGTTCTGTAATTTAATCTGTCTTATGTACAATAAAGTGTTTACATACATACATGTCATTCAGTTATCGTGTATTTAGCTCGTACTTCTCTGTTACATGTATTGGCGCGAGTAGGGTTTGCACGACGGATCTGAAATGTATGGGAAGATCCGCGGATCCGGATCCAGATCCGGATAATTTCATACATTTCGGATCCGGATTGCAAACCCTAGGCGCGAGCAAGTCGCACGATAACTAAATGACATCATTCAGATAGAGAGTCAGTCAGAGAAGACAAAAAAAAAAAGAAAAAAAAGAAAGAGAGAGAGAGAGAGTGAGAGGGGGTCAGTGTGGGTGTGTGTGTGTGGGGGGGTGTGTAGGGAGCCCATACATTTCTAGACTCTTCTCTTTCCGCACAGATCCTATCAATCTGTAGGGCTAAGATGGTCGGCTCTTTATCATTTGTCACTCACTATGCCTGTCACGTTCTAATATGTAAGAGCGAAAGTGACGCATGGCATGACAGGTGATAAAAATGCGACCATGATACCACTTCGATGTCACTGTACGTTCAAAGTTCAAACTGGCCCGCTAGTTCAACACGGAACTAAAATTACCAAGTCTCAACTCAAACATATGGAAAAAACTAATAATAGAACAAATTAACATTAAACCCGTTTCCACTCACGATGGAATCCAAACAAATAAATAATTCGAATAATAATGCTTTATCGACGCCGTTAGTCACGGAATATGGAATTAAATAAAATATTTTGCAAGTATATTCGTAAATATTTTAAACGACATACCGACGTAACAAAGCCAGAAGTCACGAAAGGGAATAATGGGAGCTGTTCACGGAACGATTAGTTAAATACAACTAATACTCGTATTCAACATCATCATATCAGCCAGAGGTCACTGCTGGACATAGGCCTCCCCCATAGAGTGCCACACTGACCGGTCTTGAGCCACCCGCACCCAGCGGACTCCCGCGACCTTTACCAGGTCATCAGTCCACCTTGACATTGTGGGGGGTCTACCCGCGCTGCGCACTCGTATGTATACTCGCAATAATCGTATTAAAAGAAAATTAAAAGTTACTACTAGGACGATAACTATAGAATCGAATATGTACCAATTGTACCTAACAGAACCCCTAGAGTAAATTTCATTCGATAGCGTGACGTGCGTTAGCGTTAACGTTATGTCTATTTTGGTATGGGATTTCGAACAGCGCGCCTATTAGGGATGATGACACATGTTGAATTTTGTAACAAAATCTAGTAAAATAGATAGCAAATTAGCAATTTATAATATAATGTGGATATTAAAATAATATATGGAAATGTTGCAAAAATATAGTGCGTCAAGCAGATCTTGTCAGTAGCAATGTAAAGCAAACTAAAGTAGGGCAACACTCAATGAGTAGTATTGCGCTAAGAAAAGCAGCAATGTACAATGTGCATCGAACCAAAACTTTTTTTTCCGCTGAGCGCGCCTTGTCACGTACGTCAATTCAAATTGTCACTCGCGGATTCTCTATTGAAAATGTTTGAAATTGTTATTAATACGTATGAACGGGCAATTTAAAAGCGGTGTGTGATGTTGATAAAAATGATTAACTAATTTGAAGATCTCAAAATAAAATTGTAAGTGGACTATGCCGTTAAACAAGAATGTATGAATAAAATCATTGCTTCAGCAGGTAGATGTCAAACTGGATTTTCATATTTTATTACATTTCTCAGTTGGCACTGTAGGCATTGTAGGCACCTTAGCTTTAATTAAGCACAGTCTTATTTAATATATTGGTATTTAACCTGTCGGATCCCACGGCTGAAATCTGAGCCACAAAAGGTTAGTGACTTTTCATACAAAAAAAATGTTGTTTGTATGAAAGGTCACTAACCTTTGTGGCTCAGATTTGAGTCTTGGGATCCGACAGGTTAATGGTGACACAGCAGAAATATCTCTTGAAATAGAATCGATTCAGAATGTAAACATAATGTAAACAAAGAAGATGATGGCTGTCATTCGCGTTCCAGATTCCACAGATAAAACACAGATGACACGAGATTTCCGAATTATTCGAACACAGTGTTGCTAACCCGCGATTTTTCAAATTTGCCGCCGTTTGCTACTGACATGATTTGCTTGACCCAGTATACAAGACCTGAAAGTTTCAATATTTAAATTTTATTTTTAACTTCCAAAAATGGTAAAAGTAAAGGTACTATTTGATTTCTTACATTTCATCTAAAAAATATTGTATGGCAACTATATACACAGACGCAATATTTCACCGACAAAAACGCAATTTTCTTGTTTTGTCCATACTACAAGTTGGACTCTCAGTGACTGTGACGTCACGGTCACTTATCGTTTTAGGACGTGCGTTTCGCGAGTGAAGTACGACCGTCGGACTTTGACTATAATTTCTGACTTTTCTGTTGCTTTAATGCAATGGGTCCCATGTAGACATTTTGATCCTAAAAACAAACCTGATCGATTGATACTATAAATGAAATTTAGTCATGTAGGTAACCTATTGACACTTCACGCAAGCGCGTACGTCACGTCACGCTATCGAATGAAAACACTAGGGGTATAATTTGTGACTAGTCTAGTAGGCAAAAAGCGCCTGGCGCCCGTTGGCTCGTTGCGTGGATGACATTCGGAAAATCGCGGGACACTTTTGGATGAGACTAGCCCAAGACCGGGATAAGTGGGGTACACGAAGAGATGAAGGCTAGAATTAGATATTGGTAGGTAGGTACAGGTAGTCTGCACGTGAACAGCCGGCAGTGTGGCGGAGCGTGTACCGTCGCCTAGAACACAAAAAGCCGGCGGCCGGCGATATGCTAAGTGAACGACACGACGCCGATAGCATGCACTGTACTCACAAAACAATCATTAAAAAAAAGTTAACGAGCTATCTTTAAAGTGGACTTTTGGAAAACATTAGCCCGACGACAAGATTTTTTTAATACTTCCTCCCCTTTCAAAGGTGATTAAAAACTATCACTCTTCCTTATACATAATTATATCTATTTCAGTCGGTAGTTATACTCAAACAGATCCAATTTGTCAGTAGAAAAACGCGCGAAATTCATATTTTCTATTGAGCGATCAACCCTTCGCGCCTAAATTTATCGTCGCGCCTAATACATCGGTTAAATGATACATCCTTGGATCATGCACATTCAATATAATTATATGCATATTCGATATTCTCTGATGATGTTTACGTTCTAAAACCCATAAAACAATGTGACTGTCATATTTAAAACAATCATCAATTCAATTGAGGTTCTCATCAAGAGTAACTGGCAAAATGTGTCGTTACTTAATAATGTGTAATATGTATGTGTAATGTGTAGATGGCGCGAAGAACAATATCAATAGTACCTTTAATCCTATCTAGTGTTTGAGACTGGGAGTTGTTAGGCAAGAGCATAGAGAAATGTAGAAAGAATAGAGTGCTCACTCTATACAGGGGCATTCCACGAGACTGTCGCTTACATAACGCTTGTGCCTTGTACGGCAGCTACCTCAATAAAATACGTGAATCTCGAGAATATACTGCCAATTTGTTAGCCAAGTCATGAACTATTACCTGACCCATTATCGCTTACTCAGCATTTCCAGAAGTATTAGAAGAATTGCGTTATGTAAGCGACAGTCTCGTGGAATGCCCCTACATCAGTTTTGGTACCAAAACGACATTATTTTCGCAGTCGACCTCTAGCATCGAGTAGCGGAATGAACAGTACCGCTACTTGATACTAGAATTCTCGAGTGTCGCGACTCACGAAAACAGTATTGAACAACAATTTACAACTAATATTCAAAACAGAAGGCGTTGAAAATAGAGTTCCAGTAAATCCGGTTATGATCATCATCATCATCATCTCAGCCATAAGACGTCCACTGCTGAACATAGGCCTCCCCTTATGGGGGGTGAATGCCATAATCGCCACGCTTGGCAGGCGGGTTGGCGATCGCAGTCGAGTACACCGAATTTGAGGGACGCTGCTGCCCGTCCACCGGTGGTCTTGGACGTAGTTTAAGGATATACCCGGGTCCTTGTCCGGGTCCGGATATAATATTAGTTGAAAATTGTTGAGCATTAGACTTTTCAGTGTTTTATAGTCTAATTCCAGTAATTGACACCCTATTGGCCAACTAAGAATCATGTTGTCATATCTATTAGAGCTTGTGTCAAGCTTTGCAGGTATATCATCTCGGGGTTCATTGTCCTGATACTAGTACAACTACCCTCCGATGAAATTTAAATTTAAATTAAATTGAACAAAGATTTTAAAACAATACAAATTGAACTCTATTGTCTAATACCATTGAATCAAATTGAATTGCCAATTTTCCTTTAATATTCACTCGCGATTTATTCTGCTGCAAGTGTGTGACCAGCTTAAGAATCGCACTAAAGTCATTTGCGAAAAAAAAATACTGAAAAGGTTTACAAGGTTTACGGGATCATAAACCGCATGTGCGGTGATACACATCCTGATATATTTAAAGAAAGGGTGGAAAGCTTTTACCTTATCATCCGTGCTCGTAAGGCTTAAGGGAGGTCATTTGAGTTTTTTTTTAATACGTGAGATATATTATAATTATAACACTCATATTGGTAAAAAGAGTAGGGTCGGTTAGTGAGTTTAAAATATTAAGACTGTAAAATGAACCGTAAAATGATAGTTTTATTAAATGCATTAAAAAGCAATCAAAATTCCCGTATAAATATATTGTACATAATAATTTATTTAATTAAATATTTTTCATTTCATTACTAAACACATAAGAATATAGAAATATATTGCATAGATAATTACTTAGATTTATTAAGAAAAACTTTCGCAAGGAACTTTTAATGTTCTACTTTTTTACAAAACAACTAGTACCATTGATACCTATTCTCGCCTATTTTAAACCCTTGCAAGTTTCCGGTATTAAACCTCACGTCACTTTCTCGTCCATAATCTAATCTATGCAAAATATCACTTTTATCCTGCTTCGTTGCAGTTCACTTATCCCAAGGGAAATGTCGCTTATGGGATAAGGAAGATATCACTTTTCGGATTTAAAATACATACATGGTGTCGCTTTTAGTACCCTTACTAAGAGCTAGTCGCTTTTAGTATCAAACGTAAGGAGACTACTGATAGGACCTTAAAAGCTACCTACCGATTTGACACCTATGTACAGTCAGCTGCAGAGATAACTGCCCCCCCTGCATTTGTACAGCTGACTGTACAGCGAACTGCAAATGACCATACCCACCTTATGTCAGAAATAGAATGTTACCTTAACTCCACACCCGCATTTTGATGCCTATCATTATGTAACAGTCACATAAACAGCAATGAACTAAGATTCTCGTTTGTTTTTGGTAAAACGTTCAGTACATACTTGAAATGATCTAATGGAGACAACGTTAAAATGAAAACCAACGTAAAGCCTTTTAACAATAAACTTGTCAGTAATAATAATAATGATAGTGAAAACGACCGCATACAGCAGTTAAAACAAAACAATTGCAGAAAATCTCAGCTTATGCTGAGATAAACAGAAATAAAGATAACGGGGCTGGTTCTGATTTCATAATTTAATATGGTTTTTTATCTCATTTTGATACGACCTTGGGTCGTATTATGGCTCCTCTACACGATGGGCCAGCGCCGGACACTCCAAGGGACGCCTTTATGCGTTAGAGGGAGCAAGTGATATTGCTATCTCATTCTACCGCATGGCTGCGTCCCTTGGAGTGGCCGGCGCTGGCCCATCGTGTAGAGGAGCCATTATAAGGAATCTCACGACGCGCACCAATAATTATAAAGGTGGCATTAGTCAAGTGCTGCCGCATTATTGTTGTGACATTAAATCAAAATACAAAAAAAAATACATAGAGGTTGACTTGTAGAGAATGCCGTGTAGCATCCGCCTTTTGTCACTGTATATTATTTACTATGCAATAAAGTTTAAATAAATAAATAGATAGCGAGAAATAGTACGATTCTCTCTGTCTATGTTATATTGAAATGGGACAGTCCTTTGACAAACTATCTGTATGCTGGCCGTGGTTTGCGGTTTTTTAACGCATTATAGAGGATTTATGACATGCGTGTAGATAAATTATTTATAACAGAATTGGCATCGCTAATGTTACAGCCGTGATACATATTATCTGGTTAAGATACGGCAGAATTATTGTTACTATCCGCGGAACGTGTTACATAATTGAACTTTACAATATCCCGAAGGCAAACTTCGCGAGCTCTGCCGCCGAATGGTAAAGTGCTGTAACTAACGTTTTGTGTAGTATTAGGGTACCATTCTAATTCCGACTACAATTGAGTGTTACCTATTGCTTCAAGATTTTCATGAATGTACCACGGCACTGCTGCCAACTGCATTGCGGCCGCAAAATATTCGAAATTCCGGGCTGATTGGAAAAAAAACAGTTTTAATTTGTTAACTGTGTTAAAACATCATTAAACACGCCTAAAACATATAAAATGAATATAATATTCAACTTTTAACTCGCAAAACGGCAGAAATTTTACAAGTGTTAGTATATCAAAAATATTCCAAATTTTCTGTAAATCATAAAGATGGCAAATTAAAAAAAACGTGCATTCTAGTCACTGTTGCGCCTAATACATAGATCAAAACAAATATGTAGGTATCCAAAAAACTACAAAAACAGGATATCAAAATGTAGGTAAACATTATAAGATACACTGCCAACTGTAAGGCTTACATTACTATTAATATTCAATGATTAGTACCGAGTCCGACCCGGGTATGTCCTTAAACTACGTCGAAGACCACCGGTGGACGGGCAGCAGCGTCCCTCAAATTCGGTGTACTCGACTGCGATCGCCAACCCGCCTGCCAAGCGTGGCGATTATGGCATTCACCCCCCATCATGATGAGCACAATAAAACCACGGCCCCGAGGTTCCGGCGACCCCCGGTGCTCTGGCTATGGTAGCGGTCAGGGCATTAGCGGGGTCAGGGGTGCTAAGAATCTCCGGCAAAGATCCGGCTACCCGCCCCGACGACGACTGGCCCTGGTAACACACAACATACGCACTATGAGGACTGACGAAAAGATCTGCGAGCTGGAAGAGGAACTGAGCAGGTTACACTGGGACATTGTAGGGTTATGCGAAGTCCGTAGAGAGGGGGAGGACACGACAACCCTGAAGTCTGGTAACTTGCTCTACCACCGGGAGGGCGACCAACAGTCCCAAGGTGGTGTCGGGTTTCTCGTTCACAAGTCCCTCGTAAACAACATAATAACCATCGACAGTGTGTCGAGCAGGGTGGTATACCTAATACTCAGAATATCCAAAAGATATTCGCTGAAGGTCATTCAGGTATACGCACCGACCTCGTCACACTCCGATGATGAAGTAGAAGCTATGTATGAGGACGTAAGTAGGGCCGGGCCATACATACTTCTAAAACCTACTTTACTGTTGTTATGGGGGACTTCAACGCAAAGTTGGGCAAGAGAAGCGGGGATGAGTTGAGAGTGGGGCAATTTGGGTATGGGCAACGGAACCCTAGGGGTCAGAGGCTGGCCGACTTTCTGGAGAGAGAGGAACTCTTCATGATGAACTCTTTCTTCCAGAAGCCGCCTCACAAGAAATGGACCTGGATGAGTCCTGACGGTTCCACGAGAAACGAGATAGACTTCATCATGACCGACAAGAAACGGATATTCAGTGATGTCTCTGTGATCAACAGGGTAAAGACCGGTAGTGATCACCGAATCGTAAGAGGCACACTGAATATCAATATTAAACTTGAAAGGTCCAGCCTGATGAAGTCTACGCTCCGACCTACTCGAGCCCATGTTCAAAACCCCGAAAGCTTTCAACTCGAGCTCTCTAACCGCTTTGCTTGCGAGAGAACTTGGCTTCAGTGGACGAAATCAACGACGGGCTAGTGGAAACTGTCCACACAGTAGGGTCTAAGTTTTTTAGACCCCGCCGTGAAGATAGACCTCAGAAATTGACCGAGCAAACCTTAAACCTCATGGCTGAACGACGCTCGCTACAGTTGCAGTCTCCCGATGACGCGGAGTCATATAGGCAGCTCAATAGACCTATATCTAAGTCCTTGCGACATGATCTGCGTCTCTTTAATACTAACCGTATTAAAGAGACTATTGAGCGAAACCAAGGCTCCAAAGTGTTCGCAAAGGACAAGTCTATTGGGCAAAGCCAGCTGACAAAGTTGAAACGGGAAGATGGCAGCATAGCGTCGAGCAAAGCGGAGGTTTTAGGTGAGATCGAGAGGTTCTATGGACAGTTATACACTTCGATCGCAAAGCCCGTTGACAGCTTGGTAGGAGATCCAAGAGCCAAGCTGTCCCGACATTATACCGAAGATATCCCGGACATCAGTCTGTACGAGATTAGGATGGCCCTGAAGCAGCTTAAGAACAACAAGGCGCCGGACAAAGACGGAATCACTTCAGAGCTTCTGAGAGCGGGTGGAACACCGGTACTTAAAGTCCTCCAGAAGCTCTTTAATTCCGTCTTGTCCGAGGGCATAACGCCTGAAACATGGAATAGAGGCGAGGTGGTGCTGTTCTTCAAAAAAGGTGATAACAACCTATTGAAGAACTACAGACCCATCACGCTTCTGAGCCATGTCTATAAGCTGTTTTCAAGGGTCATCACGAACCGTCTCGAACACAGACTTGATGACTTCCAGCCTCCCGAACAAGCCGGTTTCCGAAAAGGCTATAGTACCATAGACCACATCCATACGCTGCGGCAAGTTATACAGAAGACCGAAGAGTATAACTTGCCATTATGCTTAGCGTTTGTGGACTATGAGAAAGCCTTCGATTCGGTGGAAACATGGGCGGTGCTTGAGTCTCTTCAGCGATGCCATATTGACTATCGGTACATCGAAGTGTTGAAGTGTTTGTATAGTAACGCCACCATGTCGGTCCGAGTACAGGAGCAGAGCACGAGGGCGATTCCATTGCGAAGAGGCGTAAGGCAGGGAGACGTTATCTCTCCGAAACTGTTTACTGCCGTAATGGAAGACGCCTTCAAGCTCCTGGAATGGGAAGGACTTGGCATCAACATCAACGGCGAATACATCACTCACCTTCGGTTTGCCGACGATATCGTAGTCATGGCAAAGTCGATGGAGGAACTCAGCATGATGCTCGATGACCTCAACCGAGTTTCACAACGGGTGGGCTTGAAAATGAACATGGACAAGACGAAACTTATGTCAAATGCCAATGTTGTGCCCATCCCAGTCTCTGTTGGGAACTCGGTACTCGAAGTTGTTGACTCGTACATCTACCTAGGACAAGTAGTCCAATTAGGTAGGTCCAACTTCGAGAAAGAGGTCAATCCGAATCCAACTCGGTTGGGCAGCGTTCGGGAAACTACGTAATGTCTTTTCGTCCGACATACCTCAGTGCCTCAAGACGAAAGTCTGTAATCAATGTGTGTTACCAGTGATGACTTACGGCTCCGAAACGTGGTCTTTCACTATCGGCCTCATCTCAAAACTCAAAGTCGCTCAACGAGCTATGGAGAGGGCTATGCTCGGAGTTTCTCTACGTGATCGAATCAGAAATGAGGAGATCCGTAGACGAACTAAAGTCACCGACATAGCCCACCGGATTAGCAAGCTGAAGTGGCAATGGGCAGGCCACATTGCACGCAGAGAAGATGGCCGATGGGGTCGAAAAGTGCTCGAGTGGAGACCACGGACTAGCAAGCGCAGCGTAGGACGTCCACCCACAAGATGGACAGACGATCTTGTTAAGGTCGCCGGAAGACGCTGGATGCGGGTCGCTTCCAACCGGCACGTATGGAGGTCCAAGGGGGAGGCCTATGTTCAGCAGTGGACGTCTTATGGCTGAGATGATGAGTACATTTTCCCCAAAACAAGTTTTTCTGCCTTACGGTGTTCTACCATTCGGCGGCGGCGCAGCACTGCAAGCAGCCGTGGATAAAAGTTGCACTGGACATGTTTTCCTTTCAAACTAAACTTGGGGATTTCCAGCGCATTGTTTTCTTTGATTGCGCCTCGCGTGAAATTGTGGTTAATGTTATATTATAATTGTTTCAGTCTGTTTTTACCTTTTTGTTTTCATTAAATAAATAAATATTATAGGACATTTTTACACAAATTGACTAAGCCCCACAGTAAGATCAAGAAGGCTTGTGTTGTGGGTACTCAGACAACGATATATATAAAATATAAATACTTAAATACATAGAAAACAACCATGACTCAGGAACAAATATCTGTCATACAAATAAATGCCCTTACCAGGATTCGAACCCGAGACCATCGGCTTCATAGGCAGGGTGATGGGGATGGGGATCGCTGTTGCTCTACGTCCGTAGGAATTACCTTAGATAACCCTACACGTGATCCCCGGGTGGTGCTAACAGAGCAACAAACTTGGCAACTGCACTGTCCTCCAGGACCTCGCAGTGCTTACTGGATACAAAAGTACTTAATTACAATGCCAACAATGAAAAAAGCGAATGTCAAGAAAGACGCCTATTCGCGTCATATGACAAGAGACATTGGACCTTCCGTCCGTGTCTGCTCACTCAACATAGAGGGTATAAGCCTGGCGAAATCAGAGTGCATGTCGAAAATTTTAAAAGAAAATGACGTAGATGTTGCTCTCTTTCAAGAAACTCACGCTAAAGACCCACACCAACTGAGTCGAAGAGGTGACATTGCCGGATATTCAATGATCGCAGCCACTTACCATGCACATTATGGCACCGCTATCTACGTTCGACAACCAATAGCCCATACCTGCATCATACATGCCAGTAATACAAGCGAAGACAACATCGAAACAACTGTCGTCCAAGTGGGTGAGATACAGCTTTGCAACATATATAAGCCACCACTCAGCAAATGGCCCACACCTGCACTTCCAAAGCTCGCGCATCCTGCCTTATACATTGGGGACTTCAACAGTCACCACTCCAGCTGGGGCTATGAGAACAATGACGAGAATGGACTTAGAATAACGGAATGGGCCGACCATGCGAACGCATTCCTGCTATTTGATAAAAAGAGCAAGGGTACATTCCGCTCAGCCCGTTGGGGAAAAGAATACAATCCCGATCTCGCCTTTACTACAAGGGACGCACTAGACCAACCCGTTACAACTACCAGGACCGTCCTCCAAAACTTTCCTCATAGCCAGCACAGGCCGATACTATTCGAAATTGGACTCAAAATTCCTATAGTCCCGTCGTACCCGGCGCCCCGCTGGAACTTTCAAAAAGCCAACTGGGAAAGCTACAGTAAAAATCTAGACCACTGCGTTAGGTGGATACCACCATGTCCCAGTAATTACGAGCGGTTCAGGAAGCTTATTATAGCAACTGCGAAGAAAACAATACCCCGAGGCTACCGCAAGGACTATATACCATGCTGGAATGCAGAAACTGAAGAGAAATGGAAAGAATTCCAGAGAACAGGAGAACCTCACACCGCCCATGAACTAGTTAAGTCACTCGATGACGCAAGGAGGCAAAAATGGGAAGAAACTGTCCAAAGGATGAATTTCACACACTCCAGCAAAAAAGCCTGGCACCTCGTCAGGAGACTCACAGTGGGAACCGGCCTTGCGCAGAGACAATCAAAGGTTCACCCCAATGCAATAGCAGACAGAGTGGTAAAACTATCAAAGGCTCCAAACCACAAAACACATACAAGAAACGTAAAAAAGGAGCTAACCACCCTAAAAGCCAACGCAAGTACAAGCGACATTTACTGCGGCCCTGTTACCATACCCGAACTATCCATGGCCATCGGCGACATCGCGACCGACAAGGCTTGCGGCGAGGATGGAATCTACCCTGAATTCCTCAAGCACAGTGGGCCCAAAACTCGCGATTGGTTGGCAAAATTCTACTCGGTCATATTAGACACTGGCAAGATACCATCTTCTCTTAAGCGGTCTAAAGTAATAGCGATGTTGAAACCAGGAAAGCCTGAGGACAAAGCAGACAGCTACAGACCAATCGCTTTGCTAAGCGTCATATATAAACTGCTGGAACGGATAGTCTACAACCGCATCCAAGGTACCATCAACGCAGTAATACCACCGGAACAAGCTGGGTTTAGACCAAACCGGAACTGCTGTGATCAGGTCCTGGCGCTGACTACTCACATTGAAAACGGATTCAATAAAAATCTAAAGTCGTCGGCAGCCTTTATTGACCTCACTGCAGCCTATGATACCGTCTGGAAGAAAGGACTACTGTACAAACTTCTTCAGGTCATCCCGTGTATCAAACTCTTCAGGCTAATTGAGGACACCCTCACAAACAGGACCTTTCAGGTGTTTCTTGGGGAATCGGCCAGTAAAGTAAGAGTGCTCAATAACGGCCTCCCTCAAGGCTCTGTCTTAGCTCCAATGCTGTTTAACTTATACATACATGACATCCCTAGTACCGTATCTCGCCAATTTGGATATGCCGATGATCTGGCCCTTGTAACCCAGCAGCGGAGCATGGAATCAACTGAACCCATACTGGAGAAGGATCTGGCGAAGTTGGACGACTTTTTCACCCGTTGGCGCCTGTGCCCAAATCCTTCTAAGACTGAAGTCTGCTGCTTCCACCTGTCCAATAGGCTCGCACATAAGACCCTGAGAGTTAGATTCCGTGGTACTATCTTACTACACAACATTTCCCCAAAGTACCTCGGTGTTACACTCGACAGAAGCCTGACATACCGATCGCACACCGAGAAGCTGAAAAGTAAAATTAGGACCAGAAACAATATAGTCCAAAAACTTACTGGAACCTCTTGGGGAGCCTCTGCGTCCTGTCTGCGTACCACGGCACTGGCCCTGGTGTATTCTACAGCCGAGTACTGTGCTCCAGTATGGATGAACAGCGCACATGCTGGTGCCGTGGATGTGCAGCTGAACGAAACCATGCGGCTCATTACTGGTTGCCTTAAACCCACCCCAACTTACTGGCTCCCAGCTCTTAGCGCCATAGAACCACCACACCTGCGGCGACAAAAGTGTCATCTCCGAGAGGCAATAAAAGCCAAACACCAACCCACACTGCCTATCCATAAAGACCTTAGCGATTTCGGAGAGAAACGACTCAAGTCCCGTAACCCGCCAGCTCTTAGTATGGTGCATGCTGACAACGGATGGGATATACGCGATTCATGGATGGCCGAGTGGAATGCCCAACAATTCAAGGGTGAACAACTCTTCACACTTAACCCAAATAGACGTCCACCTGGCTTCGACAAACCGCGCCGGGTATGGAGTCAACTAAACCGCATTCGAACAGGCGTTGGAAACTGCAACTACCACTGGCATAAATGGGGCTGGCGTGACTCCCCTCAGTGCGTGTGTGGTGAACCTGAGCAGACGGTCGAACACATTGTTCTGGAATGCCCTCTCACCAGATTCAAGGGACGGATTGAAGACCTTGCGAACCTCAGTGAAAGGGCCATCGAGTATCTGAAGAGTGCAAACCTCAATCTCTAGATTTAATTAAATTGAATCCAGTAACTGTAATGCCATACGATAAATAAATAGGCAGGGTCACTACCCACTAGGCCAGACCGGTCGTCATTGCTCTGGTATTTCAGGTTTAATATTTACTTCCCATTAAGGATGACTCACGCTTAGGGTTTGCAATCCGGATCCGAAATGTATGAAATTATCCGGATCTGGATCCGGATCCGCGGATCTTCCCATACATTTCGGATCCGTCGTGCAAACCCTAGTCATCACGCTAGACCGGGCCGGGGCCGACATGTCATTTTCTATGCCGGCTGATTGTGATCACGTGGTGTTTTCCATAGAAAACGAAGCGCTGGAAACTCCGGCCCGGCCTCGGCCCGGTCTAGCGTGAGTATTTTTTTATGCAAGACCTTAAAGTTTCGAAACTTTTAAGAATTTATTTATCGCTTTTTTAAAGCCTTATTTCAACTAGCCTCTGTGTGCGAGTTATTGTGAGTGGAATGATGATGATGATTGATAAAAGCTATCGTAATATTATGTCCAACACCTGAAACTACATATCTGAAAAAGCACCAAATTTCATCTAAATCGGTTCAGCTGTTTAAGTGCTAAGAGGTTCCCAAGATGTTTATTTCCATTTCGTTACTTTTTTTTTTATTTAAGTCCTCTATAATAAAGGAAGGAAACTTATTAATTTATTTTATGGAAATTTTGGAATAATAAGTACGTACTTTTTTCTCCTATTAAGATCAAAAGAGCTCGTGATTTTAAGCAGAAACAACATTAAATTAATTCCCAATTTTTTACGAATTCCCAAATTTCAAAATTTTTAAGTGGTAAGTTGACGAAATATTAAGTGAGGCGATCTTGTTCAAGAGATCGGCTCACATTGTATACCTATCATCAACCTTACCTGTAAAATAACTTTAAATACCGTAAAACGGGGTGAGTAGGTTTCGCAGGGAGAGGTGGGTTATGAATGGGGAGAGAAGGTTTGAGAGGGGGTGAGAAGGGATTTTAAGGCTACTGCTACAAAAATAATGTATTCCAATTTAAATTGGAGCTATAGTAATACGCATAATAAAAAAAATCGATCCAACAATTTTCCAAAATCACCTTTGTATGAAAAACCCTCTCATTCCAAATACGAGGCACTACGGGGTGAGGTGGGTTTTCCTCTTTATCGTCAAAGTTATGAAATAGAACTACCCAAAATAAAATACAACGTCCGGAACACTTATTATATATACCATTCAGTTTTCATATGTAAAAAAAAAAATGTTATCAAGGTTTGAATTTCATTTTTGACCCTATCCACCCCATTTTACGGTAATAATTGCCTATACAGAGCGTACTGAAACCCAACGTTATCAGTTATCATTCAGACTTAACGTGTCCATTCGTCCTTGCATCACCCCACCCATAACTCACCTTCCGTGTCTCTTCACATTACATTTAATTAAAACTACTGCTGTGTTTCATGTGCTCCTGGTACCGTCGTTTAAATGTATGCATTTTCCGCCTTATTACTATAGAAATAAAGTCTAAACTGTATTTACATCTTTTTACAGGTAGACTTAAATTTGCAACATACGGCGTTTTTGGCTAGAAGTCCTTTGAAGCTTCTAGATCTAAAATGCACTTGTTTTTATTCAACCTAATCAGTTAAAGTCATAAATGAGGTACTTGTATAGTGACTGGAGGTTTTATGATGTGGGGGAACCACGGGAGACCCCAACAGTGGGATGTCCTACTGAGTTACAAAAAGTAGAATAGGGGCACACTAAAAGTTTTATGAAAGTAAACAAAAGTATGACTATAATATTTAAAATTAAAATATTAGTGAAATTATGTATTCAAGTTAGTATAAACTTAACTGTCCGGAAGAAACATTAACAGTCACTGTTCAGAAACGTTCAAAAATGGATTAATATTTGATCCTTTTTCTTAAGCTCAATTTTAATGTCGGCATTTTTTTTTAAACACAACATGTAACATTTTACTAAAATTTATTACAATCGGAAGTCTTTACTGTTTCATTGTATCAAAAAGCCATTACTGAAAAGCTTTTCCATAAATAGAGATAAAAAATAATTTACGGCCTTGAAAATTGTCCACAAAAACGCATAATGTCCGTTTATGCCAGCTGGGTTTATTATTATTTGCCGGTGGCACGACAACTATAGGCCGATAAGTTACCACCGTGGAGGGCAGATTGGTAAGCTAAAAAAACTCGTATCTGGGCCAATTTTTATTTAGTTGTATTTTTTTTTTCGTTAAATTTTGATTTTTACTGATTGTCGTTCTGGGTGAAAGGGACAAAATAAATTTTAATACGTAACTTTGCGTTGAGTTACGAGAATACCATACTCAGTCGATGATTTTTTATAATGGTTTTATAATGAAAAATCAATAAACCCGAACGAATTGCCTTAACTATGATTGTGCAAATACCTTGTTACAAGAACAGAGTGTTTTCAATCTGCAGTTCAAATCTTTGAGTACAATCACTAAAGTGTCAACTAACGTTAAATACCTATTTCATTTTATAAAGTGCCAAGACTCGTTTCTTGTTAAGAAATCTAGCTTCGTGCTGAATCTAGATAACATACAATTTACACCCGTTCATTGCCCATTTACTAAAAGCATTTTGGTTGGTACATAAAATATTCAAATGCTTATTCTTTGAGAATTATACGTACCTAATATTTTGTAATTTATCGCGGTCACAATACATGTATTACTTACTATCTGATCATGCAATTAAATACTTAGTTGTCAGGCGGTCTTTTTCATTGTAACTACTTCAAAAGCAGAGTTTACTAATTCTTTGAAATTAGTAAACTCTGCGTCGTATTTGCTTGCGTCCATAGGCCATAATAACCGCTAACAAATGTGATAAAATAAATCAGCGCGTCATAGACAGGTAATAAAGAGATATTTCTCTAAAAGCCATTGTTTGCGATGTAGCTAAAAATGCACTAGAAAAAACTATTCACACAGATTTAGAAACGTATATATTTTTTAATTCGCATCCACTCATCAGGTGGGCATTGAACATGTTTGCTCTGGATAACTTTTCAAAGTACTGTAAAGCACTTATTTCTAAAAAAACACCGAAAAAACTACCATAAACAACAAACTAGCGGTCCCACTCCGATGTTTATAGGGGGGTGAGTTCAAAAACTCCATTTTTGTGCAAAGTAACCCTCATAAATGACGAGTCCCGTAATGCCACAATATCCACTATAAAAAACTTTTCTTTTATCACTGTTGGTAAAAGCTCTATTTGCATGTTTCTGCTTTGTACACGTTTTACGTTGTAAATAAAAATTCGCCAAGGTTTTTGCTGATATGCCCTGAATACTAATCAGACCTGTTATGTTCTTATGCCTAATTTTAAGAAGGTAAAATAAGAAGGAGTAGGTAAGTAAATAAGTGGTAGGTACTCAACTGACTTAATAATTCATGTCATAGTTTCTTGGAAAGAATTTTTTTTATTCTGTACTTCATTTTTTTTATTGGACTGTACGGATTCTTTTCGTCTATTTTGTTAGGCCTCACATTTTACCTACTCACTTCTTGTTAAAATGTGACTGCCACTATAAAAGTTACCATTTCAAGCGTTCTGGGCCGATAAATTATTTCATATGTTTGGTTACATTGTACAATAGTTATTTGTTTTACAAGGGGGCAAAGTTGTTGTTTAACCGCTCGTGCTAATATTGATACCCGAGCAAGCGAAAGATTCCAAAATTGAACCATGAGCGTAGCGAGTGGTTCGAAAAATGGAATCTTGAGCGTTGCGAGGGTTTCAAAGCACGAGGGTTAAACAAAATTTGCCCCCGAGTGAAACACAAAATTTTTCACCACACCAACCCGAAGCAAACATTAAATGTAAAATATTCAAAATCAAACCAAATCAAATCCAAATGAATGTTATTAAATATTTATCATCCAAAATCATCATTTAAAAGTCAATTCTACCAGCAAATATAAGAAAACAACTCAAAATTTGCATTTGATTACTTTGCCTCACATGTGGATAAAATGCAACTTTGCTATTCGTTTTCGAAGTGCAAAGTAAGCCTTTCCGAGCTGGTGTGGTGAAAATTCACTTGATTGTTGAAAAAGGATAATTTTTGTACCTAATATTCGTCATGGATTTTGGCAGGGCTTCCGAGTAGACTAGGTCTATCACAAGATGTGCTGTTAGGTAATAATTGTTGCCGTTTGAATTTATCAACGCAAGCAATGGATTCATAAAACTTCAAATTCATTAATTACATTACGATTATTTCGAATTTATTTTCAATATATGCTATTTTTAACTATATTATTGTTGGGATACCTCAAGGTAATAACTTAGGGACAGTTTTATTCTCCGTGAACCAAAACAAAATAATTGGCTCTCAGCACAAGCATTTGTTTGCTTACTGGACGGCTCTATTTTGAGTACATATATGTATATTTTAATTCACAAGTACTCTTTCATCTGGTGATAACGCGGACTCTCTCAAGAGTCCCAAGGACAAATAAGTCATTATAATTCTCCATATTTACGTAACATTAATAATTTGAACCGAAACTGAAAACCTGCAAAGCTTAGCTAATAAGTCGACTCGGGCAAACACATCGCGTGCGGGGCAGATAAGGCTGTGAGTTCCCGTCGCGTTGGCTGCACGAGTGCGGAGTCCAACGCAACGTCTATAAAAAAAAGCAGCCAAAATGTAACTTGAGCTACCCGATCACACAATAGGTAACTACTAACTAAGGTAGGTAACTATATTATGCATTAAATTAAAAACAAGATATTAACTATGCACTTTTTGTGAGCTCCCTATATATTTGCTTACAATAATTGAATCTAACACGTCAGTTATTTCAATTAAAGATGACATTGTGCAAGTTAGCAATTGTGCCGAACATTCGGCATTCGCAACAACAATAACGGGCAGCGTTATTTTTATGTTGACTAGATTTTGCGTCAGTCTACTCTATTCCATTTTTATGGGGATAAAATTTGAGGACCAACAACATCAAAACAGTATAAAAGTTAGAAACGAGCGTTGAAATTGTGAGCGTGTAGCGCTTTTGATATGCCTCATACTTAGTGAAGGCAATAGCCCAGTTCTTCAATATGTATACCTATCTAATATAGGTACATATAAAAAGATAAAGAAATTTCTGGCTTAGTTGTTAAACTAATTGTAATGTAAGGAATGATATCAAACTTCAAAACTTTGCTATTATTTGTTCATTTTCGTTTTAACTAATTCATGTTATTCTGGTCTTAAGCTAAGCTTTTGACTTAGTCATGCAGCAACTATGTATAGGAATGACATCAAGAATTATTAAATCCATCGCCTCGACACTCGCCTCCGACCAATTTAAATACGACCAACCAACACACATAATTGTTGTGAATCTGAGGTCATATTATAATGGTTTAATTGAATGAAATATTCGTATTTGGGAATGATAGATAAGGCGTCATACAACTGTCGCCAGCCGCACACCTACCTCATTACTTTATTGTTCATCCACAAGGAAAAATATACTTCACAATGTTTCTTTTGTTTCAAAGTTTTATTAGCAAAGGGCTTTTAGTTTTTTGATCACCTTTATAGAAACATATTTTGACGATATTTTGATTCGTCGCCTTGAGAATTTTAACTAAGATTTTTTTAGTAAATATGGTGATAAAAGGTGATATGTTCTATTGTAGCTTCTTCATCATGTTTCAATTAAGTTTGGTGAATAAAATAGGTCTCCCTATTCTTTAAAATACAAGCGCAATTTACAGTATGTCCTTCAAAATCTTTCTCAGATTGACGAAAACGTATGGTAGGTAAGTATTAATTATAGTAACTCCACAGAAAATTATGTACTTACATTTTGTTAGTCTACAATTGGGATTTCGTAAGTGTTCCGCCCAGAATGAGGAACTTCAAACTTACGAACTTTTATCAAAGCTGACGAAAAAAAAACAACAGAAAAATAAAAACCGTTCTCGTATAAAATTAACATCTATCGTATCAAGTTCTTTTTTGTTGTGTTGAAAGGAGCTTAAAAATACATCAATCAATCCATATGTCAAACAATTGTCACGTATTAAAAACCAAGCACGCTTCATTAACACAAATGCAAATGTTTTAAGGTGTAAATTATTCATAGAAGGGTGATTTAATTACTAAAGATAAAGTCCTCACGCCCTTATCAATCTATTCTACTATTAAACTAAAAAGAAGTATCTAAATACTGGTTTGGTCCGAGATACTGCCTTTTGGTATCAAAAGGCTGTTGCGTGGCGTATTAGTGTCACAAAGAATTAACAAACACTTTCGCTTTGTTTATTAAAACCTCTTTTTTTTCGAATGTGCGTGGCATACGAAAGGTAACTCAATTAAGAAATAAACTGCGGCGTATTTATACGATAAAACTATCGCTAGAGAGGTTTTTATATTTATCGTCAAACATACGTGCGTCGTATATTTTTATTTAGTTACTCTGCGTGAGTACTTATTTTACTTTTCTATTAGATTTATTTATTAAATTTATCTTAAATGCAATATTATTTCGTTCATCAATCAGTAAATGACATCATTTTCATGAAGTTATAATACCTAGTTATTTGTTTTACAAGGGGGCAAAGTTGTTGTTTAACCGCTCGTGCTAATATTGATACGCCTGCTCGGCGAAAGATTCCATAATTGAACTACGAGCGTAGCGAGTGGTTCGAGAAATGGAATCTTGAGCGTTGCGAGGGTTTCAAAGCACGAGTGTTAAACAAAATTGGCCCCGAGTGAAACACAAAATTTTTCACCACACCAACCCGAACTAAATATTAAATGTAAAATATCAAACACAATCAAACCAAATCAAATCCAAATGAATGTTATTAAATATTTATCATCCCAAATCATCATTTAAAAGTCAATTCAACCAGGAAACATAAGATAACAACTCAAAATTTGCATTTGATTACTTTGCCTCACATGTGAATAAAATGCAACTTTCCTATCAGTTTTTAAAGCGCAAAGTAAGCCTTTCCGAGCTGGTGTGGTGAAAATAAATATTCCTCTTTGTTATTTCTGTGTATGTCAATTTATTATTTTAATTAAACATTGTTAGCGAGTTTGTTTTTCCCGCCAGTCACTTGTTGATGTAGAAGTACTTTTGTCTTTAACTACTTGGGTATCACACCATAAAGAGAGGGAATAAAGGTGATATTCGGATGGCATCTGCAGCTGCATTATTGTGGCGACAATACTTCTGCGCCGTTGACGCGAGCACTGTCACTGTCAATTGCCAAGGTAAACTGAGTGACAGATTGAACGTACGAATTACGAATAAAATTCAAATACAGTTATAAACTTTATTCGTATTATGACATAAATCTGCCAGGTTTTTATTTGCTTATTTTAAAATAGAGAAATTTAAAAAAAATACATTGAAGGTCCAGTCAAAGGTCAAAGTATTTTAAATTCTCATTCTTGCTGTTAACACAGCAAAACTTAACAGTTTCCAAAATGTAGCTTTTGTATTAAAATCAACGAAAACAGAGAGCTCGCTGTAAATTACAAGAAAACACTTGTATTAATTGCCCATAGATTAATCACTTGAAAGTGGGTCAACCAAAGGATGGCCATGAACAGAGCAAATTTGTATAACTGCTGGGCTAATCTATCATTTGGACTGCATTATGCAATAACGAGTTTAGCAAATTTTTATCAAGCAGATACGTTCGTAAGGTAAAATCGATAAAAGACCCGATTAAAAGTCCAAAGCGGTGAATTTTAAATTTTTCTGTTAATATAATAAACGAATTCATCAGTTTCATCACTGATAAAATCGGAAAAGAAATTAAGTATATCAATAGCAATAAAGAATCAAATTGCAAAAATGCTTTAATACAGAAAATTTAGCGGAATTATGCTAACAACTGCAAAACATTAATTTTTATGCATCGCAAAGTTGCATCTAGGTAGGTATTAAAATTTTAAAGTTATTCGCATAACACCGTATCATAAATTTGAGAAAATATGATTTTTATGAGCATTATATATTTCTTCAGCTAGAGTAAAAACGAAACTCTGAACATATTAGAAATAAACTTACAACAACTAATTGAAATATGGAATCTTAGAAGCGATATTTCTCAGTTATAACTCAGTGCGCTTGATCGACTGATCGTCTCTTGCATAACGCAGTCCATTTTGTTTGCTTGCCAAACTGTGCTTCGATGGAATTCTTACTTCAAACCTTTGTTGGCTTGGTTGAGTGACTGTGGAATTAAGTGTTCGGTTATTATTTGAAAGCTTCAACCGACTCAATTTGTGGGGGTATTTTTGATGAATCCAGGTCTCAAACGTCCTGCCCTTAAAATCTGACTATTATACAACAATGCGACTACGAAAGTGTTTTACTATCAACGTCAAAATAGTTTTTTTATTCGTTCATTTTAATAACTACCTACATAATTTTCCTACTTAAATTATCGACTTTTTAATACTTACATCCTAAACATAAATAAATAATGTCCCATCCAAGTTTCGGTTACGGTAAAAAAGTAGGTAAGCAAATTTTTACTATATTTTCGGTAGTGTTTCGGCCATATTTGTCATTTTTTTGCAGTAATCATTCATGCCGAATGCATTGCTGCCGCAAATATCAAAGTCGATGTTGCTGCGCGGATTTTTGACATTTGCGGCAGCAATGCTCTCGGCAGTGATATCGCGCTACAATACTGCAGCAGAAGTGCAGTCTGAATCCGAACGGTACCTTTATAAAACAACAATACATATTTCCCTGCACAATACCTAATAAATCTAAACAAAACCAACTTCGCAAACTCCTGTTATCCAATAAAAAGTTCCACCGCTCGCGAACCATTTAAATTAGGCCCGATAACTTGAAAACTGAAAGGGTTCAACAGGAGTACCAATTAGTTTGCTGTTATTTTTTCATTCCGCTCCGGAACCGGGTCGCCAGGAGTTTGCTGGTCCACAATACTTATAGAAGTATTGTTAAAGACATCCCCTTCCATCCCACCCATCCCACAAATGTCAAAATGACGGATAGGGATAGGGACAAACGATTATCAATATCAATTAAAATAACTTGTTTCTACTAGGTCTACTTGAATAAAACACAATATTTTGAATCGGTTTGTTAGATTTGGCAGATGTTTATGAACAACGCCATTAATTATGATGATCTTGGTCAGACCTGGGTTATTACAGGTTTGGGTAAATTTTGAGGTGGAGTTAATACAGAATTAGTAAATACTAGTGGTGGAGCGGACTAGATGGTCTTGTCAAATTCCATCCAGTTGAGTAATTTAATTACGGCAAGGAATGCCATACCATGATTTGGCTTTTCAACAAATATATTAAAATGCAAGTGTATGAAATGATATTCTACGAAGTTCAAGGCTTAAAAAACCATAAACGGAGCGTTAGTTCCAAAGAATTCAAGAATAAAAAGCGGATAAAATGAATTGAAGGAATGGTAAAAAACTACGAATGGCTTTATCAGAAAGTCGACGTTTGAGTGAAATCGCGTGCGGACGGACGGTCGTGCGCTCGAATTTATAAGATTTAGTCGGAAAATAAATTAGGTACGACGGAAAAGTTTTCGGTAAATAGGAGGGGACGACGACAATGACGGATCAAGTCACGAACACTGGATACGGCAGTGTTTTTGAAGGTAAGTTCCATGTATTTCATTGGCGTGCTAGCAGAAATAACTTCAAGGTTTCACGTTCTTGGAATGTGATTTTTGTTACCAAGTGGTTTGATACTGAAATTTAGGTAACTTCGTTCGAATATACCTTTTCTGCACTGAAAGGCCTATTTTGGTCTTAGTAAACGATACATAACTTCAAGTGATGGTTAAAATAAACTTCTAAGCGTTAGCAATCATGCCGGCGTGGTAGGAAGGTTTTAGTCAAGAGATTTAAAAAGGCAGATGAAATATATAGCCTGTTATTACAATCAGAATTCGCCATCAAGACGGCAGTGACTTTTGTAAAATTAGTGATCGATAATTCTTGGGGTATATGAGGTACCCGAGCAGCTGCCATCGTCCATTAGCTTTTGGAGGACTTGAGTAAAGTTTTAAAAGCCTTTCCACGATCCACCTTTCGTTCTGGGTTGGCCCCCTGCTCAAGAACCTTTTTGCCTCAGAAGCAAAAGGCATATGCGGGCATATGCGAAGCATAAGGGCTAATTTTGATGGCGTGCGAACTCGCATGCGATTTTAGTTGCGGACTGTTGGTTATGACCAATTCAACCGACCGATCACAAACCGCAATGTAATGAAACTCACAAGCGACTTCTCGCATCGTCTAAATGAGCCTTAAAGCATATCCAGCAACTTTGGCTCGTTGTCGTTGTCTCAGGGCCGGTTCAACTTTGTTTGTGCGTCTTAATCGCCGCCAGCGAGCTGATTACGCGCCGAACATTTCTTTAGCCAGCACTTAATGAGTTGCCTTTTGAAGTGTACGGATTACAATATTCCAGCAAAAAATTACAAAGACTTTGTTTTGTTTTTTAATGTGGACTTTTCTATTGTTTTAGCGAATTAAGGATTTTTGTTGAAAATGATTCGATTGTCGAGTAATAAAATTATATAAAAAAACACCCCTCACGTCTCATCGTGACTTAAGCAGATTTCAATAATGCAAACTACTCAATCAGTCATGCACTAAGTCAATCAGTAGATCGTCTAAGTGCATTAGTTCATGTACATAATACACACCCTAGTCTACCACGGGACTCGGTCCGAAACTTGGCAACTATTGAAACTTTAACATACCCCGGTTTGGCGGCGGCAAAAATGCACTAGGACTAGACTAATTAATCATCAACTGAAGTATTATCGATATCCATATCAAGCAATTTCTAAAGCATAATAACAAATGTGACTCCTCAAACTATAAGTTATTAATTAAAACGTCAGCTCTTTCATTGCCTACTTGCAAACCTTTTTCATTTATTGTTATTGAAACTATCAATGTCCAATACCTGACATTGATTCGAGTCACCACCAAAAAGGTAAAAAAAACACATTCAATATTCATCATCATCATCATTCTAGCCTTCTGTCGCCCACTGCTGAGCATAGGCCTCTCTTCGTGTACGCCACTTATCCCGGTCCTGGGCTAGTCTCATCCAAAAGTGCCCCGCAATTTTCCGAATACATTCAATATTATTACAGTTTATACTATATTAATCATCATTAGCATCGTCATTATATTTAAGAGTTAGACTCTTGTTGGTGGAGCGATTTCCATATGTGTCGGTTCCCTGCCTTCTCTTTGACAGCCTGATGCAACATGAAGTTGAGTTTTTCCTTTATTTGGTTCATGTACCTACGCTCTCCTATATTGCACTCATCGTCATCATCATCATTTTAGCCTCCAGTCGCCCTCTGCTGAGCATAGGCCTCTCTTCGTGTACGCCACTTATCCCGGTCCTGAGCTAGTCTCAGGAGTTTCATCCAGAAATGTCCCGCGATTTTTCGAATGCCATCCACCCAACGAGCCAACGACGGGCGCCAGGCGCTTTTTTCCTATTCCATTAATCATAATTATACTATTTTAGAATTACACAACGGTGGTTATGATATGTCGTACTTTATGGATATTCATATTTTTTATTTGATAACCAAAATGGTCCCCGTCAGATCGGGCTATGAACATAAAAGAAAACTTACATAGTTCAAATAACATCATATCCGAGCGCTGTTAAACCAAAAGTCCGTGTTAAAGTTGCTGTAACGAATCTGCATTTCGCCACAGTTACTGGTAAGTGCATGTTTGACTATTCATTCAGAATTAGGGTTACCAATATGACTTTACTCGATTTTTGTATCCCAGATTAATTCAGAATTTAAATAATACTAGATTAAGAGTTTTCTTTGTAAATCTTAAATTGTTGAATTTTTTTAGAAGCCATATCTACTTTCCAATTGATAGAATTGTAATTTTAGAACGAAACCAGTCAAGTTGGGTTGTTTTGCTTAGAGCATTTAGTTATTAATTGCTCTAAGTAAATTAGGCATTCCAACAATAATTTTAGTATCCCTCATCCCGTCCATAAAAGTATCTCTTTTAGCAGCACTTATTTATTTCACTAAGCAAGTAAGTGCAGTAAAAATGTACTTTTGTCTCAGGCGATGCGATATATAAAATATTTTGCCTTTTAACAAGGACATTCAAATAATAGTCATCCCTGAAGAAAGATCCGAGTTAGTTTTGGACCATAGAGGTTGATGGGAGCTTTTGGAAGGTATACCACTTTGGGTGAAGAGCTGGTGGCCTAGTGGTACCTAAGAGCGTGCGACTTTCAATCCGGAGGTCGCGGGTTCAAACCCCGGCTCGTACCAATGAGTTTTTACCGGACTAATCCCAATAAGACCTAGTTTCCCCTCTGGGTTGGAAGGTCAGATGGCAGTCGCTTTCGTAAAAACTAGTACCTACGTCAAAACATGGGATTAGCTGTCAAGCGGACTCCAGGCTCCCATTTGCCGTGGCAAAATGCCGGTACAAAGCTAGGAAGATGATGACGATAGTTAGGAGATTTGGACGATTTAACGTTTTGGGTATTGGGTTTAATGGCTAAACATTGCATGGGTCTGGTATCAACCGTATGTTTTACAAGACCAAGCCTCAACCCTCATAATATCAAGCCAAGCACTGAAACCTGGTAACCCTATCCGGTTCCCGGTTATCTTTTTGGCAGCGCCGTCTAATCCGGGCTGGATGCACGACTCTTTTGAATTGCATACGCCTGGCTATTAATTACTTGTGGTGCATTTTGCTGTACCACTGGGATTTTAGGCCTAGTGTTAAAGGCTGATGAATTTGCATGGAAAGTCTGTGTTAATAAGCAACCGATGTGTAATGTAAATTACAAATGAAGCGAGAAAAGGATATTAACCTCTCGTTTGCATAATGGTAAAGACCTTGATCGAATCTTTAAAATCTTTAATTTGGATTTTATCGAAAAAAAAATTTCGTTTCTAACCGAGGCTTCGGTTTTAACCGGTTCTAACCTATATTCGAGCTTTTGACTGAAACACACATACGAAAGGTTAATTTTTAGTGTGGTTAATGTAAAAATTGGATAAAATGTGTGTAAATAAATCCATAGAAATCTTCCGTGGGTACCGTTCTATTAAAACAAAACAAGATTTTTTTGAGAATGTCAAAATTATCTTACCTTTTCATTTATAAATATTTAAACTTTATCTATTGAAACTTTCTAGTTTTATGTGAAAGGAGTTAATGTCTGTCAAATTACCCGCTAGATGACGCTGTATCGTGCGTAAAAATATCTAGTTGGCGGTGTTAAGATTTTTTCCTGGAAACATTGCCTCTGACCGACCGGTACCTAGCATTGTTTAACTTTTATAACCTTCATTAGATATATTACATTATTGTATATTGTATGGTCAATAAGAGTGCTTTTATATTTGGTCCTTTTGACAATTCTCTCATTTAAAAAAATGTAGAATCTACACTTATATTTGCATTTGAAACGTGTTAATAATCGGTACAAAAGTCATACATTCCTGTTATCCACTCTTACCTTAACAACCGTAAGGAAATGTGATTAATCACATATTTCGTTTAATATTTCATACACAAGCCAATTAATCACGTATATCCGTTACATGATACTTTATTCAGCACGTGTAAGTACGCTGAAAACAATAGCAAGCTGAAGGGGTCATACAAATTTAAATTTCGCTCTCGCGCAAATCCCCCGGGCATCGCGAGGGGAAGCTTAATAAAGCAAATTAAACATTAATAATATATTATCTAAATATAGGTTTTTGGGGATACGCGTATGTAAATTGTGGACCCTTGTGAAATCCAATATGGCGGTTAATTGAATTATTAATGCGCAGTGACATGTGACGTGACCAGTTTTAATCCTGGGCTGTCAATTAGTTTTAGTTCGTTAGTGTTTTTGTCTTTCTCCCTTTTCGACAAGGTTGTTTGTTAATTTGATTAGTAATTTCTGTTAATTAATAAATGGATCAACTTTTGCATAGCATTTGTAATGATAAAGTGTGGCAACGTCATCATTAACGTCAAATGTATGAAGATATTACGTTTATAATGAGTATAATGACACTGCCTCGCTTTGTTATAGGTATTCAAGTTGGTTTAAAGTTAGCTAAGACGGATTATACCAGCTTATTTATCTCAATATGAAACCCAAAGAATGATTGTTTAGTCTTAGAGTGACATTCCATTTCCAACTGCAGCTGCAATACTGTTCATTTTACTATGGAAATTGACAATGACAGCGACGCGTTTCCATAGTAAAATGAACTGTATTGCAGCTGCAGTTGGAAATGGAATGTCACTCTTATGATTAGAAAAATTACCAAAAAATAATAATTAATTAGATGATAAATAAATGTTTTCTTTAATTTATAAAAGATATTACAAAGGTATTTTAAATTATTCGTTCCGAATTATGGCATAGGTACAATTATTACTCCAAAAGCAATCCTAAAGTTTTTCCCCGTGTTGTCTTTATAAATAATAAGAGTATTAAAGGATTCTATTGCATTATTCTTTTAAATGTTTCTACTGTCTCTAGTTCCTAAGAAAATAATCGATTAAGTATTTAAAAATTAATAAGCAAACCACTCATTGTTCCCAAGGGAAATTAATATTTTTATCCAACGCCGAGTTAAAAAGTTATCCCTCTCTTTTAATTTTATTACCTCCTCTAGTTGCCTCTCGTTTAATAACGGGGCACTGTTAGCTTTTTTACACTCGAAGATTAAATTTCTGTAAAACTGGCACTTAATAAACTTAACAATGAAAAATAATCAAAGACTTTACTTCCAACACATCATAAGATAAGATAGATAAAGCCGATTAGGGTCATTAGGAAAGCTATTCCCGCTTTTTTACGCTTCACAAACACAATCGTCGACATCGAAAATTAGATCTTTATATCCGAAACTTAAGGTTCCATTTTCTAAAATTCTAAATATCAGAACAGCGAATTTGTCATTGGCCGTTTTGGGTTGATGTGTGACCACCCGACTTTGCACCTGTAGAATGCCCCTATCTCACCGAAAGATTCAAAAGGCTGCGCCGTCAAGTTTTTTGCCGAAAAAAATAGGCGACGTTATTTTAATTGACATCGGGTCATTAAAAAAGGTCCTTGGGACTCGAAAGGCTACTGGAATGGGAAATATTTGGACTGGGCTGGTGTTGTGGTATGCAAATAATTCAAATTGACAGTTACAAGTCCCAGAACGGCTACCCCTAGTAGCATTTTCGTTGGGGCCCACGGTGCCAACGGTAGGGAAAACGTTGGGATGAGGTTCGTTCCGTAGCCAACATTAATTTTGTATTGGCCCACCATCGCATTTACCAACATTCGCTGTGGCACAGATGCCCAACAATGGGCCTTTGTGCATTTTGGTACCGTTGGCTAAACAACGATAATATTCGTTGGCCCAATGATGACATATATCGCATTTACCAACATTGGCAGTGGCAGTGATGCCCAACAATGGGCCTTTGTGTATTTTGCTACCGTTCGCTAAACAACGATAACATTCGTTGGCCCAATGGTGACGAATACCGCATTTACCAACATTGGCTGTGGCACGGATGCCCAACAATGGGCCTTTGTGTATTTTGGTAACGTTGGCTAGTCAACGATATCATCCGATGGCCCAATGATGACAAATATCGCATTTACCAACATTGGCTGTGGCACTGATGCCCAACAATGGGCCTTTGTTTATTTTGGTAACGTTGGCTAATCGACGATATCATCCGATGGCCCAATGACGACAAATATCGCATTTACCAACATTGGCTGTAGCATTGATGCCCAACAATGGGCCTTTAAGTATTTTGGTAACGTTGGCTAATCAACGATATCATCCGATGGCCCAATGATGACAAAAATCGCATTTACCAACATTGGCTGTGACACTGATGCCCAACAATGGGCCTTTGTTTATTTTGGTAACGTTGGCTAATCAACGATATCATACGATGGCCCAATGATGACAAATATCGCATTTACCAACATTGGCTGTAGCATTGAGGCCCAACAATGGGCCTTTGTGTATTTTGCTACCGTTCGCTAAACAATGATAACATTCGTTGGCCCAATGGTGACGAATACCGCATTTACCAACATTGGCTGTGGCACGGATGCCCAACAATGGGCCTTTGTGTTTTTTGGTAACGTTGGCTAGTCAAAGATATCATCCGATGGCCCAGTGAGCACAAATATCGCATTTACCAACATTGGCTGTGGTACTGATGCCCAACAATACCAGTTGAGTTTGCTTGTGGCGTCACTAGATGGCGTTACTGTCTCCAAACATCGAAGTTATAGTTATTTTCTCGGTTATTCCGGATATAATCATAATATTTTTTTAAAGTAACTTATAAATCTAATAGCTATAACTATAAAATTAATATATAAATTTAAAAAATTGTATTTTACCAACATTTTCTCAATTGAAAATCTCAAAAAACATAAATCTCGCTTACGAAGTTTCGAAGTGCGGTTAGTATATATACAAATTAGAGTGTATAGTAAGTGTACTTGCTTCGGCAGTACATATACTAGAATTGGAACGATACAGAGAAGATTAACAACAACTGCTGCCTAGGGCCTTCATGTGGATACAACCAATGCCTACCGTAGTGTAATTGTAATATTTATCAGCAAAGGCCCAACGTCGTATTACACAACCACTTACTTAACGTAGGGTAACTGTAGGACTTGTAAACAAAAGCCCATTACATAATTAGACTGTAGGCACACTATAAATTACACAACTATTTACCTACGGTAGTATTGTAAGAATCCTACACAAGGCCCAACGTTAAAGTTACAATGTTGGCCCTTTGTGGGACAAGCTGTGTTGGGCCTTCAACCTGGTGCACGACTACCTACCGACCTACCTGACTTGCCGTTGGGTAATTGTTGAATTTGCAAACAGAAGCACAACGAAAAAATTGCCCTTTTTTATTTTTTTGCAGTTGGCCCTACAGCAAGCCATACGGCCAAATGTAACAATTAACCAACCATCAAACAAATGTGTATAGGCCCAACCACGGCCCAACCAAAGCCACCACCGTTGAATAATTGTATGATTTATTTAAATAGGCCCAACGAAAAAAATACTCTAATGGCCCTCTGTTGGGAATCTTCGGGAGGGCCTTTGTCGAGGGCCCTCCAGCAAATCGTACGGCCAAATGTAATAATTAACCAACCATCAAAATAATGTGTATAGGCCCAACCACGGCCCAACCAAAACCACCACCGTTGAATAATTGTATGATTTATTTAAATAGGCCCAACGAAAAAATTACTCTTATGGCCCTCTGTTGGGAATCTTCGGGAGGGCCTTTGTCGAGGGCCCTCCAGCAAATCGTACGGCCAAATATAACGGTTGCCCAACTAATACGTAAACAAAGGCCCAACAAAATCCCTACAAGAAAATGCTATTAGGGACTGTTTTATCTTTTTTTCGGTCGTAAGATTGGTATCGTTAAGTTTCACACGATCCCATAAAGATTATTAATAGATCTTAGTCATGGGGGGGAAAGGCAGATCTGGCCATGAAATACTACCGCGGACTGTGAATGCAGTTAATATTGAAAACACTTGTCTTTAATGCAGTGACAGTGAAAACACTTGTCTTTAATGCAGTGCAGCAAGAGATGCTACTAATTTCGTTGAGAAACTCAGATAATGTGACTAAGCCGGGAGTTTCCGAATTAGTCTGCTTGTACTTAGCCCATTCGTAACGCACTATCAAATTTAATTTGTCCACTATTTTGTTCACTAGTTCAGGCGTGCAAATATTTTTCTTGACGCAACGATTTTATGGTGGCGACGGCGTTCGCGATATGCGCGGCGAAAGATGAGATATTAGCAACTTAAATCCGTGGATTTATAAATTAAGCAGGTACTTAATAAATACTCAATTTAAAGCAAAATGACATATTTTATAAGGATTATAAGTATGTGTGGTTTAAGTAAGTATATTGCTAATTTGAAAGGTATTTTCAAAACAGATAAAATTTTATTTTTCTTTGATTTCTTGGAGAAATCATTTAAGAACTGTAAGCCCCCAAAACCTTATAACTGTCAAAGTCATAAGGCTTTGGGGGCTTAACTTAGTTGTCATAACTGTACCTCCCCATATCGAAAACACATTTCTCATAAAACCGATACAATAATTCGTATTTATTGAGCGGAATTAATATCCATACATATTACTTAGGTAGTTCCCGAAACAAATAAAAGGGGATTGTAGTTTTTATTATTATTCGGATATCTGAGAGCATACGGCCGAGTGGGTAATCTCGTGGAGGTATTAAGAAAGTTATAGGAATCTTAAGCGTGGGCAAACTTACTTGGCCTCTGGGGTATTCCAACTCCTCACCGTCCGCAAGCGATTCTAAACCTTAACCCAACCATTATAAATACACTATTTGATTACGCAAACTTGCAACAGATTTCAAGCTCACGGTTATAATAGTTTCCCAGAAGTTCGACTCAATAGATAATGGGAATGTGTGTCTTGATATTACGTCCGAGAAGTTTTACGGCAATGATAAGTTTCACGTGTTTGCTTTGGCGACGCGGAAATTATTCCGGAACACACTATCTTGTTTAGAGACACTTGAGGACATGATCCTTGCTAACTTTTGCTACAATTTCAGCTAGTTCAAGACTGTATTCAGCTAGCTTTAATACTATGGTCGTATCGAGAAATATATAAAGACTCACTGTAGTTTGAATGCCAGAGTTCTTTATTTAGTTACATATTTATATGCATGTATCGTAGTTTCCAAGCCTTATTAAAAAAAATGTTCAAGTTCAGAGGCTAAGTTGAATACGTTTCATTTCTCTAATCCATTATGATAAATATAGAGCAGTGGTTCTTAACCGGTGGTCAGCGAACTACTGGTTATAACCGTTGCATCTTTTTTACCATAAATTTCATTCAAAGTGTTTGCCCACACAATTGATCTTTCCAAGACAAACTAACACGACTAAAACACTCAAATCTCAAAAAGACATGTCAATTGTTTTTAAATGCAAAGCGCAATTAGAGATCACAATCTTAACTTCCAGCCTTTAAATCCCAGTTGTCACGAAGAACATTGAAGCCTTTAGAACAAGAAAAGAACTTTACAACGCAGTAAAAACAGGTTCGCGTAAAAGATAAAGTGTCGTGAAATGAGGCGGTAAACCATCGTTTGCTGGAACTAGAAAAATGAGGGGAAATTAAGTTTGCGGCAAGTCTAGACGCAGATATTAAGGGTTTGGGACATTGTTTTTGGTGATTTCGGGATGCATGGTGTTTTTGTTTTGTTACTTAACACGTGTTACTTACTTCCTATGTTGTTTTGGAACAGTCTACAGCTAATGTTTTGGGGGATGTTAACGTAGATTAATCGCAGCTGGAGAGTAGGTTAAAATTTTCAGGTAATTGTAATTTCAATTACTTTGTACAATAGTACATCGTCGATCGTTTTTATCCTCACAAACTCTGATTTTACCGAATTTACTATGATTCGTCTTTCGTCACTCATTCTACATTCGTCACAATCGTCGGTGGCTTTCAATGTAGAATGTGTGACGAAAGCAGAATAGGACTAATTTATGAACTTGACGAAAAACGAATGGGACGACCCAAGACGATACCGGGTCAACATACCTTAGGTAGGTGTATATCTTCTACTTCACCTAGTGACTGCTTGGTTACTACTCATCCCACAATTCCTCAAGAATCCAATTCTCTATTTCTTCAGCAACTATATTTAACCCTTGGAAGCGAGCCGTCGACGCATCCAGCTCATTGTCTGTGGCTACTGAACCAGAAACTTCCTGGGAAACTTTTAATAGTTTTTCTTTATTCAATCAACATATTTTCGCTCTTGGACACTTTGCCGTTTGCCAACAATTTGTTTCGGGACTTTTTACTTTTTCTTTCGGAACTCAAGACGCGGCGGCATTCCTAACAAATTTGGTCTCAAGGGTGCTTTGGAAAGTTTTTTTCTTAACTTGATATACGTATGTCTAGACTGGATAGAATAATTTATTATTTGCATCGATTCTGATATGAGTTTATTGGTAAATGAATCTATAACGTAATAATATTACTTTTTTGTTTGACGACCGGTCTAGCCTAGTGGGTAGTGATTAGTGACCCTGCCTATTAAGCCGATGGCCCTTGATTTGAATCACGGTCTTCTTCTTCCTCGCGTTATCCAGGCGATGCCACGGCTCATGGGAGCCTGGGGTCCGCTTGACAACTAATCCCATGATTTGACGTAGGCACTAGTTTAACGAAAGCGACTGCCATCTGACCTTCCAACCCAGAGGGTAAATAAACTAGGCCTTATTGGGATTAGTCCGGTTTCCTCACGATGTTTTCCTACGCCGAAAAGCGACTGGTAAATATCAAATGATAATTCGTACATAAGTTCCGAAAAACTCTTTGGTACGAGCCGGGGTTTGAACCCGCGATCTCCAGATTGCAAGTCGCATGATCTTACCGCTAGGCCACCAGCGTACCCCGATTGAATCCCGATTTGATTTTATTTGAATCCCGGTAAGGGCATTTATTGTTGCATATCTACTCCGAATCATAAGGAAAGGAAAATAGTGCTCACACAATTTCAACACACATTTATAAACATCTAAATATGTCCTATAACTTTTCGAAAGATATAAGCAGATATTTTTATACATCTAATCTCTGGAACACATTTACACGTGTCGTCCCTAACTCCCTTTAATCCTAAAAAACGTTATTTATTTTAAAATATTTAGTAAACTGTGTTCTGCCAATGTTTAACGCTTATTTCACGCCGTTATATCGTTAATAAGCGTGAGAGTGTTAAGAATGTGACGAAAGGGAAGTGTTTGCATGAAAATAACATAACTAGGGCAAATTTTTCACGGCAAATATTACCGTAAAATGGATTCTGTCAACGTTTTATTTTATTTGAAAAAAGTTACTTTTTGCTACTTGCTTCATCCCACTAATCCGGGGTTAACCGGTTAAACCGTTAGCCCGGCGTCAAATTGTACTGGTAACCATGGTAACTCCAGCTTTAACCTGTTAACCCGGGTTAGTGGAATGGTTCAAGTGGCCCTTAGGTACCATCACTTTTTTTGTTTAAACAGTCAAGTCTCACTTATATATTAATGCTTTTGTTGGTCTTTGTCTCATTTTTCTTAATTAAGTATCCGATTGAGTATTAAAAATAGATAAATTACGTGTGAATTGTACATGAATCCAGAATAAATATGGATCTTTTAAAAAAAGAGCCCTTAAAGATAAAGTCATCTGTCTGTTTTAAAAATAATCTTATCATCATGACATGATCAATCACTCATAAACTCTACTTCCTGCTGTCAAAGGCGCTATAGTAGATTTGTCTTTTATGAAGTATAGTCGATCTTGAAAATAACTTTTAATTTTGTATATACATACCTTTTTTACGAGATTTTTTTATAGCCAGCAAACGAGCAAGTGGTGGGAATTAGTACCGTGGCCGATGGACATTGCAACATAAGATGAGCCACTTACAGATACCGTTTAGACTTCACTAGAATCACTGCAGCAGTATTGGAGCGCGACATTACTGCCGACTGCATTACTGACGCAAATGTCAAAATCGATGTTGCTGCCCGATTGTTGACATTGCAGCAGCAATACACTAAATACAATTAGCGGACTGTTCAACGTCATTCTACTTTGAATAAAATTGCTCATACTTACAATAAAATTTAGCGGACGCTTTAACAGTGACAGACGCTTTAGTACATACAATCCGCCCTAAAACCAGCTAACTAAGCGTTTCCACAACTGAAAGCCCTAAATTGATAATCGCAGGGTTGAGCTAAGGTTAGGGGAAATATGAACAAATTACCAGGTGAAACGGTCAATTGCAATGAAGTAAAAATCAGCGTCGCGCTCGTGACTGCAATGTCTGATGAGTAATTTAGAGATGCCCCGAATGCTTGGGAGCAAATGTCAGCATTAAATGGGATTGCGAGACGGGCTATTGAACTTGGGTTACAAATGTAATGGGTTTACTATTTCGTAAATTAGGGTAATCGGTACGAAATATTTATTATATATGTATTATTATGACCAACTCTTCTACGATTTATTCTGTCGTATCTGGTGCAAAGAATTTAGTTTGGCTGTAGGTACAGCGGCGTGGAATCGATTCCACGCTGTACAACCAATTTTAAGGTTACATTCGGATGGCGACTGCAAATAGCGTTACTGTTGTAGCATTCTCGCGGGCCATGTCACTGTAAATTTCCATTAAAAATTGTGTATATACATATGTTGTTACCACAGAACTGCCGCGATTAGAACGTTCAATTCATCGCTTGTTTCATCAAGGAAGATTTACAGTGAAACTGTCCACGTCAAAACTGCAGCAGTAATATTGCAACAGTAATGAAGCAAAAAAAATCGCCTTTGGGAATGCGTTTTTTTTTTAACACGAGTTACATATTTTAAAAGATTCTAAATATATTTTGACTCCACCATATTCAACTTTCTGCATCATCACCGACATACCTCACCCAGGAATGCAAAACTTAACCAACAACACCTTGACTGTCACTTCACTAAATTAATATTTCTGAATGATGGATCTCCCCATATGTTATTTAAACTTAAGCAAATAGCGGAACACGCTAACGAATTCTAGTACAAAAACTAAATGATTTATAATGTTATTTCGGATACAGATGAAGGAATGTTTATTTAGAACGGGAGCGGTGTCGGGTGTCTGAATTTGTTTCTGCTCGAGGTGTATTTGTAAATGTTGAAAAAGATTTTTTGTGTTTGAAGAAGACAGGTGTCTTGTGAATGTCACAAAGGGGTAAGATAGCAGAGGAGAGATACTATAATGCTTATAACTTCAATCATAGATCTCAAATACAATGATACATTTATTGCTATCAAAACCAACTTACGATAAGCATAATAAAACATGCAAATAAAACATAATGGCTTATCATTATCATTTACACTCAATGGCGATGAGATGCTTGATGCCGAAAGTGGACCAGAATATATAGATATACCTATAGAAAAAAAAAACAAATTCGAGGATGTAGGTTTTCACCCGGGCCAATGACTTTCTCGGTAGATACTTTTGATGTTCACTAGTTGCCTTTCAGTGGAGGAAAACATTGTATGGAAATCGCGCAATGAAAGCATATAAATTTATATGCTCAGTTGAGAGAATATAGGTACAGTCGCCATCAGATATATCGGAGCGGCCGAGGCACTCACAAATATCTGAACAGTTGAACACGCCTCTATTTCCAAGGCGTTAGATATTTTTGCGTGCGTGTTCAGATATTTTGAGCACCGTGGCCGCTCCGATATATCTGATGGAACATAATACCCATTACGTAAAAACAATAACAAAACACGTGAAACTACAAATAGTTTTTCAACTAAACTCATCCTCGCACGTGTCGTCTCGCAGCCGATCGTAGCGTCATTCCAACTACACAAATCCATCTTTGATTTGTAATCACTCGCAGTGCATCTCGTACTGGTATATTGGTGCAAGCGGGCAGTTCAGCGAGTAATGTCATATGAAGATTAGATGTTTGGAGTTCGAATGCCGCTCTGGACCGATTCGTCGGCGAGTATCGGATTACTTTCATCGGACGTCTCTGATTAAACCGGTGCTGCTGACTTATCAAATAAAGTAAATGGATTTTGACGCCGTTGTCTGGACGCCAACGGACGGAGATCCTTTTTGTACACAGAGGCAATATAATAGAGAGTATAACTGCAATGTTCTGCCGCCAGAGTGCAGCACTAATTTGTTTAGTAAACCATAGAGCAACTTATACATACTGTACCTTAAACTACCTTATACTCGGCCGTAAACAGTTTTTGGCAAGTTTTCCCTATAACATTGATACACCAAGTCGGTTTGTTTACAGGCGGCCTACCGCGAAACGCAAAAATCGAAATTTCTTTATCTGCCTGTCTATCGATCGAATTCGCAAGAGTGATAGAGAAGCAGAAACCGAACTTTCGATTGTCGTGTTTCACGGTAGGTCATGTGATTGACGCATGAGGTGTCAATGAGGTTTGTTTACTGTATGTGCTATTGGTGCCAGCCACGCAGAGCTTTGCCTAATATCCGTATTGGAAGGATTTCGTGTTTTATTCTCAAAAAATTAATAATCGATACAATAATAGTCTTTAATTAAAAAAAACGAAGCGGCCCAAAAGTATTTTGTTGAAGTAACTTTGAATTAAGGATGTAGAATGCAGGACGGGATTAAGCTTGAAGCCCACCGTCGGTTAAAATTGAAGACCTAAATGTGAAAACACAATACAATACAATACAAATATCCTTTGTTGCTCGCCAATATCAAAAGAAAATAAATAAATATGTGAATAAAACTACCTATTGTTAGACAACAGGCGGTCTTAGCGCTAAAGAACGATCTTTTCCAGATAACCTTTGGTTATTTGATGAAAATATAAAATGTAAAGTACGAAAGGTTATTCTTACTGTACGTGATTATAAAAACACAAAACGTTGAATATTACTGATGAGAAAAAAGTGAATTCTTTGTGGAGTGGACTAGGAGACGTCGTCTCGGATTGTTTACCGATGACATTTTCAAGAAACTTTAATGTCATTTGACGAGCGAATTGGCGAAGTTCCCGCGGTGTCTGGTAATTTGTCGGGACTCATTGTGCGTGACTGGTGACAGTGGTGACACTTGAGTTTTGTCAAATAACAAAGAAACTAAATGTTTCAAAACTCTAACCTGTAGGGATAAAAATTATGGTCGGCTCTTTACACAGACAAAACATCCTCTAGACTGAGCATAGTTGCGCTACCCCCGCTGCCACGCATACGGTAATTTTACTCCATGTTCGAGTCGAAAGTGTCTTTGTGTGACGTCCGTGAACTCGTTCGTCGTTTGAACGGACCAATCACGTCACGGGACGTCGCTCACCCCGTCCCGCGCACCCCCGCATTTTTGGCAGCATCGGTTGCATGAAATAATTGCTCTAAACTCCGTCTAGAGGATTCCTAGTCTATGGCTCTTTATCATTTGTCACCATGCCTGTCACGGTCTAACAAATACGTAAAGTTCGAAAGTGACGCGTATTAAGACAGGTGATAAAAATGCCACCATGATAACGCTTCTGTCCTACAATCGTTTTGCAATATCGTGAAGTAGATATTAGTAACACCGTACGTTTAGTTCAATATATAAAAAAGGCCTAAAATATATTTTTTTATTTAGGTATAGGTACGTCTTTGTTTCAAGATTGTAATCAAGCAATAATATATACTTAAAGATTTTAAACTTAATTTAAATAAATGACATAACACTGTTGTTACTCCTAAACGTCATAATAATTATATTTTCTCAAACATGCAATGAAATATTGATGTTATGTTCCTTATAATGGGCTGCGAAGTATGACGTTTCAGGTGCGGCTAGGACAAAAGGTCGTTAATGGAATTTCATACGACACATCTTGCAGGCCTAGGCCGGCAAAGTCCTCTTTTTTAATTTTCATTTCACAGATATTTGTGACACAGCATCGTGGCATTCAACCATTAAAAAAAACTAGAGGCAGTATTTGCTTTATGGTTCGTAATGACAATCTGCCGCTACGCCTATAAAAAAAAAACAAACAACAATGTTTGATATAATTTGCAGTTTTATTTGTATAAAATCAACATGAACTTAATAAATAATACATTCTATAATTTTATAATTTTAAATTATAAATTTAACTACACAAATAAAAACATTTAAAATATTTCATCTAAACGTTAGCGGTAAAAAGGTCTACTCAAACACGCGCAGTTATATTTTTTAAATTGTTATGGAGGTAAAGTTGAAAAATATTCATTCTGTTTTATTGGATTTATGGTGCGTTGTTGATTTTTTTACTTTAATATGAGTTCCGACGAAATAATGAAATTAATATTAATTGTAATCGTAGGTGTTGGAATTGGCAGCGTAAGCAAAATTGATTTTAAATAACTTGCTGCCTCTGCCGCCAAGTCAAAGACGAAGTATGTATATGGTTGCTTATGGCAATTTTATTATTTGAGAAACTAAGGAAAATGGCTTACAGTTTATTAGAAACAGTTTTGTGGCATATTTTAAATGAATGTAACTACAAATTCGTCAACACTGGAAATTATACTTATTTACTCCATGCATAAAGCAACGATGTATGTGAAACATGATATCAATATGAAAGACTATGTAAACTTATGTGACGAAAACGACAGTCAGACGGATACAAGGCGAAAAAATCAAAGATACATGAAAATATACGGGTAGTAAAAATACACGACTCGTGTAAAACATACGCGTGATAATGATATAGGTACGTGTTGGTTATATTTGGGTGTAGTTTACTTTTAGTTTTTTCTATAAATAAAACTTGGGTTTCGTGGATTTTTTAATTTTATTTATTTAATTGCATGTTTGAGAAAAGCACTATACATACCTCGGCGGGAAATGGGGTTGCCCGCGCTCAGACCTATCCGGCCTCGCTTCGCTCGGCCGTCTATATGTCTTCGGCCGGCAACCCCTTTCGTCCCGGCCTCTGTAGTAATGTACTATTATGTAAATTCAATCATATCATCAATACAATACGAATAACTCTTTAAATAATTTTACCAAACGCCTTCAGATTACATTTGAATACTAAGCGAAGAATGCAAACAAACCTAAGGAAAATACTTTATGACATCTGTTTACTAGGTGTTGTTTAATAAAAGAATCAAATCATTGTGTACATGGTTTTATGAGACCATGTCAATTTATGTAGAATTTTATAGCTACCTCGCCACAGGCATCGGCTACTGAACGACCCAAAATGACATTTAAGTATCGTAAAATACTGTCAATTGAATACAAATATGGCCAGAGCCTGAATCGATAATTTGAATAAATTCATAATTTCGATTCTGTCAAAGTTGAGTAAGTGGGGTTGGATGTCAAATGATTTAAGTGTACCTACATCGAAGTTGGTTTGAAAGAATCATTTTGTCAATTTGATTCAAGAAACTACCTGTTAGCGCCACTTGCACCATCCCACTAACCGAACCGTGAACCGGTTAAACATGGAGTTACCACGGTTACCAGTACAATTTGACACTGGGCTAACGGTTTAACCGGTTAACCTCCGGTTAGTGGGATCATCTTATTTATCAAGTCAATACGTAATCTGAAAATTGTATTCGAATTATATTCAAAAAAAAATTCAAATGTGCAATTGAAAATATTGTTCAAGTTATTATATTAGTGCTAATATAGAATAATTTTAAATAAGTACATATATTTAAAACAAGATGCAGAAAGTACTTACATACGTTGCAGTTACTTGTAAGTAGAGTACTTACTACTCCCGAGTGTCAAGCATCGAATTTAGATTACACATCTAGAATCCAATTACTAAATACTCCAGTATAAATTACACGAACGTCAGTAACGGAACTGCATTCCCGCCATGCCGTCTCATGCTAAAAATGCATTTGCCTGGAATTTACCAACAGAAACTCTAATGAGAAGCTAGGCGTGCAAGCCGCTTAATTTCATGCAAGCAGGATTGTTCGAGCCTCCATAATTATTCATTTATATGCACGTTTCACATACCACTACATCATTAAAGTCATTACTAAAAATTCCTAAACGAAACCACTAAAAACTACTTGACCTGTGGCAGCGAAATACTGGCGTTTTAAAAGATTTAACCTTTGACTGTTCGACAAAAATAGCTCATAAAAAGCAACATTTATTATAATCTTAATTTGAATATCAATCGATAAACTATTCCCTTTGTCGTGATAATAATAGTCACTAAACGCTCAAACATGTTTACATTATCAATTTATCACTCGGAAGATATCGGACCTAAATACCCCTAGGGCTTTAGTATTTGCATAATCATTAAGTATTAAATACATCGGTGCTGGACTCTTATCTGGACTGGATAAAGAGTAAGTTGGCTTGGCAACGACGAGGGCATTAGTCGGTCGACCGTTTCAGTAAATTGCCTCTCTATATGCATAGCGACTAGCGACGAAGCCGATTTTCATTAACCGTTTAGACGAGCGGCCGATGGTCATCGCCCATCGGCGGTAACTTGAACAGTCTAAAACATTCAGGATTTTAATTAAGGAGATGGCTTGGAAGCGGACACTTAGTATAAACGGTGTTCTGTAAACTCCGAGTCGTACAGAATCCCCAGTGAGATGCGTGCATAAATGAAAGGAAGAGGTTATGATCATGTAATATCTTCTCTGAAGACCCGACAACTATATGTACTTGTTCAAGCAGGGACTTAGCCGGCAATCGACTGGCAGTTTGTCGGGACGTGCATCATTGATATCTAAATTACTCACCAGTGCAGGCTGTATAAGTCGCTCCAGAATTTTGCCCAGTATTGTACCCAATGAAATGGGCCTATAATTGCTGGCAGATCCCAGGTTACCCGTTTTGTTTTTAGCAACTGGCACCACAACGGTCTTCATCATCTCAGGCGGTAAATAGGTATGTTTGATGCACATGCAGTATAACGCACATAATTTGCCATAAATAACATCGCCAGCATACTGCACGTGTTCCAAACTAAGTCCATCATGCCCAGGCGATTTACCCCTTGTCATTTGTGCAACTGCTTTTTTAACATCCTGGGGGGTAAACCGAACTGAGCCTTCCGTTCCCGAGATCACTGTATCCGTTTGCGCCGCCGCAGGCAGCGGGTCGACCTTGAACCTACCAGCAAACATGTCGGCTATGAGCTTGGGCTCCTGCAGACCGTCCACACTAACAGGCAAGCTTTGTTTGGGGTTGAGTTTTTTGATACCGTTCCAGAACTTTACAAAGTTTTTTTCACGTTTACACGTAGCTAGTATGTCCATTTTGACCTTATCTTCATTGTCTTGACACCACTTAAGGTTATTTTTGAAGGTTTTACGGCTGTTATACATGTTATCAAATACTTCACCCGAAGACGGACGGCCTGCAAGAACCCACGTCTGAAAATGTACCCTGGACATTTGATGACTCTGCTTGACGTGTAGATTCCATCCCGTTACCTTCTTAGCCCTATTCCGTTCACCACCACGAGACGCAGAAGTGACGACGGCGGCTGACTGCAAAACAGTTACAATCTGACTATAAAGATTTTCTATATGTAGTATATGATTATTTGTATTATTACAGAATATTTCCGGATCGTCGAAACAAATATCACAGTTTGAACTATCACTTATGCCTACAAGCTTATTGTAACATATACGCGCGTAATCATTAATATGCGACAGGGACCTTGTACCCCATTTGATATATCTAAGATTGTTATTTTGTTGTCCGTTTACGTCTTTATTCATATTTATCGTTAAGCTTAGGTCACATACTATAGCCAGGGGCAGGTGATCCGACCATAGTACGTCCTGTAAGACTGTTACGGAATTGACAGTTCGCCAGGCCGCTTCAGTTGTGAGACAGTGGTCTAGCCACCGCCGGCTCCCGTGCGCCTCGCTATAATACGTGTATATGTCCGAGTCAACGCCTAGCGTATTTATGTCTGCACACTGCCAGGTTTGTTCCCTACAAAAACTCATCATTTCTCGCCCGAAACTAGCACTAGGGTGGGCATTAAAGTCGCCTAGCATGTACGCTAATTGCACGTCATTCTCTTCAATTATAGCACTTATTTTGGCTAAGCAATTCGTATATTCAGGAATGTTTTCAGGAAGGTCTACCGGCATATACACTGTAAATACTAAAAATGTGCACGACGACACTTTCACTCTTATAGCAGCTAGTCTATCACAGGAACAGTCCACAGTCGACACATTGGGAAATATATCCTTCCGCCACATCAATGCCAGGCCACCGTACGGCCGCCCGCGCAACGCGCCAGCAGACGTATCGACAGATGATGTCGCCATGCAGCTGAATCTGTTGTCAATTTCTTGCACATAATTTAACTCATGCGGCATAATCCAAGTCTCTTGCAGAGCAATAATGTCATATGTGTCACATAACTCACGTATATGTTGTACAGACCTCTTGACAGATTTACAATTAAAAGAAACTAATTTAATGTTGTTAGGCGTGCTATTCATGATTATTATTTTTTTTTGAATCAGTTATCGCTGCGCTGTCAGGCCTATTTTTAAAACGCCGGAATTTCACATCCATTGGCCAAAAATCCTTAGACAGAAACGATGGTAATCTACTCCTGGATACGACTACTTTAAAAGAGCTGAAATTAGTGTCCCATTTCGAAACTAATATTTTTACATCAATACAGGATTTACCCATTTCGGTTATGTACGACTTAATATCTTCCTCTGTCGTTGACTTCCTTAGCCTTGACACATATATTGCATCCAACAAATCAGCTGCTACGATTTTATTACATGTCGTTGCAGTTCCGCATAGATTACGTTTTTTCTGTTTCTTATGAGTCACCGTTATAAACTCATCCTTATGCATAATATTAACACTCATCAATAAGTAGTCGTGAATTGGAACAAGTATACATTTAAAAAAATTGGAAAAGTAAAAAGCACTAGTTCGAGATAACCAACTTTCCGCACGCTAAACAGCTACGTAAAGTAGCACTTTATGAGCAACTGTATTAAAAATATAATATTTATCATTTTATCAATCTATCACGTTACCACGGAAACGATAAAATAAAGTCGACATCAGTATACAAACTTGTAGAAAATAATTATCTCTGCAAAAAAAATGCTGGAGTCGGAACAAGCTATGTATTAGTATTAGCAATGACAAAGCGTCGTAATGTCATCATGTCAAATTTATATGAAAATATGACCTTTATTATGACACTGCCTCTTTGATCTGTTTTAAGTCGGTTCAAAGCTAGTTTAAAATTTTAACTTTCACCTTTTAAACTTTTCTGTCGTCTATGACGGATCTATTAGTCCCCAAATTGAAACATTACACTAAATATTTTTTGCCTTTTGAAACATGCCGTTCTGTTTACCAACGTACTGCAACAAATTGAACAAAATTGAACCTTAATTCTTCATAATAAGGTTTAGGAGAGTGGATACCAGGATGACCGGGAGCCAGGGAGCGGAAACGTCAATTTGTAACTTTTTATTTGTCTAACGTCATCCTTGGCTTAGAGTAGATCGAAAAAAATACACCAAATGTTGCGCATGAGAGTTTTTGTGATGACATTCGTGATTGTAGTTAGTGAGATTGAATATCAACGTAAGGAAAGAAGTAATGTTCTATGGGACGTTCTAACAACGTTTTGGCCGCTTAATCTTTTTTTAAGAAAATTTTGGATTGGCGGATTTAAGTAAAGAACGGATTTAATCCGAAACTCCGAAATTATTATCATCGGTTTTCATTTATTTATTTATTTTACTTTATTAGGTACACTAATCAGATATCGCACAGTGTTTCGTCTAGAACAAGCTAGGTAGACAAAATTATTTTTTTTATGTTTTTGGGTAGTATTATGGTTAATATTATTCAATTAAATATAATTTATTAAATTTTCTAAAATACCATGAAAAAAAGTAAAAAAATTAAAATAAAATATATATTTAAATTAATTATATATTTTTTACAAATAATTGATTAACCCAATAATAAACAAAATTTTACAGTTCATTAGATACATTATTTTTTAAATTATTTACTTAAAAATATACAAAAAAATAAAAATATATATAAAAAATTAATTAAAACTTAACTTATTATTAATAATAAATTATTTTAAATCTGTTAATGATTAATAACCTAATAATCTGTTCTAACTCATGTATTATATCAGAATAATAATTGTTTTCCTTGTTTTGCGTAAGTTTTTTGAAGTTCTTCTGAAGGATATAACACGCATGTAAGTACCTATTGCATTGGGCAAATAATGATATGATGGATATTTATGATGATCAGCATTCATTGACCACTTTTTAGTCTGCTTGTAAGTTTGTATATTTCGATTTTGACTCAATATAATATGCTAATGCCTCATTAACACTTAGCTGCCTAGAATTCATTGAAGTTCCTACTGTTGTCGTAAGAACAAGACTACGTTGGCTTATGTGGATTTTCTCTAATATTTTTTAACATTTTTGCCGTGTTCTATTTCCTGCCGATGACGAATCAATCGGGATTTAAGCAGCAGTTAAAACACTACGTAATTGTACCAGATCTTTAATTCAGCGATTTTTCGTTTTGAAAGAGGAAGTTTTGAAGTTTAATGTGGGTCTTCCTGCAGGATTAACATTTTCAGACGACGTTGATGTACTTGATCTAGTTATGCACACTCGTAATTCTATATTTTGGCCATCCAGACCCCTTTTAAACTTTTCCACAAATTGCTTCTTTAATCTTAACGCACTATTCCACTTGGTATTCAGTTTTGATGAATAACTGGTTTAAATATTTTTCAACCGTCTCTCAGACTCTTTCGTGAAATCTCGTAACTCATATTTTACCAATATAAACTGATAAAGGTGGGAATTTCCGTCTTTTTTCCCGTTATTTGTCCATTCTTCAAAAACCCCTTCCTTGAAATAGAGAAAACGTGTTCTGCAAAAAAAAAATAAAAAAAAAATGTTGTGAAAATTTGTGAAAAATGAAATATACACCATCATAAAGAAGGATAATGGTAGTACATTATATGTAAAATCTAGACTGTTGTCAAGTGTTGTCAAGTGATTGCCAGTCTATCAAAGTTCGAAAACTAAGAAAAAATTCAACATTTTTAAAGTACATTTTTAATGCTACATATATTGCACTATTACGAGAGATATGAATATGTTTAAATTAAAAATATAAAGTGCTTACCTTCAGCTATAAGATCTATTACTACAACTCTCCACAATATAATGTTTTACTCGAAAGAGATGTTGTTGAACGCATCACAGAATTGCAACTGATTTAATTGTGCGATTGCACTTTCCTCGTTAGCTGACTTCGGCGCCCTATAACTCATAAAATTAGAAAGTTAGGCATGATCTATTCATGGGTTTGGGGGTTTAAGAATGTTATTTATCTAATCTAATTACCCATTAGCGGAAATTTGATACTGAATTTTGTCCACCTAGCTTGTTCTAGACGGAACACTGTGTATCGTAGCAACAACAACAACAAGACAAGACAAGGTCATGGGTAACATACAATTGCACATTATGGCTTAAATCTAGCACGAGATCCAAAACAAGTGTACACAGCATGTTTTACAATTAAGCGGACACGTTCGACAAATCTTTATTATTTTCTTGTGACCATGCCCTATAATTGAGACCGGAAGTTTTACAGTCCAAAAAGATCTTTTGAGTAAGGGTCGGTTGCACCAAACTGTTCGTATCGTTAAAGAGTTCGCAAAATTTTTATGTATGGAAAGTTTCATAGTAAAGCGCCGGGGCGCGCCGGCTGACGCTGATCAGTCTGTCAAATGTGGTTGATGCAACAACTGGCCCTAAGACTACTCGACAGCATAATCGCGAATTGATAAAACACGAATTCAAAAAACAGATAACTGAGATAACATTTGCCAACACATCAATCTCACAACTGCTCCACAAATCCTCCATGCGACTATCGCGACACACGCCACATGTTAAGTATTAGTATAAAATCCGCCGATCATAATATACAATGCGCCGGATTAAGTAGGATTTCACTGCTTGCTGGTGGTCGGGTCGAGAGCTATGTGACATGTGCCTAAGGGTTCTATGCATCTGTTAGGGTCGCAGTTTTTTTGATGTCTATTGATTTATGTCTTATGTTCAATTTGCTTATTTGACTTCCTGTTTCTGAGGAATTTGTTAAGTATGTTAATGTTTTCCTTAGAACATTGAACTCAAAGTCAAATACCTTTGTATATGCTCATAAATAATACATAATTTGGTGATCAAAGCAAAGATGTTTCATGTTAATACCCTAAGCTAAACACGTTAGAAATATATTATATGCCTAGGTTTGTCGTTACTTACCTGTATGAAAGGTTGACGACATTAATCTCATCATATTTAGCAAATGCCTTCAGCCCAGTAGGTATTATACTTATAGGGCTACCTGCACCATTCACTAACCAGAGATTAAGCAGTTAAACCTGGAGCTACATGGTTACCAGTACAATTTGACAACGGTTACTTAATAAGTATGTCAATTTGAAAACGGTTTAACCGGTTAACTCCGGGTTAGTGGCATGGTCCAAGGGGCGCTAAAGGTTAACTCCGAGTTAGTTGACTTACCCTGCAACGTGCAAGTCGCCCTAAGAAATTATTTTTTTGAAATTAGACTTCGCGGGGTAAAAATTAGTTTGAAAATTTTTACAACAACAGTTTTTACGACATCTAGACGTATGAAATCGCGATTGTCTTTTATTTATAAATTACGGATAAATAAAGTATTATTCCTTGATTCTTCTTAATTCTGTCACATTCTGCATCTTTCAAAAATAATTGGATTAATGTTAAGCTTCCACACACTTCAAACATTACGGGACACATTTAAGCTCAACCGGCGATACTTTATTCTCACCCCTTTATACGGCTAATTCACCATGTTCATTCATGAGATGCATTGTGTTAAAAGCAAAATTAGTATCACCATTTGACAGTTTTTCATCCTTATTGCTCAGACATTAAGGTCCATCAAAGGTCAGCAGACTGTCGGTGTTATTACAGAAAGGTGTGACATACGCACTCGATGTGTATTTATGAAATATGAACCGGTTTTGATTTTATAGGGGTTATGATCCCTTCGAGTGGCCATATTGTGGAGTGTGTGCGCGTGTTTTGAAATTATTTTATAGGTCGTTATTTTTGGGTAATACGTGTTATTAGTGGTCTTGGGTTTAAATTGTTATTATTTTTGTGAAATATAGGTACAATGGCTAGTTTTAGGGTATTTTTTCTAAAAACGACATATCTGAAACGATACAGGCTGGCCTAAATATACGTTGACAAAGAATTAAGTTTTTTTTTTTAATTGCGTTAGACGTGTTTTACAAAATGGTGGACATACCAAAGTGACCAGTGAGCTTAAAGAAAATATTAAAAAACAAAAGCTTCTTAATACTACCTATATTAAATTAGGTACATTCGCGATAAAACAACAATAAAGATAAAAACTATTCTTAATTTTAAAAGAATACCTAAGTAAAGCTTCAAATCACTCTTGAGTCTTGACCTATCTAGTGACGGGGCAATATGTAAATAGCTATGAATAAATTGCAACACATTTCATATTGGAAAACTACAAGCTAGGTAATCGATATTAAACACCATGTGCCATTTCTAAGTTAGCACCATACACTGAAAAAAATATGATCTATCGAATCGAGCACACATTAAAGTGACTTCATTAGGGTTTTACATATACAATATAAACATATGTACGTACATACGTAACGTACGAACAGTGAAATTTACTGCCTTGTTCGATAGGCTCATATAATACAATTACAATTATCAATTCAGTTAGTTATTAAATTATTACTTAGAGACGGTTAGAGAATCAGGATGTGTTCCGATATATGTATATACATATTCGGCCACTCCGAACGTCACTATCAATTTGATGTTGTCTGTAATAGCAACAGCCTTAGAGCATTAGTAACTGTAGGTGTCATCGCTGTCATTTTCTTTACGAAACAGTCTGCCGATTTTTGCGGGGGAGGGACTTCAAATGTATTGCTACTTCTACATGATTTATACGTAACGTACAAATAGCCATGTCAGATGCAATGTGCAAGTTTTTCGGCAGACGGGTAAGCTCTTTAAGGCAACCCCAGTTATTAAATGCTCTAAGGCAACAGCACTTATCATAACAATGATCAGGCAGTTTACACGTCAATAAAAGTTAACGGGCTGGTTCACACTCAGACGGTGTAAATGCTAAATTAATATGCAGCAACGTTGCACCATTTACATACGGATTGCTTGCTTTAACTTACACCAGAGACGAGTAAGTAGTAGACTGTTAACATTTTGACTGTGCAGTGTACCTTATGATAAGAATCCCGGCCGAATTTTTAGTCATCTTTTTAATTTTTTTTCCGAAATTGATCGCCACACAACACACACCTATCTAGTTAATGATTTTAGGTAAGTACTGCTTATGGTTTTATTATTTTCTTAGTACCTAGTAGTTTTGTTTGTTAAACTTTTGAATAACATTGCTAGTCTCACACATCACCACACACATCTGAAAGGTTAATGTTAGGTACCTACGCCAATTTAAAGGGGCCCACTGATTAACAGTCCGCCGGACGGTATCGGCCTGACAGTTGTTCGGAACTGTCAAAATTTTGTTCTAACTGACAGGCTGTTACCGTCCGGCGGACTGTTAATCAGTGGACCCCTTTAACAAAGATCTTTATAGTTCGTAGGTTTCTAATAGAGCCCGACGGCTAATCCTATTGTCTATTGTTAAGTAAAACCGCTCGGGCCACGTGCCACAACCACCTGCATAAAAAGTACAGTAGGTACTTCGGTTACTGAGTGCCAGCGAGTCGAACGCTACAGAACCAGTTTAAAATGTGTCATCGAGATACGTAACAAAGGCGCGTTATCGGAGAGCGCACCTACACTGGTTTTTGAGCGTTGGACTAGCCCGCGCTCAGGTGCCAAATATAATTATTAATTACCCTTTTTTGCAGGTAAGTAGCACGTGCGGTTTTACTTAACAATAGACAATAGGATTAGCCGTCGGGCTCTATTAGAAACCTACGAACTATACCATTCAGTCTTTATTATTCACTTAGTCTCTATTATACCAACTGTCTCTATACACCCCATGACGCAGGGGAGTTTTGCATGGGGAATTTGCTCCAAGCTTCCAGATCGCCGCTCGGGCTAAATGTCCCCAGACTTCTTAATGAAAACCGTCGTGTTTCAGACGGTATTGTTTAAGTTTCTGCAGATGTTCATTGATCAGTGCTAAGATGGACGCTGCTTTATTGTTTGTCATTATAGTTATCGCTTTTTCACCAGTAAGTGCGTGCGTGTATGGCATATAATATTTTTTTAAAGTTTCGCGTTTTGAACACATATTAACTTACGTTTATAGATGGGTCTAACACGAATTTTATTCAATTAACTTTATTTACCGACGTTTCGACACAGGTTTCACATTTTCAACTTAAAAAGTGATGTCTACCCCAAACTTTTCCATACACTTTTCTTCAGGTATTTGCACAAATCCCTGTTTTGACATTTTGCTGGGACATCAGTCAGCCGCGACCACGACCAGTGAAACCTGTGTCGAAACTCGAAACGTCGGTAAATAAAGGAAATTGAATAAAATTTGCGTTAAAAAGTTAATACGTGTATGACATGAAAAAATTAGACCCGTCGCGTCGTAACTCGGGTGACCGAGTGGTTGAGGCATCAGTCGTGAATGCAGAAGATGCTGATTTGACCCCAGCCCTGGGCACTGTTAGGCTTGGTCACTGTTGGCTAAGAACGGCCAAATAAATGCTTCGTAATCGTCTGCCTAGCATACAAAATCGGCAACGATGAACGCAAAAATCAAAACGGTCAGACACAAATAATTTCTTCCTCATTCCGTTCCCAAAATTTCGTTACGATTGGTTAAGTTTTGGAGGAGGAAAATGTCTTAAGAATAGGTCAGATTTTTAGACAGAGCTGCAGTTGTCCTTCCTTCCGCTTGCGGGGTAGTAACATTAATTTAAATTTACTAAATCTGATAAGTACGGTTACCATCAGTTTGTCACTGACATAAACGCCATCGAGAACGTAATTTACTTTCTATACATCCCGTTTGCACTAATATGCGAGTCGTTGTCGATAGCGTTTATGTCAGTGACAAACTGATGGTAACCGTACTGGGGCTCAACTAATATTTGCTCTTAAGTGTTCTCCGAAATTAGGTCAGTTAGTTCAATACACTGTAGGTACACTTTGTTTGATCTAGGTGTAAAAATACTCCTTGCAAAAATTTCTTGGAACTAAACGCGTCCTAGAAAACGACCTGGTTTGGTTTGACGTAAATATTTGTATTTACTTTCTTTCTTTAATTCTTTTTATATGTACTTTTATTTGGTTCCACAGCATTTCTAGCCAACTATTATTAATATTGGACAAACCTTGGCTTAAGCCACACCTAGCACAAATATGACCGTCATATGATTGTTCTGGGTTTTTCATAACAGTCCCAAGTCGACAACAAAGTAAACAGCCCCTATGTAAACGAGCGGTATTGCGCGAAATTAACGCTAGACCACAGTGTTTGTAGAAGTGAACGTACACAGATTTAACTTTTCTACTAGGTATCTTTTACTAGGTAGGTAGGTATTACCGAAGGTTGACAGGTAGAAAATGTCTTGTAGCATTAAGTCCGCCTTTTGTACGTCTGTATTTTCCTTGCGCTATAAAGATTAAATAAATAAATATTACTGTGTGATTCACATACTGGCGAGACGTCTACATTACCTATTCCCTTGATTTCTACCGGCTTTCCAAAATTTGTAATGATATTAGAAATACGTATGAAAAAATACCTTTGGTTTGTATAAGCCCCTGGGTCCCGTCTAAAATCTAAGTGTCTGAATAGTGCATTTTCGTACAAGCCCTATATAGGGACGTAGAATTAGCTTGTCTAGAATTAAGGTAGAACACAATAAATAAAGGATTATTTAAAATACGTGCCTATGGGGTAATGTTTATAAGTACCTTATTAATAACTTAAAAGTTTAAAAACCGATGCAACTTTTTTTAAGTCATGTGACCGTCTGGTGTGCGTACGCAAATTTTGAACGCAATTTTTAGGCGTGGTGTCCGCGACAATTTTTTTAATTTTTCGATCGAGTAGTTTGTGTTTGTTCCAAAATTGATGATGTTTTACCGATTCGTTTTTGATCTTATTGACGCGCCAAGGTTACACAGGTTTTTATTGATTATATTCTCATCTTAGCATATGAGGCGTTTTTTTGGTTCCACTCACAATGTAAGTTTCGCAATATAGGTACACAAATTATTTAAAATTACATTAATAACATTTCGCATTCCAATAATTCATATAACACATTCAAAATAAGATTTATTGATCTACCTAATAATTTTTATTCACCTCCCTGCTTTTTCCAAAAGCATCCTACATACTCACTTACAGATTTACAAAGTCCAACAAAGCATTTTCATATCTAAAGAGCGTCCTTGAATACTCAAACAAATCCAAATAACATGATGAACCTATGTATAAGCATACATTTTATGACTTTTTGAACCTATGGCGACCATACAAGACCCACGCGCCAGCTCCCAATTACTAAAAAAACAGCAAATTACTTCCACGGCTCGAACCCTTCACTGTTTATTTTAGAAATTTATGCACCCTCTATGTACGCCAATAATAAGTGTAGGTTACATGCTCCATTTGAATGCTTCCTGTTGATTTTGAGCATAAAAGATAATCTACCGCATTGGTGTAAAATAACCGTATTTTTCTTTTGTGTTATGATTCGGAACGCACCCTTCCGTGCTCGCAAGGGGTTTGAGAATGTTTTTTTTTAAGATGACTTATTAGTCTCAAAAGTCTAGGTAGTGAAATATTGTTACTGGTGTTTTGTTTGTACGAATTTTAAGTAGCGTTTGGATCCCCTGTAACCCTTGGTGTGTGTAACCACTGGCGCTCATCGTATTTATCAGAAAACATCATTTTTTTATAACTTATAAACCCTTCTCACTCTCGTTCACTCTCATATCCACAGCTACTTCGGTCGCGTATCGCGGAAGACGACGCCATGGAAAGGCTTGTTGTTCAGGGCAGAGTGGATGGCACAAGACCCAGATTGCGGCCTTCAATGCGATGGACCAACCAAGTTAAAGCTCTCACCGGGTCACCTTTAAATCTATGCGTGCGGAATGCAATATAGAGAAGAAGATAAATAGAGAAGCATGGCGGGAAACACCAAAAAAGACCATAGAACGACCTCAATGACCACGACTGCTCTGACAAGAGTATCCAACTAAGAAGAAGAAGAAACCTTTTTCAAGGATAACTAAACTTAGACATTTCCACAAAGACCGCTGCTCCATCCAAAGGTTCCCTATTCACCTCGTTTATCCCTATTCAATCTTTTGATTCAGCAGCTCAACGCACCCCGCAGGACTCTGTTAGCATCTAGGTAAGTATCGCCTATTAGGGTTCCGTACCTCAAAAGGAAAAAATGGAACCCTTATAGGATCACTCGTGCGTCTGTCTGTCTGTCCGTCTGTCACAGGCTATTTTCTCGGAAACTACTGGACCAATTAAGTTGAAATTTGGTACACATATGTCAATTAGTGACCCAAAGATGGACATGTTTCTTTTATAATTTTAAAATACATAGGTTGGAAGTTATTTGAGAAAATAGCTAAAAAATAACCTTTCCCCCCTTTATCTCTGAAACTACTGGGTCTAAAATTTTGAAAAAAATACACAAAATAGTTCTTTAGCTATAGATGTCAGGAAAACCTATTACAAATGTGCAGTCAAGCGTGTGTCGGACTTATGTACGGAACCCTAGAAACGCGAGTCCGACTCGCACGTGGCCGGTTTTTTTATTTTGGTAATAAGGATACTTACATATTTTTTTATCCAAAGATTGATTAATTTGGGTGGTATGCTATTTCATCATTATAAAGATGAGTCTGTATATTTCCTAATATTCATAAAAAAGGTAACATGTAGGTATAAGTATATTTCTGAAAATGACAACACACCTTTTAGTACCCGCCCGGTGACAATTTGGTTCTACTCGCCATCTCTGATGTAGACATTATATATAGGTAAGTACATCTATTTTATAGTACTTAATATTATTTCGGCCAACAGCGTAAACACTAAGTGCGATGCACAACAGTGTGTTAGGCGATTATTGCGCCAGGAACACGAGTTATGGGCGTCTTAAAACGGCCCGGGAACGTCTGTCTATCGACGCTGCTGCACTATGATAAAGTGGAGACGGACTTTTTAATCGATTGTTAACGGAAATAATTTATTTACCAACAAGATTTATACAGGCCCTTGTGACCAAGGATGCTGGCGGCATTTCCTCGCTGTATCGCAATGCTGATACGTTGTACGAGGTAGCCGCCAGCTCTTCGGTCACCAGTTACGTCAACTTATCGAATGTTTAATTGGTGCAGACAATGGGATTCGTTGCCAAGCGGACCGTAGGCTGCCCTATGCCGTGGTATTAAAGTATGGACAATGCTAGGAAGATGACGATCTTGAATTGGTTCCAATAGTGTTAAAATATTGTTGGAACACGTTTCAATGATTAGGCAGGATTCAGAACTTTTGCTAAAAACTCATTAAAGAGGTTTGTAGTATATACGAGTAGGACATAGGATTATGGTCTGTGTTGACTATTTTGAAATCATGATGAAAATCTCCGTCGCGCCGGAAAGTAATAGATAAATACAGTTAATTGTAAGCTGTTCAAGTAACAAATATTAAAATAGACAGTCTGTCTCCATAATCTCCTTACCGGAACGCAGCTAAGTGCGGTATAAGTAATTATTACACAATAACGTTCCCGGAATGTTATTCCGGGCGCTTCCTCCAGAACACTGTAATACGGATATTACTCGACTCTATTCACGATGGTACTAACTTCGCTTTAGAGTATTAGATATCTTTAGGTATGGTAACAATTGTGAGGACTCATTATTATACCTATCTGGCAATTATATATATTATTTAGTTGTATATGATATTAACCCTAATTTAAAGTTTAGTAATAATGATACTAACCCCAATGGACTTGTAAGTCTGAAATAAATGATTTTTATTTATTTTAAATTAAATTATTAGTATAGCCATTATTATCAAACTGGATCATTTTTAAGTCACCCTCAGTTATAATGTGGCTCCCATACAATCGAAGTTAAGCTCTCATTTTATAACGACATGCTTAAATTACACGATACATACACATACATACATAGTATTTGGCTTGAACATTGACGTAACATATCTGTAATATCTGTATCTCATGAACAGTGAGAGCTCGACAGTTGAAATTTTCACAGAAAATGTATTTCTGTTGCCGCTATAACAACAAATGAATGTGACAGAGTTTTTAAGAACAAGTTTGGCGTGGCCAGCCACATAAGAGCTCATAAGAGGAAAAACTCTTGATTGCTGAGGTCGCCGTCATCGAAATCGATGTGGAGGACTATACAGTGTGGAAAGATAAGTCGGGCCCTGGAGGGAAACTACCTTAAATCCTTGAGCTGGTTTATTTTACTTAAAGGAGACATTCCTTTATTTTTAAACAGAAACAGAACTGCATTCAAAGATTTTCTAAAACTCGCTTGCCTCGCCCGGGACTCGAACCGACTAAAAATTCCAAAAAATAAAAACTCGCAATTTTATTCTACTAGTCGATACAGTTAATGTTAATGATAACATTTCTCCAAGAAACATTCGGTCTTACACTCGTCTGTCGTACAAAATATCCATAAAATCTAATATTTAGTACTCAAGATTTTTTTAGACAAGCCAAATTGAAGAAAAAAAGAAAAATTCTAAGAATGCAGTTTTGTTTCTTTTTAAAAATAAAGGAATGTCTCCTTTATGTAAAATGAGCCAGCTTAAGGATTTAAGGTAGTTTCCCTCCAGGGCCCGACTTATCTTTCCACACTGTATATTAACAACAAATACTAATACGGAACCCTCGGTGGACGAGTTCGACTCGAACTTGTCCGGTTTTTTGACTCTTTAAGCCTGCTTATTGACGATATTATGATTCTCAGATAGTGACAACAACTGTATTTAATTTAGGTATTTCTAATAACACTTTAACAGTTAAGTGTTACAACAGATCGTTATCGGTTAATACACAAGTTACTTAACTATTAATGTCTACACAGTTAACTAACCATTCGTTAACATGTTAGTAATCTTAATCGAAATTCCCATTTCCTCTGTCAACTTCCTTGAATGAGTCAGGCAGGACAGGATGTCATTATAATAAAATTCTTTGGAACTCTTAAGAGAGTTCAAAATACAAAAACCGGGCAAGTGCGAGTCGGACTCGCGCGCGAAGGGTTCCGTACCATAATGCAAAAAAAAACAAAAAAAAAGCAAAAAAATAAACGGTCACCCATCCAAGTACTGACCACTCCCGACGTTGCTTAACTTTGGTCAAAAATCACGTTTGTTATATGGGAGCCCCATTTAAATCTTTATTTTATTCTGTTTTTAGTATTTGTTGTTATAGCGGCAACAGAAATACATCATCTGTGAAAATTTCAACTGTCTAGCTATCACGGTTCGTGAGATACAGCCTGGTGACAGACGGACGGACGGACGGACGGACAGCGAAGTCTTAGTAATAGGGTCCCGTTTTACCCTTTGGGTACGGAACCCTAAAAAGTGTCAATTTGACCTTTGGGAAGAACTAAATTCTCCGGGAAACACTTGAAAGGTGTGGATATTTACGCGAATTCACACTTAAGCAAATTTATGCAGCCATAAATTCTACCAAAAACTGAGGGACACTTGAAGTTAAGTGAAAAAAAAAAATACAAAGTTTGTCCGGCCTTATTAACAAGCACATTTTAAATATTGTACCTTATCGTATTTCAGTAGGGTTCTAATTTAAATAAAGATAAGAAGCATTTTGCAGGGCTAGTCATTTAGGGTTTAGTACTGTACCAAACCCTTAGTTTACCACATATTTTTTTCGAATTTTGATAAATACAGTAATAGATGATAGCCTTTTGAATATTTGTCACATTTTGTGCGTGCTGCGTGGTTGTTTATTACGGAACTCATGCTAAGTATTAAAAGTACCTAAAAATTAAAAAATTAAAAATCGTGTTTTTATAGAATCCCTCGGCGCAAAAAGAGTAGTTACCTATATATTTAAAATATGTAATGTAAATTTGCCTGATTTTCTGTGCAAGTATTAGCTCCCAAATTTATAAACCGATTTGAAAGTAGGGATTTGTGATAGATGTCATTGACTGATTAAAAAACCCAAATAGATGAGTTAAAAAACGCTTGCTGTCTCGGTGCAAATATCTAAAATTAATCAATACCTTATTTTTTTTATTTCAATGATAAAATATGTATAAAACGTTGATACCTCTTAAGTATAGGTATATTTTTCTACATCTATCGGAGATTTTGTTTGTAAGAAACAGGCAGAATTTACGAGAAAATAAGTAAGTAACCCTCGATGGTAAGCAAATGTTAACTCAAAAATGAATATCTCACTGTACAGAACCGTTGGTGCTCAAGCTCTCACGCTTGACCGAACTATTTCACAAGTGTGACATGTGTATTCGCTTGTTGAAGACCACGTGTTAATAGCCAGATGATTATCTCAAGTGGATAAAGCTTACAGGAATTAAGATTTTAACTACTTCTACAAATACTATTAATTATTATACACCTTAAGATTACAATTATAAAAACAACATTCGTGTGATAGACATAATTTTCATTAGGGAATATATTTGTATTCACTGTGTTTAAAAATGTTTTATCATACGGAACCCTCAGTGCTCGAGGTCTCACGCTTGACCGAACTATTTCACAACATGTGTATTCGCTTGTTGTAAGACCACGTGCTTATGCCAGATGATCGACATCTCAAGTGGATACAGATTACCAGGACTTAAGATTTTAAGAGTGTTTTTGTGTTAAAACCTCCGCGTCCAGTTGTCTCGTTAGATTTTAAATTATGATTTTTTTAAACTACGATAATTAAAATGGGATTTCACTGCGACAGTACTACTTAAATAAAATACAGTGTAAATTTAAAAGTGGAAACATTACTGTCTTGCACTGAGAGAAAAATCATCACCAGGAATTAAAAAACAGTTCTGTACTGGGGGGAAAAATGAAGTTTTAGTAATAATTATGGACGTTTCACTATTTCTGTAAAGTTTATTTATTTCTACAAACAGCTCAGTAATCCCAAATATAATTTCAACAAACAGATATAGAAATTGCAAGAACTAATAGAAATTGCAAAAGTCAATTTGTTCCTATTAGTTAACTCCCCTTGTCCCCGGATTAAGTTTATTTTTGTAATTCTAAGTGTATTTTTGTTGTACTTTTCTCTCAGTGTGGGTGAGACTTGAACTCACTTCCATTTTTTTCCACTTTTAAATTTATTCTAAGCTTAATAGCATCGCTCGCAGACGTTTCTGCTTATTAAAATGTTTAATACAGTGTGTAAGATAATGTAATTTGATATTACCATATTATATACCTACCTATATTAGGCTTGGGCATGGGCTTGATAACTTCTTGGTATTCATATAAATTTTGATTCAGGCATTAATGCCAGTTACATATATGTATTTGAAATCAAATGCATATATGTAACTGGACTGAACTAAACCCTATTTAAGCGATACAACCAGCAGGATACAACGGTGATAACAACCTGTCAGTCTAGGTCTAAGCCCCCCCCACACATCTGGCGTCTTTCGAGCGTCGGCGTCTGTCGGCGTCGGTCCAGCGCTATGGAAAATGACGTCGCTGCGCAGTTGCGTCGACGCTGCGTCGACGTTGCGTCGACGTCGGCCATATAATTGTAGACGCCGACGCTCGAAAGACGCCAAATGTGGGGGGGCCCTTATTAGTACATTAAATATATAGCTACTAAGCCATACATACACTTGAAAAAGCACTATGTGTATGAATATTCTCTGAAACAAATTAACCAATTTAGCCACAGAGCAGCTAATTATCAAACTTGCCCAACAATCTGACTCCTCAGTGAATGTAACAAAATTATGCATCCTCAGAGCCGTAGGCTTCTTGCCTGCTATTCCCAATACCATAGAGAAATATAGTAGGCGTAGAATGCTCAAACCATAGGTACATCACTTTTGGTACCATAACGACTATTATTTTCCCCGTTTTACCCTTTGGGTACGGAACCCTAAAAAGTAAAAATTACGCAATATAATTATCTTTATTATACACAGACAAGAGGTTAACTTACCCAACACTAGGATGGCAATTGGAACTGCAACCCTTGTTACGAAGTTACATTAAATGCTACCGGGCATTCTAAAAGGGCTTAAACGCCTGTATATCCTAAGGGATTTAAGCCGTTTTGTACAAACTGTTACAATGTACAATGCTCTAAACTTGTCTATTATTTCGCCTACGCCTCGCTCAACTTCAAAACATTATACATCCCTTGATAACTTTAGCCTTAGGTACTGACAAGGTATAGACTAATTTAGGACCTAAGGGGGTGAAGGTAATTTCACATATGCGACAGAGGCGCCATCTAGCGGCTATAATTTTATGTTTTCGATTATAGACAGCATGCCACACACATCACATACAACCAATGATGATAACACAGATGTATTTTACATTTTTGTAAATTTTACCTCGAGGCAAGGCCTTAAATTCTACGCTTACAGTCCTTACAAAAGAAACGCAAAGTAACTAACAATTTATGAAGTTAAAAAACCTCTATTTTTAGGCACATGTCTAATCCACTAAAGAAAACATTACCCAAATAATCCTTAAAAGTCTCAAAACATCCAAGTTCAACCGAAATAATATTGTCGTTACTAACGTATCTCTAATGTACCTATATAACAACCGTATTTCCGTACAATAAAATTCCCAATAAGTCAGTAATTATGTCCATAGTATCTCAACGTACGACTACTCACCTGACATCGACCTTATTTCCATGCACTAAAGTTTACAATACATCAATAACAGTGTCCATTGTATAGTACGTTAATACAAGCCCGCGGCATATTAGTAAGTACCCGTGTTCAAATAACTGAAGTATTCCATTATATTGGATCCGCGCCCGGGGCTACCGGCTCAATATTGAGACTAGAGATGTGCCGAGTATTCGGCATATTCGGCATATTTTTCAATGTTCGTATTCGGCCGAATAGTTCGGTTCTAAGTGCCGAATATTTTCCGAATAAACATTTTTTTTAAAGGCCTGCGTGTGCGTGACGTGCACGTGTGCGTGCGCCAAAATGTCGGAGCTGCACACGCACACGTCACGCAAGCGGTCTGCCGTCTCTCATAAGGATCTGTATACTACAACGCTGCACGCGCACGTGCACGTCACGCACACGCAGTCGGTATGCACAGGCCTTAATAAGGATGTCCGCTAGTTAGCACTGCGCGATCAGGTATGAGACGTTTCCGTTTCTTTTCCGACTCGTAATTATTCCCGGTCGGTCGGGAGGAGAAGGGTCAAAAACACGTTATGAGTATACAGACCGCGGACCTGAATGAACTTGCCTTCAGTGTTTTAGGCAGTTTCGGCCGAATATTCGGTTCGGTATGAGCTGAACCGAATATTCGTATTCGGCAAAGTCCATATTCGGCCCATCTCTAATTGAGACAATAATCCAAGTAGTCCCTTGTTTTCTGCAGTTTACTTAAGGATTTTGATTAAAAAAGATGCGTTGCATGCTTGCTTTTGTTGAAATTGTGTTACAATAGATTGTGATATTATGTGTATTTTATAAAAAAAAAATTGTTTATCTTAAGTACATTCCTTAAATCTTGGTGAAGAAAGTTACGAAGTGGCACAGATATGAAACTCTTTGACAGAATGCAGGTTTTTTCGTAATGAATAAATACATTTTGGACAATTTTACTCAAATCGAACTAGTTACTACAGCCGTGTTCATTAATTACTTTATAAAATATTACAATACTTATCCGATAAGCAAAGTTACATTTATTTTGGTATTAAAAATTAATATGGATTTCCGCAAAGTAACGCCTGATTCTATTCATTACAGACGTGTTAGCGTAACCGTGACTGATGATCAATTAGCGTAAAAAAGACAGAATGTACACGAATGATGACATAAAAGTGTCTAGAAATTGTTATTATTGCCGTGCCATTTGCTACGAAAAAACTGTAAATTTGATAATGTCTTACTTAGGAATTCCAGTTATTTTGCCAAATCCAGACAAATCCAGATTAAATGATTCACTACATTACATTTCAAGTTACTTTATGTTAAGTACAAAAGTTTTGTTCTTACATATTTATTAATTACATACCTACTTATCTCTTATGAGATTTCGAAATAATTTGAAACATTCGTCAAAGCTTTAGCTGTTTCTCGAAATTGTAATTAAAATCTTACTTACGTTACGAATTTATTAAATCTATGAAAGAAAATACACGCGCGTTAAGTACTTACAAAACAGAAGTTGAATTATTTTTAGGATTTGTGTACGATAACAAGTAAAATTTAATATTTACGATTATATTTCTGATGAAAGAAATTATGAAGCTGGATTGGAGGTCCCGGGTTCGAATCCCAGTAAAGGCATTTATTTGTGTGTTCTTATATAAGTTATTGATGTTTCCTTTGTATATCGATCGTCTTCAATTACCCACAACATGGAGCCTTATTGTTCTTAGCGCCATTTGCACCATCCCACTAACCCGGGATTAAGCTGATAAACCGTTAACCCAGTGTCAAATTGTACAGGTAACCAATGTAACCATGGTAACTCCAGGTTTAACCGGTTAACCCCGGGTTAGGAATGGTGCAACTGACGTTTTCGTTTGAAGAAACGTCACTTTTGACACTGACATATCTAATCCATATCGTATCTTGTCGTAGTATTTGACTTATCTTAAAATTCGAATCGGGCAGTTAGTCACCTTAGGCTCACTTGCTCCATTCTACTAACCCGGGATTAACCGATTAAACCTGGAGTTACCATGGTTACCAGTACAATTTGAAACTAGGTTGACGGTTAAACTGCTTAACCCCGGGTTAGTGAATGGTGCAAGTGGACCTTAGCGTGTTAAAATTGTCGTATTTTCAGGTAAAATGTTGATTAATTATTTATTTAGACAAGATCATCGTATCAAAAGTATCCGGAGAATCAAAAGGCTCGAAAGTTCGAGAAGCTTGAGAAATACTCATTAAGGATTATTAACTTCTATAAGTCAATAATCGCAGAACGACAGTACTCTTTGGAGAGTTGAAGTATTACTATAACTTTTAAACCGATTACAGAAATGGTTATAAGTTATAATTTCAAGTTTGTGTGTATAAATAAATAAAAAATTACAAAATGGACGTTGCTGCCCAGAATTTTTACATTTACGGCAGCATTGCAGTCGGCAGTAATGTCGCGCGGCATTACTGCAGCAATAATGCTGGAGTACCAAGTCTGAATCCGAATATACCTTTATTTTATAGACTAATACGTAATCAGAATGATATGTATTTGAATCATGTTATTTAGTTATCGTGCGTTTCGCCCGCGCCAATACATGTACGGACAAGTACGAGTGAAACCCACGATAGCTAAATGATATCATTTAGATATAATTCTGATGTCAGAGTACATTTATATGTGACGTTCCACAGAAAAAAGTACCTTATGGCGGCCGGCGCTTACGTCGCATAGCGCCGCAATAATATTTTTGATAAGTAAGATTTTGATAAGTTTAAATGATTATTATATTACCATTGACTTGTTTAAATCGTATAAAATCATTAACAAAACTGTATATAAGTACCATTGTGTGCCCTTACAGGCTTTTTAAATTTTAACTCCTTATTATGTAGGTACATGACAATGCAATGCAAATTGAATAATAAATGACTAAATGACTAATTATGAGCTAAAGAACTTGTCCAAACCTGTTTAACTTTGTACACAAGTATATCCCATTTTATTTGCTCTTAAACATAACTCCGATCTCAGAATAAAACTGGAGAGTAATCGCACATATATATCCACGTCTTATCCAGGAATAGTTTCAGGACTCATACAAATTGCGTATACATGTGAATAATTCATCAAAGAAATGGCGCTGACAAATGAAATCTAATGAATATCGTATGAGCTGAGCGGGGATTTGCGATGAGTGTGTGAACGTCTTTATTCTTAGGTTGTGTTTAGGTAGGGTTACCAGATACAAATTTAGAATTTCCTGACATAATTCCTGATTTCCGAATATTTCATATTGGAGGAAGGAGGGGGGGGGGGGGGGTCTAGCCGTCAACGCGGTACGATTCGATTCGATTTCTATAACATCTATGTATGTATGCTTGAGAAAAGATTTGTTAGTTAATAATTAGGTACCTACCTACGAAGTTATTGATAAGTTGATTGGATCTCATTTATTATTTTTTACAATGTTTTTGGATTAATTTAAGTAAATAAAAAGGTACTTTATAAAAAAGTCTATCGATTCAAAAAAATCCTGACATTTTCGTGTTCCTAAAATTCCTGACAAGTCAGGAAAATTCCTGTCACCTGGTAACCCTATGTTTAGGGTTCTTTACAATTTTAAAGAACTTTAATAAAAGTACTTAGTTTGGGGTAAAATATGTAAGTATAGACCTTTCTAAGAGCCCAAACTAACAGACCAGACCAATTCAAAGGTACCACTGACTTCAGAATGATATTCGAATCATATTATTCAATTATCGTGCATTTCACGAGCGAGACGCAGGATCGAATTGGCCTGTGGGAAATCATAATGCAATTACTGAACCTCGAGAATATTTAGGCGAAAACCACCTTCTGTCATTTTTGATCTTGATGAATAACATCCGGCTTAGGTACAGTCGACATTTTCTGACTTTTAAGACAATTTACAGAACGCCAAAAATGAAATGATAGGATGACTCGCGCTAGACCGGACCGGGGCTGTGCCGTAGCTTCCGACGCTTCGTTTTCTATGGCAAGCACCACGCGATCAGCCGTCATAGAAAATGATCGGACGCCTCGGCCCGGGCACGGCCCGGTCTAGCATGCGTCAACCTTAATACCGAGTTCCCGGCTTATCTCTCATTCTGACGTGAGACCCTTTGACTAGGTCATTTACCTTATACCTTTGTTAGCCGGCAACATATTATAACTCACATTTATAGACGGGTCTAACGCGAAATTCAATAAAATAAAATATTAATATGACGACGGTCCAGAGAGATCTGAAGGAGACCGGGATGGACGCAGCAACAGCGCAGGATAGAGAAAAATGGAAAAGACAGACAAGGAGAGCTGACCCCAGATGATGGGAAAAAGCTTAGGAGAAGATTAGAAGAAGATTAATATAAATATTATAAGATATTATAAGTTATAAGACGAGCCTCATTCTCAACAAAACCAGTCATTGACCAAAACAAATCCGTTATGAGTCAAACCATCTTTTCCATTTCAATCTCATATCTCACGTATACTTGGCCGGCTTTGTCGGATATACGAAGGCGCAGACATATATGTAAATAGATGCCCCTTCGATGTTAACCGGAAAGGTGTGCGACTTTAAAACTGGAGCTCGTCGGTTTGAGGGTACCGTTTGGATTAAGACTATACCAGCATTACTGGTGGAGTATTGCAGCGCGAAATTACTGCCAACTGCATTACTGCTGCAAATGTCAAAAATCGAAACAGCAGCATAAAATATATCCATTTAATTATTTTTTGACGTTTCCTGTAGCAATGTAGTTGATAGTAATGTCACGTTACCAACTGCCAGTAATGCTGGTGCAGTCTGAATTCGAACAGTACCTCAACAGTGGTTTGTATAGGAATGGTTATTTGTGATGCGAGCGTAACTAGAAAGTAACTAATTTGCAAGAAGTATTGATATGACTACACTAAATAGAACCCCTAGTGTACATTTCATAGTGTCTATTTTTGTGTGGGAATTTGAACAGCACGCCAAGCGGGATGTTTTGTAAACTCAAAATCCCATACATAATAACACTTAACGCAAACGCGTACGTCACATCACGCTATCGAATGAAATTTACACTAGGGGTACAGTTGGAAATAGCTTTTACACCACACCACACATAGTACCTAATTATGCACTTTATGAGTAGGATTCAATATTCGGTGCCTTTGCGTAGTCCACAGAACGATATATCTGTGACTTGCGGTTTTCTCCAACTTTTCAATAATCATTGACAAAATCCTTCATTGGACCTTCCCACCTTTGTATTTGCGAGAATATCCGATATATCCCGGAAAATAATGCAATACGGACATTTTCAACGAAACAAGGTATGAAAGAAAAATGAGAAATGAAAGAAGAAAAGGTACCAGAGAATGACATGGCGGTATTTGGGCTTAACTAGAATACAAAGCCTGACCAGTAATTTATGATCCCATTAAAAACGTAAATGTGAAAAGAGCCAAGTTCAATATTAAGAATATTCGTAGTTGTTGACTTCGCCGGAAAAAGAATTGAGATCTATATGGGTGCCAAGGTCTAGGGGCCCGATTCGGATTTTGAAATAGACATCTATATGTCTTTTAGACATCACCAAGATACGATAACGATATGTTTAAGATCTAACCGTCAAATTTGACATTTGCGCGATTCTGGAGGTACTTTTGAACGATTTCCACAGGATATGACTCAGAGATCTAATTCACATCTAATAGATATCTTACTCTATCTAACGTAAAAGTGACATTGGTTGCCCGAATTGCGCTACAAAAGAGAACTAGTTGATATCTAAATTATAACGTATCTAGAATGGATCTAGTACGTGTCGTTGAAGTTCGAATACGGCGGTATGATACAAAGCCTGACCAGTAATATATGATCCCATCAAAAACATAAATGTGAAATGAAAGAGAATATTAAGAATATTCGTTGTTGTTGACTTCGCCGGAAAAAGAATTGAGATCTATATAAGTGCCCAGCCAGCGTATTACGGATAGCTTTATCCATCTTTATCCACGTGATAAAATAACTGTCACTGTTTAACACCATGGGATAGAAAGTGACGGACACCGTTTTATCACGCTGTCACGTAGACAAGAACGACCATCATATCCGTACAGTTCTAGTTTGCTTGGGATGTAATTACATTTCAGAATTTGACTTGTCTAGTAAATATTACGATCGACCTACTGCCGTATTCGAACTTCAAGATATTAAAAAGAGACGACACGTACTAGATACGTTATAGTTTAGATATCACCTAGTTCTCTTTTGCAGCGAAATTTGGGCAACCAATGTCACTTTTACGTTAGAAAGAGTCATATCCTGTGGAAATCGTTCAAGAGTATCTCCAGAATCGCGCCAATGTCAAATTTGACAGGTTAGATCTTAAACATATCGTTATCGTATCTTGGTGATGTCTAAAAGATAATAGATATCTATTTCAAAATCCTAATCGGGCCCCTAGTCCCGTTAAACTCCATAGCGCTTAAAATAATATAGCAAAGCAGCAACTGGGTACCTAATACACCTTTTTCATGTAGCTAAAGTAGGTAATGATATCCGTGTTAACATATAACAAAGTTAATAATATGACATACAATATGAGTTGTGTCTCAAAGGGAACGCTTGTAGGAACGCTTTTGGATATGAAAAGGTAAATTGAACTCAATAATATCAAAGGATTCGTCAGGTCCGGGAAGGATGGAGTTTAGTGTTGTGAAAGCTTAAATATTGCTAGCGCTGAAATTGCCGGCAATATTGCTTGAAATATTTTTTCCATTTTTACCGGATTTTTAATGCCTATCTACCGTATCAAAGACGTACGCGTATATAATACACAAGCGTTTGTGGTGTGGAGAGCTTATTTTCTGACACACACTTAGTTAATGATATTATTTATTTATATTTATTGTTTATGTCTAGTGTGTTTGCAAATAAATTATTTTTTATTTATTTAATACTAACGTACACTCCATGCTAAATATATATAGTATAACAATTTTGGAATACGTACATAGTCCATAGTGTAGCGCATGTAACGTGTAGCAGGCGACTTTCAATCCGGAGGTTGCGGGTTCAAACACCAGTTCGTACCAGTTTTTCAGAACATCTCTACGATATATCATTTGACATTTACCTGTCGCTTTTCGGTGAAGGAAAACATCGTGAGTAAACTAGACTTAATCCCAATAAGGCCTACTTTCGCCTCTGGGTTGGACGGTCAGATGACCGCTGCTTTGGTAAAAACTAGGTCCTACCCCAATTCGTATTAGCTCAGACCGTGCTCGTGGCAAAAAGACACGACAACGCGAAGAAGATAATTTTTTTCTTATATCCATTGTGTAGACCTAGAAGTTCGGATTTTGAATGTACTAGCGATAACCGGCATCAATGTGAACTTACCAGCTATATTGCCAGTGGCAATATTTCCAGCATATGGAACATCACGTCACTAGCCAACTTGTGTTATCCTCCAGAGCCTCTCTAACGTTCTTGTTGTTTTCTTTTTATACTTAGCCATTTATTGAATAAAGTATCTTTTTTGGTAACGTCTAGAGATATTGGAGACGTGTAACATATATGTCGCATTCAACAACCGAGTCATATCATGTAGCAAAGCTATTGAAATAAGTATACAAATAAAGTATTAATTATGTGTACAAAATGCGAGAGGTTTAATAAAGTACAAATAAAATAAATATCTAAATAAGCTTTTGCCAAATACATCATTTTTGTACAAGCTTTTATCGCTGACGGCGCTTTTTTAATACATATTTTCACCTTATTGCAGTGGATATAGGTGAAGACATATAGGTATAACAATATATTTATGACCTCGACTGTACCGCGACTTACATTAATCATTGACCTACTAGAATTATTAAATTTTAATCTAATTCTGATTTCAAGATTGCAATTAAGGAAAAGTGAGGCCATACCTCATTTCCTAATTTATAAGTGACTTAATTATTAAGTTCTAAATAATATTTTCTTAAGAACGTCCATTTTCTGGAAATAAATTAAGGAGACGTAAAATTTAATTTAACACCATCAAAATAATTATTCGGTCAGTTGCGAGTTGGACTTGCGTGAAGAAGTTCCGTGAAATTACAGAAATTATTGGGTTATAGTAGGTAAATTTTGGCTTTGATTTCATTACACCTAAATATCACATTTTTTTACAATAATTGTATTAATGATGTGTAATATTATGATTGTATAAAATGAATAATAAAAATCATCAATTCATCAGATCCCGACAATACACTAATGATAATGTCACGAAATGTACTTGACAAGTCGGGAAAAATACAATAAAAGAGAACACGAATTCATAAAAAAAGACCTAAATATCATAATGCCAATATCTTTATTTGTCCCAAAAAAACTTAATCTCAAATTAATTTCTTCCTAAAATGGCCGAATGTCACTTTTAATCATGCAGGGTGCTTCCTGTAACAGGAGCAATAAATTAAACTAAAAGCTGTACTCCTCAAACTGACCGACATTTGTTCAGCAACTTTTAAAAATTATGAATCCTTTAGACTTCCTCTTTTTCATACAAAATAAATATTGCCTTCAATGTACGCTGACATCAGTGTGTCTGACGTTACTTGTCACGCTTTTAACATAACAAAATTTGCAATACATTGCGTCTTAGAATAAACTTTACTTTAAAGTTTACTTTAAAGTGCAATAAAAATCAAACCATGGGTTATATTGAAAATTTGCTGAAGAAATGTTGGTCAGTTTGAGGAGTACAGCCTACAGTTTAATTTATTGCTCCTGTTACAGAATACACACTGTATAATTATATTAATTATTGTCCAAGTTCCAATAGTTAAAAATTAGTTTTAAATGAGGAATTGCCGATGTAATTCTTTTTAACCTATATTCAGAATAACTACGTGTTAAGTGCAATTTTATAAACTTTTTCGCATTAGAAACTATTAATTAGGTATATATAAGTTTTACACACTACTAATACTACTATACCTATGCTTCACTCAATGTATTAATTTTGACAATCTGAAAAACATACGCACCTTATAAGTGTTCCCTTGCCATCCTTCGGAACCCTAAAACCCCAATTCAGCTCCCATAAATCCAATACGCGACTAATTCCCTTCTCTATGTCGCTCGTAACGCAATAAATTTTATAAGTTAACAATAATTAAGCGCCGGTTCCGGTATTTAAAAGCGCATTTAAAACCGGTCAATTATTCCGATTCGAAATTCGAATGTCATAAAACTGAGCGCCGTAACCGGAGACGAGTGAATAATATAGACTGGAAATCTCTATACGGTTGGCACGATTAGAAAGTTAGAAGACATAGGCAGCAATGGGATAGATGCATTATATCGAGTTGATGTAGTACCCGACCGAAGTTTCAGTTTTTGCATAAAAATTGTGTTCTGTCCATCAATCAATCAAAAAACTGCGAAAGCGAACCATTCGGCCGCGCCACGCCGTACCTATATTTTCGGCTTCGGTTTTGGCATAAAAAAACCATGTTTCGAACGAAAGTGAATTTCCGGCCAAAACAAGAGCAAAACGCGCCGTGTTGCGGAATTTCGCTGGAACAAATTTTTTCATACTATACTCAACTTGCAACCTATACATAAGTACCTACATGAGAATAACAGCGCCCTCTTAACAATGATCATACTGGTCAGATGTTTGAGCGTTATATACATGTAATTATAAGTAATTTGTCATTCATTGTCGACATAGTTTTTGTTACCTACCTCAAACAGCTCGGCCTAGGTTGACAAAAATATCTTATCTATGTTTCTCTCTCTATCACAAAATGCTTGCACTCGCAAGTTCACTATCCTTTATATAATAAGACGGAAAATTACTTATAGTGTCGATTCATAGTTTTAATGTATGTGAAAAGTGAAATACAATGCGTATTTTTAAGAAATCAACGTTTTATTGAATACCTATTGGACTGGTATACCTGGTAAAGGTCGTGGGTCCGCTGGATGCGGGTGGCGCAAGACCGGTCAGTGTGGCACTCTTTTGGGGAGGCCTATGTCCAGCAGTGGACGTCCTCTGGCTGATATGATGATGATGATGATTGAATATTCATCAACCATTGAACCAGACTTATCCAACTCCAAATTGTGCCAGCCATCAATGGCGGCGCGTCAAACATATCCATAGGCAAGCCGGGGCTAATTTGGCTTACATATTTCCTTTACAACTCTGCTGAAACGTCCAAAAACAGGCAAGCCAGCAGGAATCGGCTTTTATGGACGCGCCGCTTCTGCCAGCCATGCTGTCGGATATCAGTGTTTAGCAGTCCATATCATTTAGAGGTCTCCAGCCGTAATGAACAGGCGGCGCGCGCAGTAAACTATGTCGCTGTTAATATCGGACCGGACATTTCGCTATTTGGCCGGTACCCGTTAAATAAAGTCGGATGTACACTGTGCTCAATTTATGACCTGGATGCGAAGTGGGAGTGTATTAGCAAAGTTATGCTGGTTAGCAAGCGTGCGGGGCAGCAAAATATTATCAGCGCGTGACAAGAACTATACTCTGTATATTTAGGTATTTAAATAAAAGTAAACAAATAACTTTCGGGTACATTTTCGGGTAGTTATAACATGTATTGATTAACCAACCAAATATACATACAACCGTCACTGAACAACCTGACTTTAACCTACATTATTTGATCGTGTAACGTTTTCATCTACCCTCAACTGACTTTAGGAGCCATTTGAGGGTAGATTTTGTTTACTTAAATAAATAAATAAAGATCTCTATCTCTACTCTACTTTTATTTAAATACATAAAGATATAGACTTATAGAAGGCTAATTCGGGCGTACACTGACATCTAAATGATATCTAAATCATGTCATTTAGCTATCGTGCATTTCGCTCGTACTTGACTTTACATGTATTGGGGCGAGCAAGACGCACGAAAGCTATATAACATCAAAGATATCATTCATTGGCTTGTAGATAGAAATTAGCTCACGCGCAGAGCCGTTGTACTAATATAGCATTATTTAAGTTGCCGCCAAAGTTTTTAATTGTTTATTATACAAATAGTTCTAGTATGTAAGCAACTTGGTTTTTAAACTATAATGCTTATATATTTTGCAATAAATAAACAATTAAACAATTAATAGTCGCTTACTCCTGAAACGTAATATTCTGATCTGCGTGGCTGTCCCATATATTTTCGAGAAACGGCGAACGGGCCATAACTCTTACGAGCGGGATATTAACACTATCATGGTTACTCTCTGCTTTTATGAAGACACATTAGGCTTACAGAATTTCCATATTTGAATGTTATGTAAGTAGAACAGCAGAAGCTGTGTTGGTAGGCTTATAGGTTGAGCCTTGAAGACTTGCTTTAAGGCTTAAGCAACCCTTTTTATGTAGAAGTAGCCGAGACATTAACACTATGATAGGTTACTCTCTGCTTTTATGAAGACACATTATAGGCTTACAGAATTTCCATATTTGAATGTGACGTAAGTAGAACAGCAGAAGCTGTGTTGGTAGGCTTTGGCCTAATGCGTGTTAATATCTCTACAACTGATACACATAAAAATCTTACTTTAGCCTTAAAGCAATTCTTCAAGACAAGGCCAAAGCCTACCAACACAGCTTCTGCTGTTCTACTTACGTCACATTCAAATATGGAAATTCTGTAAGCCTATAATGTGTCTTCATAAAAGCAGAGAGTAACCTATCATAGTGTTAATGTCTCGGCTACTTCTACATAATTGAAGAATTGCTTTAAGGCTAAAGTAAGATTTTTATGTGTATCAGTTGTAGAGATATTAACACGCATTAGGCTTACAGGCTCAGGGCCCCCCCACATCTGGCGTCTACAATTCTATGGCCGCTGCTCGACGCAACGTCGACGCAGCGTCGACGCAACTGCGCAGCTACGTCATTTTCCATAGCGCTGACCAGACGCCGACAGACGCCGACGCTCGACAGACGCTAGATGTGGGGGGCCCTAGAGGCACATTGCCCGTAGAACCGATGGCCATTGGGGCGGAAAGGTTGTCGAGAGGCGACCACGTACCGGAAGGCGCAGCGTGGGTAGACCCACAAGGTGAACTGATGACCTGGTAAAGGTCGCGGGAGTCCACTGGATGCAGGTGGCGCAAGACCGGTCATTGTGGCACTCTTTGCGGGACAGATATCCGAACGTATTCAGTGCATTCGCAGTAATCGCACATTTGTACGCTCTGGGACCGATAGCGGCCGCTAATCGTGTCAAAACTTCTGCTCGGGCTTTTTAATTAAAACTTATTCAATATTATGGAATCGGCTCGAGCTCGGTCAGCGAGAGTTTGAAGTTTTAACATAACATGCTAGCGGAATTTAATTCGTTTTTCTAATTTCGAACGATGTTAAACTGTCGCGAGGAATTTTAAAGTTTAATTCGATGCCGGCTTAGTTCGAGTGGTCAATGTTAACATTGTTAACCTTTCGTTTAGTACCCATGAAACTATTTATAGTAAAATATGAATTAATATAAAAAAAATCCTAAAATATTGCCTAGCTGAATTTTTAGGGTACGTATTTTTGAGAACTCTTATTTTCAAGGAACCTCAATACTGATAACCGGGTTTGACTATTATAAACACGATTGTTCATCATTCATACGACATATGTACAACATACTCGTGATACTTACGATCACATTATATCCACTTACACAAAAGTTAAACAACAACAAAACTAATAATGCAAACCGCGCCCCAGGCCAGCATATTATTATGAATTCTGAGATTAGCATTCAAAACCGACTCCGAACAAGAGTTAATTGGAGGCAAACATCTTCATCAACATACCTCGGGGCCCACCGCGCCCTGCTTTACCCTAGCTCAGTAGAGACCGCAAGGAGCTGAAACAGGGAGCTACGAATGATCTGCCAGACTTGGGAGAAATATTAGCCCCTCCTCCCCTTTTTTTGATTGGGCTAAAATTTACGAAGCTTTTGGTCAATAATTTATGACAGATTTTTGTTTTAGAACGGGGAAAGGTTTTTTTTTATAATAATAGTTATCTGCAGTAATGCAATCGTCTGCATTCTTTTTCCTCATCCTCGCGTTATCCCGACATTTTGCCACAGCTCATGGGAGCCTGGGGTCCGCTTGACAACTAAACCCAAGAATTGACGTAGGCACCAGTTTTTACGAAAGCGACAGCCATCTGACCTTCCAACTCAGAGGGGAAACTAGGTCTTACTGGGATTAGTCCGGTTTCCTCACGATGTTTTCCTTCAACGAAAAGAGGCTGGCTGGCAATCGGCTGCATTACTGCAAAATTATTGCAGTGCGACATCACTGCCGACTCGAAATCGATGGTGTTGTCCGGATTTTTGACATTAGCGGCATCGGCAGAAGATGAGGTCAGCAGTAATGTTGGTATAGTTTGAAATCAAACGGTATAATTACCGTCATTATGATTTAATAATATGCCAAGTCCTATCATTTTCAGCTCCATGTAGTCAACCGCTGAAGAATGTCAGCATTCAAGATCTTGAAGGCGAGTAATTAGTGCTGCTATCGCCCATTGTCTTCAGTGTAAATCGCGTGTAATAGCTATCCTACGAGGCCTACTAAATATCTACCTATACAAGTGTGCATACCAAAGATCTATGAGTCTCTTTTGCATGGCTCCTTCCCATTTACTTGGGGTCGGCCCTTCTAATCATGCGTCGCCAGGCCGGTCGGTCCTGGCTCGTCTCTGGTCTTAGATTTCCATTCTTCATATCTTTTCTTACAACTGCCATCCAGGTTGTCAGGGGTCTCCGTGGTCCCCGAGCTACAACAGCCATATCCAGGACTTTTTTGGTCATGTGTTCTGTTGGTCGTCGCATCACATGGCCATACCACCTTAACCGGCTCTCTATGAGTTTTTCTGGGATGGGTACCAAAGATCTATGAGTAAGTAGGGTAATTAGGGTCAAGGATGGAACAGTGACTCGATAGAAAAAGGCCAGGTACAGTGGCTCACTCCACCTTATTTCAATACGAGAGAGGCGATATTTGGGCTATTGAGCCACTGTTCGAGCTGAGCCACTGTTTCCGCCTTGAACTACGTACAAATAATACACAGATTGCTCAAATATTTCAGATTTTTACAAACTGTCAAGAGGGAAGGTACTGACAAAAGGTACTTTTTTTTCATACAATTTCCATTTCGCGAAAAAGCGGTTTCTATTTACTAACTATATAAATCTTAACACTTTGATTTTGATGTCGATCGCTTCAGCATAATAGGTGTAATATATCCTAGGTTTATAGGTTTCTCTTATTTTTTTTTAATTCCAACTTTTAAATCCTCATCATTACTCCCAGTATAAGTATTGAGACATGAACCTACTTATCTTCTTCTTCCTCGCGTTATCCCGGCATTTCGCCACGGCTCATGAGAGCCTGGGGTCCGCTTGACAACTAATCCCATGATTTGACGTAGGCACTAGTTTTTATGAAAGCGACTGCCATCTGACCTTCCAACCCAGAGGGTAAACTAGGCCCTATTGGGATAAGTCCGGTTTCCTCACGATGTTTTCCTTCACCGAAAAACGACTGGTAAATATCAAATGATATTTCGTACCTACATAAGTTCCGAAAAACTCATTGGTACGAGCCGGGGTTTGAACCCACGACCTCCGGATTGCAAGTCGCACGCTCGCGCTACTTATAATCATTTTAAATCTCCAATCCCGTAAAACGGATTTTTTTATTACTAGAAGTGTAATATTACACCCGCAGAGCCTCATAAGCGTACATAATTTAAAATTAAATACGAATTAACTTCACCCCGACCTATTTGCAAGTTATCTACTTATACATGAGACATGACGAGCACAGCACGTGACTCGACTCGCGTCGCGAAATTAGCTGTTTCTGCTAATTACCCCATCTCACCCGCGGATCTGTCGCCGCTCTAATATTAACGTAAAACACAGATACATACACGAATAGATCACTCATCTGTCACCATGTCTACCAAAATATGCCGTTTGTACTACTTACCTATCCAGTTACCAATATTAACGTACCTTAAAGCCTCTTGGGATTTTACTGAGCAACATTTACTATGGGACCAACCCCGAAATCGCGAAAAAAAATTTACCCTCCCAGAGAAAATGGACCAGCCAAGATGTATGAAACAGCCAAATAAACAAAAAAATTAAACAGAAAAAAAATTTTTGCGATTAAAGATTACAGGGTTTGTCCAATGGCTAAGGACACCCTGTATAATGCACATTTCTGACGTTAAATTCTAACGTAAACCAGGTACTTTTTAAGAAAACGTCACTCACATAGGGTCAGTTGTCCTAGGTTGAAACAAGCGGACACAGTAAAACTTTGCGATACTTATCTCGGAAACTAGGTGTTACCAGTGCCGTCTGTCAAGCAAGGGCAGGATCAGGGACCCCCAGCACCTCACCAATACGCGAGCACGCCCCGGAGAAGGAGCAACTTGCTACGAGCGTTATTGTCAATTCGTGCGGCAAAACTATTTTTTTTTATTTATGTTTCTCAAGTTTTTACTACTTACCTATTCAGTTACCAATATCAACGTATTTTAAAACCTCAAAATTGCAAATGGGTGGCTAAAAATAATTGCATTTCCGTTGCCAGGGAGATTTTGGGATTATACTGAGCAGCTTTTACTATAGGACCAACCCAGAAATCGCGAAAAAAAAATTACCCTCCCATAGAAAATGGATACAGCCAAAAATGTATGAAACAGCCAAATATTTTTTTGCGATTACAGATGACAGGGTTTGTCCAATGGCTAAGGATACCCTGTATAATGCACATTGCTGACGTTAAATTCAAACGTAAACCAGGTACTTTTCACTCACATACCTATTTACATTAGTTTTTTTTCTGGAATCGCGCTGCATGCGTAGTCTATTTAAACATGCCTGCGCCATGCACCTTGTTAAACTTTGTTCATCTGCCGACGGAACACTTAATTTAATCTTTACTAAGTTACAAAGCAAGTTTAAATTAAGATTATTTATAGAGGATGCAGCGCGCGTAATTAGGCCCTTGGATTTTATTAAATATCTTGTTAGGTATTTCTGAACAGGTATTCCAAGTATGTCTATAAAAAAGTTAGTCCTGCCTAAAGCAACTTTAAAGGGGCCCACTGATTATTTATTTATTTTAAAGTTTATTTCACATACAAAAAGTACAGCAGGCGGACTTAATGCCGGTATAAGTGATTAGATTAGGTGATTAACGGTCCGCCGGATAAAATCGACCTGTCAGTTGTTCGGAACTGTCAAAATTTTGTTCTGACCGCCCGATACCGTCCGGCGGACTGTTAATCAGCACTTAAGGTAATAAAGCTAGAACAAAATAGTACTTAATGCAGAATATTACTTGTTTGACAGTTACTTATTTAAATTTGCATATATAATATGAAAATAAAAACTAGTTTTATTACAAACAAAACAAGTTGAAAAGTCATCCAGCCCCGTCAGCTAGCAACAGTGACGTAAGTGCGCCGGCAAACTTTGGATTAAACTTCCACAAAATAACCGTGGCGGAAATTAAAACATGACGTTTGGAGCGCGGGACGTTTCCATCGAGAATTACACTTGTTCAATCTGTACCTATGTTATTTAGGTATTTTCCCATTAGTTGACTATAATGAAACAAAATACAGTATGTAACTGAACGAAAAGCAATTACTCAAACCCGTTTATGTATAGGTCATACTAATAGCAACTTTTACTATGGGACTCCCTAAACCTAAGTTGCTTAGTATGACCTAAACATTAACGGGTTTGAGTAATTGCTTTTCGTTCAGTACTGTATTTTGTTTCATTATTGTCAATGGGACCAACCCCGAAATCGCGAAAAAAAGTTGACTCTCCCATAGGAAATTTCAACATCAGACCAGCAAAATGTATGAAACATCCAATTTTTTTTCCGTGTTTTGAGGATTGGTCCCATAGTAAAAGTTGCTCAGTATGACCTAAACATTAACGGGTTTGAGTAATTGCTTTTCTTTTAGTTACATACTGTACTATTATGTATCATACTTATCGTCTATACCTATTGTTTGATAATGATAAGTTACTGGTATAGAAAATGTGTTAAGTGACAATATGCTTTAAGTACCGTGTTTAATCATGAGGTTTTTTATATAACCAAATGTGTTTTTTTATAAGTAGTTAAATACGTAAATACGTATAGTTCGTTTTTTTTAGCATTAGAAAGAACTCCACAGAAGCAAGCGTGCAGTTTTTATCAGGCTCTTTAATTGTTAATAATTATTGAATTATCTAATGTAGCATGGTCAATACATATAATTTACTTCAAATTATTACCGCTAAAAGTGCCGGATTTGGAACCGCAAACTTACTTCTGCGAAGTTCTTTCAAATGCTAAAAAACGGACTATAGGACGTGACCGGGTAGCCTAGTGGTCAAGGGCGTTAGCTGAAGGCGCTGCTTCGAATCCGGCCTCCGCAATTGCAGGGCTTAGTCGCTTTTTGTTAAGTATTAATATGACCTCTATTAAAGTACCTAGTACGAGTAGTAAGCCTACAATATACATATAAATTAATCTATATATAGTAGTGTGAGTACTTAAAACAAAGAAATCATTATATGTATTTAATAATATAATTTGATATGTTCTCAAAGTTAAGGGTATATTCCTGTAACATTAAATTTAACCCTCAAAACCTTCAGCGAACGGATTTACTCAGTTTAAACCTATCAAAAGTTAAAAATGCCGTAACGTCCAAATTCAATGGCATCCGTACGTGGTTTTAGAGAGACCACATTTTCCTTTTGTGGCATTTTAAGAGCCTGTTAGTAACTAAAATGGAACTCCCCATTTTGTTCGTCAAAACAGTGGATTTTGTTGGAAAGACCGTGGTTAGTTACAAAGGTTTTTGGTTCATTATTTTGGAAAGTATTGGACTGGAATACTGTTAAGTATTTTAATCCATTGATCAGTTAGTTACTCCTTACTACTTTAGTGACTAAAGGTCTCTGCCCAACACTGTATCATACCATGGCGTAGTAGGAACGTATCAGGCAAAAAATATTCTAAATTACCTCCGACGTGGCGAGGACGGTTGTTGTGCCCGTTGTCCCCGTGGTCTTGGAGAAAGACTGACTAAAGTTGACATGAACATCTAGCTGCGAAAGTTTTTTGAACTATTTACTAATTCTGTTCTGTGATTTTTAATACTTAAGAACCTACTTCTTTGTTAAGGTGATATACAGTTGTTTTGTGTAATAAATATAGTTCATAATTAAGTGAATAATTAAAAATAAATAAATTTAATATTGTCCTTCGCTGCCTGAAACACAGGGAATCCTAGTTCAGGCATCTGTAAACCACGTGTCTCTATGTAAATTCTTAGTCTTTAAGAACAATCATTGTACCATACTTTTCTCAATAAATTATTTGTATTTGTATTTGTATTTACGAAAAAAACGTATGGAAAGCATAATTTAGTATAATAGTAAAATACAGAAACTATCAAATAACTTGTTCTTGTTTATTTACGGCCATATAGCAGCTTACTCATAAACAAGTAATGCATATTACATACCACACGTACTTAATTACTTACCCCCAAAAACATCACCCTCCCTTCTTCATCAGTCGGGTGAAAACAGACAGTCATTACAAGCATAATCATCGATTAATACAAAGTTACCCTGACAAGTTAAGCCATGTTCATCTATTCGCTTCAGAAAGGTCTTCACCGCCGAGGTTTCTCTAATATGATTTGCCTTTTTGGTAATAAAGGCGGCGTAGTCTGTATTCATAAGATACCTTCGTTGTTTTATCTAACACTTACCGAGCAATCGTTTCAAGCAACCAGTTTAACTTGAAGAAACTGTTTTAGTTTTTAATTTATATTATAGTAGTGTGGATACCTACCTACTTAAAAATACAAAGCAGAATATTTAATAAAATAATTTGATTTGTTCCATTGTTGCAGTTACGGGTTAAGGAACTGATATGATGATAACGAGTTTAATCTAGAATCTCCGAAAGCCAAGAGTAACCGGTATTATATCGTTCCGTGCGAACCATAAAATTCCGTTCCTTTTTCTTACCGGTTAAGAGAGAGAACGTAATTGTTTAGTTTAAGTTCGATAGAAAGGGTTGTATTCCTTACTATCGAAGCGTTCGGCTGCGGACAGGGCTTAAAACCAGTATTCAAATACATTTTAATATAGTTCCAAAACCGTTTTAATATTTCGTTGATTAAAAACCAGTAAGTTTATCAATTAAACCGTTCTAATATTTTGTTCATTAAAACCGGTTAATTGATAAAACCGGTTCCGAGCCCTGTCCGCAGCCGAATGCTATTCTAGTCATAAAGAATACACCTCCTTGCAGTTTCTAAGGGGTTGCGTAGAATACGACCCGGCAATTAATTGAGTCTAGACGTTACTGGAGTTTTAGTGTCCATGTGAGACATATTAGCTCGAAGAAACACTAGCTAGGATAAACAGAGACAAAGTTTGCCGTAATTTTCTATGGATAGCGCAGTCTAAACTTAACATATATGGCTTGTCCGGTGTACTTTCGTTTCGGCCAAATACATTTCGCCAAATTTCACTTCCCAACAAACTTATCGCAATAGTTTCATTTCCCAAAGGAACCTTTAGCAAAGTTACACTTCGCATATAATTTATTTGGTCAAATTATCATTTGGCATGATTTTACTTTGTCAAATGTTATTAGGACAAAAACTTATTTAGCAAACGTTTTTTATTGTCTAATATTATATTCCAAAAAGATGTTTGGTCAAAATTGTCACTTCGCAAATTTGACAAATAGGCATCTCTATTTAAATTTGTACTTTTTGTTATGTTAATATAGGTACGTTAAATTCTATGTAATTTGGGTGGGTTGGGTTAGGTTTGAACTGCGATCCTCACAAAACGGAACCGCTATCAGAAAAGTGGGTTAGGTTAGGTTAGAACTGTGACCCTCACAGAATCGAAATGCTATTAGAAAAGTGGGTTAGGTTAGGTTAGAACTGCGATCCTTACAGAAACGAAATATGTACTATGTACTAGAAAAAGGTCATCGAAGTGGAATAATTAATTTAATAGAATAACGAGATGTTAAAAAATTTGCTTGACATTTTAAACTAAAATGTGGTTTAAATATTGGTGGTTTTTTACTATTTTTGGGTTATAATGATTACTTTGGTGTTATTTGCTTTAATAGAATAGCAAGATGTAACAAATTTGGTTGTCATTTTACATTAAAATGGAGTTTTAATTTTAGTGATCATTTACTACATATTTTTGGCAGTAAGAATGTTTTTTTTTTGACGTTACATTTTACTATGTATATGTAATGATCAGTTAAATACTAGACAAATAAAATTCTGCAGCCTCCACTTTATTGGTATGTAAATTGTATGCCATGCAATATTTTGGGACATGAAAGTTATGCTTAATGATACATTTGACTAAATAATATTTGGTAAAATGAAACTTGTCCAAGTAATTATTTGCTAAACAATAACTTGCCAAAAAAGACTATTGCTAACTGAAAATTTGCGATAAGTTGTTTTGCCAAACATTTTTTTGGGAAATGATAATTTGGGAAACATAGTTTGGGATGTGATACTTTGGGAAACGATTTTGGCCCATTCGTTAGTAAACCGGCTTGTCCCGTATATGTCACAGACTTGGACTGTAGTTTACAATTTCAAGTTTATTAATTCAGTAGCAATATTTTAACACAGGCTTTTAAGGTTTCTACTTGCTTAATTGTTTACATATAATGAGTTTTATAGCGTAAATACTATTTGGGAGTCATGTTTAAAGGGGCCCACTGATTAACAGTCCGCCGGACGGTATCGGCCTCTCAGTTGTTCGGAACTGTCAAAATTTTGTTCTAACTGACAGGCCGATACCGTCCGGCGGACTGTTAATCAGTTGGCCCCTTTAATCTCAATCGAAGGGACAAATATTCAGTTTTATTAGTTTTTTTAATTATGATCAATTCTATTTGTTCTAAACCCACTCAATATCCGTGCAGATGTGCATATCATTCACTTCACGGTTCCCGAGCGCACCACGTGGCGCTTCACACACTGACTAATGCTCGTTTTACGATAATTGCCTACCTATATCTACCTACTATAGAGTAGGATCTCTACAAGACAGAGAAAGAGACAAACAGAGAGAGATAGAAAGAGTTACTAGAGTCGGTAAGAGAAGAATCGCGGATTGTATTCGGCTCCATACATTCCACGAATCTTTCCGCTCAGACTCTATACTAGCTATACTCTGCCACAGCTAGAGTTACCAGTTACAATTCCTGACAAAATTCCTGATTTACGAATATTGTTCCTGACAATCATTTTGGGAGAAGGGGGGGGGGGGGGTTGGGTCTAGCCGTCAACGCGGTACGATTCGATTCGATTTCTATAACATCTATGTATGTATGCTTGAGAAAAGATTTTGTTAGTTAATAATTTTATTACGAAGTTATTGATAAGTTGAGTGGATCTCATTGAGTATTTTTTTACAATGTTTTTGGATTAATTTAAATAAATAAAAAGGTACTTTAAAAAAAGTCTATCAATTCAAAAAAATCATGACATTTTCGTGTTCCGTCTCCATTCCTGACAAAAGGCTAAAATTCCTGACATGTCAGGAAAATTCCTGTCATCTGGTAACCCTAGCCACAGCCACTTTGTTACACACAGCACATTTGCTAAACAAAACGCAAATTTTACTTGCGATTAGTGGCTATAGTTAGTCGACTAAAAAGGCTGAAATATACTACACTTTAAACTCTCGCGTTTTGTACACATATTTAATTACACAAACGGGTCTATCGCGATATAATTTCATTGTTCTTACCTTTAATTCCGACGTTTCAGCTGAGTTGCACCAGCTGTGGTCACGGAAAGACTGACGTCCCAACAAACAAAAACAATGTAAAAAATAATGTAATGTACTTAATGCAATGTAATGTGTAATGTTAAAGGTAAAAACAATGAAATTATATCGCGGTAGACCCGTTTGTGTAATTAAATATCTGAAATATACTGTACTTTAATGAAGGTGGTATGTAAATTGGCTTTATGAATAAATGACTATAAGTATGAGTATTTATATTCATAAATCTAATAATATGTATGAACATAAAGACCTAGTAACCCATATTAATATTCTCAAATCTCATGCACCGCCTACAAAGGGAATGCCGTACAATATTCCCGCTTCATCTTAATCCTGATGTACGTGCTTTTGATGATGTGTTGAAGGCAGTTGAAGGTGTCACATGGATCACTTTCTTACTAGGTGAAGGTAATAAGACGACTCGTGTGCGCGATATCAGTGTACGCCGATTTATACCGTGTAATCCAACTTCGAACAAAAACAAAGAGCGGATCTTGGGTAAAAACAAGTGACGACGTGACAGATATAAGCAGTTTCTAAAAGGATTGCCCAGGCGGACCGTCGCCGCCAAGCAAATGTGTTCGAGATTTTGAATTTGAATCGAGATAATAATTATAAATTGTTCGCAGTTGGACTACTGGGTCTAAAAGACACCTTCCTTATACTGTGGCGATATTGGTGCGAAACTAATTTAGTATTATGAGCGCAAAGAGCGAATTTTAGTTACGTCCATAAAGGTGACGTTCGGATGGCAGCTACAGCTGCATGACTGTTGCGGTGTCGTTGTTGCCGCCGCTGTATCTGTCATTTTCCTTGAATGAGTAACGTACTGCTGAATTTATGACGTTAATTCCGTCACTCACTTTATCAAGGTTTCACAGTAGCGGTAACAGTGACACCGCAACAGTAAGCAGCTGCACTGCATTTGACATCCGAACATCACCTTAACCTTAAAGGTTTCGTAATGTGTGTTCTATGTAAGGTAGTCTATGGCGTATAATGATTACTCCTTTAAATTAATGGCAATTTGAAATACCTTCGTAACGTGAAGTGTGACATATCCTTCAGATCGCTAAGCGTTTACGGAATTAGCTGGTATCATATTAATTCCCGTGTTTGAAAACGTGTTGACGTGATAATAACACAGGATACTAAATGAATAATAACATTGAATTAATTCTAATTATCTTGTATCTCTTTTTTTAGGTATTTAATCATTTGTTTATTGAAGTGAAAACTTCTTTAGCGGCAATGTCAGGCGTGGCTCACTCCGCGATTTCGTCGCTTTGCTACAGGTAGCTAAAAGTACATCTGTTCGACCCCAATTTTGGGGTTTGCCATAAGCCGAGCGTGGCGCTGTCGCCACCTAGCGGCCATATCTGTGCTGATCGTGACAGACGCGTTTTTTTATAGAGTGAGTCTTCTGTACCTAGTACTATTATTTATTCTGTGGCGCTGTCCACTTTTTGTGATGGGGAAAAAAATGTTATACTTGCGAGAGCGTAAGGGTAATATTCCATTTCCAACGATAGCTGCACTACTGTCAATTTTACTATGGAAATTGACAATGACAGCGACGCGTTCAGTACCGGTAGTGCAGCTGCGGTTAGAAATGGAATGTTACCATAAAACGTAAGACGCTTCGTAAGACGGACACGTGGCCTGATCGAAAAACTGTTACAATGTCTTTGAGTTTACACTTCTGTCGGCACTCCCGGAGTGCAACCCGACACCGACCCGGATTCCGACCCGTTTTTTTTATTAGTATAATTCTATTTATCTATCTCTTAGGTTAGGGTTTTGCAATGTGAGTAGTCTTTCTTCGGGATCACAAGGGCCCCAATGTAGCGTCTAAACCGTCAAAGGTCACTATTTTTTGATCAGCCGTGTCTAAAATTAAAGGCTGTTAATTATAATTAGTAATGAAGGATAAGGAGGACTCACGCTAGACCGGGCCGAACCCGGGCCGATGCGGCCGGCACCTCATTTCCTATAACGGCTGATCAGTGATCACGTGTTAAATTCCATAGAAAACCAAGCGCCGTAAGCGTCGGCCCGGGCCCGGCCCGGTCTAGTGTGAGTCATCCTTTAAAGTTCACTCAAATACCGTCTAAGGTACTATGTGTTGATCAGCCATGTCTAAAATTAAAGGCTGTTAATTAGAAATGAAGGCTTAAACTTCACTTAAATTAAGCCAATCAATTTGAGCCTCTAAGGCTAATTAGCTTGCAATTTGACCGCCATTTTCCCTTCTGATAACACTTGAGCCTTCGAGGGGACACTTAACATATTTGGCATGTATAATTTATAGGTGCAGAGGAAGACTAGTGAATGGTAGGGACTGTTAACTTATGTGGAGAATCTGTAGAGAGTTAAGGATAGCGATACAAAAGGCTCGAGCCTTTTTATCTTTTTTTAGGGCTTTCCTCATCTCTTGGCGCCTAAAAGGATAAAAGCCTACTTTACTAATTAAATAGAAAAGACTTTTAGCCTTTGAGGCGTCAAGAGGTGAGCCCTAACAAAAGAGCTATAAGGCTCGAGTCTTTTGGATCACTAGTTAAGGAACATCGCAACAACAAGTCTGCCGTAGCTGAGCATTTACTGGCGTCAGAACCAAAGCACTGGATTGAGCTGCATAACTCTAAAGGTGACAGTCCATTTCCAACGACAGCTGCACTACCGTTCATTTTACTATGGAAATTGACAATGACAGCGACGCGTTCAGTACCGGTAGTGCAGCTGCGGTTAGAAATGGAATGTTACCATAAAATTCTTTCCACGGATCACCTTTTCTATAGTAGAATAGTACGGGAAGCCATTGAAATTAATAAAACATTGCAATATTAATCGGGACGAGAGTTTTCGGATCTCATCTACATGTAATCCAGTCATAAGTAAGCGGAAACAAATATCGATAGTTGTAAAATCGAATATCGTTATAGTGTTGTGTGTCGACCGAGTAACATCTCTAGTGCGCGAAACGTTCAAGTTAATAAACAAGACCAAGTGCGGGTAGTTCCAAAAACTCGCGCGACTACTAGATCGAAACGTCTGAGGAGATAAATATAAAAATTTAAAAACTTAATTATACGCGATCGTCGAGGTCGTGTCAAAACCGTAACAAATTATTAAATCTGAATTGAGATTCAAGATTAGTTCCTAGATATGTAGCACATATAAATATCATAGTGAAACTAACCAATTCCGTCAAACATTGACAATGTCAATGACATTCTTTATCATTTAGGTATCTCTGTTGCAGACATGCAAATTCCGAGGGCTCCGTTTTCACTCCCTATTATTTTAGGGTTGTTCCGATACGCTTCAAATGTCTGTGAATTATTACTTGAGAATCTTTTGTGAATAAGATACGAATACACGTTTGATCTCAGCCCTATTATTCCTTATCTCTTAGCGAGTATTTAACTCAGTAATCAAAAATAAGTGAATGGTAAGTATATTTACTCTCTCACTGCATAACACTTACGGCGGGATTCGGGAAATGAATTAGAGATTCACTAGATATGGAATAGTAAAGATATGTGACGTTTCACGGCAAAAGGTACCTTATGGCAGCTGGCGCTTACGCTATTTATTAACACCGCTCCAATATTCAGCCAGGGCAATGGTACCTTTTGCCGTGGGACGTCACATATCTTTACTATTTCATATCTAGTGCATCTCTAATTCATTCCCCGAATCGCGCCGTTACTATTATTTGTATTGAAACATTTCAATACTTACTTCTTTGATAAATTTTACTCACTCTAAAAATAAAACCTAAAGTGGCTGTAGGAAAATCTTAATAACGTAGTAGCCGATAGAACAGCGACATCTAGTGTGATATTTGGCAACTATAAAACTAAGCATGACTACATTTTACAAATCTATTGCAGTAGTCTAATCTAAGTCACGAAGTTCATTAATTATTAGAAGGCTAATTAGAACTTTCATTTTGATTTTCATTGCGCCAAAACATGAACATAAGTAGGAATAATCACCAGCAGAAGCCAAGCGGGCGATGTGTTCAAAATTACCTTGACGCGCTCTTATTCTCTTAACGATAAAGTCGCGTCAAGATCATTTTGAACACCACACCCGCTTAGCAACTATTGCTGCTACTGACTGTGGGAGCGAAATGAACACGCAAAATGCAAATTAACATTATTTTAATATTAATATGTATTGATCCAGAGATCTTACTTATTTTGATTCAACAGCGTTGAGTACTTCATACGCAAAGGGCATAAATAACTCAAAGCCTATTTCCCTATCTACAAAAATGACTTACTCTCATTGAAAATCAACGTCGTTTAAGACCTTTTTAACCTTAGATTAACTACAAAAGAATCCATGGCAATATCATAACGACACAGAACTGTTAGCTAGGATATAAAAGACGATATTTGTATGAAACTTGAAAGTACATAATACCTTCTGGTTCTAAAGCATTAGATCTATATTCACAGACCTTTCTGACATGTTTCGTTATTCGAAAAATATCATTTGAATATTATTCGCCTTTGAAATTTGAAATATTATATTTCTGAGGAATCGAGATAAGAATGACCATTCTGGAGTGACGTGGATAAAGGACCTTTTTATCAATGGGGATTTCTATTTAAAAATTGTAGCAATATTATCTGAGTGACCAACTGCCGTATTCTAACTTCAAGATATTCACAAGAGACGACACGTACTAGATACGTTATAGTTTAGATATCAACTAGTTTTCTTTGCAGCGCAATTCGGGCAACCAATGTCACTTTTACGTTAGATAGAGTAAGATATCTATTAGATGTGAATTGGATCTCAAAGTCATATCCCGTGGAAATCAATCAAGAGTATCTCCAGAATCGCGCAAATATTCCAAATTTTATATTAAAGGAAAAAATGGAAAAATTACGCTTCCGGCAGGACTTGAACCCGCAACCTCTACAATCCAAAAAAAAATATTGATCGCGCAAATGTCAAATTTGATAGGTTAGATCTTAAGCATATCGTTATCGTATCTTGGTGATGTCTAAAAGATGTCTAATTGATGTCTATTTCAAAATCCGAATCGGGCCCAAGTAAGCTTGCGACACGAATTTCGTGAAAAATGCTACACAATTAACTTTTTAAGGGGATACTTATACAATATTTGCATGCCTAGTTATAATCTATGTTTAAGCACGCGGTTGTTTTATGCTATTTATAGCATGCACGATGCGTTTGCCACGCACCTAAATTGTGTGAATTGTCTAAGTTTCTATTTTAGAATTTTCACAGAAATCTTTAGACAGTAAGTATCGTCCATGGGCTTAAATATATGGGTAGCTATTTCATATATTTTACACTGATAATATTAATTTTATTTAAAATTTATATTCTTTGAAATATAACCTTCAATGTTGAACCCACCTACGTTTTCAATAACTGCAGATTTTAATGTACTTAAGAGAATTTTATCACAATGGGGTAATCGGATTAAATATTAAAAGTTTTCATTAATTTATATATTCAAAAATCTCTTTTATGCCTCAGTCTCCATCTTTTAATCCAGCTTATAGGTTATTCAGTCCGTCTTTAGTTTAGTTAAATATATAACTATAGTTACTAAAATAAACTAGACCGGCATTATATATTTTCTATTTTGCACTGTAAATCATAATATGGACTAGGCAAGAAAATTACTGACGATCTAAAGATATGAACAAAAAAAACCGGGCAAGTGCGAGTCGGACTCGCGCACGAAGGGTTCCGTACCATAATGCAAAAAAAAACAAAAAAAAAAGCAAATAATTTTTAAGAAAAAAAACCGACTTCCATGGGGGCCGATGAAAGATTATTGTAGATGGTACACTATGTAGAAAAGGAGGTAAAACCACCCACTTTTCTACTAGCATTTCGCTTCTGTATAATGGCTCCTCTACAGGATGGGCCAACGCCGGCCACTCCAAGGGACGCAGCCATGCGGTAGAATGAGATAGCAATATCACTTGCTCCCTCTAACGCATAAATGCGTCCCTTGGAGTGGCCGCCGTTGGCCCATCGTGAAGAGGAGCCATGAGGGTCGTAGTTCTAGCCTAACCTAACCCACTCCTCAGATAGCAGTTCGGTTCTGTGCGGATCGCAGTTCGAACCTAATCAAACCCACTTTTCAAGTAGCATTTCGTTTCTGTAAGGCTCGCACTTCTAACCTAACCTAATCCTTGTTCGGTTCTGTGAGGATCGCAGTTCAAACCTAACCTAACCCACTTAATGGCGCATGCCGTGCGGTGTACGGGGGTTTAAGCGGGAGGGGCTAGTAAGATTGGCATCATCGTACTTTATACCTACATTAATTTTATGATAGGTAATCATAGTTGTTTATTTAGTTAAGGTATCATAGTGGTTTTCTGGGTCAAGGTCCGGGTCCGAGTCCGGGTCCGAGTCCGGGTCCGAGTCCGGGTCCGAGTCCGGGTCCGAGTCCGGGTCCGAGTCCGGGTCCGAGTCCGGGTCCGAGTCCGGGTCCGAGTCCGGGTCCGAGTCCGGGTCCGAGTCCGGGTCCGAGTCCGGGTCCGAGTCCGGGTCCGAGTCCGAGTCCGAGTCCGGGTCCGAGTCCGGGTCCGAGTCCGGGTCCGAGTCCGGGTCCGAGTCCGGGTCCGTGTCCGGGTCCGAGTCCGGATCCGAGTCCGGGTCCGAGTCCGGGTCCGAATCCGGATCCGAGTCCGGGACCGAACCGGATCATAGTTGTTTATTTAGTTAAGGTATCATAGTGGTTTTCTGGGTCAAGGTCCGGGTCCGAGTCCGGGTCCGAGTCCGGGTCCGAGTCCGGGTCCAAGTCCGGGTCCGAGTCCGGGTCCGAGTCCGGGTCCGAGTCCGGGTCCGAGTCCGGGTCCGAGTCCAGGTCCGAGTCCGGGTCCGAGTCCGGGTCCGAGTCCGGGTCCGTGGCCGGGTCCGAGTCCGGATCCGAGTCCGGGTCCGAGTCCGGGTCCGAATCCGGATCCGAGTCCGGGACCGAACCGGATCCGGGTCCGAACCGGATCCGGGTATGAGTCCGAGTCCGGGTCCCAGTCCAAGTCAAAATCGAAATTCGTAATCACCAAACGTGTACCATGCGTCATTGAAGAGTTCTGTTCTGGTCATCATCAGCAGTTCCACTTCATCAAATGCGACAGTTTTTAATGTAAATGCTTGATTTTATGATGAAAATACAAAAAAATCTATACGTATGCCTTAAATATTTGAGGAGTTCCCTCGATTCCTTAAGGATCCCATCATCAGAACTCGAGCTTGACAAAAATGTGGCTTAAAAACTTAACTTGCTTAACGAACATAACGAAAAGGAAAAATCGCCAAACGTGAACTATGCGTCGTTTAAGAGTTCTGTTCTGATCATCATCAGCAGTTCCACTTCATCAAATGCAACAGTTTTTAATGAAAATGCTTGATTTTTTTATGTAAATACAAAAATCTCTATACGCATGCCTTTAAGATTTGAGGAGTTCCCTTGATTCCTTATGGATCCCATCATCAGAACTCGAGCTTGACAAAAATGTGGCTTAAAAACTTAACTTGCTGCATCTTAAGGTGCAGAACACGCGGTTTCTTGGTTTTGTATTTGACTGTGGCTTGAAATGGGACAAACATATTGATGCACTTACCAGTAGACTTACTAAAGCGTCGTTTGCACTGTCTCGGCTTGCTCCTGCACTATCATGTAAGAATCTCCGTATGGCATATTATGCGTATGTGAACTCAATATTAGCGTACGGTATTGACCTTTGGGGGCTGGCAGCCGATAGGGATAGAGTATTTTTGCTACAAAAGAGGGCTGTTAGAATGTTGTCTGGGGTGCCGCCATTTACTCCGACTAAAGAATATTTCCGCGAATTAAAAATTCTAACGGTGCCCTCGTTATATATTTTTGAAGTGGCAAAGTACATGTATAAACACAAAAGTGAATATATGATGCGTCGACCTGAACAAAGGAGAACTGATAGGGACATTAAGTCTGTCTTTGTTAGGCTTGCGAAAACATCCAACTCATTGGGGGTAGTTGGAATTAAAATCTTTAACAGCCTGAGCCGTGAGATTAAAGAGGCGGCCTCTTATGACCTGTTTGTTGAGAAGTTGAAAGCCTATTTAATTGATAAGGCATTTTTTACGGTTAAGGAATTCTACAGTAAATTTAACATTAAATAATTTCGTAAATAATGACATTTGTAATGTATAAGTTTTAATGATTTCTTCTTCTTTCCTTGATCTGGTTATGTGTGTTTATTTTGGTGTTAGTGTTTTGTAATAGTTGAGTGTTTAGTTTTAGTTGTATATTTTGTAGTTCTATTGTGATTTTGTTTGACATGTGTTATTTTGACATTAAAGAAATTGAATATGAATTTGAAAATTTGAATTTGCTTAACAAATATAACGACGAGGACAAATCGCCAACCGTGAACTATGCGTCGTTGAAGAGTTCTGTTCTGATCATCATCAGCAGTTCCACTTCATCAAATGCAACAGTTTTTAATGAAAATGCTTAATTTTCTGATGTAAATACAAAAATCTCTATACGCATGCCTTTAAGATTTGAGGATTTCCCTTGATTCCTCATGGATCCCATCATCAGAACTCGAGCTTGACAAAAATGTGGCTTAAAAACTTAACTTGCTTAACAAACATAACGAAGAGGACAAATCGCCAACCGTGAACTATGCGTCGTTAAAGAGTTCCGTTCTGATCATCATCAGCAGTTCCACTTCATCAAATGTCACTTTTTTGGGTGTATATGCTTGATTTGTTGATAAAAACTCAAAAAACACTATAGTATGCCTTTAAGATTTGAGGAGTTCCCTCGATTCCTCATGGATCCCATCATCAGAACTGGGTTTTGACAAAAACGGGACCAATCTGTATGCATATACATTCAATCAAAAAAAGAATTTTCAAAATCGATTTAGTAATGACGGAGATATGGAGTAACAAACATAAAAAAAAATAAAAAATAAAAAAAAACATACAACCGAATTGATAACCTCCTTCTTTGAGATTTGGAAGTCGGTTAAAAAGAAACGGTCACCCATCCAAGTACTGACCACTCCCGACGTTGCTTAACTTTGGTCAAAAATCACGTTTGTTGTATGGGAACCCCATTTAAATCTTTATTTTATTCTGTTTTTAGTATTTGTTGTTATAGCGGCAACAGAAATACATCATCTGTGAAAATTTCATCTGTCTAGCTATCAGACAGACGGACGGACGGACGGACGGACGGACGGACGGACAGCGAAGTCTTAGTAATAGGGTCCCGTTTTACCCTTTGGGTACGGAACCCTAAAAAATAAATAAACTAAACATTAAAATTAAAACTAAACTCTAACAACTATATATACACATATTTACAAGTAAAACGTGGGAGCGACGCCGGATGGTAGGGTGCTCAGAAGGTGGCAAGGCCCAGAAATTGGCTATTTAAGAATGTGAATCATCATCATCATTCATCATTTCAGCCTATATACGTCCCACTGCTGAGCACAGGCCTCCTCTCATGCGCGAGAGGGCTTGGGCTATAGTCCCCACGCTAGCCAAATGCGGATTGGGGACTTCACATACACCTTTGAATTTCTTCGCAGATGTATGCAGGTTTTCTCACGATGTTTTCCTTCACCGAAAAGCTAGTGGTAAATATCAAATGATATTTAGTACATAAGTTCCGAAAAACTCATTGGTACGAGCCAGGATTTGAACCCGCGACCTCCGGATTGAAAGTCAGACGTCATATCCACTCGGCCACCACTGCTTCTCCTGAATCTGAAGAATGTGAATGCTTAGGGTCAATTTAGAAAAAAAGCTCTTGTCAAATCCAAGTTTGTGACCTCGAAAGCCCTCCGGATCTAAATAGGTACCTACTCAAAAATAAAATAAAATAAACAGCAGATCCTTATATAAATATTTATGATAAAATGTAGCATTTGCATTTGCTAATATTGCGTTCGGTTTTTAGATAATACATCTAGTTAATAACCAATAATACGGACGTGGAATGACGAAAGCCATATTAATGAGCTCCAATAAATCACACATCATAATGCAATATGAACCTATTCATGTTTCAAGTCTCATTTACTGAAATTCTGTGCTCTATTCCATTTGATATATCACCTACATAACAACGTATATTCCGTACCTAACTACAATTATCAAAAAACCGGGCAAGTGCGAGTCGGACTCGCGCATGAAGGGTTCCGTACCATAATGCAAAAAGAAAACAAAAAAAAGCAAAAAAAAACGGTCACCCATCCAAGTACTGACCCCTCCCGACGTTGCTTAACTTTGGTCAAAAATCACGTTTGTTGTATGGGAGCCCTATTTAAATCTTTATTTTATTCTGTTTTTAGTATTTGTTGTTATAGCGGCAACAGAAATACATCATCTGTGAAAATTTCAACTGTCTAGCTATCACGGTTCGTGAGATACAGCCTGGTGACAGACGGACGGACGGACGGACGGACGGACAGCGAAGTCTTAGTAATAGGGTCCCGTTTTACCCTTTGGGTACGGAACCCTAAAAGTAGACGTAAGAGTACATTGCCCAATTAGATATTTCAACTGAACCGTATTATGTACCTACTTTAGAAGAGCGGGGCTTTCTGATACAGGTACAAAATACCTACTATAGTTTGACAACATATTTTCGTCGGCATTAGAGAAAGGCGGCAAATTAAAAAAAAATTGGTGTGAATGGATGTCGTCCTACAGAAAATTATAATTTTCTGCCTTTTCGACAGGGTTTGCCAGAGTATAGACCAGCCATAATCAACCATTTATTAGGGCCAGAAAGACGGTTTTTCATTGTACTTGGCGTCCCAATATGGTGTTGATATTACAAATCGCAAATATAAGTACTTCGGTCAAATATACTAGTACCTATGGGCATGTAAAAAATGTTAACACGAAAGTACCCGATTCACGATTCATTTTAAACAAGTCACTGAACAGTAAATTCGATGTAATTTACATCAAATGCAATTAATACCAAATTACACCGCAATACAACAACTTAATTAAATGCTGCACGAAATTTGGTCTTTTATTTCACGCATTTTGCGAATGAATTGACGGAAATTGGGTTGAAATGAGATAATAATTTTAACATTGGTATAAATGTTATGCGAGAATTAATATGCAAGGACGCGATTTCATTAATATTATAGTACATAACGATACAAGTGCGAAAAGTAGAAAAATCGCAACGAGTGGGGATAAATTGGCAACGGAAGGGAGTGTTTTAAAGCGGCTTGTTACTTAATCCTATTCGCACATGTACCTATAGTACTTTCCCTTGTCCCATTCACTTGGGGTCGGCGCAGCATGTCTTTCTCTTTCACACATCTCTGTCGCCCGTCATTTCATCATTCACTTGTGTTCGTTTCATATCACCTCTCACACAGTCCATCCAGCTTTTCCTCGGTTTTCCTTTCCTCGTACTTCCCTCCACATTCATTCGAAGTACCTTTCTCGTCACATGACTTTCCTCCCTCCGCATCACATGCCCGTACCACGCTAGGAAATACTGGTAATTTATTTATTTATTTTAAATATGGTTCAGCTGAGACTACAAAAGGCTTCTTCTATCCAGTCGTATCCTCATTGGTGATTACCAACGCTTAATACCACTTTCTTCCAGGCACTCCTAACCTGCGCCATTTGCAGGCAGGTCTGGGCCTTGGGTCCTGCATATGCCTTTACTGTGTCTATCCACCGGGTAGGCGCTCTTCCTCTACTTCTTTTCCCTTCTACGTGACCGACCATCACCAATACCTCTAGAGTATCTTCGCGTCTAGCCACGTGTCCGAAGAATCGAAGTATGCGCTGTGTGCAAATAGTGGAGAGTCGTGTTCGCAATAAGGTTTTCCCAATAAATTATTCTTAATCTTATATATAATTATAACATAGATATAACTTAAACTAACTTTACATCGCTATACCTTATAAAACAAAGTCCCCCGCTGCGTCCGTCTGTTTGTGTACTCAAAAACTACTGAACGGATTTTCATGTCATTTTCACCTATCAATAGAGTGATTCTTGAGGAATGTTTATGTATATAACAAGTATTTCATTGAGTTTTATGTATACTTAACTTCTAACTTCGCAAACTCAGTGTAACCTCTTACTAATCAGCTGAACTTAAGCCAAGATAGGTACATTTTCGTGCTTCTATATAAATAAATGTTTAATAGAATAGAATAGAATTACAATATTTTTTGTATGACCGTTTGTTTCATATTTAAATAAATAAATAAGTATATATTTTGGTAAGGTTTTTGTGTACCCCGTTGCGAAGCCAAGCGGGTCGCTATAACTAAAAACAACATTATAACTTTAACCTAAATTCCGGAAACCAGTTAACTTTATATCAATTTAACCAAGAGTTTATTCATTTTTTCGCTCGCCAAAGCCCGAGAGACCTGTGGGCCTACCGCGAACCACGTTCGACGTGTTGCCTCCCTGTTACACCAACGTACGAATTTACAAGTGCTACAGAGAGGCAAAATGTCGAACGTGATTCGCGGTAGGCCATCTGGGGCTATCCTTCAACAATAGCCAAATCAGTTATGCTGATGAGGCTCAGGCCATCGGGATATTTGGCGACATTATCAAAGTATGGGTCTCGATTTAGAAAGGCAAATGGACGATGGGGGCAAATGTTGTTTTAATTTTTTTTTTGTGTAAAAACCTTAAATTTTAAGCAATCCTGAAAGCCCCAATTTTACAACATACGTGTACAATTTGCCCCATAATGAAACCCCCCTCCCCCCTCCCTCCCTCGCAAAGCTATGACCCTGTAGGTAATGAAGAACATAAACTAGTAACATCAATGTTGCAAACTTTCGACTTCATAAAACTCAAAATATTTAACAGGAACCTACAAACCAAGAAACAGTGTTACCTCGACAAAACCCCTACGGCTGAAAACAATGCAATTTCTGCTCATCCAGTTACGTTACAAAAAACAAACTGTCTAACAGAACGGGCTTAACCCACCGTGAGTTTAACAAAGAAATTTGGCCGCCATTTTAATTTTCAATAGCCCGGAGGCCGCTAACAGCAGTCTTGATACAATTTTTTATACCTCTGGAAGTTTGTCTTCTGTGTGCGGGATTAGTGGTCGCAAGTTACAGGCTACTGGCTCATTCCAAACGTAATTTTTTCTAAAGGTTACGTTCCGAGGTCAACTACAGCTGCAATACTGTTACGGTGTCGTTATTGAAATTCGCCAGTAATGCAACTGCAGTTGACATCCAAATTTAATGTCACGTTAAGAAAGAAAGAAACTGCTATTTTCACATTTCGAAGAGTACTTTCACTGCAAAATTAAATATCAATTGTTATCTTCAGTTAGCATCAAATAGTGCCAACAAAAATACCCAAATGTATAGCAACACACCTTTATTACAGGAAAAAGTATGTGTTGTGGCATAATAATTACTGAATACTATCAATTTGATGCTGAATTTCCGATTGTACTAGTTCCTCTTAGTAAAAGACAAGCATTGTGATTGCTGTGATTACATTCGGTGACTCCTTTTATTAGGTAAATTGACAGATACAGCAGCGGCAATAATGACGCCACAACAGTATATAAAGCAGCTGCAGTTGACATCCCACATTTTCTATCACTGGCTTGGTCCAAAAAACGCTTCAGCTTATGCCTTGGTCGCCATCAAATCAAAACGCAACGCTACATTATTTCGCGTTCCGAAACTGACTTTATTTAAACCTTTTTAAGCTTTCTTCCTTTATGTGCTTAACAGCCCTACCATACACCTGTTGGCTCGAGGGCATTGCCTTTTTATTATATCCTCTTTTTATTCGCCAGACACCAATAGAAGTTGCGAAGCAAATGTTTTTTTACGCTTGCTGGCATCTTCTTGATACAAAGAGCTTTTTTAGGGTTCCGTACCCAAAGGGTAAAAACGGGACCCTGTTAGTAAGACTTCGCTGTCCATCTGTCTGTCCGTCTGTCTGTCTGCCTGTCTGTCCGTCTGTCTGTCACCACTCACCAGGCTGTATCTCATGAACCGTGATAGCTAGGCAGTTTAAATTTTCACATTTGGTGGCAACAGATATATGCCGCTATAACAACAATTACTAAAAACAGAATAAAATAAATATTTCAATGGGGCGCCCTGTTGTATGGGCGTGATTTTTTGCCGTTCTTTCGTAATGGTACGGAACCCTTCGTGCGCGAGTCCGACTCGTAGCCCGTTTTTTTGTGTTTATTATTTCTGATTGCAATGTTGGGAATTAATTCAGAGAATGGTTATCAGGAACGTGGAATAGCTACATTTGTAATAATAGACAAACTAACTTGAAGTCGTAACTTTATCCCGGCTTCCGCTACGCTAAAAAGAACAGGAGGTAACTAACAATATTAATAATTATTATTTGTATCTCCTTCGATATCACGGGCCTATAATCCCGGTTTTTTGATAGGCTTGCGTGGGGACACAGATCCAACACGTAGAGGCCCCTTGGAGAGCTTTAATGTCATGTAGAACGCCTGCTGGAACCCGTTCACAGGTGCAACAATAGACACCCATGAACCGGTCTCAGCAGGCATTGGGACTATTGTAGCAAAAGTGAATAGTATACCGGTCTATGGATTGAAGTTTGGGTGGACTATGAGACTGGGCTATTGTAAAGAGTTCGGACACCTGCCATAACAATGCTAACACACGTTATCGAGGCAGGTGGTGACTTGCCGCTGACTAGATGGGCCCCTGAAACTGCCGTCGTGAAGACGACCAGGGGCAACATCGGTGTGAGCGGCTCAGGGGTGTCGAGAGGTGTGCGCCGCTTTCTACCCAGTGGCTGTTACCAGCCACTGTGCCAACTCGCGTCTTATGCATCTTTCACTTCCACCCCTGGAACATATAGCTCTAGCGACTCCTCTCTGGACGGCCAATTAAGGCAAGCCAGAGCTGAGAGTCCTGCGGGTCCCCTTGGGGTCCACTCCGACCGACGAAGACACGCCGGAGACGGAGACCCTGACCGACTCTCGGGAGCACTCGGGTCCGTGGGGTCGTTAATAATTTATTATTATCATCATCATCTCAGCCATAAGACGTCCACTGCTGAACATAGGTCTCCCCCTTGGACCTACATACGTCACGTGAATTTATTATATTTCATTTTTATATGCATGTTGTAAAAAACCTAAACTAAGAGTTGAAATAAATAAAGAAATAATAATGATTTTAGATTAACAACTATAGTAAATTTGTTTTTAATTTTGTACATATAAACACAGCATGTAAAAGGTAAAACCAAAATCACAAAATAAAATCTTACATCATCTAAAACACTGTATTTTTTTTACTTTTTGTAAAATAAGGATTTAGCTATCCTAAAATTAAATTTTACACACTTCTTAAGAACGTTATTACGTATACAATTACCTACTTAAAAAAATAGGATTATTGGTATTTAAGGTACTCGTAAATTACACTACGCCCGCAAGTTTTTTGCTTTTACACATGAGTGGACTCCCACTGATGAGAATAAAAACGGTTTTTATAACAAATTAAATACATTCTTCTAAACGCTACCATATTTCTAAAACCCTTTTTAAACGTATCCTTTATGTTTTGGGCAACCTAAACAAACATAATATTATTTTGGCGCTGTAAAAAATATATCGCGGTTTTACCGTATACTGTAATGAAATTATTTAAAAAAATACCCACGCCAAAGTGTACGCATGATTACATTGAAAAACACGTAAAATGCCGTTTACTGTGTTTTTAGCATAATTGGGAAATAACATTATGAGCGGTGTTTCACATGCTTGTGATTTGAATAGAAAAAGCATTTTTATATTTATACAGAATAAAACACATGTATAAAAAGTATTCACTATACCAACGCGACGAAAAAATACTTATATAATTCCAAAAAATTAATACCAAATGAATGTTATATAATATTTATCATTCAAAACCACAATTTAAAAGTCAATTCTATCAGCCAACATATTTAAGCAAACAAGTCAATATTTGCATCAGATTACTTTGCCTCATATCACATGTGGATAATATGCAACTTTCTTATCAGTTTGTGAAGTACAAAGAGTGCCTTACCGAGCTGGTGTGAAGAAAAAAGTATAGTCGTTGGACAACCCGTTGGTATACGTATAGGCTTTGCACGACGGATCCGAAATGTATGGGAAGATCCGCGGATCCGGATCCAGATCCGGATAATTTCATACATATCGGATCCGGATTGCAAACCCTATATACGTACAATATTTGCTCCGTTCGTGACTATGGCGCCGCGCCGTATTGGGTGTGGGACATAAAATATTCCTTATTGATAGTTGTCAGCCGCCAAATATTATAAAGATGTCGTCCCTTGAAAGTTCATATTTTCACCACGTCGTGCGTTGATGTTGCTTGTATCTTCCCTACCATCAACTTCGCACATAGCTAATAAAAAAAAGTTATTGCTTTATATTTAGGTACTTACACGAATAATATGGTAAAAAAAAATCTTCGGAGCCCAACCCTTTTTACAAGCGGTAAATCATTTAATATTATCTATTTAGTAGTGGACCCTATAATGGACGTGGAACCAGTAATGGGACAAAAAAACATAATTCCTCTAAAATAAGTATCTAAAAGTAGTTTATAAACACTGGCTGTATATTATCATAAATAAGAGTCCTAGAGCTATTTCATTTTGAAGTTTTATTAAATTTGGTTGTTTTTTAAGAAATTGGCGTCAACCTAAAAGTTGTCGTGTCACTGAAAAAAAATACCACTACGAATTCTTAACAACTTCGCTAAGAGAGGTGAGTTAATTTATAAAATTTTAATTAATTAATACTTGATGAAAACTAGAATGTGTTTTGTTAATTGCATTTACCATGAGGTAAGGTATAACAACACACTATGTTGTGACTCCACAGATGTAAAAAAATAGTGGTATTTGGCCCAATCCCATTATAGGAGCTGTAGAACTGCGTACCTCCTATGATGGGACAAATGACAGAATGATGCTTGCTATGCCATAATTTCATGTTTAAACAATACAGAAATAAAATGTAGTTAAGAAATATGTCAATCAGGAGGTATTCTCAGACTTCGGATAAATTAATATCGTTTTTCCAAACTTTTATTTAACTTGCCCTGTTAGTTAGTGTGGGTCCAATTTTGGTAGCTGAATTTGAGCCACTTTTCGATTTCCGATTCAGTTGAAATTTTGTGTAAGTACGTAATTAAGTATGCAAATCGGATGATAATGCAATATTATGATAACATGGACCTGATCTGATGATGAGACAGGAGGTGGCCATGGGAACTTTATCGCATTAAACCCTAACTAATTGTGTTAGGGTATATTAGAATTGTCTCGATGGATCTAATACAATAATAATTGGCTGTGGAAAGAAAAATACATTCAGCGATAAAAGCTTATACCAAAAATTGTTTTATTTTGCCGTAATTTATTCCCCATTTCAATATTTTATACTGATAGAGCAATGTCCATTATAGGGGGCCCATTACTGGATCCACGTCCATTACCGGGGGCCCATTACTGGAACTTTAGTGTCCATGACTGGAGAAAAAAAGCATAGTTTTAATTTGTTAAATATGTGGAAACTAATTGCAGTATCTTTGATACAACACGCCTAAAACATGAAAGACGGATAGGACTTTCATCTTTTAACACGCTAAGCGGTAGACCATTTACATGTATAAGGGAAATATCATAAATACTCCAAATTTCCTCTTAAATGTCCCATGACTGGTGCTGTTACTATATAAGAAGGCAATATTAATTTTCAGACTTAGATTTAATATTTTGTCATGGAGAAAGTATATCAAAAATACAAAAGAAAATATATTAATAATAAATTCGTTTGTTCTTAAGAAAACCTCGGCACTTAACCCATTTTCTTTATCGCAAGTGCTCAAACTCCGACCTGGTTATTTCAATTTATTACAGAAATATTAAATTTATCCCGAACTCATAAAATACCCTTTATTAATCTTCGAGAAAAGTATAACAGTCACGAACAAAAGAAAGCGAAGAATTCAAAACGTTTATAAACTCAGTTATAAAATAGAAGACGATTCGCTTATAAGAATTTGATATGGTATTCATTTCGTTTTGATACGACCTTAAGAATGGGAGAGGATCGGCATATGTCAAAATGTTAAAAACCATGAGGCCATATTTATTTTGAACGTACACATTGACATCAAAAGTATGTCATTTGGTTATCATACACGTATGCATTTCGTTCGTACTTGTAGTGCAACATAAAATAGTAGAAATTGAATAAAATGGAACTAAAAAAATTCCGTACTGAATTGTTGACATATAAGCATTTTACGTCAAAAATGTGACAATTATGTAGGAATTGGCGCCCTCAATAATTTTCTATAATTTCTTGTCGGACTATACATATATGTATTAGTGCGAGTGATACACACGGGCGCTAAAAAACAAAATAATATAATACTGATGTCAAATGTAAGTTTGGATTAGCCTACATATCAAATAATATGCAGAATTGGCGTCAAGGAAACATTTTTTTAATTTCCGTCGCAAGTATCAGACCCCGAACATTGATCGAATAGTTAATAAAATTAATATCTTCCTCAACTTGAAAGTTCAACATTAACAAGGCGAAGTTGGGTAAAAACTTAAAGATATTTTAATTAGATCAAAATACTTCAATAAAACCACTGACCGAGGCACGAAAGTTATAAATTAAGGCGAGGTAGATAATTTCGTTGAATGGCGATTAGTGTTATTTATAAGGCCACCGGGAAGTGCTACTTGTTTTTATTTATCCACTAATAAAAGTGATTGACATTAATTTGGAAGAGTTAATGAAGCGAATAGGTACTTCCATGTCGTTAAGCGACAGATGTTAGCGAGTTAGGCAATTTTTGGGATCACTGCGGTCTTGCAAATCAGTTAAATGCGTTTTTGTCAGAGACCGTTTGACGTCATACCTAAAATTTGGAACAGTTTATAGCAATGACCACCACTAATAATTGTAAATAAGTGAAAACCGCTTATTTAAGAGCTTTGTTGATTACTTACTCTCTACTCCTGTTGCTGTAGTCTTTCTGTATTGTTTTTTTTATCGAGATGTGCAATAAAAAGTATTTGTATTGTATTATATTGTATGCTTACTCTGAATATACAATATACTAAATGCTTTTACATGTAACTAAAGTTCTGCCTTTGTCCCGAATGCCATCATTAGCTTATACAGGTTGTGGCCCATAATAAGAGCAAAAAGCTCATTATTTTTTTCTATAGTTTATGAAAACTATTTTGTAGTTACCAACACATCGGTTTAATTCGAATACTGTGTAGGTAAAACATTAACAAATTTGGTCATGTCTTAATGACTATTTGTGACGTCCCACGGGCAAAGGTACCTTATGGCGGGTATGGAGTTATGCATACCCCAGTAATCTACAATAAATAAGCTATCGATAACACAAAAAATCAACCTTCTAAGTTGCGTAGTTACAGAGATATGATTTTTTGAAAATAATGTTGTGAAATGAGCAACTTTACGATAGAGAAGTTTTAAGTTTAGCCGCCTAAAAAACTATGTTCCTGAAGTAAGTTACATAGTTGACTACAAATAATAATACCTTATATATCTGAGATTTAAAAAATGTTGCGACTTGTTCTGTAATGCAAATAGAAACCTTTGATATTGTCGTATATAAAAAATGATGTTATTGTTGTGTATAAGAAATAATAAGGTTTTTAAAATGTCTAAATAATTAATGGGAGTGATGCCTCGGATAGGATCCGCAGTAAAACATTGGACTATTGGAGTGCAAGGGTCCTCTTGTTACTCTAACCTGGTTAATGGGAACTTGATAGGATATTGAAAAGATAAAACCAAATATATGACATGCAATTTAATACAATTCGCTAACTACTACAATGCACTCCGCTTTAGGGCGGGCGCTGCTCAGAATACAATCGGTTTCTCTAAACTGTCGGCGGTTATGGGGTGACACTATAGTAAACCTTAATCTACGATCGCGAGATGAACGAGACGCGGGGTTTTGGCCAAAACCTGGGATAAAAGTCTAGTGCACTCACGGGTACCGAACGTAGCTATCATCCACAGGCCCGCTGGTATTTAACGCAGCAGGCGGATCGCTGACGGTGGGCGGCGGGCGTTCCTCAAGCTCCGGCTTTGGCAAGCCCGGGCGAGAACAACCCGCGGCGCTCAGGAGTTCCACAAGAAGGACCCGCGCGATGAGACCTTGGGGTCGTCGGACCGCGGCAAGGCTGTCCGACACACGGCTCGCGGGTCAAGGCCGTGCCCTACGGCTTGATGGTGGCGCCAACGTGATGCGCCTCAGAGCCGATAGGCCACGCAAGTGAAGGGGAGGCCTGTGTGAAGCACCTCGGGATCGCCAGGCGGCACGCAGTCCACAGGCCTTGGAAACTGCGCCCTGCGGTGAAAACCAGCGTCCCCACGACGCTCAGCACATCAGGGAGCGCGCAACGGCGCTCGGAGCAACACGACCGTCGGCCATGCTTGCGCTCGCCGGCGGCACGGAAAGCACTCGGTGGGCTACGCCCTTTTCGCGCACAACACACACACACACGGCGCACTTTACATATATCCCAATCTTCCACCGGCCAGGGCAGGCGGCGGAAGGGGGCGAGGCGGTTTATTTCGATATTCAATTAGGAACTGTATAAATGCTAGCGTGCCCCAGTACCAACCCTCCATCCATTGTCGATTCTAGCAAAATCCCCAGCCCTCCGTTTCGATCCATATCGACGCATCAAACGTCAAACCAACTTAAACCTTTTCCAAATCATATGACTCTCGAAAAAATATCAATGCTCATTAATACTTGTAATATTTTAAGTGGTTAATAATAATTACCAATAATTATATTTCTATCGTACGTTTCCTACCTTGTTTCATTCAGAATACCTTCTTTCCGATGCGGTAACTAAACGCATAGTCTACTCTCTGACAGTTCTCCTGTCAAGATTTCAACCTTATTTATGTTTCATAAAAATTCCGAAAATGATTCTAAAATACTAATTAAATTAGGAAGTGACCTATTTGGGCAGTTTAGGTAGACTAGGAGGATCATCCCGACATGCATGAAGCCAGGTTTGGTTCACCAATCTCCGCGCAATCTGGGTGACAAGTTCCGTTCAAGTGGCACACTCTTTAGACTTGTTTCTTCGAAACCAGTTAACCAGGAGGCAGGATATGCTAAACAACCTACAGCTGAGAAGGTACATTATAGTTTTACATAAGTGTCATACTCTGGTGTATGTTATTTTGTTGGAAATGCGACAGTCATGTTGTACCGGTTATCTTGTATGGAAAAACATGTGTTTATCCTAGGCAAATACGTAGCATCGCTACAATATCCCCTCTCTCGGCAAAGAGGTTAAGCGCCGCTTAACCGAGGCAGCCGGGGTAACCGGAGAAAAAAAAATCTTTTCCCAAAAAATCATCTGGTCCAGTAGGACGTTAACTATACATGCGGACATATACATGCGCTCCATATTTATTATCGTTTGACACTAAACCTATATTTATTTGTTTCGTATGCTACTTAATATTTATCTTTAATTTACCTATATTATGTTCTAGAACTATAACGTAGACGTATACCTCTTAACACTATGCTGTGGTCAGATCATGACTATCACGTGTTTCACATTAGAAATCACAGCGTGTGGCCACCACACTGTGGTTTCTGCTACTCAACTAAAAAATATAACCTAGATTTCCTTTGAAATAGTCTTAAGTTGTATAATGTAATCGCTATAGTTAATAATGAGCTAACTCTCATTTTGAGGCTAATTGATATCTTTTAATGCTAACAAAAATATTAGTTATCTTTGATTAGGCTAATTTATTCTAATTAATTAGTATATTACATGTATTTCTATTCCTAATTTAATGCTACCTATTGATATACTAATAGTTATGTTTTACTATAGCATGCTCTGCTATGCCTATATTCCTACAAATACAAAGCCACTAGTACCCTAATATAATGTGGTTACTAGTTGGTAGTTTTTATTTATTACTTATACTAGCAATAGTGGAAGTTACTTGTAACCCGCACTTAAATCAAACTCCAATATGCAGCCAATGGGCTTGCATTAATTGAAAAAGAAAAACTTGGTTTTCTTTTCCATGTCCTACTTAGTGTATTATATCCACCATAATTGAGTCACCCTGGGCCCTTAGGGTATGTAGTTACTTATAAAATTTGATTTCCTAGGAAATGCTTGGAACAAATGTTGACCAGTTGGGTCAAAGAAGCATGTATGCTTGAAAAAAAAATGGGCTAAATCTTAGTATGCCCTAATAATATAAAATAAATTGTTACGTGTGACATACACCTTGTGGGACTTTAATTATGTCCTTGACATGATACTTTCCAATTTTACCCGTGTCTATCTCCTGAAGATCATATACGACATCCGAATGCTTCTTAATGACTTTGCATTTCAGGAAGCGCGGTGCCAATTTTGCGGAGAAAAAGTGTGCTGCATTTGACTGTACAAAATTACGCCTCCATACGATATCGCCTACGCTTAGCCGTAGTTCCTTACGGCGCAGGTTATATCGTACCGCGTTTTGTTTGTACGCTTTGGTCAAAGCATCAGTGACGCGCTGGAAAATATCTGCCATCTCGTTGAGAGCAGTTGCTCTGTCGGACCGGTTGGAAATTTGGAGGTCGTCTAACGAATTTGGAATACCGCCCCTAATGGAATGCAGCATGCCATCCGTCATCATCTCTCGCCCCTTCGCCAACAAGAATGGTGTATGCCCCGTTACAATATTAATAGTGCTATTCAAAGATAGCTGGATTTGCGGTAGGTACTTGGACCAGTTCCTTTGGTCTTGTCCTACTAAAATAGCTAGGCAAGTCTCAATAGTTTGATTAAAGCGTTCTACTGTATTAGATTGAGGTGCGTAATATGCGTTATAAAATATCCTTGGTATTGAGTGTGTGGCACAAAAATCTTTAAATTGTTTACTTTGGAATATTGTTGCGTTGTCGCAGATTAAAACACATGGGATTCCCTCTTTATTTAAAATTTCTGATTCTATAAATGTAGTTACTGTTTTAGTTGTTGCAGTTCTAAGTGGGTGAATCCAACAATATTTTGTAAATACATCAACTATAGATAGTATGTAGACGTGACCAGAATATGATTGTACTAAAGGACCTATTAGGTCGATAGATAGAGTGTGTATAGGTTTATTAACCTTTTTCTGGTTTGTCATGTGCCCATGTGGAGGCTGATTTGAGTGTTTGTATGCTTTACACTTCTCACACGTGGCCACATAATTTTTCACGTCTGCATACATGCCTTTCCAAAAATAGTTTTCTTTAATTTTTGATAAAGTTTTAAATGTGCCAGGATGTACTGTTAGTTTTTCATGATTTTCTTTAATGCATTCTGGTATTAATTCTCTAGGCAAAACTATTTTCCAATTATTTTCGGTCTGTAAATTTGATATTGGTTTTGAATATCTAAATAGTACTTTATTTTTTATTTGATAGTTTTTATGAAATACTGGGTTTGTTTCTACATTTTTAAATAATTTATTATACCAATTATCTTTAGAACTGCAACCTCCTTCGAATATTACTGCCTCAATACGTGACAAAACGTCTGGTACTACGTGCATGGAGCCTTTTTTATGTCTAATTTCAAAGTCAAAACAAGATAACTGCATTGCCCATCGCGCCAAACGACCTGAAGGGTTGTTTAGCGTTTTGAGCCATTTTAGCGACATATGGTCGGTGACCACCACAAAGCGGCTACCTTCTATGTACGGTCTAAAATGATTTATTGAGTCCACTAATGCTAGGAGTTCACGTTCGGTTGTGCTGTAATTTCGTTCGGTTTTCGTAAGCAACCTAGAATAAAAAGCTACAGGGTGTTCTATACCGCTCAATTCCTGAATAAGTACGCTCCCGATGCCGACGCTTGATGCATCTGAATGGATCTGGAATAGTTTGGAAAAATCAGGGCAGGCGAGCACCGGAGCCTGGGTGAGGGCTTCTTTAAGCGCTAGGAATGACCTCTCTGCTTCCACTGTCCAGTCTACGGTGTCTCTACCCTTCTTCTTGCCAATTAAAGCTGTCATCGGGGCTATGATAGTTGAAAAATTTGCCACGAATCGTCGGTAATAAGAACAGAGCCCTATAAATGCGCGTAGTTGCTTAGCGGTTGTTGGGCGCGGGAAATTTTTAATGCTATCTAGCTTTTGTGGATCTGTTAGTAGACCTTGTGAACCGACTATGTATCCAAGGTACCTAAGCTCTGATTTACAAAATTCGCACTTACTAAAATTTATAGTTAGACCTGCCTTGCTTAAAGCTTGAAAAACGTCATTTAAAATAACGATATGCTCTTCAAACGAATTGGTGGCTATGAGAAGGTCGTCACAATATGCGAATATCTTCTCGCCGTATTTATGGTGAAAAAGAGAGTCTACCAAACGTTGTAATTCACAGCCCGCGTTCGAGATACCGAACGGGACGCGTTTAAATTCAAATAGTCCGCGGTTTGGTACCACAAATGCACATTTTTGACATGACGTGCCGGAGCCGTCGACGTTGTCGGAGTCACATAAAGAAATTTGCCAGTAAGCCGCCGACAAGTCGATTGAGCTTAAATAACGTGTGCCACGTAAATTATCTAAAATTGAATTAATGTATGGTACAGGATATGAGTCCTTGACTGTGACGTCGTTAAGTTTTCTGGCGTCTAAACAAAATCTCCAGGAACCGTCTTTTTTTGGGGTCATAACAACGGGGTTAGACCATGGTGATTTAGATGGTGCTATCACGCCCAGCTGAAGCATCCGGTCTACTTCGTCATTTAAAGCCTTCAGTTTAACCGGTGAAAGCGGATAATATCGTTGTTTTGTTGGTGGCCCCGTTGTTGTGATCTTGTGCTCTACTAGAGATGTTTTACCCAGACCTCGCTCCTCTGTACTGATTGACTTAAATTCATTTATTACTTTGTCCAATTGAATTGATTCGAGAGGAGAGAGATCATGTTTTGGCACTATGGCACATAATGTTTTTAGTGACTCCGGCCTAAGTGATGTTTTCCTTTTTAGAAGGTGAATATCTTTTAATTTAAAAATATCTATTAATTCTAGTGTTAATATAGAATCCATGCCAAAAATGAAGTCATCAGATACTTCTGGGATTACCATAAACATGATATTATAAAGCATCCCTCTGAAATTGATTGGTAATAGGATTTTACCTATGACCTCAACGACAGAACGGTTTGCACAAGTCGCAGTTGTAGTGTAATTTATTAAATTAAATCCTAAGTTTAAGAAATGTTTATGGTAATTGTTCCCTATTATACTTAAATTTGCTCCTGAGTCCATTAGACCTGTATATATTCGTTCTCGTACCTCAAAATCAATGTAAATTCGGTTATCTCCTTCAACCGCCTTTACACCAGGAGTCACCGCACCTAAATATAGTGTGTTTGATATTGTTTTGATGGCTCCTGGTCTATCTAGTTTTTTTGGACATTGTCTGCTTCCGGCGCTGGTCTGCCCTTAGCAGGGTTACATTTGTGGCAAGTGCTTGTAAGCACATTTTTCTGACCGCACTGAAAGCAAACAATGCCTGGAATAGTGCGGCATTGTTGGTATGAATGTCCCGATTTTTTACATTTTTTACAAGTAAGTTGGTTGTTTTTATTATTTACCTGTCTTTGTGTATTATTGCTCTTGGAATTTCTCTGATTATAAGTTTTAATTTCGTTAATTTGTTTTATTTGTTTTGTTGTTTTGGAATTATTTGTAGACCCAGGTAAGCCTGAATAAGCTTCAAAACGTTTGCCTATAGCAATAAGATTTTGGATGCTATTCGAGTCGTCGACAGCCAACAGGTGCCCATATGATGGCAAAATGTTATGTTTAATTATCTGCAGTAAGGTTGTTTCCGATAATTTTGTTGTCAGCCGCGCATTCATAGTTTGCATCTCCAATATGTAAAAATGTAATGATTGGCCTGGTGATTGTCGGTGTTCTCGAATAGTTTTTTCTAAAGTATAATCATTGTCTATTGATGTAAAAAACGATCTGAAAAGATCTTGCAATTCCGACAACGAGGAGACTCCGTCGCGTATGTGCCTATAGTAATCTAAGGCTTTACCGCTTAGTAAATCTGCAAAACATTTAAGCACTTTGTGCTCCGGAGTGTCTCGGCTACGTCTGTAGTCATCAATCCTAAGGAAGAAGTCGGTGACATCTGAGTCACCTGAAAATTTCAAATTCCACGACCGCAAATGGTCCTCGCGCAATACATGCACGATGCATTCTGTACTGCCTGTAGTCCCCGTCGTAGGGGTTGTAGTGACTGCCCCTGTTAAGGTTGAGTTGGTTTGACGGACAAGGCCCGGAGCCCCCAAATATGGTAAAATAGACTCTAGTGGTTTTGGCGTGGATGGGCCGGGTAGGTGGGCGTCTGCAGCAGCACCCCGCGGTCGTGTATTGACATACGAAGGATTGAATCCTGTTAATTCACGAGTAGTGGTGGGGGGTTTGCCTTCCCTCTCACCTGTGTCATGGAATTCGTCCCCTTCCTCCTCCGACATGTCGGTAAGATTGCTGCTTTACTTGTGTCAGGGTGTGCACCTAAGTATTATAAGCTAATAACACTTCGGTAGATATATGAAGTATTGAAGTAAACTACCACTATGCTCTCGACTGGAGCGTGGTAGAAAAAATAATTTGTGGCTAAGCACTATGCTAACTATTCATAGTGTAGCCTAATAATAATTACAATAAATAATAAATTTGCTACTCTGTCACAAGTAAAGTTACAAATTAAATGGTATTGTATTTTTGTAAGACCAATAATTGCATTTAATTCTTTTTTTTTTTAACTGATACTAATTTTATACATTTATCTTATCGCTCTCCCAAGCTCACAGCAACCAGGTTGATATTTAAAACTTTTTTTCGGGCGCCATTGTCGTGTATAAAAAATGATGTTGTTGTATATAAGAAATAATAAGGTTTTTAAAATGTCTAAATAATTAATGGGAGTGATGCCTCGGATAGGATCCGCAGTAAAACATTGGACTATTGGAGTGCAAGGGTCCTCTTGTTACTCTAACCTGGTTAATGGGAACTTGATAGGATATTGAAAAGATAAAACCAAATATATGACATGCAATTTAATACAATTCGCTAACTACTACAATGCACTCCGCTTTAGGGCGGGCGCTGCTCAGAATACAATCGGTTTCTCTAAACTGTCGGCGGTTATGGGGTGACACTATAGTAAACCTTAATCTACGATCGCGAGATGAACGAGACGCGGGGTTTTGGCCAAAACCTGGGATAAAAGTCTAGTGCACTCACGGGTACCGAACGTAGCTATCATCCACAGGCCCGCTGGTATTTAACGCAGCAGGCGGATCGCTGACGGTGGGCGGCGGGCGTTCCTCAAGCTCCGGCTTTGGCAAGCCCGGGCGAGAACAACCCGCGGCGCTCAGGAGTTCCACAAGAAGGACCCGCGCGATGAGACCTTGGGGTCGTCGGACCGCGGCAAGGCTGTCCGACACACGGCTCGCGGGTCAAGGCCGTGCCCTACGGCTTGATGGTGGCGCCAACGTGATGCGCCTCAGAGCCGATAGGCCACGCAAGTGAAGGGGAGGCCTGTGTGAAGCACCTCGGGATCGCCAGGCGGCACGCAGTCCACAGGCCTTGGAAACTGCGCCCTGCGGTGAAAACCAGCGTCCCCACGACGCTCAGCACATCAGGGAGCGCGCAACGGCGCTCGGAGCAACACGACCGTCGGCCATGCTTGCGCTCGCCGGCGGCACGGAAAGCACTCGGTGGGCTACGCCCTTTTCGCGCACAACACACACACACACGGCGCACTTTACATATATCCCAATCTTCCACCGGCCAGGGCAGGCGGCGGAAGGGGGCGAGGCGGTTTATTTCGATATTCAATTAGGAACTGTATAAATGCTAGCGTGCCCCAGTACCAACCCTCCATCCATTGTCGATTCTAGCAAAATCCCCAGCCCTCCGTTTCGATCCATATCGACGCATCAAACGTCAAACCAACTTAAACCTTTTCCAAATCATATGACTCTCGAAAAAATATCAATGCTCATTAATACTTGTAATATTTTAAGTGGTTAATAATAATTACCAATAATTATATTTCTATCGTACGTTTCCTACCTTGTTTCATTCAGAATACCTTCTTTCCGATGCGGTAACTAAACGCATAGTCTACTCTCTGACAGTTCTCCTGTCAAGATTTCAACCTTATTTATGTTTCATAAAAATTCCGAAAATGATTCTAAAATACTAATTAAATTAGGAAGTGACCTATTTGGGCAGTTTAGGTAGACTAGGAGGATCATCCCGACATGCATGAAGCCAGGTTTGGTTCACCAATCTCCGCGCAATCTGGGTGACAAGTTCCGTTCAAGTGGCACACTCTTTAGACTTGTTTCTTCGAAACCAGTTAACCAGGAGGCAGGATATGCTAAACAACCTACAGCTGAGAAGGTACATTATAGTTTTACATAAGTGTCATACTCTGGTGTATGTTATTTTGTTGGAAATGCGACAGTCATGTTGTACCGGTTATCTTGTATGGAAAAACATGTGTTTATCCTAGGCAAATACGTAGCATCGCTACAATATCGACTGATTTATGTGTATACTAACCAATCTCTTGAAAATAAAATTTTATTTCATTTTCACGATTGATTGCAATGAGCTCTCAAGATTTTAATTGTATCTATTAGAAAACGACACTGAGAGACAGTTTAAGCAAAAAACAATACCGATTTAGAGGTGAAAATGTATTTTCTGACTTTTTCATATATAATCAGAAAATTGAATATATTTACTTTTAATGTAACACACAATCAATTTTTCTGAGCACATATGAAAGGAATTCTGTCATTCAAATGAAATAAATCCTAAAACCCCAAGTAAATACTATATTTAACCCCTTATGCCACTTTAAACTTACATAACAATTACAGTATTTGCTCCATACATTTACGAAAAGGTACCTTATGGAAATAAATCTAATAATACATCACTACAAAACATCAATCACATTGAAGTTTATCTTTTATGAATAGAAAATATTAATTTACATTAAACTGCCACAAATTTAATTAGTTCTTCGTCATAATAATCTTAAAAAAGACCAATAATTTGTATGTAATGAAAAGGTACCTTGTGGTTAAGTTACATGATGAGGCATGATGATGATGGAACAGTTAGGATAAACTAATAATATTTTGGGGTAAAGATGGTATAAATAGTCTATTTCTTATCAATAATATATTTTGGTTGCCATTGAAGACAAGCGGCATTGAGGTTCAATGACCTCAGATATTCCATAAGGTAATGCGTCGGGTATTGGCATTTTTCAGCAAACCAATGGCTGATTTATTGCATGCGACCAAACCAAATGTAGATTATACTAGTTAAGAAAGACTTGACGAGAGTAACTTTGGTATAATAGCAGGCTACTTGGATTTGTAATGTCGGTCGATGTACGGTTATAATATTTGCTAGGCGCCCCAACCAGAACTGAAATTATCATATTAGTTTTGCAGAATGCTAATACAGTTCTCTACCAAACTTCTTTTCCCGTATTGACTAGTTTTTTTGGGAATTTTCAATCTTTTTTCCATAAGGTACCTTTTCGACTAAACTCTGAGACGACATTACTAGGCTTATAACTAACTTATAACAAAAATAAAAACAGGTAAACAAACGTTACGCATTAAGGTTTCAGATCACACAATAAAAAAAAATTGAGCATTTTTTCACCTCTTTACAAAACATTTCATATCTCCGAAACTAGAAACCCTCATAAGGTACCTTTTCCCGTGGAACGTCACATTTTACCCGTCACTATACCTTTTTAGCACTTTATTAGCCTAATTACAAGTCATAAAACCAAAAACCTAACCCACTGCATCGTAAACTGTCATTCGGTCCGAATCAAACTTTAAGATACGTCAAATATTACTTCTAGATACGATATGGATGAGATATGTCAGTGTCAAAAGTGATGTTTCTTCAAACAAAAAAGGCACTTTTGACACTGACATAAAGATAAAAAAGATAAAGATAAAAGATAAAAAATTGTTTATTCAGGTAGGCATATTAACTACAATGCGCTTATGAACGTCAAATAAACCTTTACCGGCTCCAACCGTAGACCTCTGCCCCGAGAAGATTTAAATCCCCCCTCAATTGGAGGAGGGTATCCCAATATGGGACCGGCAACAAACTCGGCGGGACACATCTTTTCAAAACATTTTTACATCTTATAATTAACATGCATTACGAGTAATTAAGAAAAATACAATTTAAATCACTATAGAATTCATGCCATTATACTCAGTGAGTACATAACTTTATACAAATACGTAGCACATATACATATACATAACTAATCCATATCGTATCTAGCAGTACCTAATATTTGACGTATCTTAAAGTTCGAATCAGGCAGACAGCCTAAGTTCCCACGTCTATAAATTACACCACACGACGTTCTTTAGTGAAATAACAGTTTAGAAAAACACTCATGTTGGTCCTGGCGCCAATCGTAAAATAACTGAGGAAGTCCTGATCCTGGCCATAAATCAGGATAACTGTTGAATCCTGATTTGATTTGTGTCTTTATTGTTTATTTAATATGCAGCACGCGGATGCTTATGTTTTGATTAGGGTTTTATCATTCTTGTTTTATAAGTACCATATGTAGGTACCTATGTAATAACGAAGAGATGTGAACAAATGTTATAACTATGTAAGTTATAAGTAAAATAATTTGTTAAAATCAAGGTAAAAAGGACTTTTTCTTTTAAAATACCGACGTTTATTATTTAATATTCAATTGTGGTTGAATATCGATGGGTCTTTGATGCCTACATTGCCAAAAAATTTCAATATGAATGATGAGCAAATTATTTACGGTGGACCAACGTAATTTACCGTAGGTACCCACTAAACTACTTCTTTTTAGACAACTTCTCACTCCTTATTATGTCAGAACCAGACTCTATTATCACTACTATAAATAATATAACCTTGAAGTGAAAATATAAAACGTAAACGTCTATAATCACCACACGACATTTCACCGTTCACGGAGACAAACCCGTAGCGTGAATGATTAACCGCGTTCGTTTTCACTTCATTAATAATAACACTTTCGGGCGTTTTTATAAAGGGGCGTAATTTATAAATACTTAATGTCGCAGCCGTAGATCACTGTAATTGGCGTGGGCTGGCCGGATTGGCGGCGAGCACGCGAGCTACATGGACATTATAACCCTTTTTAAGGGTTTATTGTGGTGGAAAGTTGTGATTGTTGGTTTAGCAAATATTAATCAATCCTTAAGTGTAGCACAATGGAGGAATGAATATAATTTATACTCCACTCACTACCGCTATGTGGCTGGTATTCTCACGTGTCTTCAATGTGCGCGGGGGTTTACCTTAAAGATCGGCTACGTCAGCCATATTCGGGCGCACGAGCGCCGAGCTAACTAGGCGTCGAAGTAGTCACCTTGGTCGAAATCAGCCGGAAGGATCATCATCATCATCATAATTTATACTAAGCGAATATAAAGGTGACATTCAGATGTCAACTACATTACGCTGCAGCAGTGGTAACCTACTGGCTGGCTACTCACAAATGCAACAACCCAGGACAGACCATCCTGACCACCGAAGACGAAATGGAAAGTTACAGAAATAAAGAACTGTAATGTAGGTGAAATTGACATTCGAAGTCATCTTAACTATAACTGGAGTAATACCTACTTGAAAAACAAGACCGCCTAACCTAGCCTACTCTAGAATTACCATAAACATCCCCCAAAACTTTGCGATAACTTTGCCCGAACAAATAAAACCGCCACAAAATAGGGCGAGTGTGTCGTCACATCGCTCCCACTGTTAACGGTCCATTCGTGGACCTTATTACAAAAGGCATTAGGTCCACCGATGTACAGTTAACAGTGTAACTGTGTGTCCAAACAAACGCTGGTGACATTTGGCTGTCGGCGGACTATTAAGGTGGATGTCTAGGGATGGGATGCCGATTATCAGCCAAAAGATGGCGTCACTGTGCACGAATTGTGGATTTTCACTATTTCTCCCAAAATACAAAGTTTCATAAGATGTGTTGATATGTGCGAAAACTATAAAAAATACTACATCCAAATCGAGACATGTTCAACTCAACATTGTCTCATTTCGTTATTACCGGAATCCAACTGCAAAATATTGCAATTTCTTGCATTCACGCACACTTACGTACTTAAAGTCACCTTAAAGTCAGTGTCAAATGTCAGCAGATTCGTAATGTTACAGTAAAGTAACCTAGAGGGCGGAGCGGATGAAATGTTTATTGTTGAAAAAAGATTGGAAATTAAATAATAAATTCTTGTTTGAGCAACGATTAAGAATTACAAGGCATTAGAAGCAACTAATGTTTTCGACCATCAACTGTCATGTGCTCGTGGCACCCGTAACCTCTATTTTGAAAAATATCAGATTGTAGCTAAGATACATGGTTCAAACCCCGACAATGCCAGTTCTTTTTTATTTTATAATTTTAGCATTCTCTTTTGAATTATTTTAAGCGTATGTTATTCTTCGAAACTAAACTTACGTGAGTAAAATATTTTCAGTATTTTAATTATTTTTTAATAATATTATGGGAAGATTTATAAAAGTATTTTTATTTTCCGGTTTTCAAAGGATATAAATAATGATTAAAATAATTAAAAAAAAGTCATGCATGAGGCTAATTAGGATCGCAGAACCAGCTATACTTCGTCGATAGTTGACTTCTTATGTACCTAAGAAGTCAACTATCGACGAAGTATAGCTGGTCAAGCAGATCTTGTCAGTAGAAAAAGGCGGCAAATTTGAAAAATGTAGGCGCGAAGGGATATCGTTCATAGAACATTTGGATTTCGCGCCTTTTTAGGGTTCCGTACCCAAAGGGTAAAACGGGACCCTATTACTAAGACTTCGCTGTCCGTCTGTCACCAGGCTGTATCTCACGAACCGTGATAGCTAGACAGTTGAAATTTTCACAGATGATGTATTTCTGTTGCCGCTATAACAACAAATACTAAAAACAGAATAAAATAAAGATTTAAATGGGGCTCCCATACAACAAACGTGATTTTTGACCAAAGTTAAGCAACGTCGGGAGTGGTCAGTACTTGGATGGGTGACCGTTTTTTTTGCATTATGGTACGGAACCCTTCGTGCGCGAGTCCGACTCGCACTTGCCCGGTTTTTTACTGACAAGATTTGCTTGACCAGGTATAAAATAAAAGTTTCCAAAATTTTATTTAAATGATATACCTACATGAAATAATCAAATACAACACATTTACTTAAAATAACTTTTAAAATAAGGCATATAAAATTACCAAAAAGATGAAACAAAATAAATAAATAAATACAAAAAGAAATGAGTCTTTGTTCGTGGTTTGAACCCTGTCATGCTGTTCAACTTGTTAGACTTATACTCAGTAGCTAAAAGCCACTAGACCATTTGACCATAGTAGACCCGGGCGAAAAATGCCTTCTTATTTAAGTAACCCATTACTGTCAAAAATATCAAGTTTGAATTGATTTGAAATATAATTTTTTGACATCCAAACGTTGCGAGCATGTTGTACTTTAAACCATATGGCAACGTCGCACGGGGAATTCTTCTGAAAATGTATGTCCTTTTATATTTTGATATTTATGGATATATGAGGATTCTTCTACTTATGTTGCAAATTGATTAAATTATCGAGAGAAAAATGCTAATGCAAAGAAAACAAGAAATATCCGTTTCATTTCTCATGCTATTGATTCGGTTAAATTGTGTTCTAATGTGTGGGGAAGACAAACTAATTATAGTCAGCCTTTTATGAATGTAGTATGATACCATAGGGTATGGTGCTTTACGCACACTAGCGTCCCTTCCCCTCCCCCTGACGCAACCCCCCCTTTTTGCATGAAATATGTCCCGGTTCACAGTTTTTTACATTTTTTGAGGAAATAATATATTTTAGGAAAAAAGTGTCAATGAAAGAAATAATCCTTAATAAATTCTTAATAAAAAAGGTCATATTGATTTTTTTACATGATGCACATTCATGTATTAGCTCGTCAAAATTCAAAATAACATAGTTTTTACTTAGGATTCGAAACTCATTTATTATACACGGTGTAACACGAGGAAACCGAATAATTTTGACAGCGTATTCCTGATCATATTTAGAGACAAAAATGTCCTATAAACTTTTTTGAAATGCGGCTAGTTTCAGAATTAATACCAATTTAAAAAAATAAAACAAGTTTTTATTGTTACATAGTTCAAAACGCCTTTTTGATGGCGATGTTGTTACTATGGGATTTAGTCTAAATATCCTTATTGATATGTCAAAAAGTGACAATTAAGTAACACGTTGCAAAAACTATGTTTTACGAAAAAAAAGTAAAAATCCATGTTAACTGACAAGTTTACCAATAACATTTAATTTTTATGTACATACATATATATTCAAAAAATTAAAAAATGGCGGCCAAGTGCGAGTCGGACTCGCGTTCCAAGGATTCCGCATATTACACAATTTTTAACAATGTATTTTTTATTTTATTTATTTATTTATTTAGATATTTAATTCAGGGAACAAGGCCCATATTACAAATACCTTACAGACTAACATACATATGTATTTTATAAACTTAAAACTAAACATTATTTATGCGAAACGTGAGTGAAATCTTTAAAAAATCCGTAGGAGTTGGATCAAAAACTGTAATTAAGTCCGACTCACGCTTGACTGTACATTTCTAATAGGTTTTCCTGTCATCTATAGGTATAGACCTATTTTATGTATTTTTTCAAAATTTTAAACCTAGTAGTTTCGGAGATAAAGGGGGAGGGGGGAATAGTCATTTTTTGCCTATTTTCTTGAATAACTTCTAAACTGTTTATTCGACAATTATAAAAAATATATATTTGAGATCCTTACAATAAGCTCTTTGATATGTAACATGATGTAGTTTGAAAATTTTTATATTTTAATTTTTTCATTTACCCCCCAAAAGTGGCCCCCATGTTTAAAATTCATTTGTTTACAAACTTACATATGTGTACCAGATTTCAACTTGATTGGTCCAGTAGTTCCGGAGAAAATCGGCTGTGACAGACGGACAGACAGACAGACGCACGAGTGATCCCATAAGGGTTCCGTTTTTTCCTTTTGAGGTACGGAACCCTAAAAACAATAAAAAAAATTGTTTTCGGCGAAATTGACCTAAACTCATACAAACATTTTTTCCTTCTTTTAATTTGACCTCAGAAATAAAATCTTTCGCATTTCTTGAGGACACCTTGTATAATAAGTGTTATAAAATGAATATAACCTTTTTTACTAAGAATTTAATAAGGAACTATTTCTTTCATTGACACTTTTATCCTAAGATGTAATATGTGTTTAGGTCAATTTCGCCAAAAAAAAAATTTTGTTTGGTTTTTTTTTTAATTGTATAAATGAATTTGTATATAAAAATTAAATGCTATTGGTAAACTTGTCACTTAAAATGGTTTTTTTTCGTAAAACTTAGTTTTTGCAAAGTGTTACTTGTCACTTTTTGACATATCAATAAGGATATTTAGACTAAATCCCATAGTAGCAACATCGCCATCAAAAAGGCGTTTTGAACTATGTAACAATAGAAACTTGTTTTTTTTTTATTGGTATTAACTCTGAAACTAGGCGAATTTCAAAAAAGTTTATAGGACATTTTTGTCTCTAAATGTGATCAGGAATACGCTGTTAAAATTATTCGGTTTCCTCATGTTACACCGTGTATAATAAATGAGTTTCGAACCCTAAGTAAAAACTATGTTATTTCGAATTTTGACAAGCTAATACATGAATTAGGTGCATCATATAAAAAAAATTAATATGACCTTTTTTATTAAGAATTTATTAAGGATTATTTCTTTCATTGACACTTTTTTCCTAAAATGTATACTTTCCTCAAAAAATGTAAAAAACTGTGCACCGGGACATATTTCATGCAAAAAGGGTGGGTTGCGTCAGGGGGAGGGGAAGGGACGCTAGTGTGCGTAAAGCACCATACCCTAAGGTATCATACTACATTCATAAAAGGCTGGCTATAATTAGTTTTTCAAAAAGCACAATTTGACCGAATATATGAAAGAGGGTCATTGTTGTTGTAAAAGGTGTGCAGGAAATGATACGTTTCTGCACTAGAGCAGTTTAGGTTCCAATTCCAAGTAGGTACGAGTTTATTATTCTTTTTACAATAAGCAATTGAAATTTGGGTATAAATGGATTTGTTATACAATTTCCATTCTGATATTTGACTCCCCATTCCATAAATTACTTTTGGCCAAATTGTTAATTGAAAATACCTACTCTCAAAAATACCTACTATAAAAATGTATTTAAAAAAACACATGCATTTTACTTTCCTCGTATGCGAAATGAAAAGTAGAGTGTTTTAACTCGGGTGAAAGGCAGCATTTTTGAAAAAAAACCAGGCAAGTGCGAGTCGGACTCGCGCACGAAGGGTTCCGTACCATAATGCAAAAAAAAAAAACAAAAAAAAAGCAAAAAAAAACGGTCACCCATCCAAGTACTGACCACTCCCGACGTTGCTTAACTTTGGTCAAAAATCACGTTTGTTGTATGGGAGCCCCATTTAAATCTTTATTTTATTCTGTTTTTAGTATTTGTTGTTATAGCGGCAACAGAAATACATCATCTGTGAAAATTTTAACTGTCTAGCTATCACGGTTCGTGAGATACAGCCTGGTGACAGACAAACGGACAGACGGACGGACAGCGAAGTCTTAGTAATAGGGTCCCGTTTTACCCTTTGGGTACGGAACCCTAAAAATATCATCTACTAATGTTATTGTTATGCACAAGCAGAAGATATTATAGAATCTTGTTTATTTACAAGAAGATGACATTTTTCTCCACATATCTATATATTTATGAGAAAAATATAGCTAGGTATTTTAGTTTAAAAATCATTGTTACAATAAATATAGGCTTTTCCAGAGAACATTTACCGAAACGAAAGCAGAATTCACAAGGGTTTTCGGTGGACGACCGTAACGCGAATGATTGTTTGGACTGACCTTTCTATAAATATATAAATGTATTTTATTGTGTAATAATCATAATAATTATTAAGTTATATTAAATCTGGGAATGAAATTATATCAGAAAGGAGATTCTTAAATGAGTAGGTATACTTACTCGTAACATGCTTTGTGCATTTAATATACCTCCCTCTATTGAGTGAAAATAAAACAAAATACACAGGTAATCTGTGTTGCGGTTTTAAAGTGCCATCTGTTACACCTTTGACAAATTAAAAATGATTACTTGTCAAATGAAGTCGCCATGTTAGAATTACACCGATACTATAAGCATCACTCACACAAACAAGCAATGAGGCAAAATTTTACCAATATTCAAAGGCTTTTTTCTTAATAATTTTAATCAAAATCTAGTATTTTTTTACGTTAAGCGAAGACAGAAATATATATACTACCCAAACATTACATATACAAGTGAAGAAACCCTATATAATAGGAGCTAGGGTGCCAAGAAAGTTGTATGAAAATCGAGCAAGGAGAACCACCTTAAGGGCCGCCACAGTGCTTTATAAACGGCCGTGTCGCATGCGAGCCTGGCTGGAAAAATTGGACGGACACCGTGAATGTATAATAGGCTAGACAAGTTTTTATTATTGGAATCAGTCGATCAGCAGGCGTATTGTGGGTGGCTTTATCCACGTGATAAAATAACTGACACTTTTTAACACCGTGGGATAGAAAGTGACGGACACCGTTTTATCACGCTGTCACGTAGACAAGAACGACCATCATACCCGTACAGAAGCGGTAATAAATAACTATTGCATTTTTATCACCTGTCATGCCATGCGCCACTTTCGCACTTACATATTTGTTAGATCATGACAGGCATGGTGACAAATGATAAAGAGCCGACCGTCTTAGCCCTATATGTTACCAAAATAAAATACATAGTTTTCTTGAGATTGCATTAAAGAAAAGTTATTCAAGCGCTGCCTACACAAAACATCTATCCAATATTAATGCCTTCCTACATAGAATTTCTTGCACAATTCCTCTCAACACAATACAGTGTGTAACTTTGCCCCGATTCGCCATTTCCACTGCCAAATGAATAATAGACTAGAAAATTAAGTTTTCCTTTCAAGTATGCCGTTCATCATTAAAATTAATTTGACTTCGTGTTACCTACTCGCTAAACGCTTATTCATTTCGCTCTTAATTAAGCAATCTGTTTACAATAAACCCCATTAATTGGTGTTCCGATGGGGGAATTTTGATGGAGGAGTTTTAAATTTTGAAATTTGAACAAGAAAAAGTTGAAGTTTGGGACTTTTCGAGCCATGTTTTGGGGAGTAAAAGCGTTAGCTCAGTTTGGGTTTTGTTTTAAATTAATTCTGTCAAGTGCGAGTCGGACTCGCGTTTTAGTTTCATCCTCATTTATTACGTAAAACGATTTGAATTAGGTATAGACAAAAGCATTGTTATTTTTTATTTATTTTCTTAGTCAAATAAGTTACGCAGCATTACAGTAAAACCAAGGCACTGTGAAACTACAAAAAAAATACAATACAAAGAAACTACAAATAAAAACAAATAAAAACCAAAGACAAATTAAACATTAGATTTGGGCGACGACGTAACAGCGTGGCTCCGTTGCGTCGTCTGACTTGGTGTTGGTGTCTGGCTTGGTCTTGGTAATATCGAGCTCAACTGACGATTGACCAATTTCTACACATTTTAATTTTTATGTCGATTCAATACACTTAGTCATATAAATATGTATTGAAACTATGCAAGTTTAACCATCACCATGACAGAACAACAGCGAAAAGCATTTAAATCAAATGAGAAGTGGTAATAAGAAGTTGCATTAGTCAGTGGTACCGAGTGCGCTTAGGTCTTTTAGCACTTCGTCTCTCCAGCGGTACCTAGAGGACTGGACAGAAACGGCTTTGGACAAAGTACCATGGCCATCTTTGGTGCCGGAGGCCAAGATCCACTTCGGGTCGTTGCGCCACATCAGTAAGTAAGTAAGTCAGTCAAATTTAAAAATATCAATAACGTATTTGCAAGAATGTCCCATGAATTTTAATGCAATTGATCGTGTAGACATGGAAGGACGAAATCATCTCAAGTACTTACAGCATTATTAAAGTCACCCAACGGAACCCTATACGCGTTAGGTGCGCAGTTCATGTTCTGTTTTTAAAAATACTGCTGATATTTTGCAGTTTGTTTTATATTCCTGTTGCTGTAATCGTTTGAATGCTTCATAGTTGAATAACCGCTTTTTAGGTTTTATTCGGATTTTTACGGTTGTGCTATTTGTTATCAAAAAGAGTGAAATAAATTCTGAAACAAACGCGCATAGAAAAGAAGCCAATTTTTTCGACTGAGCCTCTAACACCAATCCAAATTACAAGCTTCGGGTACCCAAGTCAAATTTCCCATATCTCCTAATCCGTTCCACTGGTGACCGGACTGGCTCGTTCCTAGCTCAGCGCTTTGGCAATGCCATTCAGCGAGGAAACGCGGCCAGTCTTGTGGGCACGCTACCAATAGTACCAATTGCCAGCCGAAAAAGAGATATCTGTAGCTATAATTTAGACCCCATGTATTAAGATAGGTTTAGTTTAGTTTTACTTGGTATATTAAGTTTATTAAATTGTATCAGTCATTTTTGAATAAATTTCACACAAGTTCAGCTAATTTTGTGTTTTCAATAGTAAACTCCCAAATACACCTACAGACTTACGTTTTTAAGTTATAATCTTCTTTCCTATTTAGAAATCAAACATTCATATATCACCTTTGTAACGCCATCAATACCGCTTAGTTTCAAATACGTAACCGTTTTTAAACTCTAAATCCCACTTTAAACCATCGGTAAATCGTAAATTATTTGAAAACGTAGTGTCTCACCGACAAGCTGTTTGAGGCGTAAATCAAGATTTAGTACGAATAGGGGTCATGCCTCAAAACGCGTGGGTAATAAATTCTGTAAATAAGAAATTTGCCCCTAACTCATGGCGACTTCAAAGCTTGGAAGTGAAAAAGGACTAATAAAACTTAGGGGTAAAAAGTGTTATGTTTCGGTGTAATTAGTCTCGAAGGAATCGCGCAATTTATGGCTATTGGTTTGACACTGTCTTGTGTTTTGTGTTCGCTGAAATACTTTGCTTAAACTGAAATAAAACGTCAGCTATATTACATACTAGTTTTCCCGCGTAAATTCATCTGCGCAGAATGATAATGGTATGATTGATAAAAACTATCCTTTATCCTTACCCGCGTCTCAAACTATCTTCATGCCAAGTTTCATCTAAATCGGTTCTGCGGTTTAGGTATGATATGATGGGATAACAGACAGACATGTACCTATTATTATATTAGTAGGGATATTGTCGTAAAGTCGACCGCTATATTTACCTGGGTTCCCAAATCTGCAATGATGGCAAATGTGTGTCCGAGATAAGAAGGCGAATCGGGATGGCAAAGGATGCTATGACCCGTTTAAATAACATTTGGAAGAAAAGGTGAATTGGTATCAAAACCAAGATCAGATTGATACGAGCACTAGTATTCCCTATCTTCCTGTATGGAGTGGAAACGTGGACTATCCTGGCCAGAGAGAGAAAAAGGATTGATGCATTTGAGATGTGGTGCTGGAGACGAATGTTGCGAATACCTTGGACGGCGAGACGTACTAATGCATCAATCCTAACCCAGCTCCGAGTGAAAACTCGTCTATCCACCATATGCCAACAGCGTATACTATCATATTTCGGACACACAGTGCGCAGAGGTGACGAAAGTTTGGAAAAACTGATAATGATTGGACACACCGAAGGCAGGAGATCACGCGGTCGTTCACCAATAAGATGGACCGATCAAGTTAAAGACTCGTCATCCTCTGCTTTCTACACGGTCGTCAGAGACGCGTTGGACAGAAACCGGTGGAGACAGATCATCCGCTCCAGATGCAACCCTGATACTGACCACGATCCTCAGACATGAGGGACCGACCAAAGAGAGAGAGAGAGATTGTCGTAAAGTACCCACAACCACAAGCCTATTGAGCAAACTATTGAGCTTGCTGGTGGGTCTAGGTCGATCTGTGTACAATTTTACTGTCCATTTTGTCCAATAATACGTATTTACTTCGTAACTTTTGATCAATGTGGTTGGTCGGTCGAAGTAATTTAATCAATCTCTAGAAATGGGTCAAATTTTTGTTTATTATTTAATAAAATTTTATGCTCTTGATGGCTGATGGGGTCCCTTTGTTTCCCATAAAGTTTCAAGTCATAATGTATTGTCTGTCATATTATCGTTAGTCATAAAACTGAAACCGTTAACTTTTCAGGATTTTCGTAAGGTTATTCTATAGATAAGTTAGGTTAGGTTTGTTTTATGGCAATCCTGAAAAGTTACGCGTTTCTGAGAAAAACCAATTATGACTAACGAAGATTCGGACAAACAATATTATTATATTATGACTTAAAACTATTTGGGAAACAATAGAGACCCCTGGATGCCTAATCTTATAGAAAAAGGGGCAAGCTATGATGGCGCCATCTATGCAAACCGGAATAAGTAACAAAGAATAATCCCTACATTATTTCCTCGTGATAAATTAAACCAATTGATTTTTCTTACAAATAAGAATGTTAAAGACAAACAGAGGGAATGTTGCCAGTTTGACAGCGGGTGACATTTCTATCGAGGGGATAAAACTAATATTATTACGGGGCTCCATTTATATTATTAGAAAAGTGAAAAGGGGGTGTATCACGATGCTGTCATAGATAGAATTAATTTCGAGCCCGAATTAGTTAATGTGACCGAAATAAAAATAAATATAAACTGCAAGGGGAGTAGCTTTTCTCTACAGCTGACTGTACTTATTGGGTCCATAACTTCCTACCCTTTTAGAGAAAAAGAAAATGGTAGTTTTTAAATTGAATTTTTGTTTAAATAACAGTTTGACATAATACTACCTATATATGCGTCAGCTTTGTCGCGTCGCACACTTGCAGCAGCAATGCTGGTGTGGTATGAATCTGAATAGCACCTTCAGTGTTTTAATTTGACACTTTTTTAATAAAATGGTTTAATACTTGGGGCCCGTTTCTCAAAAGCTTGTAGGTAACTTGAAAATACAAGTGAAAAGTGACTTACTAACAAAAACTGTCAAAAAGAGACATCTGCTTGTATTAAAAGATACCAGTTTTTGCCTCGGCCTCGGCTTAGTCTCCCCTGAAGGCCCTGAATAAACCAGGGCCCGTTACCGGTATAATTAAAAATCAAAATATCTCATACCTTTTACAATATTTTTTTCATGTTATAGAATAGTAGGTATTTAGGTAAGCATAAAATTTATCACATTAGCTAAATTAAGTGCATAAATTTACATAAACAACCGTGATACCGAAATTGAATACCGGTTTATTTGTATGAAAAATATACCGGTATTGGATCCCTTGTCAATAAACACAAAATTGTGCATCCACTATTTTGAATACCGACAACATTAACGTACATATGTACATATAATATTTCATCATAGACAAACCTTAAATGCATTTTAATGACTTAATGATAATATTCAAACTCAAACATCAGTCACGCTTCAATTAAAACTTAATATCCGTTATTGATACATCATTAAACAAAAAAAAACTAAAAACAACGTAAGGCAACCTACAATAACAGTACTTAATACCTTTTAAAATAAATGTAAAGTACCCTATTATTAAATCAGCCATAACAAAACGCATGAGAACAGAACATTGCAGTCTTAATAAAATCCAATTTATAAAGCAAATATCCAAACAAATTTGTAAGAAAATTAAGTAATGCGTTGTTTAACTAAACACATTTGACTGACCATTATTGATTCTTATTTTCATTTAAATAAGGCACACGTATAATCAGTTATCAATTCACGATGATAACTTACGGCAAGTCACTAAAATAACTATAGATAGGCTTTATGTCGTTGAATTAAAGTCTAAAAACAATCAGTTTCTTCTGCCGAAGATGGTATGTAAAAGCAACACGCAAATTATTGACAATAAGTCGTCCTTATTTCCTTTACAATAAGGTTGTACATTGGTCTTGCATCTGTGTCTCGGTGTCTATGTAACTAATAGCGATACATTTTAACTGATAATTAGACTTTAACGTCTTAGCAATAAGGCTGAAAATTGGTAAATTAACGGGAAGGCAATATCGATGGGCCGTTAAAATAATGGGTACAAGTTTGAACGATGCCGATGCGCCTCATCGCAACGGGGATGTATAGAAACGGTTGTATTCGACTTGTTTAAAAACAACTCTTAATATTGCGATTGATAAATTCCGAATAAATATTAAAGACGAACACTAATGAAAAAACTTAAAACAAACAAAAAAAGTGCTCGTGCTCGTTGCCTTTATAATTATGTTATTATTAAAGAAAACACGTAATTATATTACTAATATTATTTAATAAGATATGAAAAGTTATCTCAAATGTTACATACGTGTAAATACCTATAGTAAAGTGGCAAACAGGCGTATGGCATACCTAATGGTAAGACCACAGACGTTTCCACGGCCTAAGGATACTTACAATTCTGCAGCTTTCATATGCGTGTTGCCTAAAGGATGACTCACGCTAGACCGGGCCGTGCCCGGACCGGGGCGGGCCGGAGCGAGCCGACGCAGGAGCTGTCAGGAGCGCCACCGTGACCGGGCCGTTCCGGGGCCGGGGCGTCAAGGCCACCCGTTTATTACATTAACACTAGTGCTGTCCGAGCAATGTCCGAGCCTCTAGTGTTTACATGTAGGAACTCGAGTCCTTTGAGTTTGAATTTGATGTAGGCACAGCTCGTTTTTACAAGACTCTGCGCTTAAAAAACTTCTCCCGACTTCTGGCCTTTGTAGTCCTTAAGAGCAACTCAAAAGGACTCGAGCCTCCAAATAAAGACTCCGTGAAAAAATGTACAGGTTTTTCCTATATAACCGTAACGAAATTAAGCGTTATTTTATGATTTATGTACGTATCTAATCTACAAATTATACATAAAGACAATGCATTTCGATTTTTTTTTGTAAAAAAACGAGAGTTCTCTGAAAAGTACTCAAGTCTCTACAAGAGACTTTGGTCTCTATCTAGTTGAAAAGAACTCGAGTTTAAACTTAATTATAAGAGTCAGAAAATTGAGTAGTCTTCAAGCAGAGGATTCAAAGGATTCGAGTCCTACCCAGCCCTATCCGAGCCGACCGGGACGTCCGAGCTGACTGTTCATGACAAATGTCATAATAAATGTCAATCAGATTGAAAACAATGGTTCGATCGGAAGCAAGCGGATATGGAAGGAAATAATATAATCAAAATATTGGCCCTAGCTGCCTTAATGACTGATTAAGAGGCTACTGCATACTCTAGGGCGTACATCCACGTCAACACGTTCGGAAAAATAAGAATAGGTACATACAACATGATGTAAAGAGCTTTATTTACATATGACTCAAGATTATTTCGAAGCCGTCCACACGGCAGAATTAAACAACGTTTGGTAAAACAAAAACAAGATTTCAGAAACCAATATCCAGCATTCACCGTCTGGCTCTCTGCTTAAGGTAAGATATGGAAATACAGTGCATGTACCTATTAATAAATATGTATAATCATGTGCCGAAGTATATTAAGCTATTAAGAGGAAAGGGAATGACCGGTTCTACATACAAACATAGTTCCCGTTTTCCTCACTGGATATTGATATTATGGAATATTTAGGTAGTCGTCAGCAAACTGTAGTGGTACCCAATGCATTTAGTTACATTCTACAAATGTAGATTTTTCAGCTTATCTGGTTTTGACATTATTTTCTCCCATCAATGCCACGTTCTTCAGTGTTCATGTGTTCAGTTCAGATATGTTCAATTTCAGGAACCCATGCATGAAAAACGAGTTTAAAAGAGGAGAAATTTCCAATGGCTGCGACAAAGTAACAAAAATTTAAAAAGTATCGGTATAAGATAATTATCTACAAGCTGTTTTCGGCCACAGCGAATACAGTACCACCACTAAGAATGTCGGTGGTGCGCTCTCAATAAAATAAGTAAGTAAATAAAAACCATTAAGCTCGTTACAAAAATTAAAAATCTACATTTGTAATTTAAATTGTATTTTTCTTAATTACTCGTAATGCATGTTAATTATAAGATGTAATAATCTTTTGAAAAGATGTGTCCCGCCGAGTTTGTTGCCGGTCCCATATTGGGATACCCTCCTCCAATTGAGGGGGGATTTAAATCTTCTCGGGGCAGAGGTGTACGGTCGGAGCCGGTAAAGGTTTATTTGACGTTCATAAGCGCATGTAATATGCCTACTTGAATAAACTATTTTTTTTATTATCTTTATCTTTACACTAAGATAGAATTGTGTCGGTTACAAAAAATAAACTATCTACTTACTTACTTTCCTCTGGTGAAAAAGAAGCCAAGATGGCAAAAACGGAACCCTTACAGTTTCGTCATGTCCGTCCGTCTGTCTGCCTGTCTGTCTGTCTCTGTCTGTCTGTCTGTCAATATGTCACAGCTATTTTACTAGGTATATTTTGTAAGTCGTGCAGAAGAAGATAACAATATAATTGATTTTAAATATGGGTTGCTAGTTTATATTTATTCATTAGCTTGCATTGCAATGGCACTTTAGGCAAAAAGAATAGATAGTATAGAGGGGTCCTGTCAAAGTAAATTTTGTAGTCACGGTACATTTACTGCCATCTATCGACACACGATTAAAACTTAAAATAAAATTGAAAATGTATTAATGAATTAAAATATGTTTACGGATATATGATTATTAATTTTTATTGTTCCACAATGACCCATGTTCTTTCACTGATACGTGTTAAAATTGTTAAATATCAAACGGTGTCGCCAACGCCATCTAAACGACAATAGGCCAAAGGTATAGTATATGGCGCCATCTATTCGACAGTGACTTTTGCTTGACATCCGAGGCACGTTTTTTTCTTAGACTTTATTTATCTTATACGGAGTTATATATATCTCTGCTTTAGGCTTAGCCTATAAGTACTAAGATTCTAATGCTTAGATCTAATATTAAAAAAGTCCTTCTTTGGTCCGACTCTTAAATAATATGTTTGGACTCTTTTCTTATGCCTTTTTACATTTTACGACTTTTAAATATTTGACGCTGTCATGTTTTTCGAATAGTATAATAAACGTGTCAAAAGAAAAAATAGTGATATTAAATTTGTAGAAAGATACTAAATGTATTTGAATATGCAAGAACACGTTGAATGCAGGTAATGTATCGTGTTACCCCGCGCGTCAAGGTATTGGCAAAAATAGGTATGATTATGGTGTAGTGCCGTTTGAATCTGCATAGGAACCCGCTTTCGCCTAATATCAAATGTCTATATCATATGGGACATATATGGGACCCATGCAGGCATGCACCCATGATATTGAAGTAGGAGGATTGTTTTTAAAATATTTGTAAGTATATTGTATGTACGTAGGTTTGTCTGTAAGTATATTTTTTGGTTCTAGAAGTAATACCTAGTAACCTTAACAGTGATGTCTTTCACGTTTTTTTTTCAAGTAGGTACGTACTACTTGCATACGTGAGAAATAGGAGTAAAATAAATTTAATATTACTGTACACATACGTATGTCCAAAGAAAGAGCGCTATGATAAGCAAAAGTTATTTTTTAGGGTTCCGTATCTCAAAAGGAAAACACGGAACACTTAAAGGATCACTTCCGTCCATCTGTCTGCCCGTCTGCCCGTCTGTCCGTCCGTCCGTCCGTCCGTCCGTCCGTCTGTCCGTCCGTCCGTCTGTCCGTCTGTCCGTCTGTCCGTCTGTCCGTCTGTCCGTCCGTCCGTCTGTCCGTCTGCCCGTCCGGCCGTCTGTCTGTCGATACCCTTTATTTCGGGAACGGGTCCGTATTGAGTTGAAACCTTTTATATACTCCTAGACTTCGTAGCGTAGACCTACGGTCCTGTGAAGATAAATCAAATAGTAATAATTATTATGTATGTGTGTATGTAATGTACCTACAGTATTTCCAAAAAACAGCGCTATGTAAGGTTTCGGTGCTTAGGTACAGTCGCCATCAGATATATCGGAGCGGCCAAGGTGTTCACAATATCTGAACACGCACTCTAACGCCTTGACAATAAAGGCGTGCTCAGATATTTGTGAGCACCTTGGCCGCTCCGATATATCTGATGGCGACTGTATTATAATTTTATTGTTATGACATGAAGTATGGTAAATAATTTTGATGGTATATGTTTTGATTATTTTTTATTAATAAAAATATTACTTATATAGAGGAAGGAAGAGAAACTGCCCAAATTCCACACGGGCTAAGCCTTGGCCACAGCGAGTATAATCACTAGGTACACCTAGCTTATAAAACAAAGTACCAAAGAGTGTATATATTATATGCTCGCGATAAAATCAAAATAGGTATTGTGATACAATTAATTGTATTATAAACGATTTTTTTTTCATGTATGTACCATGGACATTCCTCGATGGCACCAAGTTGCAACCGGAAAGCGATAATCACTCGGCAAATCAAGACTGTAGCAGCCACATCTAAGGAGATCATGAATACCTATTCAATAAATTTTTATTCTTTGCTGTTTGATATGTAATAATAAGTTTTTGGCAAAAATTTCATTTTTGGTACAAGCTTTTATCGTCGACTGTACTTTTTTCCACAGGCAACTAATACTCATCGAGACAATTCTAAAAACCCCAAACACAATTAGGTTTCGTTGTTTTATCACAGAGTTCCTATGGCCACCTCCGGTCTCCATCATCAGATCAGCTCTTTGCCTCTCTATCACTCTTATGATTATTTGCGCGAAAGAGAGGTACTTATATGATTATTTGGCATGGTTAGCGGTCCCCCTGACGCGTTCCACGTCTTTTAGGATGGTATTCCATCTATCCAATTTCTTTGCCCAATGTGTAAAGTCGGACCAAAAAAAGTCTGCAGCGGATTTGATAGCCCACGCAGTGCAAGTGTCATTTATACGGCATAATTTCAAAGAAGTTTGACGTTTAAAATAACACTTTCACTGCGTGGGCTATCAAATATGCTGCAGACTATTCTTGGTCTGACTTTCTATTGAGTCTCACATCAGACAGTGAGACGCAATGACATTGGACAAATAAATTGGATAGGACGGTGGAATACCACCCTTAGTCATTATCATTTATATAAGAACAATAAAATATACGAAGAGTTCTATTGTATTATTTCAGTAGTTAGTGCCTTTGGGTAATTTTAGGCAGGAAATAAGGAATATTACGGAACATTCTGCGTATGGGGCGTTACTCTCACTAACCCCAGGACCTACTGCGAAACACGAAAACCAACATTTCGGTTTCTGCCTCTCTATCACTCGATATCTGCTTCTCTGCATATCGACAGAGGCAATCACTCGATATCTGCTTCCCTGCATATCGACAGAGGCAATCACTCGATATCTGCTTCTCTTATCGACAGAGACAGATAACGAAATTTTGATTATCGCGTTTTGCGGTAAGCCATTTGTAAACAAGTCACCTGGATGCAAAGAGTAAAGTAAGTATGCATCAATATCATGGTGAAAAGTTGACATAAAACTGTTTAGCCCGCTCCACACTCGTGTGCGAATCGCAGCGCGAAGCCAAGATTCGCGCATGAGTGTGGAGTGGGCTTTTAAGGCATAGTTATGATGTAAATTAGTACTCTGTGCAAGCAGAGAAGATCAGTTGAACTCTAAATGAATGAATAAAAATGGTTATTATAGTTTGTCAAAGGACTGTCTCATTTCAAACATAGATAGAGAGAATCATGCTATCTTGGTCTTACACTAGTACTGACACCCAAAAGAAAAGGATGAGTATAGTTTTTTTGTTCTTATTTACTGACAAATTTGGTTTGACCAACTATAAATACGGTATTGTCATATATATTTCTATGAACTTCGTACGAAATAAAAAAGTATCTTAGTAATAAGTTACTTCTACACTCCATAATAATAAGTGGTAATGAGAGAAAAAACTATATAGTATCTTAATATTAATTATAAACCTATATGCTCATTATTGAATCATTTTTACAAGCAGTAACATCAATAGATGTCTCATTTAATATAATCCGACTAAATTACATTTCAGCAACACTTCCATATTTCACAAAATAAATCAAGACATTATCCAACCTATATAATCTTGACGTATATTATATCAAAGACGGCTGTACCTAATATAAACCGACCAAGTAACGAATTAGCTATACCATCATATTTAACAAACAAATTTATGACGTTTTGCAACCTTCTTATTTTGGCAAATATATTCCGACACAGGGGTGGTATTCCATCTGTCCAATCTTGGTCCAATGTGTATTTGCGTCTCACATTTTGCTTAACGAGAGAGTGAGACGCAATGCATATTGGACAAAGATCTTAAACAAGTAGAATACCACCCGAAGAGAAAAATAGGTTGTCAGGAGGCTCCGGGACGTGACCGGGCCGGGCCCGCACCGTGCCACGCCCGAGCCCCGGTGATCACGTGATGCTCTCCATAGAAAACGACGCTCCGGAAGCTCCGGCCCGGCCACGGCCCGGTCTAGCGTGAGTCATCCTTAATACCTTAGGGCCCCCCCACATCTGGCGTCTTTCGAGCGTCGGCGTCTACAATTCTATGGCCGCTGCTCGACGCAACGTCGACGCAACGTCATTTTCCATAGCACTGACCAGACGCCGGGTAAGACCACAGACGTTTCCAGGATACTTACAATTCTGCAGCTTTCATATGCGTGTTGCCTAATACCTTATAACTAGGGCATACTGAAAATTCCAGGAACTGGCCACTTAGAAAAAATAAGTCGTCTCATATATCAGAATCCAGAAACTTTAAGTATGACCCACGTATATATTGTATAATATATAGGAACCTTTTTTACCAAATAATTTCGTATTTCGTTTATAAACATCAACGCAATCTCAAGTTCCCCGAACGCGAAAGTAATAAAGTATCAGAAAACAAAACAATATCGACGTGAAACGACGCGTAAAATATCGGTACAATAACCAATAGCCGTGTGTAAAGGTCACAGTCCATTTCCAACGACAGCTGCACTACTGTTCATTTTACCACAGTAAATAATAGTACTAGGTACAGAAGACTCACTCTCTAACAAAACGCGTCTGTCACGATCAGCACAGATATGGCCGCTAGGTGGCGACAGCGCCACGCGCGGCTTATGGCAAACCCCAAAATTGGAGTCGAACGGATGGACTTTTAGCTACCTGTAGCAAAGCGACGAAATCGCGGAGTGAGCCACGCCTGATTTTACTATGGAAATTGACAATGACAGCGACGCGTTCAGTACCGGTAGTGCAGCTGCGGTTAGAAATGGAATGTTACCATAAAGGTGACAGTCAATTTTCAACTGCAGACGACGTTGCGACATTACTGCAGCGGCGACGACTGCTGCTGTTGAGACGTGCAGTCGCATAGCGTTCGTTAGTTGCTTGTCAAAGTTATGTATAATGTCAGACGTATTAGAAATAAATATACTAATTTACTTTTGTATTTTCAAGCACAGCAACGCCGCAACAGTAAGGCTGCAGTTAACACCTGCCACCTGCTCTGGCTGACCTGTTACTATGCCCAACGTGGTTCGCGGTAAGGCCCTCTGAGCATTACCTTTCCTGCTACAGCACTGCGCCAGCTAAGTCACTATCAATTACCTTCATAAAATTAATGAATTGAACATTCTAAACACTGCACTATCTAATACGGCAACGACTTTTCCATGCGACAGCAGTAACGTTGCATAAAATACACTTCTGCGGTCGCAATCCAATATAACCTTAACCAATAGCCGTGTGTAAAGTTTCCAACCGGTATCTCGTAATGGATCGCTTAATTTCGATTAACTCGAACAATAAGATGCCCGGAAATTGCTCCTTTTCGCTTTTCGTTTTATTACGGTGTCCGGTTAAACAAATATGGTGGCCGATTTTTGTTTAAAACATGGGGCTGATTCTGTATTAACAATTTGATATGGTTATAATGTGATAGCTTAGAGCATTTAATAACTGGAGTCGCCTTGAGCTTACCCCTCTGCCGAAAAACTTGCACAATTGTGCAAACTTTTGTATGGACTGACATGGCTATTTGTACGTTACGTCAGGCGTGGCTCACTCCACGGTTTCGTCGCTTTGCTACAGGTAGCTAAAAGTACATCCATTCCACCCCAATTTTGGGGAAAGCCATAAGCCGCGCGTGGCGCTGTCGCCACTTAGCGGCCATATCTGTGCTGATCGTAACAGACGCGTTTTGTTAGAGAGTGAGTCTTCTGTACCTAGTACTATTATTTATTCTGTAGTTACGTACAAATCATGTAGAAATAGCAATACATTTGACGATTTTGATGCCCCTTCCCCCACAAAAATTGGCAGACTGTTTCGTACAGAAAATGACAGCCATGACGTCTCCAGTTATTAAATGCTCTAAGGGTGATAGTCTTTGGCGTGTTAACGGCCTCCTAGCCAAGTCTGTTGTGACCTGCCTAAGAAGCAGCCAGGTCGCAGGTTCGAATCCTGCTAAGGGTATTTATTTGTGTTTTTATCAAATCTCATTTTTGTCATTTCAGAATATCGTTATAAAATCAGAGCGTTACTTCGATTTAGTAACGGCGGCAAGATTACGAGTTATTTACCAGCCCCCATTGTATTTTGCGCGCACCAATCAGCGTGAGCGATTGTAAAACTCGAATAAAACAACCATTATAATGATCAAAACCGTAATAAATGATAGAATCAGAATCGGACTCAAAAGTAAAAAAAAGGTTTTGAAGCCTTTGAACGTTAATATGAGATTTTATTGGATTTGAGCCATGTGTGATTCCTGTCTCTATATTAACGTATAAAATGCAGTCATCTGAGCTGCCTATCGAGTAAAATTTTGATCCTTCGATAAAATTGAAAAACCCTCTTAAATAATTAATAATTTGAATATGTGGTAGGTAAGTATTAACGTAAAATACTAATTAGCATTAGAGCATGATGATTCTTTTACACAATATCCCTGGTTTCGGAGAAGACTGTCTTGGTCACGACCACAGGAACAATGCTGCTCTTGACACGTTGGAGGTAATTCTAAAACATAGTTATACGCCATTAAGACGAAAGTGGACGACCACCCGTAAACCACCTTTTAAAACAAAAGTAGGGCCCATTTTCCTCTTTGGATATTAACATTATTGTAAATTGCTGCTTCGCAATTTCGTTAGATTTTTTTTTGCGACTTATTAACTAAGAATTACTCTTCGAAGGCCGCAAAAATATCTGACTCGATCTTATTTGTAGGGCCATAAGAGCGTGTAGCGTGTCACATATTTTTGCGGCCTTCGGCGAGTAACATACTATTGCAGGTAACTGGACCTTAGAGTAATTGTTATGTTCTCTTCTCTCGATAATAATAAATATATAGCGCAACACTGCTGTGCTCATAGTGTATTAATTACGTATCTAAGTCATTGGTCCTCAAATTTCAATACTACAACAAAAACAACAGAGTATTTATCAACTACCAAAGTTTAAATTACGTTAAACCAGCCCGAAAGAAACCCACCATCTCAAATCCAACTAAGGAAGTACGCAAACTCAGTTCACTGTTGTTCTTGGGAGCTGATTTTGATTTAAAACTTTGAAATGGTTTTGATATTATTTGGATACCACCTTGAGATAGCGTGCTCCGCTTCATCAATCAACGTGAGCGGCTAAAGGTGACATTCAAATGTCAACTACAGCTACATTATCACAATATAAATTCCTAAAAATTTACCATGTGTAATTTTAAGCGACATCGTATATTGTGAGATAAATAAATCATATCATGGTTGTTTTCCTTTAAATCCATTTCTTCTACTTCATGCGAAATCCCTGTTGCGACGTCTCCGTAGTTGCCGCCACGGTATATGTTCGTTGTGTTTCGATAAAATAAATGATGAACGTCATAATTGCGGCAGTAATGCGGCGGTGAATGTCACTCACTTTATCAAGGCAATTGACAGATACAGAGACGGCAACAACGACACCGCAACAGTAATGCTGCTGGAATTGACATCTGAAGGTCACCTGAGCTCTATTCTTACGTAATGCAATCAACAGTCGTCTCGCACTTGTGCGCCTGAGATGCCTTGGAGCCTAGCTAATATGACAATCGTTTGCGCCGTAGCGAACGAAACGCTCTCTCTCTATCGCACTAATTAAGAGTAACCGATTAGCACTGATGACAATCTACCTCGTATCAAAACCAAGCGTAAAAACAGAATCAGCCTCACTATCAGTTTTAATGCCTACAAAGTTTATATAAGATAAAGAAACTTGGAACTTAAGCTTTTAGGGAAGTCATATGCGGTGATATCGTTAACTTTACCTGTTGCTTTTGTCTTATGAGTTATCTGTATTGTTAATGAACTACTTGTGTGAGTGATTTATGTATAGATAGTTATGTTTTAGTTAGAAAGGATATGGGGGTAGAGCTTCAAAGAAATACCAGTACATGGTACCAGTAATGGTCGCACTATTATCGTCTTTGTGGCATACGTCACTATCGCGCTTAGAGTTAGACCAAGAAAAGTCTGCAGCGATTTTGCTAGCCCACGCAGGGCAACTGCTATCGTCATAATTTCATAGAAGTTTGACATTTTTAAATAATACTTGCACTGCGAGGGCTATCAAAATTGCTGCAGAATTTTCTTGGTCTGTCTCTAGATATACCTAACCTACATGTCAGAAAATTACAGCCACAATTTAAAAATTCAAGCAGCTCTTAAGACAACATTTTTAATTAAAGAAAATTGAAAAATTCTTTGTTTCGGGCAAGATTCGAACCTTCGACCTTTCGGAACACCGGTCCGATCGCTCCAACCTACTGAGCTACCGAAGCTTACCAGACGTGTTCAAATTTTTCTATTCCTTCTTTTTTAGGGTTCCATACCCAAAGGGTAAAACGGGACCCTATTACTAAGACTTCGCTGTCCGTCCGTCCGTCCGTCCGTCTGTCACCAGGCTGTATCTCACGAACCGTGATAGCTAGACAGTTGAAATTTTCACAGATGATGTATTTCTGTTGCCGCTATAACAACAAATACTAAAAACAGAATAAAATAAAGATTTAAATGGGGCTCCCATACAACAAACGTGATTTTAGACCAAAGTTAAGCAACGTCGGGAGTGGTCCGTACTTGGATGGGTGACCGTTTCTTTTTGCTTTTTTTTGTTTTTTTTTTTTGCATTATGGTACGGAACCCTTCGTGCGCGAGTCAGACTCGCACTTGCCCGGTTTTTGGTTTACACCTTAACCTTTAATTTTACAAATTTAATATCGCTTGCCAACTTACATATATCTGCTTGGTACAAAATTTGTTCAACGCAACATTATTTATGACATTTCCTAAGTCTTTTTTAACTTCAATTTACATCATAAACACAAATGATGTCCGGCCAAAATTCACTTCAACTTTTGCAGCCCAAAAGCCTCTATCGTGAATTTTCCCATCTAGCCATGCACGTCGCATACTGATATATGACCTCTTTACTTCGGCCGTTAGTATTACGTCAATTACAATCAAGGGCCATGAAAACGGGTGACTTTTATAGATTTATTAATAGAAAATTACTCAGGTTGATTGCTCTAGAGTGTACCTTCGTGTGTTGTCTGATAACGAACAGAACGAGGCCATCGGTGTATTTAATTTACGAGCTAGTTTTTTATAGGCTTGTCTAGTAACTAGAAAGTCATATTAAGTTACCTTATTTAGTGTTAAATCGATTAAAGTGGAAAATATAGGTTCAGTCAATGATAAGTAATAATTGTATTAAATAAATAATAAATAAATATTAGGGGACAATACAACCTAGCCCCAAACTAAGCAAAGGTTGTACTATGGGTGCTAGACGATATACATAGAAAACACCCATGACCCACGAACAAATTTTTGTGTTCATCACACATCCCAGGACCATCGGCTTCACAGGCAGGGTCACTACCCACTAGGCCAGACCGGTCGTCGAAATGACATGAATGATGGCAAAGGTGACGTTCGGATGTCGACTGCAGCTGTATTACTGTTGCAGCGTCGTTGTTGCTACCGTTGCATAAGTATCTACACTTTTGAAGCATAGTCTGATGCGCAAAAATTTGATGCTGAGTGTACCTACATTCTGCAATACGCTTAGCACCTTAGCATACAAACTTCTACGTAAAATACGATCTCATCTTTTTACTGCTGTACTGTACGTACGTCACAATCTACACCCTGTTTTTAAGCTTCCCAAAACTAAATTTAAAGCATTTTCAAATTCCCCGCCAAAAATTCCGTACATCAGCCGTATTTCCATGGCGCTAGCTTTACGCTCCACTGAATCTATACCTAGTCGTAATTTTGAGACTACTCCCCCCCTCATTCAAAAACTAACTCTATTTTAACGGTAAAAGGTTGAAAGTTGCTTGGTGAATGTAGCCTGTATTGAGTTAGCAATGTCCAGCATATAAGAGAAAAAAGTAAGAATCCACCATGTCTGACCATTTCCGACGGCTATTATTCTGTCTCCCTCTATATCCGTTTCCGGTTGTCGCGAAAACAAAATAATGGCGGGCAAAAAAGGCTTTTCAACGTTCATTAATATAGATTTGAGGTTTTGAAGTTTGGTTTGAATAGGGATTTGACTGGTCAAAGTAAGGAGATGAACTGATAAGTAGATGAAAGGAGCACTTCAGTTCTGCAGGTGTATTTAAAATTATACCTATTTATATACTTTAAAAAGTTATATTCGGATGACGACAGCAGCAGCGTTAAAGTACCGTTCGGATTCAGACTGCACCAGCACTGCTGCGATAGGTATTATAGCGCAATGTTACTGCCGGCTGTATTATGTGCCGCAATTGTCAAAATCGAGGTTTCTGCACGGATTTACGTTTGCGGCAGCATGTCAAGCCGCAAGTACTGCTGCGGTAATTGCTGACGACTGCACTACTGCATGAAACTGCAAATTAAACATAAATATCTGGATAAAAGCGCTGTAAATACTTTGCCCCCAGCTTTGTTATTAATAACAGTAATTGTAGGTATATGTCCTTAAATCATATATGTACTTAAATAAAAAATTACTTTATTTTAAAATGAACTTTGACGTTTCCTAAAGCAAAGCCGGCAGGATTACTGCAGCAGTACTGCAGCGCTACATTACTGCAGCAGTAATGTTCTATAATCTAAATCCAAATGGTAGGTACCTACCTTGTTCCTCATACTATAATATATCTAAGCTTAATCCTGAAAACAGGCAAAATTCAAATGTCCCGAATGACCCACATGATTCAACTTAGATTCAATAAAACAGAATCCGCAGACAGACAAACAAACAAAATGGCATTAACTAAAACAGTCGCCAACACAAACATGCCTGCAAAACACGTCACCATACATTTGAGAGCTGAGTTTTCGACTTCTCGTGGCGAGGGTGACCATAATAAAGTGATAACTGGAATCTTGAATTATTTAGATAGGTGCTAGCCGACTTCATTTGCGTAGGGTGAAGACGATGATGATTTGTAAAAATCATTTTTTTTTTATGAGTGATGAAACTATTGCGCTTAAGAGCCCTTCAACGTGCACACTAGCGCCACTGCTAAATAATCGTGATTATTTCTATTTAACTACAGGTATTTAAAAAAGGGGGCTGCTACGTACCAACTGTATTGTATATTTAAGTACCTTTTGAATACATCAAACTAGTTTTTATGTTGCTGGATTCGTCAATCTATGCATCCAAAGTTAAAACGGCCGTTTTTGATTTGAAGTCCTAGTTCATGATTATTTAGCAGTGGCAGTGTCAACGTTGATGGGCTCTTAAATTTTTCTAAAATGCTGCCTTTTCTAACTGACATAATGGTTTTACTAGTGCTGTTTATGATATAGGAGGCAAATGAGCACACGAATCATTCTGGAAATACCGCGGGTGTAGGTCATGCCACAGCTTAGTATATTTTGTTTACAAATTATCCTTGACATAAGTAGTCTAAAGCCTGGTCGCCCTATCAGCGACGCTAGCGCCGCGCCGCGGCGGCGAACAAACTCAGTAAGTGAAAAGTTGAACTGTTTGCGCTTTTAACCGGTTGGTGCCGAAAAAACACCCATCGACGTGGAAACCATATTTAATTCTATTTATTCGGGAACTTTTTCGCAAATGTATTTTCAAAGGTCTTTTTTTTCGGTAGCACTGCAGATCGTCTGGGTGAACGACTGGTTGTAAATAGTCGTTTATTTCCGATATTAAGGTTTGGAGTAGGGAAAATCTAAAGGAAAGCTATAATAAGGTAAATAGAAACATTAAAAAAATAATCTTGTGTCACACCTTGATGTTTCAAGTGTCCGTAGGTTTTCTAGGTAGCAAAGTTTATTTAGCCCGTAGGTAGCTCTCGGTAGCAAAGTTTATGTAATCCTCGTGCCTTGAAATCCTCGCAACGCCCAAAAGTCCATTTTTTGAACCACTCGCTACGCTCGACGTTTTCAATTTAGGAATCTCTCGCTTGCTCGGGTATCAATATTAGCTCGAACAACTTTACCCCTTGTGAAACAAATAACTATTATTAAGTCATATTTTAAAAGTATCATCATTTTTTCTTAACAACATAGAAACTATATCGTAAATAAAGTTGTCCTGTCCATGCCATAGACCTAGAGTTATAGACTCAAAGATCTTAATTGCCACATAAACCAGTCCTCACCTCTTTAATCATATCAAAGAACAATCTTCCGGCCGGATGAACCGACAGTTCATAACTTCATAAACTCCATAATCTTAAATCCATGAACTATAAACACTTTATAATACGGACTAAAATCCATTGAACGAAAAATAATAATAAAGTAAGGCCTGATTCGAAACAAATTTGACAAATTCAGAGTGATTTTTCTTGGATATTTTCTAGCTTACTTTATATATATGTCGGCGGCAGATCGTAAAATCGGGCATATCGAGATATTCCTAGGCATATCATGAAACGCCGCCATTTCATGATCTGACTAACGACTACTAGCCATATCGTTCAAACCTCAACGTTTGACGATTTGCCTGGCTACGTTTAGGCATATCAAATAAGTAGGGTGTGATATTCCTAGGCAGATCATGAAACGCCGGCATTTCATGATATGCCTAGCGAACACCAGCCATATCGTGCAAACCTCACGGGGTGATTTTCCTAGGCAGATCATGAAACGCCGGCATTTCATGATCTGCCTAGCGAACACCAGCCATATCGTGCAAGCCTCAAGGGGTGATATTCCTAGGCAGATCATGAAACGCCGGCATTTCATGATATGCCTAGCGAACACCAGCCATATCGTGCAAACCTCAAGGGGTGATATTCCTAGGCAGATCATGAAACGCCGGCATTTCATGATATGCCTAGCGAACACCAGCCATATCGTGCAAACCTCAAGGGGTGATTCCTAGGCAGATCATGAAACGCCGGCATTTCATGATATGCCTAGCGAACACCAGCCTTATCGTGCAAACCTCACGGGGTGATTTTCCTAGGCAAATCATGAAACGCCGGCATTTCATGATCTGCCTAGCGAACATCAGCCATATCGTGCAAGCCTCAAGGGGTGTTCCGTTCTTAACGTTTAGTTTTTAAGTAATTAATTAAATTTCTGCACGCTTCTACCGTTTATCGATGCAAAGAGTGAGTATTATATTCTTTGATGCAAAGCCAAAACGCACATCACAACGATACAATATTGACATTTTAGCCAATAGGATCGTCCGAAACTCTCGGGCGGCACGCTCAGGACGAGCCTCAGCAGCGCCTCTGTTGGAGAAGGAGAGAACTAGCGAGACGCCGCGGCATGCGGATCGACCGCTATCGATTTAAATCACATTATATGTATTAAGCCTCCAAAACTAAGTGTTTTAGTGATATATCGTGCGTGACAAAAGCCCTAAGACTGTTTAACGTGCCGCCGGCCGGCGTGTGAAAGAGGAGAAGGTGCTGAACGTAAAAAAGAACTAGTGGCATCGAGAGGATTCCGCCATTGCTGCAGTATCAGGTCAGTCCAGTGCGTGATATCCTTTGGTTATTTTATCGTGTTGTACCGTTTATTACCGGTGAGTATAGATATTTATGCTCGATCCTGAATGTTGTGAATTGGCATTGCATCTCATTCCAAAACCGCGTCGTTTTGCAACACGGGGTGATATTCCTAGGCAGATCATGAAACGCCGGCATTTCATGATATGCCTAGCGTACACCAGCCATATCGTGCAAACCTCACAGGGTGATATTCCTAGGCAGATCATGAAACGCCGGCATTTCATGATATGCCTAGCGAACACCAGCCATATCGTGCACATTTCACAGGGTGATATTCCTAGGCATATCATGAAATGCCGGCATTTCATGATATGCCTAGCGAACACCAGCCATATCGTGCAAACTTCACAGGGTGATATTCCTAGGCAGATCATGAAACGCCGGCATTTCATGATATGCCTAGCGAACACCAGCCATATCGTGCAATCCTCACGAGGTTATTTTACGATGCGCCCGGTATGAAGCTAGGAATATCAACGAATGCCAATGCTCTGATCGATCTGCCGCCTCTTTTATAAGGCAGATCGTGATATGCCTGGGCAAATCTTAGTCAGATCATGAAATGGCGGCGTTTCATGATATGCCTAGGAATATCTCGATATGCCCGGTTTTACGATCTGCCGCCGACATATACACTACGACATTATAATTATCAGAATCACAAAATTATTATACCAAAAAATTTTTTTTTTATCAATTCTAAGATGATCAAAAAAATCAAATAAACGCCGCCGTCTTTTTAATTAGGCGCCAAATTGCTGTCAAAAACTTGATAAGTATGGAAGAAACTTGCACATAACTAATTTCCAACATAACCTGTTACCTAATATTATACCAATACTGAAAGGTAATTTCATTGCAATATCCATGAAACAATGAGGATCTAGACATATCTTCAAATATCTGGCGTATCAGGAATTTCGTCGATGTGGTGTCAGTTACCGGGCATTGGTTACTTTTCGACAGAGAAATCGACACCAACATCACTAAAAGAAACGGTTCGCAGCTTTAGTTTAATAATGCGGATTTCCAATATTACTTTGATAATATTTGGAGATGATCCACGATGTTTATGAGGCAATCAGCATGCTTAAGCCAGTACCCTCGAAATCGGACCAAAAAACTTGATTCAACAAAGTCCCACAGTATTGACCTATTGAACGGTATGGAGTGGAGTGTCCAAGGAATTAGTTCGTTAAAACAACAAAAACTATATGCAATATAATATTTCAAAATAAACATTGTTCTTGATAGGACTCAAACTAAGAAACTGTCAAAAAACACTGTCGGATGTATGATGGAGGGCATACAACAAAACTAACGACAGGAGCGGGAAGAAATGGAAAATGATGAATTTACTTATAAATAACAATTTTTAAACAAATTTTCAATAAATTATGGAAAAACAAATCTTGATTCAGCTAGCTTCAGTACCATTAATAGGGTTTTCAATTTGGCAGATTGAATTCGAATCAGGCCTTAATAATTAGAAAAGTTCCTGAAATAACGATGTTCTATCATGTTACAAATTCGTTTTCGATTTTTGGAACTGGGAAGTCTAATTTGAGAATCGCTCGGCCGTGGTGGAGATTTGTTTTAATTAATTCGTTTGATTTTTTGTAAAGTAATTAATTATATTTTATAAGTAAACGGACAATCTTCCGAACATAAAAAGAATTATATTTTTAATAAAAGTTTTTAGCTTTTTTTATGATTTCAAGTTTTTGCATAAGTATATGATCTTGTAAATCGGATGTGAATAAAACTCAGGTTTGTAAACCTATATATATATATACTCAAAAAAGAAAGAATCCGTCAACAATGTTATATATATACATGTATATATATATATATACATGTATATATATAACATTGTTGACGGATTCTTTCTTTTTTGAGTTGCGCTTATAAAGGACTGGATGCGGGATTTAAAAAGTTTTTAAGCGCTGAGCAAGTCGAGTTCTTGAAATTTATACTCAAAAGTTTTATTATTAATACTTGTTACAGCAGAGCAATTAAACCACGAAACTAAGAAGATGTATAAACTCCGTACCATTTAAATAAGTTCTAACACTAAAACTCTCAAGATTTTATAATGAAAATATGATCCTCGTCACAGAAATCGCATATTTCTGCAACGACGTAACACTTGAGCATGTGTGTGCAACAAACTTTGCCAAAGGGCCCGATTCGGATTTTGAAATAGACATCTACATTCTATCTATATTCTTTTAGACATCACCAAGATACGATAACGATATGTTTAAGATCTAACCTGTCAAATTTGACATTTGCGCGATTCTGGAGATACTCTTGAACAATTTCCACAGGATATGACTTAGAGATCCAATTCACATCCAATAGATATCTTACTCTATCTAACGTAAAAGTGACATTGGTTGCCCGAATTGCGCTAAACTAATTGATATCTAAACCATAACGTATCTAGAATGGATCTAGTACGTGTCGTCTCTTGTGAATATCTTGAAGTTCGAATACGGCACTAAGTATAGGAAAGTAGAAACTTCTATTTCAAAGCGTATTAAATTACCCATGTCAAGATAAAACGAATGAAAATTTACTTCCCCCTTTATAATAAGTATTCTTTCCGCCATACCGCAGGCCGTCCATCATACAACATACTTCGGAAATACTGTCGGCATCAGATATGTCGGAGCGGCCAAAGTGCTCACAAATATCTGAGCACGCCTTTATTCTCAGGGCGTTAGAGTGCGTGTTCAGATATTGTGAACATCATGACCGCTCCGATATATCTGATGGCGACTGTACTGGCCGCAATAAATATTCACTTGTGTTGTTTACCTCTTAGGCTTCATAAAATTAATGTTCCCATATTAATATTTATTAATATGAATGTCTCGTACATTGTATGCGTTGCATGATAAAATGCAAGTTTATGGTGTAATAAAATGGTATTACGCTTGTGCATGGGATTTAATGATGTCCTGCTTGTTTTAGTGGGTGGGAAAGGGATGGTGGTATTTTCAGCGGCTAAGGGGGTTTGGGTGGTATTTAACATGTTTTAGAGAGAGCTGACAGCATGGATTTTGTGTTATAATAAAGAACATTTTCATGATTATTATTATCCAAACGTCAACTTTAACTTGAAAAAAGTCAAATTATCGAGACATTATTAATTTTGTTATTTTTTGCAGCAATGCTGTCAATCATTACTGCTGCAGTATTTTACCGCAACATTACTGCCGAATGCATTGCAGTCGCATTCGCAAATGTCAACATGGATTTTCCTGCCTGGATTTCTGCAGTCAGCAATGCAGTCGGCAGCAATGACGCGCTGCAACACTGCAGCAGTAATACTGGTGTAGTCTGAATCCGAACGCTGCCGGCTAGGTACGTATACTGTGTCTACCACTGCCAAAAACATTATTTGGTGACAATTATACCTACACAAGTATTCAAGTTTCAAACAAAGTAAAACTTGTACCTATATGAATAAATCTGCCCATAAACATTGAACTATTTTTACTCGTATTTTGCGCCATGAGTTGATGTTGTTTTTAAAACAAACCATAGAAGCGGAGCGTGAGTCTCGCCTCGCGACCTAAAAAGTGACATTCCATTTCCAACTGCAGCTGCAATACTGTTCATTTTACTATGGTAATTGACAATGACAGCGACGCGTTTCCATAGTAAAATGAACAGTATTGCAGCTGCAGTTGGAAATGGAATGTCACTCAAACGCGTAAGTGCCGTGGCGCTTACGACGTTTTGTACGCGTGGTATAGGTTTTATTGTTCGGTATGACTTCCCTATATAGTAATAATACCTCAATGCCTATAGAAAATATATTTTACTCATGGGCAAATAATCATATCACGAACTATATATCAAACGTTTTAAATAGGGTCCATAGCTACTACAAGTTTAGTTATAGCGTGCGTTATTGTGTCAATAATTTCAACTCGTAATTTTAGTACGGGTGGTTACTAGCTAATAAACTAAGCACATATTATTAAAGTTTACTGGCTGCCTAAGCATGCGTGTAAAATGTTTACTCCACGGGTAGCCGTATAAAAGGGGAATAATATTTTATGGTGATGATATTTTGTTAAATATTAAACTACTTAGATAAACTAGTATAAGTAACGAAACTGGGCCCTGTAACACAGGGTTTCCTAGCTCGGGACACAGGGTCGTGATATACATACATACATCACTGGCTCAGTGACCCAAAGAGGATCTTGGCCTCTGACACAAGAGAGCGCCATTCTGCCCTATTCTGCGCCACTTCACGCCAGTTGGGTATTCCGAGGGCGGACAGGTCTTTTTGGGCTTCGTCACTCCAGCGGTATCTGGGACGCCCAGCCGGACGTTTTCCGCCCGGGTGCCCCACATACGCTCTTCTCACAGCACGATCCTCCCCCATCCTCTCCAGGTGACCAAGCCAGCGGAGTCGTGTGGCTTTGATCTAGCCAATTATATTAGGCATCGCAACCAGCTCCTCTAGCTCCCTATTTTTCCTTCGCCTCCAAGTGCCATCTTCCTCTCTGATAGGCCCCAGAATCTTCCGCCAGATTTTCCTCTCCGCCACTAAGAGCTTGCTCTCTTCTTTCTGAGTCAGCGTCCAAGCTTCACACCCATACATCAAAATTGGTCTAATTACAGTCTTGTCGACTCGAATCTTGGTCGGTCTACTGATCAGCTTGGCCACTAAGACTCGATGGAGCGCTGCCGAGCATCTTAGGGCGTTTTGGACTCGAATATCTATCTCTTCCTCCCTTCGGTTGGTGTCAGTTACTGTGCAACCTAGGTACCTAAAATGATCCACACCTTTGTAGGTGGTTGCTCCAACCGCTAGGTCTTCTCTTTTCACTCTGGTGTTCTTGTACCTTTTCATTTGGAGATATTCGGTTTTCTGGTGGTTGATTCTGAGACCTATCTTCTCCCCTTCCTGCTCCACAATCGTAGCCATGGCTACACTGATATACTGGCGTGATATACTGTATGTTAAAGTTTATACAATAAACTTTTTTAATTTTTTTTTTCTTTTTCACTTAACTTCCGTGAGACTTGAACATATTAAATGCTAGTTTCTGTCCATGACTTAATCTACGTATAATTATAATTTCCGCTATAAAAACTATCCTATATCTTTTCCCGAGGCTTACGACCCGATTCGAACAATGCGTATAAGGGGCTATTCATAAATTACGTCATTTCAAATTAGGGGGTCTGGACATCGGATGACGGTAGCACGACGTAGGAGGAAACGGAGTCATTCGAAGCATAATTTTTGGATGATTTTAGGGGGGGGTCGAAAATCGTGAAAAATCGATGACGTAATTTATGGACAGCCCCTAAGGAGTCACAGCGGTGCGATTACCGATCTGTCATTGTCAAAAGTGACATTTCTTCAACCAAAAATGTCAGTTGTGACACTGTCAGGTACATTATTGAAGACATTTACGTGAACGAAGTCGCGGACGGAGGCTAGTAATTTATAATTATAATAAAAACTGCAAAAAATATACTCGTACATTTGAAGTTCTACTGTTATCATATTTTTTCCGAACTCCAAGGGAACATGCGAAGTGTAAACAAATTAACAGACGAGATACCCTCGTGTATTCACAAGCATTTTTACCACAACCAAAATGCCATAAAAACACACAATCTTCATACTTACATACGCCCTTTTAGGTCTAAAACCACCATTGTATTGCTCCATGGAAAAACGTAGTAACTACATATTGTCGGCTAAATTCGGAAACCTCGTATATTATCAGAAAAGAGATAAGCAGTTTGCAACTTTAGGTATTGTTGGCTAAAGTATCAATTAGAATGTCCTTGAAATGGAGTTACGAGGGTTGCGTATTTAGCTGCAGATATGGAGAACTGTAGTTATACGTCCTTTAGTCAGTGATACAGTATCTAATAGCTCAATAGAAGAAAGTAAGAAGTAAGTGGGATTTTTAAATGTAGTTAAAACGTTTTGGTCATTTTGCTCGGAATGCTTCCGTTTTAATTTTTATTTCGCGTTCCAGTAAATTAACTAGTAGTAAATTGTATGAAGATGGAGCTCATTTTAATTTTTACGGCGCTGCAGTAACAGTTTAATAAAAAATGTAATGGATACGTTCATTCGTTGTGAGTTTAATTGTCTTTTATTCGAGCGAGGCAAAACATTAATGTAATTCTTATATTTTTTGCACACATATTAAAAAAATGCACACAACAGGATAATATATATGTCGTAGTCAGATCGTATAATCCGCCGTATTACATTACGGCTAGCCGTTTTCAAAAACAGGGGCGTTTTGAAATGCGGCGGTTCGACGATTAGCCGGATTGTCACTGCGATACGTTCTTCAATAAGGCGGCCCACGTTTAGCCGCATCGTACATTGTAGAGTGACCAGTTCTTTCGGTCGCCTACGTAACCGGAGTTTGACAATGTTTGCAATTTAATTTATTTCTACCATGGTCCCACCGCACTACATGTGTTTCTTTTCCAAAACATTTCCTTCACAACTTAAATAGACGGAGCCCCGCAAGCGGGGCTCCTATTTCTGGGCGGTTTGCCCTTCGGGCATCTGAAGTTACCTAACGAACCTAACCTAATTACCTACCTACGCTTTTTTCCCCAAAATGTAATGTTTTCACGGACGTCTCACTTAATCAATAGGTAGGTAGGTTAGGTTCGTTAGGTAGCTTCAGATGCCCGAAGGGCAAACCGCTCAGAAATAGGAGCCCCGCGAAGCGGGGCTCCGTCTAGTTAAGTTGCGAAGGAAATTTTTTTTTTAAAAGAAACAGTCCGACAAGCTCCAGATTTGATGGATACCCCAGCGTTTGTGAGGCAGCGCCACGAGTGTTAAAAATGGGAACTAATAACTGTCAAAGCGGCGGCTAATGACTCGCTGTATTACATTACGGCTAGCCGTGTTGAAGAACGTATGGCGCCGAATACATTCCGGCGGATTCTCATTCAGCCGCATTCAATACGGCTAATCGTTAAACCGCCGCATTTCAAAACGCCCCTGTTTTTGAAAACGGCTAGCCGTAATGTAATACGGCGGATTATACGATCCGACTGCGACATATACATCTACCTAATCTTGCTAACCGTTGGTATTCGTTTTCTAGTTTTATTTGCAAGCATTTTGAGTCAACGTTAGTTACCGAATTATCCGATAGATGGCGTTCTACCGTGCGTGACTGATTCTACTTCGCGCTATTAAGATTTTTCCTTAAAACACGACCTCTGGCCGGTACTAATTAATAGTTGAGTTAATATGTATGACAGATATTATGTTACTTTACGTTACCATTACATGTATTGTTACAGTCATGGTCAAAACACACCTAGTGGGACCTAATTATAATATGTTTTTTTATAATATGTTTTTCTGACTTAAGCTATGTACCAAAAAGCTACCTATGTGTAAATTTTGTAGTCACAGTAAATTTACTGCCATCTCTCGACACACGACTAAAACTCTAAATGAAAACGTATAAAATTAGGCAAAAAAATGTATATATGTGGATAAATGATTTTTTATTTTATTTTTTTTTTATTTATTATTTTGATCCATGTTCATTCACTGATATCTATGTGTTAAAATTGTTAAATATGAAACGGTGTCATCACGCCTTCTAGCCGAGCGTAGGCTAAAGGTGTGTGCGGCATCTATTCCAGAATGACTTTTTCTTGATTTCCGAGGCACGTTTTTTCCTTAGACTTTATTCGTTTTATACGAAGTTACAATATGTCTTTGTATGTACTAATATTAAGCCCTATGGACAAGGTCCCACTATGGCCACTATATTAACATAATGTTTCTTATTTAGAGATAATACTTAATGTACAGATTCCTGAAATAAGCATAAAATCAGTGGACCCTACAAATGAAAATAAACCATAATGTAAAAACAACTCGTTTTACCAATCATAAATTATTCAACAGTTTCCGTACCAATAAACCTGTCAACAAACTGTAAAAATGTGAAAAAGTCCCAAAACAAACATCGGACAACTCCATTCGAGTGTCAAATGGGGTGAAAGTGTCAAAAGATGCAGATCGCTGTAAATATTACATCCAAGGTAAAAAGAAAGAAAATGTTTTAGATACTGATGTTTTTTCATTCGACCCTGTTGTAGGGATTAGGTAAATTCAAAGTACAGACTAGCCCAAAAATTGTTATTACAAAAAAAAATACATGACTACAGTTTATAATGTGCCGTTAGTGTGTTTTTCAAGTCGTTTGAATATGTAGCATACGTTACTAAGAGTAAGACCACAAAAATAAATCCACAAAACAATTAAGTCCTCATACAAATACAAATCGGTTCACTACTCATAGTTTAGATATGTTAATATTAATACCAACTGTATTGAAAAAGTTTATTTCATAGGAAAAAGACAGTAGGAAAACAAATAAATAACTTTCTCACGCCACTGTTCTGAAATGTGGCAATAGATGGTCTAAAACCAAGCTGGAAAGTAGGCAATAGCTGTAGCACCTGAACCACCACTACTACAATGTTTCATTGTTATCATCATCTGTCATTGGTGACAGTTCGCTACAGCAATGAGAATCATTTAAAACAAAAAAAACAATAAAAGCTCTTTTTTTGCGCAACTTTTTCCATCAAAAATAAAATTAGGTTATTTATAGAACCAATTGTTAAAAAAAAAAGAAATGACAAAACCATTCACTTCATTTTTTTTTTACAATTATCCATTCAGTTCACGCTTAAGGCGTTTTTGACTTTTGTAGCTGTTTGTGGTTTTTTTAGCAAAAACGCTTCTAATTTTCGAGTCAGTTTGAAGCAAATAACAGAAAAACGCCTCTTAAAAGTGGTAAAAAAAGCGGGATCTGAAAATACTTACTGAATTGGATAGTGTAAATTGTGTTTGACTAAAAAATATAAGAAACTCGTATCTACGCTCGCTATAAAAATGAGTTCTTCTAGTGAAGAAAATGATATTCTTACGCTGACGCCTACCGAAATTCAAGAGACAGTACAGGCAGTGGCTAGTAATTTGCTACCAGAGAAATTGCGGGCTAGTACTTATAGTTATGCAAATGTTTTCTTATTTCCTCGCAGTAGTCGTGAAAAGCACTATGTAATGCCTCGGCCGGAAACGCTAAAGATGGACTCGTATTATTCGAGGGCCTCCACTAACGTGTCGGCCCTCGAACTCACTCGTCCATCTTTTAGCGGTTTTCCGTCCTCTCCTACAATGTACTAATGAACTAAATAGCATTGACAAGACAGCATTACGAGTACCGTAAACTGTGGTTACTTTGATTCGCGGGGTAAAACTGATCATCGATTTTTGAGGAATAGGGAGTTGATTTATGAACGCAACCTTAAAACCTATCGCAATTAGAATGTAACCTTACGTTGTGATAACACAATAGCAGACGTATCCGTGAATAATTCTCATAATGTATCCCGTAAAAGGCAACACAGCCGTTGCGGCACTTGCGGCTTCATCCACTTACTTTTAGGGGATTGGACCAAATTGGGTTGTGACGTTTCAGGTGCGATTTAATTATCTTGGCTGCTCTGTAAATGTGTTTATGAGGGTGTAATTCGTGATTTTCTTTTATTTTTAAACTTAGGCTCACCTTTATGAGCTAAGATTATTAGTATTAATGGGAAAGTCGCGTACCTAGGCGAAAAAATAAAAACCGTGTTAAAATGATTATTAGATAAATGAAATCTTGATCCGATCGTTTCATTTGCTTAAAGACAAAGCTTTTTTCTAAATGCGCGCCTTTTCACACACTGGAAGTTTGATACAGCCAGTCGTGAAAAATCCAAATAAAGCGTTTAAAAAAGTATAAAAGTCTAATCATGAAATAGTTTATATCAAAGTATTCCCAGGAATCAAAGTAACCCCATTCCACAAAGAGCTCAAATCGACCGACTTTTGATGAACGTCTTTTCGCCTGAACCCTTCACATTTTTTGCAGTTAGCATATCAACTACGTACCCAAATAAATCCCAAATTTTCGCTTTCCTTAAAGAAGTAAAGCGCTGACGTTTTCATGCAAAAATATGGAGATATAGTTGTCGTAGTCAGATCGTATAATCCGCCGTATTACATTACGGCTAGCCGTTTTCAAAAACAGGGGCGTTTTGAAATGCGGCGGTTCGACGATTAGCCGGATTGTCACTGCGATACGTTCTTCAATAAGGCGGCCCACGTTTAGCCGCATCGTACATTGTAGAGTGACCAGTTCTTTCGGTCGCCTACGTAACCGGAGTTTGACAATGTTTGCAATTTAATTTATTTCTACCATGGTCCCACCGCACTACATGTGTTTCTTTTCCAAAACATTTCCTTCACAACTTAAATAGACGGAGCCCCGCAAGCGGGGCTCCTATTTCTGGGCGGTTTGCCCTTCGGGCATCTGAAGTTACCTAACGAACCTAACCTAATTACCTACCTACGCTTTTTTCCCCAAAGTGTAATGTTTTCACGGACGTCTCACTTAATCAATAGGTAGGTAGGTTAGGTTCGTTAGGTAGCTTCAGATGCCCGAAGGGCAAACCGCTCAGAAATAGGAGCCCCGCGAAGCGGGGCTCCGTCTAGTTAAGTTGCGAAGGAAATTTTTTTTTGAAAAGAAACAGTCCGACAAACTCCAGATTTGATGGACACCCCAGCGTTTGTCAGGCAGCGCCACGAGTGTAAAAAATGGGAACTAAAAACTGTCAAAGCGGCGGCTAATGACTCGCTGTATTACATTACGGCTAGCCGTGTTGAAGAACGTATGGCGCCGAATACATTCCGGCGGATTCTTATTCAGCCGCATTCAATACGTCTAATCGTTAAACCGCCGCATTTCAAAACGCCCCTGTTTTTGAAAACGGCTAGCCGTAATGTAATACGGCGGATTATACGATCCGACTGCGACATAGTCATTAGCAATTTTTACTTTAATGAGAAGATGTCACGCCAAAGGGCCTCTATGGCCCATTCTGTTTTGATAAATTTATGTGGTTTTTATCTTATTTTGATGTGACCTTGAGTCTAGAGACAAATCAGATAGGTGCTAACGAAATACAATCAGGGGCCTAGCCAAGTTGACAATCGTTGATAGAGAACGCCAATGCAAATTTAAATAATGTACGGAAATAGTTACGTGCGTGACTTTTCGTAGCATATGTCATATTTTTTCTCTACGTTACGTTTAATATTTGTCGATGTACGATTATTACTTTAGCTAGGCCTCCGGAGTCGTCGCATAATGGGAACATTTTTAACCGCACCTACACTCCTAGTACTGAACGCGTCGCTGTTATTGTCAATTTCCATAGTAAAATGAACAGTAATGCAGCTGTCGTTGGAAATGGACTGTCACCTTAAGACATTTAGCTCGTAGGTATTGGTGCGCGTAAGATGCCCGATAATGCGTCTAAAGGACGAATCAAATACGAAAACCATACTAAATTGTTACACAGAATTGGCCTTCGAGTCCAAAGGGCCGCCATTACTCTGTTTTATGGTCAGCGAAATATTATCATACAAATTCGCCGTTAGAAACGGATTTTGTAAGAATGTTTTCTTAAAATTGAGAGGAGTTTTATTTTTTCAGACGATATTTCCACGACCGACGACCAAATGTCGATTTTTTGCATTTTTTTTTTCAATACTGTCTACATTTTCGATTAGTTTTGAAATCGTAGTATATTTTTCTGTTTTACAGTATAAAATATTTTTCTTAGACTATTTATTAACAATTAAAAATTACTTAACAAAAATTTTTTTTTAGTTAGTTAAAGGTATTATTTTGTTTATTAAATATCATATTTATTAATTTAATTGGTTCATACAATAATTAAGTATCATTTGTATGTTTCATGGTGTAACTTTGTCATTGCCCTGACTACAATAGGTACCTAAATGTATCGTTGTCTAGCCATACAGAGTTGTCTGACCGGCCGTTTAATGAAATCGGTCATTATGTGAAGTGCCCGTAAGCTATCGCTGTAGATAAGATTAGGAGGGCATTTTTGTCGACTTTTCTATTCCGAGTCAGGGATGGCTCTTTTTTATTTACTTAAAATGTTCTATTATTTTATCACAGTATGACGTAGGTAAAATAGTGAGAACATTTATTATTAAAAGAAATCAACATCATCATCATCATCTCAGCCATAAGACGTCCACTGCTGAACATAGGCCTCCCCCTTTGGGGGGGTGAATGCCATAATCGCCACGCTTGGCAGGCGGGTTGGCGATCGCAGTTGAGTACACCGAATTTGAGGGACGCTGCTGCCCGTCCACCGGTGGCCTTGGACGTAGTTTAAGGACATTCCCGGGTCCTCAAAGAAATTAACAAATATTAATAAATAAAGCCTTATTGAGCTTTTTGTGAGACTTAGATTAGACCAAGATTAGATACACTTGCACCATCCCACTAATCCGGGGTTAAACTTTAAAGGATGACCCACGTTTGACTAGGCCGTGTCCGGGCCGGAGCATCCCAGTATACTATAGATAGGTTATGTTAGATTTGTTATATTATGGCAATTCTGAAAAGTTACGCGTTTCTGAGAAAAACCAAATTATGACCAACGAAAATGTGGGTGACTGGGTGTCCTTCTGGTTCCCTAACAACGTCTGTCCTAAAGTCACTTGCCCTAACTGGTTTGTCCTAATGGGCACATGCCCTAACGACCATTTGTCATAACGATTATTTTCCATAATGTAAGGACTAATATTATGATTTAAAACTTTATGGGAAACAATAGAGACCTGTTAACCCTTGCTGGCTCATCTTATCAAGAACCTTTAGTGAGTCATTTGGAACTAGCTTATCAGAGTAGGTGCTCCTAATGTGAGCGCACAGTAGTTTAGATTATTGTACCGTTAGATGGCCACATTATAAAAGGATTAGAGTAATGGTTGTTTTAGTATGTGTTTATTGTTGTAGATTTATTTACTATCGCCTCTTAGTCACTACTTGTAGGAACTAAATTGGGAAACAAATAAGTTTGTGGCAAAAATTTCATTTTTGGTACAAGCTTTTATCGCTGACTGTACTTTTCCTACGACGGACAACTAATACTCATCGAGACAATTCTAAAAACCCCTAACACAATTAGGTTGCGTTGTTTCATTACAGAGTTCCTATGACCACCTCCTGTCTCCATCATCAGACCAGCTCGATGGTACCATAATATTGCATTGTCATCAAAATTTCAGCTCAATTGGAAACCGGGAAGTGGATAAAATTTAACTTGCAAGATTTGATTACAGACCGACAACGGGACAGGTGAAACTAAATAAAAGCTTGTAAAAATAATAATGTTTCAGTTGAAATGGGATTCAAAAAAACTTATGTTAATGAATATACAGTAGTTGGTATTGGGAAAAGTGTGTTAGGAAAAGTATGGGATTTTAAATGTTTTTTGTTTCATTATCTTCATTTGTGTCATAACGGTTCGAGGTGTAGGTAAGTACAGTCGCCATCAGATATATCGGAGCGGCCAAGGTGTTCACAATATCTGAACACGCGCTCTAACGCCCTGACAATAGAGGCGTGTTCAGATATTTGTGAGCACCTTGGCCGCTCCGATATATCTGATGGCGACTGTACAGCAACTTCATTACTCATTACATTCTAGCTTCGCCAAAAAAATAACAAATAGGTTATTTTTGTTAAGATTGTTTCAGTTAATAATCCTTTAGAAAGATATAACTTGAATTGATTTTTAAAGGCACTTGCATATTAGTGACTGACATTGTGCAATATCTAAGCAACCCGTGTATTCTCTAGTAATCTGCATTCACATTAGAATATTTTGAACAGTATAGACTTGGTCTTCGGAAGTTTTGAAGTCTTCGAAATGAAGTTGTCAACCAACCTAAACATCAGTGATCTTTGGCATCTAATACACGTCGTGAAATTGTAATGTAATCCTATCGTTTTCACTTGGCTGCACTGCATTTAGGCACACAAAGTATCCCAGTATAATAAAATTCATTGATGGGTTAAGAGGCCCACTGATTAACAGTCCGCCGGACGGTATCGGCCTGTCAGTTAGAACAAAATTTTGACATTTCCGAACAACGGACAGGCCGATACCGTCAGGCGGACTGTTAATCAGTGGGACCCTTACAGTCATTGATTGGCAATCAAGACAGCAATGTTTGTTACTGAAGCATATTTCAAGTTAAAACAGTTCAATAAGTTCTTATGAATATCAAGAAATAAGGCAGTTGGAAGAATAACTTGAAAGATTAACCAATTCTGGATAAATTGAGACCTGAAATGAGTCAGGATGGCCGTCCACAATGAAATTATCAGCAGAAACATCCTCACCAGTAAATATTAGCCAAACGCGTCTGCAAAATGTTAATTATGAGCAGACGCTTTGATGCATTGATGAGATTATAAGCAGCCGTAAGGTTCGCCGCAGATGTGGTGATTATTTTCGGGCGTGCGCAGCGTAGCACGACAAATGCAGATAAAGATTTGAACACAATGAACTTGTAAAAAACCGCCGAGACAACCGATATCTAGTTTCAATTATTGTTTTCCATCGTATTTTCTCGGAAACGTCCATATTAGTCATGCTAATTCAGCACTTTTTGTACTGAAACTGACTGAAATACGAGTAGTATGACACGTTCGTAAGTTTCCGTGAAAACACAATGGAAAATAATTATGCAAAGCATCTGTATCTGTGATATCTTACTGTAGGTAAGGCCGCGTTCCCACTAACGACAGTAATTGTCTGTCAATACCTCCGCTTAAATACTCGTATCCAAAGACACGATAGGACGATTACCGTTATCGTGTCGTGTGTGTGAACACAAACCAACATTACCTACAGGTCATGACGCACGACTATCTGTCGCCGTTATATTGTTGCCGTTGTGGTTGACTAATTAGTTTTACTCCAAATGATACTTCTTAGGTAAAAATTACTACATCTTATAAAAGAAAGTCCCCCGTCTGTCTGTCACTATGTCTGTGTGTTCGCGACAAAGTCATAAACTACTGAACGGATTATCATGCGGGTTTCGACTATCCATAGAATAATTTCTGAGTAAGGTTTAGGTGTATAATTTGTTTAAGGTTTTGTGTAACCCATACGAGGCCGGGGCGGGTCGCTAGTTACTAATATATCGAAAAGCTTCTTGGACTTTAATTCCCTACGTATGTTCGGTATGTTCGGCGCACCGCTGTATTATAATAGTAGTAAAGAAAGTCGGCCGTCTGCGCTTGGCCTTAAGCAGCGGTCCCGGAATGTTTATTCAGATGCGGCCCATCGCTAAAGAGTGGCTCGATTTACTGGAAATTAAGAGGGCGTCAGCCGATGGGGCTAGAACAACAACGGGGGACAGAAATATCTTTGTAAAAATACGGGATAACTGCTTTTTAAGTGTGACTATTGATTTGAGGGCTTCTTAGAAAATAATATTATGAAGGTTCATGAAAGAAAAGGAAACTGAAAAATGAAAACAACTATATTGCAATGAGCTTGCCTTAACAGTTATATTCATAGCTTGCGCGTCCATTAATGGTCCCTGTGACACTTCATAGGTATTTAATATAGAGTAGTTGTCACGTAAAATGTTTGTAGACATTTTTTGGAAATAAAGCATATTAATCTAATACCTTTAAACGAGCAATTCTTGTATGTTTATTAATATATTTTGGGGATCTCGGAAACGGTTCTAACGATTTCGATGGAATTCGATGGAAGGGGATTTTCGGGGGCGATAAATCGATCTAACTAGGTCTTATCTCTGGGAAAACGCGCATTTTTTAATTTTTATGTTTATTATCTCCTAGATACGATTTAAATACGTAACACAAGGAATCACGTCACCATCATTACTATCCCATCACCGATTACATCATCATCATCATTAGGCCTTGTGCATCTTTACACATGATTTAAGCAGCATCTATGACTTATTAACTAGCGACAGCGTCGCTCGTGGCTAACCCGATCCTTGAACGGCACAGTCGCTCACATTTCCGAGGATCCGCATCGAGGCGACCCTCATCGCGCATGTGTTTTATTGCCCGTTTTCGGGCCAAGTCTTGAAACCAGGACCTATCATGGGTTTCGCGACCTCTTAGAAGGCTGTTTCTCCACTCCACGCGGTTTAGAGCTAGGTCTTCCCATGAGTCGCAGTTGATGTTAATATCACGAATAACTTAGGTACCTACTTTACAATGGTGGAAGGTATAATAAGTTTTCTGCCAAGAAACTGCTATGCCAGTTTGGCAGATTTATTTATTTATTTATATGAGCCTAGAGTGTCCCACTGCTGGGCAAAGGCCTCCCTCCTCCCTTTCCACGTATCCCGGTTTTGACCCGTCTCCCACTAGTTCCTATCAAAGGCGTCAAGGTCATCTCGCCAACGCCGTCGAGGTTTGCCGCGACCCCGGGTTTGATGTGTGACCCAATTGGTTGCTGTTTTTGGCAGATAAGTAGCAAAAATTAATGTAACATTTATTTTTATTAGGGTTCCGTACCCAAAGGGTAAAACGGGACCCTATTACTAAGACTTCGCTGTCCGTCCGTCCGTCCGTCCGTCCGTCTGTCCGTCTGTCTGTCACCAGGCTGTATCTCACGAACCGTGATAGCTAGACAGTTGAAATTTTCACAGATGATGTATTTCTGTTGCCGCTATAACAACAAATACTAAAAACAGAATAAAATAAAGATTTAAGTGGGGCTCCCATACAGCAAACGTGATTTTTAACCAAAGTTAAGCAACGTCGGGCGTGGTCAGTACTTGGATGGGTGACCGTTTTCTTTTTGCATTTTTTTCCAGTTTTTTTTTTTGGTTTATGGTACGGAACTCTTCGTGTGCGAGTCCGACTCGCACTTCCCCGGTTTTAATAATATAAAAATACATCATAGAAAACGTCGAACGCCTAGGCCTGGACCCGGACCATTCTAACGTCAAGTCATCTTTTATTTATGTCTTTATCACAAAATATGTTTTTCCTGAATTTAATCAGAATTTATTTCAACACCAAATGACATTATCCACTACTGCAAAATTCCGAGAGTTATGAAAGCAGTATTGAAAAAACATCTCGTTAAAAATACATCTCCATGAAAAGTGTACAGTCAGCAGCAGAAGTTGCTAAGCGGGCGAGGTGTTCAAAACTACCATGACGCGCTCTTATTCTCTTAACAATAAAGTCGCGTCAAGATCATTTTGAACACCTCGCCCGCTTAGCAACTATTGCTGCTGACTGTAGCAACTTGTTGAAAGGGCAACATTCGCGTCAAATTGCCTAAAAGCCTACATGTAAATATTTCTCGGCACTTTTATGCAAAATTTAAGGTGTATTAAAACTACACTGGTACTACTTTTCATGTAGCCCAGGAGCTAGTTGGGTAAAAATGTCTGTTTTGAGAATTATTATTACAATAGTTAACTATTTGTATCGTTTCCAAGCAAAACGTCTCACTTTGTCGAGTTTGTCGCTTACCATATTTAAGGACACTTTGAATGGTTATTCATTTAACATCATCTGATTTATTTAAAACAAAATATGCCACTCGTTGCCAATTTCCTATTTTTCGCGCTTGTATCGTAAATAACTCAGTTTTCGCCTAGTATGAAGAAGGCCTTCCACGCTTCATCGTGTGCAACTACCCCTTCACCCAGGGTTTTCCTCCAGTGGTCGCGATCTTCAGCCTCACTGCACTATTTCGCTCAGAAGCGGTATCATGGTCGCATTTTATCACCTGTCATGCCATGCGTCACTTTCGCACTTACATATTTGTTAGAACGTGATAGGCACGGTGACAAATGATAAAGAGCCGACCATCTTATGTCTCAGTCTTAGTCATTTGTGGAAGTGCCACACTCTTATGGACGCAATTTAAATTAACATCTTATTGATGTTACAGGCCAATGATGATGATGCTGATTGTAAATAACAATTTTGTGTTGAGTACTCGTTTTGTACAAAGCAATAACCGTCACCCATGGCCAAGTGCAAGACCACAGGGGTTGCAAGTAGAGATGCCACGAATATTCGGCAACTTTCGGTATTCGGCCTATTCCACCACTTTGCCGATTTCGGTCGAATAGTAGGCAACATTCGGCCGAATACCGAATATCTGTTGCACCTACCTAAAATGAAAAATTACACAAAAAATAACCAAAAACTAGGTATACTCGTATTTAATATTTAAAATGTATTGGAAAGTAGTTGAATACGAAGGCACGTTTTTGAGCGTTTGTTGATTACAAAATATTTTATTTTTATCATGGGTCTGATTTGACGGACTCTCGGGTCGGAAGGACTAAATTAATTAATTAATTCTGTTCAACATAAGAATATATCTTAGCAAACGTTGTGCTTTGTTGGCGAACAATTTTCATAATAATTGTGACTCAAAATGTTCGCATGTCCTGCCGAATATTTAGTCGCCGAATATTCGGTATTCGGCCGAGAGAGGGACCGAATATTCGGTATTCGATATTCGGCCAAATTCACTATTCGGGGCATGTCTAGTTGCAAGTGCGCTGCCGGTTTTAAAAATAATTTTAATCACACAAGACTCAATATGATTTTTTTTAGGAATATATATAAATATTATTGTATTTTTAAAAGATGGCTCCCAGTCCACATATCCATTAAAATCGGCTCCATACAACGCAAACGCGTATGTAAATGAGCATTTCAATACTGTATCGAAAAACCATTCAGACTGTACATGTCGAACAATAAACAGCCAATTAATATAACGTAATTTATTTTATTTCAATATTAATGGAAGCTTCCGGATTTTAGTATTTAAATATTGGTTGCGACTCGATTAAAACGGTGCTTTGGGGGCATTCCACTTCCAAAAGGTTTACTCTGTCGGGGTCTTCACGCGCAAAAATCTGCAATTGTATCATATTTTACTATTAGAAGTATTTGAACAAATTAAATTATCTGCCGCGATTCTAGCAGAGGACGCTGGTTCGATTCCAGCCTGGGGCACTGGAGGCCTTGGTCACTTTTTCTTAGTAAATGACATTTATTTCAGTGTATCATATTTTGTACGGATAAGAGCATTTTCACATTGTCTAATCCGCGCGATATCGGATGTCGGAAGAAAGTAAAATGTAAGATATTATATGTGTTTCTCTGTATTTATTTATGCATTTAATAAATCATTATTACTAAATAATTTTTAAGAAAAAAAAACCGACTTCTATGGGGGCCGGTGAAAAGATCATTGTCGATGGTGCACTATGTAGAAAAGGAGGTAAAACCACCCACTTTTCTACTAGCATTTCGCTTCTGTAAGGGTCTTAGTTCTAGCCTAACCCAGTCCACTCCTCTGATAGCAGTTCGGTTCTGTGAGGATCGCAGTTCGAACCTAATCAAACCCACTTTTCAAGTAGCATTTCGTTTCTGTAACGCTCGCAGTTCTAACCTAACCTAACCCTTGTTTGGTTCTGTGGGGATCGCAGTTCAAACCTAACCTAACCCACTTAACGGCACATGCGGTGCGGTGTATGGGGGTTTGAGCGGGTGGGGCTAGTAAGATTGGCATCATCCTACATTTTATGGTAGGTAATCATAGTGGTTTATTTAGTTAAGGTATCATAGTGGTTTTCTGGGTCAAGGTCCGGGTCTGAGTCCGGGTCCGAGTCCGGGTCCGGGTCCGAGTCCGAGTCCGAGTCCGGGTCCGGGTCCGGGTCCAAGTCCGGGTCCGATTCCGGGTCCGAGTCCAGATCCGAATCCGGGTCTGACTCCAGGTCCGGGTCCGGGTCCGGGTCCGGACCGGATCCGGGTATGAGTCCGGTTTTGAGTCCGAGTCCGGGTCCGAGTCCGTGTCCGAGTCCGGGTCCGAGTCCGGGTCCGAGTCCGGGCCCAAATCCGGGTCCGATCTGGGTCCGAGTCCGGGTCCAAGTCCGGGTCCGAATCCGGGTCCGAGTCCAGGTCCGGGTCCGGGTCCGAGTCCAGGTCCGAGTCCGGGTCCGAATCGGATCCGGGTATAAGTCCGGTTCTGGGTCCGATTCCGGGTCGCAGTCCAAGTCAAAATCGAAATTCGAAATCACCAAACGTGTACTATGCGTCGTTGAAGAGTTCTGTTCTGGTCATCATCAGCTGTTCCACTTCATCAAATGCGACAGTTTTTAATGTAAATGCTTGAGTTTATAATGAAAATACAAAAAAAATCTATACTTATGCCTTTAATATTTGAGGAGATCCCTTGACTCGAGCTTGACAAAAATGTGGCTTAAAAACTTAACTTGCTTAACAAACATAATGAAGAGGAAAAATCACCAAACGTGTACTATGCGTCGTTGAAGAGTTCTGTTCTGATCATCATCAGCAGTTCCACTTCATCAAATGCGACAGTTTTTAATGAAAATGCTTGATTTTCTGATGTAAATACCAAAATCTCTATACGCTTGCCTAATTTAAGATTTGAGGAGTTTCCTCGATTCCTCATGGATCCCAACATCAGAACTCTAGCTTGACAAAAATGTGGCTTAAAATCTTAACTTGCTTAATAAACATAACGAAGACGACAAATCGCCAAACGTGAACTATGCGTCGTTGAAGAGTTCCGTTCTGATCATCATCAGCAGTTCCACTTCATCAAATGTCACTTTATTGGATGTATATGCTTCATTTGTTGATAAAAACCCAAAAATCATTATATGTATGCCTTAAAGATTTGAGGAGTTCCCTCGATTCCTCATGGATCCCATCATCAGAACTGGGTTTTGACAAAAACGGGACCAATCTGTATGCATATACATACAATCAAAAAAAGAATTTTCAAAATCGGTCCAGTAATGACGGAGATATGGAGTAACAAACATAAAAAATAAAAAAAATAAAAATAAGAAACATACAACCGAATTGATAACCTCCTTCTTTGAGATTTGGAAGTCGGTTAAAAATTAATGTGGGTTGACACATTATTGCGTATCAGCATCCACATCCGAAAACGGTCTAAAGCGGCCGACACAGATCAACCCCTAGGCAGTTTTCTGTGGCGGTCATCCAGTGTCGTCTTAACGTCTAATGACCCCGACGAAGAGTCCCCGGTAAGACTACCAAACAAACCTTATACACCGTTAGTCAACTGTTATTTTAATACTCATACCTACACCTAACTCTCAGCTACCAAACCAAGAAGTGCACACAATTTTGCACCTTATTCCATTACAATAGACAGATATTTATCCTAAACATAGTTACGTATTATTAATTATTACGTATTAGTATTACGTAAACATATTTTCCTCTAAATCCATTGTGTTTGTTTTAACTCACGTGCAAAGATATGAAGGAGGGCCAATGAACAAAGAAAGCGAGATTTGGAAAAACATTTGATTTCACCGTCGAGAAATTAGAAATTGGCTTTATTATTTCCTTTTATTGGACTGTTTTTCTTGGCGAAAGTTCCTGGGTTTGGCGCGGTTTTGAATAAATATTCGAAGCGAAGAATTGAAATGAAATGTTTTGAAAGACATCGGTTTATTTAATAAAACCGTAGTAAAGGGCCCACTGATTAACAGTCCGCCGGACGGTATCGGCCTGTCAGTTGTTCGGAACTGTCAAAATTTTGTTCTAACTGACAGGCCGATACCGTCCGGCGGACTGTTAATCAGTGGGGCCCTTAAGTCTAATGTAGAAAATTTATTTATATACATATTAGCGATATCCAAAATGTTTGTGCAGATCACTTTTTGTGTCCGAACTAAATCTTTAATGTTGAGTTTCTTTCTTGTTGCTTTCTTATAAATTGACATTAATGTAATTTGTACTGTAATCATACGTTGTGAAATAAATTAATCTAATCTAATCTCAGAGAGGGCAGTTTTGGGCATTTTATAATTGTTTGGAATGACAATACTAACCGATTTTGTGCGAGAAAATCCCAAAAATTCTGTCTAGAAAACATTTCAAAATCGTTCAAGCTCAATACTAACTCGTGGCTTTCAATTTGAAAGCATTTTTTCAATTCATTAAGATTGTCGATACTGGCTGTGACAGTTTAAATACTACACTTTAAACTCTCGCGTTTAGCACACACAGTTAATTACACACACACCTTAAATACTGTTGTGTGTGAAAACCGCTTCCACTAACATGCTTATCATCCTCGCGTTGTCACGGCTTTTTTCAACGACTCATGTCGACTGCCATCTGACCTATCAACCTACACGGGAAAGTAGGATTGGATTAGTCCGGCTTCCTCATGATGTTTTCCTTCACCGTAAAGCTAGCTACTGGTCAGTATCAAATAAAACTCATTAGTACACGTGTAATATGGGTGCATATAACTTACTCAAAAATATGTCCCACAGTTCATAATTCCCTGACATAAGAGCTAGGGGAAAAAGTGGATGGACTGTATGAGAGATGATATGAAACGAACGCAAGTGAATGATGAAATGACGGGCGACAGAGAGGTGTGGAAGAGAAAGACATGCTGCGCCGACCCCAAGTGAATGGGAGAAGGGCAAGAGAATGATGATGAAGAGCTAGGGGAAATATTTTTGAGTACGACGTGTGCACCCATATTTTTACACTTGACTGTAGGTACGAACCTGGATTTGAACTCGCAACCTCCTGGTTTAAAATGCTCTTAGCGCTACCAGCGCTCTACAACGTGCTCATCAGTGTAACAATTGTAATTGTAACATTCCATTTATGATTGCAGCTGCACTACTAGTACGAAAGCCTCCGTGTTATTGTCAATTTCCATAGTAAATTGAATGGTAGTGCTGCTGTCGTTGGAAATGGACTGTCACCTTAATGTACACTATGTACAGAATTAGATTTCCCGCTGTGACTCCTAATTACTCCGTCAATTTTGTTGTAATGCCACTTGGAGACGACGCAGGCCGCTCGTATAAATAGACGTTAACACGTTACTTGTTTTACATATTGTACGTAACACACGATGCTATTATAGTATTTTGTGCAACAGGTAGGTACTTAAAATTCTAGGGCCGAAGACAGGCCCGAGAAAACAAAATACACCACAATTTCAATAGGCCAATCAAATTAAAAAAAAAGATTTTTTCATTCAGGAGTTGTAGAAAAATGTACCTATGCAAACATTTTCTCAGCTTTTTGCTTGTAGTTCATAAACGCTACGTCCGACGGAAAATTTGCTCTAATAATGATTAAAATTGACATCTGAGGATCCGAAAATATATGAATATAGTGTTAGCGCGGTTTTGAACGTGCCCTAACTGACAGCGTATGTCATCGAGGCACTCTCTGGGAAGATGGATTCCCGCGAAAGGGACGATAGCGTCGGTCTATGCATTGTCGTGTACTCAGTCCAAGAATAAATCGTTTACTCAAGACCTAGTGCGTTTACCTGTTATTAGTTCAGAAGTGAGATATTATATATTCATGCTCACAAAATATTTCGGTCAAATAAATTAATTCTCGTACGAAATCGTAGTGTTGGGAAGTAGCATCATTACGCACAAAATGGACGCGTATCTATTTCGATAAAAAGCACTAAGTTTTGGGTCGCGAAGTGTTCAGACGTATTGCACAAATGCCTGGTTATATGTGTGAATTGTTACAAATAAAATAAATGAGGAAAAGTACGTAAGTACAGTATTATCGTCTGCCGGTAAGTTGTAACACTTTAGGGTAGCCACCCAGTGTTATAAACGTCTGAATGTTATTATAGATAGATACGTTATAGGTTAGAAAAGTAGATGTTTGTTTGGTAAGAATTTGGTGGTTAATATACGTTCTACACGGGTATTAGAGTAGATAGGTCAAGGTCGGAGACCAGAAATGTTGTTTTTAATCTTCACATATACGCTTTTGGCTATATTTAGAGGATAAAACTTACCGGAATGGTAGGTCATCAATCATCTATAAATCGTCGCATTTAGCGCATCCATTGTTCGTTCCTGCATTGTGCTGGGACATAAATACCTTGTTTTCTTTGGAGTTTACACATTTCGCAATTGAAATACATTTGTAACATGGTTATACTACGTATAAATGGCTTTAACTTGGTAAAACGGGTTGAAACAGTGTTGTTTATTACTGTCGCGGTAAACATTGACGTACGTCAATGACAGTTGGTTTGTTGTCTGTGGTTTTGCACAGACAATCAGTCATACATAAAGAGTATTTATGAATAAACATTTGGTATGTGTTCTTTTATATTTTGCAATTCGTAGTTATAAATAATGTCCTTATTTTTAGCTTTCGAAATTAGTAATTCTTTTTATTTTTGGTGACTTCGGTTTTCTGTAAATTGGATCCGGTCAGTTGCGATGTCATTGAATGGGAAGTTTTCCATTCACCACTTTGTCTGTGGTTTTTGCCATTTGATTTTTCGCTTGATCACTGGGATATTCCGTGACAAGATGTAAGACGTAATTTCGACATCAGGTCGGCAATTAATTCATGGGGTATGTATTTTATTTAAAGATTGTATTTCCTAAAACTCGGTTAAATTCGGTGTTCAATGTTTTAATCGTGGATATATTTTGTTCCAGCTTGGCCCAAAATATGATTAACCTAGCTTCCTATGCGCCGGTAATGGCGGCATAACCTTTTCACCTCTTTTAAACCAACTTGGTGAGTTGTCCCCACTTTCTAAATATACGGAAGGAAAGACGAAGTTGTTTATTGTCAATTGCAATTAGCTAATGTCGTGTTTTGGTGTGATTTTCCAGCAATCCCTTTACAAATATGAGGCATCATTTTGTTTCACCGCGTGTGCCTACGTCGCCACGTCTGGTGTCTAATATAAGGGACTCGGCTTAGAAACCGGTAAGGATTTTTAATCTCATTATGTCCGCAAGCTAAATCGCGCTTTGTCCCAATTAAATTAAAAATATAATATATTTTTTATAACATAACCTCGCTAAAACCTAGAACATTTTCTTTGTTTCTAGGGTCCCTTCTTGGCTTGGCCTGTCCCTTGGCTTGCCTTCTTCATCTTCTTGGCCCTATGGCTTTTGGAAGATCTAGGGTGGTGTCGCACCATGCTAGTTGAGAAGCCGTCTTCTCCACTTAATTTTTGGACTCGAGGTGAAGTGTTTATACGATAAAACTGTGAGTTAAAAACTTATATTTACATTAGTGACTGTGTTCCTTTGATGGAAAGGATAAACAATATTTAAGTCTGAATTTCTTTTTAACGTGAACTTTCTACATGGTAAATTCTATTATTATTATGAAACCTGTAATTCCTATGTAGGATTTTGTGTGTATTGCAGGCCCGAGTATGCCTGAGATGTACTTAAGTTAAATTTAATTAGTAATAGTTACGGTATATAATTTAAATTTTAAGTGTTGAGGCCGTAGCAGGTCCTATTGTGGTGTAAAGTGAATAAAAGTATTTAGTAAATAAATTTGTATTTTCATTTGGATATGTCATACGTTTGATGAGGATAGTATCCTGGCGTCCTAATTTAAATATTTGGATATCTATTCTCACTCCATAGTGGCAGAAACCACGACCCTATCTATGCTCGTAGTTAGCCGTAAGCATTTTTGAATTTTTAAGTAGGTAGATCTTGGGGGTTCTGGACCACTTACCCAGAGCTCACCCTCACCTATTACAGTGGCGTGCCCAACGTATGGCCTATGGAGTATGACATTTCCAAGTGAAACATTTTAGAAATATTTTAGTATTAAGGTTGTTGTCTACGTCACAAGGCGGTTAGCCCGGACTCCCGTGGTCGCGTTCCGATACTTCTCTTTCCTTTGGTGCTCGTTGCTGGTGAGGAGCGCCTCCACCGCTCCGGTGTGACGCCTCGCGTGGTCCGGTAGGAGCTAGGCCTTCCAAAGCCTGCTGTGATGCCGCTGAGGACCCTGGCCGCTCCGGCCTGGGTGGTTCGGGTAGGTGTGGCGATGAAAAGAAACTCAATGTTTCACATGCACGTATATTTTACGTTAATCTACACTTATTCGTTCGTACACTGACGCCTGATGCGTGACAATCGTGACACGACAACTACTATTCTTAGAAAATAACTATACTGAAAACACACGCGGCGTGGTCAATGGCTGCGGCCAAGTCTAGCTTCAAACCCGGCAGGAATGCAACCTACGTGCGTTCGCTACAACGCTCCGAATCGTCCTGGTCCGGAAATAGAATCCATCGATATGAAGTTTTACCATAATGAATGTAGTGACATACCATTTAAGTTACGCTTGAGCCTCTAGGAAATTGGCCTACGATTATTGCACACGGCACATGTGAAAGGTGCTTGCACTTGGCGTAAACATTCCTGCGGGGGGGAGGCCAGAGTTGAGCTGATACCTTGAAGCACAATGGATTAGCTAGTCTAACTTACAGCACTATCAAACATTGACCACAGCAAAGTGGTGACATGAAAGAACAAGTAACCAACTAAATACTTATAAAGAAACAGTACCTAGTACAGTTGCAATTAGAAATCAGTGAGTCATCTTGATATAAATAAATTCAATTTAAACAGTAGGTACCATAAGTTGTTAACATGTGACAATACCAAAACATAACTTATAAATTAATACAGTTAAGTACACTCTACTGGTAATTTACACAATTTGACAACGGGCCGGATTAAGTCGCCGCCCTGAGTTTTTAATTTAACTGATCGTACAATATCATCTGCACCTTTAAATAATTGAATCACTCTACCTCTACGCCAGTGGAGAGGGGGTGCAGTTTCATCCTTGATTAATACTAAATCATTTAAAGCCATGTTAGGAACATGATTGTACCATTTGAGTCTGGTTTGCAAATTATTAAGGTAAGTAATATGCCATTTAGCCCAAAAGTTTTGTGAAATCTTTTGTAAAGACTGGAAATGTGATAAACATGCTACATTAGTGTCTTTCCACGGGTACTCAGGTACCGATAGCAATGGTTGCCCTATAAGAAAGTGGCCCGGAGTGAGTACTTCCAAGTCACATGGGTCCTCGGATAAAGGAACCAGAGGCCGTGAGTTAAGCACCGATTCTACTTTGGTAAATACGGTTGAAAGACCCTCGAAGGTCAGTATGCGGTCCCCTAACTCACGCTTGAGTAGGTTCTTACTACTCTTGACTGCGGCTTCTACCAAGCCTGACATGTGAGGGGCACCAGGAGGATTGAACTCCCAGCGGACACCTTGGCGACGAAATTCCTCCTGGAGGACAATTTCGTTGTCAAGTAAGAACTGACTAACCTCCTTGAGGTATGAGCTAGCACCTTTGAAATTTGTACCTTGATCGCTCCTGACTAAGGCGGGCAGCCCTCGTCGACTGACAAACCGTGTGAACGCCGCAATGAAGGCCTCGGTGCTCAGCGACGAGACGAGTTCAAGATGTACGGCTTTCGTTCCTAAACATACGAAAACACACAGATAAGCTTTGAGTGATTTAGCATTTCTGAGGTGACTACTTTTGACCCAGTAGGGACCGGCAAAATCGGTTGCTACTCCTGAAAAGGCACGAGCCGCCGTGACTCGGTCCGCTGGCAAATCTGCCATAAACGGGGCCTGCGTTGAAGCGTTGAATCTGAAACACGACATACAGCTATTGATTACGCGGGATACCACACGTCGCGCCGACGGGATCCAGTAACGTTGCCGGAGTATATTGATGAGTGCGCTCGTTGAAGCGTGACAATAGGTACGGTGATAATGCTGCATCAACATTTGAGTCCATTTATGGTCTTTAGGTAGAAGGTATGGGTGCTTAGCATCGTAACGTAAGCATGAATGCCGCAGTCGCCCTCCGACGCGAATGAAGTGATTCTCATCTACGAAAACGCTGAGTTTTTGAAGTGACTTGCAAACAATCTTGCCTCCTTTCAATAACACGATTTCATCTCTGTAAGCATCCAGTTGAACGTACTTAATCCAGTGGTTCATTGCCTCACGATTTTCGTCGATCGTTAGCGTAGGGCGAACGTTCCGTTGCGCTTCCGGCAAACGAACGTTCTTACAAAATCGCAATACGTATGACGTCACATTGATAAGCTTGTTGAACGAACTGACTCGTGATAACGGAAACTCCTCCCATGACTTCTCGGCCGGCGTAATGTGATGTAACTGTTTGAATCCGGGTAAATCTGGTGACATGGTGACCGGCATCGTCGGCCACTGTGACTCATTCGTCAGTAACCATTCTGGGTTCCACCAAAGATGAAACCCGATGAGGTCCTTCGCCGTAGCCCCCCGCGATGCGACATCGGCAGGGTTCGACTCCGATCTGACATACCTCCATGTCATAGGTCGGGTTGACTGTTGAATATCTTGAACACGGTTACCTTCAAAAGTCTGTAGCACATGAGGCTTTGTGTTCAACCAACATAGCACAATTCTGGAATCTGACCAAGCATTTATGCTGTCAATCTGAACTGATTCCTCGTATGCCGCTGCGACGTGGTTTAATAACTTATAAACCAGGTGAGCTGCATTTAACTCGCTCTTCGGAATGGTTTGTTTGACTCTCCTTGACGCTACGCGAGTCTTAGCTATCACTAACCGTACTAGTACATTCCCTGACGCGTCCTCAGTCCGGAGGTACACGCAGGCTCCGTAGCCGAGCTCCGACGCATCTCCAAAGCCGTGGAGGGAGTGTGACACCGCACCGGGCAGAGTGACGCACCGCGGAATCTGTAGCTGACTCAAGTGATGTAGATCTTGAATGAGTTCATTCCATTGAAGGTCTTGAGTATGGGACAGTGGCTCATCCCACTGTAATCCATCTGTGAACAGTGATTGTAAAAACAGTTTGAATCTAAATATGATTGGTGCGCAATAGCCACACGGGTCATACAGTCTAGCTATGGTACTCAATATGCTACGTTTCGTCGTTGGTTGGCCCAACGGTATGTTGAGTTGATACGACATGGAATCTGACATGGGGTTCCACTGTATCCCTAATACCTTTATGAAACTCTTGTCGTCAGTGTCAAACTGACGAGGCATCTCACAATGCTCCTGCGGAAGATCCTGTAATAATTCTCTGCGGTTAGACGACCATTTGCGTAACTCATATCCAGCGCTCCGCATGAGTTCTATGAGTTCTGATTTGAGTTCTTGGGCCTCGGTGAGTGAATCAGCCCCAGTGAGGATGTCGTCAACATATACATCTCTGCGCATGATATGAGCAGCCGGTGAGTCTGGATGCTGGGCTTCCCAGTCATCAGCTAATCGAAGTAAGGTCCTTATCGCGATGAAAGGACTGGAGCGTAGTCCGTATGTATTGGTATTTAACTCATATACCTGTACATCCTGCGACGGATCCTCGCGCCACAGAATCAGCTGATAGCGCCTATCGCTGGGGTGTATCCACGTTTGCCGGAACATCATTCTGATGTCGGTCGTGAAGACAACTTGATGACGTCTGAAATTTAACAATATTTGAGTGATATCATTTTGAAGCGGTTTGCCTGAGTGAAGGCATTGATTGAGCGATACTCCGGTGCTTGAGTTAGCTGCAGCGTTATATACGACGCGGATCTTTTCGGATCCCTTTTTGAAAATTCCGTGGTGGGGTATTACATAGTGTTCGCTCTCGAAATTAAAGTCTGATTTGGACATATGACCAAGTGCCTCATAGTCCCTCATGAATTCCTTATATTTTTCAGCAAATACTGGATTTTTGGCCAGCCTGGCCTCCAACGAAATCAGTCTACGCATGGCTAGAGCCCTAGACTCGCCCAGCTTGGGTCGGTCTGCCCGCAGCGGCAACCGCACCATGAATTGGCCATTATCTAAACGTTGAGTAGTGGAGGTATACAACCTTTCACATTCGAGGTGTTCTGGGTGTTGCGGCCGCTCCTCGGGGGGCTGCTCCACTCTCCAAAACCTTTCTAGGACGTCCTCGAGCCGAGTAGCATGGATGCCGTAGTCCTCTACTGATGTCCCGGCGGTCGGTGTTGTTAATGATGATGGGTAATTCCAAGTTGCCCCCATCAGCACGTGACCGAAGCAGGTGCCGTACGCCTCAACACCTGGAATGTTAGTGAGTATCTTTGAACCAGTGTATATATAATTGAGCACATCCGTTCCTAGAATGATGTCCACATCCTGCAATTTATCCAAGGCAGGGTCAGCTAATTCAAGTTTTGATGAATCCAAATGAGTCCTGATCTCAGTATCATAATAAGGTATGTTTCCCGTAACCCTGTACATGACTGTAGCTACTACACTGATGATAGGCACTGTTTTCCCGCGTGGTTTGAATACAAGCTTAGCAATCGTGCCTGGCACATTTACCTTTATGTCACCTACTCCAAAAATATTATTCCCAGTAAACTGTTGGTGTACTTTGAATCTTTCTACAAATGATTTCTTCACTACGGAGCACCCCGCTCCCGAGTCAAGCAAAGCCCTAGCTTTAACATAAGACCCATTGCCTGATCTGACCATGATCACAGCTGTAGGAGAGACACGAATTGGCGCCATTCGTAGTCTTTCCTCCGGTGCACCAACAGTGGCCTGATCTCATTGTTCAGGCTCAGGACTGCTCCGAGTCCCGAAGCGCAATGAGTGGAATGACTGCTGCGCCGCTTGAACACGCGCGCCTACCTTAGCCCTCGGTATATGACCGGTGGGAATCAGCTGAGCCGGCTGAAGCGCACTATGAGGTGACCCTGTCTCCCTCCTTTGGGGTTGGTCTGGTACTGACGGCTTGGGAGACTGCGGCTTCGCAGCCCTCGGCGGAGATGTAGTCCGTCGCTGGGGAGACGGCCACCGCTCCGGCAGCGTGACTGCTCTCGACGTGCTTGGCGTGGCAAGCGGCATGACCCTTACCCGATGGACAGCTGCTTCAACTGCCATGGGTGGGGCTCTCCCCGCTGCACCACCATCGCACAGCAGTGAGTTGTGTGCGGACGACTCACACTGTGCGCACCAGTTGCGCTGCATGCACTCGCGTGCATAGTGACTGCGCAGGCATCTGAAGCATGCGCCTGACTTCCTAGCCCAGGTCTTCCGCTCCGAAATCGCCAGGTTAAGGAACTTCGGGCATTTGTACAAGCTGTGCTGGTCACTCGAGCAGTATGAGCAAAGAACAGGGGGTGAATTCACCTGATTGGTCTCTTGTTCGATGGCGAAGACCCTCGCTGGCGGTCCCGGTTTCCTGGTAGCTTGACCCGACGGCCCCGCTCTTCCTCGTGCAGGTGCGGAACCACGCTGCGCAGTTGGTTGCTCCACCGCTGCTGGCGAGACCGCTTGCTGAACCCGGCACTGCTCCTCCAACAGCGCCAGTAGCTGCGTGAGAGTGGGCAACACCTCCGGATTGCCACCGTACCTCTCCTCGTATAAGGTCTTGATTCTGTTCGGTAGTTTCTGCAAAATTATAAAAACCAATAAGTATGACCACTCCGTGATTGGCTGCTTGAGCTTCTCAAGCGCCTGGACTGACTCCCGGAGCGGGTCATAGAAAGCTGAGCGTGACCCTGCACTCCAGTGCGCCACTGAAGGCAGGTTCATGATTCGGCTAATGAATGTATCCAACAGCAGCCTGTTATTCTGATACCGAGCCCGCAATAACTGTAAAGCTACCGCGTAGTTGGGTCCGTCCATCGGAAGGTGCTGTATAATGGACAGCGCCTCCCCTTGCAACGACGACCGAAGATAGTAATGTTTCTCCGCGTCGGAGATGTCCCTACTATTGACTAACGACATAAAGAGATCATAGAAGGAGAGCCACTCTGGCAGGTTGCCACTGAAGGTGGGCAGCTGCACAGAGGGCAATTTGACTTTACCTGCCTGTCCACGGGGTGTGTGTGACTGGCCAGCCTCTCCAGCCGACGCCTCGTCTAGCTGGATCAGCAGCCGGTTAACCTCGCTGAAGCACTCCTGGTATTGAAGTCGTTCCTCCTCCTCGAGCTCACCTTCGTAGGCCAGCAGTGACTCGTGGGCCTTGACGTACTCAGTATAAATAAGATCAAAGTGCCGCTTCGCCACCGACGCGGCCATGCTGTCAGGTCGTGATGTGACCGTGCCAGCATAGTCGGTCAACATTTGGTACTTGGTGCGCAGCTGCACCTTGATTGACTTTAACGACATGACGTGAATTTACTTTACGATTAATGAAAGACACTAATTTGTGACACTATTCGACTAACAGTTTACAAGTTAGGTGGCTTTGGCTTTACCTTAAAGTTGGATTTTATATTGACGATAACCTAATTAATCTATTGGCGACACTTGACGTTGACAGATAATTCTAACCTAAATGTCCCAAACTGACGTTTGCCGCGAACCGGAAATGTCCTTATGCTAAAGATGGCCGCACTCCGCACTACGGTCCCCGTCCGTTGCCTACGCAAGAAAATGGCGGCCGACGCCTTCCCTTTTATTACGATTTGATTTGATTTTTTCGCACTATGCCCAACCGCACCGGGCTCCGTTTCCACTGAATTTAACGGCAAAAATGAATAATGCTGACACGATGAGTACTTGAAGCGATGATTACGCTACCAATGCGATGTACCGCTGCGGTGCTCGCGTTGATGACGATGGCTTTCAATAATATCGTGCTGTAATTCCTCCCCTCTGATGGGAACACCAAAAATGTCTACGTCACAAGGCGGTTAGCCCGGACTCCCGTGGTCGCGTTCCGATACTTCTCTTTCCTTTGGTGCTCGTTGCTGGTGAGGAGCGCCTCCACCGCTCCGGTGTGACGCCTCGCGTGGTCCGGTAGGAGCTAGGCCTTCCAAAGCCTGCTGTGATGCCGCTGAGGACCCTGGCCGCTCCGGCCTGGGTGGTTCGGGTAGGTGTGGCGATGAAAAGAAACTCAATGTTTCACATGCACGTATATTTTACGTTAATCTACACTTATTCGTTCGTACACTGACGCCTGATGCGTGACAATCGTGACACGACAACTACTATTCTTAGAAAATAACTATACTGAAAACACACGCGGCGTGGTCAATGGCTGCGGCCAAGTCTAGCTTCAAACCCGGCAGGAATGCAACCTACGTGCGTTCGCTACAACGCTCCGAATCGTCCTGGTCCGGAAATAGAATCCATCGATATGAAGTTTTACCATAATGAATGTAGTGACATACCATTTAAGTTACGCTTGAGCCTCTAGGAAATTGGCCTACGATTATTGCACACGGCACATGTGAAAGGTGCTTGCACTTGGCGTAAACAGTTGTTATATGTAAAGGGAATTGCAAATTGTTGTTTGAAAGTGTTGTTTGTGTTGGAGGTTAAACTTATAAATTTAACCAACTTATAAATAAAGCTATACTTTATACGCTAAATAATTAGCTATACTTAAAGAGATTTTCTCAATATTTTAAAATACTTTAAAAGGGTTAAAATCTAATAAAATTTTAACTAATCTTTAAAATATTATAACTCTATACTGACTTACTTCTGATATTACATATCAATCTTGAAAAATGGATTTCATAAAAGCGGGTTGTAAAATCACCCATTTACATAAAGACGAAATGTCACATGAATTAGCGATTCGCAGACTTCCGGTTAATCCCATCTCACGTAGATCCAGTCTGTGTCAAGCTTTGAAACAGACTGCAGATTTAGCCAAAAAGGGTAGTCTAAAGTTCCAGGACTTGGTAATAAGTAATGAAGCTTCCGAATTAGAACTCTGTCAGCATAAGGTAGAGGAGATAGAGATAGAAGCAAAAGGAGAATTATCAGCAGCGGCGATCGACAGGCTATCCTCGCGTTGCAAATATTTATTGTGTCGTATTTCACGGTTGCCTCAGGAGACCGAAGCGGTACTTCTGTTGAAAACGTTAATTACTTCTTTATTGGATCGGTTGAATGAGCAAGGCTCTTCTGCGTCGTCTGGTTCGGATGATGACTTTCAATCTCCTAACGAATCTCGTATTGTTAGGGAGATTATTTACAAAACGGATAAGACTTTTAATATAAATTCTTTAAATTTGAAATTTAAAGGTGACACTTGTGTTCGTACTTTCCTGTCTCGCCTCGAAGAGTTGCGAGATGCTAGAAGAATTTCCGAAAGCCGAATATATAGAGGTTTTCCTGAGATTCTCGAAGGTCCTGCGTTGTCGTGGTTCCGGTCGCAACGTACGAAACTTACTACTTATAAAGAAGTCACCGCGGCTTTACAAGATGAATTTGATATACCTGATTTAGATCATCAGTTGTTACAGGAAATACGGGCTAGGACTCAAGCCAAGTCTGAAACTATTGTTTATTTCGTATCGACCATTCTAGGAATGTATGAGCGTCTTGCAAAAGAGGTTCCTGAACAAGAGAAGCTGGATACTATGATGAGAAACATTCGTCCGGAGTATTCCAAAGATTTAGCTTTACATGACATAGGATCGATTGAGCAGTTGAAGTCGTTGTGTAAGCGCATCGAACTAGCTCAGGTTAAGGCTAAACAATTTCGTGAACCGGTTTTATCAAACCAGTCAAATAATTCTTCATCAGAACATCCACCAAAGAACGTTGAACCTAGGAATAAGTCCTTCCAGTCTCGTTTTCCTAATTCTTCCAGAAACTTTGTTGCTACGGTAGCACAAAGCTCTTCTCAACTAAAATGTTTTAGATGTGGTAGGTCCAACCATAACACTAAAGAGTGCAAGAGCTCTAGAGATATTGTTTGCTTTAAATGTGGAGAAAAAGGGGTGAAAACTCCCGAATGTGTTAAATGTAACTCCAAGACAAAAAACTAAATAAGGTCTTTTCTGCTAATAATAAATGTCGATCTTCTGCTCCCTATCGCGCAGAAAAGACGATTTTCTTTAATCCTCCAAAGGGAGACAATAGGGTATATGCGCTATTGAATATACTTAACTTGAATTTCAAGGCATTGTTAGATTGTGGTGCCAGTGTTAGTTTCCTGGGCCACAACAGCCATTTAGTATTCGCCACAGGTGGGATTCCTATTCAAAAACATACGAAACCTGTTATGGTGAACGTAGCTGACGATCATCGAATCGTATCTACTGAATATATGGTTTTACCAGTAAATTATAAAGGTCAAGTTAAACTTATACACTTTAATATTCAACCGGAGATTGCCACTCCAATGGTACTTGGTTTAAACTTTTGGAGAGCCTATGGATTAGCTCCAGGCCTCATTACTGATATAGAAAAAACTGATTCTCATTATATTGCTAGTCTTGACGCTTTACCGTCAGAGACAGGACTTACTACTTATGACTCTTTATCTTCTGAACAAAAGTCTCGACTTGAGGCTACTAAATCTCTTTTTGATCAAATTGATACTGATAAGGTTGGTTTGGGAAAGACTCACTTAATGGAACATGTTATAAATACCGGAGATACTCCTCCGATAAAACAAAAATATTATCGACTTAGTCCTTTTAAACAAGCTGCACTAGCTAAAGAAGTAGATCGTATGCTGAAAGAAGGAATTGTCGAACCTTCTCATTCCCCATGGAATTCTCCTGTCGTTATGGTGGAAAAACCTAACGGAGACTTAAGACTTTGTTTAGATAGTAGAAAAGTAAACGCAGTTTCAAAATCTGATGCGTATCCCGTACCTCATGTTCAATACATACTGGATAATTTACGCGATGCGAAATTCCTTACCTCTCTTGATTTGAGTGCGGCATATCATCAGATTCCTCTTAGTGAAGACTCCAAGGAGAAAACTAGTTTTACTGTACCAGGAAAAGGGTTATTCCACTATAATAGAATGTGTTTTGGTTTGGTAGGCGCTTCTGCGACTATGCAACGTCTCATGGATAACCTCTTTACTTCCCATTTTGATCACAAGGTTTTCTGTTATATTGATGACATAATTATTTGTACTTCCGATTTCGATGAACACATAAGATTACTTAAAGCGGTTTTTGAAAAATTAAAATCAGCAAATTTAACTATTAATATGAAAAAGTCATCCTTCTGTAGGAGTGAACTGAAATATCTAGGATATTTAGTTGATAGATACGGTCTGCGAACCGATCCATCTAAAATTGATGTAATTTTAAATTTTCCTACGCCTAAAGATGCTAAGGATATTAAACGTTTTCTTGGAATGTGCGGTTGGTACCGTCGTTTCATTAATAATTTCGCAAAGATAGCTCGTCCCTTATCTCGCTTAACGAGTAAGAAAGTAAAATTTGAATGGACAAATGAAGTTAACGATTCTTTTAACATACTTAAATCTGCCTTAGTTTCTTCTCCTATTCTTAAATGCCCTAACTTTAATGAAAGCTTCTATATACATACGGATGCATCTTCTTACGCCGTAGGCGCGGTCTTGACTCAGTCTTATAATGGGATCGATCATCCGATCGCATACTGCAGCCGTACACTCAACCAACCAGAGACGAACTATTCGGCTACTGAGCGCGAACTCTTAGCTGTGATTTATGGTCTCGAGCAATTTCGTGCATATGTAGAAGGGAGAAAATGCTATATTATAACTGATCATGCATCTTTAAAATGGTTCCAAAACTTAAAAAACCCTACTGGACGATTAAATCGATGGGCGTGTAGATTAAGTCAATTTAACTTTGAAATTATTCATCGGAATGGCAAAGAACATGTCATACCTGACTGTCTTTCTCGTATTCAGGTCAGTTCTATAAATTCTGTTACTACTCAAGACCCTTGGTATCTTGATATATATAAAAAGGTATCTGAAAAACCTTCTCTCTTTCCCAACTTTAAAATTGAAAATGATAAACTTTTCCGTTACTCTAAGAATAAGTATCGTCTGACAGCTCAATTTGACTGGAAGCTGGTACTCCCTTATGAGCATCGAAATGAAATCTTAAATAAGTATCATGATGATCCTACTGCCGGTCATTTTGGCGTGGCTAAAACCCATTCCAAAATAGCGGACTTATATTATTGGCCTACGTTGTTTCAAGACGTGGATGAATACGTCGATTATTGTGAAATTTGTAAAACTTATAAACCTGTTAATTTAGCTCGTCCTGGCTTGATGGGTAATCCCCGACGTATATCGTCACCAGGCGAAGCCATATCTTGTGATATTCTTGGTCCCTTTCCTCCGTCTTATTTGAGAAATCAGTATCTTTTTGTATGTGCTGATTATTTCAGTAAGTATGTGACTTTGTTTCCACTACGCAACATAACTGCGAAAGCTATAGTTAAGTGTATGGAAAAAGGGATATTTCTTATACATGGGGTTCCTAAATATATATTCTGCGACAATGGTGTCCAATTTACTTCAAAAGACTTTCGAGACTTAATGTCCAAATATAATGTCCCTCATATTTTCTATAACCCTAGATATCATCCTCAGACGAATCAAACGGAACGAGTGAACCGTGAACTTGTAAGAACTATTGCTTCATACGTGCGTTCTGATCACCGTAACTGGGATAAGAACATTATCGGAAATACAATGTGCATTAAATACAGCTCGTCACGAAGTAACTAAAGATACACCGTATTTTCTAACACATGGTCGTCAGATGATTCTAGATGGTTCTCTTTATAATAGTGAAGGTCCTATAGATCAAAACGCGCTCGAATTAGATACCAGCGGTGAGTTTTCTGAAAAACTTAAAGAGCTCAAAACTATATTTCAAAAAGTGCGTAACTCGTTGATCGCCTCCCATGAACGTAATGCTAGGTATTACAACATGAGGAAGCGTCACGTAGAACTAGAAGAAGGACAAATCGTTTATAAAAGATGTTTCCCATTGTCAAATGCAGCAAAACATTTCTCCGCTAAATTAGCGCCCCGTTATGACAAGTGTGTCATTCATAAAAAATTAAGTCCTCTTGTATACTCTTTAAAATCCTTAGAAGGAAAACTTCTAGGTAACTTTCATATAAAAGATATTGTACGTCCTGGTGAAGCCGAGCCGTCTTCGTAGCGGTACTCGTCTTTTCACTTGTTGGCTCAATACTTAAATTTGAAATATCCTATATGATACTAAATACTGAACTTACCTATTGAACTGAATGCAGCCTGGCGCAAGCTTGTTTTCATCAGACCGGGTAATCGTTCCATGTATTTGATTCTATATATATTGGTACCGGATGCATACGGACCAATCTTAATCTTTGATATGTCCTTATAAAGACATAAAACATTAAATAATCTGAATAAACTACAGAAACTTACGTTACTTATAAACCCTTAAGTGGGACTACTCTATAAAACGTTATTAAATCGTGAAACGAGACTACGTTCTCAATAAACTCTGTACTATGTCCAAACTTTTGTTTGTCGATATAGGAATTGTGTATTGGCTAGATGATGCAGCTCTTTACTTAGTTCCACCTTTGTCGGTGATAGGCAATTTCTTTAATAAAGGGAAAGTTTTTTTTTCTCGGGTTGCCGTCTTTGACATCCTCTTCTAGATTTAGGTAAGTATTCACTAGGAATAAGTAGATCCGGATCAAAATTAGGTGCTAGATTTCCTTGGTTGAATTGGCCATTCACCAAGTCATAGATATAAGTTTTGTCATAAGGTTTGTTTTCTTTACGGATTATCTGTGTTCTCGTGGTTAAGTTTGGTAGGTTAAGGTGTAACTTCATATTAGACGTATAAGTTAAAAAAAAAAAAAAATTTTTTTATAAAAAAAAAATTTTTTTTAACCCAACTAAAGATGAACTGTAACACTTTAGGGTAGCCACCCAGTGTTATAAACGTCTGAATGTTATTATAGATAGATACGTTATAGGTTAGAAAAGTAGATGTTTGTTTGGTAAGAATTTGGTGGTTAATATACGTTCTACACGGGTATTAGAGTAGATAGGTCAAGGTCGGAGACCAGAAATGTTGTTTTTAATCTTCACATATACGCTTTTGGCTATATTTAGAGGATAAAACTTACCGGAATGGTAGGTCATCAATCATCTATAAATCGTCGCATTTAGCGCATCCATTGTTCGTTCCTGCATTGTGCTGGGACATAAATACCTTGTTTTCTTTGGAGTTTACACATTTCGCAATTGAAATACATTTGTAACATGGTTATACTACGTATAAATGGCTTTAACTTGGTAAAACGGGTTGAAACAGTGTTGTTTATTACTGTCGCGGTAAACATTGACGTACGTCAATGACAGTTGGTTTGTTGTCTGTGGTTTTGCACAGACAATCAGTCATACATAAAGAGTATTTATGAATAAACATTTGGTATGTGTTCTTTTATATTTTGCAATTCGTAGTTATAAATAATGTCCTTATTTTTAGCTTTCGAAATTAGTAATTCTTTTTATTTTTGGTGACTTCGGTTTTCTGTAAATTGGATCCGGTCAGTTGCGATGTCATTGAATGGGAAGTTTTCCATTCACCACTTTGTCTGTGGTTTTTGCCATTTGATTTTTCGCTTGATCACTGGGATATTCCGTGACAAGATGTAAGACGTAATTTCGACATCAGGTCGGCAATTAATTCATGGGGTATGTATTTTATTTAAAGATTGTATTTCCTAAAACTCGGTTAAATTCGGTGTTCAATGTTTTAATCGTGGATATATTTTGTTCCAGCTTGGCCCAAAATATGATTAACCTAGCTTCCTATGCGCCGGTAATGGCGGCATAACCTTTTCACCTCTTTTAAACCAACTTGGTGAGTTGTCCCCACTTTCTAAATATACGGAAGGAAAGACGAAGTTGTTTATTGTCAATTGCAATTAGCTAATGTCGTGTTTTGGTGTGATTTTCCAGCAATCCCTTTACAAATATGAGGCATCATTTTGTTTCACCGCGTGTGCCTACGTCGCCACGTCTGGTGTCTAATATAAGGGACTCGGCTTAGAAACCGGTAAGGATTTTTAATCTCATTATGTCCGCAAGCTAAATCGCGCTTTGTCCCAATTAAATTAAAAATATAATATATTTTTTATAACATAACCTCGCTAAAACCTAGAACATTTTCTTTGTTTCTAGGGTCCCTTCTTGGCTTGGCCTGTCCCTTGGCTTGCCTTCTTCATCTTCTTGGCCCTATGGCTTTTGGAAGATCTAGGGTGGTGTCGCACCATGCTAGTTGAGAAGCCGTCTTCTCCACTTAATTTTTGGACTCGAGGTGAAGTGTTTATACGATAAAACTGTGAGTTAAAAACTTATATTTACATTAGTGACTGTGTTCCTTTGATGGAAAGGATAAACAATATTTAAGTCTGAATTTCTTTTTAACGTGAACTTTCTACATGGTAAATTCTATTATTATTATGAAACCTGTAATTCCTATGTAGGATTTTGTGTGTATTGCAGGCCCGAGTATGCCTGAGATGTACTTAAGTTAAATTTAATTAGTAATAGTTACGGTATATAATTTAAATTTTAAGTGTTGAGGCCGTAGCAGGTCCTATTGTGGTGTAAAGTGAATAAAAGTATTTAGTAAATAAATTTGTATTTTCATTTGGATATGTCATACGTTTGATGAGGATAGTATCCTGGCGTCCTAATTTAAATATTTGGATATCTATTCTCACTCCATAGTGGCAGAAACCACGACCCTATCTATGCTCGTAGTTAGCCGTAAGCATTTTTGAATTTTTAAGTAGGTAGATCTTGGGGGTTCTGGACCACTTACCCAGAGCTCACCCTCACCTATTACAAAGTTACGTGAACGAAGCGAGTCGGCAAGACTCGATCACGATTATCAGAGTCAAAGAGGAGTCAAATGAAGCATTATTAGTATTTATAAACTATTTGGCAATGGTTTTTGCCATTCCTGAATGCAGGTATGTTGAATTGCTAAACCGACTGAACGTTTTGTGTGAGTAAAATGTATTACGCACTTACGCATAACCTAACGCGTGAAATGATATGGGAGTTTGTTCTTTAATGTTTGGGCATGAAGTCCTGTGAATTAATGTGCATTGTATATCATTTGGTATGGTATTGATTGCCTTGGTGTCTTTTTTGTATGGAACTCATACTTAATTGTTACATAAATGCATGCAGGACATGCATTGTTATTATAATACCACACTAAGCTTGGTGTGGCTGTGGTGTGCTTGTGTTTAATTTTCAGAACAGAAATTATCACTCTAACTCCAAGGAATATAGCTATTTGATGATGCAACAAGTCGGTGGTTAACGTGGAACAAGATATAGTCAGTTTGCTACGGCAAGCCTATATGAAACAAAGTGAACATCTCTAACTCCGGTATACCTCTGGATGCATCAAACAATATGACTGATACCCCTTTCCAGTATGATGTTGGCCTACAATACAGCACAGTGGGTTGGTTATGATAGCAAAACAGGTAATAAATACTGTGAGATACCTATTTAAATTGAAAGGTGTAAGTATATTTGAATATGTTGTAGTTAATGTGTACCTAAAACCTGCAGTGTGCTATTGGATACTTTGAGAATAGTCTAGTTTGTGCTGTTGAGAAAGTATTAAGTGGTCAAAATTGTATTACATGACATTTATTTCAAGTCATGAAACCAGTCTTGGCGGCTTCAAATATAGCTGGTTGGTTCACACCAGAAAAAGTAATGACAAGTAACTACTACCTGACCTCAAATGAGTTTTACAAGCCAAAAGAATAATGAGATGTAGAAGGATATTTTATTCATGTACAATAATTGCCACGGGGTATGTAAAGTTGTGGAGATGAACTGCTTTCTAAGTATTATTTTTGTGTTGTGTATAGGTGTGTGCTTACATTATGTTCACAGATTGTAAATGTGATGGAATATTGACTGGCACAACTAATACAAGTGTGATGCTAATATTTCTTATACTTGGTTGGGTTTACACAAAAGGAAGTAAGGACAAAATTGACCACTATCCGGTCAAGTGTTGTTAACACATCTCAAATGATTTTTACTAGCAGCGAGGACTGATGATATGCATCAGGGTTTTATTCATGCACAGTTTTAGTGCAGTATGTAAAGTATGGTGATTTATGTACTGTTATCAAAGTATTACTTTTGTGAGTGTGTGTGTGTGAGTTCACAGATAGTATGTGTGATGGAAAAGTGGTCTATACAACTAACAGAAGCATGTTGCTGGCTGGTGGGTTATTGTGGAAAGTATACACAAGGTGGACTAAGGGCAAAATTGACCACTAGAAAGAATGGCACTCGCGTTTGGGTAACTTGCTTTCTGTGCATCTCGCTCGTACTCACATGTTAGTGCAGGCGAGATGTATGGGGGGTGATTTGTGCGGGCTGGTGTGTTGGTGTCGAGGCTGGTGGTAGCCATATACAAGTAGGTGAGTGCTCAATAGTCTGATTATGATAAACAATTTCCAAATCATGGTGAAGACTATTACCTGAATTATGAGCAGGGGAGAATAATGTTAATAATGTATGTAAATAATGAATGATGGTAATAAAACTGCAATGGTTTACATCATGAGTAGTAATATAAAAATGAGGTGTTCTTTATTAAGTGTTCTAGCCCTGAAATTATGTGGTTAGAGTAATCCTGAGTTTATGATTGACATGTTAGTCAAGTAAAACAATTTGAATGAAAAGTAAAACTGAGTAAAATAATGAAATTGAAGTATGAATAAATGTTTTTGTACTTTGAAAATTGCTAAAATGTGAGTATTTAGAAAGATGAGTAGACCTAATAAGCATATAATGTAACATGGTTACATGGTTGAGTGGTATGAAACAGCATGAAGCTGCATAAAGCCATTGGTGCTACATGTTTGCATGAACAAATTTACTGCCTTTAGTATGTTTTCAGAAGAACATATGCAAGTATGTCATGAGTTTGGCGAGTTGCTGCCGGCGAGAAATGCTGACATGGCTGATGCGGCAGAATGTGATGAAGGAGGCTACTCGGTGGCCTGAGCACGAAGACGTGGTTGCGGTTGGCAATGAGATGAGCTGAATAGGAAGCCGTCTACAAAACCAGTGAGACTCGCAAGAGGATGAAGTAATCCTGTTTTCACACGCCGTTGGGCGATGATGTCTGTTGTCACGACGCTCCTTGCGGTGACGTATGTTTTCACACGCCGTTGGGCGATGATCTCTGTTGTCACGATGCTCCTTACGGTGACGTATGTTTTCACATGCCTCTGGGCGGTGATGTCTGTTGGCACGACGCTCCTTGCGGTGACGTATGTTTTCACATGCCTCTGGGCGGTGATGTCTGTTGTCACGACGCTCCTTGCGGCGACGTATGTTTTCACACGCCGTTGGGCGATGATGTCTGTTGTCACGACGCTCCTTACGGTGACGCCTGTTTCAATGACGCCTATGTGCGCTGGTGCTTGTTTCAACGACGCCTATGTGCGGTTATACCTGTTCTTACGACGCCTCAGTGCGATGATCCTGTTTTCGTGACGCCTCTGTGTGGCGGTGCCTGTAGTCACGACGCCTGTGTGCGGTGGCGCCTGTAGTCACGACGCCTGTGTGCGGTGACGCCTGTAGTCACGACGCTTGTTGCGGTGACGCCTGTAGTCACGACGCCTGTGTGCGGTGACGCCTGTAGTCACGACGCCTTTGTGCGGTGACGCCTGTAGTCACGACGCTCCTTGCGGTGACGCCTGTAGTCACGACGCCTGTGTGCGGTGACACCTGTAGTCACGACGCCTGTGTGCGGTGGCACCTGTAGTCACGACGCCTGTGTGCGGTGACACCTGTAGTCACGACGCCTGCGTGCGGTGACGCCTGTAGTCACGACGCCTGTGTGCGGTGACACCTGTAGTCACGACGCCTGTGTGCGGTGACACCTGTAGTCACGACGCCTGTGTGCGGTGGCACCTGTAGTCACGACGCCTGTGTGCGGTGACACCTGTAGTCACGACGCCTGTGTGCGGTGACGCCTGTAGTCACGACGCCTGTGTGCGGTGACACCTGTACTCACGACGCCTGTGTGCGGTGACGCCTGTAGTCACGACGCCTGTGTGCGGTGACGCCTGTTTCATACGCCATTGGGCGGTGATACCTGTTATCGCGACGCTTCTAGCGGTGCCTGCGCTTTCGGGCGGAGATGTTCGGTGTCTACTCTACGTGCAAGACTTGCGAGACGTGGATAACGGCGCCTTTCGCACTCGTTGTGCGGTGATGAAGTCTGCGAACTCCCTCATGCCTATGGCTTGGCTTGAGATAAACATCGAGGAATGGTAACAAAGTTGATGCTGGTAAGGCAAAATGTAATATAAAGCACAAGTACTTAAAGTTAGATGACCCATGATCATGTTTGAATTAATTTGAGTTTTGATATCCAAAATTGACATAATTAAAATCAGATCACTGTGAAATGTGAAATGTTTAAATGTTCTACAGTCTGTTAAGAAGGTGCAAATGCCGAAATTGTAATACCTAATATTTCACCGTTTAGATTGGTCTACGAAAGACATGGTTTGTTTTGAAGGCATAGTGTACCTTGTTGTAAAACGGAACGTTTCAAGTATTATATGGATTATAGAATTGGAGATCGTGTGCTGCATTGGAGGCAGCCATGGACGACTGGACGTGGAGCCGTGCGCTTGTTATTCGGCTGAGGCCCAGCGAGCCGAGCGAGCGTAATATCTCCTGTGCTGGCCCTGCGTGGAGCACGCATCATCTACATCTACAACTCTGACGTCAGATGTGAGCCCGTTCCGTATTTTCGTTAATTGAGCAGTGTGGTGCTTACCTATTCTGTTCTGTGGTCTGTTGATCAAGCAACGCTAGTCATGCATCATTCAGAAGGATCTAAATTTGATGACACGATAAATTCGATTGACTATATAAATAGTTTCCCCGCACCTAATATCTGACATTTATTATTCAGTCTTGAATTTGAATAAGGAAAGTTATTAAAAGTATGCAAACAGTAAAGTGAATTGTGGAAGTCTGTTTTATTTTGATAACATAAGACATCTTATGTGAACATTAATTTACTTAGTAATATAATAACCTGTTAAAGTTTCTTGAACTACACAAAGTTATTGTTGACATCGGTGGAAAGCCTTTTGAAACAAAACGCAACGTTTTTGGGGCTATGTATTCAAATTGATCTGATGGGTTCACAGTGCTAGTGAGTCCCGCTGCTGAGCTGAGCTGCGAAGAGACTGATGGTGATGTTCAGCGCGGCACGGGTGGAAGAAACCGTCGTGGGCGACGGTTATGGTCAGATGGCCGAATCTGTTAGCGCGGTTTTGAACGTGCCCTAACTGACAGCGTATGTCATCGAGGCACTCTCTGGGAAGATGGATTCCCGCGAAAGGGACGATAGCGTCGGTCTATGCATTGTCGTGTACTCAGTCCAAGAATAAATCGTTTACTCAAGACCTAGTGCGTTTACCTGTTATTAATAGGACCTAATGAAGGTATTATGATGATTTCTACTTGTTGGGAATTAATTCCTCAAAACGCTTTTTTTGGATCTAATTTGATTGGCCTACATGTACTACCATGGATCTGTCAGTCAGTCGTACGTCAAACTAGATTCATTGGAAGCTTAATAAATACAGAACTCAAACTGTACCAATTGTACATCTTACCACACTATAATAAGCTTTACAAACAGTTCGTCTGTACTGTAATGAGAAATTTTTCCTCCTTACAAATTGATAATTAATGGTCCAAATCCCATCTCCTGATCCCTGTCACGCAGTGACACAAATACCGACTGAGGAATTCCTAATGAGTAACATCGGATCTAATGACAAATAGGCTTTAATTCTGTTCGTTTGTTAAGAAAGGGGCCGGCCGCTTCTCTATACAAACGTAGTCCCCATTCTCCTCTCTGGATATTGACATTATGCAAAATATGTCTGCATAACTTGATGTAGGTATATTGGTCAGAGCTATGCCCCTACGTTTTACTTTTTTCGATTTTTGATTATTGTAAAAATTAGGAGAGAAAAACAGACGGCCGGATTAGAACTTTAGGATAAGTCAATTATAATAGATCTAGAAACGATATGGATTAGATATGTCAGTGTCAAATGTGACGCTTCTTCAAACAAAAACGTCACTTTTGACATTCACATCGTTTCTAGATCTATTGATTGACGTATCTTAAAGTTAGAATCGGGCAGAGATATCATACAAATTTTTAAATCCTAATTTTTATAGTAATTAGAAATACGAAAAAAATTAAAAGTAGGGGCATAGCTGTGATTGATATACAATAAATTGTGTGAAAATATTTTCAATAATAATAATATCCAGAGAGTGAAATGAGGACTATACGTTTGTATGAAAAGGCGATTTCGCGCGGACCCTCCACTTTCATCCGAAAGGGATTCCGGGAGAGATACCTAAATGGGAAAAATAGGAGTGGAACCATTGTTTTCGGGATGTTTTTCTTGTATTCGTTTTTATCTTTACGTGGTGGCTAGTTATAGGTTTTTCTTTAGAGTGGATCCAATACGTTCAGAAAAACTTAGGTACCTACACAATTTGGGTTAACAATTTGGTTACATTTTATAAAGGCTAAAGCATTACAGCTTTTTGGAAGTAGATGGTTGGAACATGTTTATATGTGTCTAGTACGAAAAGTGGCTTTAAAGTTAATTTATTTTTTATCTAATATCCTCAAGAAAGTCGCTTAACCTTGATTCATACTTTAAAAGGCTACTACGCTGTTTGCTGAATATGATTTTTTGAAGTGATTCGTTTTTCATATATGTTCAATTTTCTGTAAAAGTATATAAATGTCTAATAACTGGGGATATAATATTTAATAGTAGCTATATAATTTCTCGCATTACCCAACTAATAAATCTTTTAACATCTAATTCCAAAACAAAACACCATCATCACTACAAACCCATGCAACATGCAACACATTACAACATTTATACCCAACTATCCCCCACAATGCAATTTAACCTGATTGCATGCATTTATTATTAACCGCGATATCCAAGATTAAACGGTGACTTGGAGATTAAATCCAGGATTTTATTCCCATATTCCCGTACACCCCGAGTTGAGGGAAAACTCGAGTATTCATTGCGGGTAGCCGCTAGGCTGGCTAGGGGTGGCGACCGGCAGTTTTGAGCAAAATGCGGTTTTGAGCGACGAAATTATGAAATTTTCGGAGCAACGTTTAGGTTATGCGACATATTTTAAAGGAAAATTTTAAAATAAGACTCCGATATAATATCTGGCCTGGTTGACTAACCTATTACTCTTTAAATAATTTATTTTTTTAACGTTAACTATTACTCTTTAAATAATTTATTTTTTTAACGTTAAATACCTATACATAATTGGTCATTGTTCGCCAGTTTTTTGAAGTTGTATTTTTCGTCATTACCTACTTTATGATCTGCTCACGCTTAAACAAAGCTTTGTCGATTGCGCAACTACATATTTACATTATACTTATGCAGTAATACATTATGTATTTATAGGTACCTTGCCTTGTCGTTCATATCAAAACTCCTTTAGTTTGATTTAATCGAATCAAGACGGAGTACGTACCTTTGCAAGGTTGCATACAGTCATGACGTTTCAGAATCGATTTTAAAGATCGCTAGAAATCTATTCTGCTACAGAATTTTCCAAAAACCGGTAGAGTGCTATGGAATTGGTATTAAAACTTTTATTTCTAAATAGTAAAATAAACATAACTATTTAAATGAAAATTAACCCTAAATGTGGAATGAACTGTCGCCTGCGGTATTTCCGGACCGATACGACCTTCAAGAAAAGAGCGTACTCACACCTTAAATTCCGGCAATACATTTGGGACCCCGCTGGTGTTGCGGGTGTCCATGAGTGGCGGTAATCACTTACCATCAGATGATCCGTCTACTCGTTTGCCTATATCATTTTTTTTACAAAAAAACAATATTATTTTCCGCTTGCCAACCCTAGCAACTGCAAACCAAGATTTATATGGAGGTCGCGGTTATTTATACCAAGCTGCCTTATTTTTATTCCTCGTGTGATATTTTTAATGAGGTAACTGAATGGCGCTGCACCTTTTATTAACTTTTAAAAGCATTGGACGGGCCCAAACTGCCGGCATTCCGCGTATTTACTGCCGGGCTTGGGTACAATGAAATAGTGGGCATTTAAAACAGGAACATATGTATGGAGAACTGCTGTAGGCAGAATATCAGTGCTTTGCTCAAAAGAGCGAAGCGTACAGCTGAGTCGGAACCCTTTTGTTTTTGCTCCAATGCACACAGAGTACAGCAAGTAAACCCATCTTTTCGTGTTTAAGTATTTTTATTGTTAATTAAACTCTGTACATATTTTAGTTTTGTTCTGTTTGTAATGTACCTATTTGTAAATTGTGTGTTTTTGCAGCATCCAAATAAACGTTTTATCTATCTATCTGTATACGTTTAAGGTGCCTTTGGGTTATTCGGTACTGGATACTTCTAAAATCTACGGTACAGTATGCACATATTACAAAAAAGCGCTGGTAGCGGTAAAAGGGTGTGACTTTCAATCCGAAGGTCGTGGATTCAAACCCCGGCTCGTACTAATGAGTTTTTCGGAACTTATGTACGCTTTTCGGTGAAGGAAAACATCGTGAAGGAAAAAATCACAGGATTTGTCCGCTTGACAACTAATCCCAAGAATTGACGTAAGCACTAGTTTTTACGTAAGCGACTGCCTTCAGAGCTTCCAACCCAGAGGACTAGGCCTTAACAGTAAGGCCTCAATTCTTGGGATTAGTTGTCGAGCTAATCCCAGGCTCCCATGAGCCGTGGCAAAATGCCGGGATAACGCGAGAAAGAAGAAGAAGGTTGGCACATATTACGGTACCGAACTAAAGCCGTGAAAAATAGCTGTACCTACTTGACAATTATTACGCCAGACACTTACAAAAAAAATATTTCAATAAAAATGTAACGCTTGCCTAAAAAAACCGGACAAGTGCGAGTCGTACTCGCCCACCGAGGGTTCCGTACTTTTTAGTGTTTGTTGTTATAGCGGCAACAGAAATATATCATCTGTGAAAATTTCAACTGTCTAGCTATCACGGTTCGTGAGATACAGCCTGGTGACAGACGGACGGACAGCGGAGTCTTAGTAATAGGGTCCCGTTTTACTCTTTGAGTACGGAACCCTAAAAAGAGAATTCCTTATATGGCCTTTACCTTGAGTCCTTATTTGTAACTTGTGTAATACGCAAACCTATTAGTATTACACATACCCTTAAGCCACAAGTATGTGTAATCAAAATAATAAATAACTCTATCGTTGACATTTCCAATTAGCTAATTCAACATCGCCTGAGAACCTATCCATATCATCTTTCACACTGACAATTATATACCTTATTACAATGAAAAAGAGTTCACCAATGGTCAGTGTCTAGTATAAAGTAGTGTTGGTTAAAACTCGGGTCCTTTGAGTCCGCTGCTTTAAGACTCGACTGTGTTTACAGACTCGTGTAATTAACTCGAAACTCGAGTGAATTTTCAACCTGTTATATAATCGGAATTCATAACATTCTCTAAAAATGACTGGGGTCTCTATCCGAGTCTTTTGTAAGTTCTTTTCAAATTGTGATTATCTTATTCTGAATTTTCAAGTCTCTACAAAAAAGACTTGAGTCTCTATTCGAGCTTTTTTGCAGAAATTAGAGTTTTCTGAGAACTCATTTTTTGTAACAAAAATTTCTAAATATACATTGTCTTCGTGTAAAATTCATGGGTAAAGTATCTCCACCAGAACGGTGTTTCTTTACTGCTACTAGTATTTAAATCTAACGTATTTTCCTTTTGAGTACTACATAAACTTGTCTTCGTTCCCCAAGAAACAGTGGAACAGCAAAAGATTCCGGGACATTCGCCAGCATGACTTGGACCAGCCCACTCATCGCCTTAGGAAGACTGGCAATAGTATACACGTAGTTGGCACTAAGATTTACAATAACATCCCATGTGACATTAAAAACATGAACACCATTTCGGGTTTTAACTCACGCTTAAAATGTTTATTGGTTCGGAAGGCCTATTACTCCCTAAATGAGTTTATTAACGAGGGCAATGAGACCTGACATTTATTTTTTACTTATATAAAAATATGAACATTCCATCTTTTATTATGCAAATTGACATGTAATTTTTTTAGTTAATTCTACTATCCTTAGTTCATTAAGTGAATTGTATATATAAATGACAATGTATGACCATTACTGAATAAATGATATGATATGATATGATATGATAAAAAACACTCAATAAAGGACTCGACTCGGGACTTAAAGACAGAAGTTTTTTAGTCTAGTGAAAACGAGTCGAGTTCATCGAATCGAGTCGAGAGGTAACTCTCGAGTTTGTACCAACACTAGTATAAAGTGGCCTTTTTTGAGCAATATTTATGACTCCAGATTAATACGTTAGCTCGAGTTATCTCCCTCGAGCCGTAACTAGGAAATTATGGGTCATTTTGTCCCAAGTTCAGGCCCACCTACTAACATAACATAGGTGAATCTTATGCTGTTTAAAATAAGGTTTACATTATGTCAAATTGTTCGGTGGTTCGGGTATAATGAATCAAAATGCGGGTGGCCTACAAATAGAAGAGTGAATGATATGTTTTTAATCCTGTAAAGGAATTATTGTTGTTTAACATGATTATGCAATAATAATAATGTAATATTCTCGTGAGATCCTTTGGGATAGTTTTATTAATGCTTTATTAGGTCGAGTTTTGATTGATGTCGATTTAAATTATGTACGAGTACGAGTATGAATAGATGCTACACATGCTACACGGCTCGGCCACGACATTGAGTTGAGCGACTTGCGACGGCGGCAGTGATAGCCATAGGTTGGAGCGAGAGAGCGATCGGACCTTTCGCCACCTATAGTTGTCGCTGCCGCCGTCGCAAGTCGCTCAATGTCATGGCCGAGCCGAAAGACTCACTAGAACTTCGCCGTCGTACAGTCGCCATCAGATACATCGGAGCGGCAAAGGTGTTCACAATATCTGAACACGCACACTAACGCCCTCTCGCGTCTCGCCCGAGACAGCGTGTTTCTCCACTCTGTTTATTTATTCTCGTAAGATCCCCACCATAACGAAGTATTCGTATTTTTAATTTGAACCATTTTATATAAGTAAAACGCTGGAAGACGGAAGACGCTGGATGCGGGTCGCTTCCAACCGGCACGTATGGAGGTCCAAGGGGAAGGCCTATGTTCAGCAGTGGACGTCTTATGACTAAGATGATGATGATGATGATGATATATGTAAATAGAAATAGGTAAGGTGGTGGTATACTGGTGCTCGACGCGGTCCCAGTATATGTCATCTTGAAACTTAAGTCTTTGCAATAAAGGTGACAGCAGGGTGTCATCTATTGGGCATTAGCATGTCGAGCACTAGTACCACCACTTTACCTAAATTGGATAAAAAACCGTTTTTTTAAAGCAACGAAACAAATGAAATGCTACTTTATTTTGTTCATCGAAGGTTCTTATTAGATTTCAACTGTACATTATAATGTACATTTAGACTTACGAGGTTAAATAAATAAATAGAAAAAAAAAGCACCGTAACACATTGATAGAGTTAGACCAAGAAAAGTCTGCAGCGATTTTAACAGCCCACGCAATGCAAGTGTTATTTATATGTCATAATTTCATAGATGTTTGAATTTTAAAATAACACTTGCACTGCGTGAGCTATCAAAATCACTGCAGACTTTTCTTGGTCTAACTCTAAATCAGAATCGGCCTCCTCTATATCAAGGTTCAATCAAACTGCCTCGTTTGTAAGCTTTCACAGCTACATGAGCTAACAAGACACGTGACTTCATCACAGATCACTGATACTAGATAAAGCCTACACGAAGAGAGGCCTATGCTTAGCAGTGAGCTACTGAAAGCTAGAATGAGATTATGATGATGATGATAATGATGATGGTGGTGATGATGATGATGATGAAGCATACAAAATCTCCACCTTTCTACTGGCTACCTACTTACTACTACTCTACCATAGATAATTGTATGAATATGATATGCTATGATAGGTACGCTGAAAGGCTCAAATATACAACATATCGATTGAGGAATTCCTAAGTTTTATGAATAAGGTGTTTTCTGTGTCCATCCGAAAAATTATGCATATCGATATTAAACTTTCATGAGACATATTTTAAACTGTTTAGACGACAACGGTTGCACTCACTTGAATTTTTAGTCGCTATTGGCGACATGTCGCCAATCTCATAAAAAAATCTGTCTTGTAGTTAAATGCTCCGTCTAGTAGTTTAATCTCTGACGTAACCACATCAACTTCATATCCCTTTATCAATACATAACAATAACGTTTCTCTTCAATACAGATCCGTAAGTCAAAGCAATAAGGTATAATATACCTAATCATCACAAGAGGTCCTTACGACTTTTGGCTATAAGTTACGTAGCTAATATAGCAGGTTTTAATATGGCATATTAGCTTGCAAATATAGAGGCCATACAAAAGTTATTGATCGAATGTTGCCGATGCAAGTGCTAGTTGCAAACTGAAATTTATGAGCTCGCTAAGTAAGAGCTCTTGTAGACTAAGAGCTGCAACCAGAAAATGGTATATAATTATTGACCACCCAATCCCAAACCCTTATATACAGTCCCATTAAAAATCTCGTTAGCGCGATGTAGAAATCGCCGCTCCCGGTACAGCGCCATCTCGCGTGATATTCGGTAAACGTGTTTAGTAGTAAAGTTACTTAACGGAAGTATGGACGCCAACACTATGATAATGAGAGCAACGAAACTAAACAGTTATGCAGTTGCACGTCGTTGCAGTGTATGAGCGTGACAGCGCTATTCATGTTTATAGCAATGTCCCGCTCGTTCCAGGTTCCAGACGTTTTAATGTGCAAACTAGCTGTTGCGTACTGTAGTAGAGCATACTGAGCAACTTTTACTATGGGACCAACCTCAAAATACCTAACTATAAAAGATAAAGTGCCCTCCAGTCGGCAAGCGTCAACTTTCGGCCCGCTGTGTTATTAAACGAATTTGGCACTTTCCACCTCGGCCAGTAAATAAGAATAAGATAGCCCCAGATTACATGTTTGTCGACTTCAGCTTTGCATCGGCCGACAATTACACATGATACGACTATTAACATTAATTAAATACACCCACATTTCACCTGCCAAAACGTATGATTTTTTTTGGCGATATCGGGTTTGGTCTCACAGTAAAAATTGGTCAATATTTCCGAGACCAGCTCTTAGCCTATAAGTAAGAGCTCTTGGAAGCGTTTGGCGAAGTTGAAGTCTTTGTTTATTGCTTGGCTTCGCCTCGGAAACAACACTGTTTATGAATATTGATAACCTATTGGTTTCCTAAGTTTTTAGGGTTCCGTCAATGGACGAACACACAAAACAAAATATTTGAATTATTACAAATTCATCATCATCATCATCTCAGCCATAAGACGTCCACTGCTGAACATAGGCCTCCCCCTTGACATATGCCTCCCCCTTAACATAGGCCTCCCCCTTATTATGGGCCTATGTTAAGGGGTAAGCCTATTACAAATTATAATACGCAAAACTTAAAAGACTGGAATCTCTCAATATGTTTAAAGATACTTATGTTATGCGTTATGCTTTAGATCCCGCTCTTCCATTAGAAAATAGGATCATTTTCTTGAGGTAGCCTGGGGTCCGCTTTGCAACTAATCCCAAGAATTGGCGTACTAGTTTTTACGAAAGCGACTGCCATCTGACCTTCGAACCCAGAGAGGAACTAAGCCTTGTTATAGTCGCACCAATAAAAGTCGTCTGCAGCGGATTTGATAGCCCATCACGCAGTGTAAGTGTTATTTTTACATCATAATTTCATAGAAGTTTGTCGTTCAAAATTACACTTGCACTGCGTCAACTGCGTGGGCTATCAAAATCGCTGCAGACTTTTTACGGTCTAACTCTAATAAGTAGGTAAAGTAAATATTCTTTGTTGTGCACCATACAGTTAAAAATACACAGAAATAGTCCGGTTTCCTCACAACAAAATTATTAAAACTAGCTTATTACAACTTAACTTAAATGAAAAAAAAAATGACAATAAATGTCTTATGATAGGTACGGAATCACAAGGCCGCGAGTCCCAATCGCACTTGGCTGGTTATTAAAATACTAGTATTAATATCTGGTTGTTTACTAGCGTTCGGATGGCAGATATTGGTGTTTTTATTGAATGCTCTTTCGGAGTTGGATACAGAATGATATTCCCTATTGGCAATAGCGGGAACTGGGTTTTTAATTATAACAGAAATCTTGGAACTAATGTCTTAAGCAGGCCACTGACGAGCCTTCCAAATGGATGCCGTTTCAAATGGATTCATCCAAATGGACGGCATCCTAATATTAAACATTGTACGTTTTTGACATTCACGGACCGATTTCGGATTGCTGCCACGCTATTTGGACTGTTGGAAGGCTCGCCAGTGGCTACCTTTATATTAAGGCCGCGGACTGGACGCAAGCGGCGCGGCTGCTCAGAGGGCCTTCCGCGAACCACGTTCGACGTGTTGCCTCCCTGTCACACTTACGTACGAATTTACAAGTGCGACAGAGAAGCAACACGTCAAACGTGGTTCGCAGTAGGCCCTCAGGGTCCTCAGGGACCGGTTCGAACGTATGTGTTTGACGAACTTGATCCGCCGTTCCGCGCGTCGCTTGCGTCTAATCCGGCCTAACGGCTTGGCCACGACATTGGGCGACTGGCAGCGGCGGAGGTGGCAACCATAGGTTCCCGCCGCCGCCACTGGTCACGCAAAGTCGTAAGAGTTCTTTCAGATAACGACTGTAGCAGTGTTGTTGTTTCAGCATTAATCACAATTCTTTCAAGATTCGGATTAGCTTTCACTGCTGAAGCGTTACTGCATCACTGCTGGCACTGTCAATCTCATTAGGTATTAAAGTCTCTTTAAATATTAAAGTTAAGGGACTTTAATACGCAGCTAAATTAATAGATTTCTAATCACGGGTGGTCAAAGTCGTGTCAAAACCAGTTTTAAAGCATAATTTCGCATATAATACTCGTATTGTTTAATTCGAATAGACCGTATCATTGACACAACTAAGATATTTTCCTTCTTTTTTTCTTTTTTTTCTTCTTCCTCGCGTTATCCCGGCATTTTGCCACGGATCATGGGAGCCTGGGGTGCGTTTCACAACTAATCCCAAGAATAGACGTAGACACAATTTTTCTCCTATATTTACCGAAAAAGCCTACATTTTAACACGGAACTACTAATTTTCCATCAACTTTCCTTAGACGTCACTCAACCTGAACTGTTTGAAGTAAACATCACACGGGATTAAATGGTCTAAATATTTGATGGGGCCAACGAGATCAAATGGCGAACGGAATGGGCACGTCAGAGGGGCGTCAGATAGCGGAGTTTAACAAGGGTGCTTGTTGTTGAATATATTATGCCGATCGATACGAGAGAGGATGGATATCTGGTGAGATCTCATAGTTAATACAAGTTTATTATATGTTTCAAGACAGTTAAAGTGAGTCTCAGTATCTCCCGATATATTCAAAGTCAAATAATTTATTTCAGAATAACATTCCATATGTAAATTCCATTTACAATATGATAACTACAATAAAATTAAAATTAACTAAAGTATAATATATTGAGTATAATATAAAGTATAGTATATTGATTTCTATTCTTAGCTTTCATTTAAGGAGTAGGAGGTTCAGCCAAATCAACCAGCAGAGTTTTTGAAACCATTTGAGATTTTTACCTAGAATTTTATTAGCAATTTTGAGGCCTTTCTCTAGTAATATCATCGATTCGAAACCTGATTTCATCACGTTCAGTCGATGGAAAAATGAAAAATAGATTCACCGTCCTAAAAAAATTTCCACGATATTCGAAAAAGTATGGTTAATATTTTGGCAACTCAACGGAGAAATTACAAAAATTTAATCGGGACAAGTTGTGATTGCGCGTTATGAGACCCTGAATGAGGAGGAGCTCTTCAAACCCGCCAATATAATCCAAATCTAACGAAAAACTCCGACTACAAAATAAAAATTGGACCATCTATTTCTTCTTTTATAAATGTAGGCTGCGAAGTAAACATTGCGGCGCTTCATAATTTAGGCTAGCAGATTAAAATAGTTTCAATATTTTAGGGTCGCCACAAATTCAACTATCGCAAGAAATCTTCATAAAAACGCGAATACATTTGCCGTTACCCTTCGTCCGCTATCCCATTCAAAAGTTTTTCCCAAATGATAAAAATCTGGGTCCTAGCGACCTGTTGTTTTAAAACGTCGTAAGCGCCATTAGGATTGTATGTTAATTCAGCGTTTTGATGTTAGGTAGGAAAGAGTGTCGAGTAAATTTGTTAGAGTCGTTATCCCGGGTCCAGGGTCTTTATTGGACTAATTGCGATTTGCATAGTGCTGCCACATGAAATATCATCGCAGAACCCTGACTCGACAGCGATACAGTTTGTAAGCAAAAACGTAGAGGTTATCAAACGCATAGAGATACGAGTATAAGTAGATAATCTTACAGTGCTCACTCCATGTGTATATCAAAAACCCGTCTACACGATAAGTTGTAAGCGAGCTTTGCGAAAACCGCGAAAACTTATTTGTATGAGAATTAACTGTTATACTTTTATGCGATTTTATAATTACTTTTATTGGAGTTTTAAATTAAAATCATACGTTCTACCGTGCGGGACGGGAATACATTACAACTATTATTTATAATCAATGTCAAAGATAAGGATTTTTACTGGCTTTATTGTGAACTTTATTTCAAATAGAGGCCCACTGAATAACAGTCCGCCGGACGTTATGCCGATATCAGTTAGAACGAAATTTTGATAGTTCCAAACAACTGACAGGCCGATACCGTCCGGCGGACTGTTAATCAGAGGGCCCCTTAACGCTCCTAGGCTCCTACTGATTTGGTTGTGACCACGAAACTGGTGGTTATGTTATAGGCACATTAATTTATTACTTGATGATTGGAACACCAAATATTTCAAATTTTATTAAGTACCTGAAAAATACACTTCCACTAGAGAATGTACATTGTTGTTGTAGAGGCAATATACAATACCACATGTTTGATGTTTGGCAGTCAAACGACTGCGCTTACACTTTCTGTGAGCGGGTCTCTATAAGGGGTCATTACTATCTGTTTTAAAACAAATATGGGGTGGCGTTGGGGCGTATTATGCGCTGGATTTGCGAGATGATTCCAGAATTTAAATATGATTTGTGGCGCTCAATATTAATGTAATTACCAACAGATGTGACACAGAAATAATGTTTATTGAAGCATTGTCACAATTCTCAGCAGATTCCCGCAATAAATTTGCTTTGGATTTGATTTCGAACTAGTTTTTGATCATGAAGCTAATTTCCTTCAATTTTTATTATATATTTTAGACTAGCTGTGCCCGCGGCTCCGCCCGCGTGGAATTCGGTTTGTATCAGTAAGCTGCTAAATATATAAAAAATAGTAAATTACATTACGCTGTATTTTTTTATTCAAAAAATTATAACATTTATAATTTCCTGCATGATAATTTCTTAAAATAATTCTATCTTATTGTTTCATACTTTTTAGAGCGCGATTTGTAGTAGTCCGACTACGCCCGACTCTTTTAGTATGAGAAAGTCGAAGTCGCCTAGCTTTGGACCGCATTCAGCGCGCCACGTGCGTCGGGCTTAGCCCGATGCTTTGAGTATGAGGGTGCCTTCGGCTCCCAACTTTGCCAGCGTACAGCGTGTCACGTACGTCGGGTTACGCCCGACCCTTTGAGTATGAGGGAGGCGCCCGGCTTTGGAACGCGTTCGTCGGGCTACGCCCGACACTTTTAGTATGAGGGCGCCAAAGGCGCCCGGCTTTGGAACGCGTACAGCGTGCTACGTGCGTCGGGCGTAGTCCGACGCTTTGAGTATGAGGGTGCCTTCGGCGCCCAACTTTGGCAAGCGTACAGCGTGTCACGTACGTTGGTCTACGCCCGACTCTTTTAGTATGAGGGCGCCGAAGACGCCCAGCTTTGAAACGTGTACGTTACGCCCGACGCTGTGATTATGAGGGCGCCGGAGGCGTCCGTTTTTGGAATGCGTACAGCGTGTCACGTACGTCGGTCTACGCCTGACTTTTAGTATGAGGGCGCCGAAGGCGCCCGGTTTTGGTAACCATACAGCGTGTCACGTACGTCTCTTTTAGTATGACAAAGTCGAAGTCGCCTGGCTTTGGACCGCGTGCAGCGCGCCACGTTGTCGGGCTACGCCAGATTCTTTTAGTATGAGGGCGCTGAAGGCGCCCGGATTTGGAACGCGTACAGTACGTACGTCGGGTTAAGTTCGAAGCAGTGCCGGATTAAGATATTTTGATGCCCTAAGCATTTCTAGACCATGGTGCCCCCTCTCCTTAGGGTCATTAAGATTACTTTTTTTTTTTGGTAAATTGAGTGAAGTTCATTGCCACATTACAGCTGAGAATGGAAATCAGTTACATAATTTTATCTCGAAAACTGACAGTGCCGCAGCAGTAATGTTGCAACAGGTACCTAATGCTGCTGCAGTCGCCACCCGAATGTCACCTTTATCATATCTTAGGATAGAATGTAATTGAAAACGGGAGCGAAGCGAGCGCGAAAATTTTTTGATATAAAAACGCTATTTGATAGACGATTGTACATTTTTACTTTTAGTATGGAACTCGGTCACATCATTTTATGACGAAAATTGACAGTAACGTTGCAACAGAGTAATGCTGCTGCAGTCGCCACCCGAATGTCACCTTTATCATACCTCAGAAAGTAATTAAAAACGCGAGCGAAGTGAGCGCGAAAATTTTTCGATATAAAAAACGCAATTTTATTTTTAGTCCCAACCAGGCGCGAATCCAGGATTTCATACAAAGAAGGGATGGGACAGTTTTCTATCAGCCCAGCTTCGCATAGGGCTCGGTATTTAAGGGTTTCAGCGAGGTTGTTTTCATGCATAAAAGATGCAAGAAAGCAGAGCTTGGAATTGACCAAGAGAATTGAATTGGCGAAGTGTGAGCAAGGCAGTAGGCCCAGCTGCGAAAGAGGAAAGCTTGGATCCACGCCCAAGTGTAATTAAGGCAGAAGATCAACTTTGCCGTAAGGCAGAAGGCCTCGCATAAGACCTAACGTCGAACCGCAAAAGAGTGAGAGAGAGTGAAACCCAGATAAATAAATATATACCTACATACAAACACGAACGCTGAAAACACAATACACACATCCTCTCTCTCTTTTTTGGGTAGTCGTGAAAAAGATGTCACTGTAGAATGAGGGGTAATTAATTTACTGTCGTTTAATTTTGTTGTATATTATTAAATCGACATAATTATTCAATTTAATTTGTTGATGATATGAGATGAGGGGGTACGGACACGTACCCCCTCATCTAAATCTAATTTGGCAAAAACCTTCCTCGGTGGCTATTCATGTCACTACGTATTAAATTCAGCGCCATCTGTTAGATTACCAGGGTACTCAATAGTGGTAGCACATATTTGAAAAAAGTTTGCCCCTCCTTCCTAAGTAGCGCCATAAGATTCAGGGGCAAACTTAAATCAAGCGAGTGTTGTGGCTACCCCCCCTTTTAAGGGTTGAATTTTTATAGCCTATAACCTGGCCGGAGATTTTCTCGACAGATTAGTAAAGTTTGCATCAAAATCCGTTCAGCCGTTTTCACGTGATGCGCGTTCAAATAAACAAACAAACAGATAAACAGATAAACAGATAAACAGACAAACAGACAAAAATTCTAAAAACTGTTGGAACGTGTTCTGTTATCGATTCTAAGTATCCCCAGCCAACTTTTTTTCAAATATCTTCCATGTACAGACTTTCTACCCTCTACAGCTTTATTATATGTATAGATATAATTAATAACTATTTCTATGGCTCAGCTTTAAAGCAAAATATTGTCATGTATTGGAACAAAAACTATAAAAAAAAAACGTTGTACCTTAGTTAGGTACTAAACTTGTATTGCACTAAAGCTGGGTGATTCTACGGTAATATAAAATATACGTGAGAATCGTAAAACAATAAAATACACTTCCGCAACTTGAAAACAAAGATCAAATAAAACCATAAAAGATTTATCGCACCCCACAAGATAAGTAAACCTCGCGGTACACCTTAAAAGCGAGCGTATGTAAAAAACTGTACAGAAATCGAGGATCGTGTTACAGAAATCCATTAGGCCCAGCAATAAAAATAGAAGGCGCGTTCCTAAATTCAGTCATACGGAATAAAATGTCGATAAAAGAACGCGTCACTGATTTAGGTGATAAGGGCTTTTAATGCCTGTTTAAGGTTTTTTCAAGCCTTTTTGTACCTTTTTTTAGGTTAAAGGCCTTGAGCAATCCAGAAAAGAGCCTTTCAAAGATTGCACAATTGCATGTACATACTTACGTAAGAATTTGGGACGGGTATAATATTGAATAATACAAATTTAATCAAATGTAAATGCCATGAAAAAATCAGTGTAACTTTAATCAAGACTGCATGGAAGAGCAGACTTCAACCATAACCTATAGCATGTTAAAGTTGGCTTGATAGATTAATAAATCACGGAACCGTGTCTAATTCTCATTCCTTTTCATAAAAACATTCTTATTTGGACGTCAAGATAGTTAAAATCAATCAATAATTCTTATCAGTTCAGATAAACTAGACGTAGACGTGTGCATACCAGAATTGTCTTTTAATTAAATTCCATAATTGAAAACGCACAATCCATAAACTCAGTTAGTTTAGCTCACCAATACCATCATGCAATGTTTTACTTTAGCCCTCTTTTGTGTTTTGTGCTCTTTTACTTTAGTCTCTAGTAAATATAATTTACATTACAGGATTTTGGTGAGATATATTGAATAATTAGATAGTGTACTTAATACCCATTAAGTCCAAACTCTTTAAGGAAAAAAACATGCATAAAAGAAATAAATAGGCATTAGGATATTATTGTGGACATTGTGGTGTTGCAATTATGTGTACCTAAACGTCGTTACAATGATTTAAATTATTTATGCCAACTTAATAAGATCGGACAATTAGGCCTCATAGGAATGGTGGAACAGTTATCCCACCCGCTAGATAGGCTATCAGTCTCTCTCTTTAGTACAGCTAGAAAAAGACGGAGACGTTGATACTATCGCGCCACTCCTTTCTCTCACCTTTCTGCTCCTCTTAGTGTTGCTAAGGTTCATTAACAATGAGTAATTGAAATAGTTTTTGTTACACTAATTTACAGAGAACCGGAGGAGACGGTGACGATGCCATTGATGACAATGTTAGCGTCGATGATGATGCAGGTGTGATATTAAGTGAAGAGAATGACAGAAACGAAGGAGTCGATGACGATGAACTTGATAGCAATGAAGGCAAGAAGTTAAGTGCAGCCAATGATGAAAACGATGCAGACAATGATGACGATAATGTTACCGCAGATAATAATCAAAACGACGCAGTCAGTGATGATGAAAATGGTTCTGCAGGTAATGATAAAAACGACGCAGTCGGTGATGATGATAATGTTACTGCAGGTAATGATAACAACGACGCAGTCGGTGACGATGAAAATGGTTCTGCAGGTAATGATAAAAACGACGCAGTCGGTGATGATGATGATTCTGCTGTTAATGACGACGACGCAACAACTAATAAAAAAATTGGAGGTGATGATGTTACTGCTATAAATGATAGTAATGAGGGTAACCAGGAAATCGAAGATGATGAGCCTTCAACCTCATCCACTCAAGGCAAGAAAGTGAAACTTAGCAATGACGAGATGGAGGACATGAAACAATACGAACTGGAGCTGGAAGCTGGTGATTTGACGGAGTTCCTTGGCAATCATCATTATCACGAACCGAGGTATTATAAAGACCTGGGCCGTCGGTTTATCCATGTCTACCCTTATAAGGAGGTAAATCAGCTCTGTTCATAATTATCTTCTTTAAGAGTGACATTCCATTACCAACGACAGCTGCACTACTGTTGCGACGTTACTGTCATTCATTGTCTTGTCATTCATTTTACTATGGAAATTGCCAATAACATCGACGTGTCGGAGCAGTAGTGCAGCTGCGGTCAGAAATGGAATGTTACCTTTAGCGAGTATGCACTATGCACCCACGTCTCTCCAATTTTCCTCAATAAATTGACTTATATTTTCAGAGGAAAGTTAGACATAGAAAACCGAGTCCTGAGCGAATCATACAGTTTCTTATGGTACGTATATTACATATGTAAGAAATCAAATGTAACATTCTCTTACCTAATGTAAGTATTTATATGATATACATACATTTTTTATTATTACAGTCCTCAGCCAAAAAAGTTCTAAGGAATAACGAAGATAGAGATATAGTACCAATAATGGTAAGCAAGCATAATAGCATAAATCAAAATATAAAAAGAAATATATATGTGAAAATATTATTCACTGTTATTTTCCTTTAAAACTCCTTTTGATTATTTGTGTGACAATTGTTGTACGAGTATAAATTGAAATGAATTGAAAATCTTTATTACGGATTTTGGGCCATAATTTGTTTTGTATAACTTCCTCGTACTAATATTGCACATGCATACTTACTTGAGCAAACGAAAAAGCCTTTATAGTTAGGGAGGCGAGGTAGCTAAATGGCGTAATTCAACGGCGCCGTCGAGACCTATCAAAATCGAAAGATAAAATAATTTCGAAAAGAAAAGCTCGTATGGCAAAAACCATTTTAGCGGTGGGTTTGGCGTGTACGGTTGTTCAAAAATGTTAAAAAAAACAGTTACTTGGGCATTCTCGAGCGCGTCAGATATTCATACTACGTATGCCCCGAGTGCCTCTGATAACAACGGTATACTAATCTGCCGGTTTGCGTGGTGGGGGTAGGCATATAAAGTAGTCAAAAATGCAAAAAAGAAAAATTTACTCGAGCGCGTCAGATTTTCGGAAGGGGTGTTAAGTAGGCCCCAAGGAAGCTTCCTTTAAAAAAACTGACGATTTCGGCGTGACGATAAGTTACGATGAATTTTTGAAAATGCATAAAAAAAAAGTTTTTTTGAAATACTCGAGCGCGTCAGATTTTCATAGGGGAGGTTTATCTCGGTATCCTGAAAGCATATTTTTTTAATCTGACAAAAATGTTGGTGGGTTCTCTTAATCTGACCGATTTTATGATGCGTCAAGTCAAAAAGTTTTAACTTTGGACAAAAATGTAAAGAGACCTTTTTTGTGTAAAATAAAATTACCTCTTTTGTTTATTTAAACTTTTTTTTTGTAAAATGTATCGTTCGCGACTTATATGCCGCAACGCGTTCTTAGGAAGACGAAATGGCTCCTCCACACTTCCGGTCATGCGGAAACCGGCAGATTTTGTATTTTTAGTAAGTTTTAGATTATATACTTCAAAATAAAAAATAAAAAAATCGCGCTCGAGAATGCCGGATTAACGTTTTTTTTTTACAAGTTCGCGACCCTATAACTCGGCGGCGTCAAGGACTTATCGTCAGATTAGTTAAATTTAGTCTTTAAACACTAAAATCAACCCCCAATATCTTAATCTGACGCGCTCGAGTATTTCAGACTATCCATTTTTTTTTACTAATCTGATCGTCTATCCTAGGCGCGCGTCACTACATACGAGTATAGAGCTAAATACTTTACAATGTTGTTCTATTAGGTCTAAGGTATCTCTCATATCTTAAACTGCCACGCTCGAGTATTGCCGAAAATTCCCCTATTCGCCTCCCTAACCATTACGAGCAGGTGTGGTAACAGTTGTTTACGATACAAGTGTGAATTACCTATTCGCACGTGTATCGTACAACGTTTTCCAGTAGGTACATATGACTCCTAAAATTTTGGACGTAATTACGTAATGTGCTTATTATAGCATATGGTAGCACCAGATGTACTGTAAAAATAATATTGAACTGTTTTAGGCACCAGCTGACGTAGTCGTGGCTGTGATGAGAAACGGTACAAAGAAATATTCCTCTAAGCCGAGCGAGCCTACGGAAGAAATCATCAGACAGTATATGCTGAGGAGTGGCGTAAGTACTCATAATCTTCTACACAGCATGTCGAAGCAACATACTGAAATAATTAAATGTTTATGCCACTTATTTGATCCTCAATTTTGGATTTCACGGGCCTATAAATCCCGGTCTTTTGATTGCCTTGCGTGGGGATATAAATCCAATACGTAGAAGCCCCTTGGAGAGCTTTAATGTCATGATTCTCAATATTATTAACAGGACTATTGGGATGACGTGTGGAAAGAAGAGGTGAATCCAGACACTATTCTAAGAACAAAGAAAAGAAAACATCCAAAACCAACATTGGTAAGTTTTCACATTATCTCCCATATTTAACTCTTTGAACGCCAAGCCTATCGTGTGTGTCGTGTCAACGTGAACCATGTCAGAAATGCAATACATGTCATGCACGAAAGTTACATTAGGTTGGTATTGGACTGTAACCGCGTGCGTCAATTCACGTCTTTGGCGTTCAAAAGGTTAATACGTATGACTTGGTATGACTAATCTTCTCCCTCCCTCCCTCCCTCGTTTCCCTTAACCCCTTATTCACTCCTATAATCTATAATCTATTCTCAGTGGAGCTTTAAAATAGCAAAATATTTATTTATTACCTATGTATTTTCTGATACTCTTATTGCAGGATATCCAGCCATTCACATCGAAGCTTGTCCCGGGTACCAAATTATATGATCTGCTCGCTAGGATTGTGAAGAAATCACCTAAACTCTTGTACTTTATCAACAATTAATAATAATGTTTATTACATAATAGTAAAAACAGTAACTAGAATATTTATTTTTCATTCAAATAATAAAAAATCACAATACATTTACATCAAACATTGCCATTCTTAAAAGATCAGAGTTGTTAATTTCTAGGTGTCATAAAAGTAACGGACTTAGGTGAGGAAAATAAGCTAATATTGGATAGAAAAATTGACAGCAAGAGGGGAAGGGGAAGAAGGAGAGTCACCTGGCCTGACAACTTTAACCTTGTAAGTCTCTGCGTACTTGTAAAAGTACAAATTAAATTCGAGTTATGAACTCTTATAGAAATAAAAGAAAGTTCCAAATTCAAAAGCGCAAAAATTTACTTGGGTCTTACGAGGCTAAAAAATGAACGAACGTGAATAACGCAGCCATGCTGGCAAGAATGGCTAAGAGCAGGAGATATGGCAAAGGTGGTCGCCGACGTCCGTTAGGGCATGGCAAATAAAGAAGAAGAGTAGTAGAGTCCAAGGTGACCCTAGGATATTGAAGCAATACAAACAAGTTTCACTTCATCATCATCATCATCATCATCTCAGCCATAAGACGTCCACTGCTGAACATAGGCCTCCCCCTTAAGTTTCACTTGCTATTATGTAAAGATTACTTGGAACTAGGAATGAACATCATGTAAATACTATGGTCGATAGGAATAAATGACATGACAAAAGGCTGTTAAGAATAAAACAGCGGGTATAAGGAGGCCTATTGGAACGTTTAAAATGTGAACTTGATTCGATATGGAGACGTAGATAAAAAATACAAAATTCGTCTTTATTATATTTGACGGAACGGTCCAATAACCTAAATCGAAACGAAATCGCAAAGTTAAATTCAAATTTACACGAAATTGCCATAGTAGCGCAGATGATGGCAGCATTTTTTATTGGGCTGGATTATTAGGCTGATGCATTGAGCAAAGAAGCTGTTACGTGCCAGCCCTTCGATCTTAACGTCTCTGGGTTATCTATCGCAACTTCAAAATATTATTTTCCGCTATCATTTGACCGAATTGGTTTTTAAAGAAATTTTAAAAGGGTCACCAATGTAACCTAACTAAAAAACTAATTGTTTTGGCAAATAAATGAAACATAGGACAAACAATTTCCAAAGTTGCGATATGATACCGTTTGAGTAAAATGAACTGCGTATAATGTCAAGTCAGTATCAAATCAAGTAAAAAGTCGAATTTGAACAGGCTTAAGATGTATCTTTAGAATCAACATGTCGCCACCCACGCCCGCCATAATGTTGTGAAGATCTAGGCGCCGTGATGTGGCAGTTTTGAGGTGATACACGTCAAACAACTTTGTATGCTTGTCTTGGGATTAATCTGAAGATAAATCTCATATAATTGCCGTAGAGAATTAACTTTATATAAATTGGTGAATTATTAAAAAAATTGAAAAAATATCACAATAGGTATATAGCAGCGGTAGGCAACCTCTCGTTAGCGGCCCGTGAGCCTCCCTAGTAATTTTGTATATAATATTAACATACGACGATGGCCGATAAAGTTACAAATGTTGACAAAGTGCGGCCCACTTCAACTTCATTAACTACTATGTAGCCTATGGCTGCTAAAAGGTTGCCGGCCGCTGGTATATAGTATTCCCTCCTGGACAATGATGTGAAAGGTGTAAAGTAACCTATTTAGGGTACATAATTTTCATCCCCTAAAGGCACCTGGAGGGTCTTCATCATCTCAGCCATAAGACGTCCACTGCTGAACATAGGCCTCCCCCTTATGGGGGGTGAATGCCATAATCGCCACGCTTGGCAGGCGGGTTGGCAATCGCAGTCGAGTACACCGAATTTGAGGGACGCTGCTGCCCGTCCACCGGTGGTCTTGGACGTAGTTTAAGGACATACCCGGGTATTTAATATTCGCTCCTGGACAATGGTGTGAAAGGTGTAAACTAACCTATTAAGGGTACATAATTTTCATCCCCTAAAGGCACCTGGGGGGCTTTGTTCAACATGTTTATGAGCTGTACCCAGGGTATTTCGTGAGCATAATTTTGGGTACATTGTAATCTCATTTCAGACTAATGCGATATTTTGAAATGTCACCTGCGGACGTAATTAGTTAATAATCAGTGTAGAGTATTTCAGAAGCCCTCATTCCTATTAATAAGTAATAATATCTGGGAAACCGAGCTTTGCTCGGAAAACATGTAAGACCTCAATAATATGCATTTTTCCAGAGATAAGACCTAACTAGATCAACTTTTCGCCGTGAAAACCCTCATATAGCAATTCATCGAATTTGTTAGAGCCGTTTCCGAGATCCTCGAAACTTATAAAATATACATTATATAAGAATTGCTCGTTTAAAGGTATAAGATTATTTATTTATTTATTTATTTATTTAAACTTTATTGCACAAAACATAAAAATAATGTACAAATGGCGAACTTAATCTTAATTGATTATGATCTTCTCTCTACTCGCTCCTCCGATGTTACTTATGTCCATAGGCTAGGGTGACTGCTTTCCATCAGGCGGCTCGTCTACTCATCACAAAAAAGGTAGTTATAAATATAGAAAGAAATCACATCATTGTCAAAGTTAAATCAATTCGATCGAAATATCTTCAGACTTATCCTCCGACCGTCACCCAGCCATTGATGACAGCCCACTCGTATCGTTGACAGTGACAGTCAACAAACAAACGAACGTTAGTGCTTCGTCCCAAGTTTAATTGATGACAATCGTATAAATTGAGGAGATAAAAGCAAGCGCCATCTGCGGAAATAGTAATAAGTCAATGATGTTATTTACAACGAACTACAATACAATCTGACAAAAGAAAGTGGAAATTAAAATGTGGTAATACTGTAGTGTCGTCCCTTTCAAATAAATCTAGTATATAAGAAAACGGGACGGCATTACATTATTGCCACTTTTTAATTTCTATTATTTTTTTGACAGACTATAACTATAGAAATCTGTCGACCTCAAAAATGGAACGGGCGAGAGACCCAACTGCGCCCAGCTTGACTACGTCATATAGGTATTGGAATGCCGCGCAATTTCTTATATAGGGACCGTGTGCGTTGGAGGGCCTGCCATCTTGTGGCCTGAATTGGAAACATATGTGCACATGTACGAGTACATTGCCAAAGCAAGTGCTACCATCTACCTATCCTACCATCTATTCTATTCTAAATGTATTTCTATTCTATTCTATTCTACCGTTCTCGTCGGCACGTTTCCTTGTGCATAGTAGGTTCTGCCATCTTGTGGGCTACATCGGAAGCATAAACGTCACATTTACGCCTCCCGTCAAAAATCTGACGTCTCCTATGCTGCCCCCTAAAGTTCATGCACGGGGCCTATACAATGTATTAACATGGTGATCATTCCTGTTATCCGTCATTAAGGACATAGGGCTCGCAGAAGAATTCTCCATTATCGCGATCTTGAGCGGCTACTTCCAGCTCTTCCTAGCCGACTTTATAATTGGGTAGGCATTTATAGTCATAAATTCTTCACGATTATGACATCTGGAGTTGCAAGCGCATGCCACCGTCTGCCGTATTTGAACTTCAAGATATTCACAAGAGACGACACATACTAGATCCATTCTAGATACGTTATAGTTTAGATAGTTCTCTTTTGCAGCGCAATTCGGGCAACCAATGTCACTTTTACGTTAGATAGAGTAAGATATCTATTAGATGTGAATTAGATCTCTAAGTCATATCCTGTGGAAATCGTTCAAGAGTATCTCCAGAATTGCGCAAATGTCAAATTTGACAGGTTAGATCTTAAACATATCGTTATCGTATCTTGGTGATGTCTAAAATATATCTAATAGATGTCTATTTCAAAATCCGAATCGGGCCCATAAATTCTTCACGATTATGACATCTGGAGTTGGAGTTGTAAGCGCATGCCACCGTGTCTTCCCATCATGCGGGTGCGCTTATAAAAAAATAACAAATTACAGAGTTGATCGATTTGGAACAATTATGTATCTCAATTTTCTCCCTTGTCAAATATGTGAAATTAAATGGTTTCTAACGAGGTTTTTTAGAGATCCTTCATAAATCAAACTTTTATGGCCTCTAATTTAATTTAATAAAGATTTTATTATAACCTATAGAAAATATCGTCGAAATGCTCCATTATTTTAAAAGAGTGCATAGAAATTACAATGTTCTATATAGTGTAACAACAAAATTTTAATTCTTCATTTTTTTAATACTGTTTAGTATGTGACCCATATTCGTTTGATACTCTTAACGCCATCTAGCGAGCACAGTCGATAACAACATGGTCCGGGTTGCTAGATTAAAAATAATTTCGGTGCCTTCCTACATTTTTGGTTTTTTTTAATCGAAAGGGGTTTGTAAATTAAAATTGTCTTCAAATATTGTTTTTTCTTTCTATTTAATATTAGTCCAAATAAAGTAAAGAAGAAAGGTAATGTTTTCTTTTCAAAATCACCTAGGATCGCACGAATCCAGTTCGGGCTGTGGCAACTCTGTCATTTGGTCTGTCATATCCCTGCCAAAATGAAGGGGCATTTTCGTTGGTGTTGTTCCGCAAACAACAAGCCTTTTCAGGCGATTTCTAACCCAATCGGGAGTCATCTCCCTTTTGATCCAGGCGAAAAACTGGAGCCCATGCCGACCCAAATTTAGTGGCCCTTGACGGCCGTGTTTTATAGACCTCGCTTGTGTCGACATATGTTGCAAAGCACCTTTTGCGGGCCATTTTTCCACAGCGAGGTCTACATTTTACCTGCAAATCCGCCTGGCGCGGGTTTTACTTCCTTGTGTGCCCCGTTGACAACGTTGACTGGTGATCGGCGGGTGCTGCCTTGGCCTGTACCTGAGAAGTTGACGACGTGGCGGTGTTGTTGGTACCCTAAACTCTGCGGACCAGGTCAGCTCCTTCCAACCTTTCATTTACTTCTACGGCGCCCAACATTATTCCAGTTCAATTTCAAATATTTGAGTAAAAGTGTTCAACCATAAGATTTTAGCCGCTAAACCCACATTCGCTCTCTCGTCCCTAGGGTAGTCTCAAGTTAGATAAAATTAAGAGCTAGACTAAGATAACTGCAGTGTTTGCAAGGCCCTTAAGGCCCGGGTAATAACTTTTCTTGGTACTTTAATAGAATAAACGTTGTAATTACAGTGGTTGATTTTCTTTTCTCTCCTTAAAATCTTTAGTATAGCCACCCTAAAATAATTTTGGTAACAATAGTATATATATATTATAATAACTAGGTGTAGCCAAATTACACAAAACAATTAATTTAATTATTTTTTTATTAATTTTGTGACATTAAAATTAATAATATTTATAGGTATAGTTACTATTTCTGGCATTCTTAAAAAACTGTTTCATACAATTGGGTAAACCACATATTTTTCGTGGTTTTTAGGTTGGAATGAGTCCCGAAAATGTTCAAAGTTCGTCTAGTCTCATCCCATCTTAATGCCCTATATTTTTTTTATTCACTTAGTATTAAAAAGGTGTACTGAACCACTGATCATATTTATTCACCTCGTATAATTATCCACTCGCTCCCTTTTTTATAAACAAAAGCAAGGGTAACTAACGATCAAAAAACCCAACAAAAAAAACATGTTACCCAATAATAGAAGATCCAATTTTTTCAATATTGGCCATTAAGTTTCCGCTCGGGTGGCCACATCAGGTGACTCATTCCCACCGCTTGTCGAGTCCAAGACTTGAAGACCAATATAAGTCCGTTTACTTCTTAATTTTTTTTCCTAGCCTATTTGAGTGTCCAAAGTGAGCTGGGCAAAGTCCCCTTAATTTCCATGACTCCCGATTTAGTGTTACCTCCGGCCAGTTATTCAGGAAGCTGTCCAGGCCGCGTAGCCAAGATGCCGATCGCTTACGCTCCGTAGCGATCGAAACGCAACTGTCACTGTCGCACTAATATAGAAGTGTGATAGAGAAACATAATGGTTTGCGTTGCCGAAGCGATAGCGATTGTAACCTTGGCTAGGCCGGCAGGTCATCCCGCCATCTTTTTTTGGGCTTGCCGCGTCCACGTCCCTCTACCGGCATCCGCTTGGTGGCTAAGCTAGCCCACCTCTCCGGATGCATGCGGTAGACGTGACCGGCCTAGTCCCATTTGAGCCTATAGGTTTTCTCGCCTACGTCAGCAAAGCGGGTTTTAGAGCGCAGCGTGGCGCTACTTTAATTTAATTTATATTTTCCGTTTTAAAAATAGTGTTGGTAGCAATGAAAAGGGGTAGTCTATTAATTACGTCACACATAATTTCGATGTTTTAGACCCCCTCTGTCCCCTTGTGACACTTTTTCATAGGAACGAGATAGGTGTTTAATACGTACACACTGGGCATGACTCCCCCGCCTGTTGCTGTGACGTAATATGTGGATGAACCCAAAGACTCGAGTCTTGAAAACATGACGCTAGTCATTATGTCAAAATTTTAGTAAAGTAGTTTTAAACTGTCACGTCGGGGTCACCACTTTACAGGAACAGGGTTGAGTGAGTAAAAGACACCGTTGACTGGTATACTTAGATTAATTTATTCCATCATAGCTAAGCGTTTTATACATCATGTTATCTTGACATCACATCTCTAATCTGCGGCGATACGGACATTATCTCAACTGGCTCAGCGCGTGCTCCAACCTTATATTTATTTATCGACACGCGCTGATTACATTTTGCTGACCGCCATAGTTAGACTTTAGTCTTCTGTAAAAAACATGAGCTGTAGATCTCGAGAACTTCACCACTCCGCCATTTTAGAAATTTTCCAAAAACTGTTTCAACAGAAAATATACCGTGTGTGGCCTGTAATATGAGCAAAAAATTAAACTGTAGGCTGTACTCCTCATACTAACCAACATTTGTTCAGCGACTTTTAAAAATAACTTGTGGTTTGATTTATAATACACTTTAAATTTTATTCTAAAACGCAATGTATTGCGAATTTTGTTATGTTTAAGGCGTGACAAGCAACGTCAATCACAATGATATGGCACGGCGATGGCGTCCATTGAGGATAATGTTTATTTTTTATGAAAAATAGGGAGTCTAAATACTTCATAATTTTTAGAAGTTGTTGAACAAAAGTGTCACCGTTTGAGGAGTGCAATCTATGTTTTAATTATTTGCTCGTGTTACAGACCACACCCGGTATATAATTACTGAATTTGCTCACAAATTTCATGACAAATGCGACCTGTAGAGGAGAACATCGGGACATACAAGAATATTTTCCAAAGCTAAAACAGAGACTTTTGCTTAAAGCATTTTGCCAATTAGGTTTCACAGCGCGATCTCTTTAGCTTTATTAGTTAATTAAGCTTAGTCTAACTCTAACTATAATAGAGATGTAGAGATGTAAAGTCTCTAAATATAAATGGATAGAGCGTTGGACTCACCTACACTCTTGCGACCAATAGGAACGCTTGCAGGTCGTTTTAAAGGGAAGACATCGTTATTTCCGATTATTTGTCGTCATTATTTAGGGCAATCATCGGGAAATACATCAGTTGACCTGTTTCCCTCAGACGTCATTTCGTTTATTTGGGTGGAATAGATTCGAGCAGTTACATGTCTTGTCTTTTAATATCCGGCTTGTATAAATGTGAAAAATTGTAAGATTAGATGCTTTTGATCACATTTACAATCGGGTCTATCGGGTAGTCACAAGGTAGGGTTATTCGCCAGTAACTGGCCATCTGTCAGTAACTGGCCTCCCTGAACTAAATATTAATTCTATTCACCCATAATTTTGTCAATGTTTGTCAATGTGAATTAATATGTGTTCAAAACGCGAAATTTTTAAATGTTATATTGCTTTTACCTATATTATAGCGGATAATCGGTCAAATTAAGTTCTCATTCTTCCTTTTACATTATACACATTTAACGGTCAAACTTATAAAGTTATAACACCCGTCTTTATGCATCGGTGGTTAAAAAGTTTCATTTTAGAAAAAATAAACGCTCGTCACGTAAAATCCTGACGTAATGACAAAATTGTATTAAGTAGATCACCTAAATAAAATGACAAGCACATTTTTAACCATTTTCTATCAATTTGTACAAAACGACCGTTCTCATTTGCTCTTAAATGTATTTAACCGCTTTATTTTAAAAACTGAACGGTTTCAGAAATGACGTAAGAGTGTTTGATTGATGTTAAAACTAAAATAGCATCGTGACTTGGCAAAGTGAAATGTCACGCTACTTAATTATGAGAGCAAGTTGTGAGCTCGTAATATTTGTTTAAGCTTTGAGTTTTGAACATAAACAACTAGCGCTAAAGTGAGAAAATGTTGTCGTTAACTAAGTAGCGACTGATTTTAGTAGTAGGTAAGAGTGCGAGTAGGTATACAATACGAGTACAAGACAAGACAATACAAGACATGTACAAGATTGCCTGTCAAATATCAAAAACGCGACTAAAATCAGAACGATGTCAAGTGTCGTTAGAAGTATTGAATTCAGAAATAATATGTTATTGCGTAAATTAGTCTTAACACCCTGCTTTATACCAGCATATTAGTAGAACGTAATGTAACATTTCTAACAGACTATGCTACTATTTGTCGCCTGGCTGACGAGACAGAAATAACAACAAAAAGTTGATCCACCCATACATGACTGGACTGTATTGACTTTTTTAGTAAATATAAGTTGGCTATCCAAAACAAAAGCGTCCTTATGCTTTAAGTGCAATAAAGATAATTTTATCCGAAAATTTCACATGAAGCACATGGACCCTTCTTCAATAGAATGCCATATAAGTTTAGTTTATTAGAAACTTAAATTATTCCTCATGATTTTAACTATAAAAGTCTACGTAAATCACCAAATAAGCACCAACATCCGACGCCCCAATCAACGGACTAACAAATTAATTAGCATTTAAATTATAACGATCAAGCGCGTACGCAGGAATGGCGGCGATGGGCGTGGCCCAACGCACGCATCTGATTGGTCGGCTGTTTAATATTAATTAACATTCGTTACGTGCAGATGCCTTGATATGAGGTAGCTGATTCGTTTTTGTTCACTAGGGCAGTAATGGGATCATTGTTGTCGTATTTTTAGTTTATAACTTAATTAGTTACCTACAGTTTTATAATGAAGTAGATACTCACATTGTTTGTAGATATAATTGTTCTACTAGACACATCACATATATACTTGGTCAAGCAGATCTTGTCAGTAGAAAAAGGCGGCAAATTTGAAAAATGTAGGCGCGAAGGGATATCGTCTCATAGAAAATTTGAATTTCGCGCCTTTTTCTACTGACAAGATTTGCTTGACCATCTATAGCTTCTATCCGACAAAGAGCAACCGGCCGCCCGTATTTCTAGCGAGGACCGATTGACTCACACAAACGATACATTAAAAAAAAAAGTTATAATTGTTGTCGATAAAGGCGAGTTTTTATTAATTTGACAGGATAGAATAATTGTCAACCGGAAATAAGATATCTTGCACTTACAAATTACAAAAATAATCGAAACTTTTAAACTTAAAAAAAATCGTTTAAAACAATTGAAATTTCATTAACATTAAAAGCTTTAACCTTTTGGACGCCAATGACTGATATATCCGCACCGCAGGTTCAACACTAAAGACCGATTGATCGGTCAGAGACCACAGAGCAACAGGTCAATGTTTTCAGTCGAAATTTTAATCTTTTCTTTAACAAACTAGTGTAGTAAAGTTAAATTACAAAACATAAAGTATTAAACCACGTTAACTGAACGTATTACCAACGAGATCACGTTGCACCTCATAAATATTCTATCCCATTAGAAAAAGAACTAGTTACGGCAAAGACAAATGGCTTTTCCATTCATGTTATTTGTAAAGCAAAACAGATGCGATATGTCACTGGTATTGAAAAGCAAGACACTCCGTGAAAATTAGTATTGGCTGAGAAATCCCAGAAATAGTAGATTGAGTCACAAAATGACATATTTACGGAATGGGCGTACATTTAATCGCGTACATAATTGAATCCCGAGCGTAGCGAGGGATTCTGAAATAGAATCGTGAGCTTACTGAGGGATTTAAGGGTAACTGCCCAAGGTAGATACCATTTTGCGACCATGTGACACATACTGCTTTTCACATGACGCATGAGGAAATGATTATGTTTCAAAATATTATTAAAGCTTAGAAAATAGTGTTCATAAAAGTAAAAGTAATATTCAAAGCACCGTAACATTGTTATAGTAACTATAGTGCGACATAAAATCTGTGCCTCCAGTGTAAAAGGGTTAAACTCAAAAAATGTAATTTTTCAGTATGGACGAAAAACGTTTCAAACCGTGTTTTCTCTGCATTGTTTCTAAAAAAATTAGGTTTTTGTTTTTAGTTTAGATAGTTTAAGTCATGAATTATAACTTGTCATTTAAATTAACCTGACTTATGTGAAAGTAACGGAAATATTGGCTTTCAAAAACAACTTATATCCCTTTTCACAAAAATAATGAATGTGTGAAAAGGTTAAACTGCACTTTCTCTAGTGTTGCTAAAATCTTTTTGAACTTTTGTGTTGTGTAAAGAAACCATTTTGGGAACTAAATATTGCATTTTTTTTAGATTGATGGTACAAAAAACAAACCAAAGAGAATAATATTAATGTAATTAAAGAGTGACTTAATATATTTAATTACTCTGTTGAAATTGTGAATGGTTACTGAACAGAGTAATGTTGTACTGTTGTACTGTAGTAGTGTTGTACTGACAACAGGGCAGTTGTACTTGTTTGTCTTACTTCCCCATCTTTGTTTTTTTATTTTTTGTTTTTGTTGCACAATTATTTCATAATCAGCCTTTTAGATGTCTTTTCTTCTAAAGGACTTTCTTTTTGATATTTGACTTCCACCGTTTTGCACAAAATTGACCAACAAAAAAAAATTATATGGAAAGGAATCTAAGTGAACATTAACCATAATCATTAACTCAATTTAGCGAAACTAGATGGTGAAAAACGGTCAAAGTAAATTATTTATACCCCTTTACACATCATGACGTCTTAAAAAATGTTTGTGAATAATAAAAAAACTTAAGTTTTACCGTCATTCACGAACTAGACTCGGTAGTTGAAATAGATCTAAGTGAATTTTGATTTCTTTACACCGAATGTTTCTTGAAATGTAGTTTATTCATTAAGATTAAACTTTACTTTAACTATCGTTCGTAACACGATTCTTAAGTACCAATTTTTTAAACGAGATTATATAAAAATAAATCGTTTTGAACATAATGGTTAAGATTTTTGGCAAACTTAAACCCTTTTGCACAATCGATATCTCAGCAATTAGAAGTCGTAGGGCCGTGGGTGTCAGCACAAAAGATGTAGCTTCATGTAATAAACCTTGTACTGGCAAAATTTGTAATTTGGACAAACTCGAGTTTAACCCTTTTACACTGGAGGCACAGAAATATAGTAGGAATTAAATAAAATGGAAGTAAAAAATGTCCATACTAAATTGTTGCCATGCATTTTACGTCAAAAGTGTGACATCTACGTAGGAAGTGGCGCCCTCGTTTATTTTCTACAATTTCTTGTCGTGTTTGTAAATTACTAACAAATGCAAAACTCGGCATTCAAGCAACAAAGAAATGCCTAAACCTAAAGTAATTTTGCAAACTAAGTATAACTTAAGAAGTATGCTGGAGTTTGCAACTTGCATATTTAAAGGCAAACTTCCCAACCACTTTGAAATAATTCCTTAGAATTCCGTGCTTATTAAAACAATTAAAATCGAATATAATGTTATCAGCTATCATCGTTTGTTTCGGTATTATCTGTGTGCAGATTTTAAGCATCTGTGCAGAAACTGATTTGTTTCGCCACAGTAGGCGGCGATAGGCGTACGAGTATGATAATAGGTGGATAAATTTTTTGTTGTTATTTTATCCCGTCAGCCAGCCGACAATATTAGTAAGGGTAGTTAGTTATAAGAAATGTTATTCTACCTTGAATTTTTAGTCACTATTGGCGACATATTTCTGGCCCGTCGGGGGTCCTTCCTCAGGCTCGAGTGCTCGCGGCGACTGCAACTCGTGCAATTCAAGTGAGTGAAACCGTTGTCGTATAAACAATTTAAAATATGTCTCACGAAAGTTTAATATCGGTTTATCTACCTTGTATTATTAATATGCTAAGAATGGAAATGGCTTTTTATAACAGTCATTATAAATGTGTGTTTGGTTATTTTAAATACCATAAAACCACGATTTTTAAAGTGACCCAGGCGACCGTAACCATGGCTACGAGTGACAATAAAAAGAAGATTCATGCTGTAACTAAAGGAAACCCATTTTTTTTCGTCCATCCCATTAGGCCAATTCGAACGTGCATCTGACATCAAAACGACGTCTAAATGATGTCAGTTACGAGTAGTTAAGTATAAATCTTTTCTCTCTCATTAAGTATACAAACCCCCGTATTCGAACAATGAGATACGTCAAATACTAGATATTGAAACGATATGGATTAGATATGTCAGTGTCAAACAAGTGACAAAAGTGACGTATTTGTTTGAAGAAGCGTCAATTTTGACACTTGTTTGACACTGACATATCTAATCCATATCTTTTCTAAATCTATTAACTGACGTATCTAAAAGTTGGAATCGGGCCGATAGTTCATTAGCGCGAACGAGATGCAAGGGTGAAAAAAATAAAATGACATTATTTAGATATCGTTTTGATGTCAGGTTTAAGTTTGAATTGGCATTTAAGTCTATAAAATAAAATGTGTATTTAAATAACAAGTTACATATGGAACCACTCAATTGCGTCTCGCTATTATGTAAATATCCAGGAAATCTCGTAAAGAGGTCGGTTACCTGCCTGGAAATGTGTTTACGTCGCCAGCAAAGTGATGGGAAACTATAACTTTCCTGCGTATGATTAATAAACATATTGTAAGCGGTTGTTTTTGTTTATGTTGTGTGGGGGAAAGATTTGACATGTCTTTTGGCAGATGAATAATGCTTGTCAGATTTATATGTAGATTGCGAAGGATCAAGGAAAATTAAAAGAAGCACTATGTAGTATAAAACGTTGTACGATACACGCGCGAATAGGTAATTCACATCTCGTTGCGAAATTCATACTTTTCGCACTTGTAGTAGTAGTAGTAGTAAACACTTTATTGCACAAAACAAGTACATAACACAGAGAGAATACAATAAATGTGTACAAAGGCGAACTTATCCCGTTAAGGGATCTCTTCCAGCTAACCTTTAAGTAACTGAGAGATACATATGAAATGGTAGTCAAACTAAGATAAAATGTACATGACGGCGAGACTTAAAAGAAGTAGCTAACCCTAGGAACATAACTTAATACAATGTGATGCATTAGGTGCAAAGGCATATACATATATAGATATACGAAACAATTACATGTCCATAACAATATTACTAATTACTTCTAAATAAATAAATATATACATACATATATATAAATACATACAAATATATAAATATATATAACCGCACAATCCTACCTACGTGTCCTTCAGTTGACATTTTGTGTTATTGCCATAACCTCATTAATTTTGCCTTCAGCGACGCTACAGACTGACACTGCCTTAACGGGGATGGCAACGCGTTCCATAGCTTCACAGAGTGTATCGTGAATGACTTATTGTAAGACCGGTGTTTGTGGGGAGGAAATGAACTTGTATCGTAAATGTGTGACTAGAATCTACATAATTAAATGCATTAAAACACGAGTGTGGGTTTATGAAACAAGCTGAAATCTAGTCTCATAAAAACATCATACGAAACGATTCGATTCCTACAAAATTTGACAAATTAGGTTTTACTACGATAAAAGGTTACATTCTAAGAAAAAAAGATTTTTTTTAAATCATGTAACGTAATACAACCAGTTCTAACATTATTTGTATTGTATGTTTATAGTAATAGTAACGCAGTAGAAGATTTAAATCACCGAACGGCAAACATATTAATCACATAAGTTTTGAATAATCACGTGACTCATTGGTCCGAGTAATCGAATCATCTCGAGATTCAACTTGGCAATAATTGAGGTCTAAATGTAGTGTAAACTCCATATAACTTCACTATCGATATAACGATCCACTCCCTATAGCGTCGACATTTGCTAGCTTGAGTTGCTTTACTTCAATATTAATTTATCTCTATATAACGACATCGATCGACATCGATTATCGATCGTGTCAACGACAATTCGCCCGAAGTCACACACATAGCGAATTGTGACGTTGTAAAATCATATGTATATCTGGGAGCTCTGATTTCCAACAACGGAGGATGTGTAGACGAGATCAAACGTCGTATGGCAATTACTAGAAGCGCTATGGACAAGTTACGAAAAATATGGCGGAATCGTAACATCACAAAATCCACAAAAATCCGGCTCGTTAGAGCACTCGTATTCCCCATATTTCTCTACGCCGCTGAGACGTGGACCCTGCGGGAGAGTAAGAGGAAGAGGGTGGATGCCCTGGAAATGTGGTGCTGGCGAAGAATGCTTGGAGTATCGTGGACCGAACACCGCACCAACGTCTCCATACTCCAAGAGCTCGGCATCAAGCAGCGTCTATCCTCCATCGTTCAAGCTCGCATCCTCACTTTCTTTGGACACGTTTCTCGACGTGGAGATGTGTCCATAGAGCGACTGGTAGTGCAGGGCAGAGTAGAAGGTACCCGAGCGCGAGGAAGGTCGCCCATGAGGTGGACGGACCAAATAAAGGCAGCAATGGACGGCCCCTTGCACGAATGCGCTAAACGCGCAGCCGTCAGGGAGGAGTGGAGGCGAGCCGTCAAACGTGTCACAAAGGGAGACTTCCAATGATGACCACGACCGCTCTGTCAAGAGTGTCCCGATCAAGAAGAAGATATAACGACATCTCTCTATAGCGTCAAAAAACGTCCGGTCCCTTGAGTGTCGCTATACAGAGTTTACGGTATCGTCTTGGGTCGTCCCATTCATTTTTCGTCAAGTTCTTAAATTAGTCCTATTCTGCTTTCGTCACTCATTCTACATTAAAAGCCACCGACGATTGTGATGAATGTAGCATGAGTGACGAAAGCAGAATAGGACTAATTTAAGAACATGACGAAAAACGAATGGGACGACCCAAGACGATACCGAGTTTACACTGACACATTTTCACCTCTTATGGGTAGGTGCCTACGTAAAAGAAAATAATTATTAAATTATAAAAGAATGCAAAAGAGGAGAAATACAGTGATTTATCTACAGTGATGGTTACAGTCTCTTGAGTCACTCTTGTAAGCCTGGTTTTATGGTATTTAAAATTACTAAACACACATTTTTATAACAGTTAGAAAACTTATAAGCTATAATAGCTTAAGCAACTGAATAGCCAAGCTAGTAAGCAAATTACTAGCCACGAGTTGACACTTGACGTTTACGTTAGCGACTGTGTAAACTCGATCGCAGTCCATCTTGCTCGCACTCATGTATTGGTGCGGTAGAGAGAGAATGCGACCGAGTTCACGCAGTCGCTAATGTAAATGTCAAATGCCAACTATGGCAGTAGAACGTTTTTTTTAACAATCTATGCTACTATCGTCGCCTGGGTGACGACACAGAAAAACAACAAAAATAAGTTAATCGCGATCGCTAAGATCGCGTATACGGGTGGTATACGCGATCTTAGGAAGAATCCGATTGGTCTGTTTACTGTTTACTGTTTACTTACTTTTTCGGACACATTTATTGACCACCATCGTATTACGTAATAATTGATCATAATTTACATTTTATCTACAGCAATGTCGTAACAGACTCAATTAAAAGCTGATTTATGAACGATTTGATAGACCGGTCAATCCTGATTATAATTCATTTGGAAACATCCAAAATTAAGCTTTAAGACGATAAGGATAAGGAATATATTCGGATGTGCATTTAATAAATACAGGGTCGGTAGTCACAGAAGGTAATATCCTTGTAGTAACTCGACTTGTAGGTACTAACCTCTTTCACTGAAAGTAATGGTACTTGCGAACTATATATTACACCGCTGTTGGCCAGTGTGGATGTCATGAATACAAGTGGATGTCACTTTTTGACAGCTTTTGTTAGAAAGGGACTTTTACTTGTATTACAGGTTACAAGCTTTTGATAAACAGTAAGTAATAACCTGAGTTATATAAGTATTAACAAAAATGTAGGTACATTGTGTGTATTTTGTTTCTTTTATGCAAACATTTCTTTTAGTGTAGGTAAAATGTAAAGTCAAAGCTCTGTATATCCGACTCTCTGTATTATCGTTATAAGGTTATAACATGTTACAGTTTTCCAAAAACAAGCCTCTATCCCCGGCGGGATTGATAATTTACCCATCCAAGGGCTATGATTAGGGTCGTTACACACGAGATGATTAGTGGGTGCTGACGTCAACCTCTCATGTGAACAACGCCTAAGATCTTTGCCTTCGTACACAAAGTTACTAACCATTCTAGAACCGTATTACAAGGTAGAAAGGTCTACTATAGGTGTGGTAGATGTGTTGAAGTTAGTATGAATTTCGCGACGCTTATGACGTTTTTAAGATAAGGGCAACTCTTAAAATTTTGGGTTTAAAAGAACAAACAATATCTTGGGTCGTTAGTAAAAATGCGGTTATTATTACATAACTAGGGATACCGGATACGGGTTTCGGATGGGTTTTTAACCATTGGCTAAGCGAATTTTTGTTTTTTTGAGATCAGCTTTATCGGCAGGCTTTTGCGTATTTTTTTAACTTGAAAAGCTTTAAAGTGGTTTTTAACCATATGATGCATACGTAACTAATGAGTTGCTTTACATTTTTTAAGTACATATAAAAGGTATAAAAGGAAGGCAGGTAAGAATATTAGGGATGAATGTTAATGGATTGTGTGACAGGACATTACATAACGTAGGATAAGGGCAGGGAGAAATAGACATATGAAATCAGTCTTTTTGGAAAATAATTACTTAAAAACAAAACGCCTGAAACATGGAATAAAGGCGAGGTGGTGCTGTTTTTCAAAAAAGGTGATAACAGCCTATTGAAGAACTACAGACCCATCACGCTTCTGAGCCATGTCTATAAGCTGTTTTCACGGGTCATCACGAACCGTCTCGAACACAGACTTGATGACTTCCAGCCTCCCGAACAAGCCGGGTTTCGAAAAGGCTATAGTACCATAGACCACATCCATACGCTGCGGCAAGTTATACAGAAGACCGAAGAGTATAACTTGCCATTATGCTTAGCGTTTGTGGACTATGAGAAAGCCTTCGATTCGGTGGAAACATGGGCGGTGCTTGAGTCTCTTCAGCGATGCCATATTGACTATTGGTACATCGAAGTGTTGAAGTGTTTGTATAGTAACGCCACCATGTCGGTCCGAGTACAGGAGCAGAGCACGAGAGCGATTCCATTGCGAAGAGGCGTAAGGCAAGGAGACGTTATCTCTCCGAAACTGTTTACTGCCGTAATGGAAGACGCCTTCAAGCTCCTGGAATGGGAAGGACTTGGCATCAACATCAACTGCGAATACATCACTCACCTTCGGTTTGCCGACGATATCGTAGTCATGGCAAAGTCGATGGAGGAACATGGTACATGGGATGGAGGAGGATGGATGATGCTCGATGACCTCAACCGAGTTTCACAACGGGTGGGCTTGAAAATGAACATGGACAAGACGAAACTTATGTCAAATGCCAATGTTGTGCCCATCCCAGTCACTGTTGGGAACTCGATACTCGAAGTTGTTGACTCGTACATCTACCTAGGACAAGTAGTCCAATTGGGTAGGTCTAGGGTTTGCAATCCGGATCCGAAATGTATGAAATTATCCGGATCTGGATCCGGATCCGCGGATCTTCCCATACATTTCAAATCCGTCGTGCAAACCCTATAGTCGGTTTTTTTTAGCATTAGAAAGAACTTCCCAGAAGTAAGCTTGTGGTTCCAAATCCGGCACTTTTAGCGGTAATAATTTGAAGTAAATTATATGTATTGACCATGCTACATTAATTAATTCAATAATTATTAACAATTGAAGAGCCTGATAAAAAATGCACGCTTCCTTCTGTGGAGTTCTTTCTAATGCTAAAAAAAACGAACTATAGGTAGGTCCAACTTCGAGAAAGAGGTCAACCGCCGAATCCAACTCGGTTGGGCAGCGTTCGGGAAACTACGTAATGTCTTTTCGTCCGATATACCTCAGTGCCTCAAGACGAAAGTCTTTAATCAATGTGTGTTACCAGTGATGACTTACGGCTCCGAAACGTGGAGTTTGACTATCGGCCTCATCTCAAAACTCAAAGTCGCTCAACGAGCTATGGAGAGGGCTATGCTCGGAGTTTCTCTACGTGATCGAATCAGAAATGAGGAGATCCGTAGACGAACTAAAGTCACCGACATAGCCCACCGGATTAGCAAGCTGAAGTGGCAATGGGCAGGCCACATTGCACGCAGAGAAGATGGCCGATGGGGTTGAAAAGTGCTCGAGTGGAGACCACGGACTAGCAAGCGCAGCGTAGGACGTCCACCCACAAGGTGGACAGACGACCTTGTTAAGGTCGCCGGAAGACGCTGGATACGGGTCGCTTCCAACCGGCACGTATGGAGGTCCAAGGGGGAGGCCTATGTTCAGCAGTGGACGTCTTATGGCTGAGATGATGATGATGAATTACTTATACTAAAGTTTTGCATAACACTTTGTTACTGGTCAGAATTCGAACCCGTTCTAATCCCTTCCTTCAACCATCGTCAGTTCACCAACAAATTCGCCGTTCAAATTGCAGTTTGTTTGCTAAGCAATATCGGATGATCCCCAGGATTAAATTAATTGAGATTAAGGCTTAACGTTTAGGCTGCGGTTAAACTTACCGGCGTCGGCTTACTGACGGCTCATGATTGGGTCGTGAACGTAAACTATCGAGTTTACACAAGCGCTGTTTGAGCGGTAAAAATAATACATACAGTCATACATACATATAATCACGCCTATTTCCCGAAGGGTTAGGCAGAGACCGAAAATCCGTGGTCTCTAAGGGTAACATTCCATTTCTAACCGCAGCTGCATTACTGTCAATTTTACTATGGAAATTGACAGTGACAGCGACGCGTTCAGTACCGGTAGTGCAGCTGCGGTTAGAAATGGAATGTTACCATAATAGAGTTGGTCTAAAGGCGACAGTCCATTTCCAACGACAGCTGCACTACTGTTCATTTTACTATGGAAATTGACAATGACAGCGACGCGTTCAGTACCGGTAGTGCAGCTGCGGTTAGAAATGGAATGTTACCATAACTCTATTTATTTCGAAGCTCAGAAAGCACTAATTAAAACGATTCAAACGCAGAACCTTGTTCCAAACTCAAACTGTATCGTACTTTAAAAAAGCTAGACGCCCACAATGCAGTAAAAACCCAGTTTTTACCAATGTCCGCGATCCCTGATTACACTGCTGGCAATAATAACGGTAATTTAAAAAATAAAGCCCCATTCTAAGAACCGATTTGCTTGTTTCCTTTGGTGAATGCAGGTGATTAGTTTTTTTGCCAGGCACTGTAATAAAACGTTCTGTAAATTGTTGCTGTACTTAGATAGTGTAACAATGGTGCAATTATGTTATATGTATAGGCTTTAAAATTATTCATTATTTAAATGCTCTTGACAAATAGAGCAAACTAGGGTGGTACGTACACCTGAGTGGCGTTCGACGCAGTTCCGCCAAGACGTCATAGAGTGCGCTGTTAAAACAATTGAAGTCCAGAACAATTGAAGTTATGCTGTCAATGCATTGAAAGCATCAAAAAATTATGATGATGAAAAATAATCTTATAAAAATGGATAATTTTACAGATTGAAATAAGCAGCAGATTCCTGCAGCAGAGCTGTCTCCACACGTATTGGCTCGCCTTTCCTGTGGGATAAGACAGTGGAGCCGAGAGGGTAATGCAGGTGCTCGGCATCCCTGCGTTTCCTTAATTCCGTCCCAGGCGGTGTAATGTACGTTACACCATAAATCATAGACGCAATGTCAATGCAATAGACGCAAAGGCCAATGATGATGAGAGCGATGGCGAGTGTCAGGGCTTAAGTTTAGGAATAGATGAGACAGTTTTTTTAGGGTTCCGTACCCAAAGGGTAAAACGGGACCCTATTACTAAGACTCTGCTGTCCATCCGTCCGTCCGTCTGTCACCACTCACCAGGCTGTATCTCACGAACCGTGATAGCTAGACAGTTGAAATTTTCACAGATGATGTATTTCTGTTACCGCTATAACAATAAATACTAAAAACAGAATAAAATAAAGTTTTAAGTGGGGCTCCCATACAACAAACGTGATTTTTGACCGAAGTTAAGCAACGTCGGGCGGGGTCAGTACTTGGATGGGTGACCGTTTTTTTTTTGCCTTTTTTTGTTATTTTACTATGCGTCCAGCTGATCTATGCGAGCCTACGAGAGCATATAAAGAAAACGTTATTCATTGTTGCAATCCTCAATTTTATTTCCGCCACACCCCACAATGAAGCATGAGCTTATAATCTGCAAGCTATTTTAGTCCACATCCGGAACATGAATGGTACAATTGTTGCAACTGGTTTCCTGTAATCCAACTCACTTAAAACGTCTAAAGTTTAAAGTAAATTGTAGTATGTTAAGACCTCTTGGGTTGGGTAAGAGATGGTAAAGTGATAGGCTATCGTGGGTGGTTAGAGTATCATGTTCGGGGTGGGTGTCATATTATGTCGGTTAGGTAGGTACTGTGTGTTCGCCAAAAATCGCTACCCATTGAAACCATTAGTTAGGTACTTAAGATTATTATTTGAGATATGTTTTTATGCGATACGTTTTTTAATAACTTTAATATAGTTGTTTATGTCGGACTACAGTAATAATGTTTTGACTCACATAGGTAAAGAGATAGATAGATAGATAAACCATTTATTCGTTTGCCACAATACACATATAAAAAAGAAACAAAGATCAACACTAAGATTAAAACAAAACTTAATTTATTGCGTAGCCTTATTATTGCTACTATGTACCTAAAACCAATACCTTTCAATAATTATAAACTCTACATGCATAGAATAAGATTCAAATTTTAATCACCGCGAGGACTATTCTATACAATCTATCAAACAGTTGTCAATCTTTAGAACTATTGTTCATTTGAAGTTCAACTATTGTAACAACCACAACATTGTATAGGAAGATACATTATTGATATTAAATTGCTTGTGCTTTACTTGAAATAAGATACAATACGATTGTTCAATTCGTACAATTGTGTTCGATACATTTTTTTTTATAGCGAGGATAATCGTTTACTTCGATCGATATTGAAAAGAAATAAAACACGACATAATGAAAGCGGTTGTCCCGCGGGTATTATTTTTTGCTTGCAAGGACATCCGTTTTTGGTAAATAAACTTCATTTTAGAATAAAATTTTAACAGACAAATTGAAAAGTGTGTTACTTAGCTGATAAAAAAGAGATAAGATAAGTACCTATTAAATAATATTGGTAATAATAATTAAACGGTCTCATAGCGAAGAGTCTCGACCAACCCCTAGAAGAGAGACTCTCGCTAGGTGGTTGGATCTAGGGTCAGATGCTGAATGCGGTGATCTTGGACAAGGCGCGGATAGTCCGCTGGTTCCTCTCTCTGCAGCCCTGACCACCGGCAGCTTAAGCTTTGGCCCACTGCTGGCGGCACCCTAGGTTAGATTTTTGTAATGTGTTTATTTATATGTATTTATTTATGGTTTCTTGTGTTTTTATATTTTATTTTTGTATGCACATTGGTAAAAAACCTAAACCACCAAACTTGTCATTTGGGTGAACTCAAAACATTCACCGCCTTCAAAATCCAAATCTGATTGCACTTACCCAACACATAATATAATCTTGTTATGCATACTATATCTCAATGCCAAAAGGCATTAACACGCGTATTCGGGAAACGAGATAATCACAAGATCTAGAGACGATATAGGGATCAACTAGATTTACATTAGATATCGACTAGATGTGAGTTGGATATCTGACACGCGTATTCGGGAAACGAGATAATCACAAGATCTAGAGACGATATAGAGATCAACTAGATTTACATTAGATATCGACTAGATGTGACTTGGATATCTAAGTCACTTGTCGAAATCGTTCAAGAGGACCTCCAGAATCGCGGAAACGTCAAATTTGACATATCTAACTTACAAATGACTATATGTTCTCGATATCGTATCTTATTCATCTCTAGATGATCTCTAATGTTAAAGTTAGAATAGGGCCGTAAGTCCCTATAGTATAAACCTTATACATATACACATGCATTCTTTTAGCTTTGTTACAAAGATGCGCATACGCTCATACAATGAAGCTCGTTAGCCTCGTGTAGGAAATGCTACGGATTTGGTAATCATTGTACTTTATTTTTATTAACCCTTTTATCGCCACGCCTATCGTGCTCGGCGAGTCATCGTTAACCTTGTCGGGACGCACGATGGTCGATATTGGACTGTAGATGCTGCGCGGTTAAGTTGACTTCTTTGACAGTCAAGGGGTTAACTGAACTCCGATGGACCTTATGTCTTCGGTAATAAGGTTGTGAAACGGTGGATAGTACGCGTGTAATCCAGACGATTGGACGTAGGTATGGGAAGTGTGCTTATAAATTTATTTTAAATTATGTTGACATACTTACCTGCAAGGCTTTTTTATTTTTATTTTATTTTATGGGAAGTGTATGGAGATGGTAACACCACCATTTGTTACGAGTATAAGCATCATAAGCCTGACTACCCTTAAGGTGACGTTCAGATTTCGACTGCCACTCCATTAGGTACTGTTGCAGCGTCTATGGCGCCGCCGCTCGCTGTAACTGACAATTTCCTTGAGAAAATGAGTGACTAAGGGTCTCCCCAGATATATCGAGGCGCATTCGGCAAAAGCCGATAGAAAAAAGCTTTATTTCTACGCGATAAGATCGAAACCGTCGACGCGTTGGCAGGTGCCGGCCGATGCGATCCGAGCCGAACGACGACTTTTTCGCTCTTATTACGCAGACATAAAGCTTTTTCCTAACGGATTTTGCCGATTCCGTGTCGACATAGGTGGGGAGACCCTTACCACACTCTTAAGGGGCCCACTGATTATCAGTCCGCCGGACGGTATCGGCCTGTCAGTTAGAACAAAATTTTAACAGTTTCGAACAACTGAAAGGCCGATACCGTCCGCCGGACTGTTAATCAGTGGGCCACTTTAGACTGGTATTTCTATTCATGGTAGCTAAAGCTACACAACAAACGGAAGATGACATTTTGCGATGTGGCAACTCCTTTGTGCCTTAACCGACGGTCTGAACCTTTATGAATGGAATTAATTGGCCTTTGTATAAACATTGCTAACTGTTGGTTATTTGAATTGAAAACGGTTGGTCATATTAATGGCTAGGACAAGACACCGGCTTGTAATGGCTCCTCTACACGATGGGCCAACGCCGGCCACTCCAAGGGACGCATTTATGCGTTAGAGGGAGCAAGTGATGTTGCTATCTCATTCTACCGCATGGCTACGTCCCTTGGAGTGGCCGGCGTTGGCCCATCGTGTAGAGGAGCCATAAGCAATTTGTATGTTTCGCTGTAAAGGCACTTTATATGGAGTACGGCTTTATATCCTAGCGTAGTTGGCAGTGTTGCCAACTTGGCATAAATGATGCCAGATCTGGCATATTTTCACTCGCTTTGGCACCAAAATTTTCCATTTTAGCATCTGGCATATTTTTAGCATAATTTAGTCTAAGCCAAGTTTGCACCAACTTGGCAGCAACAATATGCGCCATTGCCTTATGTGGTTCATATTTTCATATGAATTTTGACTTTTGTGGACGGATGGACGTCAACGGACTATATAAAGTTGGTCAAGCAGATCTTGTCAGTAGAAAAAGGCGATAAATTTGAAAAATGTATGTGTTTTAAGTGTCTAATTTGAAGTGATATTTTAGCATTTTTTTAGCATAGGTGTTTCAAAAATCTTTGGCATAATTTTGGCATAATTAGACATTAGTCTAGCATTTTTTCAAAATCCGAGTTGGCAACACTGGTAGTTGGTGGTAACCCTGCCTACGAACTTACGAAGCAGGAGTTCCCGGGTTCGAATCCCGGTAAGGGCATTTAGTAGTAGTAGTAGTAAACTCTTTATTGTACAAAAAGAAATATTGAAAATAACATGCAATTAGTAAGAAGTACAAAGGCGAACTTATCCCTTTGAGGGATCTCTTCCAGTTAACTTTTGAGTAGATGAGAGGAGAGAGTGAAAAGAGGGCATTTATTTAAATATCAATAAATAAATGTGTATGTTTATCACAAATTTGTGCCAAGGAACCCGTTTCAGTTTTTTTTTTTTTACTCAATTACTCAATTACTCAATAAAAAATACACAGCAATCCATTACACATATTTTTTCGCCAAACTGCATGACTGTTTGTTGGCGAACGTAGTGTAAGTACATATTTAATATGTCTGTACCTCGGGGAAGTTTCATATCACTAATGACCAAAATTACTGTAACAACGCCAAATAAAATACTTAATACTTTTCAGTAATGCCTAATATGACTACATGACTAAATATTTCGTAACACATTGAAATCGTTAAATTATAAGGGCCACTTGCACCATCCCACTAACCCCGGGGTTAAACCGTTAACCCAGTGTCAAATTGTACTGGTAACCATGGTAACTTCAGGTTTAAACCTGTTAACCCCGGGTTAGTGGGATGGCGCAAATGGAGGTAAGTAAATTAGTTCAAAGTTCAACTAAAGATCGAACTAAATTTTAAAAATGTTTTCAATTCAGTTTTTTATACTTTAAATAGCAATTAAAAAAAGCTAAATCTTTTCATGAATTGCCGGAAGCTAAAATATTGAAAGTCAATTCACTATTTAACGTAACAACATTTTTTTTTTTGCTAAAACCCATGTTTCTCTCAAACATTGGCATCCAAAGCTTCAAAAGAATCAATGTCAGAACAAAATTGAACAACGAACGAAATTCACGTCAAACCAAACCTCAATCCTTGAGCTAACACCAGTCAATTCAAACCAACATAGCTCTACCAAAAATCAAGGAATAATCGTCATTGTCACATCGAGATAGAGTGCAAGGAGATGGTAAAACGTGTTTGGTACCCGTCAAATTCTAACCGACATATTTCTACCAGAAATCAAGTAAAAACCGTCCTTGTGACATCGAGATAGAGTGCAAGGATGTGGTATAATGTGTGTGGTAGATAGTGACACATACGGGCGTTCATTGGAGAGATTTGTCCAGAGATTGTAGTCCATCCATCAGGCCGAATGTCAAAACTAATACAGACCTAGTCCCGTGAGACGATCGCATTCGTAATTATACACCGATCAATCAGGTGTGTATGGTATGGATATTTAATTCAATTTACATTGTTGTTTAAAATATAAATCTAAGAATACTTATCTATAACATTTATAAAGAAGTCTTTTTACACTAACATACCAATTAGAACGTACATGGACATCAGAATGATATTTAAATCATTACCATGCCTTTCGCGCGTAAGTAGGTACATGTACCTACTTATCCGTAGATGTACCTATTGGCGCGGGCGAGACGCTAACCAAGCAACATTATTCAGATTATATCATTAGAATTTTAGAATTGAAATTGGCCTATTGCTATTGCTACACACAAAACTGTCAAAAATGACAATTTTTACCATAGGCACGTATGGACTCGAAATATAGGTACCTATTTGTATATTAGAATTATATACTGATTTACTTATCATTAATACATACACATATAAGTATGTTAACGTGCCCAATTAGACTGGATAATTGCAATAGGAATTTCTTAATTGATTTCCTTTCAATTAGTTTCGTCTTCGTCTTTACTTCGTTTTCTTTACTCTTGTAGCATTTGATAGTAATTTGCGTTTCCCTCAGGAGTTTGAACGTTAGCCATTAGCAATGTAAATTCAAATGTAAGAAGGTAAACTTCTAGTTAGAACGGCTGTATCTGATAATGTTATCTAAATATTCTATTGACGCTAACCTAACAAGAATTTTCATGTGAGTCAAAAACGAAAATTCTTGTAAAGGCAAGCGTGGCTCACTCCGCGATTTCGTCGCTTTGCAACAGGTAGCTACAAGTACATCCGTCTCACACCAATTTTGCTGGCTAGCCATAACTGCCATAAGCCGCGCGTGGCGCTGTCGCCACCTAGCGGTCATATCTGTCCTAATCGTAACAGACGCCTTTTGTTAGAGAGTGAATCTTCTGTACCTAGTACTATTATTTATTCTGTGGTACAGGATCTTCTTTGATTGGACTAATATGTATGTATTTGAATGCAGGCAACGTCATCCGATTAAAATTGGCAGTCGATAGGGGAATGAGATAGATTAAATAGATTGATATCATGGTGGGTTAATGAGAACAATGTATTTAAATCTAATAAGGAGTCTTATCAGGCGGAACATTGTACGAGTATAATGGTAGAGGTATCATCTTATTAGATTTTATTTCTATGGAATAAATTAACGCTTTTATTTACATGTGAAGCCGAATGTCATCCGAATGTCTACGCAGTGTCCTTGAATTCTTCGGACATATAGCAAGGAATGGAATGGCGTCGTAAACTGCGGGAAGGCATGGTAAAGCATGACAAGCTTTGGCTGGGCCAACTCAAGCAGAAACGAAATCGCAGAGCTGCTGGACCACCCCAGGAGTCAAGACACGTCTGTGATCGATGCGGCAAGAAGTGCCGTTCGGCCATTGGTCTATACAGTCATTGCAGTCGATGTAGGCTGTAGATTACCTCCTCAAAATACCTTCTTTAGTCGCTGCAACTATCATCTGCAAAGATGCTGTGGCCAATGATGATAGCAAGGAAAAACGGTGACAGACTCGAAAAGCTTTTTGTGACCGGCAAAGTGGATGGGAAAAGGCCTGGATGTGGACGCAGTCCAATACGTTGGTCTGACCAGATCCGCACCGCTCTTGACTCCACAGTGCACATGACTCTCCAGCTCCACACTGCCAAGGACAGAACCAGATGGAGAGAGATCGTGAGAGAGAAGGTGATTCAAAAGGGAGGTCACGACCCATACTGAGGATTACGACGTAAGGAGGAGTACATGTGAAGATGGGAACGTGAAAGAGCGTACCCTGGGCCACCCAGCAGGAGGATGTCCTGATGATAATGTTATTGAAATATTCTAGGGGCGTCACATGAAAATTCTTGTTAGACTAAAGCGTTTTAGTCTAACAAGAATTTTAAGTAAGTAAGTAAGTAAACTCTTTATTGTACAAAAAGACATATTAAAAATAACATACAATTAGCAAGAAGTACAAAGGCGAACTTATCCCTTTGAGGGATCTCTTCCAAATTTTCAAATTTTTGGAAATTTTCATGTGAGTCAAAACCGAAAATTCTTGTTCGAGTAAAGACAGACGGACGGATGGCTGGTGCGACATCGTGGAGGCGATCTGCGCGAACTTCGAGTCAACAATTGGCGAGAGGTCGCACAGGACCGAGAAAAGTGGCGCTGGCTTGTGTCGGAGGCCAAGTAGTAAGTCTTATTTACATAAACAAGTTGGAATGGTACCGTGGATCATCTAGCAGAGTTTTTGAAAAATCTTAGCGCTTTTTTTAGTTCATAATACGGTTGTGAGAGTTTTTGAGAAATCGTAGTGCTTTTTTATTTCATACAAAAATACACAAAATATGAATACCAATCTTGAGGCCTTTCTCTCGTATTATATCGTCATCGATTCTAAACATCTTTACAGATGTAGCGCATAATTATATTCCATCATATTTTCACGGAAACGTACGAACGTGTCTTGCTATTTCAATCAGTCTTGGTACAAAAAGTATTGAGGTTGACTGACACTGACAAATACGAACGATTCCGAGAAAATACGATGGAAAACAATTATGCACTACATCTGTATGTATAACATTGCTTGTTAAAGTATTGTACACACCACTAGTTTCAACACGTGTTTATGAATGGAATCATTTGTCTTTGCACTTTGAGTGTTTTAGTGTAGTGACCTTTTCAACGTGCGAATTGTCGCGTTACACCACAGACCGGCTCGATGGACACCGTATTAAAACCCACTAAGATCTTCTTTCTTTAAAAAAGATATGGTTGTCTGTAAAGTCGGTTTACGGACAATAATTTTGCGTGGTAACGTCATAAGAAAACATTGATGAAAAATTGCCGTAACGTTACCATGGAGATATGTCCACAATGTTACCATGGAGATCTGTCCACAACGTGACCCTTTTTCGTGTAAGGTCGGTAAGTGATCCATGTGTTTCCCAAACATTCCTCATGTCCAACGAATTGTTTTACACTTCGCTAACTGATGTGGGCGGGCTGAAAATTAATTTGACACACTTTTACTGAGAAACTAGTGGATTCCGTGAAACGCTTGCTTTTCTTCAATTTACGAGTAAAAATAGGTTTTTGCAAATACTTAGTTACCTAACACTTAAACTTATCATCATCATCATCAACTTAGCCATAATACGTCCACGTCGTCCACTGCTAAACATACCCCCCCCCCCCTTACATAGGCCTCCCCCTTCCATAGACTTCCCCCTTTAAGATTATAAAAAATATTAATTTTAAAGAATTACGTAGGTCACTCGATAAGTTTTGAGATACAGAAAAACTATTCAAGATATTAGCACTATTTATATTACATTTTTTCAAGATACTCTCTATCATTCTATATTCAAAGTTCCATTCATCTAAACCAACTTTGAAAAAATTTTTGCCAGTCTTGATCTAATAGGGCAGAAATCGCAACTTGTTAGAGCAAACGCAGGATCTAACGACAACAGAGCTTCCTCACTCCAAGGTATTGATCTAGGATTATATTAACGCCCCCCGAATTGACCGCTAGGATATTCTCTATGTCCTTGTATGTTATTCGTGGATCTTCTCGCACCAACATTTCAGTAGTCCACACGTATTCTGCAGTTACTGCTGTTGGCGGGCGACCACTTCGGTGGTCATCTTCGAGGCTGGTTTTACCCCTTTTAAATTCGTTGAACCATCTAAAAACTGTTGCCCGTGAAGGAGCAGAATCTCCTAACGCTGACTGCAATCGTTGCAAACACAATTGTTCAGATAAACCAAATTTAAAATCATAAAATAAATAGCACGCAAATGTTCGCGGTTAAGCTCCATCGTTTCAAAGAAAAAACGCAGGAACCGTTTTGGAAAAATGACTGTAAAATATTCATTTTTTAAATTGGAGCGAATCGGCAACTTGTGTTCTATTTTTAAATAAATTTGCTTTTTAAAAACATATAATTCAGGTGCGTTCCATTTTAGGATTTCGAGCATCTCAAAACTTATCGAGTGACCTACGTACCTCATCACATTCAAATACCTAAAGCCAGACGTGATAATGTTCAATAATACTCGTACTTACTATTATACTATTCACAAAAGACCGTGCTAAAAGCTTAATATTTCTAGCCTATTTTGTCGAATAAAGGCACAAAACGGTTGAAAATAAGATTTTCTTGTTAAGAGTAAAAGGTTATGAAGATTCACGCGTGGGAGGCGTAAAAAACCAATATCTTGGAAAAGAAAGTTGAACACGTGTACCTAAATGTCAAAATAACAATTATGTTACTTATTTAGTTTCCACCCTCAGTTTTGCCCACGTTAAAAGGTAACTAACTACAAAGGCTGAATAATAAGGACATGCTGAGTAAATGTTAACGGGCGAGGGAAGCGAGGCCGTTGAATAACAAGAGTTTGGCAATTCCTGTTTCGACTGCCATAATAGGATTAATAGGTTTTGTTTTAAAACGTATTATGTATGGTAAAATATTGATATTATAAACATTGTAATCCAATTATATGTTTGCTTTTTTTGTGTTTCTGTTTATCATATCTTCTGTCATTTACTGCATCATCTAGGTATTCATATTTCTTATTCTCTTTTTACTACTACCCAAAGGTTGTCTGAAAGAGATCGTTCTTTAAGCGGTAATACCGCTTGTTTTCTAGTTTTTTTACGCTTAATTTGTACATATTACCAATACCGTTTTCTTATTATTGGTGAGCAATATTTGCGTTATGTCTCATTTTGTATGGTATTATGAGTTTCCAAAACGTTCTAGGCGCGCTGTTCAATAAACGCAATCGCATAATGAAATGGCACGTATTTAACCGGTCAACTAATTAATCGAATTTGGGTAGTTTAAAAAAATAGAAATGGGTACCAAAATTAATAGTTTGGCAACAAAAACGGAGTCTTAAAATATATCAATATGAGTTGTATTTTAATGCCGTTATATCTTTTGATTATTTTTAGGCAGGTACCAAGTATTTATTTGGCAACTGAATTATTATATTGGAGACCATTTATGAAGCAAATTTTAAAAAGAAAACGGCTATCTATCTATTAATTCAAAAATGAAGTTCTTTTAAAATATTTTGTTTGGTCATTACACGGTCAACCTAACACGCTCCTCCTCGCTTTGCTCGTCGTCGCACCTATCTGTCGACTCATAGCAGAACACAGTGGTAACTATTGAAATTAGTAATTAAAAATTTAAAGATCTAATGTTATAATGGCCATTAGGCGTTTCGTGATTAGAAATTTCGACTATAAGTATACTGACCATTACGTATTGGTAAATTAATAAGAGGTGTTTTGTGTAAAAAGTGACCAATATTCATTAAATTTAACTGTTTTCGTGTTAAAATACTACCTAGCTGAAACGACATGCTCAGTTATGATATGACTATAGTTGATTACTTATGTGTGAATAACTAGATGACAACTAAATTTTATGATCGCTTTACAATATTAGTTGCCAATTTATTATTTTAGTCGCCAACCTATCACTTTAAGTTCCCTATAATTTTTTTGCGTGGCTTGATTTTGCTGCCCGTTTTTTTAATAACATGATGCTTATATTTGAGGCTAACATATTTATTTTGGCGCTAAAATATTAATGCACAGCCAAATTATATTATTATATGCCCAATGAAAGTTCCTGTTTAATATTTTAGTAGCCCGGTTAATAATAAGCCAAATGAAATTTACACTGAGTGTTGAAGCATACGAGTAATAGGTAGTACGTTACGTGCAATGGACCGAGAAACATTAATTGTTATCCAAAGCTAATGAGTCATATTATGATTAACATAGTCAATATTGATCCAGCATTCACTGTTTATCATAATACGTATTATATTAGTCTATTCAACTACTGGCAATAACCTACTCAGGGCCATACATATTAATAATATTTAGTTTCCTCAAAGTATCGGTATTAAACTTTGACCTTTTACTAGAGACGAGTAAAGGATGTCTGGCGGCCAGATTCGAACTTAAGATACGTCAATTAATAGATCTAGAAACGATATCGATTAGATAGTCGTCGACGTTTCTTCAAACAAAAACCTCACTTTTCACACTGATACATCTAATCCATATCGGTTCTAGCTCTATTAATTGACGTATCTTAAAGTTCGAATAGGGCAGTCATGCTAGACCGAACCGTGCCCGGGCCGAATCATCCGACATGTCATCTGATTGGTGATCACGTGGCATGTGGTGCTTTCCATAAAACGAAGCGCCGGAGGGCCCGGTCTAGCGTGAGTCATCCTAAAAAGTTTAGATTGAGAGAAAGTTATCCGTATTATTACACGTATTATACCTAAATATGCATAAGAATAATAATATGGCGCCATCTTGGCCGATTTAAAATTTTTGTCTGATTTTTTCTCGTTCTATATCGATGGTTGGTTTGAAGAGCAGAGCGGAATAAATATGTAACCAAAAATTTGCCAGAAAACCAAAAATAAAGCAAAAATGTGAAGTTTCCGCTCAATCTCAATAGGAAATGGATCTAATCTAGCTTACCTACAATATTTAACCCGAACAACATATATTACAAACATTGTAAGATAAATAATAGCTTGTAAAATATAAGCCAATTAATCAACTCTAATTTACCACAAAAGAAGCAAACCAATTATAATCACTAGTTATTCAATTATAATTTATAATTCAATGACTTATAAATCCCGTGATGCACAGATTAGCTTATCCGCCATCTTTGTTGGCGTACAATCAGCCAATTAGCTGCTGGCAACACTGCCATTGTTGGTCTGTGGAGTTATTAGCCTGCACTATGAATAGGCATTATATTAGATGTTTTGGTGAATTTATTTGACAACGCGCTTTAAATGGTAGTAGCATTGGGAAGCTTATCCAATGCGTCGATGAAAGATATGATTTGATTTTTAAACAGGCGATTCGTCTGATCTGTAACCAGATGTAACCAAATACCAGGGGTAGGAAACTAGAGCGTTCGGATTTTTTCGCCTCCGTTCGGATCAGCATTGCTCCGAGCAATTATTTGGGTTGGCACAACTTGACTACCGCGTCCCTTTGCATGCAGAACCACAGATAAGATAATGACTTGAATTTTGACAACCCTAGCTGAAAGGGCTAGTGCCATACATTAGAAAGGGACATGATTCGTCCCTGAACCGCTGTCAAACTTCGGTTTTGTAGGAAGTTTCCTTTCTGTACGGTAGTATAGTCTGTCCATTTTGCTAAGATCAAAGTAATAATACCTATAAATGTATGGCGAACTTGATCTTAGAAATCGGACGAGCTATATTACACTATTACTTATTCTGTGATAATACTCACCTCTTTGTTGTTTGTTTGTGGAGTTATAGCGCGATTAGCTTGCACTATGAACTTCTTTGTCTCTCAGCCACTTTCATTCTGGGCTAAGGGTATTGAAACTTTGCCTAGCAGATGGTTACATGTTCTAGATAATGATGGTGATTATACTGTCGATTAATTGTTTCAATGAATAATTATTAAAAAAAAATAGTTTTATTCCAAAGTGGGAAAAGAATTATGCAACAACCTAATAACAAGACACAGTGGGCTGTTATTTAATATAATATGACATATCAAATCAAAATTAAAAAAGTATGCCTTATGTTAGATGTTTTCGTGGATTTATTCCATATCGCGGAATACAGTTCATTCCACAGTTTAGCTGTGCGACACAGGAAGTACGAGTACCTATCTGTCCGGTATCCAGACTGATAATGATGTATAACACTTTAAACTCTCGCGTTTTATACACATATTTAATTACACAAAGGGGTCTACCGCGATATAATTTCATTATTTTTACCTTAAATTCCGACGTTTCAGCTGAATTGCACCAGCTGTGGTCACGGAAAGACTGACGTCCCAGCAAATGTCAACGGAGATATTAATAAAACACCACTAAACTACCCGAAATTCGTTTATAAAAATGTTCGGGGTAGACAAAGAAATTGCAGCTTACCCGTTAAAGTTTAATGTTTATTGTCCACGGCACCACACATGACCACAGCTGGTGCAACTCAGCTGAAATGTCGGAATTTAAGGTAAAAACAATGAAATTATAGATGGTCAAGCAAATCTTGTCAGTAGAAAAAGGCGCGAAATTCAAATTTTCTATGGGACGATATCCTTTCGCGCCTACATTTTTCAAATTTGCCGCCTTTTTCTACTGACAAGATCTGCTTGACGCAGTATATATCGCGATAGACCCGTTTGTGTAATTAAATAATATGGCTACTTAAGCAGTTTTTTAAGAAAAACTATTTGTTTCGTGGAGTATCTTCCAGCTTTCCCTATCTTGCGCCAGCTCTTTGACTTTTTGATACGACACGACCCCTACTTTTTCTTTCACTTGTTCTAAAAAGCTGCGTCTGGGTTTTCCTCTACCCACCCGTGCGTCCTATCCACCCCTCCAGGATAGTTTTAAAGAAGTGAATAACACTTAAGTTAATGATGATGATGATGATGATTTGTTAAAGCAAATATATATATATACATATATTTTATTTCAAAGACCGTGGCCGTACTCGAAACATGACTGAACGAAATCGGCTAGATAGAAAATAATTGCAAAGATTGATTGGTGCTATCTCATTTACTCCGATACAAATAGACAGTGTGCGCGTTTTAGGCATTGAAAACCTTTAAAAAGCTAAATGAAATGGCGCCAATTAGTTAAATTTATTTGTACAAATCAATTTAACTAATTAAAATATTTAACTTTAGTATAGTGTTAAACCCGCAATCACGAAGTTAAATATTTTAATGAGAATAATGAGATTAAATAGCAATTGCTTTCCAAATTATCACACCGATAAAATAAATCAAGAATTTTACTCGTTCAGTAATGGTCGTTTCTCAAAAAGTTGGCACCGCTAGGTTAAAATTTATGTTTTTCAAAAATTTTGCATTTTCGCATTTTTTTTTTATTGGGATCGTTAAAAGGCAACTTAAACTATTAGAAAATATGGAAGGGAAGCAATTCCTTCAATTAGTTTAGAAGATATAGGCGTTTGAAATTCAGGTGAATGATATCAAGGGCAGGTGAAAGATATTTTGTCTCCAGGTTATCGATAGTAGAAGCAGGTTATCGAGAAATAAGTACAAATTCCAATGAAAATATTGACAGGTTATCGAGAGGCGTCATTAACCTGTGTCCGTTGCCGTTAACCTGGTTTCTTGTCATCATTCACCTGTAATGAGTGTCATCCACCTGTCCACTACATCATTTCAATGCCTTCTAAAAATAATCGAAAAATGTGTCATCTTCGATAAAAAGGGAACTTATTGTCCACCACGATGATTAAAATTTTGTATTCTGACCCACCTCACCTTCGATTCGATTCCCAATTTAACAACAAGTTTCTGTGAATAAGTAAACATTCAATCTTGCTGTCTATTCACCCTGGCAGTACCTAGTGGAACTCAGGTTTGGTGCAACATAGACACACGCTGTTTTGGTCATCCAACACGTCTTGATGAGCACTTGGAAGTGCAGTACCCAAGATAGAGCTGATGCTGAGCCCTCGCAGTACCTACTGGAACTCAGGTTTGATGCAACATAGACACACGCTGTTTTGGTCAGTCGACACGTCTTGATAAGGATTTGGGAGGGCAGTACCCAAGATAGAGCTGATGCTGAACCCTCGCAGTACCTAGTGGAACTCAGGTTTGGTGCAACATAGACACACGCTGTTTTGGTCATTCGACACGTCTTGATGAGGACTTGGGAGGGCAGTACCCAAGACAGAGATGGGCAAAATGTAATCGACTAACGATTAACGATTAAGACTACAAGAATTAATTGCGACTGACGATTGAAAACGACGACTGATCAATCGTAGTTGTATAGAGTGCAACTAATTTAGTTGCAACTAAATTAGTTGCCGATTGATTACGGACAACTAATTTTTGTAATCGACTAATTAGTTAGACTATTTTTTCCGCGACTAATGTTAGAAGCAAATTAAATGGAAAACCTCGGTATGGCTATGTTGACAGCCTGCAGATTAGGACATCTTAACGCATGTATTAAAATGAAATAGCACATGTGTTACTTGCGATATTTTGACCATTTTTATGGAGTGTAAAATTTCTCTTATCTAAGGGTAAATAAAAATTGGGTACTTTGTGCATTGACAAACAAATTAGACGGCATAGATAATAAACAACATGCAGATGTCTCATGCAATAAATAGAACGTGTTTTTTTTTAGAAAATGCGTCGGCACTTGCATCAAAATGCAATAAACAACTTCCAGGTAAGTAGGATTATCCCATTGTTTTGTCGCCGCGTGTAACTAAAAAGAGTTTTATTATTGACAGCGACAGCAGAATATTTATAATTTCTTTGTCTAAGATTTACTCAGTACCGTAAAACGGGGTGAGTAGGTTTTGCGGGGAGAGTTGGTTTGAGAGGGGGGTGAGAAGGGATTTTAAGGCTACTGCTACAAAAATAATGTATTCCAATTTAAAATGGGGCTATAATAATACCCATAATAAAAAAATCGATCTAACAATTTTCCAAAATCACCTTTGTATGAAAAGCCCTCTCACCCCAAATACGAGGCACTACGAGGTGAGGTGGGTTTTCCTCATTATCGTCAAAGTTATGAAATGGAACTACCCAAAATAAAATACAAACTAAAATACAAACGTCCGAATCACATTATATACACCATTCAGTTTTCACATGTAAAAGTAAAATTTTATCAAGGTTTAAAAGTCAAATTTCACCCAACTCACCCCATTTTACGGTATCGTGTACAACTTAATTATTAATAATGCACCAATCTTCATTATTGTTTGCGACTTGTAAACATTGCAGTTTTTCGCTATTTATCTGTATCCATAATATAACGATATATACTACACATATATCGTTATATTATTGCCCATAATATTACATTGTCATTCAAGCATTTTAAATTAAACGTGTATACATAATTTTAGCTCAATCGGTTGAAGGTGAAAAGCTGCAAGATTCTACCCAAACCAACACAGGTACAACATATAAGTACCTCCAATGTACATACATACCAACTTTTAGTTACATATTTCAAGTTAAATAAAAAATGCAAAAACCAGCGATGACATAGTTTTAACATAGATTTAACCGTGAAATTTAGTCGATTGAAACTAGAACTAATTTAGTTGTTAGTTGTACATTCTTACAACTAATTTAATCGCAACTAAATTAATCGCGATTAAATTTTGATGATTGATATTTTTAATCGATTGATTAGTTAACTAAAAAATTAATCGATTAATGCCCATCTCTGACCCAAGATAGAGCTGATGCTGAACCCTCGCAGTACCTAGTGGAACTCAGGTTTGGTGCAACATAGACACACGCTGTTTTGGTCATTCGACACGTCTTGATGAGGACTTGGGAGAGCAGTACCCAAGATAGAGCTGATGCTGAACCCTCGCAGCACCTAGTGGAACTCAGGTTTGGTGCAACATAGACACACGCTGTTTTGGTCATCCAACACGTCTTGATGAACACTTGGAAAAGTGGTTACTAAGATAGAGCTGATGCTGAACCCTCGCAGTACCTAGTGGAACTCAGGTTTGGTGCAACATAGACACACGCTGTTTTGGTCATTCGACACGTCTTGATGAGGACTTGGGAAAGCAGTACCCAAGATAGAGCTGATGATGAACCCTCGCAGTACCTACTGGAACTCAGGTTTGATGCAACATAGACACATGCTGTTTTGGTCATTCGACACGTCTTGATGAGCACTTGGGAAAGCAGTACCCAAGATAGAGCTGATGATGAACCCTCGCAGTACCTAGTGGATCTCAGGTTTGGTGCAAGGTCAGGTCAGGTTAGGTCCGGGTTCAGGTTCAGATAAGAGCCGGGATCCAGGTCCAGATCCGACTCCGGGTTTGAGTCTAGGTCCGGGTCCGAGTCACAGTCCGGGTCCGAGTCCGGGCCCGAGTCTGGGTCCGGGTCCCAGCCCCAGTCCCAATCCAAGTCAAAATCTAAATCGCCAAACGTGTACTATGCATCGTTGAAGAGTTCTGTTCTAATCATCATCAGCAGTTCCACTTCATCAAATGCGACAGTTTTTAATGAAAATGCTTGATTTTCTGATGAAAATCCAAAAGTCACTATACGCATGCCTTTAAGATTTGAGGAGTTCCCTCGATTCCTCATGGATCCCATCATCAGAACTCGAGATTGACAAAAATGCAGCTTATAAACTTATCTTGCTTAACAAACATAACGAAGAGGACAAATCGCCAAACGTGAACTATGCGTCGTTGAAGAGTTCCGTTCTGATCTTCATCAGCAGTTCCACTTCATCCAATGTCACTTTTGTGAATGTATATGCTTGATTTGTAAATAAAAACACAAAAATCACTATATGTATGCCTTTAAGATTTGAGGAGTTCCCTCGATTCCTCATGGATCCCATCATCAGAACTCGAGATTGACAAAAATGCAGCTTATAAACTTATCTTGCTTAACAAACATAACGAAGAGGACAAATCGCCAAACGTGAACTATGCGTCGTTGAAGAGTTCCGTTCTGATCTTCATCAGCAGTTCCACTTCATCCAATGTCACTTTTGTGAATGTATATGCTTGATTTGTAAATAAAAACACAAAAATCACTATATGTATGCCTTTAAGTTTTGAGGAGTTCCCTCGATTCCTCATGGATCCCATCATCAGAACTCGAGATTGACAAAAATGCAGCTTATAAACTTATCTTGCTTAACAAACATAACGAAGAGGACAAATCGCCAAACGTGAACTATGCGTCGTTGAAGAGTTCCGTTCTGATCTTCATCAGCAGTTCCACTTCATCCAATGTCACTTTTGTGAATGTATATGCTTGATTTGTAAATAAAAACACAAAAATCACTATATGTATGCCTTTAAGATTTGAGGAGTTCCCTCGATTCTTCATAGATCCCATCATCAGAACTGGGTTTTGACAAGAACGGGACTAATCTGCATATGCTGCTTATACTTTTTACAAAACATTTTAATATATGTCTAAAACTAAAAACCCTCATAAGGTACCTTTTCCCGTGGGACGTCACAAATCTAGTTTGAGTATATGTAACGTGGATTTTAAATAATTATCGATCACCTGTCATATGGCAGGTGAATGACGCTTCGTTCACCTGCCATTGCATCATTCACCTGACTTTTTTGGACAGGTTAACGAGACTTAAGACAAAAGTACAAAAATTTCAATAATATGCAGCTTTAACAGACAGGATAGTTTTTATTCCTAAATTAACACACAAAAGCGATATAACCGCTATATAATTATATAGTTACGAGTATTAGTTGTGGTATCAGTGACATTAACCTGCCGCAAAATCTCATCCACGGGGAAAATGGCAGTTATATCGCGAATACACAAAATGTATTAGCTTGATGAACTCCATACTTAGGCATATAAAACTAAACTATTGTTTACGTTACATATCTTGATAGTAATGCGATAGGTTACATAATTAGCAAGATATCGACTCCAGGATAAAGAGTACTTACCCATTACAAACTCCAGTTTCCGATACTTTGTCGTTTGTGTTTTATTTGCGAAGCACAATAACCACGTCTTCGTCCTACCAGGTGATAGCTGATGAGTGACGGCTTCAGCTCGTGCGGAGCGAGACGGGAAAGGTGCGGTGGGGGTTATACAATCGTCGTGAACGTGACGCGCCAGGTGACTGCTAAGAATTGCCTTGGACAAACTTTGAAGCCGAATAACTTAAAATATAAGTACATATAATATTGTTATGCGATAGTAATACTTTAAAAGTTAAGGATATATGTTAATAAAATACGGTAATGCCGTTAAATTAAGTTAATATTTTGTGTGGTTTTCATAGCTCGGAACATCAGTACCTCGCGTTGGGACACGGCAGGTTAACGGATAAACGTAGTTACAATATTTTTTGTTGTAATCAATATTTATTAAATCTTTTTCAAAGTATTAGGCCTCTGTGTAAAAAGTCTCTCTAAATATGTATTAATTTTTTATATATAAAAATAGTACATAACGAAACAAAGTTCTAACATAAACCTATTTACAGGTGGCGGTGCCAACTTTTTGAGAAACGACCTAATGAAAATGGAGGATTCATTAAATAATTTCGTCGCCTGATCGCTTCTTCAAAGTAATCAATTAAATTTATATTAAACAAAATACTTTAGTTAAAATTGTAGGTATCTGAATTCTGAAGGCGTACCGAATATTTTTATAAACTCATTTTATAATATTTAATAGAATAGAATAGTTTTTTATTCGTAAACACAGTAACACACAGAGTGTAAAATAAAGTGTCACGAAATGGCCCCTTCTCAGCATGTTGCTGGCGACTTTATATGTAAAGTCAGACCAAGAAAAGTCTGCAGCGGATTTGATATCCCACGCAGTGCACGTGTTATTTTAAACGTCTAACTTCTATGAAATTATGACGTATAAATGACACTTGCACTGCGTGGGGATATCAAATCCGCTGCAGACTATTCTTTGTCCGACTCTATATATATTGGTTGATTAATAATAAAGGATGACTCACGTTAGACCGGGCCGGGTCATCCTTAACTGTGGCACAGTTGCTCTGTTGCAGGGTGCAATTCATTGAAAATCAGGGTTGGCAAATAGATACTTTTGCCAACCCTAGGGAACCTAAACTTCACCGTTGGCGCCCAACTTCGCCCAAGTAATATATTTATGAAAAGAATAATTTTACCAAGAAATAGATATCTATTATAGATATACATATATTTATATTACTCACTTCCTAACAATAAATGATTAGAATTTGTATTTATTAAATTAGTTTTAAAGTAAAAAGTGAAGATTCTAAAATAATCTACCTATCTTCGCCACCCTTTCCCAACTTCGCCATATCATTTTTTCAATTTGAAAATTGTAATTCTGAATACACGACATGAATTCTATGATACAATAAAATTTATAGTAGAATTATGATTTTAATTCTAGTTAAGGCGAAGTACCAACATAAGATAAAAGCTATTTTAGTGTGCGTACTTACGTACCAACCATTATTTTCAATAAACTGCAACATTGACAATGGGGTTTGGTGATTACCCTATTGGGGTTAAACCACTTAATATTTTTAGTTTTACGATTAAATTTTAAAGTATGATATAAATAAAAGGCTTTGTAAGTATCAAAACGTCTCAGTATAATTTAATTACCGCTTCAAGATATCTTTGTACATTTTTATACAAAACAATAATATTTTATTACGTCTAATAATTACAATCCAAAAATTACATTTATTTAAGTTTATAATTGTTAAACCTAATATCACGATTTAGCTTAAATATAGAATAATAGGTACGTAAAGCAATTAGTACCGCTACCACGAGTTGACATTTGAAGTTTACGCTAGCGACTGTGTGAACTCGCTCGCACTGATGTACTCGTATCGTGCGATCGAGAGAGACTGCGATCGAGTTCACGCAGTCGCTAGTAAATGTCAAATGTCAACTCGTGGTAGCCGTAAAGGTCTAGATAACTTTAACATCGCGAACATAGATTATATTACATCTTTCCGTTATATTGTTAGAAAGCACATCAATATTACATCAACATACTTGCTTTTAGCTATAAATAATATATTCCAATAAGCAAAAATAAAATTGGCCAATAATAATAACTTATAATACAATATAATATTTAAAAAGCTGAAACGAAACGAACTAAAAATAAGTTAAGTATTTTAAAATAATATGTGACGTTCTACGGGAAAAGGTACCTTATGGCGGCTGGCGCTTACGTCGCATAGCACCACGCAATAATATGGCGGAAGCGGCGTTAGTAATAATCGTAAGCGCCAACCGCCATAAGGAACCTTTTCCCATGGAACGTCACATATACCTATCACTTCGAATGATGGCCCCTATAAAAAAACTTTTTCTTATGACAGTTCATTTTTATATGGAGTAGCTGTCTCGTAAAATGTCTGTAGACATTTTTTGGAAGTCTAGCACATTAATTTATATAGGGTACATCGCCAATTACTAGCCACCCCCCAATTACTGGCCACTTAATTTGATTTCTATTTATAGGTGAACAAAGTTCATTTTAGTATATAAGGTACGAAAATCCAATTATTAGCCAGTTTTCAATTACTGGCCACCTATTCCAAAAATGAATTCTATTTACAGATAAATAAAACTCATTTTCAGTATAAGGAAAATGGCCAGTAACTGAAATTTATCCACAACCCACTCGTTCAATAACTGGCCGCCTCTTACAAAAATGAGTTCTATTCACCTATACACAGAATTCATTTTAGTATAGGTGGCCAGTAATTGAAAACTGGCTAATAATTGGCGATGTACCCTATGTCACGTTTAAGTAAATAAAATACGGTAAAAACCAATTATTTTTTAACCAAACGCGACTTGAAGGAAATGTCATAGGGATCATCATTTGACGCGATAGATATAATTATGACTATTTTAAGCAAGAGGACTGTGTAAATAAAGATATAAGTAAGTATATTTTTAACATTACTAGTTTACATTATAATAATGATTATTATAGGAAAATCATGAAAATCATCTTAAACTATTTGGTGTTGTTTTACAGTGACTTTGCGAACTTCATTCAGCTCGAATAAACTTTGTAAAATACGATTAATATTAAATTTAAATATTTGAAAAGTTTTCCATTATCAGACTCAACATTTTCACGCCATTTTTGTACAAAATATTGTTTCGATTCGTACATTATAAATTACCGTACCAACATTTAATACCACACTAGATTACGTATGTGAAAATTGACAGAATGGTACGTTATTCACAGTGTTTTATATACAGATTATATAAATACTTGTTACAACATTGAAGCCTTAAAAACTAGACTAAAACGTGGGTAAGTAACGAGATTGTGCCTCAAACAAAATAAGTACGGCCTTTTCCCGAAGCGCTGGCCGCTATAGAGCGCGGGACAGTGGGGGAAATATCTTCTACCCTAGAATATACGTGACCGGCGCCCGGGGACCTCAGGTCATAATTAAACCGAGGACATGTACGGTTGTCGATGGACATGTAGCTATTGTTCGAGTTCTCCCCCTCTCCGTACGTGTTGTCGGATGACGGCGAACTCTCGTTGTTAGACGATTCGCCGTCCCTCTTACAATACTGTAAGGAATTCGTGAAATTCTGCTTTGAGCAACTATCGTTTGTGACCGGCATCGTTGTGTACCTCAACGTCGGCGTCTGTCGAGACTTCTTGAACATGCTTTGCTCGGAACCTTTTACTGTGATAATAGTATCGGTCGAATTTAGCAGAGCTACGAATCGGTCCCAAAAGCGGGGGTCGCCCCAGGACACGTTCTTAAACTTATCTAACACGAAACAGAGCTCGTCATTTATTTGGTTGTTATCTACTAACTTAATAAATATCACTTTGTTCAAATCACTCCTGTTTAACGATTTTAAGTAGCTGTAGAATATGTTTTTGAAATGGATGTCGCAAAGATCACCGCAAATAAAATTGGTTGTAATGACGATGATTAAGCGCTTGGACAATTTGGAACTTTTTGAAAAACTGTCAATTGTGAGAATATTTAGCGGTGACTCGTTCCTAATCGTCTTCTTCGAAATCATTTTCCTATACTCTAGCTCTGACATTATGTTATGATTCACGAAGTTATTATCTTTGGTATTACATATCACGTAGTAATCGTACATGTGGTTTGGGTTGCCGTCCAAAACGTGATCGACATCCGGGCATGATTGCTCCTTGAACAACGGGACTCCGTATTTCGTATAGAACCAGTCACTGACTTCATACCGAAACGCGTAAAATATAGCACCTATAAGACAAATGACTACAAGGATAATTATCACACCGCAGATCACGGCGAAATAATTGTTCGGAAGAAATATAGATTTTGAAACGATCTCGTCTCTCATAACTGTGGGATCGCTAATAGAGCCCATGTACTCTTTGCAATGACTCAACACAGAAGCGATTGTTATTTTTGTAGGCTTGCCCTCGGTATCAGTGCATAACATTTTTTCCGGGTCATTTGGATCGCGACGCAACCAAGAATCTAGTTCCGCTATACTCTTACAGTCGCAAGAATATTGGTTGCCTTCTATAGAAACATGAGCTAAACTTTTAGAAGACGACGCTAACAGTTTCCAAGGAAAAAAGTTAACAAGTTTGTTGTCGTCTATTCTGAGCACTGAAAGGGATTTCAGCGAAGAAAATGTATTATTCGCAACGTGAACAATCGCATTGTGATCTAAGTATAATTCATTCAAATTATTCAGATGTAAAAACTCGTCTCCTTTTAACTCGACTAATTTATTGTTTTCTAAATGCAAAACCCTGAGTGAATCGACGCCTTTGAATGTTTGGTTATTAACTTCCATCAACTTTGTATTGTTGAGGTATAAAACCTGTAGCTTCTTTTTGCCTATGAAAACGTGATTTCCCAGATGACTGATATCGTTTCCGTCCAAGTATATCTCGGTGGCGTCCATTGGAATTCTGTCCGGGACTTCTGTGTAGCCGGCGCTCGAACAGTCGACTACGTTCGCATTCCAAGTGATATCGTGATAGCATCTACAGTTGCTCGGGCATATCATCTCGCAATCGCAGGCGACGAAATCACAGCAATGGCAAAGAGCGAAGCAGTGGCTCTCGTACGGGCAAAGGAAGTCAGAAGGCGACATGTCTATTATAGTTTTCTTTTCTTTAGTGCGCGAGTACACGAGCGAGCACAGCGATTTATCTAAATCTAGAACCCTCGGGTATTGACGAGTGTGACTCAAATAATTAATGCGTTGAATCCATTCCATCGAACAATCACACACAAATGGGTTTTCACTTATAAAGAACTCTGGCAGGTCGCTATCTTCATCTATTTGATCTAACCTAAATGCATTCATGTCAAGTTGGATCAGTTTGTTATTATTTAACGTCACAATGGACAGTCTTTGTAGTTTTGAAAACGTGCCGACTTGGATGTGCTGTAAATTGTTATGGTTCAAATAAAGTTTTTCCACCGATTTCGGTATTGAAGTCACAGTAAGCTGGGAAATGTTATTGAAGCTTAGGTCTAGTAATTTTATATTAACATCTGTATTCATGTCGTCGTTGATAAAGTTTTCAATGTAATTTTTATGTAGATCGAGCCATTCCAAGCTATTAGGGAAACTTCGGAAATCGAAGGACATAATTTTATTTTGGGACATATTGAGCCAAACCAGACTGTTGAGAGTGCTGAAAATACCGTCGAAATTGGTTATTTCGTTTCCATCCATGCGTAATAATTTAAGATTTACGTTTCTACGAAAGCAACCGGCCGCGACGTGTTTGATGTTATTGGAGGCTAAATTGAGCACCTGTAACTGGGGCAGATGTTCGAAAGTATCGTCATTTAAATATGTTACTTTGTTATCAACTAAGCGCAGCCCGAAAAGTTCGGAGAGGCCGCGAAAGTTTTCCCGGTTCAGATGGGTTATATTGTTGTTGCCAATGTCCAATGACCTCAGCGAGCGGAGCTTGCGAATTGATACAGGAATAGACGATAAAAGATTATCGTTCAAACCCAAGTCTTCTATAGCCGTCATGTTGTCAAAAGCGTTCTCGTCTATGTGCTTTATTAAATTGTTGTCTATAAAAAGTTCGTGCAAAACATGCAAGTCAGTGAAAAGGTGGGAATGAATGTGCGTTAATTTATTGTTTGATAAAGTCAATGAGTGCAAATTTCTCAACTCTTCAAATGCGTGCTCATCGATATAATTAATTTCGTTATGATCTAAATTTAACTTTTGTAAACTGTACAAGTCTTGGAAAAGATAACGGTCGATTTTATTTAAACGATTATAGGATAAGTTTAATATGACCATTCGAAGTAGTCCTTTAAATGTACCCTTATTCACCCATTTACTAGTCAGTGCATTTTGTGATAAGTCTAAAATTTGTAGATGTTCTAACCCGTTAAAAAGCGCCGGCGGCAATACTTTCATAGTATTATTACTGAAATAAATCTCTTTTAGAGACTTCGTATCTGCGAATAAATCCGGTGGAACTTCGTTCATAAAGTTACTAGATAAGTTTAAGACCTGTAGGCTGAGCAACCCCTCGAAGGCATTATCTTCTAGGGTAGAAATAGCATTGTTTTGCAAAAACAATTTGGAAAGTGAACGCAACTTCGACAAACTATTGTCAGTAACTACAATTAAATCATTATACGACAAGTCAAGCACTTCTATAACTAAGTTACAACTTCTTACGCTTAAGTTTTGTTCTCTAAACGAATCAGAAAATCCGATAGTCTTTATGTTTTGCAAGTGGTTGTTAGTCAGGTTTAGAGTTTTCAAACTGTAGAGCGAGCAGAAAGTTTCTGTTTTCGTGCTCCAGATGTTGTTGTCGCTCAGGTTGAGTTCTATCAGCTCGTTAAGCCCGGCGAAGGCTTGCTCGTTGATCTCCATGGTCATGGCTGACCACTCGTTGTTGTACGTCGTCACGTGGAGTCGCTTCAAATCCTTGAAGTTCTCAAAGGCCCGCGCGGGAATCTGTCGCAGTTTACACTTATCCACAACCAGTTCCCGCAGTTTTGACAAGTTCGTATGTTTGCTTTTCTTCTCCGAGTTAGTAGTTAAAGAGCTCTCGAAGAACAGAATCTCGCTGCACTGAACGTGCAGCGACGTGATGTCGTCGTAATGGGTCCTGGAGATGTTCTGCAGCAGGAGATCCATGCTGCTGATGGTGCGTATCTTGCAGAACAGCACCGCATCCTCAGAGTCCGTCTCCTGGCGGTACCCGCACTCGTGCGGCTCAGCGGCGACCACATGATAGAACAACACATACACTAACAGACGAAAAGTTCTGCGGCAAGTTTTCATTGGCATTTTACGGTACGCGAGCGACGCGGCTGTGCCATTTAAGCGTTGATCGCATCATAAATATTCACGTGGCGTGAACGTCATCGCGGAGCGCGCGGAGTGGACGCGAGCGGTCGGAACGGCGGCTGCCCACCGACTGAACGGGTTCGCTAACTCCGCCTCCGAGGCCCCGCCGCCCGCCCGCCCGGCGCCTACTACTAACTTCATCTCATATTATCGAGGGTGCAAACCATACAATTATCGGCATTAATTATAAACTACGTTACAACGGGCAATTTCCGGGAATACGTTATGATTATTATAGAAAACAAGCTCTAAAAGCATTTTTCTACTTGAACAATTTTCTAGAGTATAATATCGGGGAATATAGGGCAAACTTTTTTAAAGAGTGCTCCTTAAGCTAATATTACATCGGGCACACCTGTTGTGAAAACTTGGAACTTTTTACTCGGGTCCGGGTCTCGAAAATGAGATAAAAGCCTTGGGAAATAGTTTTGTGCACCACATGTTTTGCGCTCCTTTTTTCGCGTTACTATAGTACTTATGTACTTGTGTATAGGTAATGTGGTGTGGTTCGAGGAAAATTTTACAATGGGGATTATTTTTGTATACTTAAGTATACTCTTAAGAGCGCTATTTTTTACTTATGCATTGAAATCGTGGCGAAATTATGAAATAGGCAAAACATAAAAAAGTATTATATTTATATGGGATTAATTAATATAAGGAAAGGAAGAATTAATAAAACTATTCAGTCATTTAGACAGTAGAACACTCACCACTTGAACTTATGTAGGTACTTAGTAAAATTCTTCATTTTATGTTTTCCACAGGGCGCACAAACTCCGTGACGCAAAAAACTGTAATTATACATGACCTAAGCTGCTTGTAGGGTACACTATTTCAGGACAAAACAAAATTTTGTCAGACTATACTTTGCAATAAGCGTGTTTTTAACCGTATTTTCACGGAAACTTATAATGCAAATACAATACAAATACTCTTTATTGCACACCTCAATAAAAGAAAACAATACAAAAGAAAATAGAAATACAAGAGGTAAACAACAGGCGGTCTTATCCCTAAAAGCGATCTCTTCCAGACAACCTACAACTTCCAGACAACTTATAAACGTGTCTTGCTATTTCTGTCAGTCTCGGTACAAAAAATACTGATTGACACTGAACTAGCCTGACAAATACGATCGTTTCCGAGGAAATACGATGAAAAACAATAAAATTATGCACTACATCTGTAATACTATTACACTAGTAGCTAAACTTACAAATAAAAAGTGACAGCGTGGCGACATGGAAATGTACGATTGTACGCGGAAACTCATTTGAATGCCATCCGTCTTCGAAAGGATTGAGTTAAAAACATGATAAGCGGACAGTATGTTAAAGATACTCGTTTAGGTTTACAAATCACCAAACCCTGTTACCTACCTACCAATGTCGCACAGTTAATTGAAAATAAGGATTGGTAGATACCCCGATCTTCGCCTTTAGTATAATTATGCATAAGTTCGCCTTAATTAGAATTAAATCATAATTTCACTGAAACTTTTGTCATGGCCATTTGGTAGTTCAACGTAGGCATAAGTTTTAGTATAATTTTAATATAAAAAAATGATTACGTACAATTGGCGAAGTTAGGTTATATTTTTTCATTACTATTTATTTTTACTCAGCTCTATTTATTGTAAAAAATGTTAAAAATTTTATTTACACACAAAAAATGGGGCTCCGTCGACACAGGGAAAGAGGCAAAGATTTTCACGTTTCACGATGTGCCTTGAAATTTAACGATCTGCCGGATTTTACGATCGGCCGCCGGCATAACTGTTATATAATATTCCGGCCTTGTTAGCGTCTTTGTTTTTCTATTTCTCCAGTGGGTGGTCCAGCCATCACAACCTACAAATTGCCTTATTTGTGCATACCTCGATACGACCAAAGAGAATTGGAAATAGAGGCGGATTGTCAAAGTAAATTATGTAGCCACAGTAAATTTACTGCCATCTTTCGACAGAAGATTAAAACTTTTAGAACGCCATTTGATTATCATCCCTGTTTTTCAAATGTATGTGTTCAATTTGTTTATATCAAAAAGTAAAGCGATCTACTCGATACTAGGCCAAAAATACCTCTGGCATAGTCTCGAGTAGATGGCGTTAGCATTTTATATTATACAAATTTAACATACTTACTTATATCAGTAAAATTAATAAGGATCAAAGTCAAATGACGCTCTAAAAGTTTTAATAATTTTTGTCGAAAGATGGCAGTAAATGTACTGCATAATTTACTTTGACAATATATACGCCTCTAGTCTAAATTCTCTTTGATAAGACCAATTATTGCGTAAACCTCCGAAGCATAACAACTGACTGGCCATTGAATCTTATGTCGTTGGAATAAGGGTCAGTTATTTGTATCAAAGACGGTGTATACTACGTATTCCTACGAAATAAGCGAGCGCGAGCGAAAAGAGTTGTGAGCCAGTGTAAAATGATCTCAAGAGCCGAAGTATATATTTATATACAATTGGCGATAAAACTATGGTAAAGATTTAGTAATTTTCATAAAAAAAATTATTAGGAGACTTTCATTTTGGAAATTAAAATTTCGATACAAAAAGATTCAATTTTCCCCTGTGTGGAACTTTCGACATTTTAAAATTTTTCAACGATATATTTTTTACACAGTACGAGGAGGCCATAATAAGGCCTAGTTTACCCTCTGGGTTGGAAAATCAGATGGCAGTCGCTTTCGTAAAAACAAGTGCATACGTCAATTCTTGGGATAAGTTGCCAAGCGGACCCCAGGCTATCATGAGCCGTCGCAAAATGCCGGGACCACGCGAAAAAGATGATAATACAAGTCCATCAAAGCCTTCTCTTTACCAACGGCGGTAGCACGGTCGCATTTTTATCGCTTGTCACCATGCCTGTCACGCTCTAACAAGAAAGTGACGAACATTGACAGGCGATAAAAATGGAAACATAATGCTCGGTATACAATTGTAACACCGTTTCAAGCCTTATTGAACCGAAGCATGTTATTACGTTTTTGTTCAGCTATTGCATTATTTATAGGGTAAAGTAAATAGTTGTATAATAGTCAAAGTATCCGGTATTATGGTGTAAAGATGTAGTTTGGTCCATTTATGATTTTTATCTGAATTTTTCTGTTATGGGTGGAAATTAGAGGTCAAAACGAAAGCCTACCGGCCTGTCTTAAACTTTAAGATACGTCAAAAATTTGATAAATATACGACATGTACCGGATATGTCAAGTCAAAAGTGACGTTTCTTTAAATAAAAACGTCACTTTTGACACTGTCATAATTATCCTATTTATATCGTAATGTTTAGCAAATTTTTGGCGTTTATTATATAAAGTTGGAATCAACCCGTACTTATACTATACAAGTATGGGATAAACAAATATGGTTCTATTCTACCTGAAAGAATCTCGGACGGTAGTAATTCACATATATCTAATTAGGAAATCAGTAATAAACAGTAAAATTTGGCTACACTTAGATACAACTTTAACATTTTTTTATTGTCCTAATGTGTATTAAACACTTTTATTGTATGTTTTAACGATCAAAAACGTATGTTAAATATTTATTTATTACTCAAATAAGTGACCCAGGATTACAGTAAAAACCAAGTTACTGTGAAAAAACAATTAAATAGGTATACTTACCGATATATTTTACGGCGTAAATAACGAAAACTTTTTGATAATGATTATTTCCATAAATTTTGACTCACGTACAGCACAGCCGTGCGCTTTATAATCATTGAAAAATCATGCAAAAATCGAAATCAATCATAATCCAATCATGCCCAACTTTTCAGACTCAATTGTTTACAATTAATGGAAATTAAGGAATAATGCAACTCAAATACCATTGAACTGTACCAACCCTAACGTATTGAAATCCACAACAGGTCCACAATCCAACGGCGCGATTCGGGAAATGAATTAGACATTCACTAGATATGAAATAGTAACGATATGTGACGTTCCGCGGCAAAGGGTACCCTATGTCGGTTGGCGCTTACGCTAAATAACTAACGCCGCTCCAATATTATTGCGTCCATAAGGTACCTTTTGCCGTGGAACGTCACATATCGTTACTATTTCATATCTAGTGAATGTCTAATTCATTTCCCGAATCGCGCCGCAAGTCCATGTGTATGTTACGACACTTTACGAGAATTTGCATAGACGACGAGATATATCGTAATAAAACTTCTGTAACTTTTGGCAGATGGAGTTAAATTGACTTGAAGAATTTTCTTGTTTGTTAAAATTAAATAACTACAACCAGTTCTCAAGTGTGGTCTTCAGTTTCAAGTTAATACCTATGTAAATTACCTTCCTTGTTTACGGAGATGATTACTATTATCGCACCGTGGAATAATAACCGTATGAGCCGATTTCCCAAGATCGTGAACAGAAAACCAATTTAATACACATCTTATTATTTTAAACTTCAAATAACTAAAGCGTGGGGTATACGCATGGCTGCCCAAGATGAGGGACGGACATACGGTCGGTGCGGACGTCTGACTGATGTCAGGTCGATTACGATACAAGTGCGAAAAGCTTAATTTTAATATAGTCGTTATGTTGCATCATCTTGCTGTGTAACTTTTTTCGTATTTAACTATTTGTTTACTTTATGTTATTTTTATGTCTTTTTCTTCTTGTCTGTTACCTTCCGTGATTCTTCTCACTTGATGGTCTCATCGGAAGATCAGCGCTGGAAGCCACCAGCAACATGCTGAGATGGGGCCATTTCGTGGCACTTTAAACTTATTTTGTGTTTTCTATTATATTATGCAAAAAAATTAAACTGTTTATTTTTTAAAAAGAATTAACATTCATTAAAAAAATATTAACATAAAAAAAAATAACATAAAAAAAAAAGAATTAACATTAGCTTGGCTATGACTTTTTAAAAATAAAGGAATGTCTCCTTTAAGTAAAATGAGCCAGCTTAAAGATTTAAGGTAGTTTCCCTCCAGGGCCCGACTTATCTTTCCACACTGTATAATGTCACACTTCGTCATGTCATTGTTGGTGCAGAGTTGGGTGGATTCTACCAGATAGTCAGAGTGATCGTGTCTCTCGGCCATTATTTGGGCGTTCTTTGTTTTATTTTCCCATGAGTTCGTTTTTTGGTAATTATATTCGCCGCTGGAACGCCGTAAAGAGTGGTTATCGATGCTCGTCCCGCCCCTAGCCGTAATCACCTTGTTAACGCGTAGGGCGGAGATTTATCGATAAAGTTGGACAGTTGGCTCTTTAACGTGACTATCAAATTTTAAATTAACTAAAATTACCCGTAGTACCTATAAAAATGTTGTCCAATTAACATATTTGATATTAAGTGTATAATTCAATGACCTAATTAATGAAGACACACTTAATTTTTCACATTCGCTGAATTAGCAGGAATATCAAGGTTTTTTTTTATTGGAAATAGCATAAAACATTTTACTTAGCTTTTTTTTACGGGCATAATTTTTGATTTTACTAGTGAATTAAATTTGATGATATATTCCAAATCACTTGTATTTATAACATAGACTCTTCTCGAAAATAAATATGACACGAAGCTACGACAGAAAATATTAAAAACTAAATACACACAATCACACATAATAAATATTACAAAACGTTAGTTCCCGTTTTCGTTTATCCCAATTCCCAACATATCGATAAAGCAACAAAAATGTGGACAATAAAGTAAAATTATCGATAAACCGGCGCAGCCCTAGTCAAAGCTAAACGGTATGCATATTAAATTTGATTCGCGTGCCGTGCTGAAAGCATATTTTTTAGACCTGGCAAGTGGGCTTTTCGCTTTATTATTAACCTTATTATTAGGCGCCCAAAACTTTGAGTTAAGGCACCCTCACACGGTTCCAGTTGCTGCCATGAGATCCCACAACAAGTCCCACCCACAGATCCCAACAACGAAAGGAAATGGATTAGTTTTGTCCTATGCAATAGTGATTTAACGATCCAATTTTCTGTCTTTGTCCGTTCACGATCGCCACTTAAAAAAAAAAAATCTCCAATGATTATTGATTTAAGTACGCATTATGTTTTTCCATGATAATTCTATATAAACAAGTATAAACGTTGTGCTATGTGCTCCTATCGCTTGTAAAGCGAGTGCAAGCTAGTGGAGTTCTTAAAGACGCTACACACTATCAAACAAGACAAAACTAAGCCTACAATAAGGAATAAACAAAAATATTATGGCTCTGATGTACTCAAAGCTATGTCACATTCACAATGTGTGTTCCAACATATTTGATTGTGGAAGTCCTGAGTACTGACGCGTTGCTTTTAGCCTAATAACGCGTCAACGTCTACTTGTTTGGCTCAAAGCTCTTGGCTGGATATTACCAAGTCAGTCAGGAGAGTTAGAACAATGGGTAGAGCAGGGCGGTAGATAACGTCTAGATACGTATCATCATCATATATTATTATTATTAGTCGAAAAATATTTACTGCTGAACATAAGCCGATGGAGCGCTGTCTTTGTCGAACAATTCTCTGCAGTCTTAAGCAAATCGACCATGAACCTTGTTGGCAATTAATTCTACAAGCAATCTTGCCAGCTCCTTAATTTTGACAACTCTAAGGACTGCGACAGCGACTTTGTGCCACAAGCTATTTAAGCTACTTACTGCACAAGTCGACTTGCATCATGTAAATCATCCTTTACACTTCGTTATGTCACACCGCGACACGCCCGCGAACAATATGCATTTTTAAATACTACTCAAAAGTTTCCGAGGCCCGAAATGCATGAGTTTTTTTCCTTAAAAGCGTACGTGAAGCAATTTTTCTTGCTTAATATTGTATTCGACTTTGGTGAGAATTATTTTAAGGGACAGCTGTTTATTCTTTCTTGCTTTTTAAGATCTATTTGAAGGTGCGGATAATTCACACGTAATTTTAAAAACACGAAACAAATTCTGCCCTCCTAAGCTAAAAAGCGGTATTTGCATTTAGTTTTCTTTGAAAATACGTCCTTTTAACTTAGGGGAGCAGAATTGTGATACTAATTTGACATCAATATCCACAGTAAAACAGTTTTAAATGAAGTGACGTATTGTGTAATATAATTAACATCAAATTGCATTATTATTTATTTGAATTTGGTGTGATATTTCGTTTCTAAACACGGACTACTATTTTATAGAATAAGTTTCGTGTCGGACTGTTCCACACTGGAATGACAAACAACTATTTTCCCACAGCCATAATCTGACAAATTATCAAATCAAACCCCAAATGCAAAGAATTTCCCCAAAGTCCAAAGCAAAGTCTGCGAAAAATAACCTCCCTAATCACGAAATACCAGAAACTAGAAACAAATTTAAAAATAACTACGATCCCCTCGACTTCATATGTTTACACTGTACTCATGACGATGAAAAATTAAATCGTACGTCAGGAACGTAGCTGAAATGACAACCCTAAGCCTACTTGTACAAAACGGCTGATTTTACTACAAAATCGCTGTCACTTACGTCCTTTTTGACCTCGGCGTGAAAATACGAGCAACGTCTTCCGCGCAACATTGATTTGCTGCTACTAAAATAAATTGTGTGTCTTACTTAAAGAGGTATACGGATCGATATGGCTTGTGATTGTGTTTCGTAACGGTTAACATAAGCTTGTATATTGTAAAATAAACACAGTGTAAATTAGTGTTAGAAGCTTTCGGTACAATTAACATATAGGGCTGAGACAAGTCATTAGTCATGTTCCAACGATAATCTTGAGATAACACCGTTTGTCATTCGGGTGTGGCTGAACTATTTGAGCCCTTGTAAAATTGATCGCGCTACAGAACAAGCATGTTAAGCAAAACGACGTATTTACATACGGTTTTTATCGTCTCGTGCGGCATTTTTATTTAGAAATGTAGTTTGTCAGTTACGTCCTTTTTACTATGCCCATCGGCGGAAAGCATTGTTCTTCGAAATGCGGGTTACAGAGTATAAATGACTGTTAATACTCGTACATCGTATTCATTATAAATAATATCAACGTAACTTTATGCTTGATGGGTTTAAATATTAATTCATATTTTGCCAATATTATATAGCTTGAACTTACGAGCATTCACATTTGTGATCACTTGCAGGCTGGTCTAAGAGCGTTTCAGACTAGCGTATTTTTAGCTTACACGCGCGTACACGTACGCTCGTACATATAAAACGCTAGCCTGAAACCGCCCTTATGCACAATTTACACCATTTATTTATTATGCCACTAAGTTCTGTTTATAAAACAGTTTATAAATATTTTTAGGGCTGAGCAATGAAAAAAAGTGAACTTTAACAACAAGTTTACCATAACTTCTTGCCGCGCAAACGTCAAAACTTACCAAGACAAATACAATTTTGATTGGTCAATTAAAAAATCAAAATACAATGGAATGAGATGTTTTTAGGCCTTTACGCAGCTTGCTAAAAGTTTACTTTTTTGGTTGGCATAAAAAGGCGCACTAATATTGTTACTACCTACTCTATAAAACAAGAATCAACAACTTTATAGATTTCAATACGGAATCTGTCAGATTTTTTACAACTCATATTTGTATGATTCAATATTGCGGTAACAGGCCTCATTGTATCACGGAAATCGGTTTTTTGTCCAACTTTGAGCCTGAATTATAGGCCAGATAATCACTTGGGGTTGAATGACATTAACTGTTTCGTCGTTTATATCGCCACGTAATAATATGGAAATCTGATATCGTTTTTGCACTATAAGCCAAAAAGACGTATGTCACAATAAGGCTTTTGGAGATACGGCTTTTTTGTATAACACGGCTGTTTTACGACTGGAAAATAAAGCGAGGTTTATAGCGTAGTTTTTGAGTTTAGTTTTTTTATAGGCGACTATAAAAATAAAATTAAACGAATAGATAAGAAGCGATATTGTTAAAGGTTTTAATGAAAGGTATGCGTTTTTGTTTAAATGGTCGCACTTAAAATAATGCAAAGACTTTTCTGTTGAATTCCTTCATTTGAATTTAAGTCATGAAGTAGTAGTGTTATGAATGAAATTAAAAATAGACGGATTTACAAATAAGATTGTTGTATTTTCCTTTACGCCTAGTTTAATAAGTTGTCGAGAAGTGTCGGATTAGAGTTTATAGCCTAGCTTGTTCCGGTTATGAAATGAGATTATAATTTTAATGAAGTTTGATAGATGCTTGTGAATTATTGTTATTCTGATTAGACAAGTTAATTTTATAAATTAAAATAAATAACAGTATTAAAAATTAAGAATTTTTTGACGAAACACAATTAATTAAACATAAAACATATTTTTTTACTATACACTACTGCGACTATGGTAGGCCTTTCGTTGACTGGCAAAGAATGTCATTTCACATTAAGTCTGCCGTTTTTACATTATTGTATGTTGTGTAATGAACTTGAAATAAATTAGAAATAGGTACTTTATTCAATAAGCGTCAAAGGAAACATTATGTCGCACCAATAAAAGTCTGCAGCAGATTTGATAGCCCACGCAGCGTAAGTGTTATTTATACGTTACAATTTCATAGAAGTTTGACGTTTAAAATGACACTTGCACTGCGTGGGCTATCAAAATCGCTGCAGACTTTTTACGGTCTGACTATAAAATGGTCCCTATGACAGTTTCATTAATTTTTGACAGAAAGGCAGAAAATAATTAAGTACAGATGTACCTAGTGCATAATTATTTTGCATATTTTTTTTTTCACGGAAACGTACGAGCGTATCTTGCTATATCAGTCAGTCTCGGTACGAAAAGTGCTGAGGTTGACTGAAGTAGCATGACAGATATGAACGTTTCCGAGAAAATACGATGGAAAACAATTATGCACTACATATGTAAGTACATTTCACATGACAGGTGCTCTAAATAAAAATAAACTGTCATAGAGACCTAAGGTGCATTGGGGTAAATGCGAAGGCAGGGTAATTCCGAAACTGGCAAATACATATCTACTAAACTAGAAACAGTTCATACTTTAGCAACACTTACGCCGCTGCAACGCTTACATGGCATCTTGCGTACTGTTGCTACAGTAGAAAGTGTTTCTAGTTTAGTAGATATTTGCCAGTTTCGAAATTACTCCGCCTTCGCATTTACCCCAATGCACCCTACAGTCAAGGGTTTTGGCTAAGACTTACAGTCAAGGAGAGGATTCTTAACCCATTTCATACCAATATTAAAGCCGCCAGGCATATATGTCATGATCTCATGTTACTGTCATTGTGTCTAATTTCAAAACGGCAAGGTACCTGCAGACCATCGCAATTAAACCGTTGCCACCCGGGTCTTAAGCTAACGACATTAAAACAAGCTCCTCTCATTCTAGATAAGACCTTTCGAAGGGGGAATAAATTGGATAGCGTCATGCAAAAAGTGCGAAATCGATAAATTATATATTTCGATACAAAGTTATTGTTATTACCTTTATAAGATGGTCAAAGATGACTTAATGTGATGAAATCTACATCGACCCAATTGAATTTTTCAAATCTGAATTTATAATAGAATAGAATAGAAAAATGTCACATACAAGAAGCACTGGTGGCCTAGCGGTGAGAGCGTGCGACTTGCAATCTGGAGGTCGCGGGTTCAAACCCCGGCTCGTACCAATGAGTTTCGTACTTATGTACGAAATATCATTTGATATTTACCAGTCGCTTTTCGGTGAAGGAAAACATCGTGAGGAAGCCGGACTAATCCCAATAAGGCCTAGTTTACCCTCTGGGTTGGAAGGTCAGATGGCAGTCGCTTTCGTAAAAGCTAGTGCCTACGTCAAAACATGGGATTAGTTGTCAAGCGGACCCCAGGCTCTCATGAGCCGTGGCGAAATGCCGGGATAACGCGAGGAAGAAGAAATATTATGGCAGAAGAGGGGAACCCCTGTCCGTTAGCTGCTAAAAACTATAACATTCTGTCATATAATTATTATGAAGATTTGACATAAGTCCCTATTATAGGGACTATACAGGTACCTATACTAGTTTTTCCTAGCCTGACTAATTTCATAATACTGTACCTACTTTATTTTAAAACTATGTCCATTTATGAAACGTTATGGTTACGTTAAATAAAACGTTACCACACTAACATATTTTCTTCACATCTGAATAAAGATTACATAAAATAAACCTTTTTATAAAGGCTTCACACGTAAAAGCAAATAAACTTTATCTTAATGGCCACCCGCGACCATTAGCTTTATAACGTCGTCTGATATTCACTAACAGCTGTTTCTCACGTCACTATATCAACATATGTGACGTTCTACGGCAAAAGGTACCTTATGGAGGCTGGCACTTACGTCGCAAAGCGCCGCAATAATATTGGAGCAACGTTAATAATAGCGTAAGCGCCAAACGCCATAAGGTATTTTTACCCGTGGGACGTCACATATTCTAATGAAGGCATTAAAGTTATTGTATATTATTATGTTATTAATCTTTAAGCTAATGACTTATACAACTTATTCGTATTTCGTTCGACTGAGTCGAATTTGTCAACGCAGAGTAACAAATTACAATTTTTTTTACAATTTAGGTTCATCATTTAAGTATAAAAATACTTTTATAATTATTACAAAAATAACAGTCTACGTATGTGTGGTGTTAATGTAGAGTTTATACACTTGAGGTTATACAATACATTTACATGTCAAGTAATGCAAATGTATGTATGTATGTAAACACAAATGTATCGGTTTTATTGGAATTCTCTTCATAAATGTACCGTATTGATTACAATTGAGTATAATTATGTACTTACCTTACTATTGTCATACAATAATTAATATTTGGGAGACACATAAAAACATTTATACATATACATACATATAATCACGCCTATTTCCCGGAGGGGTAGGCAGAGACCACGGATTTCCACTTGCTACGATCCTGACATACCTCATCCACGCATATCACATATCACATTCATAACATTCCTCATACACGCTAGCCGGTTTAGGGTGCTCTTGACCTGGCCTTTCTTCAGGATTTCCCCGATCTGATCAGAGAAAGTCCGCCGAGGTCTACCCCTTCCAACTCCCACTTCCACTTCTCCTTCATACAGTCTCTTTGTCAGCCTTCTTTCACTCATTCTTTCCACATGTCCAAACCATCTCAACATACCTTTCTCAATTTTTGTCACTACATCTACATTCAGTCCACACTTTTCCCTTATCACACTGTTCCTAATTCTATCTTGCAATCTCACACCACATACACTTCTCAACGCTCTCATTTCCACTGCATTCACTGGCTCTGGACATAAAACATTTATAATAACTCTAAAATGCGTGTTTTGCCAGAGACGAGATCTAGATCAATTTTTAAAACCCCATATAGCAAATTTCATCGTTATCGTTAGAGCCGTTTCTGAGATCCCCGTAATATATAAATATACATATACTTATACAATAATTGCTCGTTTAAAGGCAGGTATAAGATAAAATTATGAATTTAACGAATATTTTTCATTCAAGAAATAGCAAAGAATGAAGGGTACGGGCGGGAAAAGAATGAATGAAATAAAAAAAAACATGTCTATGGTTCACTCATCTGTCAAAGATGACAATTAAAATTAGGTTGGCAACAATGTATTTCATACAATATTTTTTAAGTGGTGATAACACGAAGTATCGTAAAAGTGCCTAAAAGATACTGCGTGTAAGTTTTGGGAATAGACTAAAGTTTTGTGTTGACAACTATAAGATAGGGGTTTAAAGGTATGTGCACAACCCTTTAAATGACAAATAAAAGTACGGGAGTAGAAAAAATTATATCTAATTTTAAATCTAAGCTATACATATTACATAACACCATCCACATTGTTGGTGTATGATATTCTAAGGTCCGCGAAATTGTCCCCTAACTCACGTCCGAGCCATTAGTCCGCTTATATTAAACTTTCGCGTCAATGGTCCGCTTGCGGAAAATATGAACTCGACCGAACACTGAGCGTAGTGAGGGCTTCAAAGAACGCAGTCGAACGAGCAGCGGCAAGAGGCACTTGAGCGGCCAATACTGGATTTTGTGTGGGTTTGATGGAAAGGGCATGCGTACAAAGCTATGTTGATTGACGGTTTTGGGGTGGGAAGTGAAAAAGTGTGATGAAAATGTAAGTTTTTCTTTGCGTTATTAGTGGTTTATAATTTAACCGTCACTAGAATTAAATCAATGAACAGTCAACTAATAAATATTTAATTTAATTTAATTTAATTTTAATAAAGATCCTGAGTCACTTTGTATGTAATTTTATTTATAACACTTGAATGTAATTTTATATAAAAGCCATATTTTTGTAAGTACATACATACGAGTATAATATATGGGTATTTTACAGCCTGTTGACAGACAGACAGACGGACAATGGAGTCATAGTAATAGGGTCCCGTTTTTACCCTTTGGGTGCGGAACCCTAAAAATGCATTCTCAAAAGCATTGAATACGAGTAGTTTTGTTAAATATACCCAATTTTATTCCTCTCGAGTGTAAGATCATCCCCAATAACAGTCATCTCAAATCTCAACCTAAATCAGTCTCAACTCAACCCCGCAGATCAAACACGAGTAATCCCCATTAAAACGAACTCATAACCGTACTAGTTAAACAGTTTACGTGTACAAAGGGCTTTATCTACAAGTTCATAACAGGGACGTTTTAGAAACGCTTAGCGAGGAATCTGCTCACTTTAAGGATGACTCACGCCAGACCGAGCCGGGCCCGGGCCATGGCGTCCGACTGTTTATAACGACTGATCGGTGATCGGCCCGGCCCCGGCCCGGTCTAGCGTGAGTCATCCTTTATTCAGTTCTAAAGTGAACTGCCTACTTTAAATTGGGTAAAACTGGGATCACGGTAGTAAAGCGTAGACTTCCCAATTACGGCAATATACGTATCGGACGGACAACTACGGAGTATCAGAAAAAAATTACTACTAAAATAAAATAACTGCGGGCATCTTTCCCTGTCACTCTAATTACGCCATAATTGGAGCAAAGGAGAAAAAAAGTTTTTAGATTGGGCTAGTATTTTTTATTTGATGGTTTAAATACCAGCCAAAATAAAACCAATAAGTTTGTGCAATCATAAAATTGAAACCAAGCCCAGCGCCCTTGTTGGAATTTTGAGGTATCTATCCCCGTTTTACCCTGGTTACTAATCGAGCGACTTACAAATCTAGTAAGCAATTAGAAGACTCTGTAAGTTCATAACTGATCCGGTAGTAAAGCGTAGACTCCCCAATTACGGATACATACGTATCGGACCGACGACTACTGAGTTCCGTATATGAAAAAAAATTACTACTAAAATAAAATAACTGCGGGCATCTTTCCCTGTCACTCTAATTACGCCATAATTGGAGCAAAAGAGAAAAAAAATGTTTTTAGATTGAGCTAGTAATTTTTATTTGATGGTTTAAATACTAGCCAAAAGAAAACTAATAAGTTTGTGCAATCATAAAATTGAAACCAAGCCCAGCTCCTTTGGAATTTTGAGGTATCTATCCCCGTCTTACCCTGGTTACTAATCGAGCGACTTACAAATCTAGCAAGCAATTAGAAGACTGTAAGTTCATAATTGATCCGGTAGTAAAGCGTAGACTCCCCAATTACGGATACATACGTATCGGACCGACGACTACTGAGTTCCGTATATGAAAAAAAATTACTACTAAAATAAAATAACTGCGGGCATCTTTCCCTGTCACTCTAATTACGCCATAATTGGAGCAAAAGAGAAAAAATGTATTTAGATTGAGCTAGTATTTTTTATTTGATGGTTTAAATACCAGCCAAAAGAAAACTAATAAGTTTGTGCAATCGTAAAATTGAAACCAAGCCCAGCTCCTTTGGAATTTTGAGGTATCTACTTATCCCCGTCTTACCCTGGTTACTAATCGAGCGACTTACAAATCTAGTAAGCAATTAGAAGACTGTAAGTTCATAACTGATCCGGTAGTAAAGCGTAGACTCCCCAATTACGGCTACATACGTATCGGACCGACAACTATCTGAGGGTCTATCGCGAACACTGAAATTCTCAAACAGCGAGCATCTTACCCTATTTTTTTATCGTTTATATACTAGACAAAAGAAAACCAATAAGTTTGTACAATCATAAAATTGGAACCAAGCCGCTGGGCTTTGGGGCAGCGCCTTTGGAATTTTGAGGTATCTAGCCCCGTTTTACCCTAATTCCTAATCGAGTGACCGAGTGATTCTATGGAACTTGCTAACTACTTATGTAAACAAGAGTAAAAACAAATAAAAAATAAAAAAAAATTATACTTTCACATATGTCATCCGCAACACGCATCGTCAAATTTAAAAGGAAATTGGTCATTACAAAACACATAATAATAAGCCATAAATCTAAACAAAACAAAACAAAAGTCACTAGTAAATTCATCATTCTTTGACAGTTTCAATATGGCGGTTTGTTTACATAGTTAGGAAATTCCATAGAATGACGTTTTACAAATCTAGCAAGCAATTAGAAGACTGTAAGTTCATAACTGATCCGGTAGTACTTAAAGCGTAGACTCCCCAATTACGGCTACATACGTATCGGACCGACAACTATCTGAGGGTCTATCGCGAACACTGAAATTCTCAAACAGCGAGCATCTTACCCTATTTTTTTATCGTTTATATACTAGACAAAAGAAAACCAATAAGTTTGTACAATCATAAAATTGGAACCAAGCCGCTGGGCTTTGGGGCAGCGCCTTTGGAATTTTGAGGTATTTAGCCCCGTTTTACCCTAATTCCTAATCGAGTGACCGAGTGATTCTATGGAACTTGCTAACTACTTATGTAAACAAGAGTAAAAACAAATAAAAAATATAAAAAATGTATACTTTCACATATGTCATCCGCAACACGCATCGTCAAATTTAAAAGGAAATTGGTCATTACAAAACACATAATAATAAGCCATAAATCTAAACAAAACAAAACAAAAGTCACTACCTAGTAAATTCATCATTCTTTGACAGTTTCAATATGGCGGTTTGTTTACATAGTTAGGCAATTCCATAGAATGACGTTTTACAAATCTAGCAAGCAATTAGAAGACTGTAAGTTCATAACTGATCCGGTAGTAAAGCGTAGACTCCCCAATTACGGCTACATACGTATCGGACCGACAACTATCTGAGGGTCTATCGCGAACACTGAAATTCTCAAACAGCGAGCATCTTACCCTATTTTTTTATCGTTTATATACTAGACAAAAGAAAACCAATAAGTTTGTACAATCATAAAATTGGAACTAAGCCGCTGGGCTTTGGGGCAGCGCCTTTGGAATTTTGAGGTATTTAGCCCCGTTTTACCCTAATTCCTAATCGAGTGACCGAGTGATTCTATGGAACTTGCTAACTACTTATGTAAACAAAATTAAAAAAATATAAAAAATAAAAAATGTATACTTTCACATATGTCATCCGCAACACGCATCGTCAAATTTAAAAGGAAATTGGTCATTACAAAACACATAATAATAAGTCATAAATCTAAACAAAACAAAACAAAAGTCACTACCTAGTAAATTCATCATTCTTTGACAGTTTCAATATGGCGGTTTGTTTACATAGTTAGGCAATTCCATAGAATGACGTTTTACAAATCTAGCAAGCAATTAGAAGACTGTAAGTTCATAACTGATCCGGTAGTAAAGCGTAGACTCCCCAATTACGGCTACATACGTATCGGACCGACAACTATCTGAGGGCCTATCGCAAACACTGAAATTCTCAAACAGCGAGCATCTTACCCTATTTTTTTATCGTTTATATACTAGACAAAAGAAAACCAATAAGTTTGTACAATCATAAAATTGGAACTAAGCCGCTGGGCTTTGGGGCAGCGCCTTTGGAATTTTGAGGTATTTAGCCCCGTTTTACCCTAATTCCTAATCGAGTGACCGAGTGATTCTATGGAACTTGCTAACTACTTATGTAAACAAGAGTAAAAACAAATAAAAAATATAAAAAATGTATACTTTCACATATGTCATCCGCAACACGCATCGTCAAATTTAAAAGGAAATTGGTCATTACAAAACACATAATAATAAGCCATAAATCTAAACAAAACAAAACAAAAGTCACTAGTAAATTCATCATTCTTTGACAGTTTCAATATGGCGGTTTGTTTACATAGTTAGGAAATTCCATAGAATGACGTTTTACAAATCTAGCAAGCAATGAGAAGACCCTGTAAGTTCATAACTAATCCGGTAGTAAAGCGTAGACTCCCCAATTACGGCTACATACGTATCGGACCTCTAACAACGCAGTTCCGTATCTACACCCTTGGGCGGTTTTAGGCTTGAAAACTCAGTTATTAAGTATGGTTATAGCAATCGAATACATATATATCGCTTTAACCTTTAAGAGGAAAGGGGACGGCCGTTTCTCCATACAAATGTAGATTCCATTTTTCTGTCTGGATATTGAAATTATGGAAAATATTTTTACATCATTGGATACCTATAAGATAAGTCCCTACCTAGGTAGAAGTTTCGATAATAAGTATTATTTTTAACACGTGAGTGTACATATATTTAAGTCTAAATACTATGTACCTACCGTTGGAAAGTTTTCAAAATTTGGATACTTCTCATATTTTTTACATGGGTATCGAAATTTTCTATTTCCATTATGAAAGATTCCATTGTTTTGAAATTTCCTAGAACTTTTCCAAGTTTTTGTTAACTTCATGCAACTTGTACAGCTGCAAGTCTAACTATATTTTTATGGCAATGACTTTTACAATACGTAATCCGGCAGATCAGCCCCTACTAGACACGACCAGAGTACAATATTGCGAGTGCATGTATTATAATATCCTTTTATGTCCTCAACGTCTGCTTGTGACACTTTACTGTTTAATTTTATACCAAAAAAGAACTTGAATTTATTATATTTATAATTTATAATAAAAATGTTTGTTTATAAGATCGAAGTGTTTTAAATTTGTTATAAAAATGTTATTAAATAAAACAATTTCACTATGAGCTTCTTTTACTTATATTATATGTAATTTACTTATATTTATTTTGATAATCATTATTATCTTAAAATTGCATAGGTAGAGTACCTACTACGTTGGAATTCAATATTATATATTTTGAATAGCAGTTATAGCGTTATTTTAAAGTATTTTATAAATAAAATACCTTTCGAAATGTTTTGTCCTTATTTTTTAAGAGGAGAAAAAATGTAATATTCGCATCATATTCATAAGTTTAGTGTTTTTATTTTGACTAATAATGTTGGATTTTATCCTTTCTCCAATTTAAAGGAACTATATTTATAACAATATTCAGCATCCATGAATACTAAATTACATCCGTAACCCACATTTTTAACGAACCAACAAGGTAGTCGATTCTATTGTAACAATTTGATATTTAACACTTTAAACTCTCGCGGATTTGATATTAACGGGTCTACCGTGATTTAGTTTCAATATTTTTAGCTTATATCCGACGTTTCAATTTGCACGTTGCACCAAACTGTGATCACGGATGACTCCTGCCTGATGAAATTAAATCTGATATTTCATCTTTCATCACTAAATTTGATATTTCATCTTAAAATTTGATACGATCTGGTTTTGATTGTTCCGAACAACTGACAGGCCGATACCGTCTGGCGGACTGTTAATCGGTGGGCCCTTATACAGAATCGGCCTGAAGCTGTTCCAGCGTCTGAATTGAGATAAAATAACACAATAAGCTCAGATGCGCCATCTTGTAATTCGTTTATATAAACGAACTAGTTGCGAAGATATCCCAAGGGGGACAATTTAATTGTACCCTTTGTCGAGCGAATTGGTAATGCGTTCTGTACAATTATTTAACACTTTCGTTACCTACCTTAATTTAAATTGAAAAACGCAATTTAAACGCACAGGTGTTTTTCTTGTAATAAAGCAGGTATTTGTAGTGACAAATGTTTAGTGTTTATTAAAATAAAATCAGTTACAGTTCTAGGTACCTACATACTATCAAATTGATGAAAATTAATATACTGTAACAACCTACAATATCCATATGTTATCCACCCATTTCGCATTGCACCAGTAGTTGACCAAACGTTATGTTATCGACACTCGAAGACACGGAGCGTGTCCTCACCGTATGTTCCAATTGCTCCCATTCGGATCTAGCTTAACTTGACCTTGAGATACGTAACCTTAAGATACATGACCTTCATTCGTGATCTTAGCATGCGTGGCCTTAAAATACGTGACCTTCGCGTAATGAAAACCGAAATTAAATAACCGGGTGACGGTCTTGCGCTGTCGTTGTCGTTGTGTGTCGTATAGGAGGGTTGTTGCAGATCTAAACATGTCACGCGAGTGACTAAAAATGTGACGTTCCACGGGTAAAGGTACCTTATGGCTGTCGGCGCTTACGCTATTATTAACGACGCTCTAATACGAATGCGGTGCTACGTGACGTAAGCGCCGACCGCCATAAGGTACCTTTTCCCCGTGGAACGTCACAAATAAGAATGAATAACGTAGGATTCATGAATACACAATAGTGACTTGTTCATTTGTGAGCACCTTAATCTCTGATACATCTGATGGCGTCTGGTCCTCCCAAATTTCGTTCACTCGTGCTCGAAAGGCGATCAGAATATCCCTGAACAAACCGACCGTGAGATAGCCAGAAGACTGCATAAATCTACATAATCTGTGGGTGACAGACGACAAAAACACACCGATAATCCGGACTGTGAATGGGAAGTAAACGCTCCCAGCAAAATTAACCCTCGCAATAAAAATCGATCACTAATGTGGTGTGTGAGTTTTGTCGCATGTCATTTGGGCGAAGCATCGCGCTAATTTTCCATATATCACTCGCCATCGGTACCAATGCCTACCAATAAGCTGACTTATTACTGAAATCGTACTATCGGCACTTGCATCAATCAATACAGCATTTTGTTACCTAAATCGTCCTGTACGGCTACCACCAGTTTTGACGTTGACGTAACGCTCACGTCTACGTAATTTACTTTTCATCACACTTGCTCGGAAAAGATGTATTTACACGTAGGGCTTGCGGGCGGGAAATTGAAATTTTCGCCCTAGGGCGGAAAAAATCTTTTCCGAGCAAGTGTGATGAAAAACACTTATTTACACGTAGGGCTTGCGGGCGGGAAATTGAAATTTTCGCCCTAGGGCGGAAAAGTGTTTTATACAGAAGTTTGTTTTTATTAATTCTCCTTTTTCCTTACAAGTGTGATGAAAAACATTGTGTGTGCCACGGGCGGTAAAGAAATTCCGAACTCGTGAACATTTTAAGCCCTCGCTTCGCGTCGGGCTTAAAATTGACACTCGTTCGTAATTTCTTATTTCCCGCCCTTAATACACAATGTACTATTTCATCACACTTGCTCGGAAAAGATGTATTTACACGTAGGGCTTGCGGGCGGGAAATTGAAATTTTCGCCCTAGGGCGGAAAAAATCTTTTCCGAGCAAGTGTGATGAAAAACACTTATTTACACGTAGGGCTTGCGGGCGGGAAATTGAAATTTTCGCCCTAGGGCGGAAAAGTGTTTTATACAGAAGTTTGTTTTTATTAATTCTCCTTTTTTTCCTTACAAGTGTGATGAAAAACATTGTGTGTGCCACGGGCGGTAAAGAAATTCCGAACTCGTGAACATTTTAAGCCCTCGCTTCGCGTCGGGCTTAAAATTGACACTCGTTCGTAATTTCTTATTTCCCGCCCTTAATACACAATGTACTATTCTGTACTCACTTGCACGAATATGCCTGTACGAGCGAGATGTATAGAAAGTAAGTTACGTATACGTGAGCGAATATGTCAATGTCAAAACTGGTGATAGCGGTACAGGCCGCGTAGCCAAGGTTACAATCGCTATCGCTTCGACAACGAAAAGCATTATGTCTCTCTATCACTCTTCCATATTAGCGCGACAGTGACAGTTGCGTTTCGATCGTTACGGAGCGTAAGCGATTGGCATCTTGGCTACGCGGCCTGTACCCCTAGTGTAAATTTCATTCGATAGCGTGACGTGACGTACGGTTCGCGTTAAGTGTTGTTTTGTATGGGAATTTGAGTTTCCAAAACGTCCCGCTTGGCGCGCTGTTCAAAATCCCATACAAAAATAGACATAACGCAAACGCGAACGCTCGTCACGACATCGAATGACACTGGGGGTGCTTACAATTCTATCATATATTATAATACAGTCTGTTTAAAAAATAATTACACAGTAACTATTAGTCAAACCCGTTCTTTATCGCTTCCGGTGCAAAAGTGCCCATAATACTCACGGCATTACCCCGCTGGATGGCTATGGACAGCCTCTGCACCAGAAACGATTCTGAGCGGGGATCCTCTCCCTTTTGCCTGAGTCGACGGCCTATGTCACGCACAAATTGTTTCGTGTCAGCACCCCAGCAGCTCGCCGTTTCCACCACAAAAGGAACGAATACATGTCTCACATGTAATAGGTACATGTCTTTAACTTATACTTGTAGATGCCTCACGTCTAAAATAAACCAGTAAATGTGGTTACGGTTACGATTTACCCAGCGGTACGATGTAGTCAACTTTCCCCTATAGTTACTCGGTTAAAAAAAGAAAGTAGAACCAAAACGCTACCAGACAAGGACAAAATTCGTTTCATTGTCTGGTTTCGTCTTACGCTACGTCTTACGTAGGCGAACAACGCGCGAACGCGGCGCGGCGCGGCGCGGCGAAATCAATCCTTTGATGCCCATAGAAGTGTCCTACGTAAGCGATCTCGTTGCGAACGCGGTGCGGCGCGATTTGCACGCGAATGTCAGGCGGCGCGGCGCGGCGCGGCGCGGCGCGGCGCGGCGGCGGCCGCTTTCGCCGCGCCGCGCCGCGCCGCGTTCGCGCGTTGTTCGCCTACGTAAGACGTAGCGTTACATTAGGCTTTGTTCACACAAACTTATCCCATTCAGAGCTAGAGCGTGAAATGAACGCACCCTATTCGGACGAGCTTCGTCACCCTTATTTTTTTTGTTCATCCTTCCATTGCAAATTGCAATGCGGATGGAATGACAACGACACAGACATATTTATAATTAGATCACATTATCTTACATAGAAATATTTTGTATAAGCATATTCCATATATTTCTAGTTGTTTTACGACTCATAAAACTGTTTTTTATTAGAGAAAAGTTAAAACAGATAAAAAAATTAACTTATTTTAACAAATTTTATTGTTACGCAAACACGTCACATCAGTTGCATTCTGTGAACACAGGCCGTAGGTTTTATTACAAACAGATCTACGAAACATGACAATGACCTCCAGAACAATGTTGTTAGTCACAATTTGGTGACACGAAGGAAGAGACATGCTTTGTTTTTAATATCGATGAAATTTCAGTATTTCCCATGACATACGCAACGCCATTTATTAAGCATAGTTTCTGTAGATGTTCGATGACGCCGACGCGGTGGTTGTGCAAATATTGTCAAACCAAACGATATTACGTATAGAGATGCAACGGATAGTTGTTTGGCCGGATACCGGATACCGGATATTCGGCCTGACCATCGGCCGAATGTCCGGTATCCGGCCGCCGAATATTCGACCAGCGGAACTGTACCTACATTTCGGTTTTTCAGGTGCGCATTCTGCAGGTTTGACCTGTTTCCTAGTGAACGTTCACGCGGACTCATTCCTAGGTTCGAAATGAGTGCGCGTGCAAGTCAATGGAATTATTAAATTGTTTTAAAATAATAAAGAAGTACGATTATGACCGTGTCTGTTTCTTAAATCCAATTTGTTTACTCCGAAATCAAGCAATGTTACTATCCGGTATCCGGCCAGATAGTAGGTCACTATCCGGTTTCCGGCCGGATAGTAAGTAATGGCCGGATAGGCCGGAATCGGCCGGATACCGGATAGTAACCTGATATCCGGTGCATCTCTAATTACGTACCTACTGCTTAAGATTTATACAAAAGGTACATGTGAAGTCTATTTAAGTAATTGCCTGTAGACAGCGATTAAGACCCAACGCCTGTATAGTCAAAGGATTAGGTACTATGATAGTGGATGCACGCTTGGTGTCCACACAAACCACGACACATGCGAAGTCTGTTTTAGTATATGTCTGTTTGCAGCGATTACGACGCGTGTGTAGTCAAACGAGATTACTATTATAGTGAATGTGTTAGAAGAAAGCCTTTTTAAAAATGTATAGAGGAAAAAATGCCAAGGCGTTTTGAATGAAATGGGTTTAATTTTCAAGTGTCTTGTTGTGCGTGTGGTGAGGGTATTTAGTTAAATATTCTGTGTTTAGTGTGTTTGTGTGTGTTTGCGTGGGGACTATAGCCCAAACCCTCTCGTGCTTGAGAGGAGGCCTGTGCCCAGCAGAGTGGGACGTATATACATATAGGCTAAATTATTATTATTATTTTTAGGGTTCCGTACCCAAAGGGTAAAACGGGACCCTATTACTAAGACTTCGCTGTCCGTCCGTCCGTCCGTCTGTCCGTCTGTCTGTCACCAGGCTGTATCTCACGAACAGTGATAGCTAGACACTTGAAATTTTCACAGATGATGTATTTCTGTTGCCGCTATAACAACAAATACTAAAAACAGACTAAAATAAGTGGGGCTCCCATACAGCAAACGTGATTTTTGACCAAAGTTAAGCAACGTCGGGCGTGGTCAGTACTTGGATGGGTGACCGTTTTCTTTTTGCATTCTTTTCCGTTTTTTTTTTGCTTTATGGTACGGAACCCTTCGTGCGCGAGTCCGACTCGCACTTGCCCGGTTTTTTAATTATTCTGTGTTTAGACAAAAGGTTATGTTACTGAAAGGCTACTTCATTATTACCGTAAACTCTTAAAGTCTAATCTATACCATATATAATTCCATATACCAAATATAATTCCAAATATATCTATTTAGATAACTTTGAACAACATTTTATATTAATTATGTTTATTATTGTGGGGATTGCTAATTCATATTTATAGCGTAACCCGTTATTAACGGTCTATTTATTAACCAAGCGAGTCCCAGGAACCAAATTACGTAATAAACAACTGTAATATAATCTCAGATTTAGACACATGGGTATCTTAATGTCAAACTTACCAAAGTAAAACACACGGAATGAAAAGACGCCGCGCTCCGCTGCCACTGTCCAAAGCGGTTTATTTTGTTGTTATGTTTTTCTGTCAAGTGTTATACGAAAAATTCTAATTTCCAACTGGTAACAAGACTAGAACTAATTAAAATGTATATATACAAATGTATAAATACAGCTATATTAAAATGAAGTTCGATTAATTTAGGTATTAGAGTTCTGAATACTTCATATAGTTTGAATTGTGTTCCGGTTGGGGCGATGAGGTTGGAACGGACTTGAGCGATCTTCAAGCCGATAATTGGCGGGATATGGCGCTGGATCGAGATAACTGCCGGCCTAGCCAGGTTACAATCACTATCGCTTCGACAACGAAAAGCATTATGTCTCTCTATCACTCTTCCATATTAGTCTGACAGTGACAATGCGTTTCGATCGCTACGGAGCGTAAGCGAGTGGCATCTTGGCTACGCGGCCTGAATGGCGTTTACTCGTGTCGGAGGCCAAGACTCATTTTGGGACGCCATTAAGTAGTCACGTGACAGCACGTGAAAACTTCCCGTGTGTCCTCGCCGAAGTTTAGGGACTCCCAAATTGTTTGAGTTTTCAAGTATGCGTGATGGGTTATAATAATGTCATATTTACACTAAACTATTGGCGCCTCTGTAAATATGTGCTCAGAAACTTGGGTACAATGGGCCGGGCTATTATGTGTGTTTACCTGTCAAGTTTGATTGTTAATCTTTGTCTGTGCAAGGCGATTAAATAGGGAGGATAATTGGTAGAATAGGTAAGTAATCATTAATATTAATAAGTTATTAAAGGAAAATTTATACATTAAGGCCCACTTGCACCATTCGATTAATACGGGGTTAACCGGTTAAACTTGGTGTTACCATGGTTACCAGTACAATTTGACACTGGGTTAACGGTTCAACCGCGTAATCCCGGGTTAGTGGGATGGTGCAAGTGGGCCTAATTGTTTGTCACACAAAGCTAAGGTATATATAAATAAATAGACAGCATATAAAATAAACTAAATAAAATAAAATAGCTCTTTATTTCGACCCTAAATTTCAAGTACTTAATTCAGTTCTTGTCCGGTTATTAAATATTGCCAAAATACACAAAAGAGTGCTGTTTTGTTATGCAATTAGTTTTTAGGTTAGGTTAATTACTAATTAGTCAGTCAGTAGTTAGCCGGCCGCTAGCAGCCCCTAACCCCTATCTTGCTCCCTCTTCCTCCTCGCGTTATCCCGGCATTTCGCCACGGCTTATGAGAGCCTGGGGTCCGCTTGACAACTAATCCCATGATTTGACGTAGGCACTAGTTTTTACGAAAGCGACTGCCATCTGACCTTCCAACCCAGAAGGTAAACTGGGCCTTAGGCCCCTAACCCCTATTTGGAGCTCAAAAGTGGTCACACTTTATCATTCGTATCTGCCTCTTCCGCACTTACAAAATGTTCATATACGTGATGGCTTCCATTTTGCACATGACAAACGGAACATTCATTTAGTTCCGTCACTAATTTCCAGTGACAGAACTAATCTCGTGTAATCCCACCCTATTACCCGACCGAATCAAAACACCCAACTGCATATTGCCTTCCATGACGCATACGAATTTTCAACTCGTTAGAGTAATAAGCCACAGATCTAGAATGACGTTTACGGGTCAAAAGTGTTCGACTAATCTGGCGTTTTTTCTGTGGCCAATACGAAAGTTAACAATTTGGGTACATTTTCCTGGGGCTTCAAATAGCTTATAAGAAATAGAAGTTTGGAACGTACCTATAACGGTCCGGCAAGGAAATTAGGAATTAAAGTCCATTTGTTTTCTGATGTCCACAGAAAAGTCTTACATTCAAAGATCTGTCTAAGCTATCTTTGCACTGACTTGAACAGAACCAAGTGTGAGAGTGTCATTATAATTTATAACGTCCTATTTTGGCATTGGCACATTTTGTCATTGCAAATGTCAAGTAGTTATCTAACCCAACTCTAGATCTGTGTAACAAACCAACGAACTAGTTGAAAACATCACAACTGCATTGGTATCTCAACGGAGATTACAACATTTTATCTCGTTAGTGTAACCAGAGTCCAGTAATTAAGAGATAATACAGAAGACTGACAACCTCCATATAAAGCGAAAATCGTTATTTAGATGGCGCTAAATATTAGTTTTATATAATGCCTTTATTAGGCTCCAAAACAACGTCAAACGCATGTCTAATTTTACGTTTTATGTTCAAATAATAGCAGAAAGAGTTCAGTTTTCATACGCAAATGACAATACTTCATACGGGTAAAAGTGGGATAGATGACTAAGGAAGATAGTGCTAAACTTTTAAAAGATATATGCTAAAGAGATAAAGCTCATATCGTCGGCTGACAAGCAAAAGTCACTAAGTACCACCACAAGTTCATAGCCATAAGTGAACCATATTAATTAGTCCTAAAAGAAGGTCGATTTATGTTTAAATTTTTTTTAGTAATTAGTGACTTGAGCTTGTCATCTGACGATATTCTGCATGATAATTGCATCCATTAATAAATGGGCCAACTACTTATTACGCTAAAATTTCGAAAATACGCCAAACGAAAATACAAAAATATTGGATACCACCACATGAAACAATCATGGTTGACTCGGTGCAGAGAACACGTTATACGGCGCAGAGAGAACAATACAATACAAATATTACTCTTTATTTCACACCTCAATAAAAGAAAACAGAATCACAAGCAGAGGTAAACAACAGGACGTAGAACGAAAAGAAAACAAAGACAAGCAGAGGTAAACAACAGGACGAGAACGAAGAACGTGTTATGGTTGTCGGTCTTAAATATATTCTAGTCCCTGATGTGACCAAAATGAAACGTCCGTTCGGGAATTTAGTAATTACGTCCTCAAAGACACCTCGTTCTTGTGACGCGGACTAGAAAAGGTCACGTAGGGAAAATTAGAATTTGTCCCGGACCGACGGCTGCTAGAATTTGCCTTCTGATTTTCCTATTAGCGAATCTCATTTGTGATCGTGTGGGACTGAGAATTGGGGTCGCTGAATATATGTATGTATTAGGTTAGTATAAGTTCCCGTTTGCGTTATGTCTATTTTTGTATGGGATTTTGAGCAGCGCACCAAGCGGGACGATTTGGTAACTCAAAATCCTCTACAAAATTACACTTAACGCAAACGAGTAGGTACGTCACGCTAAAGAATGAAATTTACACTACGGGTTTTGATGTGACCATGTGACAACGAAGTGCAGAACACTAGGTCCAGTCAAATACTCAATAATATCTCAAAAATATGTCCCATACTCTTAAACTGCTGACATAAGAGCTATAGGACATGTTTCTTGGTATAATTTTAGTGCACCCATATTTTTACACTTGACACGGTTACAATCAAAAAACAAATCTATGAAACGCAACTGATGCTTCCTTTGAATATTATGGTCCCGATCGTATTTATATGCCCTCCAAAAAATTCGGTACCTATGTCGCTTTTTAGGAAAAAGTCTACAAAACTTTCGAGCAAAATCCTGCGCTTACACATACATATGTCCGATAACTCTTCGATGTGCGAGGTGGGGGAAATCAAAATGTTTTATTTTTTTACATTACATTGTTTAATTCGTGCAAAGTTCACAAATTTAAACAATCAAGAATAGCTAAGTTGGTCTATTCTTGATTGATTAAATTTGTTGTTAAAAACTTAAAGGACTAAATTAAATCCTTTCAACAAAATACCAGGTTCTGACTTAAAATATCTCTAAAATTTTAAGACATTTTAATTCGAAGCCGTTTTTGGAGCCGTAATTAAATCGATATTACGCACAAAAGGCTTAATTAAAGTACAACTTCAAAACTTTGCCGACTGCTTTCTTAGTTCACCCCTAATTTGGCGACATCTGCAACCCCATTGGAAAATAATTAGCTAAAAGTAAATTATGCACCCTTTAAAATGCACCTTTGGCCAAATAAAACGTATTATATCGCCATGTGGCGATTTAAAAGACAATTTCTTGGGAGTTGCATCACACTTGTCTAAATTAGATATGGGGGAGGAAAATATGATATTACGCCTCGGGGTATGGGGGCGTAATACGTGTCTTGGTAGCCTGAGTATTTTTATTCAAATTGGGTTTGGATATGACTATTGTTTAAAGAAATACGTAAGTATTAAAGTTTAAATGTAACATATGGAGGTCTCTATTGTTTCCCGTAAAGTTTTAAGTCATATTTTATTCTTTGTCCGCATTTTCGTTAGTCCGAATTTGGCTTTTCTCAGAACCGCGTATAACTTTTCGGGATTGCCATAAAACAAACTTAACCTAACCTCTATCTATAAGATATACCTTACGAAAATCCAGAAGAGTTAACGGTTTCCGAATTCGGACTGATGATAATATGAAAATAGAAATTGGAAATAGAAATAGAAATTTATTTGCTAGAAATGTGGTATTAGGTACAGAAATTTGGTGAAAATCATTAAGTACTTACATTACTTAAGACTTTCAATAATTATTTCAAACAAAGGGACCCCTAAATATGGGTTTTTGAGGAATAGGGAGATGATTTTTAAAAGTGATTATTTGTAGGTATTATCTGGTTGGCAACCTTAACATAAACACACGATGTAAGCGTTCAGAAATGAATTCCTCACAGTTTCAAAATCAATGATCAATTTTACCCCACGAATCAACGTAACCCCATTTTACCGGTACTACGAGTACACGAGTTTTGGTTGTAAAATATGTAACAAATACATAGATTATTTTAGCTAAATTACCAGATGCACTATTTTCACTCCACAGGTCCCAAAAAAATCACCTGATATTAGCTCTACTATAATTATAAATTAGGTAAATACTTTATTGAAAAAAATATGAATTTACATAACGTGAATTAACAACGCAATTGCTTTAAAACAAAAATTTCCTTCAAACCTAATCGGCGCCATTTCCAGAAACGTATGAATGAAAACACTCAAAACGCCACGCGACCATTGCCGGCAATATAATTACCGGCCCGTAGCGGGAGAAAAAAGAAATATTTATTCACTAGAATGGCGGTTGCCATTAATAAAATATTGGCAGTATTATCACTCTTAAAAACGCTTCGGACAGGCGAGGAGACAAGACGAAATGAATGCTCTCTCCTGACCTGACCGATTTTGGCCACAGCGACTATGTACTCTGGAGTAAGCAATTTTTAATTCGCTTTATTAGAGTGTATCTGATATCATAGCCTAGCCATAATGAAAATGACGTACGTATTTATACAAACGCTAAACGAAAAGATACAGTTTATCGGAATGACAGATGATAAGAAAAGTCACGTGACTATATACATACATTGAGTTTCGATTGGTGATTTTCATATCGACTAAGCCCTCTGGAATAATCGGTACAAGCTGGTCGTAGTCGTCGTCGTGTAAGTACATCGTGAGTGATGTAAAACAATTTTAAAAGATATGAATCCACGCACGCTTGTTGTGAGTCCACTGTCGAATGTGGTTTTGGATCGAAAATGTACTTAAAATTACCTCTGAGCTTAGGCTATAACCGCAAAAGTTCGCAAATTGTGGGCATTTTCCTCTGTCACTCTAATTACGCCTTCATTGGAGTAAAAGAGAAAGACCTCCTCTGGTTTGGAAGCCGTAGGCTTTGAGGTCTAACCAAGATGACAATCGTACATTAGATAAACACCAAATGCAAAGGAAAAATGTATCGGGATGACGATGAAGAAAAGTCACTTATTACCTAGGCTCCCTTATCTTCTCAACTCCCAGCGCTTCGGGCGTTTATTACATGTCAAAATACTGGCTGAAATACTTATATCGTGTACACCGATTAGTTCTATGGAATGGTTCTGCGGCAATAGAATGCAATGGCTTTGTTAGACTGCAAGGTACTGGACATTTCTAACCTACCGATATTTTAGAAGAGCTTTTATTGAGTGCAGTTTAGATGCAGTTCTATTCCAATTTAACTTACTGGAATAAGGGCTTTGTTGAATAGACTCAATTTATTTGAAATTATTTGAAAATTTTATATTTATTGCATTTTATATTTAATGTTCACGGTTTAACTCGCGTGTTTTTGATCGGGACATATTTCAGACCATTTTTGCGATTGTTCTTGATATATAAATTGTTTTTATGAACAGATTTAAGCGAGTCTTCTCCTACAATCATTAGATAATTACTTTCTATATATACTAGGTACTTACCTAAATTATACTTAATTCCACTAGATTAAAGATGACTCGCGCTAGAACGGTTCGGGCCCGGGACGTGGATTCCAACACTTCTTTTTCTATAACAGCTGATCGGTGATCTCGTGATGCTTCCATAGAATACTGAAGTGTCGGGCGCCCCGGCCCGGGCCCGGACCGTAGTAGCGTGAGTCATACTTTATTCTCACGCTTTTAAATTCCCAGCTAAGACACAAAATAAATAATAGTACCTTAATAGCACCTACTAGGTACAGAAGACTCACTCCCTAACAAAACGCGTCTGTTACAATCAGGACAGATACGACCGTTAGGTGGCGACAGTGACACGCGCGGCTTATAGCTAGCGGCCAAAATTGGTGCAGAACGGATGTAGGTACTTTTAGCTACCTGTAGCAAAGCGACAAAATCGCAGAGTGAGCCACGCCTGGCTAAGATTCCAGTTGTGCATAAGGAATATCTGCATTGTATTCTAATATTCCCAAGCACCAATCCCATCGCCTTTTTTGCCAATTCCTCGCAAAATTTCATCCGACCAATTACATTCCTTTTAGGCAAATCAACAAGCTAGCCTGTTACCATAGAAATTCAATCCGGCCAAATCTGTATGTAAATGTATTGTAATTGTGGGCCGATATTCGAATTACAATTTCTATGTTGATTAGTTCTGTTACAGCGAAATTTATGTCTGCTCCTCCGACTGTTTCTATAGTATAATTTTGTTTTTATGTACATATGAATCGGTACATACAGTATTATTGCATGTTCGAGAACGGTGTTTATTTTGAAATGTAAATGTGAATACATTTTGTTATTGTATGACGGTAGAAGCATGTTTATACAAATGGTAAGAAATGGTCTCTTTTTTTTGATTATTAAGTACTTAAATTTAATAAGATTACATTTTCGAAGTTACAGTATTGTATTGTCAGTTGTTATTTTATTATCATTTTAATATTTTACCCATTCATAGTTGTTTATAAAAAACATCAATAAAATTAAATAATACAACGCAAAATAAGGATAGCATGGAAATAATATACGCATTGATAGTTTTTTCAACCCATTGGCGTTAAAATAAAGTCCTTGATACCGTCTGAAAACATATTTGGATACAATTCTTAAAAATGTAGAAAGAATCACGAATTAAATTTGTTAAAATACAGTGATACCGTCTGAAAACATAATATTTGGATACAATTCTTAAAAATGTAGAAAGAATCAGGAATTAAATTTGTTAAAATACAGTGATACCGTCTGAAAACATATTTGGATACAATTCTTAAAAATGTAGAAAGAATCACGAATTACATTTGTTAAAATACAGTGATACCGTCTGAAAACATAATATTTGGATACAATTCTTAAAAATGTAGAAAGAATCACGAATTAAATTTGTTAAAATACAGTGATACCGTCTGAAAACATATTTGGATATAATTCTTAAAAATGTAGAAAGAATCACGAATTAAATTTGTTAAAATACAGTGATACCGTCTGAAAACATATTTGGATACAATTCTTAAAAATGTAGAAAGAATCACGAATTAAATTTGTTAAAATACAGTGATACCGTCTGAAAACATAATATTTGGATACAATTCTTAAAAATGTAGAAAGAATCAGGAATTAAATTTGTTAAAATACAGTGATACCGTCTGAAAACATATTTGGATACAATTCTTAAAAATGTAGAAAGAATCACGAATTACATTTGTTAAAATACAGTGATATCGTCTGAAAACATAATATTTGGATACAATTCTTAAAAATGTAGAAAGAATCAGGAATTAAATTTGTTAAAATACAGTGATACCGTCTGAAAACATATTTGGATACAATTCTTAAAAATGTAGAAAGAATCACGAATTGAATTTGTGGACCATTACATAGTATGTACATAGTATAGGTGTGAAAGCTCACCTGGCAAAGGGTGAACCTCGGTTCAACGAAGGCAACTCATTGCTATTATGAACTTTAATTTAGTATCCGTTATATATTTGCATAATTCCCTCGGTATAAGGAAAGCACTTTTCACAAGCGATTGAAACTGCGGGGGCTAACACCATATTTGTGTCACCGCGAGTGTTCTCATATTTGTGTCACGGCCTGAATGGCGTTTACTCGTGTCGGAGGCCAAGACTCATTTTGGGACGCCATTAAGTAGTCACGTGACAGCACGTGAAAACTTCCCGTGTGTCCTCGCCGAAGTTTAGGGACTCCCAAATTGTTTGAGTTTTCAAGTATGCGTGATGGGTTATAATAATGTCATATTTACACTAAACTATTGGCGCCTCTGTAAATATGTGCTCAGAAACTTGGGTACAATGGGCCGGGCTATTATGTGTGTTTACCTGTCAAGTTTGATTGTTAATCTTTGTCTGTGCAAGGCGATTAAATAGGGAGGATAATTGGTAGAATAGGTAAGTAATCATTAATATTAATAAGTTATTAAAGGAAAATTTATACATTAAGGCCCACTTGCACCATTCGATTAATACGGGGTTAACCGGTTAAACTTGGTGTTACCATGGTTACCAGTACAATTTGACACTGGGTTAACGGTTCAACCGCGTAATCCCGGGTTAGTGGGATGGTGCAAGTGGGCCTAATTGTTTGTCACACAAAGCTAAGGTATATATAAATAAATAGACAGCATATAAAATAAACTAAATAAAATAAAATAGCTCTTTATTTCGACCCTAAATTTCAAGTACTTAATTCAGTTCTTGTCCGGTTATTAAATATTGCCAAAATACACAAAAGAGTGCTGTTTTGTTATGCAATTAGTTTTTAGGTTAGGTTAATTACTAATTAGTCAGTCAGTAGTTAGCCGGCCGCTAGCAGCCCCTAACCCCTATCTTGCTCCCTCTTCCTCCTCGCGTTATCCCGGCATTTCGCCACGGCTTATGAGAGCCTGGGGTCCGCTTGACAACTAATCCCATGATTTGACGTAGGCACTAGTTTTTACGAAAGCGACTGCCATCTGACCTTCCAACCCAGAAGGTAAACTGGGCCTTAGGCCCCTAACCCCTATTTGGAGCTCAAAAGTGGTCACACTTTATCATTCGTATCTGCCTCTTCCGCACTTACAAAATGTTCATATACGTGATGGCTTCCATTTTGCACATGACAAACGGAACATTCATTTAGTTCCGTCACTAATTTCCAGTGACAGAACTAATCTCGTGTAATCCCACCCTATTACCCGACCGAATCAAAACACCCAACTGCATATTGCCTTCCATGACGCATACGAATTTTCAACTCGTTAGAGTAATAAGCCACAGATCTAGAATGACGTTTACGGGTCAAAAGTGTTCGACTAATCTGGCGTTTTTTCTGTGGCCAATACGAAAGTTAACAATTTGGGTACATTTTCCTGGGGCTTCAAATAGCTTATAAGAAATAGAAGTTTGGAACGTACCTATAACGGTCCGGCAAGGAAATTAGGAATTAAAGTCCATTTGTTTTCTGATGTCCACAGAAAAGTCTTACATTCAAAGATCTGTCTAAGCTATCTTTGCACTGACTTGAACAGAACCAAGTGTGAGAGTGTCATTATAATTTATAACGTCCTATTTTGGCATTGGCACATTTTGTCATTGCAAATGTCAAGTAGTTATCTAACCCAACTCTAGATCTGTGTAACAAACCAACGAACTAGTTGAAAACATCACAACTGCATTGGTATCTCAACGGAGATTACAACATTTTATCTCGTTAGTGTAACCAGAGTCCAGTAATTAAGAGATAATACAGAAGACTGACAACCTCCATATAAAGCGAAAATCGTTATTTAGATGGCGCTAAATATTAGTTTTATATAATGCCTTTATTAGGCTCCAAAACAACGTCAAACGCATGTCTAATTTTACGTTTTATGTTCAAATAATAGCAGAAAGAGTTCAGTTTTCATACGCAAATGACAATACTTCATACGGGTAAAAGTGGGATAGATGACTAAGGAAGATAGTGCTAAACTTTTAAAAGATATATGCTAAAGAGATAAAGCTCATATCGTCGGCTGACAAGCAAAAGTCACTAAGTACCACCACAAGTTCATAGCCATAAGTGAACCATATTAATTAGTCCTAAAAGAAGGTCGATTTATGTTTAAATTTTTTTTAGTAATTAGTGACTTGAGCTTGTCATCTGACGATATTCTGCATGATAATTGCATCCATTAATAAATGGGCCAACTACTTATTACGCTAAAATTTCGAAAATACGCCAAACGAAAATACAAAAATATTGGATACCACCACATGAAACAATCATGGTTGACTCGGTGCAGAGAACACGTTATACGGCGCAGAGAGAACAATACAATACAAATATTACTCTTTATTTCACACCTCAATAAAAGAAAACAGAATCACAAGCAGAGGTAAACAACAGGACGTAGAACGAAAAGAAAACAAAGACAAGCAGAGGTAAACAACAGGACGAGAACGAAGAACGTGTTATGGTTGTCGGTCTTAAATATATTCTAGTCCCTGATGTGACCAAAATGAAACGTCCGTTCGGGAATTTAGTAATTACGTCCTCAAAGACACCTCGTTCTTGTGACGCGGACTAGAAAAGGTCACGTAGGGAAAATTAGAATTTGTCCCGGACCGACGGCTGCTAGAATTTGCCTTCTGATTTTCCTATTAGCGAATCTCATTTGTGATCGTGTGGGACTGAGAATTGGGGTCGCTGAATATATGTATGTATTAGGTTAGTATAAGTTCCCGTTTGCGTTATGTCTATTTTTGTATGGGATTTTGAGCAGCGCACCAAGCGGGACGATTTGGTAACTCAAAATCCTCTACAAAATTACACTTAACGCAAACGAGTAGGTACGTCACGCTAAAGAATGAAATTTACACTACGGGTTTTGATGTGACCATGTGACAACGAAGTGCAGAACACTAGGTCCAGTCAAATACTCAATAATATCTCAAAAATATGTCCCATACTCTTAAACTGCTGACATAAGAGCTATAGGACATGTTTCTTGGTATAATTTTAGTGCACCCATATTTTTACACTTGACACGGTTACAATCAAAAAACAAATCTATGAAACGCAACTGATGCTTCCTTTGAATATTATGGTCCCGATCGTATTTATATGCCCTCCAAAAAATTCGGTACCTATGTCGCTTTTTAGGAAAAAGTCTACAAAACTTTCGAGCAAAATCCTGCGCTTACACATACATATGTCCGATAACTCTTCGATGTGCGAGGTGGGGGAAATCAAAATGTTTTATTTTTTTACATTACATTGTTTAATTCGTGCAAAGTTCACAAATTTAAACAATCAAGAATAGCTAAGTTGGTCTATTCTTGATTGATTAAATTTGTTGTTAAAAACTTAAAGGACTAAATTAAATCCTTTCAACAAAATACCAGGTTCTGACTTAAAATATCTCTAAAATTTTAAGACATTTTAATTCGAAGCCGTTTTTGGAGCCGTAATTAAATCGATATTACGCACAAAAGGCTTAATTAAAGTACAACTTCAAAACTTTGCCGACTGCTTTCTTAGTTCACCCCTAATTTGGCGACATCTGCAACCCCATTGGAAAATAATTAGCTAAAAGTAAATTATGCACCCTTTAAAATGCACCTTTGGCCAAATAAAACGTATTATATCGCCATGTGGCGATTTAAAAGACAATTTCTTGGGAGTTGCATCACACTTGTCTAAATTAGATATGGGGGAGGAAAATATGATATTACGCCTCGGGGTATGGGGGCGTAATACGTGTCTTGGTAGCCTGAGTATTTTTATTCAAATTGGGTTTGGATATGACTATTGTTTAAAGAAATACGTAAGTATTAAAGTTTAAATGTAACATATGGAGGTCTCTATTGTTTCCCGTAAAGTTTTAAGTCATATTTTATTCTTTGTCCGCATTTTCGTTAGTCCGAATTTGGCTTTTCTCAGAACCGCGTATAACTTTTCGGGATTGCCATAAAACAAACTTAACCTAACCTCTATCTATAAGATATACCTTACGAAAATCCAGAAGAGTTAACGGTTTCCGAATTCGGACTGATGATAATATGAAAATAGAAATTGGAAATAGAAATAGAAATTTATTTGCTAGAAATGTGGTATTAGGTACAGAAATTTGGTGAAAATCATTAAGTACTTACATTACTTAAGACTTTCAATAATTATTTCAAACAAAGGGACCCCTAAATATGGGTTTTTGAGGAATAGGGAGATGATTTTTAAAAGTGATTATTTGTAGGTATTATCTGGTTGGCAACCTTAACATAAACACACGATGTAAGCGTTCAGAAATGAATTCCTCACAGTTTCAAAATCAATGATCAATTTTACCCCACGAATCAACGTAACCCCATTTTACCGGTACTACGAGTACACGAGTTTTGGTTGTAAAATATGTAACAAATACATAGATTATTTTAGCTAAATTACCAGATGCACTATTTTCACTCCACAGGTCCCAAAAAAATCACCTGATATTAGCTCTACTATAATTATAAATTAGGTAAATACTTTATTGAAAAAAATATGAATTTACATAACGTGAATTAACAACGCAATTGCTTTAAAACAAAAATTTCCTTCAAACCTAATCGGCGCCATTTCCAGAAACGTATGAATGAAAACACTCAAAACGCCACGCGACCATTGCCGGCAATATAATTACCGGCCCGTAGCGGGAGAAAAAAGAAATATTTATTCACTAGAATGGCGGTTGCCATTAATAAAATATTGGCAGTATTATCACTCTTAAAAACGCTTCGGACAGGCGAGGAGACAAGACGAAATGAATGCTCTCTCCTGACCTGACCGATTTTGGCCACAGCGACTATGTACTCTGGAGTAAGCAATTTTTAATTCGCTTTATTAGAGTGTATCTGATATCATAGCCTAGCCATAATGAAAATGACGTACGTATTTATACAAACGCTAAACGAAAAGATACAGTTTATCGGAATGACAGATGATAAGAAAAGTCACGTGACTATATACATACATTGAGTTTCGATTGGTGATTTTCATATCGACTAAGCCCTCTGGAATAATCGGTACAAGCTGGTCGTAGTCGTCGTCGTGTAAGTACATCGTGAGTGATGTAAAACAATTTTAAAAGATATGAATCCACGCACGCTTGTTGTGAGTCCACTGTCGAATGTGGTTTTGGATCGAAAATGTACTTAAAATTACCTCTGAGCTTAGGCTATAACCGCAAAAGTTCGCAAATTGTGGGCATTTTCCTCTGTCACTCTAATTACGCCTTCATTGGAGTAAAAGAGAAAGACCTCCTCTGGTTTGGAAGCCGTAGGCTTTGAGGTCTAACCAAGATGACAATCGTACATTAGATAAACACCAAATGCAAAGGAAAAATGTATCGGGATGACGATGAAGAAAAGTCACTTATTACCTAGGCTCCCTTATCTTCTCAACTCCCAGCGCTTCGGGCGTTTATTACATGTCAAAATACTGGCTGAAATACTTATATCGTGTACACCGATTAGTTCTATGGAATGGTTCTGCGGCAATAGAATGCAATGGCTTTGTTAGACTGCAAGGTACTGGACATTTCTAACCTACCGATATTTTAGAAGAGCTTTTATTGAGTGCAGTTTAGATGCAGTTCTATTCCAATTTAACTTACTGGAATAAGGGCTTTGTTGAATAGACTCAATTTATTTGAAATTATTTGAAAATTTTATATTTATTGCATTTTATATTTAATGTTCACGGTTTAACTCGCGTGTTTTTGATCGGGACATATTTCAGACCATTTTTGCGATTGTTCTTGATATATAAATTGTTTTTATGAACAGATTTAAGCGAGTCTTCTCCTACAATCATTAGATAATTACTTTCTATATATACTAGGTACTTACCTAAATTATACTTAATTCCACTAGATTAAAGATGACTCGCGCTAGAACGGTTCGGGCCCGGGACGTGGATTCCAACACTTCTTTTTCTATAACAGCTGATCGGTGATCTCGTGATGCTTCCATAGAATACTGAAGTGTCGGGCGCCCCGGCCCGGGCCCGGACCGTAGTAGCGTGAGTCATACTTTATTCTCACGCTTTTAAATTCCCAGCTAAGACACAAAATAAATAATAGTACCTTAATAGCACCTACTAGGTACAGAAGACTCACTCCCTAACAAAACGCGTCTGTTACAATCAGGACAGATACGACCGTTAGGTGGCGACAGTGACACGCGCGGCTTATAGCTAGCGGCCAAAATTGGTGCAGAACGGATGTAGGTACTTTTAGCTACCTGTAGCAAAGCGACAAAATCGCAGAGTGAGCCACGCCTGGCTAAGATTCCAGTTGTGCATAAGGAATATCTGCATTGTATTCTAATATTCCCAAGCACCAATCCCATCGCCTTTTTTGCCAATTCCTCGCAAAATTTCATCCGACCAATTACATTCCTTTTAGGCAAATCAACAAGCTAGCCTGTTACCATAGAAATTCAATCCGGCCAAATCTGTATGTAAATGTATTGTAATTGTGGGCCGATATTCGAATTACAATTTCTATGTTGATTAGTTCTGTTACAGCGAAATTTATGTCTGCTCCTCCGACTGTTTCTATAGTATAATTTTGTTTTTATGTACATATGAATCGGTACATACAGTATTATTGCATGTTCGAGAACGGTGTTTATTTTGAAATGTAAATGTGAATACATTTTGTTATTGTATGACGGTAGAAGCATGTTTATACAAATGGTAAGAAATGGTCTCTTTTTTTTGATTATTAAGTACTTAAATTTAATAAGATTACATTTTCGAAGTTACAGTATTGTATTGTCAGTTGTTATTTTATTATCATTTTAATATTTTACCCATTCATAGTTGTTTATAAAAAACATCAATAAAATTAAATAATACAACGCAAAATAAGGATAGCATGGAAATAATATACGCATTGATAGTTTTTTCAACCCATTGGCGTTAAAATAAAGTCCTTGATACCGTCTGAAAACATATTTGGATACAATTCTTAAAAATGTAGAAAGAATCACGAATTAAATTTGTTAAAATACAGTGATACCGTCTGAAAACATAATATTTGGATACAATTCTTAAAAATGTAGAAAGAATCAGGAATTAAATTTGTTAAAATACAGTGATACCGTCTGAAAACATATTTGGATACAATTCTTAAAAATGTAGAAAGAATCACGAATTACATTTGTTAAAATACAGTGATACCGTCTGAAAACATAATATTTGGATACAATTCTTAAAAATGTAGAAAGAATCACGAATTAAATTTGTTAAAATACAGTGATACCGTCTGAAAACATATTTGGATATAATTCTTAAAAATGTAGAAAGAATCACGAATTAAATTTGTTAAAATACAGTGATACCGTCTGAAAACATATTTGGATACAATTCTTAAAAATGTAGAAAGAATCACGAATTAAATTTGTTAAAATACAGTGATACCGTCTGAAAACATAATATTTGGATACAATTCTTAAAAATGTAGAAAGAATCAGGAATTAAATTTGTTAAAATACAGTGATACCGTCTGAAAACATATTTGGATACAATTCTTAAAAATGTAGAAAGAATCACGAATTACATTTGTTAAAATACAGTGATATCGTCTGAAAACATAATATTTGGATACAATTCTTAAAAATGTAGAAAGAATCAGGAATTAAATTTGTTAAAATACAGTGATACCGTCTGAAAACATATTTGGATACAATTCTTAAAAATGTAGAAAGAATCACGAATTGAATTTGTGGACCATTACATAGTATGTACATAGTATAGGTGTGAAAGCTCACCTGGCAAAGGGTGAACCTCGGTTCAACGAAGGCAACTCATTGCTATTATGAACTTTAATTTAGTATCCGTTATATATTTGCATAATTCCCTCGGTATAAGGAAAGCACTTTTCACAAGCGATTGAAACTGCGGGGGCTAACACCATATTTGTGTCACCGCGAGTGTTACTAGTGTTACTACTATAAAATTTACAAGTCATCGGTGTGTTTACTTACACCAAAAAGGTATTAATAGAAAAAGTATATGTTTAAGAATAATACCTACATACTATAATAACTTTTAAAGAATGATTAACGTATAGTGCGACATAAAATTGTAGAAATTAATTAAAATGTAACAAATAAATTCTATACCTACTAAATTGTTGCCATGTTTAAGCATATTTCGTCAAAAATAAATGTGACAGTGATGTAGAAAGTGGCGCCATCAATTTCTTGTCGGACTATACCTTGAAAGGCATAATCATAAATAAAACTTCATGAGTTATAGCCGGTTAATTAACTTTGTCAGTAGAAAATCTAATTTTCTATGGGACGATTGCTGTTTTTGTTGTACTGACGGAAATAGCTTGACATGCTATAAGTGATTTTACTGTAGGGCATTTTTTTTTCAAATGAGGAATGATAATAGACAAAAACAAAGGAAACAGACCACCCACCGAAAATACCTCTTACGCATCGAATTTACATTGTCACACTAAAATAAATGACTATCCCTCGCGCCATTTCACACCCCTTCTATCCTAATTGAGCCAAAATACACTTAAATTTTCTTTGTGCTAGTGTAATTTTAGCATCAGTTGGGGTCAGTACCATCCATAAAGTTCACTGACTATTTTAAACCTTATTGTGAAGACATAAGAACCACGGATGGTCAGTGAAGGGCGTCGTAGTACCCCAAGTAATTTAAGGGCTAGGTTAGGGAACCTTTTGGGATGTCGCAATGGAATTCTACGGTTTCGTGAACTGATTGAGTTACAAAATAAACAGATTCTTAATGCGTGCATTGGAGTTTAGAATGAGTTAGAGAAATTTCAGTTTCAGTTCCAAAGCATTAAAGAAACGAAGGTACCTATTCCTTATGGCATTGGCAATACTTTTTAGAGGAGGCGTCGCTCACTCCACGATTTCGTCGCGACGATACAAGACAATATTATAAATAAGTACATGCGGCCCACTCCAATTTTGGTGTCTAACAGTATCGCGCACCGCTACGGAACGGCGTTAAGTTTTGTGTATGATTTATTTAGCTTATTTAGCGGTTAATACCTATTAGTATGAATTATCATGAGATAAGTAAAAAGATTAAAATGTAAGCCTCATAACTACAAAGTAAATGTGTCACTCATACTCGTAACATAAACGCGCCTGTGAATGAAATATCGTTCCAGTTCTAATTAAAAGCAGTCCGCATATGCAAAGAAGGTTGCATGCATATGCGGCGAGCCTTTCATCCTGGTCCTGTGTTCCCAAGTGCACGCAACTCACGCAAGATTGATGTAATTTTTTTTACGAAATAAGTTTTTTGTCCCGCCACTCGCCACAGAAAGAGTCCCGGTCGTTTAGCCATCTAATTTTTGGTCTGCCTCTGCCTCGGGTGATCTGTAGTGCCCATTCGGTCGCTATTTTGGCCCATCTGTCCGGGTGCATCCGACAGATATGTCATGCACAAAGCCGTGACGAGTGGCGTGAGGGGGAAGACATGAGAGGGGTTTTCCCAGCAGTGGGGTATAAAAAAGTTTTTTGTCAAAAAAAATTTGATGCAAGCTTTTATCGCTGGCTGTAGTTTTCTTTCAACAGACAGCTAATACTCACGAGACAATTCTAACAAACCCAAACAGAATAAGATTGCATTATATTGTTTTATCACGGAGATTTTATGGCCACCTGTTGTGTCCACCATCACATTAGCTCGATAGTACCATAATATTGCATTGGCACCCAACTTACATACTTAATGCATGTGAAGTTTTAGCTCATTGAAATAGTAAGAAGTGGGTCTAATTTAGCTTGCAAGAATTGCATTTTAAATAAAAGCTTGTAAAAATATACAATGTGTTTGGACAAACTATGGCGGAGCCGTTAACCAAGTGTAGTATGCATTTATTATCCCCCGTAACTATCTTCTTTCTCAACCATTTTTAAATTGCACTTAATTTTTTATAGCGTCAAACACAGCCGTACCTACTTGTACATTATCCGTTACCAAATCACCCGAGGATGTGGATTCGAACTTTAAACTGTCCTAATTTCTAATCCTAATCCGAATTCTATCTATCGAATTCTATCCTGGTTGGTTTTGGTAAGACCGACGATCGTCCATAATTTTTACTTTAAAAACTGAGGCAAGTATTCGGCAAGCGATATGAACGAGTCTTGCTTGCATAAATTCTTATTGTCGCGACAATTTATGGACGTTTCTTGCCGACATGTCCATTCTGAATGTGGAAGCATTGTTTAACCTAAGGCCTAAGCGTTCGCAGTAAGGTTAAAACACCTTACGACAAATACGACATTTATATGAATAGAATAGAATGTTTTTATTCGTGACAAAACTTAATAGATAAAACAACAGGTAATACGTATAGGTAATCGGTATGAGAGTCACATATATCCATAGATATTCTAGGTTCCCAACTAGCAAACTAAGTCGTATAAAAGCAACACTCCAAATTTGACAACCCGTCACGTGGTCTTCGACCAAAGAATCAAATTTGACATTTGCGCGATTCTGGAGATACTCTTGAACGATTTCCACACAGGATATGACTTAGAAATCCAATTCACATCTATATCTTACTCTATCTAACGTAAAATTGACATTGGTTGCCCGAATTGCGCTGCAAAAGAGAACTAGTTGATATCTAAACTATAACGTATCTAGAATGGATCTAGTATACTAGTCGTCTCTTGTGAATATCTTGAAGTTCGAATACGGCAGTATCTTTCAACTATTTGGCTATGCATATTGCATACGACACCCTTACGATATTCTTTCAACTAAAAAGCTGAAAGAAGTGCGCCCAAATCGCGTAGAGAGAACGTCGTTGGATCCTTCTTTCGACCTTTTTCAGATCAAATAATTGTCTCGACCAAATAGCTGAAAGAGAAACGTAATGCTGCCTTTTTACGGCATAATTTGTTGGTTGGCCTGGTTGGGTTTACACGTCGCTAATATTACGACGTATTACAATTTTTTGCTTTTCTTAGGGTCGGTTCCACCAAACCGTCTGTCTCCGTTAAAGCATTCGCTATAAATGTTATTGTATGGGAAATTTCATAGATCTCTGCTGCCTGACATTGATCAGTCTTTAATTACACAAACGGGTCTACCGAGATATAATTTTATTGTTTTTACCTTTAATTCCGACGTTTCAGCTGAGTTGCACCAGCTGTGATCACGATATTATATCGCGGTAGACCCGTTTGTGTAATTAAATATGTGTACAAAACGCGAGAGTTTAAAATGTTATATTGATCAGTCTGTTAATTGTGTTTGGTGCAGTTGCACCAGTTGCTGACATTAAGGGCCAGTTGGCCCTTACCACCACTCCGACTTGTTTGCCGACGAAAGTAATAAAATTTTTAAAGATTTTTTTACGTTTTTGCGAATCAAACATGTAATAGGTAGCTATTCATCGCTTTATTATTACTTAGGTACTTAATTTTACAGTGCATTGGTATTAGCTGTAATGCTGTAAAATTTGATTTCAATAAATATCAATATCAATAATCTGTGAATCCCAGTATTCCACTAAATAGCAACACCGCCATTTAATTTTTCCCAGGCAACCCGGCCAAACCGCAGCAACACGCCGCCATTACGGCCGTTGGCGTTCAAATTAAATACATAAAGAAAGGTTTACACGTCGCTAATAATACGCATCTGTTGCGTTGGCGATGCGGTGCAGGCTGCATGTATGTAGTTGTCGCTATGATAATAGTTACACTAGAAAACAGAATATCAGGGTTAACTTTAAAACTTGATTATTTCTATTAAAAACAGTTCCGTTTCTTACAGCGCCATTCGAACTTTGAGATACGTCAAATATTACGACTTGATACGATATAGATTAGACGTGTCAATGTCAAAAGTGACGTTTCTTTAAACAAAAACTTGATTTTTGACACTGATATATCTAATCCATATCGTATCTAGCCGTAATATTTGACGAATCTTAAAGTTCAAATGGGGCCGATAGATATCGGCAGAGAACGGACAACCTCGTAACATTAAAGATTTAGGGCGGTTTCAGACTAGAGTTAGACCAAGAAAAATCTGCAGCGATTTTGATAGCCCACGCAATGAAATGAAAGTCTTATTTCTTCTTCCTGGCGTTATCCCGGCATTTTGCCACGGCTCATGGGAGCCTGGGGTCCGCTTGACAACTAATCCCATGATTTGACGTAGGCACTAGTTTTACGAAAGCGACTGCCATCTGACCTTCCAACCCAGAGGGGAAACTAGGCCTTATTGGGATTAGTCCGGTTTCCTCACGATGTTTTCCTTCACCGAAAAGCGACTGGCAAATATCAAATGATATTTCGTACATAAGTTCCGAAAAACTCATTGGTACGAGCCGGGGTTTGAACCCGCGACCTCCGGATTGAAAGTCGCACGCTCTTACCGCTAGGCCACCAGCGCTTGCGCCAAATGAAAGTCTTATTTATACGTCATAATTTCATAAAAGTTTAACTCTAGCGTAATTTTCAGCGCGTATACGGTCGTGTCTGCGGAAGGAGGAAAGAGGCTGGCCAATTATCGTAACCTTTATTTTCACAAAAAAAAGTTACACAATTTATAATTGGAACACCGAATTGAATACCGGTAAATACATTAATTGAAACTGGCTGGAATGAAACGGTCTTTCGAATGCACTTTTGGGGCTTTTACACCCAATTCGTACTAACAGGACATTTCGAACTGTAACTTACATAATCTCTTATTTCTCTGCGCCATTTCAATGAATTTCAAACTGTATTGGAAAGACTTTAAGGTTGTTTTTGGTACGGCTGGAAAGTTTAGATAAGAAAAGTTAAGGGTTGATGTCAATTTTGATTAATAACACTTGCGTTGTCGCAATCAATGTAATTGGTTTATTTATGGACCCGAAATAAACCGATCGCGGGTTTATTTATTCGCGCCGCTGGATTCGTTGCGTATGATTTAAAGTTTAATTTTTTAATTGTGACGACAATACATCATCAGCTTGGTGAAATATCGGAAAACAATGTCAATAATTACGCGAGAGCCGAATCCATCAGAAGCAGTACAGTCAGCAGCAATATTTGCTAAGCGGGCGAGGTGTTCAAAATGATCTTGACGCGACTTTATTGTTAAGAGACTGCGCGTCAAGGTAATTTTGAACACCTCGCCCGCTTAGCAACTTTCCTACTGTAAACTTTTTTAATGATAGGTATCTCTGGCTAACGAGCAGACGAATCGCCTGATGGTAAGCAATTGCCGTCGCCCATGGACACCAGAGAGGTTGCAAGTGCGTTGCCGGCCTTTAAGATGGGAGGACGCTCTTTTCTTGAAGGTTCGCAGGAAGAGTAGGAGAGAGAAATAATACACCTTTTTCATTTCCGAAAAGGAACAAGTAATTTTATTCAGTACCAGCACAGTATTATATTATTCATTCAGGATAGGGTAACATACCTAAACAACTTTAATAAAACCAAAATAAAGCTACATTTACTCCCAATTGCCGCTTCATGCCATCTGAAGTGCATCGTTGAGAGTATAACCACAGTAAACGGAGTAAAGTACTACATCTTTCAGACGACCGGTCTGGCCTAGTGGGTAGTGACCCTGCCTGCTAAGCCGATGGTCCTGGGTTCGAATCCCAGTAAGGGCATTTATTTGTGTGATGAACACTAATATTTGTTCCTGAGTCATGGGTGTTTTCTATGTATATAAGTATGTATTTATCTATATAAGTATATATATCGTCGCCTGGCACCCATAGTACATAGTACAGTAGCTTTGCTTAGTTTGGGGCTAGGTTGATCTGTGTAAGATGTCCCCAATATTTATTTATTTATTATTTATCTTTACCCTCCCATAGAAAATGGACCGGCCAAAATGTATGAAACAGCCAAATATTTTTTTTCGCGGTTTCGGGGTTGGTCCCATAGTAAAAGTTGCTTAGTATAATCCCAAAACCTCCCTGGCAACGGGAATAAAAATATACGGAACTTACGGAAAAAATACGGCGAAAACATATTTCTGCAATTATTTTCTGGGGCCATCATTTGCAGTGGCGGCTTTGCCCTAAGGTCCAGTAGACCCGGGCCTAGGGCGGAAAAATTTGGGCCATCAAATTGTGACAAGAAATAACTTAAAAAGTAGTCCATACGATGCGAGTTGCGAAGGGGCTACAGGGCCTGGAAATAACTTAAAATTTAGTCCATACGATGCGAGTTGCGAAGGGGCTACAAAAACTGCAAATCCGCCACTGATCATTTGACGCGAGAGGTATACTTACTTATACTACTGTGTCATATCGTTAAAACTGCGTTCGGATTGCATCCAAAGACGGGGTGGGGCGAGTTTATGGTAAGCGGGGGCTATAAAATAGCCTTTACGGCTGTACGTGGGATGCCTACTGACGTTTGACTGTTTGAAGACATGTAGGGGACAAATAAAAAATATGCCGTAGTTGACATTGTACTGGGACACACATCTACGGTCAAATCGTTTTTAAACTTAAAAATCTTGTAGCTTACGCCCTTATGCTACATTTTTGATTAATTTGTTTTATTTTATTTTAATTAATTTCATTTCTTTTTTATCAAGTTTTTGACATACTTCATTTAATTAGATACCGAATTACTAAATTAATTACTGCATGAGCACTCAATTACTATTTAATTAATACTGAATAGCGATGTAAATATGTAAAAAAAATAGTTTAAGTATTTGTACTACAATACCTCTGAATATATCTATTATGTAAATAAATGATTTAATTTTCTGTTAAAAAATACAGTGAAACCTGGATAAGTGAGATCTCAAGGGGCGAGCAAATTTGTCTCACTTAAAGAGGTTTTCCACTTACCCAGGCTCCCAGTTAGCCAGGTACAAATAAATTTCTGTCTCATTTACAGAGGGTTCCATTAATAGAGGTGAGAATAGAGTATATTTCAGTTATAGAGGTGGTTAATAGGGTATTTAGTAATTATCTTTAAAAATAAATAAGGTAAAATAATCCTTGTCCCTAAATATTTTTTTAGTCTGTTTAAATATTTCTTTGAATTAATTTTGAATGATTCTCCAAAGGATAGATATTTCAAAATTAAATTAAATTTGATATGGACTTCAATGTGTATTAGAAATTTAATAAATGAAAATTTATTTTTTCGTGTTACTTATCAAAATTTCAGCTTTCGTTTCGATAGTTTTAACTACTTACATAAATTAACTAAATCAAACTTGAAGTTGTTTAGACACAATTAGGCAAATGCGGAATTTGTGGATTGACTAAGAGTTAGTAAGAATACGGAAATTGTTCAATGAAGTCCAAGTTAGAGAGGTCATAGATTGACGTTATCTCAGATACAGAAGTCAATTCCCTATAAAATTCCAAAAAACAATTAGGAAAATGTAATCTTATAAATATAGTCTCAGTAAAAGAGGTAAAATACACTCTCTGTCTCAGTTATAGAGGTAAATGTGACTATAAAATCACAATAACGAATCCCAGTTAAAGAGGTTCGTTTTTTCTCAGTAACAGAGGTAATTCAGTGCTAAAGTGTCGGGACCGCACCATGCGTCCCAGCTATAGAGGTTTCTCACTTATCCAGGTCCCACTTAACCAGGTTTCACTGTACCACATAATGACCTAATTCAATACAGCATTGGCTAAATGACAATCATCCATGTTTTCTATATTTCCTTCAGCAACCCTTTTTGCAGCAGTGCAGCGCTGCCCTGCTGTCGCAATTGGAACACAACATTTATAATTTATTTATTTCAACGTAAAAGCCAACGTAAGAGCGCAGAGCCAGGAGGATGATTGGCGACAAGAAGCTAACGGCTAAGCTTCAGTCTTTGGCCCATCGGCGGAAAGTCGCCAGCCTGTCGGTATTCTACAGGTTGCACTTCGGGGAGTGTGCCCAAGAGCTACACGAGCTCATTCCACCGTCTCCATTCTACCATCGGACTTTTAGACGCACGGCCGGTTTCCATCCTTACTTGGTAGATATTCCACCAATTCGCACGAAGCGCTTTGCTTCTACTTTCCTTATGCGCACTGCCAAGGAATGGAATTCCTTGCCGGCGCTTATATTTCCGGGCGTGTTCCTATAACCCGGCAACCTTCAAATCAAGAGTGAACAGGCACCTTCTGGGCGAGCTCGCTCCATCGTAGGCCACGTCTACGCCTCGGCTAGTCTGTGGCCATGAGTAAGCCCATTCATAATAAAAAAAAATACTTACATATATATCCCCAATAAAAATATATGACTAACACTAAAACGATGAACGCGCTAAATAGATACTTACCATTCTTTAATTTAATTTAAACTGTTCAAATTTAAAAGTCGTAAATTAGAAATTTTACATTTGACCGCCGACCCTGTGGCGTTACGTCACTCGGGCGGGCGTGGGCGTCAAATAATCAAATTAAAGCTAACAATTGATGATAAAGGTTCCCCGATACCCCTAGGGTTGTGCCAAGTTTCTCTAGCTTGAATATCGATAAATTTAATGTGCCCGTAAGTGTGAGTAGTTGTATTTCACTCAATTGTTCGGACGCGCTATACTTAACACAACACAAGCTTTATTGAGCTTACCGTGGGACTTAGTGAATTTGTGTAATAATGTCCTGAAATAAGTAAAAAAGTAAAGTAGTCGGGCCAATTCACACATCACAGACATCATAATGATATTTGACACATAGTATTCAGTTATCGTGTATCTCGGCCGGGCAGTGGTGGATTTGCAGTCTTTGCCTTCCTAGGCCCCAGCACCCATAATATTGTCTACATTTTGAGTTATTTCTTGTTACCATCAGCGAATTTTTTGTCACAATTTGCCGCCCGTAAATATCTCGCCACCCTAGGCCCGGGCCTACTGTGCCTTAGGGCCAATCCGCCACTGCGGCCGGGTCAATATATGTACGGACAAGTACGAGCGAAATGCACGATATCTGATGAGTTAAAAAGTCATTCTGATAGGTCTGCGTAACTTCGATTGTATGGGAACCATATTTTGTTGACGGTCATGTGACTCTTAAAAGAGATATGTCACTTTTTGTATAATAATTAGGTTGTAACACATATTTTTGAACGCGATCTGTAAAGATATAAAAAGATGTTGCCGGATACCTACTATTGGCGCGTTGTTTTGACCCCTACTGTTGACGTTGACTGTACTGTTTAAGAGACCAAGTTCGTAGTATGCAGCCTCCTGACCGAGTCGATATGTCAATATCTATTTTATTAAAGTATCGATAAAAGCCTCGTCAATCCCTACGAACGTTCCGAAACATACAATTTGTGCCGTCGCCGTGACGGATCCGTTTGTCCGGGTTCAATCCGGGGCCAAAGGATCAGCCATGAGACGAAATGAGATTTTTAACTCGTGAGCCCGACAGACAAAGGGTTGACAATCGTAATTACATCGATGTTCTAAATTCGATTTAAATTGAATGTGGCGAAGCAAAAAAAATACTTTTAGCTCAGATCAGCTTGACAGTGGTGAGTCCTGTCCCGTCCACGAAAATGATATGAACTAGACTAGTTCATATCATTTTACTAGATAAAAAATAATTGACCGAGCGAAAGCGTAGTGCTCCATTTCAGCTTTGGCCAAAAAAGCTTTCGTATGTCTGGATATTCTCTACAAGTCGTTTTCTCTACCGACTCAGTAAGCGGGTTCAATTGTTACATAGAATATTTTAGTCATTTCCATTTGTTTAAAAAATGTTCAATTAGCAGAAATATGGCACAACGACAAATTTTTCTACCCGTTTTTAGAGTTCCGTACCCAGAGGGTAAAAACGGGGACCCTATTCCTAAGACTCCGCTGTCCGTCCGTCTGTGCTTCTGTCTGTCTATCACCAGGCTGTAACTCATGAACCGTATTAGACTAACAAAAATTTCACAAATGGAATTTTCACACATGATGTTTATTTGTTGCCGCTATAACAATAAATACCAAAAACAAAATAATATAAATAAGTACTTAAACAAAGTGGAGCTCCCATACAAGAAACGTGCTTTTTTTTTCGTTTTTCGCTTAATGGTACGAAACCTTTCGTGCGCGAGTCCAACTCGTACTTGGCCGGCTTTTTACGCACCACTACAATTTCCGAAAGGAACGAACGCTTGAACTATATTAATCGCAAAACAGATGAGCTCGGTTAAAACGTCCTTAAAACGAATGAGCGTAATTAATAATCGTATAACTTTAACGGTTGTGAGACAAGCGCAAATAGAAGCGAGTAGCCACACCAGTGGTTGGCACAGTGCCAGAAATGGACATTTAGGCCAATTCAAACTTACATTGTGACATCAAAATGATATCTAACTGATATTAGTCGCCCGTGCGCCTCGCCCGTGCCGATACATGTACAACCTACAAGCGAAATGCTCGCATGACAGACATCATTTAGATGTACAGTGTAGGTGATTCGATTTAGTGGGGCCCAATCGGTGGTTGATTTAGCCCATCTGGCCTACGCCCTGCACCCTGCCCTGCAGATTGGCAGAAAAAAAACATTTGTAAAATAGGGCATATTTCATTAGTGTAGATTAGGTTAAGTCAGTCCATAAATATTGTAAATTTTATTTATATTTTTTTTTTTACGGCAAACGTCCGTGATGAAACTTTGAACACTTCTGATAATGATAGTCTATTTTGATCTAACCATATTAGTAATCGTATAACTATCGGTTGTATAGTAGTTTAGTAAGTAGCCACACCAGTGGTTGGCACAGTGCCAGAAATGGACGTAGACGGCTGGGGATTGTTTGCGATGTGTCAAGGCATGTGCAGTCAAGGTGTACCTAATCCACTTAGGGAGCAGTCCACTACAAAGTTAGGCAAAGTTAGACCGAGAAAAGTCTGCAGCGATTTTGATAGCCCACGCAGTGCGAGTGTTATTTTAAACGTCAGACTTCTATGAAATTATGACGTATAAATAACAATTGCACTGCGTGGGCTATCAAAATCGCTGCAGTCTTTTCTTGGTCTAACTCTATCTAACCCAACTTAAGAATTCTAAACCTAAACCTCAACAATCGCTCAGTCTAAACATGCTAGCCAATTTTAATTTTTGAAACATACCTACATCAGATCGGAGTGAAACCAAAACTTGATCTTCACGTTTTCTGATAAAATTAAACAGTACTGTAGGGTAGGTACGAGTACGTACCTAATTAATACTCTGATGAGCTATTCAAACCTTTTCTGGTGAAGAGCTAGAATCGCTGAAGTCTGATTTTTTTGATGGCGTTCGTATGAGAAGTGTAAGGGGGAAACTAAAAGGGCTGGTGAGAGGTAACGGCACCACTTATCAGCCTGGCAACATCGGGTTTCTTGAAGCCTAAGAGTAGTGGTGTAGTGGTTACACTAAAAGTATCAAAAGTCAAGCTGCGTTCTAATAATTGTGCATACGACACAGTTCTAGAGATCCTGGGGCCCGTTTCTCAAAAGCTTGTAACTTGTAATACAAGCGGATGTCAAAAAGTGACAGCTTTTGTTAGAAAGGGACTTCCACTTGTATTACAAGTTACAAGCTTTTGAGAAACGGGCCCCCGGGCCGTGTTGCATGATAAACTACAACTAATATTACAAGCGGAACTCCTTTTCCAATAAGTTAAGTTAGAAAAGGAGTTCCGCTTATAATATTAGTTGTAGTTTATTATGCAACACGGCCCGGTCTAATCTCAAAGACTGACTAGTAAATCTTACGAGTATAAGACATTTTTTTTCCCAACAAATACAAACTTCCATTATTACGCGTTAAACTGTGCGTATGATCTAAATATACCTAGATCTATTTACAATGTATAATGGCATACTCGAACTGTAAAGCGTGTATTGCACGCGCAATAAATATGGCCGTCGTGTTAACCAAGATTTACTGTCTCGCCGGACAGATATTAGCAGTCAATATAGTCGGACAAGTTCATTTACATTCTAATTTCAAGGGGAGCACTTAATTTGTGCCTTTATGTAGTTGTATGGAATGGTATATTAATGATACTTTATTATGTTAAGATGGGGCGTAATAGCAACAAAAGATTTGGCGCGCCGTGCGAAACTTACGACGGAAGCTTTGGTGGCCATCGCCGGGTTTTCACCTTCTGTAGTCTCAATTACTCGATATCATATCGCAACTAAGCTAAAACGCTTTTTTTAATCGTTGTTTTCTCTAAACTCTGTACTTCTACAAGCCATTGGGTTAGATTAGGTTTAGAACGGTGCCCCTTCTAAAAATTCTACGGGTTTTTGAAAAAAAAACGCGTTCATCAAATGATAATTTCGTAAATGAAAATATAACACAATGTTTCGAAGCTGCAATAGGTAGGTAACTAGTAGGTATTGTTTTTTTATCTTTTGCCAAAAAGTTAGTGTTCTTACACACATACTAGATTTTTATAGGCACTAACAATAGTGGCTAGACACGGCCGACATGGGCAATCTAAATACAGCGAAACAGACTCAATAAGCGGCTTGGCCTCGGCTGCTGTCGTAAATTCCCGCCAATTGTTTGTTTTCCACGCAACGCCCGCACGCCTTTTTGACTTCAAATTTAACGAAAACCTTACGTGGACAGGATGAAAATATTTTGCCGTCTATTTATTTTTAAACTCACTGATAACTTCAGATATATCTGTCGCGTAAACGAAGGACGCAGGTTCGATTCAGACTTTCGAACGCGAACTATAGAGATATAGAGGTATCTCTTATTTGGTTGTGTATACTATTACCCACCAAAAACATAAATGTAAAAAAGGAGAGCCAAGTTCAATACAAAAATTATGCTTGGCTGTGGGGCTCGCCGCAAAAAGAATGGAGATCTAAATGACTGCCACTGCCAAGTTCTATGCAAAATCCAAATATGTATTTATAGGAACAAAATAACATTATAAACAAGTATTAAACTCTATTTCTTTGCTTTATTGGATACCTATAACAATTGCTGTTATTTAAAAAAATGTGAGATCTTAAAGTAGGTTAGATTTGACTTGGCCAGTTTTCATTATATCAATCATTTTATATATATTGTAATTCTGATAAAACCTGGCCAAGCCAAATCTAACCTACTTTAAGATCTCACATTTTTTTAAATAACAACAATTGTTATAGGTATCCAATAAAGCAAAGAAATAGAGTTTAATACTTGTTTATAATGTTATTTTGTTCCTATAAATACATATTTGGATTTTGCATAGAACTTGGCAGTGGCAGTCATTTAGATCTCCATTCTTTTTGCGGCGAGCCCCACAGCCAAGCATAATTTTTGTATTGAACTTGGCTCTCCTTTTTTACATTTATGTTTTTGGTGGGATATCAATACTTTTTGTAAAGAAAACTAGGCAGGTATTGAGATTTAATGTTTTTTCTTGTGTTTCCGCTGTATGGTTTTTACTTCTGTTCTTTGTATAATTATGTGGTACCGCGCGCCGCCGACGACACACCGTTGGCCGGTTGTTTAGAGCGTATTAAAAGTTTTTGTATGGGGCACCACTTATTTTTTGACTAAACTTTATTTTAATATAGCAAATATAATAATACATATATTGGGGTAGTTTCAAATATCTGCTTGTAACGGTTCCAACGCTACAATAAAAAAATATTTTTTTGTATGGGGACCCCCCCTATTTTTTAACTTTTTTTTATTTTTAGATTTTTTCCTACGCTTACACACAATAACCGAGCTGGATTCCAAATTTCATCCTTCTAGGTCATCTGGAAGTAGGTTAGGTTTAGGTACTTATATCAGTCCCAATAAAAAATGGATTTTTGTATGGGGACCCCCCCTATTTTTAAACTTTATTTTATTTTTAGATTTTTTCCTACGGTTACACACAATAACCGAGCTGGATTCCAAATTTCATCCTTCTAGGTCATCTGGAAGTAGGTTAGGTTTAGGTACTTATATCAGTCCCAATAAAAAATGGATTTTTGTATGGGGACCCCCCCTATTTTTAAACTTTATTTTATTTTTAGATTTTTTCCTACGGTTACACACAATAACCGAGCTGGATTCCAAATTTCATCCTTCTAGGTCATCTGGAAGTAGGTTAGGTTTAGGTACTTATATGTCAGTCCCAATAAAAAGTGGTTTTTTTGTATGGGGACCCCCCCTATTTTTTAACTTTATTTTATTTTTAGATTTTTTCCTACGGTTACACACAATAACCAAGCTGGATTCCAAATTTCATCCTTCTAGGTCATCTGGAAGTAGGTTAGGTTTAGGTACTATAAGTCATAAGTCAGTCTTAAAATTTACGACTTTTTGACCTTCATACCTTTATAACCGTTTGAGCTAGCTTCATGAAATTTGGGCTTCTAGATATCCTTATGGATATAATTAAACACACGTAGTTTTATGTGTTTACGTCAAAGATGTTTTGAGTTATAGAAGGGTCAAAAGTGGCACCAAGTGGTTCGTGTAATATTACACTCGGCGCTGGCTAGCCAGTTCCTTTGCTTGAACTTGGCTTGACACGCTGCCGCGTGTCTAGATTGATGCTAATTGTACAACTGTAACGATTTATTTGATTTATTCACTGTATAATCATGTAGCTACATAAAATCAAAAAGGTGTTAAATTTAATAATCAAATAAAGTCAATCCATGACGCCCAGACAATCTGGTTTTTATCAAAGACTGAGTGTGCACTTTAGTGAAGCGTTGGTGAATATGTTTGATATGATATATCATGCCTTGTTTATCCCATGCCTCTTTTATTTCTCTTATAATATTTTCTTTCTAAAAGTAAAGAACTCGTCATCGTCTTATCCTCACAACTCTTCCTTCCTGTCGGCTACGCTACGTAAATCGCAACTTTTGTCTACATCTCGGATAAATTGTTTTAGTGTCGTACACATGTATTGTCTATCGAGCTTAGATCGGCTTGATTGGCCTTGCGATTTATATGTCTGGACCGACCTCCACAACACAGAGTAACCGATTGATCATACCTCACCTCCCTTCTCACTTTTTTAGGGTTCCGTGCCTCAAAAGGAAAGAACGGAACCCTTATAGGATCACTCGTGCGTCTGTCTGTCCGTCTGTCACAGCTTAAGTAATTTCTCCGAACACCGACATATGTAAGTTTGTGACCCAAAGATGGACATGTAACGTAAACAAATCAATTTAAAACACGGGGGGACACTTTTGGAAGGTAAATGAGAAAAAAAATTCATACCTACATAGGTATCAAATGAAATAGCTCTTAACTCTCTCTAGGAATAGAATTTTAGGATAAACAATTTAGAAGTTATTCAAGAAAATAGGCAAGAAAGATATCCCCTCCCCCCCCTTTTTAAATTTTAATACGAAATACATATATCCCTGTGACATAGAATAAAAAGAATTGATTCCATCGTCCATTCCAACACGTTACCTTAAACACCAGACATGTGTTTTAAAACAATAACATACACCAACAGCTAATAACCACCTTAAGAAACTTATAAATCATTCAAACATTCATCAAACACAATACCACGGCGCGCCATGACGAAACTCAGTTGTGTTCCAGTCTAGGGTTGTTCAAAACTCGAGTCCTTTGAGTCTTCAGCTTAAAGACTCGACTGTGTTTTTCAGACTCTCTCTTCTTCTCCCTTGCTCCATCCCACTTTAAGTCGGGTCGGCTCTCCTTATTACTTTGCGCCACGAGATTCTGTCGAGGGTTGTCGGGTCGGGTAAATCGTTTTTCTTAAGTAATTGGGTCATGCTGGTCCACCATGTAGTCGGCGGGCGTCCCTGGCCTCTCTGTTTCTCCGGCAGGATCAGAGCCTTCTTGGCAACGTACTCTTCGCCCCTTCGCATCACGTGCCCGTACCATCTGAGTCGGTATTCTGTTAGTTTTTCAGGTATAGGGGCTACCTTGAAGCTGCCACGAATGTACTCGTTTCTGACTTTATCGAGCCGTGTAACCCCTCCGGACCACCTTAGCATCTTCATTTCGGCTGTATGGAGTTTTTGCACGTTGGTTTCTTTGATAGGCCAGCACTCCGATCCATATAGTAGCGCTGGTCTAACAGCCATCTTGTAGACCTTTCCTTTAGTTCGAACGGGCATGCGAGTGTCACACAGTACTCCAGACAGCGAGCGCCACTTTTGCCAGCCAACATTTACTCGGTGCGCTACATCTTCCTCTATCTTTCCATCTTCTGCGATAACCGACCCCAAGTACTTGAAATGTGTAACTTTTGGCACCGGTTTCATGTCAGGGTAGCAGATAGTTGGTTGTTGGTTTCTGCCAGTGAACCTGCAATGCAAGTGTTCGGTTTTGGTTCGACTGACTTTGAGACCCGCTTGTTCTAGGGCGTTAACCCAGAGATGTAGAGTATCCTGCATTTCGCTTGCTGTGTTAGCCACGAGCACTATGTCGTCCGCGTACAGGAGATTCATCGGCAATGGGGCTTGGATTTCTTTGGTTATAAGATCCATGACCAAGTTGAAGAGAAGCGGACTAATTGCCGAACCTTGGTGAACCCCTACTCCTACCTCGAACGCTTCGCTGAGGCCTGCTGGGCTTTTCACTCTCGTGAATGAATTGTGATACATGTCCTGTATAAGTTGTATGTAAATTTCAGGCAGGTGTTGTGCCCTAAGCGCCTGCCATACAATTCTACGCGGTACCCGGTCGAAAGCTTTTTCCAGATCAATAAATATAAAATGTAGATCTTCTTTATTTAAGCGGTACTTGTCGGTTATTATTCGGACAGCTTGTATGGCGTCGGTGGTGGATTTTGAGGGTGTAAATCCAAACTGGTTCGGAGATATTGACGTAAGTGATTGAATACGGTTGTTTAAAATGCGTTCCCAGATCTTGAGTGTATGAGACGTCAATTTGATGCCCCTGTAATTTCCACAATCCGTTACGTCTCCCTTATTTTTATAGAAGGGAATTAAGTGACTAAGACGCCACGAGTTTGGTATCATTTTGGTTTTAAGGATGAGATTGAAGAGTCTAGTAAGCCATTCCAATCCTATAGGCCCGAGTAACTTCCATATTTCTGCCGGGATCTCATCTGGACCAGTAGCTTTATTCTTCTTCATCTTTCTTCCATTCACTTTAACTTCATTGATACCAATCTCCTGTATAGGTCCTTGGGTTGGCGGAAGGGGATGTATCGTTTGGCTCGGAAACTCTTGATTCATTAAATCCTTGTAGTATTCATACCATCTTATTGTTATGTCTTTATTAGATGTTAGTAACGTTTTGTCATTGTTCTGATAAACTTATTCCTTTTAATATCTTGCGTTGATTTGTGCCTCGATTTAGCAATTTTGAAAATTTCAGTATCGGAATCTGCTTTCTCCAGTTTGGTGTACAATTTTTCTCTTGTGTTAGCTCTTGCCTGCGCCACCATTTTCTTTGCTTTCATTTTTGCGTCTTTATACTTATTAAGGTCACCTTCACACTGTGTTTCCTGCCACTTTTTAAAAGAGTTCTTTTTGTCCACTATACTTGTCTTGACTTCTTGGTTCCACCAGGATGGATCTTTTCCTATGCTCAAACCTCCTTTAGTAATTCCTAGTCGGCTGCGTGCCTGACTCTGGCAGAAATTTTCGAAGCTTGACCACATTTGTTCAGCATTGTTGTAAGTATTACTCATATCCTTTGTCAAGTAGTTACTCAGATCTTCTATGAGTGCATTTCCTTTAAAGCCGGTAAGTTCTCTCCATTTGATTCTAGGTGTTTTGTCTCTTGTTTCCTTAATAGGCTTAGGCAATGAGTAGACTCCCACTAGGATCCTATGCTGAGAGGTCAGAGCTTCTCCTGGGATTACTTTGCAGTCCTTGAAGCTCTTCTTTAATTTGCTGTCAGCTATGATAAAGTCTATTTGTGTCTTTTTCCCGCCACTGCTGTAGGTTATCAAGTGATCCGGTTTTTTTTGGAAGCTCGTGTTGACTATGAACATGTTATGTCTTGAGGCAAAACCAAGAATTTGTTCTCCTTCCTTGTTAGGACGCCCATATCCAAAACCTCCATGGACCAGTCTATACGTTAAGGTGGAGCTTCCTACGTGGCCGTTCAGATCCCCCATGACAAATTTTGTCTCCTCTGATGGTATTTTTAGCAACATTTCATCTAGGTCATCCCAGAATGCCTCTTTCTCCTGGTCTTTACAACCCACTTGGGGCGCATATGCACAAATGATGTTCATAATTGGCTAGTGTGTGTTTTTCAGACTCTATAGTCCAATTTCTTTTCAACTTGTTAGAGACTTGACACACACTTAGAGTTTAGACGCTTGATTCCTTTTCTCTCATTTTTTATAAAATAAATTAAATAATTACATGTATTATTGTTGTCATCATGTAAAATTCTTGGGTCAGACACTATATAGTTCAATTTCTTTTCAACTTGTTAGAGACTTGACACACACTTAGACACTGGATTCCTTTTCTCTTATTTTTTTATAAATTATATGTATTATTATTGTCATCATGTAAAATTCTTGAGTTAGGTATACCGTACAATTGCGTTTATTTTATTTGCTGATACTAGTTCTTACAACCTACAGAATTGTTGACGGAGTCTTTATCAATCTCGAGTCATATTAAGTTGCGCTTAAAATCTCTTGAAATGACTCAACTCGAGACGTAAAAGACTTGGAAGTTTTTTCAGCGCAGTCTTGTAACAACGAGTCGAGTTCTCAAATCGAATCGAGTCTTTTGAGTCTAAACTCAAAAGACTCGATTTCCCGCCAATACTAGCGATGGCCCAGTCCGACACGTCTCCCAAAACTCCCTATCACCAATAATTAATCTTAATAATAGTTAAAACGCCAATTTAGATTCCCGAACGGGTGCCGGAGAAGCGCCTGCGCCCGCCACCGTCCGCGTTATTTTTTTTTCTACAATTATAGTCTGGATGCTCTGGATACAAAGTCCTTTAAGACGAAAGGGGGCGAAGGTACTTGACCGCCGCTCCATACAAACGTGGGCCCCATTTTCCTCTCTGGATATTAATATTATATAAAATATTTTTACATAATTTAATCTAGGTTAGATATTAACTACAACTATACGAAGGGATCGTTTGATTTATTTCAATTTTTTAATTATTATAAGATATAGGAAAGGACCCCGTACCATAAGTATGGAAAATGTGGTTTCAGTTAAATATTCTGAGATTTTGATATAATGTAGATTTTATCGTCCTGAACAAAAGTCTCTATGGGGGCTACCACTGTTGCCGAGTCCCTTTCAGAGTTACGACTTATTTTGTACCCTCAAGGAAATAGACTAGTACTAACTACTAATTCGCACCTTGTCACAGTGACAGTAATATCAGTAATGTAATATGACACTTCCAGCGTCTTTTTCTAGTGAAAAATAAATCGTTTGATAAATGTTTTGAGAAGTTCTTATTACAACGACATACAAATCATTGGAACATTTTTTTGTGCATTTTAATGCACCCATATTTTTACAGTAGATTGTACCAGACAAAACAAACTACCTAACGGATAAAATGAAAGAAAATAGTGTTACTCGTTCAATCTTATCTACATATATTTACATACTTTGATAGATACACATGTACACTTTAAAACTCGGTTTATCAAGGATTTCTGTTCGCACAATCAAGTATGTGGTTTAATAATGCAGTACTTGGGTATTTCACGTTTTCTTGATGACGTGCATAACCAAGGTACCATACCACACTGGCAACATGAGGACAACAACCAATAGTCCTGGCACCGGTTTTACATTTACAGTAATAGGCCAAGATAGGCTCTTCCTCCGGAATTTCGTTTTGGAACGCTATCCATAATTGATGTTTAACTGCATTTCGAAAACGCGAGCGTATTCTCATACGTATCAGGCCGTGTTCATTTAGTTCATCAAACTCAAATACATCGTTATTATCCATATCCATTTTATCCTGTATGTAAGCAGGGCTTAAATTAATTTGGTAAATACCAATAGTCAGTCGCTTCAAATACGCCATGTCAAGCCTAGGAAACTGCGGAAAATGATTTTCATTAAGAAGGTTCCAATTAGCATTACGTCTAGTAAGATTAACGTCAGCTTCCACCCGTGCTTGCATTACATTAATATCATGAATCCTATTCAGTAACTCTCTGGCTAATCGAACAGTTGCATCCTCCATATAGATATTGACATGATATCTGTTAATTATAGCACCAGCTATTTTCAGAAAGTCGTTTAGATGATTAAGGTGTGCCATTGGGATCAAACCATCAAAAAACTTAAAAATTGACTTCAAATGGCCATTGCGGGCTTCAACTATCCATCTTGTCTTCGTAATTATTCGCGATTTGTTTGCTGCTTCTGTTGAAAGTTGTTGCTGTCCACGTGCAAGGACTTCGGGCATTTTACAGTGCATGCCTTTATTTTGGAGATATGGCACAACATCTCGATATCCTCGATCCATTAAAAACACATCGCCATCTCGAAACCATTGGCTCATATCATCGTTCGATTCAAACTCGACTTCAAGTATGCTCGCGTCATTATTTCTGGAGTCTGAAAAATAGGGTCCGTGTATATCTAAAATGTATCCATCAGGGGCTACTATTAGGCAGGGTTTTACTAAATGTCGTTTTTTATGAAAAGAAAAAGATTTTCTGAGAGATTTGAAGTTGCTAGGTTTTCCTGTATAAGTATAGGATGCATCAACAATAACTATTGCTTGTCGATTGTCAGTATTAGGATTGTATAGTTCATTAGCGAATGGTGTCACGTGGGCATTAATGAAGTCATCTCGAGTAATGGCATTATACCCAATAGACTGGGGCACAAATCTTATCAATAATGATTGCCTGACTATTTTAATGTCGCGACTCACGTTGGCTCTGGAATTGTATTTGAAAAGAACTTTTAGGAAATCATCAGAGAGTCCTTGACACATTTTCACCAAGAACATCAATAATTTTTTTTCTGTGACATTGCGGTTAGGCCCGTCGTCGTTAATCGGCACACAATACTGCAACATGTCTTGAAATTGCTGTTTTGTTACGGGAGATATTATACTGAAATCTTCTTCTGAGATGTTGTCTACGTCAAAATCATCACTTTTTTTTTGCTTACGTAACGTGTGTAGGAATGAACTCAATTCATGGCCCGCAAGTCGATAACGTCGTTTAACAAATAGTAACGTGGGCTTCAATTCTAAAAGTAGTAGCCCGGAAATGTCCAAGTGTCCAACACAACATCGAGCTGATGCGGGTACATAAATGTTTAATTCAATGAAGACGTTTGTTCTTGCATTGAGGTTCAACCGGGGATGGTTTTCTCGTGAGTTGCAAATCATGCAAGTATTGCTCGACCTTTGCCTCAGTACGTTTAAAGCAATACAATCATCGCGACGCAGCTCCTCCAACTCTGTATTTAGCATTCGGTCACAGTTAATACATACACGGGACTCATTGATAAATTCAGCCGGGATATTGTTCATACTTTCTCTGTATGAAATCGCCATCTGAATTTTTTCTTCGTTATTTTCCGGTATCCGCCGCAAAGCACGAGGAACATTATTGCAGACAAAGCAATGTCCTCTAACTAATAGTAACGCCATTCTACTTTACTCTTACCTATTTGTAAATCTTACATCTAAACCTTACATAAATAATCTTATTCGGTATATATTCACATTATTATCAATAAATATTATGTTATTTATTAATAATCTACGAAGTGCACATGACGCACGTTTGAAGTTGACATCGCAGTCACTTTATCTTTCGTCAAATGGCCAGTTTATCGCGAAATCGCAATATAGGTTCAATCTAATGTCAATTGTTTAAATATATAGTTGGTAATTGCATCTAATTAATGATTTACTATCTGATACAAAATCAGTCGTAACTCTGAAAGGGACTCGGCAACAGTGGTAGCCCCCATAGAGACTTTTGTTCAGGACGTTAAAATCTATACTATATCAAAATCTCAGAATATTTAACTGAAACCACATTTTCCATACTTATGGTACGGGGTCCTTTTATAAAATTGTCCGATATTTATTTTTTGCTCTCAACTCTTATCATAATCGTAAAATCGAAAAAAGTCAACCGAATATGCTATACAATAACTAGTATAAAAGTATTTTATGCAACTGTTATTTAAGAGAGGTCAAAAAAGGCGAGTGGCGTGAGTAACAATTTGAGGCGAAGCCGAAAATTGTTAATGAAGACGCCACGAGTATTTTTTGACTCAGTTAAACAACGTTGCATACAATACTTTTTCTAGGACCAAGCACTTACTTTGAAATAAAATTGTAAATTTAATAAATATTGATTTAAGTAGCAAAAATGGAGGGTACGGGCGGGAAAAGGATGAATGAATAAAATAAAAAAAATGTCTATGGTTCTCTTTTATTTGCAAGAGATGACGTTTAAAATAAGGTTGGCAACACTGTATTTCATTCAATATTTTTTAAGTGGTCATTACACGAAGTATCGTAAAATCATCAAAAAGATACTGCGTGTATGTACAAATTATTTTTTGGGGAATAGACTAAAGACTTGTCTTGACAACTATAAGGTAGGGGTTTAAAGGTGTGTGCACGACCTTTTAAATGACAAATAAAAGTACGGGAGTAGAAAAAAATATTTTCCATAGTGTTAATAACCCGGGAGGAAAATGGGGACTCCGTTTGTATGGAGATGCGGTCTTCCACTATCCTCCTCACATTCTTTGTTTTGCTATTTTTAAACGCGTTAAATGTAACTAACAGCCTTTTTTATTAAAAACACAATGGACATAGTCGAAAATCCGACATAATTATCACGGGAGCGTTCGGAAGCAAAAAGGTTAATGTTCGCAACGACAACTTCGGTGACAAAGTTGAGACGCTCGAAGAATGCCGTTCAAATATCACTTTATAAGCTTTATGGTGCCGCTCAGCTTACAATTGTAAGATTAAATCAGTGAAACACCAACAAATGCAGCAAACAGATATATTTACTATCAGTTACAATCATAAACCTTTTTTATCAATCCATTGTATGTTCCTCTTCCCAATCTCCAAGCCATCTCCCTTTGTTTTTTTATTCCACATCTTTTTTTAATTTTATTTTTTTTAATTTTCAAGTGTCCGCCAATGGGCAACGACCCGCCAATTTTCGAACCTATTCAGCCAACGCTGATATTAAATGTGTTCTCAATTGTCAAGTCGTTTAGACAATATTAATAAATGAGTTTTATATTTTAAATAAATTGCATATGCATGGAACTAAAGTGAACATAAACGTGATAACAATTTTGGAACCTTACACAATAATACAAGACTCTTGTACGGGGCTGAGACCTGGACCTCGTATGCCAAGCACGAACGTCGTCTCAACGCTTTCCACATGCGCTGCATCCGGAACATATTGGGCATATCTTGGAAGGATAGGGTCACAAACGAGAGGGTTCTTGAGATTGCACAGCTGCCCAGCCTCTTTGCGCTGCTAAAGCAGAGACGCTTACGCTGGCTGGGGCATGTGTATCGAATGCAACCTTCTCGTTTGCCGCGGCGTGTTTTGCTTGGCGCCGTTGCTGATGCCAAAAGAAGTATCGGTCGGCCGATGCTACGGCATAGGGATTGCGCCAAGCGAGACATGCACTCCTTCAACATCCCAGTTCATAAATGGGAGGAGCTTGCCGAGGACAGAGGTAAGTGGCGCAAACTGGTGTTCGACGGTCGCAAAATCCACGATGACGCTTGGTTTAAGACTCTCGCCAATAGGCGAGCCAAGCGTCATATGCCCGACATCTGTTCGCCACGGGCACACTACACCTGCCAGTTTTGCGGTCGTGGTTGCCGCTCCCGTATTGGCCTATACAGCCATGAAAAACGTTGTCGCCCTGCCTGACACTGTTTGTATAGTCTGCAAAAGACTGAAAGGCCTTTGATGACACAATAATACAATCGAAGTTCATGAAATGATATATTATTATATTTATTATAGTATGGGCATTTTCTCTTAAAAGTGTGCCTACCATTTACTTGTTTTCGAAAATCCATCAACTTTTGGGTCATTTTTACTGAGAATCACGAGGACTATCGATTTAAAAAGAAAAAAAAGGGTCCTAAAAAATTCCAGTTTTGTAACGCATTTTCACATACATTTTGTATGGATCGTTACAAAACTGACACCCAAAATCTGTATGAAAAACTGGGGAAACTTTTTCCTTTTTTCTTTGTTTCATTCAATAGTACTCATAATTCTGAGTCTAAATAACCCAAAAGTTGGTGGTTTTTCTGTAGGTATATTAAAATGTATCTTGTTTATATGTGGCTTTCCATCAAAGAAGGATCCTTATGCTGTCCGAATTTAATTTATCCGAATATAATGGTTGACACGATCCCATCACGAAGCTCTGCGTAACATTTAAAGGCAATCGCCAACAGCAGTTCCAAATTCATTTTCGAATCTTGCTGTAATTTTTGAAAATGGAATCGGCGTATGTTCACGAGGCAGACGGCAGTCATTTGTCTTGTAACGAACCGATTTGTGCGTCCAACGCTTCCTTTTCAAAAAGAAATGCAGTAAGTTTGTATGAAATCTGTGGGTGCTTATGACCTTTTTTAAACATGGCAGCTTATGGTAACGGATGGTGCTTTGAACGTTTGACTTATCGGTTAGACGGCTTATTGGAAATCTTTTTTGTAGTTGCTAACAAGTCGCTCTTTGGGGACGGTTGTGTTGCCAAAATCCTTTCGAATTCCCGTAAGACTGGGTCTTTTGGGACTTTTGGGAGACTGTCAAAATCGTTAAAGGTTTCCTTCTAACGTTGTTTTTTAATTGACACTGTGATGTTTTGTTTTTTGTTTTTTTTCAGGCTAATAAACCCTGTATTACGAACAAACGGGGTAGCGATTTAGTCAAAACCAAATACCGTAAGTCATTATCCTAATTTGCCGAATCGATAAGAAAAAAGTAGGAGGGTCAAGGAGGGAACTGTGGTTCGGAAAAAATAGCCGGGTACAGTGTAGGGAATGCAAATCGGTTATTTTTTGTATGGAAATAACCGCGGTTTCGGTTAAAAACTGATTATTTCCATACAAAAAATAACCGATTTGCATTCCCTAGTACAGTGGCTCACTCTACCTAATTCCAACATGAGAAAGGCTAAGCTTCCCTACTAATCTGTATTAGTAGGAAGAAACATTCAGTAAGTAATCGAACTAATTAAATTGGACGAGCAATGGTTATTCTAACACGTAAAGGGTGCTGGAGTGTATATTATTAGCGATATTTGGGCCGCTGAGCCACTGTTCCCGCCTTGACCCCTACTTAATCTATCATATCATCTTAAGGTTGCCTGATCGAAGTTTTTTACTGTTGGCGCCAGCATACGTTTTACCTGTAGAATTGTGTCAAATTCTCGTTTTTTTTTTCAGAATTATTAGCACGGATGCTGGCCCTTTAAGCCAAATCTCATAGAACAAAACGATCACCTCTAATACCCTCGGAGTAATTAACAACGGAGACGACATGTCTAAAATTTTCGGTACAAAATAGTCTGCCGTTTTTTGCGGGGGAGGGGCACATCAAATGTTTAGGTACAGCTTGGCAAAAAAGAGTAGAAATTAAAAAGTGGCAACATTGTAGTGTCGTCCCTTTCAAACCAATTTATATAAGAAAACGGGACGACACTACAGTGTTGCCACTTTTTAATTTCTACTCTTTTTTGCCAAGCTGTACGTCATGTCAGAGAAACGTCAGTCCATACATATGGTTGACCATTGGCCGCCTATTTTCGACAGAGGGGAACGCCTGTTAATGGCGGCTCCATTGTTAATTACTCCGAGCTAATACCACCTTTGGCAGTTTGACATGGCAACCCCATTTAAAACGTATCAAACCAAATCCTGCATATACAACGGCAATTTTCTCCACCCCATTCTTGACATATTCAAGCCATCGAATATACATCCAACTCGGACAATGCATGTTGAATATCATAAACCGAACTAAATCCAAAGTTTAAAGTTACGAATGAACGCGTGAATTATTCAGCGTGTGGTTTGGCGGTCCATCAAACTCCTTGTATTCAGCGCGTTCAGTCGCCATCAGATATACGCGAGCGGCCGGCAAGCTCAAAAATATTTGAGCATGCGCTTTAATGGCTCCTCTACACGATGGGCCAGCGCCGGCCACTCCAAGGGACGCATTTATGCGTTAGAGAGAGCAAGTGATATTGCTATCTCATTCTACCGCCTGGCTGCGCCCCTTGGAGTTGCCAGCGCTGGCCAATCGAGTAGAGGAGCCATAACGTTTTGATGATAGAGGCTGTGTTCAGATATTTGTGAACACATTGGCCGCTCCAATATATCTGTTGGCGACTGTGATACCGTATCCTTGGGTATGAATTCTTTGCGAATGCGAGTAATTTTTTAGTTATATTGTGGTCAGAGCCAGGGCGATGTTTTATTCCTGTGACGTTAGGAAAAGTTTAGGATTTGAACACGGTATTTGATTTGAACGAGTGCAAAAGCGCCTTACTGAATGAAAATTGTAAACTACAATGGTAATATTTTTGTTTGCTACTTTTAGCAGAAATTTATTTATTTATTTAGGGGCGTTAGACCCGTCTATAATGTGAGTTAATATGTGTTCAAAACGCGAAAGTTTAAAATATTAGAAATTTATTTTATTTGATATCAGTTTTCTTTTATGATAATGATAAGTATGCTCATAGGAGGCAAAAGTATTGATCCGTTCTCGGTTAAATCATACAAATCAAACGGAACGGGTACTGAAATCGCCTCAATATCCATTTTTTCTTCAAATTTAACACTTAAATAAAACCTTATGGTTAGTATTAAACACATTAATTCCCTATGCACGGAACGATGAAAACATCCAAACCCGATAAAACTAAGTTTACCCGTAAATATCTATATAATATATTATTAAATCGAAATGTTGTTTAGACCGAGTAAAGCCAAAGGAACTGGCCATTAAGCTAGCATTCCTTCAAGCGCGCCATTTGTATGCGGAGTTCGTAGCTCGGACCGTCTCCCGCTAGTCCAGTCAGTAACGTACTTGCACTGAAATTTTTCAACTTCAACATTTATTCAGCAAATAGACCACAAGGGCACTTTTACACGTCAACATTGAGTTTACATACAATCAAAAATAATAATAATAAGTCAACAAAATAATTATAAAATACAACTAACTGCAACTACCAACAGACTAACGTATTAAAATTACTTAGAGATGTATATGGTCTCTTAATGTCAAATTACATAAAAAAATCTATAATAATAGTACAGTCAAGGAATTTAAATTCCGACCCATTTCGTACTTTGTCACAGTTACAATCAATATGAAAGCCGCTAGAGACCTCATACGGTTGTCACTGTGACAAAGTACGAAATGGGTCGGAATTTAAATTCCTTGACTGTACATAGTTGTGTATCCTCTAGGACACACAACGTGACGCTGATTTTCAGCGAGGTATAGTAAAAAACTAAAACTAAAACTAACTAGGTGGCACATATGTATATCCAAGAAAACGTAAACGGGCTTACACAGCGCCACAGAAGAAATAATAGAACTACCGTACAGAAAGAACACTTCCTACAAACCCGAAGTTTGACAGCGATTCAGGGTCGAATCATGCTATCCCTTTCTAATATATGGCACTATCCCTTACGGCTATTTAGGGTTGTCAAAATTCAAGTGATTATCTTATCTGTGGTAGTGCACGCAAAAGGAAGTCAAGTGGTGCCAACCCTAATAATTGCTCGGAGCAGTGCTAACCCAAACGGAGCCGAGTTCGACCGAAGTCAGAGCGGCTACCGCGAAAACCGAAATTCGCAAATTGCGGGTATCTTTCTCTTTTACTCTAATGAAGGCGTAATTAGAGTGACAGAGAAAAATCCCCGCAATTTGCGAACTTCGATTTTCGCGGTTATAGCCAAGGAGACAAGGGTTCAAACCCCGGCTCGTACCAATGAGTTTTTCGGAACTTATGTACGAAATATCATTTGATATTTACCAGTCGCTTTTCGGTGAAGGAAAACATCGTGAGGAAACCGGACTAATCCCAATAAGGCCTAGTTTACCCTCTGGGTTGGAAGGTCAGATGGCAGTCGCTTTCGTAAAAACTAGTGCCTACGTCAAATCATGGGATTAGTTGTCAAGCGGACCCCAGGCTCTCATGAGCCGTGGCAAAATGCTGGGATAACGCGAGGAAGAAGAAGGAGCCAAGGAGACATCCCCACTGACAGCGCGGAATATTTGACAGCGCACCTTGCATTAAAGAGTCTTCAATGACTGGAGTACATAGCCACTTATTCCGATATTGGGCTGCACTAATTTTGTTTACTTATTCATTAAAATGGAGAGCGATGGCGGAATGCTCCCTCCATAGCTACAAAACTGAATCCGAAGCTTTTAAATAAATTTCAATGTGCAGTTTCCTCTTTTCACTCTGTATGTATGGAGTTTTATTCCTTAGGGATTTCACTTTGTGATAATTATATCTAATTTAACGTAGTGTTGCTATGTGAATAGCTTTAGCATTAAAATTCTTGTATTTATGCCCTTAAAATGAATAAAATTGTCAGTCAGTGCCTGTCAGTGCAGATGTAGCATAATTATTTTCCATCATCCATCCATCCATCCATCCATCACACATCCATCACGAACGTATCTTAGGTACTATTAGCCCCCATTCGAACGACAGCTTTTTCAACGCGCGTTAAAAAAGCGCTTGAATATGTCCGCACTCTAAATTAGATTTAACAACCAAGGTTTAAAGTCGAAAATCCAACAACGCTTCAAAAAAAGCGTCACCTGTCGTGTGAATACATACATGGCTATCCATTTGTGTCATTCAAGCGATTTTTAACGCGCGTTGAAAAAGCTGTCGTGCGAATGGGGGCTTACAGTCAGTCTCGGTACAAAAAGTACTGAAATTGACTGAACTAGCATGACAAATACGAACGTTTCCGAGAAAATACGATGGAAAACAATTATGCACTACATCTGCAATTCTGCATCAATTATAGTAGAAGAGGTAAGGGACAAAATGGCGAAAATGAGTTATGAATGCAGTTATACTCAGTTTTTTTTTCTCTATCGAATGGTATATTTAACTCTCGATCTCTTCACTTCTTCCTCGCGTTATCCCGGCATTTTGCCACGGCTCATATAGGAGCCTGGGGTCCGCTTGACAACTAATCCCATGATTTGACGTAGGCACTAGTTTTTACGAAAGCGACTCAACAGCGATTTAACTCTCGATAACTTAAAAAAAATGTCCGTTAAGCCCTATGAAAAATCAATGCTTGAACAGAATTTTCCAACGCATTTTGCCGTATCTTTCAATTCAATAAAATGTTGTGAGTCATTTTGGCGTAACTCCCAACTTTTTGTACGATACGCCCTTTTGCATCGAAAATTTTATTAAATCTGGGCAAAAAATGTATTATATCTGTATCTTATAAATTAAATAGATATAATATATCTTTCGGTATATGCAGCTGACTGACCCTACGAAATGCATACGAGAAAATCTTGTAATGCCACCTTCAAAGTGTAAGTGATCCAAAATTCCACCCACGATCCCGCCCAATCCCCAAATCATAGTTATTACTTGACTGCGCTTGTTTTCTTGCCATTACCTGCCCGACAGCGGTCATAAATATATAAACACGGCGGCCATTTGTCTCCGCGACTTGATATATCGCGTGTTAACTTTGTACTTTATTATGTTCTTTGTTCTTTATTGTGTACAGGATGTGCTTCAACCCTTATGGCTCCTCTAGACGATGGGCTTGCGCCGGCCACTCCAAGGGACGCATTTATGCGTTATGGCTCCTCTACACGATGGGCCAACGCCGGCCCCTCCAAGGGACGCATTTATGCGTTAGAGGGAGCAAGTGATATTGCTATCTCATTCTACCGCATGGCTGCGTCCCTTGGAGTGGCCGGCGCTGGCCCATCGTGGAGAGGAACCATTAGTCATATTTTGCGTCGACAAAACGCGGCGCAGAAACGCTAGTGTAAAGGGGCCCACAGATTACCAGCCGGCCTAGCCAAGGTTACAATCGCTATCGCTTCGACAACGAAACGCTTTGTGTCTCTCTATCACTCTTCCATATTAGTGCGACAGTGACAGTTGCGTTTCGATCGCTACGGAGCGTAAACGATTGGTATGTTGGCTACGCGGCTAGTTCGCCGGACGATATCAGCCTGTCAGTTGTTCGGAGCTGTAAATTTTTGCGTTTAACTGACAGGCTGATATCGTCCGGCGAACTGGTAATCACTGGGCCCCTTAGAGCCCAGTGATTACTGGGATCTAGGCAATCTTTTTTTGAAGGTTTACAAAACTGTACTCGTATCGCTGTGACATCTTATAAGCATTGTTCGAATACGGCCGTTTGTCCATGGCCAACAATTTTTTCCAGTAAGCATAGACATTTAGACAATGATGATAATGATCATCCTTCCAGCCGATTTCGGCTATGGCGACCATTTCGATTCCTAGTTTGCAGAGCATTCAGATTCCTAATTTAAGATCCATGAACGATGGCCGAGAGGGAGTGTCAGTAATAAGTTACAATACAGTCAAACAGTCATATTAGCCGATATATGTATTTTACAATTCTAAACCGAGCCTATACGTTCATTACTTATCTTCAAACGCATCGATACGCAACATTTATTACGTTACCAATTCCTAACTTAAGTTTACCGTCACTAGCAAACCATTAAACCTTATTACAAATGAAATACAGCTTTAAATTGCAGCGTAATTACTATGACAACCGCAAATATAACTTTGTCCGCGAATGTCTAGAGGAGTTCTATCACGTCAAAACAAGGAGCGGGAAATTATGGAATTTTAAAAAGGACGTAACTGCCGTATAAAGTCCAATATGATACGACGTTTTTAAGGAATGGTAGAACAATGTATTGCAGTTGGCAATCTTAATGCCCTTTCCGCAATATCTTTAGTGTGACGCCCCTCGATATGAATAATGTGTTACAATCGCGCCCTTTATCTGTCTGGGGGAAAGTTACTGAAAAATGTTTAGCAATATGTGAGATAAGGAGACAGGGTTTCCTAATTTACATGTTTCACGTATGGGGAGGGAGAAATCTTTAATTTTTCATGATTTTCGTATAATTTGGTGATAAATTCGCCTACCCGAAGCACCGTAGATACAGCTTTGCTTAGATCCTCAGAGACATATAATATTGCGATCGTAACAGTATTGCTGCCGACAAAATTCCTGCAGAAAACCTCAAATTCAATATTATTTAATATCCTTGAAAAAATTAAGTAAGTAGGTACATTTTCTAAGCACTAGGTACCTAGACCTACTAAGCATTTTTCAAAAACTCGGCTGGCTGACCCTATTTCACCTCAAAACAAAAGCACCTGCATATTCCTATTTCGAAATAAATCAATCAACTGCACAATTATAACCCTCAAATGTCGCCTATAATTAACCTTAGGTACCCCGCCCATTAGTTGATTGTCATCCCATGACCCTTAATTGATCATACATCAACCTTAATTCAAAGGTATAAGATCTACTTTGGGTCAATGAGATGTCCTTACCTTAGTGCTTACCATAGGGGACGTAAAGCCAGGAAATTAGAGTGAGCCACGCCGATACAGTTTAGCTTCCATGTAATTTTTTTCATGCCATTTGTCTTTGATTAAAACGTGTAAAAATTCAATATAAAAACTAGAATTTTGCGCTAGCCTCCTCTTAAGTAGTTAAATATGCGTCGTAACGTAGACCGTATTTTAAAGGCAATAAGATCGACATTAGGTCAGTGAAAAGTCCCGTTAGTACCTACAGTAATAGCAGTATTTTTATTAGACTAAGCCTGAAAATAGCTGTACAGAAAATGAACTGTCGGATATAATAGCTGAATAGAAAATATGAGCCAACTTTAATTAGGAAATGAAATGGAGTGAGTGTTTATTAATAATAAACACACACTTTATTCACTTCACTCACTCACTTGGTCACTTGGTCTCTATAGAGAGAGAAACGTCTGCAGCGATTTTGATAGCCCACGCAGTGCAAGTGTTATTTAAAAATCGCTGCAGACTTTTCTTGATCCAACTCTACATTTTTTTAGCGATGTGAAAAAACTTTTGTCTAATTACCAATTTAGGCATTGTTTATGGCTCAAGTAAAGCCATTGCATAGATAATTAATTTGGTCAATGAAAATATCCTGAAAAATGTTTCTGTGATATGAGAATTTTATTATAGCTAAGGTGAGTAAGCTGCTTTGATAATTTATTTTCATATCTAATTTAAAAAAGATACATCATATTTTCAATTTACAGACAATTTAAAATTTAGGTTTTGCGAAAAATTAGGTACCAATACATGCCATGCCAATACTAATAAATCATTATTTCATTCAATTACTCACAATAATGGCAAAAAGTAATTCACATTGCTACGTATTATTACGCTTTTAAGCCATTTCAAACAGTACATTTTTCCATTATATGAGTTATCGTAAAAACACGTTACGTTTATTACATGCTCATTTTTTTCGCAATATGTCGTAAGGGTCTAATAAATTTAATGAGAGATACGTCGTTTTGCTTAAATGGAAGTATAGTATAACGGGCATTCGTTCCCTCAGGCGAAAAATTGTGAGTACAAATACTTGTATTATTTCTGTGGGGTCTCTTGTGGGGTGGAAAGCCAATGTTTTGGCTCGGTGTGTTGCATAAAAAATGCTTGGGTCGAATGCAATATTTTAATATTAACTGCATTATGGGGTGCACTGTGCATTTGCGGGGTTAAAAAATATCGGTAAGATTATTGTGGGTACGCTCGTTCTGTTTTAATAAAACAACTTAAAATAAACAATTTTTGTTGTTTTTTTTGGCATTATAACTCGTCAGCAACATTATGAATCTTCGATGGGTTAAAATCCTAATTTAGACTTTATTTTCTCTATTTTAGGCTGCACTTATAAACCAACAAGGATACCTACGTATTTTTCACCTTTATTCATTTAATAAGGTCTCAAGTGACCTTAATAAAAATGGAAGTCGATAGTTCCAATAAATAACTTCTTTTTTTAAGTTACTCGTATTGGTGTGTAAATCTTTTGTAGTTTTTAGGATAAGCATATTGTAATCTGTATGATTGGAATTTTGACATAATAAATATATTCTGTCTTAAAAAAAATTACTCTTTTATAAACTATTACTTACATTAAGTTTAGTCGCTCGTACTTGCATATACCCAACTATAGCTATTTACTACCCTTTCTTTCTAATTTAACAAATGTTTAGTGCATTCGATTGGATAGGATACCTTTTTAAATCTATAGCATACTAATATGTATTTCCAATACTTTTCCGATCTCTTTAATCTCCTAATGCCCAAAAACTTTCACTTTGATGTATCAATACTATTCCCTCCTTTCACCCACATTATATCATAAAAACTCCAATGCAAGGGCAACACTGGTTTGCACTCATATTAGACTAATATTCGGCTTACCCTCCTTTATTAAAAAAGGCTATTTGTATGTATTTATAGGGCAGCCAAAACAGTATTCGACCATGAATATTCTTCTATCCTAACCTAAAAGCCGTATGTCACAATGACTAATATGGAGATACGACTCTTTGCCTTAGCACTTACGCCTTATGCGGATGTAAAGGTCCCTGTCAATAGGGAACTCCCTGTAGATTAATTTTGTTAAAGCATTCCGTCGTAACTCAATTCCAAAAGATAATAAAGGCATTAAAGTTAAGTAAATCTTTCCGCCAGTTTTCTTTTGGACGAGTTTCTTATCAGTCTTTAGAGAAAAAAAGTTGGGGTATGTTAAAAAGAGCTTAGTTTAAAATTTCAATACGTTAATCCATGAATGTTTTTCCCCGCGTGTTTTTTAAATGTTGAATGAAAAGGGAGGATGTGAAATTAGTGAATGTAAAAGGTCCATTTAGTTAAATGGCGGCATTTTCCTAATTTTTAAACAGTTGTTCAATAAAACAGTCGTTTCTAATATTCACTATAAGTATAAGGTATGTAGGTAAGTAACTAAGTATTGAAGGAAGGTTAGAAAGTTAGGTTAGATTACGATATGACGAGTATCATTTGATATTTACCAGTCGGTTTTCAGTGAAGGAAAACAACGTGAGGAAACCGGACTAGTCCCACCCAATAAGTTTCCGCCGCTTTCGTAAAAAGGCATAGGCATTAGCCTACGCCAATTCTTGGGATTACTTGCCAAGCGAACCCCAGGGTTCCACGAGTCGTGGCTCGTGGCAGAAACGCGAGGAAGAAGATGCTGACATTTTCTTTCTTTTTATTTGTCGGTCCCTCATTAAGTACTGAGGATCGTGACCACTTGATTTTACAGTTTCAAGCTCCAATTTTGTCTCAATTTTCTTTAATAGAAATAATAATAATGCCCCTACTGCAATAATATCCATGCCATATTTATAGAACGGCAATCAATACAATAAAACGCCGCCGGCGATGGCGATGTCATCAATAATTTGCTTTATTCGACTCGCAAAAAACGCAATGTCGTTTGCAGCACGTGCGAACTATGTTTTCAGCAAACATCAGTCACGATACACAGACTAGCTTTAATATAACAGTGGTTTCTATTTTGTTTTCCACTACGTGCAATGGGATATCGGAATTTGAGTAATATGGATTGAGGAGAATCGAATCACAGGGCGAATCGGAATTAACTAAAAATCTGTTGATACATTGCGGGGTAACTGGAGAGACATAAATACGACGCCATTTTATGTTTCAAATACGAGTATCAATGGATTTTTCATCTTGATACGGGTCGCCGAACTACTCTAACCACTTTAAAAATGAAAAAGGAACAATCCAAGCATGATTGTATGTATTTAATAAAGGGATTTATTCAGCAAAATCTAATTTTTGAAAATCAAAATAAAATACTAGAGTAACAAAAGACACGTCTTGAATTGCTATTTTTTTTGACAAAAATGTAACAATTTTTTATATGTTAACTTTGTTCTTAATATTTTTTCCTTTCGTTACTTTCATGCTAGTATGTACCTATAATATAATTATAATTTACATTATGGTACCTATATGGTATATTCTACTGTATATTTAACATAATTATATTTTTAATTAAATGCCTTTCAGTATTTTAAGATTTTTCGTAAGTCCAAATAACATAATGTACCAACCATTTTTAGCTACGCCCGGCCATAACTTCGCCATAGGATGCAATAACAGATAAAAATGTAGAAAAACACCACCAACTTAAACATAAAATGTCTCGCGACAGTTTATTGCAATCCAAATTTTGTGGTGCCGAGATACCACTATCTGATGTCTATAAATAAATGTTTTATGCACATCGTTCTATGTTAGACCAGTTGGAGAGGACACGGACTACAAGAAAGGCCAGTGCACACCGGGTGCGTGTGCATTGTAATATACCGTCCCTTATGAGAGACGGCACACCGCTAGCGTGACGTGTACGTGCGCATCTCTCTTTTGCAACACGCGTAGTAGGTAATACCAGCTCTTCATTTTGTATATTATTAGATATTCGATTTACTGAATACTGACACATATCATATAGTCAAACTGCGTCTAATGGCGCCTACAACTACATACTACGTACTCACTTCGCCATATTTGCGTATTTGCAGCATCTGATTTATATTGTTGTACTACGGAATATGATACAATACGAGTAATGAATATTTAAGTAACTAAGACAAAGTGTGTAAGCCACATTTATTCAGATAAGTGTGTAAAACAATTCCTCCGGATCCACTGAAACAGGGCTATAACCGCGAAAAGTTCGCTAATTGCGGGCAATTTTCTCTGTCACTCTAATTACGCCTTCATTGGAGTAAAAGAGAAAGATCCCCGCAATTTGCGAATTTCAGTTTTCGCGGTAGCCCCTCTGGATTCACGATGGCGCGCCGCACACGATAGGTGTGGCGTTCAAATGGTTAAATCGGTGTATTTCCTTTCTTAACTGATTTTATGCTGTAAAATGCTCCGTTGACTGGACTATATTCGTTATTGCTTTTTATAATGCTCTCGTTTGTCTTCTACTTTAGTGTAGTTTGTCAGGCGGCCGAGTTTTTAGGGTTCCGTACCCAAAGGGTAAAACGGGACCCTATTACTAAGACTTCGCTGTCCGTCCGTCCGTCCGTCTGTCACCAGGCTGTATCTCACGAACCGTGATAGCTAGACAGTTGAAATTTTCACAGATGATGTATTTCTGTTGCCGCTATAACAACAAATACTAAAAACAGAATAAAATAAAGATTTAAATGGGGCTCCCATACAACAAACGTGATTTTTGACCAAAGTTAAGCAACGTCGGGAGTGGTCAGTACTTGGATGGGTGACCGTTTTTTTTTTTGTTTTTTTTTTGCATTATGGTACGGAACCCTTCGTGCGCGAGTCTGACTCGCACTTGCCCGGTTTTTTGGACTTCGCAGACACTTTAGTGCCCATAATTTTGGCTACCGTTTGACTAAACGTAACTTTCGCATCGCATGTAAGTTACGACAAAATAGAAATGTAACTGTGGTTGTGAATGCAGTTTAGCAAAATATATGTAGGTATATGTTTACCTAGAAATTGTAACACAAAGACGCCCTTAAAATCAAAAGAGTTAAGATAGTCCAAAAGCTCCCAAGTATGTTTTTACAATTTCATGTCGGACTATAGTGCTGTACGGATATGATGGTCGTTCTTGTCTACGTGGCAGCGTGATAAAACGGTGTCCGTCACTTTCTGTCCCATGGTGTTAAAAAGTGACAGTTATTTTATCACGTGGATAAAGATGTATAAATCCATCCCATAGATTTATAAGGCATAGATTCCTAGTTCGTACACCCCCAGTGAAGCCATTTCAAGTGCGACGTCACTAGCGGAAGCAGTTATAAAGTTGACCCAAAAAAATTTTATTAAGCTATGAGCTTCATCACATATGTTCCTTGAGTAATTCTAAGCATTTCAAGCCTGGGAGGCAATAAGAAATGTGTGTCTACTCGGATTTGTAATGGATTCAAACTTTCAACCCCTTTTTAACCCTGTTAGAGGATGAATTTTACAAAACGCTGAAATTACTTTTCCTGTCTTTTAATAATATCCCCAAATACAAAGATTCAAGTCCCGCGTTCGAAAATTTTTTTGTAATCCATACAAACTTTCAACTCCTTTTTCACCACCTTAGGGGATGAATTTTCAAAAACGCTGAAATTAGTTTTCTTGTATTTTAATAATATATCGTTTTACGAAGTTTCAAATTCCTAGCTTAAAATAAAACTTGAACCCCATACAAACTTTCATCCCCTTTTTAACCCCCTTAGGGGTTGAATTTCTCAAAATCGCTTCTTATCTCTTGTACACTTTATAAATGTAATCTAGTGTGCAAATTTCAACTTTATATCTTTTGTAGTTTCGGCTCCGCGTAGCAAAAACCTCCAACCAAATTTTTCACCTTTTTACGTTTTTCTCGTAAAATTACTATGAAATTGAAAAAACAAATATCAGCAATGAATTCTACGTCTTTGGTTTATACGAAAATGATACCAAACTTGCCCTAGTACCCACCAGGATCAGAGTAGATTTTTTTTAAAGATGACGGATGGCGGCCGTCTTTGCACCCCACCCTCCCCCCCACTTCAGGCTAGAAATGCTTAGAATTACTCAAATATCAGATGTGGTGAAGCTCATAGCTTAATAAAAATTTTTTGGGTCATGTATGGCAGCGTTACATAACTGACTCCAGTACACGTCACACTCGTATCATCGTATTCGAACGGCCCTCGCAGTACTCAAAGTCAAATCGGTATGTGTACACCTCCCGTTTAAAATTCAAAAACTACAGGAAAGATGGTTGTTTGTACAGTGAATGGGTGTCACAACACATCATATAATAAAAACAAACCGCCTGATATTGCATTTCACGCGTAAGTATCGAGATTAATGTGATATTTTTACATAATCGTAAATACAAAAATCCAAATTTTCGTCAGCCGCCATTTCTTCTAAATGTTGCCAGTGTAGTGAATATTTTTTCCTCCAAATGGGACATGGAGTCTACATTCTAAAATAAATACGCTCAATTAAATTTCATTGTATAATTATAGAAAATTATAATTAAGTTAATTATTTAGGTAAGTATTTACTTTTTTCTTATTTTTATTTTGTGTCATGTTCGTTTCAGTTTTCTGACTGATCGGAATGACGCAATATGGAAACATTGGAAATGGACTAAACACAGTCGAATATGCTCTGTCCTATTTAAATTTATACTTATTATTTTATGCAGAAGACCGAAGAGTATAACTTACCATTATGCTTAGCGTTTGTGGACTATGAGAAAGCCTTCGATTCGGTGGAAACATGGGCGGTGCTTGAGTCTCTTCAGCGATGCCATATTGACTATCGGTACATCGAAGTGTTGAAGTATTTGTATAGTAACGCCACCATGTCGGTCCGAGTACAGGAGCAGAGCACGAAGGCGATTCCATTGCAAAGAGGCGTAAGGCAGGGAGGCGTTATCTCTCCGAAACTGTTTACTGCCGTAATGGAAGACACCTTCAAGCTCCTGGAATGGCAATAAGGACTTGGCATCAACATCAACGGCGAATACATCACTCACCTTCGGTTTGCCGACGATATCGTAGTCATGGCAAAGTCGATGGAGGAACTCAGCATGATGCTCGATGACCTCAACCGAGTTTCACAACGGGTGGGCTTGAAAATGAACATGGACAAGACGAAACTTATGTCAAATGCCAATGTTGTGCCCATCCCAGTCTCTGTTGGGAACTCGGTACTCGAAGTTGTTGACTCGTACATCTACCTAGGACAAGTAGTCCAATTAGGTAGGTCCAACTTCGAGAAGGAGGTCAACCGCCGAATCCAACTCGGTTGGGCAGCGTTCGGGAAACTACGTAATGTCTTTTCGTCCGACATACCTCAGTGCCTCAAGACGAAAGTCTTTAATCAATGTGTGTTACCAGCGATGACTTACGGCTCCGAAACGTGGTCTTTCACTATCGGCCTCATCTCAAAATTCAAAGTCGCTCAACGAGCTATGGAGAGGGCTATGCTCGGAGTTTCTCTGCGTGATCGAATCAGAAATGAGGAGATCCGTAGGCGAACTAAAGTCACCGATATAGCTCACCGGATTAGCAAGCTGAAGTGGCAATGGGCAGGCCACATTGCGCGCAGAGAAGATGGCCGATGGGGTCGAAAAGTGCTCGAATGGAGACCACGGACTAGCAAACGCAGCGTAGGACGTCCACCCACAAGATGGACGGACGACCTTGTTAAAGCCGCCGGAAGACGCTGGATGCGGGTGGCTTCCAACCGGTACGAATGGAGGTCCAAGGGGGAGGCCTATGTTCAGCAGTGGAAGACTTATGGCTGAGATGATGATGATGATGATGATTTTATGCACATTTGTTAAATAAATAAAAATAGTAAAAACTTATCAGCTATTTATTTAATCCTTATTTCACAAAGTACAGAAATGCAACAAATCCCGAAATAAACAAAAAGCTTTTGCTAGAAAATCGAATCTACACACTTCCAAATTATTAATAACCAAGTGTGGATGTTGTTAAAATTCCTCTACTTTGAGAGAAGTAAATGAATACTGGCAACATATTTGTATATATGTGTGTGTTTGCTGAGCGTAAAACACGAGCGTTCCACGCACACATCGGTCGTGTTTCGGCTTCACTTTTGGCAGGTTAGCCGTATGGGGACTATCTGTCTATGCGTTATTAGTTTAAGATCCATCCAATGATACGCCGGCAGGACTATTGAGTTGTACAGTAACGTTCGAGAGCGAACTCCGTTGGTGGAAAGCTCCAAAAACTTACCTTGGCCCAACCATTACTTAAACAAACTTCTGTCACAACAAACACTCCCCAAGATTTAATAAACGACCTTCAGCTAAACTAGCAAGGTGCCAATGAAATGGCTCTTAGCGTCAGTTGACAGATTAGCCAATTCTTTCCGCCCTCCTATAGTACAGTCATTATAGATTTTGACCCGTGAATAATTAGTTCTTGGATTTTTTTTTCGTAGGTCCCTCGGGGGGGTCACTGGGAGTGTAAATTCAAAAAGTAGGCTGAATCAGGCTCCTGCGTATATTCGAAAAATCGTTTTTTTCCAAAAAAAACGGTTTTTCTTCAATAACTCGGCCATTTTTGATTTTACAGTAAAACCGTAAGGACAAAAATTGTAGGAAATTTGATTCTCTACAAGTTAGTCCAGTCATTATATCCAAAAAAACCGCCCTTCCCGTGAATAATCAGTTCTTGGTTTTTTTTTTTCGTACGTCCCTCGGGGGAATCACTGGGAGTGTAAATTCAAAAAGTAGACTGAATCAGGGTCCTGTGTATATTCAAAAAACGGGTTTTCTTGAATAACTCGGTCATTTTTGATTTTACAGTAAAACCGTGAGAACAAAAATTTTAGAAAATTTGATTCTCTACAAGTTTGTTTCCCTTCATTTATGCCGTAAAGCGTGGAACATAGGAGATAATGATAATATTTTGAATTTGTCGCGTTTTTCAGGTTTAATTTCTAAAATATCGATTTTGGGGGAAAAAAGGTGGGAACCAAAATTGTTCAGAATTTGATTCTCTACAAGTTTAGTCCTCTTCATTTATGTCGTAAAGTTGAAAATAAACGAGATGTTGAATTTATTTTGAATTTGTCGCTTTTTTCAAATTTTATTTCCAAACTATCGATCCTAGAAGAAAAATTGTGAGGACCAAACTTGTAAAGAATCAAATTTTCTAAAATTTTTGTCCTCACGGTTTTACTGTAAAATCAAAAATGACCGAGTTATTCAAGAAAAACCGTTTTTCGAATATACACAGGACCCTGATTCAGTCTACTTTTTGAATTTACACTCCCAGTGATTCCCCCGAGGGACGTACGAAAAAAAAACCAAGAACTGATTATTCACGGGAAGGACGGTTTTTTGGATATAATGACTGGACTAACTTGTAGAGAATCAAATTTCCTACAATTTTTGTCCTTACGGTTTTACTGTAAAATCAAAAATGGCCGAGTTATTGAAGAAAAACCGTTTTTTTGGAAAAAAACCATTTTTCGAATATACGCAGGAGCCTGATTCAGCCTACTTTTTGAATTTACACTCCCAGTGACCCCCCCAAGGGACCTACGAAAAAAAAATCCAAGAACTAATTATTCACGGGTAGGGTCGGTTTTTTGGATATAATGACTGTACTACTAAGATAAAGACCATCATTCCCAAACTTATTACTAACCGTCCGCTTATTGACTTTAATTTTCTCCTCTGTTGACGTTTCCAATGATATATATCTTTGGAGGAATGGCGAAAATGGCCCTTCGCTTTTTCAAATAACAAACGGTGGCAATCAATCCTCACTGTCACTCATTTACACGGGTGCTGAAATATTACAGTTATCTAAAGGAAAAATCACGGTTGGAAAAACTACTTGGAGGTCCGAAAACAATCTTTCACTTTGATTATTTTTCTATTGTAAACATTTGTGGGTGATGAGAGGTGCGGACTGTGTCAATAATATGAGAAGAGTAGGTATTAAGTTGGTATTATATGAGGATGAGAACATTTCTAATTATGTGTACCTACAAACTTAGGTAGTGATAACAATTGTATTCTAGTAAAGCTCATTTTGGTAGTAGTTAGTTCAATTTAAAAAAAAACATGGTATCGGTATCTAATTTAATAATATCAACAGAAAATAATATAATAATTTCAAGAAAAAGAAAATAACTTTGAACAACAATCGATAGACTCAAAGTGTAACGTTACTTTCTATCTAAAACTAACAAACTAAGGACATAAAATTAAACACAATTATCTTTAAGATTGAAAATTAATAAAAATGCAACCTAAAACAAGTAAATTAACAGAAAAATGCAAAACGAATAACTTATTTTACATACCACTAAACTAAAATCACGACAATAACAATACAATAATTTCATCAGATGACAACCAAAACTCACTAATTAAAAACAATATAAGTACAAAAATCACCCTTGTTTTGCTACTAGTACGGTTCACTATAGCTCTTGTGGTAATAATAAGTGAGTTTTGGTTGTCATCTGACAATATTAAACCAACATAAAACTCACCTAGTTTGCAAAAACAATATTCAATATCCGTAAGTATTCTTAATCATATCTGCCAGCTTCTCACCAATCATAATACAAGGTGCGTTGATATTGCCACTAGTGATCCGTGGTATTATGCTGGCATCTCCTACTCTCAGCCCACTCACTCCCCTCACCTTAAGTTCTGCGTCTACCACACTCATACCCTCTTCACCCATCGCGCAAGTACCAGAAGGATGATAAAACGATGACGCCATATTTAAAACAAAGCATTTCCAGTATTCTTCAGTGTTAAAATCTATACCATCACACTGAGGAACTTTCAAATCAACAACTTCCGAATCCAAGCTTTTTAAATATGGACTATCAACAACGCTAATATAATCTTGAACGCATTTCACGTGTTTCTCTAAATCTGTATCGTTTGAGAAGTAACCGGAATATATTTTAGGAGTATCTTCAGGATTATTGGTTCTGAGTTCAATTCTGCCGCGAGAATAGGGTTGCAATAAAGTCAACAATGCGAACAAAATTTCTTTCGTCTGACCAGACTGTGCTACTGCCGTGCAAATCTGATCATCCCATTCAAATACGTAAGAACAAATTGCAGTTGAAAATATGGAAGCCGTGGGGAATGGAAAAACTATAGTCTGGTAATCTGGATACAGCTGATCATCAGAGAGCGAAACAAATCCTGCTAAAGATGGGCTGACGTTGAGTTCATCTATATAGGATAATATTTTTAGGTTTCCAACTGCGGATAAGAGGCTTTTTTTACCTGTTAAAATTATAGGTACCAATGCATGGTCTTGTAAGTTTTGTCCAACTAATGGGGAGTCAACTAACACTTGAATATCTTTTTCATTCAAATGTGCCTGAGGTCCTATACCGGATAACATAAGTAATTGCGGACTATTGACCGCGCCAGCTGACAGTATCACCTCCTTAGTAGCGAGTAAACTTATAATTTTATCAGAAGATAATTTCACCTCTACGCCCGTAGCTCTTTTGTTCTCATCAAAAATAATTTTAGTGCAAAGTGTTTCCTTGAGCACAAAAAGATTTGGTCGGTTTTTAACGGTATCGGGGCTAAGAAAGGCAACTGCTGCGCTTTGTCGTTGCTTATCAGCAATCGTGTATTGTGGCAACGAGTATCCAAGCTGCTTATATCCATTTGTATCCGTGAGGATCTCATGCTTGTAACCAAATGCTTCAAAATATTTAGTGGTCTGAGTATCCGTTGCTGGTCTTGTAATTTTTAAAGGGCCCGTTGAATTGTGGAGATCAGCTGAGTCGGACTGCATGATTTCCTGATCTTGGTTGCCTTCGCTTTTTTTGAAATAATATGTGACGTTATCCCAGCCCCATCCGTGACCACCAAGTTCTTCCCAAGTATCGTAGTCAGCCTTGTTTCCTCGGACGTAGTACATAAAGTTGATACTGCTGGAACCGCCAAGTGCTTTACCCCTCGAATAGTGAATGTTCTTGTTTTTGTGACTCTGGCTCGAGTATCCGTCGTCTTCTGACTTGTAATTCCAGTCGTACTTGGTGCGAGCCAAATATGCAGACAAACCAGCAACCTGTAGGTAATACATATATATTTAAAAAAAAAACATTTCTAATAATGTTGATACTTACTTACTTACTGCCGTGGCGCAGCGACCCGAAGTGGATCTTGGCCTCTGACACTAAAGAACGCCATGCTTCTCTGTCTAGCGCCGTTTCTGTCCAATCGACGAAAGAAACGAAACGATACAAGAAAGACGATATAAGAAAGTATTATCAACAACAACACAGTTTAGAACTTAGAAATTGTGTAGTGCTCAAACACAGAACAATATCGTAAACTGGGGTTACTTTGATTCATGGGTTGACATTGATCATCGATTTTTAAACTATAAGGAATACGTTTCTGAACGGTTTCATTAAATATATTTTTGTTAAGCATCATGCCAACCACATTCCTCAAAAATCGATGATCAATGTTACCCCGCGAATCAAAGTAACCCCATTGTACGGTAGTACAAGTACCTAAATGCGAAGGCCGAAGTCCAAGCTCCGCACCGTCCGACAGGTGCGCGCTTCCAGCTGGGGAAGTCCCAGTATTTTAATTGCGAAGGCCGAAGGCAGAGCTGCGGAATTGTAAGTGCTAACAATTTAAGGGGCCTACAGATTACCAGTTCGCCGCACGATATCAGCCTTTCAGTTGGTCGGAGCTGTCAAATTTTTCTTTTAACTGACAGGCCGATATCGTCCGGCGGACAATCAGTGGGCCCCTTAAATTGTTAGGACTTACGATCCCGCAGCTCTGCCTTCGGCCTTCGCAATTATTAGGTATTGCCTACGTTCTTGAGAATTGGGAATAAGCGTAGGTACCGTAAAACGGGGTGAGTAGGTTTCGCGGGGAGAGTTGGGTTATGAATGGGGAGAGAAGGTTTGAGAAGGGGTGAGAAGGGATTTTAAGGCTACTGCTACAAATATAATGTATTCCAATTTAAAATGGGGTAAGTAATACGCATAATATAAAAAATCGATCCAACAATCTTCCAAAATCACCTTTGTATAAAAAACCCTCTCACCCCAAATACGAGGCACTACGGGGTGAGGTGGGTTTTCCTCTTTATCGTCAAAGTTATGAAATGGAACTACCCAAAATAAAATACAAACGTCCGAACCACTTATCATATACACCATTCAGTTTTCACATGTAAAAATAAAATTTTATCGAGGTTTGAAAGTCAAATTTCACCCAACTCACCCCATTTTACGGTACATCAGATAAAATAATACAGACCACTGAAAAACCCGGTGGGTTTTGCCCTGCCTCGATGAGTAGCACGTTCCAGTCTGTGATCTCTGAAAGTCTACTCGCTATTACGGATCCCGCCGACCCAGCACCAACTACGATGAAGTCAAAATTCTGCCCATCTGTAAAATAAACATTTATTTACATAAAAGATATATTCAGCAGTTTAGTAGTAAACTAAATAATTTAGCTTAGTAGTAAACTAAATTACTGGTGTACTTTCGTTTCGGCCAAATACATTTCGCCAAATTTCACTTCCCAACAAACTTATCGCAATAGTTTCATTTCCCAAAGGAACCTTTAGCAAAGTTACACTTCGCATATAATTTATTTGGTCAAATTATCTTTTGGCATGATTTTACTTTGTCAAATGTTATTAGGACAAAAACTTATTTAGCAAATGTTTTTTATTGTCTAATATTATATTCCAAAAAGATGTTTGGTCAAAATTGTCACTTCGCAAATTTGACAAATAGGCATCTCTATTTAAAGTACTTTTTGTTATGTTATAATAGGTACGTTAAATTCTACGTAATTTGGGTGGGTTGGGTTAGGTTTGAACTGCGATCCTCACAAAACGGAACCGCTATCAGAAAAGTGGGTTAGGTTAGGTTAGAACTGTCACCCTCACAGAATCGAAATGCTATTAGAAAAGTGGGTTAGGTTAGGTTAGAACTGCGGTCCTTACAGAAACGAAATTCTATGTACTAAAAAAAGGTCATCGAAGTGGATTAATTAATTTAATAGAATAACGAGATGTAAAAAAATTGCATGACATTTTAAACTAAAATGTGGTTTGAATATTGGTGGTTATTTACTATTTTTGGGTTACAATGATTACTTTGGTGTTATTTGCTTTAATAGAATAGCAAGATGTAACAAATTTGGTTGTCATTTTACATTAAAATGGAGTTTTAATTTTAGTGATCATTTACTACATATTTTTGGCAGTAAGAATGTTTTTTTTGACGTTACATTTTACTATGTATATGTAATGATCAGTTAAATACTAGACAAATAAAATTCTGCAGCCTCCACTTTATTGGTATGTAAATTGTATGCCATGCAATATTTTGGGACATGTAAGTTATGCTTAATGATACATTTGACTAAATAATATTTGGTAAAATGAAACTTGTCCAAGTAATTATTTGCTAAACAATAACTTGCCAAAAAAGACTATTGCTAACTGAAAATTTGCGATAAGTTGTTTTGCCAAACATTTTTTTGGGAAATGATAATTTGGGAAACATAGTTTGGGATGTGATACTTTGGGAAACGATTTTGGCCCATTCGTTAGTAAACCTAAATTACTATAACTAGCTTAAGGGTCTCCCCTGATATATCGACGCGCATTCGGCAAAAGCGGATAGGAAAAGGCTTTATGTCCACGCAATAAGAGCGGAAAAGTCGTCGTTCGGCTCGGCTCGCATCGGCCGGCGCCTACCGACGCGTCGACGGCTTTTTCGCTCTTATTGCGTGTACATAACGCTTTTTCCTATCGGCTTTTGCCGAATGCGCGTCGATATATCAGGGGAGACCCTAAGTCTAAAATAGGCCCTAGAAGCATTGTACCAAAGATGCTGACGGCATTTCCTCGCTGTATCGCATTGCTGATACGTTGTGCGAGGTAGCCGCCAGCTCTTCGGTCACCAGTTACGTCAACCAGACGCTTCGCGATTTCTGCGAACAACTTGTACGCGCTGGGACCCCATGGACCTAGAGTTTCAACTCCAAATGGTACAAAATGGTACTCTCTAACGAGGCTCTTTTTAGGATGCCGTACACAAAGGGTAAAAACGGGATCCGTTGCACCAACCACATTTGACAGACTGATCAACGTCAGCCGGCGCGCCCCGGCGCTTTACTATGAAACTTTCCATACATAAAAATTTTGCGAATTCTTTAACGATACGAACAGTTTGGTGCAACCGACCCTAAGACTATGTCCGTCTGTCTGTCACCGGGGTGTATCTCATAAACCGTGACAGCTAGACAGTTGAAATTTTGACAGATGATGTGTTTCTGTTGCTGCTGTAATAACAAATATTAAAAAGTACGGAACCCTCGGTGGGCGAGTTCTGTTCTTCATTTATTATATTTTAAAACGTTGCTATATTGTAAATTACTATGTTAATAGTATGTGGCAATTTAATATTTACAAATAATTAAAGTAAGTAACTAATTATTTTCCTATATCACACTATACCTATCCTCGTACCTCGTTTCGCCCAGTGTACATTAGGATGCACACTCCGTTTCTATGGAATGTTAACCTTCATTAAACCCAACAATAATAATAATTTTAATGGTGAGTGGCGCCACAAGCATATTGTCTTGAATTCAAATATGTTCTTTTAATTTAAATATAAATAACGTATGAATATTATGTACTTAAGTAAATACAATCTCACACCTGTCTATATAATTTTGTAACTTCCTAAATAATAAATTAGCAACGCTATATGTGACGTTCCACGGCAAAAGGTACCTTATGGCGGCTGGCACTTACGTCGCAAAGCGCCGCAAATATTGGAGCAACGTTAATAATAGCGTAAGCGCCAAACGCCATAAGGTATCTTTACCCGTGGGACGTCACATATGGTTCATTAGTCATTATAACTAAAGGTGGCCACTGACGAGCCTTCCAACAGTCCAAATAGCGTGGCTGCAATCCAAAATCGGTCCGTGAATGTCAAAAACGTACAATGTTTAATATTAGGATGCCGTCCATTTGGATGAATCCATTGTAACGGCATCCATTTGGAAGGCTCGTCAGTGGCCTGCTTTTCATATTTATTCAGGTTTTAGGCATTATACACTGAATACTCAGTTGTTTGTAGCTGGCCTTGAACGCCTAATACTTTATCTATTGTTAAGTAAAACCGCACGTGCCTCTACATGTAAAAAAGCGGCCAAGTGCGAGTCGGACTCGCCCATGAAGGGTTCCGTAGCAGCAAGTAACATAATAAAATTGCGGTTTACGATTCATGACGATTAAAAAAATACTACTTACTAGATCTCGTTCAAACCAATTTTAGGTGGAAGTTTGTATGGTAATGTATATCATATATTTTTTTTAGTTTTATCATTCTCTTATTTTAGAAGTTACAGGGGGGGGGGCACATTTTACCACTTTGGAAGTGTCTCTCGAGCAAACTATTCCGTTTAGAAAAAAAATATATTAGAAACCTCAATATCATTTTTAAAGACCTATCCATAGATACCCCACGCGTATGGGTTTAATGAAAGAAAAAAAATTGAGTTTCTGTTCTAAGTATGGGGAACCCCCAAAATTTATTGTTTTTTTCTATTTTTGTGTGAAAATCTTAATGCGGTTCACAGAATACATCCACTTACCAAATTTCAACAGTATAGTTCTTATAGTTTCGGAAAAAAGTGGCTGTGACATACGGACGGACAGACAGACACGACGAATCTATAAGGGTTCCGTTTTTTGCCATTTGGCTACGGAACCCTAAAAAGGTCGTGTAATTCTAATTGACACCTGAGCGCGGGCTAGTCCAACGCTCAAATAACCAATGTAAGTGCGCTCTCCGATAACGCGCCTTTGTTACGCATCTGGATGTTACATTTTAGACTGGTTCTGTAGCGTTCGACTCGCCGGCACTCAGTAACCGTAGAGGCACCACACACAGCCCAGAACACAAAATATTTTTCCGTAAGTTTATTTTGAATCTTATTCCAACTATTTCACATAACATCTCAAAACTTTTTTGTAGTAGAAGAATTGCATTGCGAGACTTGCATCTTTTTACATGTAATGTTTTTGATGGGATCTTTATATAGATATAGCCGACGCGCACTTGGACCCCACGGCCCCAAGGTTCCCACTAGAATGAAATTCACACTATGGGTTCTGAACTCACCAAAAACTGTTGCCTGCTGAGGGTGGTTGTCAGACGTCAGTTGCAGGGATGCCAGGGCTACCAGCACTGATTTGATCAGGTCGTTTACTGGCACCATTGCCGCGACCTCCATTATTGATGATATCAACGCCATCCTGTAAAAGATGTTACCCCTTAAGACCCACTTACACCATTCCATGATTCCACTAACCCGGGGTTAACCGGTTAAACCTGGCCCCTATTTCACCACGGTGACAAGTGCGATAATTATAAAACATCATTGTCGCTGACGTCACATGCAGGCATCCATACGGTTACAGCTTACCATCGCGCGGGCTTGCCTCAAAATTTAAAATAATTTTCGGTAATTGATTTCCGTGTTCCGTGTCGGAGTTTCGTTTTGTCAATATCAAAGTATCGTTTTTGTGGAATAGGGAGTCAAATATCAAAATGGAAATTGTATAACAAATCCATTTATGCCCAAATATAAATAGCTTATCGTAAAAAAAAATATAAAATCGTAATTTTTTGGAACCTAAAATGCTCTAGTGCAGAAACGTATCATTTTCTACACAACTTTTAGAATGACCCTCTATCAGAGCATGAGAAATGAAAAAATATTATCCCGTTTTATATGCGCTAGCAACTGATAAGTACGTTTGAAGTCGGCGCCAAGCCAGAGAGTTAAGTAGGGTGTCATTCTGAATCCCTAACAACGTTTGTCCTAAAGTCACTTGCCCTAACTGGTTTGTCCTAATGGGCCCTTGCCCTAACGATCAATTGTCATAACGATTATTTTCCATAATGTAAGGTTCTGAAAAATGGTTAGGTTTTAGAACTTGCTGCCACAAAAGTAGGTTAGGTTAGGGTTAGAACTGCGACTCTCGCAAAAAAGAAAATATGCTTAATAACATTAGGATAAGTAATCAATAATTAGGGAAACCAAAATTAGGGTTTTTAGTGTTAGGACAACTGATCATTATGACAAACAATATTAGGGAATGCAAAGATAGGAGAAAAGACTTTAGGGATTCAGATATAGATCCGTTAAGTATATGTAGGTACCTATATACAGGCAGATATTCTTACTTGAACAGATTACAGATGTCTAAATTGGCACGACCTTCCAACGCGCTGCCGTATTCGATTTTGATGATTTTAACTTCCGTCAGAATACTGATGAAAGTAAATTAATATTCAACTTACCTAAATATGAATGTGTGCGCAAAATTATGTAAACTAAGTAGGTATATAATTTCCGCCAAATTACAGCGTAATAAAAGGTATTAGCATATTTATGATGATGATTTTACATTACAAATTAATAAAGGAGGCGTCGTAGAGAACTATTTGGATTAGTAAGATTAAATAATTGAAAAAAAAGAAATACGAGTACCTACCTAGCGGCCCAATTCTAACTTTAAGATACGTCAGTTAATAGATCTAGAAACTATATGGATTAGATATGTCAGTGTCAAATGTGACGTTTTTGTTTCAAGAAACACATCTAATCTATATCGTTTCTAGATCTATAGCTATCTTAAAGTCCGAATCAGGCATAGGAGGCTTAAAATGCTCAGTAGGTACATATAATACTTAAAAACTCGTTTATAGTAAGTTTTAAGCGAGCTTTCAAAAAAAACTAGCCGTGTCAAATCCTGAACTTTACTTAATTTATCACAAGAGAACTACAACTTGGCACCCATATACAAGCTGGCCAAAAAATAAGTGCATTCCCGTTGCCAGGGGGGTTTTAAGATTATACCAGTGGCGGAGCGTCTATAGAACTCGATTCCCATCTCGTCTGATATTCGGAATCTTGGGCTATTTTCTTTAAATTTATGAAGAAGGGCAACTCAGGTACGGCTTGCCTACGAACAATCTAGACGCGCCGCCACTGGATTATACTGAGCAACTTTTACTATGGGCAGGCGTGTCTCACTCCGCGATTTCGTCGCTTTGCTACAGTAAGCTAAAAGTAGATCCGTTCGGCCCTAATTTTGGGGTTTGCCATAAGCCGCGCGTGGCGCTGTCGCCACCTAGCGGCCATATCTGTGCTGATCGTAACAGACGCGTTTTGTTAGAGAGTGAGTCTTCTGTACTTAGTACTATTATTTATTCTGTGCTATGAGACCAACCACGAATTCGCGAAGAATACGTACTTTCCCTTAGAAAATGGACCAGCCAAAATGTATGAAACAGCCAAATTTCTTTTTACGAGTTCGTGGTTGGTCCTATAGTAAAAGTTTTATTTATTTATTTTTTTATTTATTTAAACTTTATTGCACGATAACAAAATGTACAAATGGCGGACTTAATGCCTTAAGGCATTCTCTACCAGTCAACCATTGGGTCAATCAGAAAACTTGTACTTAGTGCAGGATTGTAGACAACGAGAAGAATTATGAATCACAAATCAGGTTATTCTAAACAATATTCTAATTATAAACTACACATATAAAGATAATAGCAATAGACACCTACATATATACAAACATGCATACATACATACATATATAAATAAATATGTTATATTCTGTTATGTACCCAAGAATATAAGTAAAATGCGGATCATTTATCTTTAAGCGAGTTAGAGAGGTGTTTACGTAACTTGCTTTTAAAAGAAAATTTGCTCTGTGCTTGCCTTAAGGGAAGGGGGAGATCATTCCAAAGACGAGCAGCCTGAAGGGCGAAAGAGTTGGAAATAAAGCCGGTGCGGTGATATGGAATAGTCAGTTTAAGACTTCGAGATGTACGCAACTCGCAACCGGGACGCGGTGCTACAAAATTAAATTTAGATTTAAGGTAATCGGGAGCGGCTGGATCAAATAATATAGAATAAAGTGTGCAAAGAGTTCTTAGTGACCTACGTTCACGGATGGGAAGCCAGTTCAGTTTGCGGCGGAAGGCCGATACGTGATCGTATTTACGAAGCCCATATATAAACCTAATACAGCTATTCAGTAGCCTGTCTAGTTTGTTGAGTAACTCCTGGCTAATATTGGAATAACACACATCTGCATAGTCAATCACGGGCAACACCAATGCCTGAATAATAAGTTTTTTTGTGCTAATGGGGAGAAAGTGCTTGAATCTATAAAGAGATCTCAGCATGTTGGTAACTTTGCGACAAACATCAGACACCTGGGGGGTCCAAGTCAAACCACTGTCTACGATTAGACCAAGGTTTTTCACATCAGACTGAAACGGGACTACATTATTTTCGAATTTAATCGGATCTATAAGCGTGATGTCAAGTAAGGACAGCAGACGTGGGCTACCCAGTATAATGGCCTGACACTTGTTGGGGTTGACAGAAATCCCAAAATTGCGAGACCACGCAGATATGCTTTCTAGATCATCATTTATTCTCTGGATCGCTTTATCCAAGTTACTTGGACTTGCTTGGGCATAAAGTTGCAGATCGTCAGCGTATAGGTGAAATGAGCATTTAATTCGATCTGTGATTAAGTTTATAAATACAGAGAACAAAAGAGGAGACAAAATACCACCCTGAGGAACGCCGGAAGAAAGCTCACACCAATCGGAGATGGTACTATCAGCTCGAATAGCCTGTTGACGACACTGCAGATAAGAAGCGAACCAATCAGCCACTGATGACGAGATATTCAGGTGTTTCAAGGTGGTAAGTAAGAGCTCGTGGTCGACGGCATTAAACGCGTTTGAAAAGTCCACCAGAACAAGCACAGTTAATTGAGAAGACTCCATACCTTGCCTCACATCCTCAATAACCTTCAGTAATGCAGTAGTCGTGCTATGGCCACAACGAAAACCGGATTGTACTGGTGAGAGAAGACTGTTATTAAAGATGTGTGAAGACAGTTTCTTATGCACAATCGCTTCCAAGACTTTTGACAGAAATGGCAGTATGGAGATAGGGCGAAAATCTTTCAGTGCGGTAGGATTAGAGACTTTCGGTAGTGGAATGACGTGAGCATTTCGCCATAAACCAGGAAATACACCAGAGCGCATGGACAAGTTGACAATATGCGTGACAACAGGTAAGATACACTCTAAGATGTGGACAATCATCACTCTGCTAATTTTGTCATTACCAACCGCATTTGATTTTATTGACATGATTGCCTTACTAACCTCGTCTTCAGTGGCAGAAGAAAAAGACAATTGAAATTTGGAAGGACAGGGCAGGGCATTAATGCAAGAAATACTTTGAGTTTTAGTTGTGTGGTCCAAAGAAGAAGACTTGGCGAAGTGGGAATTGAGATCATCCAACGAGACAGACAATAGAGAATTTGGTTTGTTGCAAGAATTCCCAATTCCCAGCGTTTTTAGAAATTTCCAGGTGTTAGCCGGAGATGAAGAGGCAATATTATCAAATACGTGTTTACGCTTGGAAGCTCTCACTATTTGATTACAGCGGTTCCTCGCAATTTTAAACGACGCCCAGTGCTCCTCACATCGGTTACGTTTAAATTTACGAAAAGCTCGATCCCGCCTGGTCATTGCCATCCTAACAGCGCTAGTCATCCACGGCGCGGGCGGGCGCTTTAACTTAACGTTTCTAATAGGCGCATGCTTGTCATAAAGTTTTAAAACTACCGCATTAAGTGAAGATACCGCCTCGTCTACTGACGGAGTTGACAAAATTGACGACCAATCCTGGGCATTCGCGTCCTGTCGTAACGCTGCTATATCAAGTCTCGCAAAACAACGCATCTTTATTGACATAGATTTAGCTTTAGGTGGTCGGATACGATAGCTAAGTTGCTCAGTATATAATCCCAAGACCTCCCTGGCAACGGGAACGCACTTATTTTTTGGCCACCCTGTAGATCTCAATTCTTTTGCCGACGAAATCAACGACGCATATTCTTAATATTGAACTTGGCTCTCATTTCACATTTATGTTTTTGACGGTTAATACATTTTATCATACCTCCCATAATTATGTATTAACAAGCTTTTATTTAGTTTCATCTGACCGTTGTCTGTCTGTGTGTAATCAAATCTTGCAAGTTAAATTTGATCCACTTCCCGGTTTCCGATTGAGCTGAAATTTTGCATATATATATACGTAAGTCGGGTGACAATGCAATATTATGGTGTCATCGAGCTGATCTGATGACGGTAATTGTATTTGGGGTTTTTAGAATTGTCTCGATGAGCATTAGTTGCCTGTGGAAAGAAAAGTACAGTCAGCGATAAAAGCTTGTACCAAAAATTAAATTTTTGGCAAAAACTTTTTATTAAGTAAGGAAACTGGTGTATGGAGATTACCTACTTATTTCTCTATGTACCTATCTGCTTAGTGCTTACTAACAAAATTAATCTAATTCGCGAATTCCGTAGCCTACAAGTTCTGGAGGTAAGGGGATCCGTGTAAGTATTGATGCCGGCTCTATATCGGCTTTTACCCTTTAACTAATGTAATAAGATTACAAAGGGCGCAGACAGCGAACCAGACTGGCCAGCGACGGAATTGGGCGGTGATTTCAATTGTTGTTTAATATATTTTTAGGGGTAGGTATCTCATGAACCGTGATGGCTAGACAGCTGAAATTTTCACAGATGATGTATTTCTGTTGCCGCTATAACAACAAATAGTAAAAACAAAATAAAATAAATGTAGTGGGGCTCCGAAACAATAAATGTGATTTTTTTGCTGTTTTTTGAGTAATGGTACGGAAAGCTTCGAGCGCGAATCCGACTCGCACTTGGCCGATTTTTTTTAAGTAGCTTTATTTAGTGTCCCACTGCTGGGTTACCTCTTTTTGTCCATTCGGCCCTGTCGTAATTTCCCGGCATTATGTGCAGTTTATTTGTGAAAATAAACTCCTATTATATAAAACTATAATTTCATTGGAATTTTTATACTTACATCATTTGCATGTTTGTAAATGTTATATTTAAGCTACTGAGCAGTGATATATGTTGGAACATTGTACTTGTTTACAATCTAAAAAATATAATTAAATAAGTTAGGTATAATTTTACAAGTAAGTATGTAGTTTATCGAAAAAAGTTTCGAGGACGGCGTTGTGAATGATTTCTTGGCATATAGCGTATGGGGTTTGGTAGTTTTTTATTTATTTTTGGAACTAAAATAGTAGGTACCTAAAATACTTGTTGTAGTACTTGTAGTTGTTGTGCCCTCAGTATCAATAAAATATTTAAATTTCGAATTCGCATATCCAAGTCCGTCCCCGCGCGTAACGAATCACCACGGACGCTTCGAGGCGTTAACTAGCGAAAGGGCTGCGTATATCACGCCGTGCAAAAGGGCGTAAGCGCCTTAGTGAAGTTAGGGCGGTTACGTCGTTTTGAACGGGGACGGTTGTACCATTACGGACCACCGTTTAGTCGTCTGCAAACAGAATGTATGGACGATAAAAGCCGATCCGTCACGGGTGCCGGGTAAGGGCGCGTTCATACGGGCTACTGTCAATTTCTCAGATTCTAGTTTTTTAAACATCCTAGATTAAAGGAAGGTAGATTCCTAAATTAGGTATTTATCTAGGTACGTATTCCTTAGTAGCCCAATACTTGAGTTGTTTTGTTGAATCAAAGTCTCATAAAAATTAAAAGGCTGAATTTTTTTAAGGAATAGGTACATTAAGGTACATAGGTACTTATAGATATGGGATGTTAACAGAGCTGTAGGTGTATGCAACTGATTTGCCTTGTTCTTTAATAACTTAACCTATAATAATCTTTCCTTAGATCATCTCACTAATTTGCCAAAAAAAGAAAATATATGATATATGGGAAATTGACCCTTCTGACACTGGGCCATTCCATCTGATTCTCATTTGTAAAATCATTTTAATAAGCAATATATATACAGTGGTACAACTAAACGAAATTAATAACTAACTTAAAAGTGGATTTCACTGAAACGACAACACTAATGTAGACTCGCCCTAAGACCGAGACCCCAAACGCTATAGACCCTTGCTTAGCTACGAGCCCTGGAATCCGATCCGCCGTGTCCGGCGTAATGTAGTGAGGGGCCTATATAAACTAATAAATTGCCCGCCTATGTCTCAATGTTGGTAGCAATGGCATTTACATTAAATTCTCCTTGGTGCGTATTTCGTGAGTTCCGAAATAGAGTCTTTCTTGTGGATTACCCAACATTGTGTGACCCAACTAGGCTAGTATTTATAAGTGTGGGCTCTGTTTGTTTTTTAAATAAAGTTTAAATGGTGTGTTCCTGAATAAAGCCATTTGGGAGCAATTTTTGAAATTTGAGCGCTCGGAATCAAAAGCGAGATAATTTTATACAATAAAAAATCGAAACACCGCACTATGTTAAGGCTCTACTGCCTACCTTTTTAACTGACTTTGCAATTAACAATTTATAAAACATTTATTATATATAATTTTTTTTACATATTTTTTTCGTGTCTGTTGTCGATTATTTTTTTCTATAACAGCGCCATCTAGAAGGGAACTAAAGAACTTGTGGATGCGTAACTAATCTAAGATGGCGTATCACTTTCACAAAGTTATTATAGATGTCGCTGATTTAACTATTGTCACGCCATCTCTCGACTGCTGCTAGAACTATTGGTTGTCACACTGGCAACACTGACGCAGACTGACATTTCGCAATTTTATTCCCGTTTCGGAACGCACCCCGCTTATGACGTTTTTCGCGGTCACCGGTCACAAACATCAGAAATAAGTTTTATTTAATTTATTTTATCCGATAATATTTGTCATATAGTGGTGATATCCACATGAATAATAACTTCGGTATAAATAACGTTTAAACAATGACCCACCAAAAACATAAATGTAAAAAAGGAGAGCCAAGTTCAATACAAAAATTATGCTTGGCTGTGGGGCTCGCCGCAAAAAGAATGGAGATCTAAATGAGTGCCACTGCCAAGTTCTATGCAAAATCCAAATATGTATTTATAGGAACAAAATAACATTATAAACAAGTATTAAACTCTATTTCTTTGCTTTATTGGATACCTATAACAATTGCTGTTATTTAACCTTTTGGCCGCCGGACCTAGTCCGCAAAGACGCTCACTCACACGCCAGAGCAAATTTTAAGTAAACAACTAATAAAAAGTTTAGGGATTGCAAATAGTGATATCGATATTTACAATATTATGGTAAAAATCTTTTTAATTTAGCTTTGTTCTTATCCTGTTTTAATTTCATTCCAAATTGCCAAAATTAAACATATGTTTTACACCCGAAAATGTTTAAAATATAGGGATTTAACATAAAAAACAACCACTAAACAATGTCGATTCAAGACGTGATATCGCCGCACTAGGCTGTACGAGAAGTCTTTTATACAAGACAACGGCGCCCATGGACTGCCCGCAATGCAGACCGACAAGGACTGTTTCCGCGCGGATCAAGTAATAATAGTCTCTAGGTCAACGGCGTAAGCGCTTGTCGGTACGTAAACTTTATTGGCGTAACGTTAAAGCTGCGCATCATGTGTCGATAAAGTCAATATACCGGAACTGTTTTAGTGAAAATTACACGTGGGTTGAATTTTTAATGAGTGAAGATATTATTCCGGAATTAGAATTTATCATTATAATTTCAGTTTGGTTTACATTAATCTATAGGTAAACTCTTATCAAAAAAACGTTCAACGACTTGTTACAAAAAAATTACACATTAACTTCAATGTTATAACAATAAAAGTAAAGTCTGATAAACAGGTATGTCTCTGTACCACACTTGTGCGAAGCGGTCGCTGCGGTGTATCCCTTCCCACTAAGCTATAAAATAACATCAATTATTTTTTTTATTTATCTCTTCTGCAATTAAATAGTCCACAATCTACAATGGCAAATTTACTTGTCTGGCTCTACTTTATAGAGCTAAAGAAGCTACCTGAACTTTAAATATAGTTATGCCTATCTGACTCTCGTTCTACGTATTCTAGTAAGTAGTTACCTACTATTCGTTGAAAAAAATTGGCGATTAACAAGTGTTCAAATACTTAGATAAAAACATATTTCTGACTTTATATTTCCTTTAAAAATTCCCATATCGAGTTAACATTCCCATCCCTAGCTGTCTTTTATACAAGACAACGGCGACGAGGAACATGAAAAATGTTGAAAATTGGAGCAATTTTTTTAAATGCCTTATTATAAAAGAAGGGATTTATATAGCGGCTTAAAAAGCAAATAAATGAAAAAACAAAGACCTTAAATATGAACACAAGTGTAAATGAAATTGCAATTGTTATTATTTTCACATTAACTCAGTGGTTGAATTTGTGTCTTGTATACAAGACGACGGCGCCAGCGTATCGTTCTATCGTTGTCTTCTATACCGGACAACGGCGGTCAAAGGGTTAAAAAAATGTGAGATCTTAAAGTAGGTTAGATTTGACTTGGCCAGTTTTCATTATATCAATAATTTTATATATATTGTAATTCTGATAAAACCTGGCCAAGCCAAATCTAACCTACTTTAAGATCTCACATTTTTTTAAATAACAGCAATTGTTATAGGTATCCAATAAAGCAAAGAAATAGAGTTTAATACTTGTTTATAATGTTATTTTGTTCCTATAAATACATATTTGGATTTTGCATAGAACTTGGCAGTGGCACTCATTTAGATCTCCATTCTTTTTGCGGCGAGCCCCACAGCCAAGCATAATTTTTGTATTGAACTTGGCTCTCCTTTTTTACATTTATGTTTTTGGTGGGATATCAATACTTTTTGTAAAGAAAACTAGGCAGGTATTGAGATTTAATGTTTTTTCTTGTGTTTCCGCTGTATGGTTTTTACTTCTGTTCTTTGTATAATTATGTGGTACCGCGCGCCGCCGACGACACACCGTTGGCCGGTTGTTTAGAGCGTATTAAAAGTTTTTTGTATGGGGACACCACTTATTTTTTGACTTTATTTTAATATAGCAAGTATAATAATACATATATTGGGGTAGTTTCAAATATCTGCTTGTAGCGGTTCCAACGCTACAATAAAAAAATATTTTTGTGTATGGGGACCCCCCCTATTTTTTAACATTTTTTATATTTTTAGATTTTTTCCTACGCTTTCACACAATAACCGAGCTGGATTCCAAATTTCATCCTTCTAGGTCATCTGGAAGTAGGTTAGGTTTAGGTACTTATATGTCAGTCCCAATAAAAAGTGGTTTTTTTGTATGGGGACCCGCCCTATTTTTTAACTTTATTTTATTTTTAGATTTTTTCCTACGGTTACACACAATAACCAAGCTGGATTCCAAATTTCATCCTTCTAGGTCATCTGGAAGTAGGTTAGGTTTAGGTACTTATATCAGTCCCAATAAAAAATGGTTTTTTTGTATGGGGACCCCCCCTATTTTTAAACTTTATTTTATTTTTAGATTTTTTCCTACGGTTACACACAATAACCGAGCTGGATTCCAAATTTTATCCTTCTAGGTCATCTGGAAGTAGGTTAGGTTTAGGTACTTATATGTCAGTCCCAATAAAAAGTGTTTTTTTTGTATGGGGACCCCCCCTATTTTTTAACTTTATTTTATTTTTAGATTTTTTCCTACGGTTACACACAATAACCAAGCTGGATTCCAAATTTCATCCTTCTAGGTCATCTGGAAGTAGGTTAGGTTTAGGTACTATAAGTCATAAGTCAGTCTTAAAATTTACGACTTTTTGACCTTCATACCTTTATAACCGTTTGAGCTAGCTTCATGAAATTTGGGCTTCTAGATATCCTTATGGATATAATTAAACACACGTAGTTTTATGTGTTTACGTCAAAGATGTTTTGAGTTATAGAAGGGTCAAAAGTGGCACCAAGTGGTTCGTGTAATATTACACTCGGCGCTGGCTAGCCAGTTCCTTTGCTTGAACTTGGCTTGACACGCTGCCGCGTGTCTAGATCAAGTTACATCGCCGTGAAGTAATTATTTCGAAATAAATTAATAAAAAAGCTGTCAAAGGTATGCAGTTTTACGTATGAAAAAACTTCTAAACCTGTTTATTTACAGCAGTTTTTTTGTGTAAATACTTGAACAGCCGATTCTCTTGTTACTATCGCGTGAGCGGGCAAGAGGTCAAGTCGTTATCATCCGTGCAGTGTGTTGTGAAAGCAAATTTGCTTGTATAGTTTGCTTAGTTTATTGTGGTTTAAATAGTGCGTATTGCAGTCTTGCAGTTGCCGATGGCGGGAGCCATGCTACAAGGAAGGATAAGCAGGGTGTTGAACCTTGGACGCCGGTTGTGCAGCGATGCAAGTGTAAGTTAAATATGAAGCTTATCTGGTGGTATGTAAATGGATTCAGGTGTCTATTTGTTCTAAGTAAACAAGCAGATTGAATGACACGTACTTATTATGAAGGCGACGATAAAAAAAAATTTAGATATACATAGAAGTTTTGTTGTTATTATAGGTGACCAATAAGAGCAGTGAGCTTTTTTTTTAAATTATGATATAGAAAACCAGTTCATTATAAACAAAAAATAACCATTTTAATTTGATTGAAAAAGGTTGTACTTATCTCCCATTATGTTTGAATATTATCATTTAATTGTAATGGGCCAATTAGATCCACCGGGCTGACAGTTTAATGATCAAATTAGAAATTAGTGTACCTTTGCTAGTTTTCTAATTAGGACTTGAATGTGTATTTATAGTTTGGTATTTGATGTTGAATTTGAAGTTTTGTAAATAAGAAATCTCTATGAAAGTTCAACACTGCCCAATTACTCTGGCCCAATCTAATTAGATGTATTCCATCCATCCATTTCAGCCTATATATGTCCCACTGCTGAGCACAGGCCTCCTCTCATGCGCGAGAGAGGCATGAGGAGATTAGATGTATTATCTTCTAAATATATATATATAATGATGATAAATATAAATATTTTGTTGATATTCAAAAATCTTACAATCTAGTTACAAAATTACAGTTAATGTTGTGTACAAATGTAATAATTATCTATGTATAAACAAATTAAATAGTTCTTTATGCCTCCTCAACAATATGTTTTTAATTGTAACAGGTACCAGAACTCCAAACACACAATGCAGTCACATCAGTGCCGGAGTGGGCCAGAGCACCGCTGGAAGACTTGCATGGAAGGCGGCATGATTATGTCAGGATATCACTCACAGAGCGCTGTAACCTGAGATGTGAGTGACCCTTTCTGTTTTGGATAGCTCTTATATGTGGCCATTTTGTTGAGTGCCGGTGTGGGCCCCATCTTCTTCTTCTTCTTTATTAGGGGCTATATAAGGCTCCAAAGCCTATGTATCACTGCGACCATTCCTGATCTATTGTGATCGCCACCTACTACAACTCTTGATCCAACCCTGCAACTTCAAACAGCTGCAGGATCCTTTTGGTCTCGAGAGACTTTACCTCCTCCAAGCGCAATATGTGTCCGCCCAAGATTAGGTCACGAGCATGCATTAGGCAAGGGCACCATTACGTCTGGAATTTTTACATGGGAGGTCAAAGGTATGGCAACATTGCTGGGAAAGATGGCACCATACCTTTGGTCTCCGCTCGTGTAGATCGTGATACTCTTTGACATTTAACAAATTTAACACATATCAGTGAAAGAACAAGGATCAAAGTCAAATGGCGTTCTTAAAGTTATGGCAGTCAGGCGAAAGATGGCAGTAAATTTACTGTGGCTACAAAAATTGGTAAAGAGTCTTCAATTCTTCATTAAAGACTCAAATTGCATGTATAGCCTATTCACTTATATAACAGTAATAATAAGGCCATCCTTATTATTGCAATTGCCATAAGGAATGCATTGTATCACATAACAAGCGACCAAGGCCATAGGTATATGAGCTCTGGATAAAAATTGCAATCAATATGCAATTTGCACATGATGCTGAGAGTGGACTTTATGTAATGGTGTTAAGGTCTATTTTTGAGTGACTAATTGTAAGAGATATTATTTAAAGCCATAAGCTGTTCTTAAAGATAAAGGGTTAATGACGCGATTGACGCGTTATCAATTTGTATTACATGTAGATTAGGATATTAGCTGTTATAATATTACAGAAACAACCAAATCAATCAAATATTTAATCGGCATATGAACATTTTATTGTTCGATAATTGATTACCATATACTTAGACTAGCCATTGTCAAAGTGTGTTCCGCGGACCCCTAAGGCTCCGCAAAGCCTCTGTTGGGGCCCCGCAAAAATACTTGTAATAACAAGAAAAAACTAGCTCTTCTATAGGTATATCTGATCTACAGTGAAGTACGAAAATGTATAATTAGGGGCTCTGTCAATAATTTCACTTTGCAAAAGGGCGGCATTACCTAACAAGTTTGACACCGCTGACGATAGACTTAACAGGCTATATATAATTGATAGAATCATCAGACTTACAGATTAAGGAATGAACCTGAAACCTTTTTTCTGTAATGCTCCCTCTCCCTGTGTGTAAGTAAGGCAAAATCGGGTCTCTTCTTCCTCGCGTTATCCCGGCATTTTGCCACGGCTCATAGGAGCCTGGGGTCCGCTTGGCAACTATCCCAAGAATTTGCGTAGGCACTAGTTTTTACGAAAGCGACTGCCATCTCGCTGCCCCAATATTACAGAGTTCTATGTTTCACTTTTATCGAACTGAAATTTGAACATTGTCATAGTGACATTAAATTGAATTTAAACTATCTTGAAAATGTAACATAGACCCCTGTAATATTGGGATAGCGATCTGACCTTCCAACCGAGGGGGTAAGCTTAGGCCTCATTGGGATTAGTCCGTATTCTGGCAAATAAACATTTCTATTTCTAAGGCAAGAATCGTGTATTCCTCAGGAATTCATTTTTCTTACACATACAAATCGATAATTAAATTAAGTACTTACATAAATTTTCTAAGTTTAAGTGGATTATTCACAAGGCGCTTTGAGATCGTCACATGCATAAGTAGCGGATGCACGCGCCACTGCACTTGCTGATTGTTTTTAACTTCCTATCATTTACTTACGAAGACAACATGTAACGATGATTTGAACTTTATTGCATTGAAATAGAGTCTAATGATAGCAGTATAGGTTTTTTGTATGTTGTATAATTTTCGTAATCAGTTGTTGCTACGGTATGGCCTCAGTCAATTTAAAAGTAAAGAAGAACTGGTAATTTTGGCGCCACACTACACTAAGGTGGTGTTATATTACTAAGGTGGTATCTGTCTATATTTGTATAGCAGGAATGCGAAACTCCTCATTTGATATTTGCCAGTCGCTTTTCGGTGAAGGAAAACATCGTGAGGAAACCGGACTAATCCCAATAAGGCCTACTTTTCCCTCTGGGTTGGAAGGTCAGATGGCAGCCGCTTTCGTAAAAACTAGTGCCTACGTCAAATCATGGGATTAGTTGTCAAGCGGACCCCAGGCTCCCATGAGCCGTGGCAAAATGCCGGGATAACGCCAGGAAGAAGAAGGAAGGAGTGCGAAACTCTTCCCTTCGGACAATCTCGGCTCCGTTCGGCTTAGCATTGCTCCGAGCAATTATTAGGGTTGACACAACTTGACGTCCCTTTGCGTGCACGACCACAGATAAGATAATGGCTTGAATTTTGACAACCCTAAATATCCGAAAGGGATAGGCCATACATTAGAAAGGGACAGCATGAGTCGACCCTGAACCGCTGTCAAACTTCGGTTTTGTAGGAAGTTTCCTTTCTGTACGGTGGTACTATTATTTATTCTGTGCCATCCTATAGCCGCAGCTATGCGGGAAAGTATAGTGACGTAATATTACACGAGATTTAATTTTATCAATGAAATAAATATCGTATTATCTATATACTCGTAACATCATAAATGACCCAGGTATATAGGCATATATTAATACAGCAGATTTCTAAGGCGTTCATTATAATAACTATTATGGGCCAGTTTAATTTTAATTACTTATTTACATGATAATGAAATGACATACTGTTACAATGTTACAAAACGACGAGTAGTGTATATATATATATATATGTACATATTTCGATTTTCGAACTCATCTTATCTCTGTATGGGTATCCAATCCAATACTATTTGTAGGCATTAAATACATACTTAATTCAAATTCAAAATGTTTTATTCGCAAATACAGTATAGTTCGTGTCATCGACGATGACGCGCGTATTTGTCAAATCTAATCTTTAATAACATGACAATACGAGTCAAGGCACGCGTCGTCGTGAATGACACGATCTATACATTATAAACTAGCTTGTAGTCAGGACAATTTGGTATTTTAGGTTTACTAACGAATGGCCCAAAAACGTTTCCCAAAGTATCACATCCCAAACTATGTTTCCCAAATTATCATTTCCCAAAAAAATGTTCGGCAAAACAACTTATCGCATATTTTCAGTTAGCAATAGTCTTTTTTGGCAAGTTATTGTTTAGCAAATAATTACTTGGACAAGTTTCATTTTACCAAATATTATTTAGTCAAATGTATCATTAAGTATAACTTACATGTCCCAAAATATTGCATGGCATACAATTTACATAGGTACCAATAGAGAGGAGGCTGCGGAATTTATTTGTCTGGTATTTAGCTGATCATTACATATATGTACATAGTAAAATGTAACGTCAAAAAAACATTCCTCAAAAATATGTAGTAAATTATCACTAAAATTAAAACTCCATTTTAATATAAAATGATAACCAAATTTGTTACATCTTGCTATTCTATTAAAGCAAATAACACCAAAGTAATAATTGTAACCCAAAAATTGTAAATAACTACCAATTTTTAAACCACATTTTAGTCTAAAATGACATGCAATTTTTTTTACATCTCGTTATTCTATTAAATTAATTAATCCACTTCGATGACCTTTTTCTAGTACACAGTATTTCGTTTCTGTATGGACGGCAGTTCTAACCTAACCCACTTTTCTAATAGCATTTCGATTTTGTGAGGGTCACAGTTCTACTAACCTAACCCACTTTTCTGATAGTGGTTCCGTTTTGTGAGGATCGCAGTTCAAACCTAACCCAACCCACCCAAATTACGTAGAATTTAACGTACCTATATTAACATAACAAAAATTACTTTAAATAGATATGCTTATTTGTCAAATTTGCGAAGTGACAATTTTGACCAAACATCTTTTTGGAATATAATCATCAACTGAAAAATAATAAATAATTATAATTATAATTTAATTTGTTCAAATACTTCATTGTAATATAATCATCATTCTCTTGCCCTTGTTCCATTCACTTGGGGTCGGCGCAGCATGTCTTTTTGGAATATAATATTAGACAATAAAAAACGTTTGCTAAATAAATTTTTGTCCTAATAACATTTGACAAAGTAAAATCATGCCAAATGATAATTTGACCAAATAAATTATATGCGAAGTGTAACTTTGCTAAAGGTTTCTTTGGGAAATGAAACTATTGCGATAAGTTTGTTGGGAAGTGAAATTTGGCGAAATGTATTTGGCCCAAACGAAAGTACACCGGTATTTTATCATAATTTTTACTTTTTGACGTATTTTTATAACGATGATTCCATTATTTGTCAGGTCAATACTGCATGCCAGCCGAAGGTGCGCCGCTCTCAGCGCGCGACAAGTTACTCACACGCGATGAGCTGACGCGGACAGTCCGTGTTTTAGCCGCGATGGGTGTCCGCAAACTCAGACTAACGGGTGGCGAACCTACGTTGCGTGCTGATCTACATCTTATCATAGGTATGGCCCTGATCTACTCTCTCTCTCTCTCTCTCTCTATCTCTCTCTCTCTCTCTTGTTATGTCAATACTATTTCAAATTGCGTGCGAGTTTCAAACCGGAGACTATGAAGTCAAAACCCAGCCTGGTGGCAATGACTCTCTTAGAACTTTTTATGTACTCCGGACTCTTTCTCTCTCTCGCTTCCTAGCTATCCATCCCACATGGTGGCGGGGTCAGCTTTCCTGCTTGACCTTCTCCACTTCGCCCTGACCACGACATCGTCCTCGGATAACTCGTACTCACTCATGGTCTGCCCCTAGATCTTTGACCTGGGATGGAAAATTGTAGTGCCAAATTTCCTACGTAGGCAGAAGGCCTTCTTTTTACCGACTACTAAGCGTCACTTGCACCATCCTACTAACCCAGGGTTAAGCGGTTAAACCGTTAATCCAGTGTCAAATTGTACTGGTAACCATGGTAACTCCAGGTTTAACCGGTTAACCCCGGATTAGTGGAATGGTGCAAGTGGTCCTAATAGTACTAATCCTAATAAGGCATAGTTTTAAAGGCCGGATGGCAGTTCCTTTCGTAAACACTCCCTTTTAATTTTTAACTGGCAATTTAGGATATTCCTAATAAGAGGAAGATATATAAAGTATCACAGAGACAAAAGGTCATACATACTTGCAAATCATTAACTATTTCCAAATTTGCAGAGGAACTCAACAACATCGAAGGCATCACAAGCGTATCAATGACGACCAACGGCCTAGTGTTAACCCGTCGGCTGCCCACCTACGCTCGGGCCGGTCTCGCTGCCCTCAATATATCTTTAGACTCGCTGCATAATGAGCGATATGAGAAAATGGCGAGAAGACCGGGCCTTAAGAAAGTGTTGGCTGGTATAGACTTGGCACTGCAGTTGGGGTTTCCTGTGAAAATCAACGTTGTGCTTATGAAAGGTGAGTATACTATTTGCCTTTGTAGATCCTACTCGTAGCGACATCTATCGGGCGGAGTTATGAACGTATAATTGTAGCGACATCTATCTGCGATGTTAAAAACTACATTTATGCTCGGACAGGACTCGCAGCCTTCTCGCAGCATTCAATACTTCAACATGAGCAATATGAGAAAATGGCAATATAAAAGCGATAGTACATTTACAAACTCGTAGCGACATCTATTTCTCGGATTGAGAAACTTGTAAATGTAGTTCCATCTATGTGCAATGTTGGAAACTATATACTCGTATCATCTGTTTCTAGTATCATATAATCATGTACTTTCAATCTTGCAGGATTCAATGACGATGAAATTATGGACTTTGTGGAATACACAAAAGATCGCCCCGTTGAAGTTAGGTTGGTACCTTTTTACAAGCTTTATTTAACTTGCCCTGTTGGTATATATGTATTTGTATGTATTATGTATGTATGTTAGTGTGGGTCAAATCTTGGAAGCTAAAGACCCCATTTCCGATTGAGCTGAAGTTTTGCATAATACATATGTAAATTTGATGACAATGCAATATTATGATGACATGGAGCTGATCTGATGATGGAGACAGGAGGTGGCAATAGGAACTCTGTGATAAAACAACGCAACCTAATTATGTTTAGGGTTTTTAGAATTGTCTCGATGAGTATTAGTTGCCTGTGGATAGAGAAGTACAGTCAGCGATAAAATATTGTACCAAAAATGTTTTTTTTGCCAAAAACTTATTTTTCTTACAGGTTCATCGAATTCATGCCTTTCTCTGGCAATAGTTGGGACGACTCAAAACTAGTTCCGTACCGGACAGCATTAAGGACTATTGTGGAAAGACATCCAGAGCTGCAGGGGTGCACGCCGCGACCAAATGACACTGCAAGGGTAATGTCATTGTCACTTATTATTATACAGGGTGGCTAAAAAATAACTGCATTCCCGTTGCCAAGGTGGTTTTGGGATTATACTGAGCAAATTTTAATATGGGACCAATACTTTAATTGCGAAAAAAAATTTTACCCTCTAGAAAATGGACCAGCTAAAATGTATGAAACAGCAAATGTAGTTTTTTCACGTGATGCGTTTGTCCCATAGTAAAAGTTGCTCAGTTTTACACAGTTCGCAAAGGCTCGTACAAGCTTTATTGCGATAATCGATCGAGAATCGATCAATTGAATTGGTTGTACGTTGACAGCAGCCAATCTTAAATGCGAGTTCTTGCACCATTTGCCCAAGCCCTTAAGGCCTGTGCACACCGGTTGTATGTGCGTTGTAATATACAGACCCTTATGAAAGACGGCACACCGCTTGCGTGGCGTATGCGTGCACGGCTCGAACATTTCAGCGCACGCGTCTCTGCCCACGCAGCCGGTGTGCTCTCTCGTTGGTCCTTCGAGCCGGATACTTGACTCACTATTGTCAGGCGTTGAGCCACGCCTCCTCCGCGATTTCGGAGCTTTCCTACAGGTAGCTTAAAGTACATCCGTTCGACCCCAATTTTGGGGTTTGCCATAAGCCGCGCGTGGCACTGTCGCCCCCTAGCGGCCATATCTGTGCTGATCGTGACAGACGCGTTTTGTTAGAGAGTGAGTCTTCTGTACCTAGTACTATTATTTATTCTGTGCTATTGTTTGGCAGGTATGGCAAGTCCCGGGGTACGCGGGCCGCGTGGGATTCATCTCCTCAATGACGCAGCACTTCTGTTCCACGTGCAATCGACTCAGGATAACTGCCGATGGAAATCTTAAGGTATTTTTTTTTTGTTATTGTTTTTTTATAGGACATTTTTACACAAATTGACTAACATTTTTTTTATTTCTTTACATTGTTTTAAGTAAGACAAAATTAAGCTTAAGTAAATCTTAAAGTTTTTCCAGTCATTTAGAGGTCAGCTAAAGGGGGTTCGTTATTTCTGTTAAATTTTTTCTTAGTAACATTTTTGACCTGTATTGAAGTGTATTCTTTATCAACAATTGTTTTGTATTTAAGAAAACCTTAAGTTATTCCATAAAAGTTAAAAATAAATTATGGGATATGTACAAAAATTGTACATAGTTTGTTTTAACTCAACCTAACCAGTGACCGGCAGAAAAACCAGTAAACCGACACTTCAATTTTTATGCCTCCTCTCCCCTTTTTAGGGTTCCGTACCCACAGGGTCAAAACGGGACCCTATTACTAAGACTCCACTGTCCGTCGTCTGTCTGTCTGTCACCAAGCTGTATCTCATGGACCGTGATAACTAGACAGTTGAAATTTTCACAGATTATGTATTTCTGTTGCCGCTATAACAACAAATACTAAAAAGTACGGAACCCTCGGTGGGCGAGTCCGACTCGCACTTGTCCGGGTTTTTCAGTTGTTCTCAATTAATCGTCTGTGAAATAATGTTTTAAGAAGCCCGTGTTATTGACAGGTATGCCTGTTCGGCAACGCGGAGGTGTCTCTCCGCGATGCGATCCGAAGCGGCGCTGATGACGAAGAGTTAACGACGCTTATACGCGTCGCGCTTAAGAACAAGAAACCGCAACATGCTGGTAAGTTCCTTCATTCATGGCAAGTCATACTATTGCTATAACGTTCCATTTGGTCTTAATGGCGATTTACCCAAAGCAGAGATGGGCAAATTTCATTCGAATGACGAATAAAAATAACAAAATTTATCGCGAATGACAAATAAAAATGTCGGATGATTATTCTTATTCGAATAAATTATTCGGCGAATAATTTATTCGTCGAATGAATTGCCACGAATAATTTGTTTATTGAAATACCTTAGTAACTTATCACGCTTTAGAAATATTTGGCAAGTGTGATGTGCAATTCAAAAACTTGCAACTACTTAAATAGTTACTGATACGCTTTAAGATTCGCTCTGAAGCAAACAACTGGTAAGAAAAATTTCTCACTCTTTTATTATATAGCTATCTCTTTCTAGGTCAGGCTAGAAAGTTACTAACTTTGTATGTGAGTAATTCAATCCTTTGTTTATTATACTACCTGGGCTTATCCTTTAACCCTTAACAATCTTTAACTTCAGAACAAACAAACAGTAAAAACAAGTCATATGAAACGTGTTATTATTCGTGTTGTTTATTTGAATAGAATAAGCCAAAAAACTTAAATATTTTTCGTGGATTTATTCGAATGAAATAACGAATAAATCATTCGTCATTTGAAAAGTGGTCGAATGATTCATCCGCGGATGAATTATTCGCGAATGAATTATCCGCGAATAAATCATTCGCGAATAAAAAAAATCTTGAATTATTGTTTATTCGAATGATTATTCAGATAAAAGTTTATTCGAATGATGCCCATCTCTGACCCAAAGCTGACATGTTATTGAGTAAAGATAATCAAAGTATTCCAATCTGCACGTGCGCATCATACTAACTCACGTAGAAGGACAGTCCTCATACTGTTTCTCTTGTCCCGAGCAAAAAACCTGTTAAGGTGCAGGGGGGCCATTTCGACTGCTGGATAATTTCAACTGATCGAAATATCTTCCATGTTTTACACTATTAACTAGAGACTAGAGTGTCATATATGTACAGATAGCGAAAAAGATGTGTTGTGTGTGGCTCTAGTTAATAATGTAAAACGATTAGTTGGAATTATCCCGCAGTTGAAATTGCCCCCCTGCACCTAACTCTTACCCAATCTGACTTTAAATAATACATTTAGGCGGCCATTCTCAGAAACTATGCCTAATAATAAGTACCTTCCCTTTTTTCGCTACTTTTTACATAGCAATTAGAAGTTAGAAAACAGACATGTTATCTGAGAATAGCCGTTGGCCTAAAAAACACATCAACAGAAGCATTTCACCTCATCACCCCCGCCGCACTACTTCTATGGGCGCGATGCTATTCTGTTGACGTTTTTAGGCATGCAGAATCTGGCGCATATGGAAAACCGGCCCATGGTTCTGATCGGGGGGTAATTCATCTTCACAGCGAAGCGGGCAACGGGGCCTACGGAGACCATCGACCAGGGGATCCAAAGCTTGTCAAGATACTTAGATGATGCTAAAGGCACGCCTCGGTTTGTAAACCTTCCATTAAAAATTAAAGTTTCTGATCAGAGCGTCCAAATAATTAGAAATCAGGCTATGGATATCGAAAGTCTACAGGACATCCTAAACTCAAGTCTTCCATTTACAATCAAAATTCCTGATCAAAGCGTCCGAGGAATCAGCTCTAAGTTTTCCTATCTACACTTGGCAATGCCAGGCCTTGGGTTAAAAGGAAATTTTCAACATATCCGTTTGTATAGTACCAGCCCGTTTTCACATTTAGACTCGTCAGGGCGAGCGCGAATGGTAGATGTGAGCAGAAAGAGAATCACAGACAGAACAGCAATCGCCGAATGCCGGCTTAATGTTAGCGCTGAATTAATAAGGCTTTTAAAAGATGGCGCGTTACCTAAAGGTGACGCTTTAGGCGTGGCTAGAGTCGCTGGTGTTTTAGCTGCCAAGCGAACTTCAGAGCTTATCCCCTTATGTCATCCACTTCCACTAGACTGCGTCCTTGTCTCTTTAGAACTGCCAGAAAAGGATGACGATAATACAGTCTATATTTCTTGTGAGGTTCGCGTCACAGCTAAAACTGGTGCTGAAATGGAAGCATTATCAGGCTGTTCAGGGGCCGCTTTAGCTTTATATGATATGTGCAAAGCCGTGGACAAAGAAATGGTGATATCTGATCTTAAAGTCGTCCGTAAGACGGGGGGTAAGAGCGACTACCCCCCTCCGAAGTTATCCCCTTCACCCCCCGTGGAGACGACCAAGCCAGTTGACTGGCCGAAGGAAACCTTTGCTCCTATTAATGTTGTTTACTTGTGATCGAGTTGTGATATGCAAAGGGTGCTTAAGTACCTACCTGTAGGTTAGTTTTTTTTAATATCAAGTTATTGTTAAGTCAGAGGGCATACCGCGAAGCACGTTCGACGTGTTGCCTCCCTGTCACACTTACGTACGAATTAATAAGTGGAACAGAGGGGCAATACGTCGAACCTGGTTCGCGGTAGGCCCTCAGGAACGGATAAAGACAAGTTTAGTTATAATACGATGTTACGTCAAACGAACATCAACGGTGAATTGTTTAAAATTATAAGTCATAGAAATTATATATTATCTGTTTTATATACTTTGCATACCATATGCATAGTTTTTTTCATCTTTAACATAATATACGATGGCTCATCGCCTCTGAGCCCAAAAAATTGCATGAATAAAAATAGATGATCTAAGTTTGCCCTACAAAGGGTTAAAGTACATAATTCTAGGTATTTAGTACGACTACATAGGTATACCTAATACTTCCTATGGTATTTTTTTTTATATAAATCAATCATTTATTTACATACAATATACTTGTATATACAGTGGTACAACTAAACGAAATTAATAACTAGCTTAAATCTAAAATAGGCCCCTGAGGCATTGTACCAATGGTATTTATAATATTATGTTATTGTAATAATTTCTATACACAGCTAAGGACAAAACGTCAATATCATTGTCAACACCATGTTCCACAGTACAGTACATCGGTGGACCTTATTACAAAAGGTATAAGGTCCACCGATGTACAGCTTTTCCGTTCCCAAGTTAGCAGTTGAATAAACATACCATTTATTGTTATGTAGATTATGCCAATTGAATGATGAAACTAGACTGTAATGATATATTATTGATGTCATTAATGCCATAGTTATGAAGTATATTTCCAGTTCAGGTGTGGAGTAATAAATATGACTCAATCCACAGGATACAGTCAGCAAAAGTTGCTAAGCGGGCGAGGTGTTCAAAATTACGGACACACTCTTAACCCCCTTATTCATAAACGTTTACTAAAGTTAACAAGCCGATAATAATCGTTGGTCTCTTTCCATCATACCAATACGTCGGAAAGGGACAAACGATTATTATCGGCTTGTCAACTCTAGTAAACGTTTATGAATAAGGCGGTTATTCTCTTAACAATAAAGTCGCGTCAAGGTCATTTTGAACACCGCGCCCGCAAACAACTTCTGAGAGCTTACCGCGAACCACGTTCGACATGTTGCCTCTCTATCGCACTTGTAAATTTGTCCGTAAGGTTGACAGGGAGGCAACACTACGAACGTGGTTCACGGTAGGCCCTCTGCAGCTGACTGCACCATAAGGGCCACCCCACATTTAGCGTCTTTCGAGCGTCGGTGTCTACAACTCTATGGCCGCTGCTCGACGCAACTGCGCAGCGACGTCATTTTCCATAGCGCTGACCAGACGCCGACGCTCGAAAGACGCTAAATGTGGGGTGGCCCTTATAAACAAAGTGGATTTTAGAGATAATGCGCATGAACTGTAGAGGGCAGCACATATGAAATTAGAAAATTAATTGTAACTACTAATTGGTCTAATTGTGGTTGTCTGGAAGATCGTTTTTTTAGCGATAAGACTGCCTGTTGTTTACCTCTACTTCTGTTGCTGTTTTCTTTCTGTATTGTTTTTTTATTGAGAATGTGCAATAAAAGAGTAGGTTTTCGTATTGTTTTTCAAAACGTAGCCATGAAAAGAATTAAAATGTATTAAGTATGATCTAATAATTGATAACTCCAAACTATTACGTAAAATGGAGATAAAAAGTAGTTCGTGCAAGTACAGTCGCCATCAGATATATCGGAGCGGCCAAGGTGTTCACAATATCTGAACATGCACTCTAACGCCTTGACAATAGAGGCGTGCTCAGATATTTGTGAGCACCTTGGCCGCTCCGATATATATAATGGCGACTGTAAAACTTATAAACGTTGTATATTTAGATTAATAACTCTTCGATAACTTGTAATGTTATGTTGTATAATATAATACGTAAATTAACGTAACAGGTAAATACTGGTCGTTGTATCTACGAATGTTTAAAATTATAATATCCATATAATCATGTTGAAAGTTATAAAATAATTCAGATTTTTATTTTTGTATTGTTCTAAATTACCGCTAGTTTTTATTAAAACAGTAGGTTTAAGTCTTGAATATAAGTATTTACAGTACATAACATTAGTACATTTCAGAACATAGCTAAGCTACTTATGGTTGTTATAAAGTTTTTTTATACATATATTTTTTCAATATATCGATATTTTGAAGTTAAACCTTGTTTCATTTTATAGATTTTATCTTTATTTAACCTTTTGGACGCCAATGACCGATATATCCGCACCGCAGGTTCAACACCAAAGACCGATTAATCGGTCATAGACCACAAAGCAACATAGACCTACGTGCATATGCATAAAGTTCAATTTCAGTTTTGACACTTGGGTGACGTGGCGTCCGAGTGACAGCTTTTGTGTTTGACTATCGGCGCCGAAAATGTTAAAGTGTGTGAAAGGGCCATAAAAACCAATATCACGTCGAGTCTTTCACTGATATGATGATGAGTGTTCAGGATTATCCTTGTTCAGTCGTCGTAGAAACCCGCATGATAATAAGCGACATCTATTAACGGACAAAAATAAGCTTCTTTTTTTACAATAGGTAGATGTCGCTATCATCGGAGCGCTGGTGGCCTAGCGGTAAGAGCGTGCGACTTGCAATCTGGAGGTCGCGGGTCAAACCCCGGCTCGTACCAATGAGTTTTTCGGAACTTATGTACGAAATATCATTTGATATTTACCAGTCGCACCTGCTTAGGTATTATAGGCGTCAATTGTTAGTTTCCGATTTAGGTCACAAGGTGGCAGATCCTCCAATACGTTCCTTATTTATTGCTCTTGTAAAATCACACTTGATGAGGAAATTACTTATTGGGTTCCAAAAACCTTCAGTACCTATTCTGCTGGCTGTTAGGTATTTCCTAGCACTCCCTAGTACGCCCTATTAGTTAATAATTCTTTCTGATAGGCCATTATGAGGCTTTCATTTTGAACGTTAGCATGCAGTGCGAAATGCACCTAGATATTATTCCAATAGTTTAAAATATGGTGTTCTTGAAATGACTAAAGGCGTACAGATCGTAAAATCAGTCCTTCTTTTCCCGGTTCTAAAGATGTAGCCCTGCAAAGTCGGTCCCATTACTAATAAGTGTTCCGTAAACAAAGTTTTGTACGGAACACTAAAAAGGCAGTGTCGTCCTGCAGAACTTCTCACAAGTCGCACCGTGCTAGCCAGTGTGCGTCGAAGCTGAAATACATACAATAAAACGCACAGGCAAGCAATGTGTGCAAAAAAATCCTCACGTCGCTGTGACACCTGCATAAGGAACCCTAATACCTACATCGCCCTCGAAAAAAAAACTATCCAAGACATTTTATAAGTTTTTATTGAAGCACAAGATGACAAACATTGAAGCATGCATTTAATTTAATGCTTATCTACATAAGAGGGCTTAAAATTATAACATACCTAATGTATTTTGAATAATCATGAAAGAAACTAAGTAAAATAACAAATGTACCTAAGGACAACGCCCCTGAAAATGTAAAATAAATATCATACATATAGACAACAAGAATACATACAGCACAAGGTGCCTAACATTTTTGAATGTCAAAATTTAATCTACCCCTACGCTAAAATAGTGATGGATATCGTTAATTTCCTATAAATTTACAAATCCGTGTTAGTATAGATATATATAACTATCGTATATATGTATTTGAATCGTAATAAAATTTGTTATAAAAATGCATTTTTGTTTCCATATAGTCTACTATTCCTTCACCAATATTTTGAGAACACTTCGGTCTTTTACATAATGAAATGTTTAAATTAAGTACCAGCAACTTACGCACTGATGACAAGTGTTTCAACGAATTTAATATATATTCGCGTCCTAATCGATTCATATAATTTCATTATAATTAATTACAATCCACCACAAATATAAAAGATGAAATGAACAACAAAAAAATACGACGGTCGCTTGTTATGCAACTACCAAGTCATTATTTAGAATATACAATTGTATAACAATGATAATGCAAATCGATCCACATTGACTGTGTAAAAAGCTATTCCGCATCTGAAAAAACGTTAAGTATCATCCTACATTACAAATCATTAAATATAAAACGGTTTAGTTCAAACGACGCAATGGCGACCGACCGACGACACGCAGACGACTGTCGCACGACATCCGTGTGTCGTTAATCTTCATTCTTGATTTTCCGTGGTTGATTCGGGTGACGTGGCGCTTCAGAGGCATTTTGCACACATTGCTGGCGATATCAAACTTGTTATACCGTAATGGAATTATAAATTATGAAAAAAGATAATTTCTGAAATAAATTTTTAATTTTAGTAATATGTATTTGATTATTAGTGTCAGTTATATTCCATTTCGGCATAAATACATAGTGATAAAAATAACGCTCACCGAGTACGAATGTGTTAAGTGATTACATTTCAAAAGTTTCGTTAGAATTTCGTAATACAAGAAACATTGCAACATGACAAGTATTATATCAAACTTTTTTCTATATACTTCATTGCACACAACATTCCATTCCTGTAATAGCTACTATTTTAAGTATACATGGAATAAATTTTACAAAGTTAATTATATTTAATAAAAAAATTATTTTACTCATAGTAGTCACATATGTACTTACACAATACGAATCTTAAAACTTTCTTTCAAACATATTTTCACATGTAAACATTTTGGCAGTTAGTTTCGAAAATAAAAGAAACGTTCGAAATATATAAAACCACAACAGTTAAACTCTGAAGTGTTAGAAAACATAAGGACCGACCTATGATGCATTCGAAATCGGCTCGCCATGAGGTCAACTTTTTGTCGCGACCCTACCATATTTTTATTTATCTATCAACTTTTTGAGACCCTAAAATTATATACAAAGTCATGTTGCAATACTCATACGGTGTATATGTAAAGGTGTGTTCACATAGGTGCTCGGTGCGTATTACCTGTCCCGGGCGCTCCACTTGAGCGGCCGGGCGTGCGCGCCGCTCCGCCGCCGTGGAAAGCAAACACCAAGTCACCAATAAGGCACGTATATTTCAACAAGGTGTAAATATAAAATTAAAATCTTTGGCGTCATATGGTTTCTATCGGCCCGTCTTCGCAAAAAACCAAGGTAAAATATCCATATCTCTTTGAAACGAACTCGAAGCTGATACTTTATCTTGCTTATTGCGATTCGCTATAATATGCCTTTGATTACACCGTAAGCGCTTTCCGACTATGGTATAAAACGTGTATTCAGGCAAAATGTACCATTATATCAATTTTGAAATTCAATAAAAGGCATTGCCGTGTCTTACCGATAAAAACAGTACCTTTTGCTTAAGAGCGCCACCAATATGTTATTTAGCTGTAAATTTACTTCAGGAAGACAAAGCGCGTCAAATCTGCTTCTACCGCCACAGATTCGATTTTACAATCAATAATTTGTACTTGTCTTGCATTTCAGCGTTCGCGAGAGAGGTAATTTCATGAATCAGTCTATTCGTCAATGATCAATCAAATTTGAAAACTATTCTGGCTTTGAATTTACGTCTTATTTGATAAAAAATCGAACCTCAACACATTCAAGACATCTATGCAGATATTTTCTCATTACTGAATATGGCTAATTACCGTTATTTTATAACAAACACGAATCGAATAATTACAATTTAAAGTAAAATATATCAACAAAATATCACCATTACGAAATCAAATTTCAATATATACAAGTCACAGTAAGTTCAGAAATTCTTACCAAATAAGACGGTTACACCATAGTCGGAAAATCCGCCACGTCCCCCGAATCAGTTCCACTGGAAATATCCCGATTTCCATCTGCGGCGCTGTCAAGGCTCCCCTTTAGCTGGCTCGAAAATGTCCTCACTTTTTGACTCTTCTGTAGACTCAATTCTATTCTCTGTGTCTGTAGATTCTATTCTGTTCTCTGTTTCTTTCTGTTCTGGTGCTATTGAGAAGCTAGTGTCTACTGCGTCATTTGCGTCGTATAAGTCTGGCGTTTCTGTAGCTTCACTCACTGGTGCCGTTTCTTCAATTTTTCTCGTTTCTTCTCTCGGTTCCTCTATTGGAGCTTCTACCCTTTCTTCATAATTTTCTCGAGTCTCTTCCTTGTTTGCAGGTTCAGATGCTTGATGACTATCATCAAAGCTTCGAGACTCAGGGGCTTCCTCATATTGTTTTGTCTCTATTTCTACTGGTCGTTCTCTCTCCTCATGGGTATCTATTGTACTTTCGGTTTCCATTGGCGCAGGCTCACTCTCTGGTTCTCTAGCTTCCACTTTTTGATTACTTGCTGGTTCTTTAGTTTCCACATTTTGTTCCTGATTAGAATGAATATCCATTTGTTCAGGTTGCTCCGTGCTAACATCTTTAGGGGCTTCTGTATCTTTAGGAGCCTCCGCGGCCTCCGAAGAAGTCTCACCGTCCTTCGATTCTTCCGCGGCGCCCCATCTAGATTTCCTGTCTTTCTGCCGATCGGCACGCGAGCGCTCCTCCCTCTTAGGCCGGTCGCGGTCACTCTTGTCACGGTCACTGCGGTCACGGTCACTACGGTCCCGGTCGCGATCGTTCCTGTCGTCAAAGTTCCTCCTCCTGTCGTTCCTGTTCCTGTCGAACCTGTCCTCGTGGTCCTTGTCCCGGAAGCGATCCCGCCGGCGGTCGTCCCAGTCGTTTCTGCGATCGTTCCAGTCGCGATCGCCGCGCTCGCGGTCCCCGTTCCAGCCCCGGTCGTTGAACTCTCGGTCCTCGAAGCGTCTGTTGTTGAAGAATTCCGGCGGACCGTCAAACGGAGGTTCGCCGTCGAACGGGCCGTCGAATGGACGCGGGCCGTCGAACGGGCGCGGACCGTCGAAAGGCGGCCTCGGGCCGTCGAAAGGAGGCCTGTTACCGTCGAAGGGCGGGCGCGGGCCGTCAAATGGCGGCCGGGGGCCGTCGAACCTCGGGCCGTCAAACGGCGGGCGCGGGCCGTCGAACGGAGGCCGGCCGCCGTCGAACGGGGGCCGGGCGGGGCCGTCGAAGGGCATGCGGTTGAAGGGCGGGCGCTCGAAGCGCGGGCCGGGGCCGGGGCCGGGGCCGGGGAAGCCGGGCGGGGGCGGGGGCGGGGGGCCCAGGCCGTTGTACCGCGCCCCGAACGGCGGGCCCTGGCCCGGGGGGCCGCCAGCTCCGCCCGGACCGCCCTCCATCCATGGACCTGAAAAGTTAAGTACGATTGTGAGAAACACGACAAGCTTGTTGTAAAGCCGTGAGGTTTATTGACCAGTAGTAACAAACTGCACAAAGTAACATTTACCCAATCGACTCCTGACGCCACCGTGTCTTATCAGTTATTGTATTCGAAATTAATTTCTAATGGTAAAGCCAAAGGTAAAAGGATCTTAGAGTGCTATCAGACATAAGTAGAGAGTATACGTATTAATAAAGCCGTATCGTACCTCTTACAGACTGTCGGGGCCCTCGCATTCTCGGATCTGAAAACCATTTAGCGACAATTAGACTCGACTCTATTCAATGTGTAAGGGAGAGAAATATATCTACACTAGACGTATCTATAATAACTAAATGTGAAGCGAAAATGCGTTCAATGATAACTTTTTTCAGGAACTCCTTTCGAGACTTTAAGATTGAATATATTTCGAAACTGGTTCACTTCCGGATATCTGACTAATTCTGAAAGTGTAAGTTTTTATTCTTCAATTTAAACATATTACAATGATATATGTCAGAAACTAATCTAGAACCGATGGTAGTTTCTGACTTAGGTAGTTACTTTCGGACGTAGTTACGTACGGTACATACATTTAGCACAACAAAGTAACGAAAATATGTTTATCTGCACCTATTAATTTTCAATAATAACCGCATTGTAATTGCATTTCGTTCATGGAGAAAATAAGATGCTCAAGTCTTGTATGTGTAAGCCTGTGTCTTGTGTGTGTATTTTGTCTATAACTAACATGAAGGTTTAAGTTCCGTTTTGTTAGTGTGTATTAGTGACATGTCAGATTTGTTATTGGCCCCTTCATAGTAATAAGCCACTCCATAGTAAGGCAGAAAGAAACAAGGCAATAGATTATAACCCATATTGTAATTGCATATCGTTCAAGGAGAAAATAAGATGCTCAATGCCTTGTATGTGTAAGCATATTTTATCTATAACTAAAATGAAGGTTTAAGTTCGTTTTGTTAGGCCCTGTTAGGGTGTATTGGTGGCGTGTCAGATGTGTCTTGGCTCCAATCAGATTTCAGATCAGATTGCTATAGTTATTGGCCCCTACATATACTTCGTTTTTTTTAGCATTAGAAATTAGGTAAACAATCTTGATGTGTCTTTTAATTGAAAAACACATTTTAAAAATAAGTTACTGCAAATATGTAACAATTATGAATCTAATACGATCATTTATTTTCTTCTGCATTCATAAGGAATAGTTTTTGATTTTTAAAAAGCGTTTTTCAATAAAAAGACATGTCAAGATCGCTTACCTTCTTGCAAGTTCTTTCTAATGCTAAAAAAAACGAACTATAGTAATAGGCCACTCCATAGTAAGGCAGAAACGAGGCAATGGAAGTCTTATTGCTAAGAGTGGCCAATTACTATGGAGGGGCCAATAAATAAGTCAACCTACTATGTTATGTAGGAGTGCGTATAGAAATTGATTGGACCAAATAGTGCCGCGAGGAATCAGAAACTGTTGTTGTATGTTTGTGTTGTTTGGTCTTAGAAACAGCGAGATAGGGCGATCTTTGAGATAGGTCTAATAAACAAAAGGACGAAATCTTTAATTCTATTCATTTGCGCAATAAAAAGGACCGTTCGTTTTCATGCATTTTACTGGCCTTGTATCCCTTTTTTAAACGGTTTTATTTAGCTTGACCCCGTATCTTCTTTGTACATATATGTGCTTCAAATCTTGCAATCGAATTTTCGACCACTTCTACTTAACCGATTTCGATGAAATTTGGCATCCGTATCAGGTCCCCGTGACAATGACTTTTTATAATATTTTCAACCTTGGATCTTCAAATCCTGATGCTGCAGAGATACTGCTTACCTTAACCGAGAGTATTACAGACTTGCTAGGTTAACTATATTATTGTTGCTATAAAACAAATTCTTAGTGACTTATTAGTGACCTCCAACTCTTCAGTTCTGATGCTGCACGGTTACCGCCTGCCTTAACCAACAGGATTGATACAGTTCTGATTCTAGAATAGGATTTTAAGTATTGGGCAAGAGCATTTCATAATGACCTCCAACTCCTCAGTCGTGATGATGGAAGGTACCTGCCTGCCGTAACCGACAGGTTAGAGTATATGCCACTATTAAAGTAGTGCTCTAAGTTTTAAGTAGAGGTGTTTACGTTTCATAATGACCTCTATTTATCAGTCCTGATGCTGCAGGGTTACTGCCTGCTTTACCGGCAGGGATTGCGAAAATTCTAATTTTAAAGTAGGATTTAAAGTATTGAGCAGGGGCACTTGCATTTAAAAATGAACTCCAACTCCTCAATCGTGATGATGCAAGGTTATTGCATGCCTGCCATAACCGACCGGTTGGAGAATGTGTCAATTTTAAAATTTTAAAGTAGTGCTCTATGATTTAGGTAGAGGCATTTACGTATAATATTGTCCTCCCAAATCATCAGTTCTGATGCTGCAGGGTTACTGCCTGCCTTAACCACCTAGATTAATAAAGTTCTGATTTCAAAGTAGGATTTAAAGTATTGGACAGGAGCACTTGCATTTAATAATACCACCAACTCCTCAATCGTGATGATGCAAGGTTACTGCCTATCGTAATCGACCGGTTGGCGAATGTGTCAATTTTAAAGTAGTGCTCATTGTTTTAAGTAGAGGCATTTACGTTTCATATTGTCCTCCCAACTCATCAGTTCCTTCTAATGCTGCAGGGTTACTGCCTGCAGTGTTGGCCGTAATGGTTAATTCTAATTAACAATTAATCAATTGCATTAACCATTAATTCCGCAATTAATCAATTGCATTACGCATCAATTTAATTAAAGTTAGTTAGAATTGAATCTTGAGACATTTAATTACATTGATTGTCAATCTAATTGCCTATTTAATGGCATTAAAGTTTCAAAAAATTAATTAGAATTACTCTCAATTGCATTAACGTTTAATGGAATTAAATATTTTTTTCATAAACTAATAATTAATGTTAATTTTGCTTGAAACTATTAAATGGGAATACACTCATTATTGGTGTATTTTTATTTGTCCCTGTCATATGTGAGTTGGAGACAAATGGGAAACGGGGACAAATGGGATTTATTCATTTATATGAAGCGCTTATTCCATCTGCTCCAGGCGGGAACAAACGGGAAAATATCGGATAATGATGTGTTCCCATTTGTCCCCACACCAATAAAGTGGGGAAAAATGGGAATAATTTATATGCAAACTGCACATATATTTCCTATATGTTCCCCGTGGGGACAAATGGGAATACACCCATTATTGTTAGTTATAATGGGTGCTCATAAAATAAATAAAATAAATAAAATAAATAAAATAAATAAAATAAATAAAATAAATAAAATAAATAAAATAAATAAAATAAATAAAATAAATAAAATAAATAAAATAAATAAAATAAATAAAATAAATAAAATAAATAAAATAAATAAAATAAATAAAATAAATAAAATAAATAAAATAAATAAAATAAATAAAATAAATAAAATAAATAAAATAAATAAAATAAATAAAATAAATAAAATAAATAAAATAAATAAAATAAATAAAATAAATAAAATAAATAAAATAAATAAAATAAATAAAATAAATAAAATAAATAAAATAAATAAAATAAATCCTATCCGTCATCGTCGTAACTCTCACATACTTTCTTTTCTTTATTCTATACTTTTTAATCCTGCAACTCCCCGCTATCTCAAGGAACGTTTCCCTTATGTAAATTCTCTTAGATCCTCTCAAAATTTGCTCCTATCTGTGCCATCTTCCTCTTCCAAATTCTATAATTGCTCATTTACTTTTCGGGCCATTCGACTATGGAACTCCCTCCCTGTCGAGTTAAGACGTTCTCAATCTATTACCTCCTTCAAATCAAACCTTAAGAAATACTACCTTTCCCTACCTTAGTTTTTCATTTTTATAATATTGACACTGTTGTTTCTTTATTTAATATATACTTTTTATGTATGTCTATGTATGTTTATGGTTATACGTATTTAAGTATGTTTATCTATAGTAATATTTTGTATTGTTAAGTTATATTCAATTCGACTTTTCATATTTTTTTCTTTGCGCCACCTACCGTATATTCTAATTCTTATGTCTCCGATACCCAAAGGTTGTCTGGAAGAGATCGCTCTTAAGCGATAAGACCGCCTGTTGTTACCTCTACTGTCTTTGTTTATGTTATTGTCAATTTATTGTAAACTACGTGTATGTGAGGTGTGCAATAAAGAGTATTGTATTGTATTGTATAAATAAAATAAATAAAATAAATAAAATAAATAAAATAAATAAAATAAATAAAATAAATAAAATAAATAAAATAAATAAAATAAATAAAATAAATAAAATAAATAAAATAAATAAAATAAATAAAATAAATAAAATAAATAAAATAAATAAAATAAATAAAATAAATAAAATGAATAAAATGAATAAAATGAATAAAATGAATAAAATGAATAAAATGAATAAAATGAATAAAATGAATAAAATGAATAAAATGAATAAAATGAATAAAATGAATAAAATGAATAAAATGAATAAAATGAATAAAATGAATAAAATAAATAAAATAAATAAAATAAATAAAATAAATAAAATAAATAAAATAAATAAAATAAATAAAATAAATAAAATAAATAAAATAAATAAAATAAATAAAATAAATAAAATAAATAAAATAAATAAAATAAATAAAATAAATAAAATAAATAAAATAAATAAAATAAATAAAATAAATAAAATAAATAAAATAAATAAAATAAATAAAATAAATAAAATAAATAAAATAAATAAAATAAATAAAATAAATAAAATAAATTGATTAAATTAAATAAATCTTGGACGTCTTTATAAAATTACGATATTTATTCTTGTTAATTGTTAATTATCAATCACATGTTTAATTTTCATTAAAAATTGTTTTAGTTTTTAATGGTTTGTAAAGCAATAACCATTAATTCTTTTTAATTGTTAGTGGTTCGTAATAAATTAACATTAATGCAAATTGATGTTCAATGCAATTGATAATTAATTTTCCTTCAATGGTTAATGGCTAATGGCAATTAACCTTTTCAATGGTTAATTTTTAATGGTCAATTGCATTAACGTTCGGCCAACACTGACTGCCTGCCTTAACCACCAAGATTAATTAAGTCCTGATTTCAAAGTAGGATTTCCAGTATTAGGCAGTAAGGGCATTAATTAGCATTTAAAAATTACCTCCAACTCCTCAGTCGTGATGATGCAAGGTGTGGCCTGCCCACACTATAGATATAACTATAGGTATAGGTATAAATATGCGAAGTCCCAAGTAATAATCATTTTAGTATGAGGGCGCCGAAGAAAATTAAGTTCCGTGTTTTAGGACTAACCTTCTAGACGCTTCGCCTTCGACGTTACGCGGTGCTTGGCTTTCGGCCTTCGCATTCAGACACTTATACATAATACTATAGTTCCGTAACGTGTTTGTCACTCATACTATAGTTCTGTGTATTAACCTCCCAGACGCTTCAAGCCTCCAGACACTTGTACTATTGTTCTCTGTTTGAGCACTAACCTGCCGAACGCTTCGGGTCTTCGGCCCTACGCGGAGCTCGGCCTTCGGCCCTCGCGATTAAGACACTTGAACCATTGTTCTCTGTTCGAACCTGCCGGACGCTTCGGACCTACGGCCCTACGCGGAGCTCGGCCTTCGGCCTTCGCAATTAAGACACTTGAACCATTGTTCTCTGCTCGAACCTGCCGGACGTCCGGTACTACGGCCCTACGCGGAGCTCGGCCTTCGCAATTAAGATACTTGAACCATTGTTCTCTGTTCGAACCTGCCGGACGCTTCGGACCTACGGCCCTACGCGGAGCTCGGCCTTCGGCCTTCGCAATTAAGATACTTGAACCATTGTTCTCTGTTCGAGCACTAACCTGCCGGACGCTTCGAACCTACGGCTCTACGCGGAGCTCGGCCTTCGGCCTTCGCAATTAAGACACTTGAACCATTGTTCTCTGTTCGAACCTGCCGGACGCTTCGGACCTACGGCCCTACGCGGAGCTCGGCCTTCGGCCTTCGCAATTAAGACACTTGAACCATTGTTCTCTGCTCGAACCTGCCGGACGTTCGGGCCTACGGCCCTACGCGGAGGTCGGCCTTCGGCCTTTGCAATTAAGATACTTGAACCATTGTTCTCTGTTCGAGCACTAACCTGCCGGACGCTTCGGACCTACGGCCCTACGCGGAGCTCGGCCTTCGGCCTTCGCAATGCAGACACTTGAACCATTGTTCTCTGTTCGAACCTGCCGGACGTTCGGGCCTACGGCCCTACGCGGAGGTCGGCCTTCGGCCTTTGCAATTAAGATACTTGAACCATTGTTCTCTGTTCGAGCACTAACCTGCCGGACGCTTCGGACCTACGGCCCTACGCGGAGCTCGGCCTTCGGCCTTCGCAATTAAGACACTTGAACTATTGTTCTCTGTTCGAGCACTAACCTGCCGGACGCTTCGGGCCTTCGGCCCTACGCGGAGCTCGGCCTTCGCAATTAAGACACTTGAACCATTGTTCTCTGCTCGAACCTACCGGACGTTCGGCCCTACGCGGAGCTCGGCCTTCGCAATTAAGACACTTGAACCATTGTTCTCTGTTCGAACCTGCCGGACGCTTTGGACCTACGGCCCTACGCCGAGCTCGGCCTTCAGCCTTCGCAATTAAGACAGTTAAACCATTGTTCTCTGCTCGAACCTGCCGGACGTTCGGACCTACGGCCCTATGCGGAGCTCGGCCTTCGGCCTTCGCAATTAAGACACTTGAACCATTGTTCTCTGTTCGAGCACTAACCTGCCGGACGCTTCGGGCCTTCGGCCCTACGCGGAGCTCGGCCTTCGGCCTTCGCAATTAAGATACTTGAACCATTGTTCTCTGTTCGAGCACTAACCTGCCGGACGCTTCGGGCCTTCGGCCCTACGCGGAGCTCGGCCTTCGGCCTTCGCAATTAAGATACTCGAACCATTGTTCTCTGTTCGAACCTGCCGGACGCTTCGGGCCTTCGGCTCTACGCGGAGCTCGGCCTTCGGCCTTCGCAATTAAGACACTTGAACCATTGTTCTCTGTTCGAGCACTAACCTGCCGGACGCTTCGGGCCTTCGGCCCTACGCGGAGCTCGGCCTTCGGCCTTCGCAATTAAGATACTTGAACCATTGTTCTCTATTTGAGCACTAACGGGCCGGACGCTTCGGGCCTTCGGCCCTACGCATAGCTCGGCCTTCGGCCTTCGCAATTAAGACACTTGAACCATTGTTCTCTGTTCGAGCACTAACCTGCCGGACGCTTCGGGCTCTCAACTAAAAACTTAAAAATAAAATTAAGGTAAAAAAGTTTTAAGTTAAACGGTTTTATTTTAATCAGAAAGTGTACCAAAAACTAGAAAATAAAAATTATTATACTTATCGGAGTTCTACATATGTACTACCTATGTTTCTTTTCTGGGCAGTATTCATGCAAGACGTGTAGCAAAATGTAGTTTTCTCGAGTCTGATTCTAAACGCCACTTTTCGACACCATGTCAGTGGATTAAGTATTAATCGGAATTTTTTCTGAGACTAAAATAAAAACGTGGGGCGTTAGTATTTAAAAATGTTGAGTAAGATCTAAAAAAGTAAAAATATACAATGAAATGTGGAGCTTTCCGAGGTAGGTATGACATAGGTGAAATTGTGTTATAATGATTTCTAGTCATGTTTACTAATATTTCTTTTCCAAATATATGAATGTATTATATTTCTCAACGTATTTTTATTCTAACGCCCCACGTTTTTATTTTAGTCTCAGAAAAAATTCCGATTAATACTTAATCCACTGACATGGTGTCGAAAAGTGGCGTTTAGAATCAGACTCGAGAAAACTACATTTTGCTACACGTCTTGCATGAATACTGCCCAGAAAAGAAACATAGGTAGTACATATGTAGAACTCCGATAAGTATAATAATTTTTATTTTCTAGTTTTTGGTACACTTTCTGATTAAAATAAAACCGTTTAACTTAAAACTTTTTTACCTTAATTTTATTAATAAATTAAAGAAGTTTAGAAAGGCTACTGAAAAATCCTGGTCAGGGCACCAAAATGTAACACCTCCCTTTCGGAACTCATTTAAATCGAATGTACTGATCAATTCATTACACCCCAAAATTCTCTAAGAACTGATAGCCTAGTCAGTGGATGAAATTAAAAAACACCTATGGTTAAGAGAATTTGTGTACATGGAAACTTGAATAAACGCTGTAATTTTTTTCTAGTCTTCAAAATCGACTGAGGCGGATATGGTGGCCGTGATTATCATCATGACAGAGTAACAATGACCTGGCCTATCTCTAGTTATCCCGACGCTAAAAAGTGACTATAGCTCTACGTGGATAAAAACGCCCATTTTATGCCCGCTGGAAGTTACTAAGAAAAAGTTAACTAAACTAAAAGTTACTAAGAAAAGATATCTCCAATCTCGTGTTGTATTCGAGTGTGTATGTGTGTTTACCGGGCCTGAAGGGCGGCGCGTGCGGTCCCGCGGGGTGGCGCCAGTCGTCGGCCGCGTCGCCCTCTGCGCACACGATATTCGTGTTATGTACGACTCACATCAAAATATTGGTTGGATTGGAACGCGTCTTGCGGGTCAAAGAAATTTGAACCTTCAGTTTATTATTTTAAGTTTCGTATTTAAAGTTTTTTTTACCGTAGTAAGACGCATTCCAGTTAAAATATTTGATGTGATTTGTACATTAGTTGTTGTTTTAAAATATCGTTACTAAAATCACCGGTAATAGCAACTAGAACCATTCACAGAAAAGTATCTACCGAGCTGGTTTTGCAGTATAAAAACGTAGATACTGCATAATTAAAAAGAGACCAAACAACAATATGCCATTTTAATATTAGAGTTGTAATCTCAGTATCTACTTTTTTAACCATCTGAAGTTTCATTCGATGTGTTTGCCTCTTTTTAAAATGCGAGACCTATATTTCGACGTTTAATTGTATATAACAACATAAATGAATTGAACATTACATCAACCGTAAAATCTAATCAGTACCAAATGTACACCTAGCTGCAAAAGTGCATGGACACTTTATGATGAATTTTGCAGCTCGCTGTACCAACGTAAAAATGTATGTACAGTACGGTACAAAAACAAATCCAAACTCACCACCATCCATTACTGGCCGTGGCATTCGATCCAGTGGCGGCCGTTCAACCCTGTTTTCTTCTAGACCTGCACAAAAAAATACATGGTTTATAAAACAAGATAAACATACAGTACCGGCCAAAAATATATCACGTTAAGGTTATTTACAGGAAACCTTTTTAGGATTCCTAGTTAACTACGGAATCTAGGTTTACTTCCTTGACTAGGTATGTCTGTTACCTGATTTAGTTGAGTTCGAGTCTATAGAAAGGATATAGGATAGTTTTTATCCCAAAAATCGTGAAAAGCGGGGTGGAAGTGGGATAATTTTATTGACGCCTGATTTACACTTTATCTAGGTGTTCTTGTCCCTCAAATAAGTAAGTTTGTATGGAGAAACAATCAAAAGCAGATTGGATAAAAAATTTGCTACCCAAATTACTAATTCCACGCAGTCGAAGTCGCGGGCAAAAACAGTGGGGAGAGGAGACACTCCTGACTTCGGGCAAACTCGGCTCCGTTCGCCTCAGCATTGCTCCAAGCAATTATTAGGGTTGACACAACTTGAAGTCCCTTTGCATGCACGACCACAGATAATTACTTGAATTTTGACAACCCTAAATAGTCGAAAGAGATAGTGCCATAAGTTAGAAAGGGATATCATTATTCGACCCTGAATCGCAGTCAAACTTCGGTTTTGTAGGAAGTTTCCTTTCTGTACTGTAGTACTATTACTTATTCTGTGGCAAAAGCTAGTTCGTTTTTTTGAGCATTAGAAAGAACTCCGCAGAAGCAAGCGTGCAGTTTTTATCAGGCTCGTTAATTGTTAATAATTATTAAATTATCTAATGTAGCATGGTCAATACATGTAATTTACTTCAAATTGTTACCGCTAAAAGTGCCAGATTTAGAACCACAAGCGAACTTCTGCGAAGTTCTTTCTAATGCTAAAAAAAACGGACTATAGTAAGCAAATAAATAAAAACTAGTTACCCATGTTATCCTGTTGTTGAGGCTGTGGGAATTCGTCGCGTTTGCCGTTGGCCATCTCCCACAACCGTTCTTGCAGCGACTTTTCCCCTCCCGCCCCTGCCTCGCGCGGGGACTTCGAGCGGCTTCGTTCTCTACGACATGCAAACACGCTTATTATTACAAGAGGCATAAGGTCCACCGATGTACAGAGTTAACAGTGTAGGTGATGGTACATTATATTCATTCATCATACTGCAGTGATGATCAATCATAGGCTAAGTCGAAGGTCATCGGTATTAACCTTTTGGACGCCAATGACGGATTCGGTCACAAACCACAGAGCAACATAGACCTACGTGCATACAGTTCAATTTCAGTTTTGACACTTCGGTGACGTGGCGTCCGCGTGACAGCTTTTGTGTTTGACACGGCGTCGAAATGGTTAAAAAATAAAGTAAGGATAAGGACACAAGGCGGTTGTCGCGGTCCCAGTACCGGTCACGGTCACGATATCTCTACAAACGTTTTCATTACTGTAACTCACCTATTATTATTATCCCTCGGCGCGTTAAACCGGTCCCGGTTCTCGCGGTCCCGGTCCCGGTCGCGGTCGCGCCGGTCCCGCCCGCCGCGCTCACGGTCACGGTCGCGGTCACGATCGCCTCGGTCCCTGTTGACAGGGTTGATTATTAATTTTCAGGATATTTTTTCCTTATATTTTATGAAGTCATCAGTACACCTTGGCTCACTGATGGACTATAAAAAATATTTCATTCTACATTACATTACGCTGTGTAATACTAAGACAATAGATTATTACAGAGAGGCGAAATATAAATAAATAAATTGTCACGCAAACTAGCGGTAACCAATACTTACCTATCACGATCTCGTCCGCCTCTTTCCCTGTCCCTATTGCCCCGATCCCGGTCCCTCCGGTCCCGGTCCCCTCGGTCCCGGCGATCCCGGTCGCGATCCCGGCGGTCCCGGTCCCGCTTGTCGTCCTGTTTGTCTTCCGTGTTGGCCGCTGTGGGGGGAGGCTCGGAGAGGTTGAATGTGGGGGGAGGTTCGGAGGAGTTGAAACCGGGCGGTGGTTTTGAAAGTAGAGCTTGAAGCTGTTGGGCAAAGGAATATATTATTAGAAGGAAACTTCGAATATAGAAACTTCAATGTATGATAGGAAGGTATACGCAAATAAAATAAATTAAAAGATTTGAAATTTGTTGTTTTTTTCTTATATTCTTGTTCAAATACTGAACAATTTTTTTTTTATAAAGGTTACTAAAAGTTCGCGGGTTCAAACCCCGGCTCGTACCAATGAGTTTTTCGGAACTTATGTACGAAATATCATATTTTGATATTTACCAGTCGCTTTTCGGTGAAGGAAAACATCGTGAGGAAACCGGACTAATCCCAATAAAGCCTAGTTTACCCTCTGGGTTGGAAGGTCAGATGGCAGTCGCTTTCGTAAAAACTAGTGCCTACGTCAAATCATGGGATTAGTTGTCAAGCGGACCCCAGGCTCTCATGAGCCGTGGCGAAATGCCGGGATAACGCGAGGAAGAAGAAGAAAAGTTACTAAAATGTAATATTTGAAGTACCTATTCTTGACATCCGCATCATGTGAGCTATTAAATATCCGCATCCGCGTCATGTCAAAAAATTTGCATCCTCAACATCCCTGATCTGGTATATAAAAATAGCTTAAGTGGCTAGTTAGGTATAAACAGCTATAGTATGAATAATCTCAGGTGATTTTTTCGGGCTCGAACCCTAATCTGTTAAACAAAAGATATTGTTTCCTTTATGCAGTGGTTACAATGCTTACTGCTAATAGCCCCGACGTAAGTAACGGGGACAAACCCATTTAAAAAGCAAATTTACCATTCTAATAATATGGTTCAAATTCTTGAATCAGCCCATTCGGAGATAACACGTTTTTGTTATCTCAAAAAACAAGACCACCCTAATTGTTCTCTGAACAAGTGTCATATGAATTTGAACCTTAATACTATCACGATAGTTGCTTTTAAACGACATGGTTGCTTTGGCACGAGCTGTAGACCGTTCTTAAAACAAACAAAGGCTTTTGTTTAACGGATTAGCACCCGAACTCGAAAAAATCATCTGAGATAATTCATACTATAGTCTAGTAGCTCACCTGGTCTGACAGTGGCTGGGGTTGTTCGCTGGGCACGTCCTCGTTATGCTCCTCCGTGTCCAGGTCCATCGCGTCGTCAGTTCTCGTCACCTCCGACACCCTTTGCTGCACATGGATATATTATATCATTAGTAAGTGATTATTAATACATAGGTCACTAGATAAGTTTGCAATAGACAATTATTCAGAAACAAAGAAGTGGTTATCACATATACTTTTATAAACGATATTTCCATAGACAATATTTGCCACTCCAGCTCAAAAGATTATTAAATTCTGATCGCTTCACTATTAAAAAGTACAGTATGTAACAGTCTAACAGTGTTTGCCGAACGTTAATTGCAACTAACCATTAACTATTAAGAGCAGAGAAGATGGCCGATGGGGTCGAAAAGTGCTCGAATGGAGACCACGGACTAGCAAGCGCAGCGTAGGACGTCCACCCACAAGATGGACAGACGACCTTGTTAAGGTCGCCGGAAGACGCTGGATGCGGGTCGCTTCCAACCGGCACGTATGGAGATCCAAGGGGGAGGCCTATGTTCAGCAGTGGACGTCTTATGGCTGAGATGATGATGATGATTAACTATTATAAATTGAACCGTAAACCGCTACAGTTTACGGTGCAATTTATAATGGTTAATGGCCAATAATATAATGGTTAACTGCATTAACGTTTCGGCCAACACTGGTACATATGTAATGCGGTAAAACTAATACTTGAGTGAACAATAACATCAGTGTCTCTGTTTGGCCCTATGGTTGACTGGTAGACTGCCATTTGGCATTATAAAGGTATAACCTTTAGCCGCCCAGAGACCTATAAAAAGGTCTCCTGTTCCATTCTAATTTGAACTTTGTGTTGACAAAATAAAATTTCATTTTGCTTGGCAAGGTTTGGCGTATGGGCGGCTAGAGGATAAGATAAATAAATAACTAGATGTGTGTATTATAGTGACCTGCATCTGCTGGTGCTGCGGCGGCGCGTGGTGCAGCGGCACGCCGCCCACCAGCCCGCCCACGGCCAGCAGCCCGCCCAGGAAGCCCGGCAGCGCCGCCATGCCTGCCACCACATCACATTACAAACTGTAGCCGGTCAAACTTTGTCAGTAGAAAAAGGCGACAAATTCAAATTTTCTATGGGTCGATAACCCTTCGCGCCTACACTTTTAGGGTTCCATAGTTCCGTACCCAAAGGGTAAAAACCGGGCAAGTGCGAGTCGGACTCGCGCACGAAGGGTTCCGTACCATAATGCAAAAAAAAAACAAAAAAAAGCAAAAAAAAAAAACGGTCACCCATCCAAGTACTGACCACTCCCGACGTTGCTTAACTTTGGTCAAAAATCACGTTTATTTTATGGGAGCCCCATTTAAAGCTTTATTTTATTCTGTTTTTAGTATTTGTTGTTATAGCGGCAACAGAAATACATCATCTGTGAAAATTTCAACTGTCTAGCTATCACGGTTCGTAAGATACAGCCTGGTGACAGACGGACGGACGGACAGCGAAGTCTTAGTAATAGGGTCCCGTTTTACCCTTTGGGTACGGAACCCTAAAAACGGGACCCTATCACTAAGGGTCGGTTGCACCAAACTGTTCGTATCGTTAAAGAGTTCGCTAAATTTGTATGTATGGAAAGTTTCATAGTGGCGCGCGGCGGGGCGCGCCGGCTGACGTTGATCAGTCTGTCAAATGTGGTTGGTGCAACTGGCCCTAAGACACCACTGTCTGTCTGTTTGTCACCAGGCTGTATCTCATGATATAGCCTGGTGACAAATAGACTCCTGTTATAGCTAGGCAGTTGACATTTTCACAGATGATATATTTCTCTTGCCGCTATAACAACAAATACTATAAACAAAATAAAATAAACATTTAATTGGGGCTCCCATTCAACAAACGTAATTTTTTTGCCGTATTTTGCGTAATGGTACGAAACACTTCGTGCGCGAGTTCTACTCGTAGGTATTTGGCCAGTTTTTTCTACTGACGGAAATGGCTTTGACAGATTGTATATCGAAATTTACAGACGATATCAATAAACGCCGGAATATCTGTGTAGGAAACAGACCCCATTATCAATTGGCCTGATGACAGTAACAAAGAATCATGGAAATAATGGTTTCAAAGAAACGTAAGTATATGTTAATATGATTCTAAAATATGGCCCAATCTCAGTATAAACTGAAGGATTATTAATATATTCAATAAAATAAAAGTGCGTAATTCTCCAATCGGCCATTTTGATTGAAATACCAATCAGAGGCGACGTAAGAGTTGACGTCATCAATGCATGACATATTTCTTAGAGCAACATAGACAACCTCATTGACTGTAATCCATTACGTACTCGCCAAAGAGTTTGGAAGTTCAAAAAAAATATTGTTTCGCCACTAAACATTTATTACGTCCAAAAAATATTATTACACGATATAAAGTAAATATTTATTTGATATTATATAAATAAAATGCTAAATAATACGATATTTCCCCAAAAAACTTTTTTAATTATTTGGCTGAACGGAACTATCATTGCCATGTTGGTTGTCGTAACTAGAAAAAATTAAAAATTAAAAAGTAAATCCGGCGCTCGGTGATTTTCACTCAAAATTTACATGTATCTAAATAATTCATCTTAAATTGCAACCGTGTGAGAGTCTTTGTATAAAATGACTTATTGTGAACAATTTTTGTGATGTATTTATCATCCCTAACCGTAATATTTGGTGCTGAATTAACAATATCATTCGGATTCAAGGGAAATTCGTAACTGTAAGTATGTAAGCAATGTCTACCACCATAATTTATGACGTCACAAATGGCGTGCGAGGCGTTTTCGCGCGAGGTTTAAACTGGCTATAATAAAATGCAATTATTTATGTTAAATCTTATGAGTATAGCTGAAATATTGTGTTTTTCGGAACCAATACAAGTGTACCGACAATATTAAAAGGGATTTCAAAATTTGTCATCAGGCCAATTTATCAATATCAAGTGACAAGCAGTTTTCACTAATTGCAAGCATACGAGTAATTGAACAAAAACTTAATTTTGTTGCCACTACGGTTCGGTTTGGTTTATGATAGTAATTAATGAGTTTTGGCTGTCAGCTCACGAATCTTCAATAAATGTCGTTTTCAAGAAAAAGGTACCATACTTTCGCTTGGCATAGAGATTCTCTGTTATTCTTACAAGAAATATATTCTTACAATGTGACGTTTTGAAGAAAAAGGTACCACTTTGTCGCATACCATAAGGACGAAATGTGCTTGTATACATTTCGTCCTTATGGTATGCGACAAAGTGGTACCTTTTTCTTCAAAACGTCACATTTATGAAGTTAATACTGACCCGGTTGTGGCATAGATGGCATGGATTGTATGGGCTGCGGCGGCATTCCAGGGAACCTCAAGAGTGCGCTGGTCGGCGGCATACCCGCCTCAGGCTGCATACCTGCCAAATATATACTCATCTTTAATATATTACTAATTTTAATGAATATATGCAATGAATTCCGTGATAAAAGTTTTCTTTGCCGATGGGTAGGCCGGATATCGGGTATCCGGCCAAACAACTATCCGTTGCATCTCTATAATTAATATCATTAGTAGGCGCAGCAGGTCTTCTGGTGGTCCTGAGTATGAATGCAGAGGGCATCGCTGAATTATATGCTCCATAGTCTGGACTTCTTCGCCACACTCGCACATTGCAGTCTTTCCACTCCCATTTATGCAGAAGGTAATTGCAGCGACCGTGACCCGTTCTCAGTCTATTTAAGCGGCACCACAATCTCCGAGGAAGGTTGAAACCTAACGGTTTAGAAGTCGGGCCCACCCGACGCAATTGCGTGGCTAAACGCACTGAATATTGACATTTAATTTAATTTTTAATTGTAATGTAATTTATATTCCGTGACATTTATATAACTGCCTATTTTTGCATAAGCCATACGATTAAATAATAAATTAAGAGCGCTCTTACAAGAAAAGTCGAAATAATGCAAAATTGATGATACTAGTCGACGAAATTCAGGACTTTGTGCTCCTTATTAGAAACAATGAGTACTTGTTCCAGTAAAAGCGTCTTCTTATCTTTTTAAATATCGTTGTAAATATTAGAAAAAGGACTTATTAAATAAGTAATGATTTTTTTTCTGATGGTCGTTTCCGAAAAACCGCGTGAAGCACTGAACGGCAAGCTTTTATTTGGAAATGTTGAGAAGTTTTCTCTGCTAAACCTGGCTATTTTGTATTACTAATACCCTGTACTTTAAGCATATCAAACGATATTTTTCCTACATACCTTTGAGAAAGAGAAAATCAAAGTAAAACGAACTCAATTTTCTCTCCGAAACAAGTGTCAATTTCTACGAAAATCTACTTAATATCGAAGTCATTTTCATACTCAAGCAATCTGCAACGTTTGCTTATACTGTTGGTATACATTAGTGTTTATGAAATTCTACTATAATTTTTTGGCAATTTTTTGAAAACTACTCTATATTACCGATGACGCGCGCTCACCAGCTCAGTGCCGCGGCAGAGCTTGTACAGGCAGGACGTGTGTCGGTCGGCTCCGCACATTTTCAACGGCGACGACGAGGTTTTTTATCATTGTGTGCGGCGGGCGCCGTGTAAAACGCTATACTGTGTGCGTGTAAACCGCAACGAGAGACTTTGATCCTAGCACTGTTTTTATAGTATTATAATTTATAATGGTACAGTTTAATAAACTACCGGACAGGATTAAAAATATTTGGAACGACCTGACATTCTATATGTATTTATTTGACTCAAGATAGTACTCAGAGTGTGATGATGGAGCCGGAAGGTGGTCACCGGTACCAATCAACCATGCAACTAAACCACTTAGTGTTTAGGCTCGTTTTATTCGTCTCAACAAGATCTTTGACACAAGATAGTACTCAGGGTCTGATGATGGAGCCGGAAGGTGATCACCGGTACCAATCAACCATGCAACTAAACCACTTCGTGTTTGGGCTCGTTTGATTCGGCTCAACAAGGTCTTTGACTAAGATAGTACTCAGGGTCTGATGATGGAGCCGGAAAGTGGTCACCAGTACCAATCAACCATGCAACTAAACCACTTCGTGTTTGGGCTCGTTTGATTCGGCTCAACAAGATCTTTGACTTAAGATAGTACTCAGGGTCTGATGATGGAGCCGGAAGGTGGTCACCAGTACCAATCAACCATGCAACTAAACCACTTCGTGTTTAGGCTCGTTTTATTCGTCTCAACAAGATCTTTGACACAAGATAGTACTCAGGGTCTGATGATGGAGCTGGAAGGTGGTCACCGGTACCAATCAACCATGCAACTAAACCACTTCGTGTTTGGGCACGTTTGATTCGGCTCAACAAGATCTAGTAGTAGTAGTAGTAATCACTTTATTGTACACAACACAGGTCACACAGATCAGATCAACACAGGTCAGATCTTTGACTCAGGGTCTGATGATGGAGCCGGAAGGTGGTCACCAGTACCAGTCAACCATGCAACTAAACCACTTCGTGTTTGGGCTCGTTTGATTCGTCACAACAAGATCTTTGACACAAGATAGTACTCAGGGTATGATGATGGAGCCGAAAGGTGGTCACCGGTGCCAATCAACCATGCAACTAAACCACTTCGTGTTTGGGCTCGTTTGATTCGGCTCAACAAGATCTTTGACTTAAGATAGTACTCAGGGTCTGATGATGGAGCCGGAAGGTGGTCACCAGTACCAATCAACCATGCAACTAAACCACTTCGTGTTTAGGCTCGTTTGATTCGGCTCAACAAGATCTTTGACTTAAGATAGTACTCAGGGTCTGATGATGGAGCCGGAATTTGGTCACCGGTACTAATCAACCATGCAACTAAACCATTTCGTGTTTGGGCTCGTTTGATTCGTCTCAACAAGATCTTTGACACAAGATGGTACTCAGGGTCTGATGATGGAGCCGGAAGGTGGTCACCGGTACTAATCAACCATGCAACTAAACCAATTCGTGTTTGGGCTCGTTTGATTCGTCTCAACAAGATCTTTGACACAAGATAGTACTCAGGGTCTGATGATGGAGCTGGAAGGTGGTCACCGGTACCAATCAACCATGCAACTAAACCACTTCGTGTTTGGGCTCGTTTGATTAGTCTCAACAAGATCTTTGACACTGAAGATACACAAGGTTTGATTATGGAACTGAAAGGTGGCCATGGGTACCAGTCTATCATGTAACTGAACTACTTCGTGTTTAGGCACGTTTTATTCATCTCAACAAGATCTTTGACACAAGAAAGTACTCAGGATCTGATGATGGAGCTCGAAGGTGGCGACGGGTACCTGTCTATCACATAACTGAACCACTTCGTGTTTGGGCTCCGTGTTTGGGCTTCGTGTTTGGTTTATCACCTAGTGTCAAAGATCTTGTTGAGACGAATCAAACGAGCCTAAACATGAAGTGGTTTAGTTGCATGGTTGATTGGTACCGGTGACCACCTTCCGGCTCCATCATCAGACTCTGAGTATCACCTAGTGTCAAAGATCTTGTTGAGACTAGTCAAACGAGCCTAAACATGAAGTGGTTTAGTTGCATGGTTGATTGGTACCGGTAACCAACTTCCAGCTCCATCATCAGACTCTGAGTATCACCTATATAGTGTCAAAGATCTTGTTGAGATGAATAAAACGAGCCTAAACACGATGTGGTTTAGTTGTATGGTTGATTGGTAATGGTGACCACCTTCCAGCTCCATCATCAGACCCTGAGTACTGTCTTGTGTCAAAGATCTTGTTGAGACGAATCAAACGAGCCCAAACACGAAATTGTTTAGTTACATGAGAGACTGGTACCCGTGACCACCTTCCAGCTCCATCATCAGACCCTGTGTATCTTCAGTGTCAAAGATCTTGTTTAGACGAATCAAACGAGCCCAAACACGAAGTGGTTTAGTTACATGATAGACTGGTACCCGTGGCCACCTTCCAGCTCCATCATCAGACCCTGTGTATCTTCAGTTTCTTGTAACTTGTTTCTTGTAAATAAGCGAGTACCTATAATTTCTTTCGAGTAATATACGTTCATAAGTACGAGTATGGGGCTATTCATAAATTACGTCGTTTCAAATGGGAGGAGGGGGGGAGGGGGTCATGGACATCGGATGATGGTAGCATGACGTAGGAGGAAACAGAGTCATCCGAAGCATGATTTTTGGATGATTTGAGGGATGGGGGAGTCAAAAATAGACGACGTAATTTATGAACAGCCCCTATGTACATTTGCACTGCATTTAGTATTTTCGTACTTACCAAATAACAGTTTTAGGACTTTATAAGTTAAGTACAGTTAGTGTTGTTATGGTTGATTTCAATATGCTTCGCGAAGGATCAAGAATGTTTAATCCATCATTGTAGTGCGAGTGTGGTAGAAGGGATCGGAATACTGAGCTCGCACGGCCTGCCGCAGCGCGTAAAATACCTAAACTCGCTCAACCCCGAAATGTAATAGCACTCTTAATATCATTAGTATTAAATATGTACTAACCGGGCACTTGCTGTGGCATGTTCGGCGGCCGCAGGCCGGGGGGCATGCCCGGCGGCATGCCGGGCGGCAGGCCCGGACCCATGCTGCGAAATAAAACTTTCATCAGGTCCTATAAAACATGTATAGTAGATTGTTAACCAAGGGTGGAAAGTGAACCATTTCAACCAAGATATTTCGCCAATAGTTCGAGGGTGAGATGGTTACTTTTACCCGAGTTAAACACTCTACTTTTCATTTCGACTATGAGGAAAGTTAAACACGAGAAATGTAGGTTTATTATTGATAAGTATAATTCTTTAGAACAAATTATTAACAGATATATAAGTAAACCACATAACTATAAGTCACTCGAATCACTTGAAAATGTAAACGGCGCCAATTTCAGTCATGCGGAAGCTGATATGAGAGCTTATAATATGGCATATATTGCTGTTAGCCGTTGCTCGAAGTAAAAATTTTAAAAAAATTACTTTCCACCCCAGGGTGGAAAATGCAATTTTCCACCCGGTTATCAGCTTATCAAAGGTAAACATTCCGAACAGGAGAGATGAAAAATTACTTTCCACCCTAGGGTGGGAAATGAAATTATCCACCCGCCTATCAGCCTATGAAAGGTGAACTTTCCGAACAGGAGAGATGAAAAATAATTTGTATTGTCGTGAGTTGACTTAACTCGAGTTCCACAGACGCGCTTTCGCTAAATCAAAATTCAATCCTAAATTTAAAACCTCAAAGTTGCTTTTTGTGTGATAATTTCAGACCCCTCGGACTCTAGAGAGCAATGCATATAAAAAGGTTGTCAAACTGTAACGTTTGTTATTCCAGACATTACAATCAAAATTATGAAATCTTAATATTATTTCAGGCATAGATATCAAAGAATATAATACTCACTAGAATAGATATACACTACTACCATACACTAACACCATCATGATCATCGTCTCCTAGCTGTTTTCCGCCACAGCCACTGCGTTCTACTGCTAAGGGGGTCGCTGATTCGCTCTTGAATAACTGTTGTTGCGACAAAACTATACGAAAAACATCACTTCATCTAGTAACAGGAGTAGTGTAGTATTAAAAACATACCCAGGTGGTGGTAACTGCAACGCCGACATGCCTGGCATTGCGCCAGGCATTGCATTGGGCATGGCATTCTGCATCGCATTGGGCATGGCATTTTGCATCGCATTGGGCATGGCATTCTGCATCGCATTGGGCATGGCATTCTGCATCGCGTTAGGCATGGCATTTTGCAAAGGATTGGGCATCGCGTTGGGCATGGCATTGGGCATGGGGGGCATGCCGGCCGCGCCGGGGATGCCCATGGGCATCATGCCGACCATGCCGTCCATTAGGGTCTTGGGTAGAATCTGTGGACAAATTATTAAAATTAATTTATGGCAATATAAAGCTGCGAGGAACAGATTGTGCGCGTTGCAGGGTGTGATTTACGCCATTAACTGACTGCCTTAACGCCAATAAGCAGGTATTCCGTTCACGCATGCTCCTTTAGGGTGGGGTAGCGCATACTATCTTGTGGCCTAACTTAAATGGAAAAAAATATTTTTTGTATGTTTCTATTGACATCCCCCACGTTACATGGCGACCCTGCCACTGTAATGGCCCAGTTACCCTGGGCGGCAGCCACGGCGGCAGCGTCTCTTCATCAACAGCGCCGCCGTCCTCCAGCGCGTCGAGCGACAGCGCGCCGAGCACCCAGCGCTGGTGCAGCGCGGCCCACGGCAGGTAGGACACGCCGAGCTCGGCCTCCCAGTAGTCCTTCCACTCCCGGCCCTTCACGCCCTTGCCTGGAGCCCAAGCCACCTGGAAAAAAGGATGATAAATACCTGGTTGTCTTAGGTATTTATTTGTATGGGAAATTTCATACTTCAGTTTGACGTTAATCAGTCTGTTAAATGTGGTAACTTAAAGCTTTTATTCTAAAGTATCTGGGGACAAGTAATAAACAGAAGACTGAAGAAAGATGGCCTGACAAAATCATAGTTTCATCATGTCCGTATGTCAAATATTTGATAGTATTTGGAACATCGGTGTATTTTGTGAGCCGCTACTAACAATAAGTTTAGAAGTCAAAATTTGTCCTGTTAATGGTTTTTTTGGCTGTGTCCTCTGTTTGCGATCATCACTCAAAAATCTCAAGTCCTCTTTAATAACTTATAAATATAACTCACAGCAATTTCTTTAGAGTGCAGCTTATGTTTGTTAAGGGTAGTTAACGCCTTGTGCGCGTCGCGGCGCCGCTCCATGACTACGAAGGCGCAGCCGCGCGGCCCGACCACATCTATGGAGACTACACCACCAATGGCGCCGAATAGGTCTGACAGTTCTTCTTGCGTTGCGAGTTTTGATAAGTGGCCCACCCATAGTGTTGTGCTGCATACTGTAACGATAATTCCGTGTTAATGTGCGTCTAGATAAAAAAAAACCGGCCAAGTGCGAGTCGGACTCGCGTTCCAAGGATTCCGTACATAAGTTAGACTCACGCTTGACTGCACACTTCTAATAGGTTTTCCTGTCATCTATAGGTAAAGTACTATTTTGTGTATTGTTTTTTCAAAATTTTAGGCCCCATAGTTTCAGAGATAAAGAGGGGGGGGGGGTGGTCGGACAGACAGACATACGCACGAGTGATCCTATAAGGGTTCCGTTTTTTCTTTTTGAAGTACGGAACCCTAATATCCACATGAAATGAGCCGTGTCGATGAAAAGTCGCCGCGCAAAGAAGCTTGACCTCTGTAGAGGGACGTAGTTTCCTAGCGAGTAGGCTCGCGGCTCACCTACTCGAGACCATAATAGACTAGGAATCTTCTAGACCGAGTTTAGAGCAATTATTTCATGTAACCGATGATGCCAAAAATGCGGGGGTGTGCAGAACGAGGTGAGCGAAGTCCCGTGCCGTGATTGGTCCGTTCAAAATACGGACGTCACACAAAAACACTTTCGACTCGAACATGGAGTAAAATTACCGTATGCGTGGCAGAGGGGGTAGCGCGACTATGCTCAGTCTGGAGGATGTTTTGTCTGTGCTCGAGACCTACTCGCAAAATTAACACAAGCAAACCTTTGACAAACAGACACATTGGATATGCACAATACGTATTAAATTTACCATACAAATACAATCAGTTTACAACATGGAACACCGAATTTGCGATCCATATCAAAATTGTAAAGCCCCGTCTCCATATCGCCCAAGAAACCAAAAAGAAGAGGCTTAAGAAACCAAATAATTTAATAACAATTGTGGCCGGATTGTTAACAGCTTGGGAAAAAAGAGTAGAAATTAAAAAGTGGCAACACTGTACTGTCGTCCCGTTTTCTTATATATATTGGTTTGAAAGGGATGACACCACAGTGTTGCCATTGCCACTTTTTAATTTCTACTCTTTTTTGCTAAGCTGTATATAATCTATTTTAATTTCATTAAAAATATCTCTGGTTAATACAAGATAAAGTTATAATCATTTTAAATAACTTACCACTTAGGTTCTCCTTCTTAATCGGTGGTAACCCTTTCTTCTCTCGTTCCCTCTGTTTCTCCTTGTCAGCTTCCCTTTCTTTGTGACTCTTATTATCCTTATTTCTATCTCTGTCACGATCCCGATCTCTGAAAGTAAGTATATTTATTCTTATCCATAATAATGTGTATCAAATCGGATCCCTTTGTTTGACATAATTATTAAGAATATGAATAAGAATAATATTTATTTCAAATAACCTTGTTGACAATATATATATACACGGTTCGCCTAGTTTCAGAGATATTATTAATTAAAAAAAAAACAAGTTTTTATTGTTACATAGTGTAAAAGGCCTTTTTGATGGTGATGTTGCTGCTATGGGACGTAGTCTAAATATCGTTATTGTTAGATGTCAAAAAGTGACAAGTAACACTTTGCAAAAAGTAGGTTCTACGAAAAAAAAATGTAAAACTCCATTTTAAGTGACAAGTTTACCAATAACATTTATTTTTTATGTACAAATACATTAAAAAAATTGAAAAAAAAAAACAAATTTTATTTTTTATTTTTTGCGAAATTGACCAAAACTCATATTACATTTTTTACTTCTTTTGACCTCAGAAATGCGTGGTTAAAATTATTCGGTTTCCTCATGTTACACCGTGTATATATCCTATGTATTGAAAGTCATAATGTAATGATTGTCAGATTAGCATTAGTTATAATTCTGAAACCGTCTACTTTTTAAGATTTTTCTTCATATTGCGCGGCAAACTATCGAACATTGGCTCGCGAGGCAGCCGCGCGCTATGGATACCAGGTTGGCTCGCGAGCCAACTCGATCTTATCGTGTTAGCTCGCGAGCCAATATTCGATAGTTTGCCGCGCAATATGGAGACAGGCCTTAAGATTATCCTATAGATAGGTTAGGTTTATGGCAATCTTGTAAAGTTACGCGTTTCTGAGAAAAACCAAATTATGACTAACGAAAATTCGGAGAAACAATACATTGTGACTTAAAACTTTATGGGAAACAACCCGAAGCAAATTTGTTCTTAGCACCGACAAGGTCGATTTAAAAGTTCAAGTGCTAAAACAATTTTTTTTATAACAAAATACACCGTGTTTTTTTTTATTTCCGTTAATTTCAAGGGTGCATTCAAGCTGAGCTTAAATCAAGTAACTTTCTCAAAGACACCGATATTCTAATTAACTCCATTTCGGAGATAATCAATAATTTATTTTTTTCATATAAGGCCTCTACAAGCGTGTACACTTGACTTAGGGCCGGTTTACATATTGATTAGTGTTTAGAATGAGTTCATACATTTGCTACTAAACTTAAGCACAATCTCGGTCGATCGATGTACGAAATGACATTGATATGTCACAGATTTCAATTGTTTGGTTGAGTTAAATGTAATGCACGTGTTACAACAACGCTATATGCTACATTTAATTACTTTTTAAACTTAATTTTGTATTAAAAAATTAACAATTTTTTTTTATTATCTATGCCATGTAGTTCTCTTAAACGTACTTAACCATACCTCGAAGTTAACGGAATTCAATAAAAACACAGTGTATATTCGGTTGTATTATTAGAGACCGTGCACGTTGGAGTGGAGGGTTTGGCACGAGCAGTAATTTCTATCCTTGTCTCACCTGTCCCGTTCCCGGTCGCGGTCCTTGTCCCGCCGCCGCCGCGGCGAGCGACTCGAGCGCGAGCGAGACCGACTGCGGCGGCGCCGCCCGCGGGAGCGAGAGCGCGAGCGGTGTCTCCGCCGCGGGGACGGACTCCTGGCACAAACACAATCACAGATTATAATTACGAAACTCTTCCTGTCTCCTAATTTTTTTAATGACATAGATTCGTCTAATTTCTACAGGTTTTTGCATGAGAGGGGTCTCGACTCTCGATCCCCGCTCCGGGTCGTTCCTAGCGCAGTGGTTATCTATCGCGATTCAACGCGGCTAGCGTGATGGGCACCTTTTCGCCGGGAACGATGTGCGGGGTGGGTTGTTCAAGTAGGTAGTTAGTATACTTAGTATATGTTAGTTTAGTTTTACTTATAGTTATAGTATAGGCTTGTATTGTAAATTGTAACTTATTAAAGAAGTATTAATAAGTTATAGTTAAACATGGTAGTTGTTGATTTTGCTTCTATATCCTCCTGAGTCCCCGAAGCCCTTATACATCAAACATCAACATTTATTCAGCAAATAGGCCACAAGGGCACTTTTACACGTCAACAATTCAACATTGAATTTACATAAAAGCAAAAATAATAACATCAACAATTTTATAAAATAAAACTAACAATTCAATCTAACATATTACAATTACTAAGAGATGTATATGTATATTATGGTCTCTTAGGCCCACTTGCACCATTATACTAACCCGGGATTAAGCGGTTAAACCGTTAACCTAGTGTCAAATTGTACTGGTAACCATGGTAACGCCAAGTTTAACCGGTTAACCCCGGGTTAGTGGAATGGTGCATGTGGGCCTTAATGTGTTATAAAGGATTAATTCCATAAAAATTTGAATTGAAATGGAATATAAGAAGGTTCCAAATTCAAAACTGCAATAATGACACGGGGGACTCAGATGGATATGTACAATACTATTATATTTCAACAATAAGTGATATAAACTGACCTGGAGTCATTAGCGTCTGGTATTTCTATAACCTGCGGCCCAGTCTCTACAAACTCAATGTCAGATTCCACCATGTCATCCTTGGACTCGTTCTGTTTCTGCTGTTCTTTGTTCTGAAAAAAAAAAACAGTAATTATCACTACAACTTATAAAACAAAGTCCCCCGCCACCTCTGTCTGTATGTATGTTCGCGATAAACTCAAAAACTACTGAACGGATTTTCATGCAGGTTCCACCTATCAATAGACTGATAGAACAATAGACTGATTCTTGTTGTGTAACCCATATGAAGCCGAGGCCGATACTTGAAATTGAAATTTATGTATTTATTTATTTAAACTTTATTGCACAAGCACAGGAAAAATGTACAAATGGCGGACTTAATGCCTAAAGGCATTCTCTACCAGTCAACCATACCAAATTTCAAATTGTAATTACTTACTAATTTCCTCACAAAAATAAATGTTAAATTTTAAATATGATTTGAAATGATTACTAAAACAAACCCAACTATATCATAAATTTAAAAGTAAGTAAGTCTGTCTGTTAGTTACATACGAGTAACTGCTGAGCCGATTTAGATGTACTTTAGGATGGAGATAGATTGATGCCCGGGGAAGGACATAGGATAGTTTTTATCAAACGAAGTCGCGGGCACAAGCTAGTATTTTATAAATACTTAAGCCTCAAAGAAACCAATTCGAAACCAATTTGGTTTTCTAATAGATATGTATTTTGAAAACTACAATTCACACTAAGGACATGAAAACAAGTATTCAGTTTTTGTATACATACTCACCAAAAATGGTTGGTTTTGATTCTGCTGTAGCTCTGTCATCATTGGCATTAAATTCTGAAAAATAAGAAATTAAGTTAGCATAGGAAAATAGGAAATGTAGAATATTTCGTGAGATTACATACAGTACAGTCACCTGCAATAATATGTTACTCTTCAAAGGCCGCAAAAATATGTGACACGCTCTTATGGCTCTACAAATAAGATCGCGTCAGATATTTTTGCGGCCTTCGTTGTGTTACATATTATTGCAGGTGACTGTACATTGAATTTAATAACATAACAATATTCAAATTAAGTTGAGCTGAATTACACAAGTAAATACCCACAGCCAATTATTTTATAGCTGCAACAGAAATACATCATCTGTGAAAATTGAAACTATCTTGCTATCACGGTTCATGAGATACAGCCTGGTGACATACAGACGGACAGTGGAGTCTTAGTAATAGTCCCGTTTTTACCCTTCGGGTATGGAACCCTAATAAAATACTTACAGGTATCTGCATGCACCGTTTTTACCCTTCCTTCCTTCGGGTATGGTAAAAGGGTCCCGTTTTACCCTTCGGGTACGGAACCCTAAAAATACTTACAGGTATTTGCATTCCAGACATTCCAGTCATGAGTTGCATTTGCGCCTGAAGGCTCTGCAGCTGCCGCATTATCTCAGGATTAGTCAGTATGCTGCAACAACAACACAATTGTGTATTAGAGAGAATATCTGGGAGAACATACAGGGTGTTTGGTACATTTTTGCCAAATTAAAACGGCAGGTAGGTTGAGTCATTTGCTATCTTCTCAGGCCTAGAAATTATTATTTTGGTGCAAAAATTGTTTTTCACTTCTATGACGGTTTTTCGTAAATTTCAAATTTTTACTTGCATAGCAGTAAAAAAAACCATGGCCAATTTTGTTTTTCTAGGCATGAGAAGATAGCAAATGACTCAAGCTATCTGACGTTTTAATTTGGCAAACGATGTACCAAACACCCTGTATAAAAACTGAAAAATGCGTTTTTCCCAGAGATAAGACTAGATCGATTTATCACCCCCGAAAACCCCTATATAGCAAATTTCATCGAAATCGTTAGAGCCGTTTCCGAGATCCCCGAAATATATAAATATACAAGAATTGCGTTTAAGGTGGTTCGCCTAGGTTACTCAAAACTTAACTCTCGCTAGATGGCACCACTTTTGCAAAATTTCAGGTTTTATTTTTTTGTGAAATGGTCATGGTATTTGTATACTTAAAAGTATGTTTCGCGCACTCTTTAAATAAATATTGAACAATTAAAGTAAACATTGAATACTTCATTGTGCAAAAACCACCTTTTTAATTCGACGGAGTGTTGCTGTCACGCTTTTTCCTAGTATTACTCACACATGCAAACAGTGTTTCCGTGATCCTTGTAGTAGACAATTTCACACAACGTAAGTATGTTGCATTGCAATAGCGTAACGGTATGTTCGTGGAAATAACTACGTGCAAGAGGATTGGGGTTCAAGACTGGTGCGAGTAGGTAATTTCTTTTTGTTTCTCCTTTGTGTTATCTTACCTTTAAACGAGCAATTATTATATATATGTTACTGTAAAAGCCCGAAGTACGGCAAAACCTAGGATTTACCGGTAAAACCTAGGTTTTACCGATGCCGATCGGTAAAAGCCCGAAATGTTAAATCTTACTAGTTTACTTCGGGCTTTTACCAACACCGATATGGTAAATCCTAGGTCTTACCACGGCAACCGGTAAAGTTTGAATCATGCACTGATTCTTGAGATTATTAGATGAAAAGTAGGTAGGTTTGGATCTCCCGGTTCTGCTGAAGGTGAAAGAGAACTCTACTAGCCTGCATCGTGGCTAGGCACCCAGGTTTAGGTATAGTTAACTTTAAAACCGAATCTGCAGCTGGCCACTTTATTGAGTAATAGAAACGCGTTCCGTATGTGTTTCGCTTTCCAGATGACCAGGGTGCCTAGCCAAGGTGCCAATGGTTTACGCTCCGTAGCGACTGAAGCGCAGCCGTGTCTGTCGCATTAATATGGCAGAGTGATAGAGAGAGGTATTACCCTAACGTTCGCTACGGAGCGAACGACTGGCATCATGGCTAGGCACCCAGATTTAGGTATAGTTAAGATTACCGCCGAATCTGCAGCTGGCCACTGTATTGAGTAATAGAAAAGCGTTCCGTATGTGTTTCGCTTTCCAGATGACCAGGGTGCCTAGCCAAGATGCCAATGGTGTACGCTCCGTAGCGAACGAAGCGCAACCGTGTCTGTCGCATTAATATGACAGAGTGATAGAGAGAGGTATTACCCTAACGTTCGCTACGGAGCGAACGACTGGCATCTTGGCTAGGCACCCAGATTTAGGTATAGTTAAGTTTACCGCCGAATCTGCAACTGGCCACTGTATTGAGTAATAGAAACGCGTTCCGTATGTGTTTCGCTTTCCAGATGACCAGGGTGCCTAGCCAAGGTGCCAATGGTTTACGCTCCGTAGCGACCGAAGCGCAGCCGTGTCTGTCGCATTAACACATTCAACACCAAGAACCCGACTGTCGGGTACACTGTTCGTAGCGACTACGCGCTACATACGGCGAAACCGTGGCTACGCGCTACGAGCGTAACCCGTAGCACTTAGTGGTAATGAATGTGTTAATATGGCAGAGTGATAGAGACAGGTATTACCCTAACGTTCGCTACGGAGCGAACGACTGGCATCTTGGCTAGGCACACAGATTTAAACGCTTTTTAAAAATCAAAAAACTATTACTTATGAAAGCAGAAGAATATAAATGATCGTATTTGATTTATAATTGTTACATATTTGCCATAACTTATTTTTAAAATGTGTTTTTCAATTAAAAGACACGTCAAGATTGTTTACCTTATTTCTAATGCTAAAAAAAACAAACTATAGTAATAATTGTGTTTTTCATTCATAGACAAAATCCATTATTTTATCCACAGGAAATTTTATATATCTCTTTTTTATTGCAGTGAGGATGTCCTGATTGTAAAAATAAGAGAGATTAGGTAGAGTATAATTTCTAATTTTCTTTGTCAAAAATAAACGAATACGTGTAGCCCATACCATACTTAATCAATCGATTTATGATAATAAGAAAAATTAAATAAAAATAAAAAAACAATACGAAATTTAGATGTAACAAAAATACAAAAAGTTATGTTCCAGCATACAATTGACTGGGGATCGAACCGGGAATCTTCCGTTTGTAAGCAAAAAAGCGACTGTTTGCATAACACGCCATGATAGTTCTTAGCTAAGCTGACGAACTTCGGGTACTTATTCTCGCTTAGGTCAATTAAGTACCTGTCAAACGTCAGTGTCAACAAAATTGCACTAAACATGACGGCACTCCAAATTCGCGCCGTGGTCAGCCCGGCAACGTCGGAAATGGTATGGCAACGTCGCAAATGTATCTGTACACGACATTTGTGACACACACATACGTAAAATTGATGAAAATTTAACTATGATTTTTGCATGATTTCTGTATGAAACATTGTTTTCCTGTTAATTTCGCGCAAACGAATATTCGAAGGAAGATAAATGCGGAAATATTTATGTACTAATAGTGTGTAGTTACTTAATGAGCTTTGATTGAATTTTGTATGAAAATCGAACCACCTTAAAGGTATACAATTTTGAAACTCCACAGTAACATGTAGATTAGTAATCAAGTCTAAAATTCAGTAAGAACAAAAACCAATTTACACATTCAGGGGCCAATTCTTGAATGGTATTATTAGACTAATATTATTAGTCCACGAACTGTCAAATCGTATGGGTTGCCATGACAACACACTAATAATATTAGACTAATATCGTTCGAGAAATGGGCCCCTGAGTATGAGTACATACTTTATTTGTACTCATACTCAGGGGCCCATTTATTGGGCTGAATGAACGCGACAAGCGCTCGACAGCCCGCCTGCTTCCGGCCGGGCGTACATACTCGTACTGTTTTATAATTTCCCTGCAAATTATTTAAATAAAGTGTACAAAAACTGGTGTACCTCCCCAACGGCAACGTCTCAGCGGTCTGCTGCGGCTGGGCGTGTGTCGCGTGCGAGGCGTGCGTGGTGTGCGAGCCGTGCGTGGCGTGCGAGGCGTGCGTGTCGTGCCCGCCGTCGTCATCGCTCTCGTACTCAAAGTCGTTGGAGAGGAGCTTGCGATTGAACTTGACGCCTTGGTTGCCTGACGGTTGGTCCTGGAACTAGGAAAATGTTATTAATGAATTTCTGTGCAAAAGAACTGATGTAGAAAAGTAAAGAATAGTCACAAGGCATTTTTTTTAATAAATGGCTTTTACTCCTTGCCAGTTTTAGCAAGGTGGATTCTGTCAATGTTGAGGTGTAAACGTTTGACTTGTCGGAAGAGAATGTTTGTATAAATTACAAGATAATAGATAAAACTACTAAAAAAATTTGAAAATGCTCAAAACTCAAGCAAAGAGCAACTCTTTACTGTCACTGTTAAAAATATATAAAATTTCCAACAGCAATTGAGGTCCAGTTATCGAAATTGCAAGTAGCTTATAAAAAATAAGCAAGAAAAGGAAGAAGAAGGCAAATTCATATTTTCACCTATAATTATGAGCCCTAACAGAATTCATATGTAAGCTGATCAAACTCACTGAATCACCCATAGGAGAGTTGTCCGGAGGAGTGTGTAGCGGAGCCGGCACTGGGGATATCTTCTTGTCAGAGTTGTGGCTGGTATTCAGGGTTAGACTACTCCCTGAAAATGGTGAAAATAATATGTTTTATTATTAAATGTTGATGTTGTAAACACAATATTACTGGCAAATTATTAATCACAAAAACTGGTAATAGAAAATCAAAGTCAAACATAATTTACTGCAGATTTTGTCTGGAATATATGACATTTTTGTGAGGATTTTGGAGACTCTGTGAACTTTATCTTCAAACCCCAATAGGTCTCTGACCTATGGCCTGTGAGCTTGCCAATTCATAAAAAATGTCAGTGACAGAAGGCAAATTCTTTACATTCCAGCTCACAAGAAAGATGGGGAAGATCAGGTTTTGGTCCTCAGATCATCATCATCAGTTCTGACCTGACAGATTTGGAGAACAATAACTTAACCCATTAATTTTAACAGTTTAAGTACATAAAAATATTAGAGGTTTAACCCAAACATAACCATTCCCTTTATGATATAAAGGTGAGAGATAAATTGCCTGAACAAAAGCAAAGGTCACCATTTCAGCTTCGGCGAAAACTCTTTCATAATATATGTCTCAATGTCCCATCTACAGGTCGCATTTCTCCGATTTTCATGAAATTTTGTGAGCAAGTTCCATAATTATATGGAATTTATTGTGTTGATTTATTATTATTATTTGTATGTCTTTTCCATATCTCGGGACCATGGGGTCCCGGACCTTTGGGAGGCGTACGTGGGGCCGAAGCCAACAGCGCAGAGGCCCTTTAAGACACTTTAATCTAAAAGCAAGGGATACACGTGGCGGATACTATCCCCGAACGCACAATGTGATACATCAAGAGATGGTCCCCGCCAGGTGCAAAGACTATTGCAGTGCAGCACTTTTGTGCTGCGATGGGAACTAAGGTCATGGGCTATAGATTTGAAAGTTGGATGGACTGGATAATGGGCTATGGGAGAGACTAGCGGACACCTGCCGTGACAATCAGTCTCAAAATTGTATAAGACAGGTGGTGACTCGCCAACTCATTGAGTGGGCCCCGCAATGGCCGCACGCACAGTGCGACAACAGGGCAACACTTTGGAGCGGCTGTGAGGTTGTCGAGAGGTGAGTCTGCGGTAGCCAGATCCCGGTAATCCGTTCAAGGGCCGCCGGCGTTATGACATTTTACACTTCCAACCTGGAGCATAGGTCCCGCTCTTGCGACTCCACTCTGGCCAGCCGGTGAAGGCAAGCACAGAGGCGAGGGCCAGATGACAGGGCCCTCTGGAATAGGGGTCCGCGGTGTCGCCACTCACCGTCAGCTCGCCACAAGCTGCCCCCGCGGGGTTATTATTATTATTATTATTTCGTTTTAGACAGGCAGCTGATGCTGGTGCGTCTAAATCATAGTTCACTTAGCACGATTTCACTGTTTAGATAGTTTATCGAGTCTATTTTTAAATTGATTCACACTTGTAGAGTTCACAACTTCTGAGGGTAATTTGTTCCAAGCATTTACTATTCGGTTTGCAATGAAGTTTTTCGCGATATTTGTTTTATGTTTTGTGGTTACTAGTTTAAGGTAGTGTCCTCTTGTGCGCGTGTTTGGGTTTCGAGTGAACAGGTCGCTTAGTTCTGGACAGTCGTAATATCCATGAATGATTTTAAATGTCTCGATCAAGTCGCCACGTTCACGCCTTTTTTGCAGTGTTGTCAAGCCCAGCTTGACTAGTCTTTCCTCGTACGAAAGTGACTTTAGCTGTGTGGGAATTTTAGTAAATCTACGCTGCACTCGCTCGATCATGTCAATATCTTTTTTGAAGTATGGATTCCATATCTGAAAACCATATTCCAGAATTGGTCTTATGTAGGTCTTATATATCTTGAGCATTGTTTCGGTGGTGAGAATACGAAAAGCTCTTCTAATTATGTAGATTATAGAGTTAGCCTTTTTTACCATTTGTGAAATATGGGGTTCCCACTTGAGATCGTCAGACATGATGACTCCTAGGTCTTGTTGGGTCGTGGTTCCTGCTAATTGTACGTTGTTTAAAGTGTAGGGCAACTTGGGGTTTTTCTTGTGCATGTGGAGGACTGTGCATTTTGATTCGTTGAGGTTTATAAGCCAGTCTAGGCACCAGTCCCTAATTCGGTTCAGATCTGCCTGTAGTTTGCTATGGTCTATCATAGGGTTTACAAACAGCTTGGAGTCATCTGCAAAGAAGCTGAAGTTGGATTCGATGGTGGTTTGTAAGTCGGTAACAAATATGCTGAACATGGTCGTTGAGATGACCGATCCCTGTGGGACGCCGCTCCAGACATCAAATTCATCAGAAACACTGTCAGCGATTCGCACTCTAAATTTTCTATCTCTTAGAAACGATTCTATCCATTGTAGAAGTTTTCCTCTTATGCCAAAGTGCTCAAGTTTAGCTAGGAGTCTACGATGAGGCACTCTGTCAAAAGCTTTTTCATAGTCCAGGTATATCACGTCGATTGGTTCTGCATTATCCAGATGGCTAGACCAGACCTTAACACATGCTAGTAGGTTAGTGACAGTGGATCTTCTCTTCATAAAGCCATGTTGTTGGTCGACAATTATGTGATTCCTATCTAGGAATAGCCTTATTTCGTCGTTTATAATAGCCTCCATTAGCTTAACTGCTAGACAGGTTAGACTAATTGGTCTGTAGTTGTTAGGGTTAAGTTTGTCTCCCTTTTTGTAGATAGGTGTCACTAGAGCGTTCCTCCACTTCTGCGGCACGATTGATGTGTGAAATGACTCCTTCATAATATGCGTAAGTGATGGCAAAATAGCTTTACATTTCTTTAGCAAGACTGCTGAGATTCCGTCGGGGCCCATGGAAGTATCTTCACGTAGCTTCTTCAATTTGTTCCAAACTTTATCTTCCGAAATAGTGACGTCACATAAGGATTCCTGGATCCGAGGGCATGCAATAAGAGGTACCGTGTCGTTTGACTCCTTACCATAGTTTGCTTCAAAACGTTTGGCTAGGGCATTCGCAATGTCAACCTCGCTTGTTACTGTCTTGTCCCCATCGTGCATAACACGAGGAACTGAAACTTTTGTGCAAAGTTGTTTTCTAATGTACGCGTAAAACGCCTTGGGTCCGAGATTTACAATCCGGCTTTCATAATCAGTTCTGGATTGCCTAGTTATACTTAGAAGTGTATTATTAAGTGTTCTGTAGTGCTTGTAATCATCTCTGCATCCTGTAAGTACATATTTGTCCCATGCCTTTCGTTTGTCCTGTATTTTTTGTTTTATATTTTTGTCAATCCAAGGTTTCAGTGGTGGTTTACGCGGTGGCCTCGCGTTCGGTGTGTGCTTGTTGGCCACCTCGAGGATGGTGGATTCAAATGCTTCCCATTTGCTGTTAGGTGTATTATGTGTGCTTACTAGATTTAAAAGGTCGCGTTCGTATAAGGCCGAGTCTATACTCTCAGTGTCTGATTTAAAGTAGTTTTTCCTGTTCGATTTTATAATTTTACTTAATGTATTGTTATTTTCTATTTGCATTAACAGTAGTAAAAAATCATGATCGGATTTTCCTACAGGCGGTTGGTGTTCAACAGCTGTAATAAGGTTTTCGTCATTCGTCATGACCAGATCGATGAGGGAGGACCGGTTGCCTTCTCTGTGTCGAGTGGGTTTTTGGACCAATTGATATAGATTGCTTTGTACGAACATTTCCTCAAACATATACTCTCTTCTATTGTCACTATGTTGAATGTTTGCTAATGGCCAGTTTATCTCCCGGTAATTAAAATCTCCAGTAATTATGACGTTACACGATGTTGACGCAGATGATATCTCACTTATTAATATTTTTTCTTCATTTATACAAGAATCTTCTGGTCGATAGATGCATGCAAATAAGAATTTGTATTGGTTTAAAGTTATATCTAACCATAGCGTGTCAATAGACCGCAGAGAAGAGTAGCTGGTATTTACTTTAGCAAGTATTTGCGATCCACATACCCCCTGGGCAACATACACAGCGACACCTCCGCCTCTTCGGTCAGCTCGGTCCTTCCTGTATAGATCATAACCCGGAATACTCACTAAGTTATTGGGTATATTCACATTTAACCATGTTTCAGTCACAGCTATGATTATTGGTTGGGGTTTGCATGTAAGAACACGAGTATGAAATAGGTCAAATTTAGGTTGTAAGGAGCCTAAGTTAGTGTATATAATAGTATTGTCTAAGATAGGTAGAATTGTATTGTTTTGTTTGCATGGTGTTATTGTTGGGTGGCTTGGTTTTTTGATAAAGTTATTATTTTAGGGCAACCGTTAATGAATTTTATTGTAAGGTTTTCCTCTCCTTCTTTGGTGCGTTCCTCTAATTCTGTGCGTAGCATTTTTAGGTACTCTTGTTGTGAGGGTGTTTGGTCCGACCTGATGTTCTTGCCATTGGAGTGCCTGCCTTTGTTTTTAAGAATCTTCAGAGCGTCATATTTGTTGTTAAACATGATTTTGGTTGGTCTCGGTCTGGGTGAACCGTTACCTGGGCGTCCGAGACGCACGACCTTGACCCCGGACATGTTGACCTCCCCGGTTATAGTGGCTACAATTTTTTCACATTCTCGTACATCATGCTGGTTCCTTTCTTCCGGTTGGTTAGAGGAACTTTCCGGTACATTGAAAATAATAACATTTTTGGCCCGTCTTTTGCGCTCAATCAACTCTTGAATGACCTCTTCCCGGCTTGCAATGTCATTGCGCCTTTTCAGATCTTCGACCTGTTTTTGGAGCTGTTGAATCGCCTGCAGAATGTTTGGGAGCTCACGCATAGCTTTCTTGCAGTCCGTGCACAAGAATTGAACCACTCTTTGGATTGTTTTTAGCTCAAACACGCGCACCTCTGTTGGTGAGAGTCCTGCACATTCTTGACATAGTTTGGTCGAACAGGAGTCACAACTAATGACTATACATTTAGCACCACTTGATTTATTACACTTTGAACACTTCATTATTGTTTTTGATATTAATTAAATTATTTTTATTTTATTAAATTTTTTAATTGTTATTAGTGCAAGTTGTGGGTAGGATGATACACTGTTTTAACTTTAAGTACAAATTTTCACTATTTCAGTATTATTTTGCTTGGATAACACTAGTGTTAGAGTATTTCACTATATTTCACAGAAATTCGATGATATTTATCGTAAAAAACACTTTTAACTATTTATTTAAACACAGAGCACAGCAAAAGCTTGCTATCGCGTACGCGCCGAACTACCCTCTCTCGGTGGGTTTAGAAAATTTTCAAAATTGCAGTACAATGAGGTCTGTGAGGTCTACAGCTCACAAGAGCCACTATTATTTTAATTATGTTTTCATGCTCACCATTAGCAGTGTTGTTCTGTTGCTGCTGGATCTCCTGGTGCAGCGGGTGGTTAGGGTCCGCCATATCCATCAGCGGCTGGATCACCTCCGGGCCAAACACATTGTTCTTCTGCCACAGGTTTAGCACTCTGATGATGTTACCCTGGAATTGAGAGAGGAAAGGATAATTGGATGGTGTTTAGCAATAAAATGTCAACTTTAAGCGTAAAGTTTTTGAGTCAACATCTTATTGAAAAATTAATGTGGGTTGACACATTATTGCTTATCATTACCAATTAAATGTTGTTCTTACAATTCCTAACAAGTACATAAATTCTAGAATAACTAAATTAAAGAATTACATTATTAATAAAGTATTAAGTAAGATAGTTTTAATACATCACTACAGTTGGTTCCCAAACGTAAGTATCCATTTTTCTATACAATTAGTAAGGCAACATGGGTACTTAAGTTGGGGAACTGACCATACTCTTAAGACAATTTTTTGAATTATTCTATTTACAATAAGGTAGGCGATAGCATTCTCATTAATTGGAATTAGTACTCCACATCCTCATAAATATAAAAACTCAATTAAATATTAATGAACTCATGACCGTTTTACATGGAGCTTTTAACTTTTTTTTTTGAGCATTTTTATTTTTTACAAGCATTGGCAACTCTGCCATCAGCTCAAATTTCTAGCATAATCAACAATGTCAAGAGTGATAAGTCATAACCTACAATATTTGACACATACCTTATTTTCAGGAGGGCATCTGAACAGGTTCGCGAAGGTCTGCTGCATGTTCTTGGCGAACCGCGGCGCGAACACATCCTTATCCTGCCCGAATTGGTGTCGCGACTGCCGTACTATCGAATCTATCACGTATAAACCAGGCACTTTATATTCTGGCTTGCACTTTTGAATGAACTTTTCAACACTATGTACGACGTGCTTGTAGAACTTTATAGCCTTAATAGCACCCCGTGTGATAGCACTCATCTTTGCCTTCGAGATCGGAGGCTTGTTGTCGTACAACCCGGATAACTGGAAGGAAAATACACAAGTTATAAAGATGCCACGGACCATTACGATATCGCAATGTAACACCGCAAATACCTCCGCGTTGAACGCCTTCACTTCTGGCATATCCATTTTGCTGTATTGCTTCTTTTGTCTAATTAAACTATACTTAATCAATTATACTCCTACAGTTAAAAACTAGCGTTAGGATAATCATTTTCGTGACCAAGTCAACATGCTCAAAATTACAAAATGGCGTGCAGAAGCAAACTGAGCAAACTTGCATAGACAAGATTGTCTATGATTCCTATGCGGTCTCTACGTGACTTGATTTATAAAATGTCAAATAATCCGTAAAATAATACTACTACTTTACTACTTTATATTGTTTTGAATAAGCCTCAAATTTAACATATAAATTAGGCAATCATTTTTGTGATTTTAGACATAAGTCATTTTCCGGTTACCGTTCGGCAGAATGGCCAATAAGCTTAGCCTTCCCATGGCCTACCCAAAAGGAATAAAAAAGTACCTTAAAATGTCAATGTCATGTCAGGACTGTCAGGTTTATAATATTGAGCGTTTTGCTAAGGTTTGGAAATATTTTGGAAAAACAGTGTTATTTTACAATTTTATTTTACAGTAAATCAGTGTTTACTATCAATAAGTATCATATTTTAGCATGGCTGACGAATATGCTGCAGTGAAAAGAGGAAAACTTATTTTAAAAGGCGACAAACCAAAGTAAGTCTCTTACATTTTAAGAAACTTACAGTTGTTTCTAGGGTTGCCAGATGGTCGGGATTTGGCGGGATTTTCCCGATTTTTAGCACGTGTTCCCGATTCCCGACGAAGTGAAAATTGTCCCGAAAAATAGCTTCACGTTACAAAACAATAATTTCATGTTCCGGACTGTCGTCGATCGAGCGAGCGACCGGCGTCGAGCGCGTAGCTGCTAACGTAGTGCCAATAATGTAAAATATCGTTGTTTTTAATACAATTACTTTAATTTTCCCGACACCAGTCCCAAAATCCCGAAAAATTTATATTTTTTCCCGATAATAGCGCCTTTCGATCTGGCAACCCTAGTTGTTTCCATTATTAACCTAATTCATCGCTCTATTAATATGTTTCAGAGCAAAAAAGCGTAAACACAAGAAGAATAAAGATAAATCGGACAGTTCTAAAGTAGATGAAGATTCTATTAAGCACGGGGGATGGTGGAAAGTGGAGAAAATCGAAGATGTAGTCGGTTCCATTTCAATCGAGTTTGGGAACAATGCTTACATTTCGGCGCTTGATAACGGCCTGTTCACGGTTGGAGCGCCTCACGGGGACGGCGAAGGGCCGGCGCCGGAGGAGATATTCACGGCTTTCCCAGCTGGAGAAACGAAGTTTGCCCTCAAGTCTGGTTACGGGAAATATCTGGGAGTGTCGAAGGAGGGAGTGGTGATTGGGAGGTCTGACGCGGTGGGGCCAATGGAGCAATGGGAGCCGGTGTGGCAAGAAGGTCTCTATCATTTATTCAATTTACACCCCCTTATATTCTATGACCATCATGCTTACCATGACGTAAGGAGGAGATAATCTGTCAAAGCATCGTTTTGACAAGCAACAATCTCATAATTTCTAATTATTTTCTATTGTGTCATAGTATTTATATCTCATGTATACAATTTTAGATGGTGAGGATAAAAGCTACACTCTTACTGTCAAGAACTCGCTTTGAGTTAATTGTAAATAATATACCCTCAATAACTATTAGTAAAATTCTAATCCATTTAAACATTCATTCATATTCATTCTAAGGCATTCATTTTTAAGCATGGGTCCTTTTCCCTAATTTAAGTAAGGGTCCTTTTCCCTAATTTATGTCCAGTTCTCAATGTGATATTTGTACTTACCATTTCTTTACAATTAATTTACAGGCAAAACAGCAATCCTCAGCTCCCTAAACAAATTTATGTGTGTGAGCCCGGAGGACGATTCTGTTGTGGCTCGGAACGCAGTAGCGGGAGAGACGGAGTTCTGCAGCATACGCAGCAACAAGACCAAGGAGGTGAACACCGTGGTGCTGCCGGACGAGGAGCAAGGGAACCTTAATGAGGTGGAAGTCAACTATGTGTGAGTTTGTAACTTTTTCTAAGGTCTTTCCAGATCTCATAAAAATCCAACGGGCCTATAACCCTTTATAAGGCATAAGGGTGTCAGGAATTATGCAAAATTGAATCCTATCACTATGAAATAAAGTTCAAAACCAGGTGGAAAATATATTCCCTCTGCCTTATAAAGGCATAAATCCCGGTCTTTTGATAGGCTTGCGTGGGGATATAGATCCAACACAAAGAGGCCCTTTGGAGAGCCTTAATGTCAAGTACAATTTAATTTATTATATATATTTAAAGGGTGGCAAGAGAGAGGAAATACTGGAAGGAGTTGGAGGAGGCCTTTGCCGACAGGCACACTGAACCAAGAGACTTCATATAAACATTCAAAACTAAAAACCAACAATCATGTTCAGAATAAAGGGCTATATAAATAAATAAAAATAAATATATATATAACATTTATTAGAGTTCTATTTGCTGCGATGTTTATTCATATTTTTTCTGTGACCAACCAAGTTACGGGCCCAATATGCATGTACAACTAAAGTATTATTCTGTTTAATTTCAGGAGAAAATTCCAGAAGTTCCAAGATAAAAAACTCAAACTGAACGACGGGTCAGTTTCCGAATTGAAGAAAGCTAAAGCAGAGGGCACATTGCACGAGACGCTGCTTGACAGAAGGAGCAAGATGAAAGCAGATAGATATTGTAAATAATTTAAAAAATATAAGTGTTTAAGAATCATTTTTGTTTTACTGTAATCTATGACATTTTTACACACATACTACTTAACATTTTCCAAAGAAAAAACTTAACAGCGCGATAATCAGGATTATTGTTACATGGACTGGCAAACTGGCACCATCTATATAGCAATATAATTATAACTATATTATATATGTATTTGTATATATTTATATATGTTTATGTCTGTATACTTATTTCTTACGATTGTGTTGTGTTCGTACAGGTACCTAATTGTACCATCATCATCTACTTGTATGTATACCACATATTTTTGCATCGCCTACAACTTATCTGCTTTGCCTAAAGGTTGACTGGTAGAGAATACGGTATCGTCTAGGGTCGTCCCATTCGTTTTTTGCCACGTTCTTAAATTAGTCCTATTCTGCTTTCGTCACCCATTCTACATTCGTCACGTTCGTCGGTGGGCTTTATCATCTTTGGTCATATTTGTTGTTTGCCTTTCTCTTATTCTGACCCATTCCGGTATTCGTCATTATCTTGTTTGGGCATGTTCGATGTTAGTCTATCTCGTTTTCAGTCTCATTCATTATTCGTTATTTTTTCATCGACACGTTCGTTGTTGGTCCCATTCGGTTATCGACAAGTTCTTAATTTGTCTTATTCTGTATTCTGTCATATTCTTCATTCGTCACTTTCGCTGGTAGTCTTTGTCATCTTTGGCCATATTTGTTGATCGTCTTTTTCCCAGTGTGGTTATCAATTTCATCATCCCTTCCCTCCCGTGAGTGTCATAGAAGTCACCCTGAAGAAGGTTGATAGCAGTTACCAACGCTTTAATCAGTCTGAAACTATCTAAGTAGCCATACTACTGTGCCCTGGTTTAAGACCAGGCACGGCACGACGGAGTAAGCCCCGTGTCCCCGTTTTGGACTAATCCCCCCTACATGTGTATTGTTTAGGATACATTTAATTAATATTTTAAGTATAAGGATTATTGTTTATGGAATCAAAACAAAAAACGAGACAAATAGTGAATGGAACGAATATCGAATGGGACGAATATCCAACGGGACGAATATTTAACGGGACAAATGGAGAATGTGTCCAAATTTCAAAAGAGCCTAAATAAGAAAAATACGAAATTAGAATAAGTCCAAAGACGATAGGACGAATAACGAATGAGACTTAAAAAAGAAATTGACTAACATCGAACATGCCCAAAGAAGATGATGACGAATACCGGAATAAGCCGAAATAAGAAAAAGGCAAACAACCAAATATGAAAAAGACCACCGATGAACTTGACGAATATAGAATGGGTGACGAAAGCAGAATAGGACTAATTTAAGAACGTGGCAAAAAACGAATGGGACGACCCTAGACGATACCGAGAATACCTTGCGGCATTAAGTTCGCCTTTTGTACAGTGTGTGTTATGTGCAATAAAGATTAAATAAATAAATATAAGCATGCCCCCAGTAACCAAACAGAGTAACGAGTAACCGTTAAAAAAATTGAAACGAATGCGACGACAGATGGCGTTGCAGCGTTGGGGTGACTTATTTTGTTCAACGTTCGACACAATTAGGATTGTTCATTTTTTTTCAAATGTTCTATTTCGAAAACCATTTCGAGATATAAGGTTTTTAAACAGTTTCCGACATTTGCTGCGATATAATAATTGAGGATTGAAGATATTTCAACAAATATCCTTATGACCTTAGTTTGACCTTCTCCTGGGCTGAATGTAAAGTCATTGCATAATAAAAGTTATCGAACCATAGTAAATAAATCCGTCACTCACGTATTGTCAAAGTTATCATTGTCATCGATTGTCATAACAAAATTTTTCAGTTAAACCGCTGCGCTTGTTTGTTACAATTTGATTTATAATTAATACCTAAACAGTAGATTTCATTGCTTAATAATATATCAAAAACCTTGTTCCTATGTGTGGGAATGATTCACAAAAATAATAGTTCGAATCCACGAAGACCTACGACGTGAAAGATGGTGCCGTGAATTAAACTTGGAATACCTACCTACTTCACGTGTTACACACAGTATTGCTGTGAGAATCACGTTGATGTAAGTATAAAATTAATATTAATTTACTACAATTAATTATTTAAAAGCTCACTTTATTGGTAGGGTCGTGGTATCTATTTATTTTCTGTGGTAATGTAGCCAGAGTATCTAAAGGCAAACCGTTAAACAGAGATGGTGCCTACTAGAAAGAAGGAATATACAAGAATACATAGCCATACTCAAATTTCAGCCTGAAACTGCTTTAATAAGATATAATTTCTAATTTCCAGGTACATGTTGCAGTTCAAGCTGCTGATATCATGGTGGACAAGACTTAATAAAGAGTTGTGAATAATAAAACATGTTTTTGTTTACCTACTTTTTTATTAATTTGGGAAATATGTTATATATGTTTCCAAAAAAAATAGTAACTTTACATTAAATGTATGTTTATCATGTTCTGCGCGAGCATCTGACAATGATGGCTTCTTGTTGACCATCCAGAAGAGAAGTGTATGGTTTGTTATTTACTCTGTTCCCAGGCATTATTTACGGTCGTAAAGTATTACGACGATTAATAATTAATATGACGTTCGTTTCAATACAAAATGCTCAACTTTTTTCTGGGCCCAAGTGGAGTTACATATCTCACAGCTGTATCTAAATAGGAATCACGATGACCTGAAATAATAGGATATAATTAGCAAAATTGGCATGTTCCTAATATAGTAGTATAAGTATGTAGTACAATATCCAAACAATGGTGACAAGCCGGTAGAAAGCACCCACTGGGTGCTAAGCTACCTTTAGCAATGGACGCTTGTAACGATTTTATGAATCCAATCTTCTTACAAATCGAATCAGTTAAAATATATATGATGTAGGTAACTTACATTTGTATTTTTGCTCCCTTGCTTTCAGCCAAGTTATGGTTGGAGTTGGATGCTATATGGATACATACTCCAATAAAACTAAGTTATATTATATAACTTAGGCAGATTTCTGGAATCAGCTTTCTCAAATTTATAGCGTAGGTATTTTGAAATTAATGATTCAAAATAAACGAGTTTTCCATTCCAGACGATTGTTATTTATAGAAACACTTGAAACTGACATTGTCGACAGGTGACATTACAATCAATTGACAATGACAACTATTTTTTTAATGCTTGTTGTTGCTTGTGCATTATCCTAATCAGCCGACGACATGTAATTTACGAGAAGTCGTATCTCATATTTTCAATAAATTATAAATATTCAACCGAGCCACGAATTACTAAATCATTCAAATTGGTATCTTAAATTAGGATTGTTCATTTTTTTTAGACCCCCATTTTTATTTTATTTTCTGAAAATATAGGTTAATTTAAGATACCAATTTGAATGATTTAGTAATTCGTGGCTCGGTTAAATATTTATAATTTATTGAAAATATGAGATACGACTTCTCGTAAATTACATGTCGTCGGCTGATTAGGATAATGCACAAGCAACAACAAGCATTAAAAAAATAGTTGTCATTGTCAATTGATTGTAATGTCACCTGTCGGCAATGTCAGTGTCACGTGTTTCTATAAATAACAATCGTCTGGAATGGAAAACTCGTTTATTTTGAATCATTAATTTCAAAATACCTACGCTATAAATTTGAGAAAGCTGATTCCAGAAATCTGCCTAAGTTATATAATATAAATTAGTTTTATTGGAGTATGTATCCATATAGCATCCAACTCCAACCATAACTTGGCTGAAATCAAGGGAGCAAAAATACAAATGTAAGTTACCTACATCATATATATTTTAACTGATTCGATTTGTAAGAAGATTGGATTCATAAAATCGTTACAAGCGTCCATTGCTAAAGGTAGCTTAGCACCCAGTGGGTGCTTTCTACCGGCTTGTCACCATTGTTTGGATATTGTACTACATACTTATACTACTATATTAGGAACATGCCAATTTTGCTAATTATATCCTATTATTTCAGGTCATCGTGATTCCTATTTAGATACCGCTGTGAGATATGTAACTGCACTTGGGCCCAGAACAAAGTTGAGCATTTTGTATTGAAACGAACGTCATATTAATTATTAATCGTCGTAATACTTTACGACCGTAAATAATGCCTGGGAACAGAGTAAATAACAAACCATACACTTCTCTTCTGGATGGTCAACAAGAAGCCATCATTGTCAGATGCTCGTGCAGAACATGATAAACATACATTGAATGTAAAGTTACAATTTTTTTTGGAAACATATATGTATAACATATTTCCCAAATTAATAAAAAAGTAGGTAAACAAAAACATGTTTTATTATTCACAACTCTTTATTAAGTCTTGTCCACCATGATATCAGCAGCTTGAACTGCAACATGTACCTGGAAATTAGAAATTATATCTTTTTAAAGCAGTTTCAGGCTGAATTTTGAGTATGGCTATGTATTCTTGTATATTCCTTCTTTCTAGTAGGCACCATCTCTGTTTAACGGTTTGCCTTTAGATACTCTGGCTACATTACCACAGAAAATAAATAGATACCACGACCCTACCAATAAAGTGAGCTTTTAAATACTTAATTGTAGTAAATTAATATTAATTTTATACTTACATCGACGTGATTCTCACAGCAATACTGTGTGTAACACGTGGAGTAGGTAGGTATTCCAAGTTTAATTCACGGCACCATCTTTCACGTCGTAGGTCTTCGTGGATTCGAACTATTATTTTTGTGAATCATTCCCACACATAGGAACAAGGTTTTTGATATATTATTAAGCAATGAAATCTACTGTTTAGGTATTAATTATAGATCAAATTGTAACAAACAAGCGCAGCGGTTTAACTGAAAAATTTTGTTATGACAATCGATGACAATGATAACTTTGACAATACGTGAGTGACGGATTTATTTACTATGGTTCGATAACTTTTATTATGCAATGACTTTACATTCAGCCCAGGAGAAGGTCAAACTAAGGTCATAAGGATATTTGTTGAAATATCTTCAATCCTCAATTATTATATCGCAGCAAATGTCGGAAACTGTTTAGAAACCTTATATCTCGAAATGGTTTTCGAAATAGAACATTTGAAAAAAAATGAACAATCCTAATTAACCTATATTTTCAGAAAATAAAATAAAAATGGGGGTCTAAAAAAAATGAACAATCCTAATTGTGTTTTTAACTAAAACTTTGTTATAACCAGAAAATATACGATACATTTAAATATTATATATTTTGCAATTTATTTCTACGCTTAAATTAAAAAAAGGGACGCTTAAACGTATCTTGATTTAACTAAACCAAGGGCCCAACCTTTTCTGTTCTCTTTCACGACGCAGCAACTAGTATCATTTCTCTCTCCTCGCTCTTTTAAAATGCCGTTTGTCAAAAAAGGACAACCATACTGTTGACAAGGTGGACTTCAAATCAAGTGTTGCCTTTCTTGATGCGCCCGGGCTGTGTATGTGTGCGTAAAAGCGTATATGACTGCTCTTTTAGGGATGTAAAAAGTCGATTTTAATCATGTTATATATCGATAAACGCTACACAGCGGAACGAAATAGCGATTAATTGAAGCTTCAATATCTTCGTTAAACATAAACATAATTGAAATGCTAATGGATAATGAATATATTATAATATAATAATATAATTCAATTATTGCGGAACACCTATTTTAGGAGGTATTTATGTATTTTAATTAAATATCTGAACTTTCCCTTGGTTCCCTGCTGGGGCGTGACTATAAAATTGTGATCTGATAACCACAATAAAGAATAAAAGCGTTTTTGGTCATTTTAGGTATCGTTAAGCCTTTGAAGTAAAATTAAAATTGCAAGAAATGTCGATAGTTTATCGATATGACTTTATCGACATGGCTACAGCAACGTGGGCCTCATTGTTAATCGTACACTAAACAAAAGTGGCAACAGTGACAGCTCGCTGAGACACCGTCTATATATATATTATGTCTATGAACTAAACGCATATTTGCATTGTACCTAGAGCAATTGAGAGCAATAACAAAACGTTCGTTTATAGCCACCGTTTGAGTTTTTCTTCCGCTGTGTCTGCTGTTTGATTTTAGAATTAAACACATATTTTAAATAACTTGTCGATTTGTAAAAAAGCAAAAAACAAATTAAAAGTACATTCTGCTTTCACGCTGTTTTTCACCAAATAGCTCTGAGGTGAGAGTGGGTTTCTTTAAGAGAAACCATCATAGTTGTTTTTCTTAGAATCGCATCACCTGACAGTGTAAATTTCAGTTTTCGTGATGTTCTTTATTAATGTAATCTCATTACCTAGTTCTAAGACGTGCTCATTGAGATCGTTGTCCTCCTTTTTTCCTCCACATTGATTTTTTATTTCAGGTTACTATCGACCTGTCAAGAAGACATTTTTCGTCAAGCTGTGCACGCAAAATTCGCAAAATAGGAGACGAAAACCCTTTTAAGTTTTCAAATTTCATATCAAATCTGCCACCAATAGTAAGTTATTTTATCTCTTGTTATAACATTTAAGTCTTATGTAGGCCAAATTGCTTATAATGTTGTTTTGAGATGGATAAATTCATCTATATACATTTTACATTTCGCTTGGAAGGTATTTATGATGTAAACAACATTGAAAATGGTTGATGACGGCAAGAATTATTGTTGAATCATATGTTTAGTTGATAGTTTTAACAATTGAGAGCACCTCGTATTCAAATATAACCTATAAATGCAGTATGAGTATCAGCTGAATTTGTGACAGATACAACAAGGTTCGTGTTTTTTAAAGGACCGTCGCAGTGGGTTATTACGTAGCAAATACTTTTATTATTCATTCTCTATTCACATATTTCTTTATTGAAAATTACTTTAGAAAAAATAATAATAGTCTATTGTTAAATATGTATGGATGGTTGGAATGTGTGGATTAACCTAGGTTGGTATTACACCTGTCCAATTTCTTGGTCCAATGTGAATTTGTGTCTCACATTTTACTTAATGAGAGAGTGAGAAGCAATGACATTGGACCAATAAACTGGACAGGTGGAATACCGTCCTTACGTTCATGCCTCATGATAAGATTAATGGTGTTTTTAAACTGATTACTGTGTTTGTAGGTCAAAATGTTGTGTTACCTAGTATACTAATGACATATTTTCAACAGTGTTTGCCAAATGATTTATCATAGTCATTAATAAAATTATTCTCATTTCTTAGTCATCCTTCAGTTGTTGATCTAGGCTCGGTTAAACACTCTGCACTTGTTTAGAATTAGATATGGGTTGTATATGGAGTTTGCTGAGTATCAACATTTGGCAAATTATTTAGTTCATCTATTTAGCAAAGTTCAGCAAAGTATTTAGTTCATCTATAACATTCTCCACATGTTGAGAGACAGGCAAGAATAATGGAGCAAAATCGTAATAATATTGGTACCCAAGAGGTTGCACACGGACCCAGAGGATACCCCAAACAAGATGGGAGGATGAACTTAAACTCACAGCAGGCCCGAACTGGACGAGTGGCCCACGAGAGACCCCAACGGAAAGAGCTGGAGGAGGCCTTTGCCAAGTGGCACACTAAGCATAGAGACATACTCTAACTCAGAATAAAAGGGCTTAATAGATATAGTTCCTTTATTTAGCATTAGAAAAAAGGTAGTCAATCTTGAGGTGTCTTTTAATTGAAAAACTCATTTTAAAAATAAGTCTCTGCAAATATGTAACACTTATGAATCTAATACGATCATTTATATTCTTCTGCTTTCATAAGTAATAGATTTTTTTAAAGCGTTTTTCAATTAAAGGACATGTCAAGATCGCTTACCTTCTTTGTAGTTCTTTCTAATGCTAAAAAAACGAACTATAGATAGATAACATTCTCCATTTAAAAAGTTTAACCCGTCGAGCGCTCTACTGTCACACGTGTGCTGGTAACTAGTATAGGAATTCCATACTGCGGTAATTCTGAGGCGCTCCACAGGTTAAATTAGCATAGCGGCTTCATAAGCAGGTTACTACCAACTTGGTGGAAACTTATAAGGAATCTTGCACACAGGGTGGTAGAGTGATGCCGCGCTGCAGCAAGCGGACGCGCGGCGCGGTGACGGGTGACGTGGGCGTGCCCGGGGCCACCGCGATCGACGCCCAGCAACATAAGCGCTCACGTAACACCAGGTATCGCCGCCGTGTGCGCTTGACGCTGACTCCCATATGATCTTCTAACCCAGAGAGAAATATTAGTAAGACAAGAGTGCTCACTCCATACATCAGTTTCGCACCAAAAATATTAGTATTTTCACCAGAAAGTCTTATGTTGTTGAGATTGGAGTTTCCGGTCGGTGCTTCATCTATTGTCACTTGAAAGTACTACTGCTGCTACTAAAAGTACTGATAATTCCGCTACTCGATGCTAGATGTCGACTATGAAAATACTAATATATTTGGTACCAAAACTTATGTATGGACTATGGAGTGAGCACTCTTGTCTTACTTATAATTCTCTATGCCCAGAGGCTACATACTAGCCTTTTTTGGGATTAGTCCGGTTTCTTTATGATGTTTTCCTTCACCAAAAAGCAACTGGTAATTAGTATAAGTTCCGAAAAACTCATTGGTACGAGCTGGGGTTTAAACCTGCGACCGCAAGGCTACCAGTGCTCCATGTTTACTACCATTTTTTAGTCAAATTGTATTATTATTCCCTTTCAATAAAACAAGATCCTAACATTTTGAATATTTGTTTCAGTTCACGACGACATTCCAAAGCAGAAGACTCCAGTTTCAGTGCAAAGAAATGTTTAGCATGGTTCAAAGAGTACACCACAGTCTCAGAGCCAGATGTATTAGGTCAGTTCTTATCCATTATTTACTCTCTGTGGTTGTTCCATGACTAAGAATCATGGTCATCGGTGGTGGATGCTCCATACATAGTTATTCCGATCTGCCTCCATTGATGCCTGTTCATCTGTTCATCACGACCGAGAAAAAGTTGGTTGAGGATGGGGCCCCTTTTTACTTGATCGCTCCTAGTTGGAGACCCGGCCTCGTTTGCCCTCGTGTTTCCAACAATAATCAGCTTTTCAAGGCTTTCATCTCCCCACATTATGTGGCCGAAGTAGGACAATATGCGCTGCTGGCAGACATTCTTTACAGTAGTTTAGATTTTAGGGCGTCCCTGCTAGTTACACGATTGCTCGGAGCTAGGGAGCGGGGTAACGAAAAAAAGTATGAGCGTTGCTAACTGGCGCGGACGCGTGCGACGGAACTTACCTACAATGGCACTCGCGCGCGTGCGCCCACCCACGCTACCCCAATTCAGAGCTTAAACTTTCTATAGGTACATGAGGCTGACATGTTCACCTAGAGTGTTCAAAGCCTCAATAAAAATTAGATTTAACAAAAACTTGCTATGTTACGTCAAATTCCATCTGTAGCAATGAATAATTATCAGACAGAGTTATTTTCGCTTACATTAGATGGATAATTGCTATTTGTCTTTTACTTACCACATCAAGTTGTCTGCAGGGCCCGAAGGAATGGAGAAATTCTGCGAGGACATAGGAGTGGACCCGGAGAATGTTGTGATGCTGGTCATTGCTTACAAAATGGGTGCCAAACAAATGGGCTACTTCACGCAAGAGGAGTGGCTTAAAGGTAAACTTATTTGATATTAATATCATTTATCCTAAATAATTATTCTATTTTTCTTGTCTGTTATGAGTTTTCTTGTCCGCAGGTTTAACGGAGCTGCAGTGCGACAGCGTCCATAAGCTTCAGATGAAACTCGACTACCTCAAGAGCTTACTCAACGACCCCTACATATTTAAGGCTGTATACAGATATTCTTATGATTTTGCTAGGGTAAGTTCTGTTACTTCTTCCACGCGTTATACTGGCATTTTACCACGGCTCATGGGAGCCTGGGGTCCGCTTGACAACTAATCCCAAGATTGACCTAGGCACTACTTTTTACGTAAGCGACAGCTATTTGACCTTCAAACCCAGAGGGGAAACTAGGCCTTATTGGGATTAGTCCGGTTTTCTCGCGATGTTTTCCTTCACCGAAAAGCAACTGATAAATATCAAATGATATTTCATACATAAGCTCCGAAAAACTCATTGGTACGAGCCGGGGTTTGAACCTGCGACCAAAGGTCTGTTACAATAATTGTACAGATTATTTATATTTAAAACATTTGAGTGACTTAAGGAATGATCAATTATGTGTAACGTTTTATTGTGCGGTTAGCCAGAGGACAACAGACGTCAAAACATTTATAGTATAATTTTGAAAATTACGACCATTTTTAGGGTTCCGTACCTCAAAAGGAAAAAACGGAACCCTTATAGGATCACTCGTGCGGCTGTCTGTCCGTCCGTCTGTCACAGCCAATTTGCTCCAAAACTACTGGACCAATTAAGTTGAAATTTGGTACACATATGTAAGTCTGTGACCCAAAGACGGATATGTAACGTCAACAAATAAATTTTAAACATAGGGGCTACTTTTGGGGGGTAAACCATAAAATTAAAAATCAAAGTTTTGCAAACTATGTCGTGTTACATATCAAACGAAAGAGCTCATTGTGAGAATCTCAAATATATTTTTTTTTATAAATTTACGATAAAAATTTTAGAAGTTATTCAAGAAAATAGACAAAAAATGACCATTCCCCCCTCTATCTCCGAAACTACTAAGTCTAAAATTCTGAAAAAAATACACAAAATAGTCCTTTACCTAAAGATGACAGGAAAACTTATTAGAAATCTAGAGTCAAGCGTGAGTCGGATTTAAAAACAAAAATGCGGTTTAGGTTTTTTTAGGGACACAGCCGCAATACTTTAAGTGAAACATGATGTAGACAGCTATTGCGAAGGCCCTAGGCCGATATCCGCATAAGGCCGAAGACCCGAAGCGTCCCGAAGAGGCGTGCCTTTAGCTTCAAGCGTGAGTTGGACTGTAGATAAAAAATGCGACTAGGCTGTATCTGGCACACAGCCGCAATGGTACTTGTAGTACTGATTGATTATGTTACTAGGTATTGTCACGTGTTTTAAAAAGCACAGGGTGGCCAAAAAATAAACTAAGTGTATTCCCGTTGCCGACGTGCAACCCCGAAATCGCGAAGAAAAATTTGGCTGTTTAATACGTTTTGGCTGGTCCGTTTTCTATGGGAGGATACATTTTTTTTCGCGATTTCGGGTCCCATAGTAAATGTTGCTCAGTAGGTATAATCCCAAAACCTCCCTGGCTACGGGAATGTGCGTATTTTTTGGCCACCTTGTAGGTATTATCTCTCTTCGGCCTTCGCTTTTAAAACACTTGCGGAAGTTGTAGGAAGCGCGACCCGTCGGACCCTCCGAGTTTTAAGCTCTACGCGGAGCCACAGAATAAATAATAGTACTAGGTACAGAAGACTCACTCTCTAACAAAACGCGTCTGTCACGATCAGCACAGATATGGCCGCTAGGTGGCGACAGCGCCACGCGCGGCTTATGGCAAACCCCAAAATTGGGATGTACTTTTAGCTACCTGCAGCAAAGCGACGAAATCGCGGAGTGAGACACGCCTGGCGGAGCTCGGTCTTCAGTCTTCGCATTTAGACACTTGTACTATTGTTCGGCATTTAATTTCCTAACTAAGCTACTTTGCATATTTGCAGGGATATAAGCCACCACGCCAGAAAACTTCATATTACATGTGTTGAAAACTTGATTGACTCATTCGGGTTTTTCAAGACGTTTCACTCACGTCATGTTACACGTACAAAAAAAAATTGTTGAAAATTGTGTGATGTACGGAACCCTTGAAACGCGAGTCCGACTCGCACTTGACCAGTTTTTTGTATGAAAAAGCGATTTCGTGCGATCGTCTTCTTTCGTCTTAAGACTGCGTCGAGCAAAATCAGCGAAAAAGGCAGTCACCGTTTAGTCGCTAGCGTTCACATCTCTTGATAAAAAAAATATAATAAATGTCATTATTATCCCAAAGAGTGTGTTTACAACGAATCACCCTTGAAAATCTGAAATCTTTTACAATATGTATGTATGTATGTATTTACTTTATTGTACATAGAAATATAAACACGAAAAACACAGAGTCAATTAAATACAACAAAGGCGAACTTATCCCTGAATGGGATCTCTTCCAGTTAACAGTAAATATAATAAATACATTTATGCAAAGTTGTACCTAAAATGAGATGAACGAGTGTCACGGTTTGGTAAAATTTGTATAAAAAAATAGCTGCTCAAGCTATAATATCGAGTGATTTTGAAAGCCAGATAACTGGACTACAACGAATTAGCGTTTTCCTATTTTTCCTTTTAAAGGCAACAGAGAAATTCAATCGTAAATTTAAACTTTCATAAAATTTCCATACATCCGCCATATGTGTCAAAATTCTCCTTTCATTCTGATGCCCGCTGGGGCTCGTCCGGAGTGGTCGCGTACCTAAATCTCCCATTTTGACATTTCGTTTATGACATAAATTAATGTCCATATACGAATGATGATACCAGTGAAAAACTGTGTTCAAAATAAATAGGTTAAATGAAGAATGTCATACGGAAATCTCAGAGTCATTAAAATTTTGATTTGATTTTATTCACAAGTCATAATACTTTAAAAATATAACAAATTATTTAAAAACTATACGAACACAACCAAATCAGTGTATGAAAAAAGTTTGAAGATTTGTTTTATCTTATTGGAATAAATTTTCATTGTGTAAAATTCTTAGTTTCACACAGTTCTAAAGAGCTATCACGTGCTTCGAGTTAAAGTTAATTCAATGATATATTATCAAGAAATTGAAATCAAGAGTAGACCTGCAGTCTCAGCGAGTTTTAGTGGCTATATTATCAGTTGAAAGAACGATATTTAAAGCCAATACCATCGGAGTGGTCTGCTTTAGAAGTATGTTGGTTAAATGTGACGATTCTTATAATATCAAATAAAAAAGTGCTTTTATTTTATTGATTCGGTGCAAAACGATAACTCAGAAACGAAATATGTAGAACCATCAGAAATGCCTTTGGTTTTCTTTCAGTGAACGTTTATAGGACGAGGTCTTAGTCTTATCAGCGTGGCTTTGGCCTTTGGACATTTTTGTAATGCTCTGATTTTGTTTTACCAATAATTTAGTTGAGGTATCTATATCCCTATTGTAATAATCCAAATTTATTTATTTAAATACAAATTTCAATAGCTTCGTAAGTATTATCCATCTGACTTAATAAAAATAACTCCTACGTTTGATTCGGTCTATCTCTACAATCCGCATACCATCGCCCACAACCACACTTAACTGACGGTTCGTAAACCTTGTTACAAAAGGCATAAGGTTCACCGATAAGAACACAGGTCATACTTAAGAGTGCTGCTGTTTGTACCTCTCTTAATACAAAAGTCAACAACGAAATGAATTAACTAGGATTATTTACATTTAAATACGTCACATACCTATGACATGACATGAACAAACAAGGAAAGCTATATAAAAAGTGTTTTTTCTCTGTCTTATCACAAAGGAACCCTTTGACAGTTTGCATTCCTCAAAAGAGGCCAGTGGTTAACACCAAACTCGAAACAGCACCTTTAAAAAAACATTAGGGGTCATTGACCTGTCCCAGTCAATTGAGGTAGTGTGCGTGAGCTGCATTTGTGTGTGTAATGGGGTAATTTGACAGAATCTGAAAATTTACCCTCCTCTACCCCCTTTTAATTAACGGGTACTTATACCTCGTTTTTTTTAGCATTAGAAATTAGGTAAACAATCTTGATGTGTCTTTTAATTGAAAAACTCATTTTAAAAATAAGTTACGGCAAATATGTAACAATTATGAATCTAATACAATCATTTATATTCTTCTACTTTCATAAATGATAGTTACTGATTTTTAATAAGCGTTTTTCAATTAAAAGACATGCCAAAATCGCTTACCTTCTCCTTCTTCCAAGTTCTTTCTAATGCTAAAAAAAAACGAACTATAGATGTAGATGTAGTGTAGGGACGTTCGGACGGAAGTAGGCAGGCTGTCTACCGCGTGTCGTGTTCATTCAGTCCTGTTCCCTGGAGTTGCTGCAGGATAGTCCCGGCAGCCAGTGTTGGCCGTAATGGTTAATTCTAATTAACAATTAATCAATTGCATTAACCATTAATTCCGCAATTAATCAATTGCATTACGCATCAATTTAATTAAAGTTAGTTAGAATTGAATCTTGAGACGTTTAATTACATTGATTGTCAATCTAATTGCCTATTTAATGGCATTAAAGTTTCAAAAAATTAATTAGAATTACTCTCAATTGCATTAACGTTTAATGGAATTAAATATTTTTTTCATAAACTAATAATTAATGTTAATTTTGCTTGAAACTATTAAATGGGAATACACTCATTATTGGTGTATTTTTATTTGTCCCTGTCATATGTGAGTTGGAGATAAATGGGAAACGGGGACAAATGGGATATATTCATTTATATGCATCTGCTCCAGGCGGGAACAAATGGGAAAATATCGGATAATGATGTGTTCCCATTTGTCGCCACACCAATAAAGTGGGGAAAAATGGGAATAATTTATATGCAAACTGCACATATATTTCCTATATGTTCCCCGTGGGAACAAATGGGAATACACCCATTATTGTTAGTTATAATGGGTGCTCATAAAATAAATAAATAAAATAAATAAAATAAATAAAATAAATAAAATAAATAAAATAAATAAAATAAATAAAATAAATAAAATAAATAAAATAAATAAAATAAATAAAATAAATAAAATAAATAAAATAAATAAAATAAATAAAATAAATAAAATAAATAAAATAAATAAAATAAATAAAATAAATAAAATAAATAAAATAAATAAAATAAATAAAATAAATAAAATAAATAAAATAAATAAAATAAATAAAATAAATAAAATAAATAAAATAAATAAAATAAATAAAATAAATAAAATAAATAAAATAAATAAAATAAATAAAATAAATAAAATAAATAAAATAAATAAAATAAATAAAATAAATAAAATAAATAAAATAAATAAAATAAATAAAATAAATAAAATAAATAAAATAAATAAAATAAATAAAATAAATAAAATAAATAAAATAAATAAAATAAATAAAATAAATAAAATAAATAAAATAAATAAAATAAATAAAATAAATAAAATAAATAAAATAAATAAAATAAATAAAATAAATAAAATAAATAAAATAAATAAAATAAATAAAATAAATAAAATAAATAAAATAAATAAAATAAATAAAATAAATAAAATAAATAAAATAAATAAAATAAATAAAATAAATAAAATAAATAAAATAAATAAAATAAATAAAAGTCAAGGCGGCACTCGGGCCGCAAGTGATAGGTTCACGAGCCGCATGCGGCCCGCGGGCCGCAGGTTGCCGACCGCTGCACTAGACCTTTGATCCCTTGGGCGTCTTTATAAAATTACGATATTTATTCTTGTTAATGTGTATTTACTTGATGATTTATTATTATATATAATATCTTAAATTTTATTCGATTTTACATATTATGTATGTATGTATAAAACTTAACAAACTAAAACCCTTGTTAATTGTTAATTATCAATCACATGTTTAATTTTCATTAAAAATTGTTTTAGTTTTTAATGGTTTGTAAAGCAATAACCATTAATTCTTTTTAATTGTTAGTGGTTCGTAATAAATTAACATTAATGCAAATTGATGTTCAATGCAATTGATAATTAATTTTCCTTCAATGGTTAATGGCTAATGGCAATTAACCTTTTCAATGGTTAATTTTTAATGGTCAATTGCATTAACGTTCGGCCAACACTGCCGGCAGCATTCCCTTACTATTCTCTACATCTTCTTGTTTTTCTGCAGAACAGGAGGACATCTTTAAGTTCGACGTCCTATAGTTCGTTTTCTTTCAGTGTGTCTCTACCGAATGTATTATAACGCGGTGCCGCATACATAATACATTCTGGGGCCGATTGCATAACAACATGTAACTAATAATATTAGCGGAAGTCTCTTTCCAATTCCTTTCATTAGAAAGAGACTTTCGCTAATATTATTAGTTACAAGTTATGCAATCGGCCCCTGCTTGTGCATTTGAGTGACTTAAGGAAGGATCAACTTCATCAACTATTTGTAGCGTCATATTATGCGGTTAGCCAGAGGGCAACTCCGTTACAGACGTCAAAATATATATAATATATTGTGCCATGTTGAAAATGTGAACTATGTTTGTATGAAAAGGTTATTTCGCGTTCTCTTTCGTCACTTTTGTGTTAATGAAGGTGTGGTTGTGGTGTGTTCAGGACAAAGAGCAGCGTTCGCTGGACACGGGTACGGCGCGCGCGCTGCTGGGCGTGCTGCTGCCGCGGTGGGCGCTGCGGCCCGCGCTCGGCGACTTCCTGCAGCGCCAGGGCGCCGCGCGCCGCTACCGCGTCGTCAACCGCGACCAGTGGTGCAACATACTCGAGTTCAGCCGCACCGTCGACACCCAGCTGCAGCATTACGACGCCGACGGAGCGTGTGAGTACACTTCCTGCAGCTGCTGGGCGTGCTGCTGCCGCGGTGGGCGCTGCGGCCCGCGCTCGGCGACTTCCTGCAGCGCCAGGGCGCCGCGCGCCGCTACCGCGTCGTCAACCGCGACCAGTGGTGCAACATACTCGAGTTCAGCCGCACCGTCGACACCCAGCTGCAGCATTACGACGCCGACGGAGCGTGTGAGTACACTTCCTGCAGCTGCTGGGCGTGCTGCTGCCGCGGTGGGCGCTGCGGCCCGCGCTCGGCGACTTCCTGCAGCGCCAGGGCGCCGCGCGCCGCTACCGCGTCGTCAACCGCGACCAGTGGTGCAACATACTCGAGTTCAGCCGCACCGTCGACACCCAGCTGCAGCATTACGACGCCGACGGAGCGTGTGAGTACACTTCCTGCAGCTGCTGGGCGTGCTGCTGCCGCGGTGGGCGCTGCGGCCCGCGCTCGGCGACTTCCTGCAGCGCCAGGGCGCCGCGCGCCGCTACCGCGTCGTCAACCGCGACCAGTGGTGCAACATACTCGAGTTCAGCCGCACCGTCGACACCCAGCTGCAGCATTACGACGCCGACGGAGCGTGTGAGTACACTTCCTGCAGCTGCTGGGCGTGCTGCTGCCGCGGTGGGCGCTGCGGCCCGCGCTCGGCGACTTCCTGCAGCGCCAGGGCGCCGCGCGCCGCTACCGCGTCGTCAACCGCGACCAGTGGTGCAACATACTCGAGTTCAGCCGCACCGTCGACACCCAGCTGCAGCATTACGACGCCGACGGAGCGTGTGAGTACACTTCCTGCAGCTGCTGGGCGTGCTGCTGCCGCGGTGGGCGCTGCGGCCCGCGCTCGGCGACTTCCTGCAGCGCCAGGGCGCCGCGCGCCGCTACCGCGTCGTCAACCGCGACCAGTGGTGCAACATACTCGAGTTCAGCCGCACCGTCGACACCCAGCTGCAGCATTACGACGCCGACGGAGCGTGTGAGTACACTTCCTGCAGCTGCTGGGCGTGCTGCTGCCGCGGTGGGCGCTGCGGCCCGCGCTCGGCGACTTCCTGCAGCGCCAGGGCGCCGCGCGCCGCTACCGCGTCGTCAACCGCGACCAGTGGTGCAACATACTCGAGTTCAGCCGCACCGTCGACACCCAGCTGCAGCATTACGACGCCGACGGAGCGTGTGAGTACACTTCCTGCAGCTGCTGGGCGTGCTGCTGCCGCGGTGGGCGCTGCGGCCCGCGCTCGGCGACTTCCTGCAGCGCCAGGGCGCCGCGCGCCGCTACCGCGTCGTCAACCGCGACCAGTGGTGCAACATACTCGAGTTCAGCCGCACCGTCGACACCCAGCTGCAGCATTACGACGCCGACGGAGCGTGTGAGTACACTTCCTGCAGCTGCTGGGCGTGCTGCTGCCGCGGTGGGCGCTGCGGCCCGCGCTCGGCGACTTCCTGCAGCGCCAGGGCGCCGCGCGCCGCTACCGCGTCGTCAACCGCGACCAGTGGTGCAACATACTCGAGTTCAGCCGCACCGTCGACACCCAGCTGCAGCATTACGACGCCGACGGAGCGTGTGAGTACACTTCCTGCAGCTGCTGGGCGTGCTGCTGCCGCGGTGGGCGCTGCGGCCCGCGCTCGGCGACTTCCTGCAGCGCCAGGGCGCCGCGCGCCGCTACCGCGTCGTCAACCGCGACCAGTGGTGCAACATACTCGAGTTCAGCCGCACCGTCGACACCCAGCTGCAGCATTACGACGCCGACGGAGCGTGTGAGTACACTTCCTGCAGCTGCTGGGCGTGCTGCTGCCGCGGTGGGCGCTGCGGCCCGCGCTCGGCGACTTCCTGCAGCGCCAGGGCGCCGCGCGCCGCTACCGCGTCGTCAACCGCGACCAGTGGTGCAACATACTCGAGTTCAGCCGCACCGTCGACACCCAGCTGCAGCATTACGACGCCGACGGAGCGTGTGAGTACACTTCCTGCAGCTGCTGGGCGTGCTGCTGCCGCGGTGGGCGCTGCGGCCCGCGCTCGGCGACTTCCTGCAGCGCCAGGGCGCCGCGCGCCGCTACCGCGTCGTCAACCGCGACCAGTGGTGCAACATACTCGAGTTCAGCCGCACCGTCGACACCCAGCTGCAGCATTACGACGCCGACGGAGCGTGTGAGTACACTTCCTGCAGCTGCTGGGCGTGCTGCTGCCGCGGTGGGCGCTGCGGCCCGCGCTCGGCGACTTCCTGCAGCGCCAGGGCGCCGCGCGCCGCTACCGCGTCGTCAACCGCGACCAGTGGTGCAACATACTCGAGTTCAGCCGCACCGTCGACACCCAGCTGCAGCATTACGACGCCGACGGAGCGTGTGAGTACACTTCCTGCAGCTGCTGGGCGTGCTGCTGCCGCGGTGGGCGCTGCGGCCCGCGCTCGGCGACTTCCTGCAGCGCCAGGGCGCCGCGCGCCGCTACCGCGTCGTCAACCGCGACCAGTGGTGCAACATACTCGAGTTCAGCCGCACCGTCGACACCCAGCTGCAGCATTACGACGCCGACGGAGCGTGTGAGTACACTTAAAAACAGCAAAAACATCACGTTTGTTGTATGGGAACCCCTCTTAAATATTTATTTTATTGTGTTTTTAGTATTTGTTGTTTTAGCGGCAACAGATATACGTCATCTGCGAAAATTTCAACAATCTAGTTATCACGGTTTGTGAGATACAGCCTCGTGACAGACTCGGTCTGATTTTTAGGCCATATTTCCTGAAAAAAAAGTTAGTAAAAAATCACAAATAAACGGTATTACCAGCCTCGTGTATCTAAACGGCTTCGCTATCTCGTCCGTTTATATCACTGAGCAGGTAACTGCCTATTTCCCAGTATTCTTAGTACCTTATGTCTTAAATGTATTTAATTTTGTTTCAGGGCCAGTAATGTTAGACGAGTTTGTAGAGTGGCTACGTGCAGAGCGGGCCGAGCGGGCTGGCGGCAGCTGAGCGCACACGAGCGTTGCTGCACTAGTGAAAACGATCACACGCACTGTAAGTTTACTGATGAGAGCGGGATGTAAAAGCCGTAACACACTACCGCACCGAGCGCCGCACCCATACGTGTGAGGGCGTCTCACTTATGCGCGCGCGGCACCAAGGTCGCGGTGAGGTGCGATAGTGTGTTACCACTATAAAACTTGTAATCGAGTAATTAGAGAGAATATTGTGTCGAAGAAGGTTAAGGCGTATCTTTTTAGTAATATAAAGTAGTTAAACTGTAAACAAATGTTTGTATTATATAATGCCGGCTGTACACACGTCGAGAGCCTCTCGCTGAGTCTCGGCACCGCTCCGACCAGTCGGAGAAGGGCTGGACGAGACAGAAGGGAGTAGGTATTTATACACTCGTTCCCGAGAAAATACGATGGAAAACAATTATGCACTACATCTGTACTGAGGGTCTACCGCCAAAACCGAAATTCGCAAATTGCGGGAATCTTTCTCTTTTACTCCAATGAAGGCGTAATTAGAGTGACAGAGAAAAATGCCCGCAATTTGCGAACTTCGATTTTCGCGGTTATAGCCCTGCATTCTTAACGCGAACGAACTATAATTATATTTTTTAAATACGCAAAACTTTTACCGGCAGAATATTTTCTTAAAAACTCCATCATAACTCTCTCTAGTTTCGAAATAAAAATTATAAAATATAAAAGTGGTGTAGATCCTTTTCGCGTTACTGAGACCATAGATCGTAATTAATTAAAGTGAATTTATAATTTTAGCTGTTTGTTTGTTTGTATCTTCTGTTTGCACACCAAACTGTTAACTGACAATAGCGGATATTCCGCAATACTGTGTAGGGGGCACCACTAGCAGAAACAGTAAACAAACCGACTTGATGCACTTGATGTAATTATTCGTAGCAAATAATCTTTGAAAACTTGTCAAAAAACTAACGCATAGTGTTAAGTTACTCTATGGTTTACGGTTTGTGCTAGTGCTGCATTCTGGCGGCAGAACATTGCATTAATACTCCCTATGGGATTGGCCGGTCCGGTAGTTTTTTTTTATAGATAGCGCCAGTGCAGTCACTATAAATTCTACCAATACTGTCAACTTTTTTTTTATTGTTATCTGGATGCCCTTTAAGCCAAATCCCATATAACAAAACTAGAATCTGGGAAACCTAACCTATGCTGGCGCCATCTACGAATAAAACTTGTGACAGTTGCCAACCCAATCAGTAAACCTTATTGCCAAAGGATAGGTCCATCCATCGATAGCCAGTTAGCCTAACTTAAGAGCGCGGGTACAGCCAAAACCTCCTAAGACCCAGCCATACAAATGCGAAACCCAAAATTTGCCAATAAAATTTGAACCTGTAGTGCAGGAAATAGGGTTGAATTTTATTTGTTTGAAAATTTAACGAAACAAAAGAAATGCAACTCTGTTCCAATTGAATATGGTTTAAATTTCATCGAACTGGAGAAGTATGAAGTGCTTCTGGTTTTAAAGATATTTGGCATTTTCAAAATCACCCCGCGCTCGAAGTCAGCCCATTGCACCTAACTTAAAGATATCTTCTCTCTGACCGTGCTTCCTTGTCGAATTAATTTTCTAACACTGCTATGTAGTGCCAAACCGTTTAGCCTATAACAAACCAATACACAGTCAAAACGGTCACAACTCAAAATAAAATAGAATAGAATACATTTAGAGTTAGACCAAGAAAAGTCTGCAGTGATTTTGATAGCCCACGCAGTGCAAGAGTTGTTACATCAAACTTCTATTAAATTTTGACGCATAAATAACACTTGCACTGCGTGGGCTATCAAAATCGATGCAGACTTTTCTAGGTCTCACTCTATTCACGTCTCACATGGCTGGTTACATAAGACAAGTTATAAAAAAAAACCAGAAGAAAAAAGGTCCCCCACTCAGCGTAATGCCACGGCAAGCCGTAACGCTGATTATCGGTAGGGACCTACCTTATGACTAATTAAATACGTTAAACACTTCTTTCGTCTCGAAATATTATGTTTGACAGCTAAAATAGGTACAGGAATCTCAAAATGTCAAATTATATAATTCAAACTTAAGTCCAAGACAAAAGGGTGCCTCGACTTTGACAGCTAATGCAGATGGCGCTGTATGGCTCCGTACTTTATGCGGTAACTCTGGTTGTGATACGTTAACATTTTACGACTCTGTTACCACAAAACATATAGCACAATCTACTTAAGCTGTCGAATATATAATCTACAATCAATAACTGAAAATAGCATAATGTTTTATTATGTTTTGAGTTATGACCTTTTTGTAAATGAATCCTATGAAAAAATGTTTCCAATGTATCATAAACGAGTAAAAGCCGGGCAAGTGCGAGTCGGACTCGCGCACGAAGGGTTCCGTACCATAAAGCAAAAAAAAAACGGAAAAAAATGCAAAAAGAAAACGGTCACCCATCCAAGTACTGACCACGCCCGACGTTGCTTAACTTTGGTCAAAAATCACGTTTGCTGTATGGGAGCCCCACTTAAATCTTTATTTTATTCTGTTTTTAGTATTTGTTGTTATAGCGGCAACAGAAATACATCATCTGTGAAAATTTCAACTGTCTAGCTATCACGGTTCGTGAGATACAGCCTGGTGACAGACAGACGGACGGATGGACGGACGGACGGACAGCGAAGTCTTAGTAATAGGGTCCCGTTTTACCCTTTGGGTACGGAACCCTAAAAATGATTACTCGGCGTAAATGTAAACAAGCAGCACGCTTAGGATTAATTTATTTAATAATTGAAGTCACTGATTAATTTAATGTTTGCACAAATATATGGATCAAAACGTACTTTAGTTTATTCAGCAGATTGTTTGAACAAAGACAGTTTGATATAGAGGCCGATTGTCAAAGTAATTTTTGTAACCACAAAATTTACTGCCATCTTTCGGCCGCCTGCCAAAACTTTTAGAACGCCATTTGACTTTAATCCTTGTTATTTCACTGATATGTGTTAAATTTGTTAAATGTCACAAATGGCGTTCTAAAAGTTTTGGTAGGTGGGCGAATACGAGGGTCGCACTGAAATATTCGGGAATGGGACACTTAGAAATAACATAATAGAAAGAGGCATATAATTTATAAAAATGTAACTCTTTATAAAACTTTTAAGGTATATTTCATTTGGTTGTCATTTGTATTTAAGAATTACTGGCAATTTGAAAATTGTATGTCGAACATTATTTGAATTTTTGGCAAAGTGATTTTTCCGATCAAATTTTTAAACGGTTTTCAATATGCCCTCAGCGAACAAATAAAAGTTACAATGGGCTTCTGTTATTTTTTTATGAACTAGAGTTCATCGTACGCTCGTTTGCGGTTAAAATTAAATATGAAAGTCACTTTCATTTTATCCCATAGATGATCTTAAAGAAGCATGTCATTCCAAAGCGACGTCAAAAATTAAAATCGCATTTGTGCTGTTAATTAAAAAGACTGCCAAAAAAGTTGCATATCGGCAGATTTCGACATTCCTAAATATTCATATGACAACAGTAAAAAAATATTATATATATATATATATGTAAAAAAAACTTCAATTCCGTTGGCTACTCCACGAATTTCATACAAAACCACTAAGGCTCCAAAATCGCCATACAAAAAGGACTTTGGGATTATGAGCCGTGTGCATTACAGAATGATTACTTTCAAAAGAAAATTTATATGCGTGGTCAGTTTGAGATTAAGTATGCATTAAAATAAAGATTGACTGTCTAGATGCGACAGTATTCTCTATTCCCGACATTTTCAGTGCAACCCTCGTACTGAAGCTACAAAAATTACTGTGACAATCCGCCTCTATAGTAAATTCTCTTTGGTTTCAATCAAGCCTACATAAAAATTGGGTTTTATAAGCTTTTTTAAAAATACAGTGTTCAGAACTATTCAAACTAGCGTCTAAACTGTCGTCCCGTTTTCCATCTTTAGGTCGCTTATATACAGTTAGCAGCAGAAGTTGCTAAGCGGGCCAGTTGTTCAAAATGATCTTGACGCGACTTTATTGTTAAGAGAATAAGGGCGTGTCAAGGTAATTTTGAACGACTCGCCCGTTTAGCAACTTCTGCTGCTGACTGTACGTCCGTTGTTTTCACCGGACAACTGACCGTGTTACCACAGAATAGGTAATAGTATGTACTACCGAACTACCGTACAGAAAAGAAACTTCCTACAAAACTGAAGTTTGACAGTGGTTCAGGAACGAACCATGCTGTTTTAGGGTTGTCAAAAGTTGTGCCAACCTTTATAATACTTGTTTGCTCGGAGTAATACTGAGCCGAACGGAGCCGAGAATGCCAGAAAGGATCAGTTTCGCCCCCCTGGTGCATGTTACGCGATTTTTTATGTGGCTACCGAGAGCTGTCACCCAAGGAAACAAGACATCGTCGCCTAAAGGGGCCCACTGATTAACAGTCCGCCGGACGGTATCGGCCTGTCAGATGTTCGGAACTGTCAAAATTTTGTTCTAACTGACAGGCCGATACCGTCCGGCAGACGGTTAATCAGTGGGCCCCTTAACACGGACAATAAAATAAAATAGTCCTGTGAAAACAACAGATGTACTTATACAAGCGGCCAGGGACTGAATTAAAAAAAATCCTTAAGGGAAATGTGGAGAAAACTATCTATTAAGGAAGACAGTCTACAAGCTTTTTACATATTTTAAAGCCAACGTTTCATTCTTCTTCTCTTCTTCGACCTAGCGTTTTCCCGGCCTAGCGCCAAGATCTTTTTTCCTGCTCAATCTTCTCCACTTTGCCCGGTCTTCGGCATCCTCAGGTGTTACTGTTCTCTTCCATTTCGTTTCATTCTGGAACATAAATTAATGAAAAAAGTCTTCTGAAGTTACAATATAATTTAATCATTTTGTATTAATTCAAATGATTTTCGTTAATCAAAAACTCAAGTGTCATTAATGCATTTGTTAAACACATAGTAAAAGATCTAAGTTTCATAGCAGAACTCGAAATAATATTACGAAATGTGCCATTTTCAAACAAAAGGTTACTTATTATCTGTTTTTAATAAGGCGTTATTTTCATATAACTTCAATTTGAAATATACCTTATCAACAACCGAAAATGTGGTAACTTTTGGTTGAAAACGTCACATATGTTCAGTCTCTTAGTCCTACCCACCGAAACAATTCAGTAGAACATACTTAATAAAAGAAAAGCCTTTGCCAATTAAAAATATACCTTATTTATGCAAACAAAAAGTCTTATTTAGAAAGTATCAATCAAGTGCTTCTAAACTCATTTTATTCATTGAAGTGCAAAGAATTTAATGTATTTAATAACTTTAAGAATGCAATTTTAATTATATCACTTGCATGGCCATATTGCTTATTATATTATCTTTTATAATGAAGATATAATAGTGATATGGTTTTGTGTGTATTCGAGGTATGATTTTTGTTTACTTGCTATTGTAATATAGTTAGGTCTCAGTTTAGTCTGTTCTAAAGTCGTTTGGTAAACATTTTTTTATAAACAGTTTGTAAACAATGTCTGAAATAAACGATCATTATTTTATTTTTTATTTATTTAATGTAAAAATCTCAAGGCAACTGTCCGACCGATGACGAGAATCGAGAACCTAGCAACTAGCAAGTATTTTCTATATCAATTAAATATTGTTTTCGGCGAGATTTATTTTTCTCGCTAGCAATGCAAACACCTATTATCAATTAATAGTTTTTCAAACCAGGTAAGCCTACATTTTCATGTAGGACATTTTTTTTTGAGTTAGAAAATAGTCTTATGATCTTCATCGATCAGAAATCTGTCTTAAACTATCAGTAACTTTTTGCAAGTGCCCCCGAACAGTTATCTTACAGCTGTAATTTAGAATTAGATAAGTTGTGTATATTTATTATTTCCGATAAACTTTGTTGATTAACATTGTTTATAAATAAATGTTTATCAATGAAACGGTCAACAGTGAAATCAAATCAGATAAAAATTATACTCAAAATTATCTGTAAATGAATCATTAGTGACTTTGTATAAAATTATAAATAGTATATGTAACGGAATCTTGTTTCGTTGTTGACTGTACTTCCAATGTTTCATATAAAATCTGTTTGTTATAAGGGATGTACAGTCAGCGTTTGTAAAAATATAGCTTTGCTGTTTTTGCGATGCTGATTGTACGTCGATAAGCTAATTTCCTTATAAAATACAAGCTATTTGATACAAAGTGTTTTGTCAAAAGTTAATACATGTTTTGATATATGCTGTTACGACCGACTGTACCTTAGAATCCTCCGAAGGATACCATACAAATGAAAAATCTAAAACTTGCCATTCAAAATTTGAACCTATAGTGTAGGAAATAGAGTTGATTTCGCGTAGTTGGAAAATTGAACCAAACAAACCAAAAGCGACTCTGTTCCAATTGCATAGGATTTAAATTTCATCGAACTGGTGCTAAGGTAGGACCTTGGGCCTTAGGTTAACCTTTTGGACGCCAATGACCGATATATCCGCACCTGCCAACGCCAAAGACGGATTAATCGGTCACATACCACAGAGCAACATAGACCTACGTGCATATGCATAAAGTTCAATTTCAGTTTTGACACTTCGGTGATGTGGCGTCCGAGTGACTGCTTTTGTGTTTGACATGGCGTCGAAAAGGTTAAACAGGCCTGTAAGTTTTGGTAGGACAAGTCTGTAAATGCATATTTTTGACAGTAATTTGTGTTAATATCTTGTCATTTATAATGTAATCGGTAATTAATTAAGCTGTAACCAGACTGGACCCCATGTTCCATAGACTAGTTGTGCCTAGTCAAGCGCCCGCCGGTGAGACAACTCGCAAAGGTGAACATAATTTGACCATTTGTAACATTAAGTCTTTGAAATAAAGGTGATTGAGGGTCTCCAAGAACTAATCCCTTAAGGTCAACTATGTTGGAATGGAATAGGTACAGTCAAGGAATTTAAATTCCGACCCATTTCGTACTTTGTCACAGTGACAATCAATATGAAAGCCGCTAGAGACCTCATACGGTTGTCACTGTGACAAAGTACGAAATGGGTCGGAATTTAAATTCCTTGACTGTACTTGGAATGTATATTGGCTAAGATTGTTGGCAAAAGGTATTGAAGGTTGTGAAGTTTTATATCAAGTGTAAGATGTCTATGGTACAGTACATAGGTACAGTCAAGGAATTTAAATTCCGACCCATTTCGTACTTTGTCACAGTGACAACCGTATGAGGTCTCTAGCGGCTTTCATATTGATTGCCACTGTGACAAAGTACGAAATGGGTCGGAATTTAAATTCCTTGACTGTACCTACCGTACCGTTGTTGTACCGTGGAAGGAAATGAATGGAAAAATGTTGCCTCCAGGCAAGATTGAAAGTGTGAGGGTAGGCCAAGCTAACTCCGAACCGACTAGGTAAACATGTGTGGATGTGCCACTACGTTGAGATTTCTATGAAAATATGACATTGATAGTGGCATCTACACTTTGTCCTTGTAAAATCTGTGCGGAGTTAGCTTAGACAGAATCTAAGTGGTCAGACGATAGATGTATAATGGCCGTGTGATAAAGATTGTATTGTATCCGTCTCTTTCTAACTAATGTCATCTAATGTAGACAGACAATTTTTAAATCAAATTTGGTTATATGGTAAACATGCAACCATTATATTCCTGTAAAGTAAGTCGTTTGCATGGTCGAAGTTATGAGTAACTTTTAGGAGAATTATAATTTTGTACAATAATGATTTTTTAAATGGACGTAGTTTTTAAAGATATTTGGTCCATTTTGTATTGTATGTATAGGATTCGGTAAAGAAAACTTGACAGAATATTATTTAGTATTAAAATATAGTATTTACTCCCTTTTTGCCCATGTAACAATAACAGTAACATTAATTTTTGGTCAAAAAATATCTCTCACACGCCAAAATCATGGCTGCAAGCTAGACCTTATTTAAAAGCATGAAGGTTTATATTGACAGCACGATAATTCGATAAATTACTGACTTTCTTTGAGAGCAATAACATTCTTAGGGATTAAGCCCCCCCCCCCCCCCCCCACATCTGGCGTCTTTCGAGCGTCGGCGTCTGTCGGCGTCGGTCCAGCGCTATGGAAAATGACGTCGCTGCGCAGTTGCGTCGACGCTGCGTCGACGTCGGCCATAAAATTGTAGACGCCGACGCTCGAAAGACGCCAGATGTGGGAGGGGCCTAAAAGGGTGTAAATTCGTACTCTATTCAATACTAAAGGTTTTTTGAAGTTTTCTTTATATGATATTGTGTGTGTTGCCCTAACGCGCGGCGGGCGCGCGCAATGTAGATATGGTTTTATATAAGGCGTAGGTAGTTATTCAAATTCTCTACGATGTAACGGATTCTCTGTAACGACGGTGTATCTAAATTACTCACAATGTTTAGGCGACTGTACCAAATGTTAAAGGGAGAAATAAATAAACAATTCAATAATTGGTGGTTTCTTTTTTTAAAATATTTTGAACACCCAATGTTCCGGTGGTGACAGTTCTTCAACCGACCAACGGAGCGCCAGATGACTCACGAGCCTCACGTATTACGGGTAAAAAAAGAGAATGAATAATAATACAAATTCAAAAATTCCTAAGAATTCCGTGAAATGCAAAAACTATAATTATTATCAAAGACATATGTAACTTCGTATAAGATGAATAAAGCCTAAGGAAAAAACGTGCCTCGGAAATCAAGAAAAAGTCATTCTCGGATAGATGCCGCACACACCTTTAGCCTATCCTCGGCTAGATGGAGTGACGACACCGTTTCATATTTAACGATTTTAAAACAGATATCAGTGAATGAACATGGATCAAAATGATATAAAAATAATAAAATCATTTATGCATATATGTATACAGGGTGTGGCCTGTAATAAGAGCAAAAAATCAAACTGGAGATTCATTGGAGTACCCAAAGTTACCACCAAGTGGTCCCGATGGTTCAAAATTCTTAATTTAGGAGAAATTTTAATTTAAAGTCAAGTTTAGCACGCAATGGATTTTAACATTGCGTTACGGTCGCTTAACTGTCGTAAGATGTCATGGTACCGGGACGTCTTGGTACGCGCCTTTTAGTACAAGTTATTTTAAAAATGAATACAGAGTAAAGTAGCTCTTATTATTAGGAAGTCAGAACTCATTCAATATGCAATGACACGTTATGTTTTGTTGACAAACTCGAAATACTTTTTTTTGCTATGTAATGGTAAATAAAATATTTTTTAAAATAATTTATTTTCGTAATAAAAACCTCCATAAAACACTTAACTTCATTACCTACCTATTTGAAAAATGCTTTGAACTTTGTCAATATTGACAACTGTCAAGCGAATGCACAACAATTATTTATGTAATCCAATCTTGTTTATGATGGAATTACATGATTGAACGGTGGAGCCAGAAGAAGTTCAAACCAAGCTGTTGCACCGCAAACGATTTCCTGATCGGAGGCAGACTGACAGTGTCATCGTCAACGTTGAACGTAGTGCCACGTTTGCGGGACAACGAGCCTGTCCGGGGCCCGGGACGGCGGTGCAGCCTCCGCCAGCGTGCAGGCGGTGATATGCGAGTCAGCATGGCGTTATACTAAAGAATAGTCCGCAATTTCGACAACCACCAGTACCAAAAAAAAACAGAACTATGTGTATTCTATGGATCTGTCACAGAAGTCGTATTAGAGGAGAAAAAGTACCTACCTGATTCATAACAGAGTCATTTGAAAGAATAAGGATACCTAATAATACATCGTATTATCGAAAAAGCAATTTATCGGCCAAGATTATGAATGGAAACTGAAAAGTGTTTGTTATTAATTTGTTAGTTGTGAAATGTAAGTACTTGTGTTATGTAGTTGTTCAAGATTAATAAACTCAGTAACTATACGTTTTTGTTTATTATCTTTTCCATGTGATGTAATTATTTACATGAAGCAATAGGCGTAGCTAAGGGTGGTATTCCATCTGTCCAATTTTTTGTCATTTTGTCTCACTCTGCCATTAAGCAAAATGTGAGACAAAATACACATTGGACAGGTCGAATACCACCCTTACACGTGGCCAAAATGATATTACTATTCCATTTACAAGTACGTTGCGTCATTTGACTACGTGTTAGATAGTTCTACTTATGAAAGAAAGTTTCCAAAGTTCCAAAATTTTTATTGAATAGTTTTGGTAGCTTGTCGAAATGGTTATGTAAACTGCAATTCAGTCTAGTTGGACCACATTTTAACGGCTGATCACCAAAACGTCTTTACAGAAACACACCGGGTAATTATTGATAATAATATTTAACATACGTAATTTGCATTCGTGATGGCTTGCCCCAATTTGTTCGTAGGTTTTGGTCGGGTAGTTACACAAATTTCTGTTTTAACAATGAGGGTGTACATGCCCTGGCTCGCTGCCCTCGCAAGAGCAGCGAGACCCTTTGACTCGGCCGGAAAAAGCCGACCACATGACAATCGGAGAACGGCGAGACGAGACAAGGAAGACCGAGACAAGACGAGAGCAGTCTGTACACACTCGCTCTCGGCCTGTCTCGAGGTGTCTCGCGGAAAGTGTACAGCCGGCATAAGCCTGAGCGAGTTTACAAAAGTTATGCAAAAGAGTTAGTTCAAAGTAAAGAGCAACGAGACGGTAAAGATAGAGTCGTACCAAAAAAAGTCTGCAGCGGATTTAATAGCCCACGCAGTGCAAGTGTCATTTATACGTCATAATTTCATAGAAGTTTGACGTTTAAAATAACACTTGCACTGCGTGGGCTATCAAATCCGCTGCAGACAATTATTGGTCTGACTCTAGCGACAACAGGATCAGTGTGTCCCTTTCTATTATTGCCAGTTCATAGGCCTGAGTTACACTTGTAAGTTTTACTTACGTAAGTAGGGACACGGCTATACTACAGAATGAGAGATGAATATCGTTATCTCATTCTAACAAATAGCTTTGTCCCTACTTACGTAAGTAAAACTTACAAGTGTAACTCAGGCCATAGAAATAATAAAGACGGTACCTATCTATCTAGTTTAGTTTTTAATTTCAATTTGTATTTTCATTTTAAGGCGTTAGTTTTGTAGGTTGTTTTAATTTTAGGTTACATTTTATTGTAAATTTGATATTTATTATGTTTATGGTTTAAATATGGTTCCCCTCTGGGTTGGAAGGTCAGATGGCAGTCGCTTTCGTAAAAACTAGTGCCTACGTCAAATCATGGGATTAGTTGTCAAGCGGACCCCAGGCTCCTATGTGAGCCGTGGCAAAATGCCGGGATAACGCGAGGAAGAAGAAGAAGAAGATGGTTTAAATAAAAAGTATTCATAATAAAGACAGCATACGTAAAAACTGTTTGTTTAAAGTCATACCCAGAATAGTCTGCAGCGAATTTAATAGCCCCAGCAGTGCAAGTGTTATTTTAAACGTCAAACTTCTATGAAATTATGACGTATAAATGACACATGCTCTGCGTGGGCTATCAAATCCGCTGCAGACTTTTTTTGGTCCAACTCTACAACTGTTTTCTGCCGGGGTACGTCACCTTTCAAAATATCATAAATATTGTAATAAACCTCCACAGGGACCTAAACCATGCATTAGATTGTTTAATCTATTCTCTCTTACAACATACATGACAATCGACGTCAAGTTGCTAATTTATCAAAATAAAGCAAACTTTACAAATACTTAATAATATTAATTTAGTAAACTAATCAATTATGCACGTGAAATATGAAACATATGGTTTAACGAAACAACAGTAAATGAAAACCGAGCTTTATTGTCAAATCAGAGTTACGAATGTGGGTTGTGGTTGCACCAAATGTGATTCTCGTTGTGATCGCAGTTGTACAGCCAGATGAATTAGCAGTGAAATTCTTCGTTATTTTTGAGAAGGCCCTCCACCCAGTATTGCACATGTTGATGTCGTGTCGGAGCGAACTCAAACGGAGAACAGGTTGTACCATCGTTCGTAGTCGTTGTCGTGAAAAAGAATCATCCTAACAAAATTTTAAAAGTGCAAGTTATCTCGTGAAGTGGTTATCCATGTAGTTTGGCGTAGTTATTATCATTTATCAGTGATTTTATTGCACATTTTTTGTTGGAACTGCTTAATAAACAGTTAAAGTTACTTTATAGCGTTTTACTCATTTTGTCCTTTTGTCCGTTAGGCCTATTTGATAAGAAAACTGTTAAGTAATGTTGATTTCCACATTAAGTACTGAACATTAATTGAAAATTGCATAGGTTTAAAAAGCAATATTAATACATTTAATAGGATTTTCAATATTATTGAAAACGATCGTAAATGTCAATGTCAAGTATTCCGACTGGACACATAACGTCTGCAGTACATTGCTGGCTCGATTAATTTTGTTAGAAAATAACAGAAAATTATTTTTTCATTTTAATTAATTAAAACTATTTGGACGTAATTCCTCATTACTTAAAGGGCGTATATTTTAATTTTTTGCTCTTATTACAAGCCACACCCTGTATACATTTTTTTGATAATTTTATACGTTTTCATTTGGAGTTTTAGTAGTGTGTCGATAGATGGCGGTAAATGTACTGTGACTACAAAATTTCCAATGACAGGACCCCTCTATACTATCTATTCTTTTTGTTATTGTTATTATTTAATACAGTTACTAGATTTATACGGGGTGTCTCCCATCATGGCTTTGAATACTTGATTCTACTGAGCTACTTTACTATGGAACCAACCACGAAATCGCGAATTTCTTTTTTGGCTTTTTCACACAGTTTGGATGACCAGGGTGCCTAGCCAAGGTGACAATTTTAACGCGCTACCACTCTTCCATATTATATTAGTGCGACAATGACAGTTGCGTTTCCTTCGGTACGGAGCGTTAGGGGTCATCCATTAATTACATCACACGTTTAGGGGGAGGGAGGGGTCAAGAAAATGTGACATATTGTGACATGGGGGAGGGGGGAGACACAAACTTTGTGACGTCACTTTAACTTCATCAGTAACCGAAAATTTATTTAAATTATTTTATTCGCTGTACATTTATACAGGGTGGAAAGGCACGACGATCCTTTCCGGAAATGGGAGATAGTTTAGCCTAAGCTCTATATTTTCTCCATAGAAACTATGTTAATATGGGCAACCGTTTCTAAATTATGGCCTTTTAAACATCCATGCAAAAAAGTACTTTGTTCTAACCCTAACAGGTGACAGGGTCAATGAACTTACTTGTAAGCAATCAGTATACGACAGGAAATTATGCTAATTTGTTGCCATCTAACCATTTTTAGGTCTGCTTACAACACGGTAAGAATCGTTGCAGGGTTTTCACTTTCTTAGTGGTTCCACTTGTTCAATACTGAATGAAGTATTTATGTTATTCCTTAATATTAATAATACTAACCACAACATTGTTTACAACGACAGTTCAAACTGTGACATTGACAACCACTCAAAAGTATGCAATCGTCTTATAAATATCTCTGGTTTCCTTGACTGATAAAAGGTTTTAGTTTTTTTAAAACGTTTCACAAAATATTTTCAAATAATTTGGAAACTATCTAAAATAATAAAAAAATACAAGTTAGATGCACCAAATGAACATGCAAAAATGAAATACTAAAAATAAATCAAGAATAAATACTTCTTAAATACCTAACTAACAAACCTTCTTGCGTGGTAGGAAATAGACAAGACGTCTGATGTTTGAAATTAAATTGTCATTGAAATTTACTTATCTAATGTCATATTCTTCAAATAAAAATACCGTTGTTAGATGCTCGTGGCTATTTAAATTTGTGGGGCTGTGTAAAAGATATGGTGTACCAAACGGAATGTGAAACTTTGGACGAAATGAGACAAAGGCTAATTGGTGCTTTCTGCGGATGACAATCTGCGGAGGACGGAGGAAAAATGACGAAGAGAAAGATGCACTATCGCATGTGCATCGACATACTCGGGCACGGGCTGCGGCGGCGTTGTAAGACACGGAGGTACATTTGAACACCGTATGTGAAGAGAAGATAGTGTTAAATATTGGCAAAAAGTAATTATCTAAGAAAGTAATAAAATTGTTTGTAATATTTTTGCATTCATTTGATTTATTTGACATTGATGCGTCATTCATACATCATTGCGATTCTGTCAACGATCGGAAAAAAGTGTAAAGTCCCGAGCTTTCCCGACGGAGATCCTTAATCTAGCCGTCATGTGCACGTGCTATAGGGTTATCACCACAGTTAAAAAGTAGTAAATTTGCTATTTTTATTTTTTATTCTATTAACGATTCTTACTATTACCAATCGTCTCTGTATCACTTAAACGACCTAATACTTCCGGGAAGGATCGTCGTGCCTTTCCACCCTGTATAACAAGTTTTTAAAACGATAATCGTTTTTATTCGTTTAATTTTCTTTCCTAAGCAGTTTTGGGTTATAAAATTACGAATATTTATGTCGTCAAAAATACTTTGATAAAATATTAATAATACTTAGGCACTTACCTAATTCGATTTGGCGATTTCGTAGAAAAAATGTGACGTCACACTAGGGGGGGAGGGGTTTGCCAAATGTGACCAAGTGTGACAAGGAGGGGGGAGGGGTCAAAAAACCTAGAAATTCGTGTGACGTAATTAACGGATGACCCCTTAACGATTGGCATGTTGGCTACGCTAGTAGATGTCGATGTTTTCTGTGGTAAAGTCAAACAATTTTTCGAGATAGATCCCGTAGCAAAAGAAGCTAGATTTAGCATAAGTAGAATTCTATTGTATTGTAAAAAACCGGGCAAGTGCGAGTCGGACTCGCGCACGAAGGGTTCCGTACCACAATGCAAAAAAAAAACAAAAAAAGAACGGTCACCCATCCAAGTACTGACCCCTCCCGACGTTGCTTAACTTTGGTCAAAAATCACGTTTGTTGTATGGGAGCCCCATTTAAATCTTTATTTTATTCTGTTTTTAGTATTTGTTGTTATAGCGGCAACAGAAATACATCATCTGTGAAAATTTCAACTGTCTAGCTATCACGGTTCGTGAGATACAGCCTGGTGACAGACGGACGGACGGACGGACGGACGGACGGACGGACAGCGAAGTCTTAGTAATAGGGTCCCGTTTTACCCTTTGGGTACGGAACCCTAAAAAATCAATAAGTAATATCAAAGTGATATTAATTTTCTCAGCCAGTAAAGGAATATCTCATAAAAATACCGCAAACGAAGTTTAAATCATAATAAATTAATTAAGAACCTACTCAATCCGCTTTCAATCCGTCTTAACAAATCGCTTTGAGAAGACATTTGAAATTACTTAAATCTTAACACCTCAAAGCTTCTGAAAAGGGATTTAAAATCGTTTTAGCGATAGCCAGACTTATTCGTAAGTATTTGTACTTACCAATCGTACCAAAAACATTTTCATGTAAAATGTTTCCAAGACGAAACCATAAAGCCGACCACTGACTAACAGGCCGCCGGACGGTATCGGCCTGTCAGTTAGAACAAAAATTTGACAGCTCCGAACAACTGACAGGCCGATATCGTCCGGCAGACTGTTAATCAGTGGCCCCTTAAGGCTCGCACTATCAATTATCAAAAAGTTATCAGATCTCTTGTAGAGCCAAGCTTCAAACTCTACAAGCCCTAACTTCACAAACTCTACAAGCCCTAACTTCACAAACTCTACATCTTAATCGATATATGTGGATTGGCCACAGAAGAAATAATAGTACCTACTACCGTACAGAAAGGACACTTCCTACAAACCCGAAGTTTGACAGCGATTCAGGGTCGAATCATGCTATCCATTTCTAATATATGGCAGTATCCCTTTCGTCTATTTAGGGTTGTCAAAATTCAAGTGATTATCTTATCTGTGGTCGTGCACGCACAAGGAAGTCAAGTGGTGCCAACCCTAATAATTGCTCGGAGTTAATGCTTACTATTGCTGAGCCGGGCGGAGCCGAGTTCGACCGAAGTCAGGAGTGTCTCCCCACTGGATTGGCCGTATGTTTGATGTTTTTATTACACGACTGCCCAAACAAAAAGAGTGTATTGTTTTCAGGGTTCATGTTTGTATGTGAGTTTCTTTATTCCACCATAACTTCTGAATGCCTTGACCGATTTAGATAAATGATATATCATTAGAATCCTTACGTCATCCCGACTAACATAGGCTATGTGACGTCATAATAAAATAAAAATAAAAATATATATAAATTATATGGTATACCTAAGGTAAATACAGGAACTAAACACAAACATGTTCTAAATCGCGCTATTGAAATCTAAACGTGTGAACTTCTATTTAAGCGATGGGCTTCGAATAATTTCTGGCTTGTTGGATTCTTATATTTCTTGTGAATAAAATTATCCTTGCCTACTAAACCTACTTAACCCGCCTGCGAAAAAAATTGGTTTTGTTTTAACACGTGCGTAGTTAGGTACCTACCAACTTCGATCATTTCTTCTTAACTTTAGTTAATTTTCATAATAGGGATACTGCAATGTTCTGCCGAATATGCAAGAGTGATAGCGAAATTTCGATTTTCTTATTTCGCGGTAGAGCCCGAGATTGTGATGGATTGTAGTAGTGGCGCCCCCTACGCAGAGTTTCGCGTAATATTCCCTATTGTAAGAAGTATCTATGTGACAATGTTTATACATATTATGTCTCTTCCTTCCTTCTCGAATGCTTCGAACCTTCTTTTATTCATTCCTAACCTAACTAGTAGTAGTAGACATTTGTCTAAATTCAAAAGCCGAAAATTAAATGTGAGCTCCGCGTAGGGTCCAAGGGCCAGAGCGCGCGCTTTGCGCAACTTTCCCCTAAGTAATATCTTAATTGTGAAGGCCAAAGGCCGAGCTGCAAGAGTGTTGTGTTCAAACACAGACCAATAGAACAAGTGTCTAGATGCGCAGGCCAAAGTCCGAGCTGGGGTAGGGTCGAAGGCCAGGATCGTCTGACAGGTGGAACTCACTTACTGCAATTTCCCCTAGTATAGCTGCAATCTCCGCTTTTTACACGACTGCCCAAACAAAAAGAGTGTATTGTTTTATAGCAATAAAAAAGCCAATGGCCCGAATCGTCCGAGAAAGGCGCGTCTTTAGTATTCAAACAACAACATACCATCATCATTCACTTGGGGTCGGCGCAGCATGTCTTTCTCTTCCACACCTCTCTGTCGCCCGTCATTTCATCATTCACTTGCATCTCTCACACAGTCCATCCACCTTTTCCTCGGTTTTCCTTTCCTCGTACTTCCCTCCCGAGCTTGAGAACAAACAAACACCAATTACGAAAAGAGAGACCTAAGCCCTCCTACGTGTACACGCTCAACGAAGCTGGCCAACTTTATTGTCACACGTGCAATAGAATTTTTAAGACCAAGTTCGGCCTGGCCAGCCACATAAGAGCTCACGCCAGACAACGTCCATGATATTTGTTTAGGGTCGCCGTCATCGAAAACGATGAGGAGGACTATATATATACTTCCCTCCACATTCATTCGTAATACCTTTCTCGTCACATGACTTTCATCCCTCCGCATCACAACAACATACCATAATACAGACAATAATACAAGTACCTAAATGCGAAGGAAGGCCGCGAACCTCGCGTAGAGCTGAATTCCCGAAGCGTCTAAGAGAGGCGTACCTTTAGTATTAGTATTTAAACACAGAACAATGCAATGTTACAAGTGTCTAATGCGAAGCCCGTAAACCAAACTCCGCGTAAAGCCGAAGGTCCGGAGTGTCCGGCAGGTACACGCGCTATCCTCAATTTCCACTAGTATCTTAATTGAGAAGGCGCGATTCCACGCGACGCCGAAGACCGACCTGCGGGAGTTTAGTACTCGTGGAACTCGATCAGACATTTGAAGAAATTGCACCCGTGGGCCTTACGAAGAGCTCGGTCTTCAGTCTACGTATTTAGAAACATGTACAATGGTTCTGTGTTTCACCGCTAACGTCCCGCAGCATGGCTTTCAACCTCGCGTAGAAGCGTGCTTCTCTTGAACGTTTTGGGCGTTCGGCCCTATGCAAAGCTCGGCCCTCAGCATCTAGTCTGTCGGGGCTGCCTATCTATATTCGCCAGTTCATCATTTGTAAGTAGGTAGTAATTACTGCCACTTAAAGATGTTAGCGTCGCGTAGACTGAATAATGAAATGCAATCTGACGCATATGATTGTAGTTCGATTTGTTGATAGCAACGTGCTATTTATTAGCCTAGGGCCATGTGCGTCCTGCTAAAGTCGCATCGAAGGTAATTGAGTCAATAACTTTTTTAGTGGGAGTTAAAGCTATGAGTCTTTACTGTGGACCTTCAAACCCTCATGGACATGTTAAAAACTTCCACTTCTTTTTAAGAAGCTATATGGGAAAATGTCATGTCCCATATCGTGAACACATCCACATATTATCCACAAAAAAGACGCCGGTATTCGGTGATTTTAATTAAAAGGTCCCAGTCCCAGGAGCTAATATTTATCCACATAAAGAGAACTTTGTGGACAAACTAAATGGCCGGTAATCTTTATAAATAATAGTTTTAGTTCGTGTTGTCACTAAAATGTGTAAAATAAAATAAATTAATTAAAAAATTAAAAACACGACTGCTGAATTTTCAAGCGAACTGAAAAGCTAAAAATAATGTTAATGTGTTAGTTACATAAGGGGTCATGCGCATTTATAACCGTGACTGTAAGTAAGTACGTGTGCATTTAGTTTCGATTGCAGTCGGGGGACCTTTTGAATGAAAGAATGCAATAGGTAAATGAAGGTCCCCCGACTGTAATTGAAATTAAATGTACACGTACTTACAGTCACGGTTATAAATGCGCATGACCCCTTATGTAACTAACACATTAACATTATTTTTAGCTTTTCAGTTCGCTTGAAAATTCAGCAGTCGTGTTTTTAATTTTTTAATTAATTTATTTTATTGTGAGTAGTAAACAATGGTTTAATTTCATGGCAGCGTGGTCGAGCAAAAGTAACAATTTTAAAGGAGACGGTTAATTAAATTCATATGAAGGTTATTAACCTTAATTAATTTCAGCTGAATTTTACTTTACAAATTCCTTATACTTAACTCAATCACTATTATAGGTAACAAAAAAATTCAAACATTTCCGCACATACATACCTACATACAACAATAATTTCATCATAACTCCTAAATTTTCAAAAATTACAAAGTGTATATAAACCTACTCGTATAATAATAAAACCACCGACCTAGTAAATTATTAAATAAGAAGAAATTAGAAAACATAAAACCAACTGTCACCTCATCCCAAAATACTGCTAAGTCCCTTACTATCGGATTAAAGTCTAAAAGTTAGCAAATTACAAATGGTTTAAAGTTTAAAACGACTCGCCCTGCGAGTAAACCAAAGTCCAATTTGTTCGCCACTAACTTGCAACCACTTTAATTTAACTCCAGATAAGCTCCTATCCTATTTAGCCGCTAAAAGTAGAAATGTAGCCGGCGTAAAATTCGAAAAAACAATTTCGCGTGTAATGAAATTAGTAAAACACTCATTGCGAAACAGCCTTTCGAGCTTTCGAGTGTCAAGACACCCCCGCTAACCCCAGCACCCTAGCGGGGTTGACGGGGTTCGCACATCCATTCAGTTCGCAACCACCCCCGTTCGGAACGCCCGTACGCTCCGTTCCAAGCGATACTCGCGATCTTTTCCGAAAGTGCAATATTTTGAAACGTTCGAATTTCAAACGTTTTCTTTTTTCTGTGTGAGTGTTTCTGTTTCTTGGTTGTCAGTGTTTCGTGTTTTCTATTGGATTTGTTTTCGTGTTAAGTTTTGGACGTCCGCATTTGGTCAACTTACGTAAGTTTTTACTGCATTGCGATAGATTACCTATAGTTTAAAGTGTTAAATTTAGTTCATTGATTATTTAAAATATCTAAATATATTCGTTTGTCTTAGGAGCAATAGATTTTATTTTTAATTTACTGCACCGGCATTGCGATGCCGGTGGCCGTGAAATTGTGCGATATATTGATCTATTCACATGGCTTTGCGTGGGTAGTTATTCTTACGCAGAGTGGGAGTCAGTGGGCTTCTTAGTTAATTAATTAATAATGAATATTGGGCAAGTAATCTAAGTTAATATTAATGCCTTTTTCGAGCATATTGTTTTTGTGCACATGCTGACTGATTTAATGCGTTCTTCGTAATTTTTCCGCCTTGATAACACATCAACAAACGCAGTAGGTATACGATTTAATCTGGTTTGTGATAAATGCATATTTATGACGTTAAACTTCACCTCTCACTCATTCTGTTAAGATAATGGGAGGTTTGAAATCGAACGAATAATATAATATATCTGATACCTTTAAACGAGCAATTCTTGTTTATTTATTTATTTATTTATATGTATATATATTTCGGAGATCTCGGAAACGGCTCTAACGATTTGGATGAAATTTGCTATGGGGGTTTTCGGGGGCGGAAAGTCGATCTAGCTAGGTCTTATCTCTGGGTAAACGCGCATTTTTGAGTTTTTATACGTTTTCCGAGCAAAGCTCGGTCTTCCAGATATTTAATATTAATGTTTTAATGTTAGGGTAGGTACCCACGTATAAGTTTTATATTGGCCTCTTCAACTTAGTCCTTCGAACCGGATTAATAGTTGTTTTATTTTTTGAAACCTTTGATAGCTACGCCTAAAAACCCATTTACCATCAGGTGAAATGTATTTACCTACTCTTAACAAAAAACTTACATCCTTCTGATCCTTCCAATGTAAAGGGTTGAACCGCATTTCTTGTTGTCTTTTAGAGTACCTTCACCACTTATCCCGAGGGATGAAAGTACTTAGCGGACCGTAAGTTGAAAATAGTCAGTTTGTGTGACGCGACCTTTTTAGGGTATGCCTAATACAATCAAACGAATCAACCAACCAACAATTTAAAGTAAAGTTTACTGTTGGTACGTTACGTATACGTACGTACATTAGTTGATATTGTATGTAGCAGTTAATCTTAATGAAATCACTTTAATGTGCTCGATAGATCATATTTTTTTCAGTGAACAGACTCAAGACCCGAACAGTTACCTCGCCCTTAGGGCCACCCCACACTACAGTTCGTTTTTTTTAGCATTAGAAAGAACTTGTAAGAAATAAGCGATCTTGACAGGTCTTTTAATTGAAAAACGCTTTTTAAAAATCAAAACTATTACTTATGAAAGCAAAAGAATATAAATGATTGTATCAGATTCATAATTGTTACATATTTGCCGTAACTTATTTTGAAAATGTGTTTTTCAATTAAAAGACACATCAAGATTGTTTACCTTATTTCTAATGCTAAAAAAAACAAACTATAGCGTCTTTTGAGCGTCGGCTTCTAGTCAGCGCTATGGAAAATGGCGTCGCTACGCAGTTGCGCCAACGTTGCGTCGAACACCAGCCATAGAGTTGACTAGACGCCGACGCTCGGGACACGCTAGTGTGTGGTGGCTCTAAATGAGATCGGGAGTGATATTTCAAATTAATGTTTAAGCTATAATTTATCAGTCCTTCCAGAAATTATCAGTATTGCCCCTGTGTACGCCACAGTGGCGCCAGCTTGGCGGCTATGATTCACAATCCGTTATGTCAGTTACGGATGTCAAATCGTACTTATGTAACTGTAGTAGCTGTCACCCTTATTTTATTATAATAATAGAGGTCACTGAAAAATATGAAGCATGTGAGTGGAGAGTCCGTATCAAATAATCTATTTACACTTCTATAAGTTTAAAGGATCACTCAGGCTAAACCGGGCCGGGGCCGAGCCGGAGCTTCCATGCTTCGTGTTCTATTAAAAGCACCACGTGATCACCGATCAGCCGTCATAGAAAATGACATGTCAGACGACTCGGCCCGGGCTCGACCCGGTTTAGCGTTAGTGATCCTTTAAACTTGATGTATCATAAATAGGGATAAAAAACCGGGCAAGTGCGAGTCGGACTCGCGCACGAAGGGTTCCGTACCATAAAGTAAAAAAAAACGGAAAAAATGCAAAAAGAAAACGGTCACCCATCCAAGTACTGACCACGCCCGACGTTGCTTAACTTTGGTCAAAAATCACGTTTGCTGTATGGGAGCCCCACTTAAATCTTTATTTTATTCTGTTTTTTAGTATTTGTTGTTATAGCGGCAATAGAAATACATCATCTGTGAAAATTTCAACTGTCTAGCTATCACGGTTCGTGAGATACAGCCTGGTGACAGACGGACGGACGGACGGACGGACAGCGAAGTCTTAGTAATAGGGTCCCGTTTTACCCTTTGGATACGGAACCCTAAAAACGGCTTTTAGTTTAGCTTTACATAATTTTTACCATTTTTCGGTCAATTTCGGCTAAACATTGTCATTGTTACCCCCGGGGGTCAGACCCTGTTAGCCACATATGCCCCAAGTCTTATTTTTTGGATAAAGTAAATGACTTTCTGCTCTAAGAATATAGATGGCGTTAAAAAAGGGTTTACTTTACGCATCATCACCCAATTGCGATCATCAAAATACGAAATTTCGTTATATCCCTCTCTATCGCACTTTGGAGAGAAAGAGACGCAGATAATGAAATTTCGGTTTACAGCTTCACGCAACATGACCGCAGATAATGGCGATGGCGCTGCGCTGCTAGACTGTGACCGATTGGTTACGCATATGCACATAGGATTCGCATTTGAGAGACAATTGCGCATTCCTGTTACAACATGTAAATAAAATCGGCCAAGAGCATGTCAGGCCATGCTTAATGTAGGGTTTCGTTGTTACCATCCTGTCATGGCTCCTCTACACGATGGCCCAGCGCCGGCCACTCCAAGGGACGCATTTATGCGTTAGAGGGAGCAAGTGATATTGCTATCTCATTCTACCGCATGGCAGCGTCCCTTGGAGTGGCCGGCGCTGACCCATCGTGTAGAGGAGCCATCAGAAGTGTCATAACAGGCCAAACGGGGGCTATTAGTAGGTATAGGTAGGTCAGCCACCCTCGAATAGGCTTTAAGTTTAATTAGGTTTCCGAATCACGAATTCACAGTTCAAACTAAAACTGTTCAGAAATTATTTGACATCTTTGTCAATGTGGCCTTCTAGCTTCGACTTCGTCTGCGTGGAATCGTGATGACAATCATCACAGACAGACAGATAGGTACTTCCACAGGGTTTAAGGCTCCTGCGTTCTTTTCCTTTCGTCAAGTTTCGGCATGACTCCTTAACATAAGTACCTACGTATAAGTCTTTGTGTTTACTTAACCTCCTTAGCTGTCACAACGCAAAGTATTATCCAACGTGCCTGGCATCTTCAAACGAGGATTTCGTTATTTAGAAAACAAACAAAAGTAGAAAAATAAACGAAATATAAATCTAGATTACCTTCGAAACGACACAATGAGAATTCTGTCTCCAATTCAGGTGTTCAGCTTTCATTAATAATGAAAAATACGCGAAGGAAATTCGCAATAATGGCGTTTTCTTCGGAAAAATTAACGATGTGCCCCTGTTTACACTACGCGAGAATGGAGGCAATAATAAATGTCATTTCATCAACGCTTTGGCGCGTAATGAGTCGGCCATTTTGTGAAGGCCACAACAAAATGGCGGCTCGGATTGAAAGGCGCGTTTAATTTGTGTTGATTGATTGTTTTTCATTATGAGTGAACGTGCCGGTGACTGTTTCAAGCTATAGGTCGTTATGAAAATGTTTAAGGTGATTTTCGCTGTGATTTCAGGTAAGTCGTACTTCTTTCTTGTCAGAGAAGATTAATTTTATAAAGCCTAAAGTAAAATAACTACTTAAATCGAATAAATCGAAGATCTTTTGGAACACTATGATCAAAATGGAACACTAGGTTCATTGCGAATTTTAGTTACAAACCAAAACAAACTTAGTGAATTCGCGTCTGGCTTTTCGATGGCGTTTGTTCAATTTTTCGCGTCAGTTGGTTCCAGCGAAAAATTGACTATTTGTTCAACTTGTGCTGCACAATCGAGTTCACAAACATAATACAAGCCAACGTTCCAAAAATATATTTACACGCTCTAAGACGTTGACAATAAGGTCGTGTAAATATATTTTTGGAACTCTGGCTTCTTAAGATGTTTGTGAACTAGACACAATAGGCTTACTGGGGTAAAAGCTTTACCGTTCGTTTACGGAAGTAGGCACTATAAAACTACAAATGAACTCTTTGGTTTTTAGGGTTCCGTACCCAAAGGGTAAAACGGGACCCTATTACTCAGACTTCGCTGTCCGTCTGTCCGTCCGTTCGTCCGTCCGTCTGTCACCAGGCTGTATCTCACGAACCGTGATAGCTAGACAGTTGAAATTTTCACAGATGATGTATTTCTGTTGCCGCTATAACAACAAATACTAAAAACAGAATAAAATAAAGATTTAAGTGGGGCTCCCATACAGCAAACGTGATTTTTGACCAAAGTTAAGCAACGTCGGGCGTGGTCAGTACTTGGATGGGTGACCGTTTTCTTTTTGCATTTTTTTCCGTTTTTTTTTTGCTTTATGGTACGGAACCCTTCGTGCGCGAGTCCGACTCGCACTTGCCCGGTTTTTGTGTGTTCATGTTTGGTGCAACCAAAAGCAATGATTTTTGACCCAAAGAATTCCGTAAGGCCTCATTCCCACGAGCGCTTTTACAACGCGCGTTAAAAAAGCGCTTGAATCTGTCAGCACTCTAAATTCGATTTAACAGCCAAGGCTTAAAGTCGAAAATCCAACAACGTTTGATAAAAAGCGCCACCTCCGTCGTGTGAATAAATACACATGAATCTATTGTTGTCATTCAAACGCTTTTTTAACGCTAGTTGTAAAAGCGCCCGTGGGAATGAGGCATAAAGGACGACTCACCTTTGATCGATCCGGGTCCAGTTCCCGAGTCCGAGTCCGGTTGCAGTCCGAGGCATCAACACATATTTTTTATAGAAAACATCACGAGATCTACGATCATACCAGGAGTAGGTGAAAATGCACCAGTTTACCTATTGGTCATACTTCGTACTAACCATTACGAATGTCGTCAACATGTCGCCACCGCCTGCTGAGTGCCGACGAAAACTTCGCCAAGACAAACTTTGCCGACTCGACATTCAGGTCAAATATGAAACAACGTTTAGCTTGATGTGATTACGCTTCTTCCTGTACCCCTAGTGTACATTTTATTCGATAGCGGGACGTGACGTACGCGTTTGCGTAAAGTGTCATTTTGTATGGGATTTTGAGTTTCAAAAACGTCCCTCTTGGCGCGCTGTTCTAAATCACATACAAAAATAGCGCAAACGCGAAAGCTCGTCACGCTATCGAATGAAATTTACACTAGGGGTTCTGATAGAGTTCTCATCCTAAACTTCACAACCGGCCATTAAACTAGTGTGGTTTCTACCAGTTTCGCACTGACTACGTTATCGAGAACGCAACTTACTTTCTATTCATCTCGCTCTTACTCGCATATTGGTGCGTGCGAGATGTATAGGAAGTGCGTATATTGTAAGTTTTGACACTGTCAGCGACTCATAGTCCGGGTACGATCTTAGTTGTGTAATTGACCAAGTTTTATTGTCACATTGGCGCCCAACGTGGGGCCGTTAGTAAAAATATCTTCTCACGTGTTTACTTACTATCTAATAACCACCAGCTGCGATGGTTCTCAAGCTTAAATTTAATATTCTAGACTATTTAGAGTATTTAAATAATTATGGTGTAGTAGTTATGTAAGTATGAGGCACGATTTGGTACGTAGTTATCGAAAGTTCATTGGTACCTAGTACCATCTCGATATATATTTCACCTTTCCGAATAAAAGATACAAAACGTGACTGAACGCGGAGTAAAACTTCAGGCAAAAAATCTACAAGTTTATTCAATTTTAGAACGGGCGTTGCGTGTCCGCGTAAAATGGCGGCTTTTTCACGTTCTTGTTACAGTGGCGACCATTTTGTTGAAGTGTACTCGTTGTGAGTGCGAAACACTCTGTTAGTGGTTTATTTTTATATGTTTTGAGTAGTGGTAATAAAACAATGATCACTACTGTGACCTTTGAATTACGCGATAGTTTGCTTTTGGGTTACTTTAGACGAAAGGACATGTTCAGCAAATTCTCGAAAACCGATTTTTGATCGTGATATTCCCTGCTTTGCTTAAAAATTTAAGATTGTAATGGTATGCACCAACTTACCAAGACTGGTTAGATACTTCAAAAGAGTAGAATTACGGTACACTTTGCTAAAATACTTTAAAACATTATAATTATTGATACCTAACCTAACCTAAATTTTATATCAGTCTGATACACTTTATTTTTTATGATCACTTAGATTCTCCGTGAATTCCCTCGAGGCATTATGGCTACCGAGCTACGAGTACTACACCGTAGTTCGCGTAGTTATTTACCCAACAGCTCAATCTTCTTAAGTAACATTATATAAGACCATTTAATATCTCAGCACATACTGGGTAACATAATATACTTCATGTTCGAGTCATATTTGATTACTGACTATCGCAAGGCTTCATAAGATTAGGTACGTGGAGCTCGGAACTCGTGCGAGCTTACCTCAGGTAATATTGCTTTATGAGCATTTTAGTGCTTTATTGAAAACTGACAATGGCTTTAAATTTGTGTTCGGAAATTGATAAAGTTGGCGAAACTAGGCGAGATAGTAATAATTACTTCCTATTTTAGTTCAGAGCAAAATAGTAAATGGGTTGATTCCTGGAATTTGGGTTTGAGATAAGAGTTTCAACTCGAATAGAATTTGTACTTGTACAAGTACAGGGGGACTTAAGGTGTGTCTATATATGTACTCTGCGGTTTGCTTAGATCAACTTCCACTTTAGCTTTAGTTAATAAATTAATCTGACCAAAGCACTTAGTCCTCTTAAATAGTTGTGGCGGCGTGTTCTGTCTTTCATGTATAAATCTGTTGGTTTCACTTTGTAGATATTCTCGGCTTATTTCGGAACCAAAGATATCTTACGACGAGTTAGAAGTTTTGAAACGTGGATATAATGCTAATATATAGAACATAATGATAAATGTTTTCCGGACTAAATTTTCTGATTAATCTCGAATATCACGTTTTATTTTTATGGCGCTGATTGTAGTAAAAACTTAAATAATTATTACCTAATGCCTAATAAGTGTATCAATTTTAAGTTCTATACAAATTCCCGAGTTTCATAGTGGGATTTGCCAGTTTTAACCTCTATTTTTTCTTTAACTTTGCGTATAGGTACCTAGGTAACCTACGCAGATTTCTAACTAGTTCATAGTAATTCGGGCTAAACATTTTGATTTGATGACAAAACTTTATAAATAAGTTAGTCACATTCAAACTGTAGTTCACGAGCCGAATACTAAATAAAATATATTCATGTGAACCTTTCGTCAAAACTCATAACAGTTGTTACAAAAAGTTTGATTGTGATATTGGGTAAAGTTTGGAGGGATATATTAATTATTAGCTAGGCGACAATCCGATAATCCATACATTTATAATATTAAGTTGATAAATTGTTATTAAAATCAGCACATAATGCCATAAGTCAGCGGTCGGCAACCAGCGGCGCTCTCATTTGCGGCCCGCGAGCCTCCCTGGCTATTTTGTATGAAATATTGTCAAATGACAATAATTATTACCTAATAAAGTCATAAATATTAACAAAGTGCGGCCTGCGTCCACTTCGTTAACTGCTATGTGGCCCTTGGCTGCTAAAAGGTTGCCGACCGCTGCCATAAGTTATATTAATAAGCGTTTTAGAGCCAGACTAAGAAAAGTCTGCAGCGGATTTGATAGCCCACGCAGTGCACGTGTTACTTTAAACGTCAAACTTCTATGAAATTATGACGTATAGGTAAATAACACTGACACTGCGTGGGCTATCATATCCGCTGCAGACTTTTCCTGGTCCAACTCTATTACGATATGGTGATGTATCAGCATAAGCTTGTAACCACAGTTTTTCCAACATAAATAGGGTAATTTAGTGCACAAATAATTGAGTCTGTACTCAAAACTGCCTTATTAATGGCGTGTCATATTTTTGAAATACACTGTATTTCTTACGCTTTATCCCTTGGCTATTCTTAAAAAAATATAGCAAGAATATACAACCTAATTTAACCAACAAGCTCTCAAAAGCACAAATATACTCAAAGAAAACCAAGTGTAATAACAGTCTAGGGGAGAGCGGGTATTCATGTCGGTAGTCCCGTCTCCCCCTAGTGTCGGTAGCCCAGTCTCCCTTGCAGGAAACGCATTCTATTTGTATAGTTTGTATTTTCTTTGGGTTTTAATTGATTTTCGGGAGCGCGGGAAAGTTGGGTAGTTATCTTATTTATGGGGAAATATTTATATTGAAATGGGCCGTGTAATAGTGGATCTTGGAAGCCTGGTGGGTCTGGATGAGAGTTGAGCAGCTCGGCTTCGTCTTGATAATGTATTGATTCTTTTTATTGGAGATGGAAGTAATCCCCCTGAGAGGAATTACCAAATCTCGGCTCTCTTTCGAGGTACAATGCGGGACTTCTAATTTTTCTTAAATGAACATTTAAGTAGATATAGATATTATGTCAAATCAGTATTAGCGCAATAAGATCTTAGATTTTTTTTAATTATTTAAACTTTATTGCACAAAATATATACAACAATGTACAAATGGCGGACTTAATGCCAAATGGCATTCTCTACCAGTCAACCATAGTAGTACCTAGTAGTAGTAGTAGTAGTAGTTTTATTCTTCTTAAAAGTTTACCAACCCCTCTCCTAAATATCATAGATATAACGACGGAACAGGAACTAAGAAGTACAGATGTAGTGCATATAATTGTTTTCCTTCACATTTTCACGGAAATGTTACCTAATACGTACGTGTCTTGCTATCTTACGGCGCGATCCGGGAAATGAATTAGAGATTCACTAGATATGAAATAAATACCATTTCATATCTATCTAGTTAATCTCTAAATCATTTCCCGAATCGCGCCGTTAGTCAGTCTAAGTACAAAAATACTAAGGTTGACTGAAGTGGCATGACAAATACGAACTTACGCACTATATCTGTAGGTATCGGATTCTATTTATTTAAATGCTTCGTCATTGCTGCCAAGTTTTATTTTAATTAAAATGCTTTATCATCATTCAAAATTTAAATGCGTTGCCTGTCAAAAGGTGTGTTTATTGCCCCTATACAATTAATCATTTAATCAATTACGCATACTACTAACCAATTCTAATTGTGCGTAATCTATAATGGCTATCATTATAGTATAGATAGGTACCGCATTCTATTGTTTTCAAATAAAACTTATCTATACCCCAATAAAAACAACAACGCATCCCATTTGTACCGTCATTTGTTTCGGCGGCCATCTTTAGCGTGCTGTCAAATCGCACGCGTCCATCGCCCCTTCAAAAGCACGGCAAATTTTAATTTTCAGACGGCGGTGGCGCTAGTGTCGTTACTGAAGTACCAATTAGTAGGAGGAAGTCCTAGTTCTTATGTTGACCACCGCACATGTTAAGTTTGTCGTGCTTTTCGAATCAATATTTTTGCTACTTGCCCCTCCGTCCGGCGCGCCCAGTCCAAATGATAGTGTAACATAATAAATTAGTTTTTTTATTACGTGTTAGGGCAGGTTATTGAACTCTGTGATAAGAAAATTGGGGTAGGTCTGTGGAATAGGGGAACTTAGGGAAAAATGTTCGCCCTAAGTGTAGCGGATTAAGATAAGATATGGTGTTTTTGAACACCGTATAAAATCAATACTCTTTTTGTTGACGCTACGCTGATTATTTATCTTATCAGAATCAAGTTACACGAATAAACTTCACTCTAGAGAAAAAAGGCAAATCGTGATTTCATCTCCATATATTTTACTTATTACAATTTTACAGACTTTCCGTCATTTTTACGAGGCGAGATCTTGCCAAAAATCCTTTATTACATTACGCTGCCAAACTTAAACGCGCTCCCTAAACATCAATCTAACTCCAGACGAAACTTCGACCTCAAATATACATACTAATATGCATACCACGAACCCTAACGAAATCAACCTGCATTCAGAGGGGGCAGCCCTAGCCGCTAGGGTTGTCGCGTGTCAAATGCGCTTTATTTAATGCACGAGATTACGCTAATTTTCACCTTGGCGTATGGCGTTATAGTTTGGGGAAAGAAACTAACCATAGATGGATCTTATGGCTTCGGAATAAGGTTTTGAATCGCCATTTAATGGCGGTATGTTAGGTGTGGGTGTTGTGGTGGTTAGGTTATACAATATTTAGTGGTTTGCATGCACGATAGTGCCTGGACTGGTAAATATGGGTGTGGAAAGGTAAATGCATACCTAAATTCCAGTGGATGTTTAGGTTGTTTAAGAAATGAAAACAGTAGCCGTGTCGTTTACTACTCTCTGTTTGTAATATCGCACATTCGTGTATATTTTATACATAATTTACGTAAGTATGAGCAAATGAGCTTTACTATTGTTAATGATCCAACCTTTATACATAGCGCCGCCGAAGAGTCTATGATGCGGCGCGCATTCTAAGTTTGAAATAATTGAAATATGTCAATAACAAGAAAAAACAAGGCACTTTAATGTCAACAATCTCATTGTGAAAAGTACAATAAATACTACTAATTTATATATAAACTAATAGTTTCAATAATTCTACAATAAAATACAATAATATAGTTAACGCCAGTATCGCGCTAACACTATTGTACTAACTAAATAGAAATAGAAAATTTTATTTGGCGTAAAAAACATACATTAGGTAAGTACAACATAAAGTTAACAATACAGTAAACATACACCAAATAGTAAGACACTGCGCTGGTTTTAGGGCACCGAAAATTGAAAACTAAAACTAATAAACAGAAACAGAACACGTGTATGACAGAAAGAAAGAGAGAGAGAGAGAGAGATCACAAATATTTTTTAGTGTTCATGAATATGTAAGTATAATATATATCTTTTGGAATATGTCCGCTTAGTTATAAACTGTGTTGGGTTGCAAGTAAATACTTTTTTAGGTTGTGCTTAAAAGAGCTAAGTATTGTGTGTATTAAAAGGTCGTACCAAATGGATGTTATCATAGCAAAGCAGCATAGGGTATATAGCTCTGAATGCAGTCAAAATAATTTATAATCGCTTTATTACGCGTTTACTTTCTCAACGTGTGTAATTTTAATTTAAGTCAACCGCCAATAATCACTAATTCTAAAGAAATGTATAATGTACCTTTATAATCTAACGAGCGAAAATCAAAACTTTTGTCCGCGATTATAATAATGAACGCCCAAAATCACCTAACTTCGAATTTCTTTGACCACAAAATTAAATTGCAAGTATTAAACTTTACAGAGAATTATGCAAAAGCAGAGATTTAATCTCTATTATTTCGTATTCAGGGAATCCCTCCCCAATCGCCGTAATCGGAATTTTGCCGACTTCAACGAAGTCGTAATCGTGTTTGAATAATGTTAATCATTTTAATGATTGTGGCAACCCTGGCGACGATGATTCACGAACACGATGTGTAGGGCTGCGATAGCGACCTCTTGATATATGGACTGAACATTCCGTCCTATAACAACGGGATAACAAAGCCCGATGCGATGTATCGTCGTAAAACTCTATATTTAATTCATAGATACTGTACATACACATCCAGTTTTGACTTTAATTCGGACGTATACAATATTTTGGGAGACGTTTTTACTAATTTACACAGGTCATCAATAACTACATTGTGTTACTTTCTAATCTAATCGACGAAGCAACTGGGATAATTATGATAGAACTTCACTTAAATTAAGTATAGTGCGACGCAAAATAGTAGAATTTAAATAAAATGGAACTAAACAAATTACATACTAAACTGTTGCCATGTTTAAGCATTTTACGTCAAAAATGTGACAGTAACGTAGCTCGTAGGAAGTGGCGCCCTCATTTATTTTCTACTATTTTATGTCGCACTATACGAGTACCTAAGTAGGCTCAGAGATTATATTCTTTGGCTCAGAGTAAATAACTAATAAGTAGGTGCAACAATGAACAAAGTCAATCGCTCTATATAATTTTTGGTTAACCGCGAGTTCTCAGTTCGGGGCGAACTACTTTGTAGTTCATCAGCTGAAAAGCGTGTCCATATTCGCAGGTCAATGGTTGTCGCGAACATTTTCAACTTCATTATGGCGCCCCTACAGCGAGAATCACTCTAGAATAGATTCACCAATTATCGATCTGTGAATAGTCGGAACATCTGAGAGCCATTTAATTTTGACACGGAGTTATATATATATCATTGAAATTATTTTAAGATCCAAAATGGTGAACTCATATCTTTAATTTTATTATTACATAGAGTTAGACCAAAAATAATATGCAATGATATTTATAGCACACGCAGTGCAAGTCAAACTTCTATTAAATTATGACATATAAATGACACTTGCACTGTGTGTGCTATCTAGATAGTTGCAGACTTCTCTTGGTCTAAAGCGCCCTCCAGACTATGCGCGTGAATCGCGGGCGAAGCCGCGAACACGAGTGTGGAGTCTAGTTCGCTGATATGCGAAATCGACTCCAGACTCGCGTTCGCGGCTTCGCGCCGCGATTCGCGCACGAGTGTGGAGCGGGCTTAACTGGCGTCTTACTTGTGTTATTCCATAGATCTTATTATCTTGCATCTTGCCTAGTCTGTGGTTTGAAAGAGGTAAATCTTTATTTATCAACGTGAACCAATAACAAATAATTCAAACCTTCAGCTTGGCATGAACTTTCAAAGAATAGCAAACTACCACTTTATAACTTTCTGTGCATGCGACAAAGTCTTATGCTTGAAACTTTAAGATCTAAACTCTTTATACCCAAGCGTAAAGGAGTTGTAGAGCGTTTCCACAGGTATTATTTACGATCCAAACTTAACGCTCTGCTGGCTTCATTCGGAAATTTTCAAGATTGAGGTACAAATTGTCATAAAATCTGGGGGTCCGAGGGTGCGTTTATGTGACATGGCACTCACATTCATCTTTATTATCATTTTACTGCCACATATATGGCGGTAAAAATAAATGTGAATCTTTATCGCTTCTGCATTAATGAATCTTTCCCCCATAATTTCCATATTTTTGCGAAACTAGAGGGAGCGAAAAAATTAGAACGCCTGCAAGAATGTTAATAGCATTATAAGCATGAAGGAGCTTTATTGCTATTTATTATTGTCAGGCGCTTTTATTGAACAGACGCAGCGCTATCCAATATGAGTTTAAATTGCTGCTGGAGCATGTCTGATGCTAATAAATGTCGGCTAAAGCTGAGCGGTCTTTTCCCTTTATAATCGAAGTACCAACCGTTAATAGAAGAAGTGGATGTATAGAAACCAATCCCACTTATTCATATGTGGGTGGACGATTCACTGAGGATGGACGATAGACGACTTTGTCAAACCGTCACTTAGCTCCTCTCGGGTGTTGTGAACGGAATATCCCTGGGGATAACGAGTATGTAGATAACGACCCCGAAAGAGCACAGTCACCGTGGCCTTCATGTTCGCCACCGAATACGCCGAATTCACCACCAAGATACGCCGTTCGCCACTGCGTTGTCGCAGTCGCCATTGAATATTATTATTATCGCTAGGCGATTCGCTCTTACTTTTCTTAACATGTGGTTTTTGGAATCGATTTCAACGCTAGTAACTGCAAAGCTATTAATACTAAAATGCCGGTTTGATAAGGATCAGTGTAAAATTTACAGCCTTTATTTAGGTTCAGGTTCAGAAATAAGAAAAGTATTTCTAGAAGCAAGCCAAGTGTACAGTGTTAGACTAACGACTGGAGGAATTTAAATTTTATGATAAACTTATACAAGGTATTCTTCAAAGTTTTATTATAACTATGTATCTCCCTCCGTCTCCGCGGTGATGTGAAAATTTTACATATTGTAGAAAGTTTTCTGTGAGAAGAACAACAGTCTAATCTGATTCTACATTTTACGAAGAGTTGGGTTTATATTCAATGAAAGTTTGAAAATGTACGGCTCACATAAATAGAGGTCCTGTTATATTTTTGATCAGAGAATCTTTTTTTTTTACTTACTAGAGTAATAGTGGTAGGTATTTAGTTTTGTTTCCCCGTAAAGAACTGGAAAGTGGAAAGTATTAATTGTAATGTCGAAGTTAATGGTAAAACATCCTCTCCAACGTAAAAACAACGTGCCCCCAACACCTTTTAACCGTTTTATCCAATAATTTGGTTCTCTCTTTCGATTCGATTTGGTTCAGTCAGCAGACCCAATGGCATCTCATGAAACAGAAAGAGACCCAAGCTAGATTGTAAAAGCCGTAATGGATATGTGCCTCGTTCACTCTTACTGCTGTTTTCTCGTGGACAACTAAGTCCCCTGGGATGCCGGATGTCACCAGTTAATCGTGCGTATCCCCTGTCTGTCGATTAAGACAAAGGACAGGTAAACTACTTGGTTGGTTAGGATGCAAGCTTGCAAGGGGGATTTCTTTGTATTCAGTAGACAATCGGCTAATGTTAAGAATAATTTCATTGGATTTCATTTTTGTACAGTAGACCTATCGAAACTTAAATTGGTACCTAATATGGAAATGATCGTGTGACTTTTCATGGCATTTGTCATCTCGATACAAGTTTAATTTTGATTGGTGTTATTCGATCAATTGTCATTTTGGCTACGGCCACAGAGAGCCGTGAAAAACGATTATCAGATATGGTATATTCGTGCGACAGAGAGGTAGCAAATGCCAGTAAAAGGATTTCAGCGTCACGATTCTTTAGTTCGACTTATTGTCCAGTAGACAGCAAGTAGGTACATACTTTCTTCCCAATTAAAATTGAGAACTATATTATGCTTTCGCTCCTGTACGCGTTTGCGTTAAGTGTCATTATTTAAGGGATTTTGAGTTTCCAAAACGTCCCGCTTGGCGCACTGTTCAAAATCTCATACAAAAAAATACACATAACGCAAACGCGAACGCTTGTTAGGACGTTATCGAATGAAATGTATACTAGGGGTTCTGATTCTGACGCACTTTAATTTAATAGGTAAAGGTTATATGGACGAGTAAATACTGCAGCCGCCATTTTTAGCCACTTTGCATTTAAGACGTTGGCTTTCAGGTAAGTTCGCTTGCATAAACCATTTCCGTTCACTGCATATACCTCATTCGTTCCTTGCCAGTTTCCTTGCAGTAATACATCCCTTTAAAACATCACACCCTAGAGGCCGACGTGTGTAAGTCTCGATTAAGACATATCTTTGGGGCGACAGGTAGGGGGCTAAATGGTTCATGCCAATTTACGTATAGCCGGGTAATAGCGTGGGTTCTCCCGGTGGGATCTTGCTGATCCGTATTTACGTTTCTTCGGCTTAACTTCTGTTAAACTAAATAACATTTTAGTAGAAAGTCTCAAGTTGAGTTCATTTTTAGGGTTCCGTACCCAAAGGGTAAAACGGGACCCTATTACTAAGACTTCGCTGTCCGTCCGTCCGTCCGTCCGTCCGTCCGTCCGTCCGTCCGTCTGTCTGTCACCAGGCTGTATCTCACGAACCGTGATAGCTAGACAGTTGAAATTTTCACAGATGATGTATTTCCGTTGCCGCTATAACAACAAATACTAAAAACAGAATAAAATAAAGATTTAAATAGGGCTCCCATACAACAAACGTGATTTTTGACCAAAGTTAAGCAACGTCGGGAGTGGTCAGTACTTGGATGGGTGACCGTTTTTTTTTGCTTTTTTTGTTTTTTTTTTTGCATTATGGTACGGAACCCTTCGTGCGCGAGTCCGACTCGCACTTGCCCGGTTTTTTACTTGTTACCCCGAGTCTTTTCTAGAGACTTGGTACCTTTTCAGAGAACTTATTTTTTTGGGTTTTACATGCAGTGTACTGCGTAATTGCATTGAGAAATTATGAATGAACTCATTAGTAAATTCGCCATCCACTTTTACGGCTGATGGTACATATTTTCCTTACAGTGAATTTAAACAAGACATAATGTGAATTGATGACAGACGGCCCGATTCCAACTTTAAGATACGTCAGTTAATAGATCTAGGAAAGATATGCATTAGATATGTCAGTGTCAAACAAGTGTCAAAATTGACGTTTCTTCAAACAAATACGTCACTTTTGACACTTGTTTGACACTGATATATCTAATCCATATCGTTTCAATATCTAGTATTTGACGTATCTCATTGTTCGAATACGGCTGAGTCTATTCGGAGGCTCGAATCCTTTCGACGACTCTACTCGAGACTTTAAAGACTTCGATCCTTTGGATGGAGTGGATTTCTTCAAATTTAGACTCAAAGTACTCGAGTTTCTACAAACACGAAAAGCTCGTCATAGTTATAGTAATTTTAATAACTATGAAGAGACATTCAGAGTCATATGGGCCGGTAAGGCATTGCGAATGTCATTCGGTATATATCGACGTACATTATAGATTATATAAGGTAAACTGGTAAAGGTAAAACTGGTGCTCGACGCGGTCCCAGTACGTCATCTTGGATCTTTAGTCATTGTCAATAGAGGTGACAGTAAGGTGTTATCTATTGGGCAGTAGCATGTCGAGCACTAATAGGTTTACCGTAGGTACCTTAAAGAGATAAACGGTGTCGTTTGTGTGGTAAACTCTACACGCCGTGTTACATCATCCTGGCGTATAAACGCCATCCTGAGGTATAAACGTCATCCTGAGGTATAAACGCCATCTCGGCATACAAACTTACACCGCACCTGGAAACTTGAGAGTAAACACGGGTTCAAAGCCTTTGAACCGTTTGAGGAACTTCGATCGGCTGCGGTTAACTTTTAGTTGTAATTTCTGTTCCGTAATTAAATAACAGCTTCATCATAATATCTAAAGTCTACTGTTCGGCATAAGCCTTACTAGAATCTCCACAATAACCCTCATCCAAAGGTGCGGAGTTAAATATTTCGGAGAACTGGTTTTTGATAATATTTTGTAACATAATTAGGTACCACTGCTACATATTTAACCCTTAGCATTAGGGCGTCAGGAATTATGCATAATGGAACCATATCACTTTGAAATAAAGTTCAAAATCAGGTGGGATATATATTCTATCTGCCTTATATAAAGGCTTAAATATTTATACGAAGCAAGATGCAAAGCGCAGAGAAAGGCAACTATTTAAACAATCAGTAGAAGGAACGTTACATTAAAAAATATCTATTGAAGGAACCACTATGAAACTATAATGGCTCCTAGCATTGGAAAACTATTACTTATTATATGCCTCAGCGTAATGTCTTCATCCACTTAATTAAAGGGTGGCACACCACCGTATTTAAGGCTCGAGGTGTGGAAACACCTCTTAAGGCTTATTAGTATACATAATAGAGATAGTAATCACTGACTGATTAGACGCCATATGACTATTCGCACGATTCCCACAGAAACAGGGAGTTCCATTGAAAATATTCGGTGAGCTTTTTTTATAATAGTTTTAATACCGTTGATAATAGTGCCTACGTCAAATAAGAGCATGCGACAGCACCCTTTAGCAGCTGAAAACATGTAAAGCCGACCACTGACTAACAGGCCGCCGGACGATATCGGCCTGTCAGTTAGAACAAAAATTTGACAGTTCCGAACAACTGACCGGCCGATATCGTCCGGCGGACTGTTAGTCAGTGGTTGGCTTAACAGCATACTTTAACTTGCGATGCGTATAGTGTGTCCAAAATCATCCAGCTAAATGAGATTCGATGCTGATAGATGTGACTTCACCCTTAATATCGTTGATCCTGAGTAAACAGGGAATTTCAAAAATTGTGCTATGATTCAGACCGGTACTTATAAAAATATACTAGAGTTAGACCAAGAAAAGTCTGCAGCGATTTTGATAGCCCACGCAGTGCAAGTGTTATTCATACGTCATAATTTCATAGATTTTTGACGTTTAAAATAACACTTGCACTCCGTGGGCTATCAAAATCGCTAAATAGTTGTTAGTTATCTGGAACGGCCTTCCATGAATTCAGATGAAGTATTAGGTAGATATACATATTCAGCAAAACTGTTAGCTTAGCACAATTGCATCATATATTTTTATAAGCTGTACAGATATGATGGTCGTTCTTGTCTACGTGACAGCGTGATAAAACGGTGTCCGTTACTTTCTATCCCACGGTGTTGAAAAGTGACAGTTATTGTACCACGTAGATAAAGATGGATAAAGCTATCCATAATACGCCGGCTGGGGTGCCTAAATAATAGTTTTACTGGCTGTACATTGATAGGATTTATGTTGGTTTTAATACGCCGGCTAGGGTGCCTAAATAATAGTTTTACTGGCTGTACATCGATATGATTTATGTTGGTTTTTCATGAAGAATTCTTCATCACGTGGACTGATTTCAACAATTGTTATGTCTGTGGTTGTCACTGAGTTTTGTAACAAAACTTTTGTTATAAGTATGTCTTGGTTCTTTTGCTTATTATATGGGTGTATCAAGTTTGACCCTCCCATTTTCTCACAGCAAAGTCTGTCCATAGTTAGAAGGACTCTGCCATAGACTTCCGCGGGAACCCTACCATGTAAGTGTGAGGCACTTGTGAGGTGTACTATTCTGACTAAAGGCCTTGAGTCTCATTCTGAATTATTTAGTACTTTACTTTAATTGTCCTAATCGATAGTGATGTGCTTTTTACCGTGTCATATTTTGTCTAAGTTTTTTGAAATGTAGATATAAAGTGTCAGAATTAATATCAAAATGATTTATTTCATTTGTTGAAACTTCAAATTGTTTCCTTATGTTGGTTGGTAGGATTGCCTTTTAAAAGATGATATTTTTGAATGATAAATAGGTATAATATGTGAATAAATTTGTTTTGATTTTGTTTGATATTTTACAGTCAGTAATTTTCTTTGCGTTGGTGTGGTGAAAAATTTTGTGTTTCACTCGATGGAAAAGATTCCACTTTTCGAACCACTTGCTACCTACGCTCGTGGTTTAATTTTGAAATCTTTCGCTTGCTTGGGTATCAATGAAATGGGCACGAAAGGATTTTGAACTTTGCCTCCATGTAAAAAAAATAACTATAGATACTACGTCAACGTCTCGTTATCTAATGTATTGTGTGTATTAATAACTGCTAATCACGCCAAAATTAAAAATCAAACTTGAATCAAAAACGGTATATTTTATCGATAACATTTATCGATAACTTGTGTCTACTAGGGACTCCCTAGTTCATTTACTATGTAACGATGACTTTCGGTTTTAGTGACGTTGCTGCAAGAAACATTATGCGTCCAAACGTGGTATGAGATACTACTAACCGAAGTTAAAAAATTTGTCCTAACTTCATACACTTAAAGCATTGTGTTATTTTTGGCTGGGATATAATTTATTAACGATGAGCATAGTGGAAATTAGTGATGGGGTGTTAGAGGGAGAGTTGGTGGAGAACCCTTTCGGTGGGCAGTTCCACAGTTTTAAGGGAATACCGTACGCAGCGCCCCCTGTTGGAGATTTGAGGTTTAGAGTGAGTTTTTAAATGTTCAATGTCATGTTCAAGGATAAGTTGTTTGTTAAAATTAGGATAATTACCTGTAGGATAATATCCTGTACAGTCGGGCAAATCAAACTTGTCAGTAAATCTTCTTCCTCGCGTTATCCCGGCATTTCGCCACGGCTCATGAGAGAGCCTGGGGTCCGCTTGACAACTAATCCCATGATTTGACGTAGGCACTAGTTTTTACGAAAGCGATTGCCATCTGACCTTCCAACCCAGAGGGTAAACTAGGCCTTATTGGGATTAGTCCGGTTTCCTCACGATGTTTTCCTTCACCGAAAAGCGACTGGTAAATATCAAATGATATTTCGTACATAAGTTCCGAAAAACTCATTGGTACGAGCCGGGGTTTGAACCTGCGACCTCCAGATTGCAAGTCGCACGCTCTTGTCAGTAAATATGAACAAAAAACTATCCTTTTCATTTGAGTGCTAGTATTAGCGTAAAACAAAGACAGTATGATTATCTTTGTCTATGTTTGAAATGAGACAGTCCTTGACCAACATGTACATATTTTCACGTCTCACTTTTGTTGGGGTAATCCCATTAAATGGTTACCTTTTTTTAGCACATTTAAGCAGGCCATAGAGATTTAAAAAATAACTTGATAACGTTTTAAAAATCACAATTAGGGTAATTTTGCAAAATGTTCGTCCACCTCAATCAAAATAACATCATAGTGAGTCAGGTTCCTTTATATTTAACAATACCCAGGTATATATATACGTAGAAAATATACCTAAATAGACCGTTTCTACTTAATTTAACATTATGTAATTAATCCATTAACGAACTTTAATCCATCAATATTCCGTTAAGGCTAACAATCTCAAACAAATTATTTAAAGTTCATAATAATTCATATCTACAGGCGCCACAACCACCTGAACCATGGGAAGGGATCCGCAGCGCCACACAGTTCGGTCCAATCTGTTACCAAGTGGATCCTCTCACGGATCCAACTCCGAAAGGCAGCGAAGACTGCCTTTACCTCAACGTATATACCCCTGACTTAAAGCCAGTTGAACCTCTGCCTGTTATGGTCTGGATCCATGGAGGAGGTTTCGTCTTCGGCAGCGGGAATGATGACAGCTATGGCCCAGAATTTCTGGTTAGACATGATGTTGTACTTGTCACGTTCAATTACAGACTTGAAGTGCTCGGCTTTCTTTGCCTGGATACCGAAGAAGTACCTGGAAATGCAGGGATGAAGGACCAAGTTGCTGCTCTACGTTGGGTCCAGAAGAATATCAGCCAATTTGGTGGAGATCCAGAGAATGTTACAATTTTTGGTGAAAGCATTGGTGGTGTGAGTGTCAGTTTTCATCTGGTTTCGCAGATGTCAAAGGGTTTATTCAAGCGGGCGATCGCCATGAGCGGTCATATGAATTGCTACTGGGCACTTATATCCCGGCCTGTGCTGCGAGCTACTGCCCTGGCGCAACAATTAGGCTGCGACTCTTCTGACCCTGAAGAACTCAGCTCCTTTTTCAAAGAACAGCCCGTTACTTCGCTAGTCAATTGCTTACCTCCCGTTTACTTTTATGAGAGACTTGGGGGTCTTTCTTTGTCAATACCATTATTTTCTGTCGTCTCCGAGAAACAATTCGGTGACAACGAGAGGTTTTTCGAAGGAGATCCGATGGAGGCTCTGCAAAACGGAATACATGAAGGTGTTGAAGTTATTTCTGGTTTTGTTGAGCATGAAGGTGTATTTAGCATGAAGCTTAGGGGGGGATATGACCATATCAAAGAATTATCTAAATTTCTTGAATTCTATGTGCCGATGGCAATAAGATTTAACTGCGGCTTGACAGCTCAGTTGGAGGCAGCCATGCAGATAAAAGAATTTTACCAGAATGGGAGCACTGATCCTGATGTATTGATGCGCTTTTGTTCTTTTGAAGATTTCCAGTACGGTGTCATCCAGTGGCAAAGGATCTGTGCAAAGACAAGTCCAAATAAGTTTTATCTATACAAATTCTGCTGCAAGTCTGAGAGGAATCTGATGACTTATGGACTAGGTTTCGCTGAATTATTTGGGAACGAGCCAAAAGTATGTCATGCCGATGATTTGGGGTACTTATTCCCCCTTAAATGCTTCAACTTATCAGTCGATCCTGAATCTACAACCTTTAAAATGATAGATAATGTCACCAAACTCTGGACCAACTTTGCAAAATGCGGGTAAGTTACAATCATATGCTAGAAAACATTCACATTACTCATTAGTTTTTTACTATTACAAATCAACTTCAACTGTTATAATTTATAATTTTTGTGGATCACTAAAATCTTGAACTAAATCTAGTATTATTCCCAATGTCATGTTTAGGTATACATGTATGTATTGGTAGGTTTTTAAATAGGTACTTACCAACTGATGATAAGAGTTTCTGCAAGGCGGTTAATTTTCTAAAAAGTATAGCTACTTATTTAATTATCTTCTAGGGACCCAACACCCGATGACTGCTTGGGCGTACGCTGGCCAGGGTATACCACAGACGGAGAAGAATTCCTGGAGATCAATGAAGAACTGACGCCCTCATCAGCCGTGATGAAAGATGAGGTGGAACTTTACGAGAATATCTTCTCGAAGTTTCTGCCGAATCAACTTGGGTCATGCACATCTTTTATGATCAACTCGATTGCTTCATTGATCAAAAGCTAATTTTTACGCTGAACTTTTACAAAAGTGATATTTAAATTTTTTCTGCACCTGAGACTCAAAGAAGAAAAACATATAAGTATGTACATGTAATCTTCTTCCTCGTTTCCTCATGACTGAGGGTCGCGACCACTTGACGTCTTTTTTTTGTGCACTCTCCCTTCTGCACGATTTTCCGCCGTCCTACTAATAGGTGCCTATTTAGATCTTTAGTAGGGGCCTTTCTTTACAATATCTACCCATGTCATGGATGTCCAATTGTCCACTGCACTATCCTTAATCAGATTGCGCTTTGCTACTGATAGATAATTAGGCATATACTGTGAAAATTATTTTATGCAATAAAAGTATGCTTTGAAAAATCTTTACATTTTTTTTCTACCACTTGTACAGTTGGCATCATTAGCAACGGAAACGGATGAGACAATGCGAAATCGTATGCGTTACTAGATACCTACACACTATTAGCCGATAATAATCGTTTGTCCCTTTCCATCATACTAATACGTCGGAAAGGGACAAACGATTATTATCGGCTTGTCAACTTTAGTAAACGTTTATGAATAAGGGGGTAATAATATTAGACTAATACCGTTCGAGAGTAAAATTGGGCCCCGATTGCGTTCAAAAGTACCTATTTGTTACAGTTTAATTATTCTACATAATTACGTAGAGAATCTTTTTGATAAGTTATTAGAATTCTCTAATACTTGTGACGTACTAACGTACTATACCTATAGTCTGATCCGCTACTTTGATCCTGACTGAACCTCCGTAACTACTATGTCAAAATTAGAAAGGACCCCGCAACAAACATAGGGAAAAAGTGGTTTCAGTTAAATCTCACAAAATTTTAGTATGATGTTAATTTGGCTCTCCTGATTATTTTTTTATATGGGCACAACTCTCTCAGGAGTATACTTTCAGAAATAATTAAGTATGTAATTTTCTATTTACGCGACATGTTTTCTAAAATCGATATATTGTTATGACACGCACTGACAGTTATTGACGTTATAAGGTGCAACTACCAACTGTCAGGAGGAGGAATTACGTAAAAATGACTAACAAACACATATTTTGTATAAAAAAATTACATCGATTATTTCTGAAAGTATACTTCTGAGAGAGTTGTGCCCATACAAAAAAATAATCAGGAGAGCCAAATTAACATCATACTAAAATTTCGTGAGATTTAACTGAAACCACTTTTTCCCTATGTTTCCTACGGGGGTTTGCCTTTATAAAATTCCGCCATATTGAATCGTCAAACTGTTTCGTTTTCACAAAACTGATTCCTGGAAAAGCTTTCCTCCCTCACCGTAACAAATACTTAGCTATAAGTCCACAAATCGCAGGCAATCAAATCACAACCGTAACAGACAGCCATTAGGTGCTAATTGGAACGCCACCCCTGTACGACTGGCCATACATTGCTATTGCCTACAAACGTAAGCGAATCGTAATATTTAGTACTAACCAGTGTAACGTAATATCGAAATTCGTACGAATGACATGAGGTAATTACAACCAGATTTTTATATTGTAGCCTTACACTTTTTGCTAAAAAAAATGGGCCTCCCATAGAATTATTGACATTATGATCAGCCAAAATGCATGAAACAACCAATATTTTTTTCGCGATTTCGGGTTGATCCCATAGTTAAAGACATACGTATTGAATTCGCAAAATATGGCTAAGGGTTGAAAAAAAAAAACACCTTGTATACCATTCACTATTTTTCTTAACAAACCCATTTCTCCAACGCTATTGGACTATGCATGAAACAACCAATATTTTTTTCGCGATTTCGGGTTGATCCCATAGTTAAAGACATACGTATTGAATTCGCAAAATATGGCTAAGGGTTGAAAAAAAAAAACACCTTGTATACCATTCACTATTTTTCTTAACAAACCCATTTCTCCAACGCTATTGGACTAATATTATTAGTCCACGAACTGTCAAGTCGTACGTATTGCCATGGCAATACACTAATAATATTAGACTAATACTGGGGCCCATTTCTCATATTAGCGTTCGAGAAATGGGCCCCAGTATTAGACTAATATTATTAGTGTGTAGCCATGGTAACGACTTTATACTTAGTTCGTGGACTAATACGAGTTATATTAGTCTAATACCGTGCGAGAACCCATTTCTCGCACGATCGGTATATCCAGAAAAGAAAGTGTCCGGTGCGAGTTTGTCAAATAGGTTCGCCGTCGCCCGTCGCTCGGTTAGCGTTTGTGTTAATTCAAACGCTTCCTTTTATAGGTATTCAAAATGTCTTATATCCTAAAGAAACACGTAGACATACGTCTTTTTGGACTTGTAAGGTTAAAAAGTGCACCTGGGAGACGTCCACACAATCATTGCAGCTTCAAATTGGTATTAACTGTTATGAACGGTTGGGAAAAGTTTAAACCGGCTCGGTGTCTGCTTTTTTTTTAAATTTAGTTTTGATAGTAATTGATTGGATATTTTTTTATTTTAAATAACGCGATTGTTCAGTAAACTGTATTTGCAAATTTTGTATTAAGATTTCATTTTGCCACTCTTAATCCTTTTTGGCTTTAAAAATAGTTAATTTGTGTCAAAGTTATAGTCACCCAGGGTTATTGTGTCGAAAAACGTAATAATTGTAAGATTTAAAAATATTTATTCTTGTAAAAAGTTTACGTTATTGGTGAAGATTTTTCGAACTGAATGTTATTTTAAACACTAGACTCAGTCGTTATTGCATATTTTTGATCTCATTTGAACCGGCTCGTTGATTGTTTTTCTTTTTAGGGTTCCGTACCCAAAGGGTAAAACGGGACCCTATTACTAAGACTTCGCTGTCCGTCCGTCCGTCCGTCCGTCCGTCCGTCTGTCACCAGGCTGTATCTCACGAACCGTGATAGCTAGACAGTTGAAATTTTCACAGATGATGTATTTCTGTTGCCGCTATAACAACAAATACTAAAAACAGAATAAAATAAAGATTTAAATGGGGCTCCCATACAACAAACGTGATTTTTGACCAAAGTTAAGCAACGTCGGGAGTGGTCAGTACTTGGATGGGTGACCGTTTTTTTTTTGCTTCTTTTTGCATTATGGTACGGAACCCTTCGTGCGCGAGTCCGACTCGCACTTGCCCGGTTTTTATTTAATTTTAGTTTTGACAGTAATTGAGCGAATATAATTATAATTTTTTAATAACGTGATCGTTCAGTAAACTGTATTTCCAAATTTTATATTAACATTTCATTTCGCCACAGTTAGTCCTTTTTAGCTTTAAATAGTTGATTTGTGTCAAAGTTATAGTCACGCAGGGTTTTGTGTCGAAAAACGTGATAATTGTCACATTGCATTAAAAAATCTATGCAAAAGTTTACGTTATTGGTAACGATTTTTTGAACTGAATGTTATTCTAAACACTAAACTCAATCGTAATTACATGTTTCTGGTCTCATTTGAACCGTCTTAGTGTCTGCTTTTTTGACGTGAAACGTAGGTAAACGTCTTTAAAAACCCGTAGAGGGGCTCGGATCAAAATCCGATGTAACGAAAAAGTATTATGGCGCGGCGGCTTATATCTCCGAAACTATAATACCTATAAACATAGTTTTGATACAGATGTGTAGAAGAAAGTAGCCATTACTCGGAACAGCACGTGCCGCTGACATACATAGATGGCGCTGATTCTGCGCTAGACACGACGTATTCGGAGCAAAAATGACCCCTATTTTCAGTGTTCATTTAGTAATGACTCATCAGCTCATTAACCGATTTCGGTAAAATTCATGTCATTTGATAGATCTTACTTTATTTTAATGAAATATGAGTAAAATAAAGTACGTGGAATTATAATAAGCTGTTAAAAAATAAAAATGTGACAGTTTTTACAGAATTTTTATCACTGCTCTTGTTTGAGGCCACCGTGTGCGAAAAATAGGGCGCAAAACTGACAAAATATACCTGAAATAGTAAGATAAAGCAATAACGGTTCTTTTAATACCACATTCACCATAGTAATACATGCTCATCTCCTCAAATAATGCATTAGCATCTATGGCGGCGCGGCGGCGCGAGTTACTTTGATAGAACACATATAACGTATGACGGCTGCTTGACAATCCCGAGTTCCTAATGCTAGTAAGTATATAGTAATCTTAGTTAGGTACTTTCTGATGTAATGGGTAAAACATAATTTAGAAAAGGTCACTTCTGTGGACAATAGGTACTATAAAAGGTAACGACTGTGGTTCATATATATCCCGTTTTTCTCATTTGAGTCTCAAGTATTGAATGAAATATTCTGCCTGTAAAGGTGCTGCGTAAAAAAATGCTTTTAGATTCCCTTAAATGCGATGGCTACAGGAAAGACACGAACGAGTTTGCTATAAAACGTGTATTACCCGTATAAAATATCTATAATCTTTACAGATAAAATTTAGATATTATCCAAAATTATTATAATACATCACGCATTCGCGAGATGTGCGACTTCGGTATTCAAACACAAAGCAATAGTACAAGAGTCTAACTAAATGCGAAGGTCGAAGGCTGCGCTCTACGTAAGGCCGAAGGCAAGAAGCGTCCAGGATGTCAGTGCTTTAACACAGAACAATATTACAAGTGTCTAAATGCGAAGGCCGAAGGCCGAGCTCCGCGTAGGGCCGAAGGCCCGAAGCGTCCAGTCTGTCAGTTCTGTGTTTAACCACTGACATCCTGGACGCTTCAGCCTTCGCATTTAGACACTTGTACTATTGTTCTGTGTTATAGCACTCAAATCCTTGACGCTTCGGGCCTTCGGCCCTACGCGGAGCTCGGCCTTCGGCCTTCGCATTTAGACACTTTTACTATTTTTCTGTGCTAAAGCACTGACATCTTGGACGCTTCGGGCCTTCGGTCCTACGCGGAGCTCGGCCTTCGGCCTTCACATTTAGACACTTGTACTATTGTTCTGTGTTATAGCACTTAAATCCTGGACGCTTCGGGCCTTCGGCCCTACGCGGAGCTCGGCCTTCGCATTTAGACACTTTTACTATTGTTCTATGTTAAAGCACTTAAATCCTGGACGCTTCGGGCCTTCGGCCCTACGCGGAGCTCGGCCTTCGGCCTTCGCATTGGCGGTCCACACCACGTTTCACGTCAGCCATAGCAGCTGTGTCCCTGATACAGCCTCTCTCATTTTTTAATCTAGTTTTGACAGGAATTAATTTGATATTTTTTATTTAAAAAAACTAAACGTGATTCTGCAGTGAACTATTTTTCCAAACTTATATTAACATTTTCAAATCGCCACTTTTAGTAAATCCGCTTTTTTAAATGTCATTTTGCATGCATTCTTCCTATAGGTAGCAAAGTTTTTCTGAATTAAAAATATTAATTATAGTTAACTTTTCGAAAATAGAGTAATATCATGAATAAAATTGTTTCGAAAAAAAAAAAAATGAACTCATTGCCTGTAATGCAAATGATGATCAAATTGCGATTCGTAATATGTATTGTCAAAAATGTTAAGAATTCAAAATATGGGTACGAGAGCACAATAAAAAAAATTATTAAAACAAAAAAATATAATATTTTTTTGGAGAAACAGACAAAATGGGAAAACATAAGGTCCGTTTTAATTGAATGTAAGTGTCCAAAGAAGCCAACATCTTACCGCAATCCGGATAACTATTACGAACAACTCTGTAAGAAGTTGAAGAGAAAGAATTCCTTGCGCAACCGAATGCACATTTACAAACAATGGCTAAATGTATATAAATCAGATGGCGTTATAAAGCCTACTAATAACGAAGCATTTGAGCATACACGTGAAAGTGTTATATTGGTAGCTCAAATCGCGGAAATGACCTGTCCGGTGTACGAGCGTGAGGACCTTGTTCCGAAACCTGAAAAATTAAATACAAAACAATGCTACAATTTTCCAGGAGTTATGACTTTACCTCAAAACACAGGTTCGGACAATTCGATATACGACCCCTCAGATGAATCGGAGAAAGGCCAAACTGTATTAGTAAGAGAGTCCTACGAGGACCGCAATATTGTGATGGCTTTAGCTCAAAATATAGGTTCGGACAGTCCGATATACGAGCCCTCAGATGAAACAGTATTAATAAGCGAGTCCTCCGAGGACCGCAATATTTTCCAGGATCCTGAAAAAATAAAAACACAGATGTACAACATTTCTCCAGGTGATATGTCGTTCGGAAATATCTCAGAATCGGTCAGTCAAACATATGAGTTCACAAAGGAAATGGTTTTCAGACAGAAAAAGACATATCAAGTTCATTAAATGAGCCCTGTAAGGAAAATAGTCTCGTTCCGAAACCTGACAATATAAATAAAATTACTTGCGACGTTTCTCCTGAAGTTGTCAAAATCCCTAAAGAGATTTTAAACTTACCTGGTCCAGGAGACAATTCTCCTGTTCCTGTTTATGAGGGCTCGGAAACATACGGCAATATTTCATTATTTCCGAACGCCAAAACCTCAGAGAAAAAACGACAGTCATTTACCACGGAAAAACATGTCCCTGAGCCCTTGGAAACATCCAGCAATGTTTCACCATTGCCTGATGACGCCACAACAATAGAGGAAAAACGGCAATCAGGTTCTGCGGAAATTCGCCCTAACTCTGCGAGTTCCTCATACGAACCCGTTAGAGTAGAATGTGACGTTTCCCCGGACGTACCGAAGGTTTCTACGGAAATATTGCATGTATCTAGTCCAGGACGAAACATAACAATTCTGCCAAAATGCTCAAAAAACACCCCAGGGAAAGACTCAATGCTGAAATGTACTGAATTAGAAGACAGCTTTTGTTAAAAAAATATATATGTATCAGGTCGAATAGTCACGTTTATGAGATTTCGGAAACATCTAGCGATCTTTCATCATTGCCCCACGTCACAATCACAGGGAAAAAAATACAATCAGAAGCACAAGTGCATGAGCTCTCTAAAACGTCCGGCAATGTTTTATCATTTCCGAAAGCCACAATCTCAGAGACAAAACGGCAGTCAATTACCCCGGAAAAACGTGTGCCTGAGCCCATGGAAACATGCAGAAATGTTTTACCATTGCCTGATGACACCACAATAAGAGAGGAAACACGGCAATCAAGTTCTGCGGAAATTACTATATCTGCGAGTCCCTCATACGAACCGGTTCGAGTAGAATGTGACGTTTCCCCGGACATACCGAAGGTTTCTAAGGAAATTTTGAATATATCTCGTCCAGGACGAAACGTAACAATTCTGCCAAAATGCTCAATAAACACCCCAGGGATAGACGCAATGCTGAAATGTACTGTATTAGAAGGCAGCTTTACATTAAAAACAGATATATGGGACAAACTATTTACAAATGAAAAAAAATTGGACGGGTTTGTGTATCCATATATAATAAAAAAATACATTAATAAAAAAGTAAGACAAAACAGTTACTGTGCTCAGTAAAAGTATTAATTACTCACACTTAATACAATTAACGGCGCAAGTGCGTGGTGTCGACAGACTACTAAAAAAAGAACACTACATAGCATCAAACCCTCAGCAGCAAAAAAAGACGACCTTTTCAATTTAAATACTAATTTGTTACATTCTACCAAAACATTGCAAAACGTAAAATCCGATGACACCATTAGAAAAATTAAATCCGAATCACTCTGTGTCAATGATAGATCCAAAAATGATGTTATAGATCTGGTTATATTCCAACAAGACCACAATAATTACATACGAGAAGTTGCATTTCCTTTGACTGTTAAAATACACAGCAGAGAACAAATGATAGTTTTAAAATCCCAAAAAGAGAAAGAACGATTACTACACCTGGATGCCATGGGTAGTGTTGTAAAAAAACCAGTGTGTAGTGAATTTGGTGCACTCAAATGCAAACGGGTCTACCTTTACTCAGGGGTCATACAAATACCTACAAACAGAAGGATTTTCAGCGTATACGATATGATCACTTCCTGTCATGACACAAACTCCGTCTATAAAATGCTGATTGATTTCAGACGGCTTTGTGCTGAAAATAATTGTTGGCCCGCCTTTTCAGGTGTTGTAACAGACATGAGCTTTGTGCTCATCAATGCAAGTTGCCTGGCTTTTAATGAATGTAGTCTGTTGGACTATCTAATCTGCGTCTATAACATGTTATGCACACAAATAAAATCAACGAAAACAAAGAAATAACGCCGCTGTTCCTATGCTGTGCTCATTTGGTCAAAAACTTCTGCAAGGACATTGATATCAGTAAATTGACAGATAAAAAAATGTTCAAAGACATACTTGCCAATCTTGTCACGGCTTCGTCGTTAGAGCAGGTCGATGAGTTCATTCGAAATATATTCATCCTGTTGCACAGCAAATATGTTTCAACGGATTCAACAACCGCGCAAGAAAATATTGTATTACTTTGTCAGCTTGACGCGCAAACAACGGAATCCGTTATTAACATGGGGACTACAGTTACGTCCGTACCGAAAGATGACAAAATCAAGACTTCCATGTTCAGAAATAGCCCATTCTACAAACGTGCTGTACTTACAAGTTATAGATCAGACTGAATTTAACGATATTGGACAAAATCAAAACTCATTTTATGAACCTTCGCTATTCCAAACGATCCTTAACAAATACATTCCATTTTTGCCGATGTGGACTAACTTGATGAAGGAAAAGCGGGTGAGCAATGCTCCCATCGAAAACTATTTTGGACATTTAAAGACAAACGTGTTGCAGGGCCAAAAACATTTAAAATGCACCCAGTTGTTACGTAAATTAAGAGCGGAAACTATATCAAAATCAATAGAGATAATACATGCAATTCCTAAAACCAGACTTACGAAATCAAAAAGAGAAAATGATCAAGAAAATGAGAACAACCCAGTAGAACGTTGGCAAAAAAAACTTCACGTGGCTATACCCATTTCACTGGACGATTTTTAAAGAAACCGTGCCGTCCGGTATTTTCTAACACGAATGTATCAAGCGACGTTCCTCAACATCCTCCATCAGTTAAGCCAGTCAAGATGATGCAGACGACCTCTATAATTGTTTTTACTGCGGGCACGGGACCGGAAAGGGTCCAAATGAGGTTACATCGTGGGTCGCATGCGATAAGTGTGACAACTGGATTCACGCAACTTGTGCAATCGAAGTTTCAAAGGACACTATCGGTGAAACTTTTATGTGTCACAAATGCATACTTCGAGTAACGGATGACATCAATTCGTGCCGTTTTGAGGCTTTGAATGAAGATGAGAGGAATGAACATCCGAGTGTCACATGGTATGAGAATGTTCCACGCTATGGAAATGGATTATTCAAAAATCCCGAATTTTATGACTTTTTACCTGACGCCAGAGGATATGTTGTTACTCGGATGTCCATTTCGAACCAAAAAATCGGAGAACTACTTGTGGAGGATTTCAAAAGCTTAGACCCAGAAAATTATTTAACAAATTTTGTAGTCGATCACATCTTACATACGTCTAATTCTGAAAATAGGGCCAATTTAATAAGCGTGGCAAAGTCGTGCCTCATTTTTGAAGACTCTAATAAATTACCGGAATTTGTCAACAATGTTAACTTGTCTTACGAAAAAGACAACGTGTTCCCAATATGTTTGATGGAACATTTCACACTGGCTATACTATCATTAAAAAATGATACATTGACCATATTGGATCCCCTGGGCAAGGAAAGCCGAATCAAAAAAGATTACAAAAACAGGATTAATGAGTTATTAGCCCAAAAGGGAATCGCAAAATCAATAAAACAAATAACAACACCACGCCATGTGTTGCAGACTGACGGCTATAATTGTGGACCCATAATAATTCATTTTTTCAGCATTTTAATGGAAAACAATAAGCTCACCCAAAAAAGGAACTTTGACGTATACCGCAACGAACTAAAATGTCGTTTAATTGAATACAGCGAAACTATGGAAAATGTTTGCCTGTTCTGCGGTAAACTGCTACAATCTCAAGAATTTAAATGTCTGTGCTGTAAGAGGTCCATACATTTTGTATGTTATGTTAGTGTAAAAGACAGCGACAAAGGTATGACGTACAAAGAAAAACAAAAACTATTTGAAAACTTGTGCGACTTATGTCATTACAATAAATCGAAACTAAAATAATGTATCGTTACAATAAAGAAACTTAAAATAAATCAAAGAAAAGAAATGAAAAAAAAAAAGAAATTGTCGTTGTCAATTTAAAGAGAAAGTATTGCTTAGTCCCTATTATTACAATTAGAGGTATGTATACCTCTCGATAGTGTAATAAATAAAAACAACTTAGAGAGTTTCGGCTATTAGAAATATAAGAATGAAGAAAGGAGAAAAATATATAATATCGTGGAAAATTCAGTCCTTTTTATAAAGGAAACGGAAATGGAAACTAATAAATCCATTTTGTTTCATTAAGTAAAATGTAACTTTCCTATTACAATACAAGTTCTTGAAACTTCTTTCCATTTATAGCTCTTTGAAAATGATTTTGCTTTTGGGTTGAATAATTTTTTGTTTTACCTCGTTAGCGTAGAAAATTGGAGTAGAGTTTGCAAGTTTTATGTTACTATACAAAATATAAACATAAAACCCAGATTAAAAATCTAAAAGGATCCTGCTCGTATTGTTCTACACACTAAAAATAACAACGTCGAAACCTGCGCACTTACTAACAAAGTCTCTTGTCCGTCCGGGGGTGTAAAATACGGAGGGGCGCAACACAGGGCGCAATGTAGCGTGATATATCGAGAGGGGCAGCGCAAGGAGGTGCTCAACAGTCATTTACCACGGAAAAACATGTCCCTGAGCCCTTGGAAACATCCAGCAATGTTTCACCATTGCCTGATGATGCCACAACAATAGAGGAAAAACGGCAATCAGGTTCTGCGGAAATTCGCCCTAACTCTGCGAGTTCCTCATACGAACCCGTTAGAGTAGAATGTGACGTTTCCCCGGACGTACCGAAGGTTTCTACGGAAATATTGCATGTATCTAGTCCAGGACGAAACATAACAATTCTGCCAAAATGCTCAAAAAACACCCCAGGGAAAGACTCAATGCTGAAATGTACTGAATTAGAAGACAGCTTTTGTTAAAAAAATATATATGTATCAGGTCGAATAGTCACGTTTATGAGATCTCGGAAACATCTAGCGATCTTTCATCATTGCCCGACGTCACAATCACAGGGAAAAAAATACAATCAGAAGCACAAGTGCATGAGCTCTCTAAAACGTCCGGCAATGTTTTATCATTTCCGAAAGCCACAATCTCAGAGACAAAACGGCAGTCAATTACCCCGGAAAAACATGTGCCTGAGCCCATGGAAACATGCAGCAATGTTTTACCATTGCCTGATGACGCCACATTAAGAGAGGAAACACGGCAATCAAGTTCTGCGGAAATTACTATATCTGCGAGTCCCTCATACGAACCGGTTCGAGTAGAATGTGACGTTTCCCCGGACATACCGAAGGTTTCTAAGGAAATTTTGAATATATCTAGTCCAGGACGAAACGTAACAATTCTGCCAAAATGCTCAATAAACACCCCAGGGATAGACGCAATGCTGAAATGTACTGTATTAGAAGGCAGCTTTACATTAAAAACAGATATATGGGACAAACTATCTACAAATGAAAAAAAATTGGACGGGTTTGTGTATCCATATATAATAAAAAAATACATTAATAAAAAAGTAAACAACACGTGCATATTCATTGTAAAATACGTTAAATATAAATCAAATTCCGACATAGTAATCAACTGTCGTTGTAAGCACGAGAATTGTAAAAAATTTAAAGTCATAGTGAGAAAAGACAAAACAGTTACTGTGCTCAGTAAAAGTATTAATTACTCACACTTAATACAATTAACGGCGCAAGTGCGTGGTGTCGACAGACTACTAAAAAAAGAACACTACATAGCATCAAACCCTCAGCAGCAAAAAAAGACGACCTTTTCAATTTAAATACTAATTTGTTACATTCTACCAAAACATTGCAAAACGTAAAATCCGATGACACCATTAGAAAAATTAAATCCGAATCACTCTGTGTCAATGATAGATCCAAAAATGATGTTATAGATCTGGTTATATTCCAACAAGACCACAATAATTACATACGAGAAGTTGCATTTCCTTTGACTGTTAAAATACACAGCAGAGAACAAATGATAGTTTTAAAATCCCAAAAAGAGAAAGAACGATTACTACACCTGGATGCCATGGGTAGTGTTGTAAAAAAACCAGTGTGTAGTGAATTTGGTGCACTCAAATGCAAACGGGTCTACCTTTACTCAGGGGTCATACAAATACCTACAAACAGAAGGATTTTCAGCGTATACGATATGATCACTTCCTGTCATGACACAAACTCCGTCTATAAAATGCTGATTGATTTCAGACGGCTTTGTGCTGAAAATAATTGTTGGCCCGCCTTTTCAGGTGTTGTAACAGACATGAGCTTTGTGCTCATCAATGCAAGTTGCCTGGCTTTTAATGAATGTAGTCTGTTGGACTATCTAATCTGCGTCTATAACATGTTATGCACACAAATAAAATCAACGAAAACAAAGAAATAACGCCGCTGTTCCTATGCTGTGCTCATTTGGTCAAAAACTTCTGCAAGGACATTGATATCAGTAAATTGACAGATAAAAAAATGTTCAAAGACATACTTGCCAATCTTGTCATGGCTTCGTCGTTAGAGCAGGTCGATGAGTTCATTCGAAATATATTCATCCTGTTGCACAGCAAATATGTTTCAACGGATTCAACAACCGCGCAAGAAAATATTGTATTACTTTGTCAGCTTGACGCGCAAACAACGGAATCCGTTATTAACATGGGGACTACAGTTACGTCCGTACCGAAAGATGACAAAATCAAGACTTCCATGTTCAGAAATAGCCCATTCTACAAACGTACTGTAACACTTACTCGCTCTTACAAGTTATAGATCAGACTGAATTTAACGATATTGGACAAAATCAAAACTCATTTTATGAACCTTCGCTATTCCAAACGATCCTTAACAAATACATTCCATTTTTGCCGATGTGGACTAACTTGATGAAGGAAAAGCGGGTGAGCAATGCTCCCATCGAAAACTATTTTGGACATTTAAAGACAAACGTGTTGCAGGGCCAAAAACATTTAAAATGCACCCAGTTGTTACGTAAATTAAGAGCGGAAACTATATCAAAATCAATAGAGATAATACATGCAATTCCTAAAACCAGACTTACGAAATCAAAAAGAGAAAATGATCAAGAAAATGAGAACAACCCAGTAGAACGTTGGCAAAAAAAACTTCACGTGGCTATACCCATTTCACTGGACGATTTTTAAAGAAACCGTGCCGTCCGGTATTTTCCAACACGAATGTATCAAGCGACGTTCCTCAACATCCTCCATCAGTTAAGCCAGTCAAGCTGATTGAAGATGATGCAGACGACCTCTATAATTGTTTTTACCGCGGGCACGGGACCGGAAAGGGTCCAGATGAGGTTACATCGTGGGTCGCATGCGATAAGTGTGACAACTGGATTCACGCAACTTGTGCAATCGAAGTTTCAAAGGACACTATCGGTGAAACTTTTATGTGTCACAAATGCATACTTCGAGTAACGGATGACATTAATTCGTGCCGTTTTGAGGCTTTGAATGAAGATGATAGGAATGAACATCCGAGTGTCACATGGTATGAGAATGTTCCACGCTATGGAAATGGATTATTAAAAAATCCCGAATTTTATGACTTTTTACCTGACGCCAGAGGATATGTTGTTACTCGGATGTCCATTCCGAACCAAAAAATCGGAGAACTGCTTGTGGAGGATTTCAAAAGCTCAGACCCAGAAAATTATTTAACAAATTTTGTAGTGGATCACATCTTACATACGTATAATTCTGAAAATAGGGCCAAGTTAATAAGCGTGGCAAAGTCGTGCCTCATTTTTGAAGACTCTAATAAATTACCGGAATTTGTCAACAATGTTAACTTGTCTTACGAAAAAGATAACGTGTTCCCAATATGTTTGATGGAACATTTCACACTGGCTATACTATCATGAAAAAATGATACATTGACCATATTGGATCCCCTGGGCAAGGAAAGCCGAATCAAAAAAGATTACAAAAACAGGATTAATGAGTTATTAGCCCAAAAGGGAATCGCAAAATCAATAAAACAAATAACAACACCACGCCATGTGTTGCAGACTGACGGCTATAATTGTGGACCCATAATAATTAATTTTTTCAGCATTTTAATGGAAAACAATAAGCTCACCCAAAAAAGGAACTTTGACGTATACCGCAACGAACTAAAATGTCGTTTAATTGAATACAGCGAAACTATGGAAAATGTTTGCCTATTCTGCGGTAAACTGCTACAATCTCAAGAGTTTAAATGTCTGTGCTGTAAGAGGTCCATACATTTTGTATGTTATGTTAGTGTAAAAGACAGCGACAAAGGTATGACGTACAAAGAAAAACAAAAACTATTTGAAAACTTGTGCGACTTATGTCATTACAATAAATCGAAACTAAAATAATGTATCGTTACAATAAAGAAACTTAAAATACATCAAAGAAAAGAAATGAAAAAAAAAAGAAATTGTCGTTGTCAATTTAAAGAGAAAGTATTGCTTAGTCCCTATTATTACAATTAGAGGTATACACCTCTCGATAGTGTAATAAATAAAAACAACTTAGAGAGTTTCGGCTATTAGAAATATAAGAATGAAGAAAGGAGAAAAATATATATCGTGGAAAATTCAGTCCTTTTTATAAAGGAAACGGAAATGGAAACTAATAAATCCATTTTGTTTCATTAAGTAAAATGAAACTTATTACTACAATACAAGTTCTTGAAACTTCTTTCCATTTATAGCTCTTTGAAAATGATTTTGCTTTTGGGTTGAATAATTTTTTGTTTTACCTCGTTAGCGTAGAAAATTGGAGTAGAGTTTGCAAGTTTTATGTTACTATACAAAATATAAACATAAAACCCAGATTAAAAATCTAAAAGGATCCTGCTCGTATTGTTCTACACACTAAAAATAACAACGTCGAAACCTGCGCACTTACTAACAAAGTCTCTTGTCCGTCCGGGGGTGTAAAATACGGAGGGGCGCAACACAGGGCGCAATGTAGCGTGATATATCGAGAGGGGCAGCGCAAGGAGGTGCTCAACAGTCATTTACCACGGAAAAACATGTCCCTGAGCCCTTGGAAACATCCAGCAATGTTTCACCATTGCCTGATGACGCCACAACAATAGAGGAAAAACGGCAATCAGGTTCTGCGGAAATTCGCCCTAATTCTGCGAGTTCCTCATACGAACCCGTTAGAGTAGAATGTGACGTTTCCCCGGACGTACCGAAGGTTTCTACGGAAATATTGCATGTATCTAGTCCAGGACGAAACATAACAATTCTGCCAAAATGCTCAAAAAACACCCCAGGGAAAGACTCAATGCTGAAATGTACTGAATTAGAAGACAGCTTTTATGTATCAGGTCGAATAGTCACGTTTATGAGATCTCGGAAACATCTAGCGATCTTTCATCATTGCCCGACGTCACAATCACAGGGAAAAAAATACAATCAGAAGCACAAGTGCATGAGCTCTCTAAAACGTCCGGCAATGTTTTATCATTTCCAAAAGCCACAATCTCAGAGACAAAACGGCAGTCAATTACCCCGGAAAAACATGTGCCTGAGCCCATGGAAACATGCAGCAATGTTTTACCATTGCCTGATGACGCCACATTAAGAGAGGAAACACGGCAATCAAGTTCTGCGGAAATTACTATATCTGCGAGTCCCTCATACGAACCGGTTCGAGTAGAATGTGACGTTTCCCCGGACATACCGAAGGTTTCTAAGGAAATTTTGAATATATCTAGTCCAGGACGAAACGTAACAATTCTGCCAAAATGCTCAATAAACACCCCAGGGATAGACGCAATGCTGAAATGTACTGTATTAGAAGGCAGCTTTACATTAAAAACAGATATATGGGACAAACTATTTACAAATGAAAAAAAATTGGACGGGTTTGTGTATCCATATATAATAAAAAAATACATTAATAAAAAAGTAAACAACACGTGCATATTCATTGTAAAATACGTTAAATATAAATCAAATTCCGACATAGTAATCAACTGTCGTTGTAAGCACGAGAATTGTAAAAAATTTAAAGTCATAGTGAGAAAAGACAAAACAGTTACTGTGCTCAGTAAAAGTATTAATTACTCACACTTAATACAATTAACGGCGCAAGTGCGTGGTGTCGACAGACTACTAAAAAAAGAACACTACATAGCATCAAACCCTCAGCAGCAAAAAAAGACGACCTTTTCAATTTAAATACTAATTTGTTACATTCTACCAAAACATTGCAAAACGTAAAATCCGATGACACCATTAGAAAAATTAAATCCGAATCACTCTGTGTCAATGATAGATCCAAAAATGATGTTATAGATCTGGTTATATTCCAACAAGACCACAATAATTACATACGAGAAGTTGCATTTCCTTTGACTGTTAAAATACACAGCAGAGAACAAATGATAGTTTTAAAATCCCAAAAAGAGAAAGAACGATTACTACACCTGGATGCCATGGGTAGTGTTGTAAAAAAACCAGTGTGTAGTGAATTTGGTGCACTCAAATGCAAACGGGTCTACCTTTACTCAGGGGTCATACAAATACCTACAAACAGAAGGATTTTCAGCGTATACGATATGATCAGTTCCTGTCATGACACAAACTCCGTCTATAAAATGCTGATTGATTTCAGACGGCTTTGTGCTGAAAATAATTGTTGGCCCGCCTTTTCAGGTGTTGTAACAGACATGAGCTTTGTGCTCATCAATGCAAGTTGCCTGGCTTTTAATGAATGTAGTCTGTTGGACTATCTAATCTGCGTCTATAACATGTTATGCACACAAATAAAATCAACGAAAACAAAGAAATAACGCCGCTGTTCCTATGCTGTGCTCATTTGGTCAAAAACTTCTGCAAGGACATTGATATCAGTAAATTGACAGATAAAAAAATGTTCAAAGACATACTTGCCAATCTTGTCATGGCTTCGTCGTTAGAGCAGGTCGATGAGTTCATTCGAAATATATTCATCCTGTTGCACAGCAAATATGTTTCAACGGATTCAACAACCGCGCAAGAAAATATTGTATTACTTTGTCAGCTTGACGCGCAAACAACGGAATCCGTTATTAACATGGGGACTACAGTTACGTCCGTACCGAAAGATGACAAAATCAAGACTTCCATGTTCAGAAATAGCCCATTCTACAAACGTGCTGTACTTACAAGTTATAGATCAGACTGAATTTAACGATATTGGACAAAATCAAAACTCATTTTATGAACCTTCGCTATTCCAAACGATCCTTAACAAATACATTCCATTTTTGCCGATGTGGACTAACTTGATGAAGGAAAAGCGGGTGAGCAATGCTCCCATCGAAAACTATTTTGGACATTTAAAGACAAACGTGTTGCAGAGCCAAAAACATTTAAAATGCACCCAGTTGTTACGTAAATTAAGAGCGGAAACTATATCAAAATCAATAGAGATAATACATGCAATTCCTAAAACCAGACTTACGAAATCAAAAAGAGAAAATGATCAAGAAAATGAGAACAACCCAGTAGAACGTTGGCAAAAAAAACTTCACGTGGCTATACCCATTTCACTGGACGATTTTTAAAGAAACCGTGCCGTCCGGTATTTTCCAACACGAATGTATCAAGCGACGTTCCTCAACATCCTCCATCAGTTAAGCCAGTCAAGCTGATTGAAGATGATGCAGACGACCTCTATAATTGTTTTTACCGCGGGCACGGGACCGGAAAGGGTCCAGATGAGGTTACATCGTGGGTCGCATGCGATAAGTGTGACAACTGGATTCACGCAACTTGTGCAATCGAAGTTTCAAAGGACACTATCGGTGAAACTTTTATGTGTCACAAATGCATACTTCGAGTAACGGATGACATTAATTCGTGCCGTTTTGAGGCTTTGAATGAAGATGATAGGAATGAACATCCGAGTGTCACATGGTATGAGAATGTTCCACGCTATGGAAATGGATTATTAAAAAATCCCGAATTTTATGACTTTTTACCTGACGCCAGAGGATATGTTGTTACTCGGATGTCCATTCCGAACCAAAAAATCGGAGAACTGCTTGTGGAGGATTTCAAAAGCTCAGACCCAGAAAATTATTTAACAAATTTTGTAGTGGATCACATCTTACATACGTATAATTCTGAAAATAGGGCCAATTTAATAAGCGTGGCAAAGTCGTGCCTCATTTTTGAAGACTCTAATAAATTACCGGAATTTGTCAACAATGTTAACTTGTCTTACGAAAAAGATAACGTGTTCCCAATATGTTTGATGGAACATTTCACACTGGCTATACTATCATGAAAAAATGATACATTGACCATATTGGATCCCCTGGGCAAGGAAAGCCGAATCAAAAAAGATTACAAAAACAGGATTAATGAGTTATTAGCCCAAAAGGGAATCGCAAAATCAATAAAACAAATAACAACACCACGCCATGTGTTGCAGACTGACGGCTATAATTGTGGACCCATAATAATTAATTTTTTCAGCATTTTAATGGAAAACAATAAGCTCACCCAAAAAAGGAACTTTGACGTATACCGCAACGAACTAAAATGTCGTTTAATTGAATACAGCGAAACTATGGAAAATGTTTGCCTATTCTGCGGTAAACTGCTACAATCTCAAGAGTTTAAATGTCTGTGCTGTAAGAGGTCCATACATTTTGTATGTTATGTTAGTGTAAAAGACAGCGACAAAGGTATGACGTACAAAGAAAAACAAAAACTATTTGAAAACTTGTGCGACTTATGTCATTACAATAAATCGAAACTAAAATAATGTATCGTTACAATAAAGAAACTTAAAATACATCAAAGAAAAGAAATGAAAAAAAAAAAGAAATTGTCGTTGTCAATTTAAAGAGAAAGTATTGCTTAGTCCCTATTATTACAATTAGAGGTATACACCTCTCGATAGTGTAATAAATAAAAACAACTTAGAGAGTTTCGGCTATTAGAAATATAAGAATGAAGAAAGGAGAAAAATATATATCGTGGAAAATTCAGTCCTTTTTATAAAGGAAACGGAAATGGAAACTAATAAATCCATTTTGTTTCATTAAGTAAAATGAAACTTATTACTACAATACAAGTTCTTGAAACTTCTTTCCATTTATAGCTCTTTGAAAATGATTTTGCTTTTGGGTTGAATAATTTTTTGTTTTACCTCGTTAGCGTAGAAAATTGGAGTAGAGTTTGCAAGTTTTATGTTACTATACAAAATATAAACATAAAACCCAGATTAAAAATCTAAAAGGATCCTGCTCGTATTGTTCTACACACTAAAAATAACAACGTCGAAACCTGCGCACTTACTAACAAAGTCTCTTGTCCGTCCGGGGGTGTAAAATACGGAGGGGCGCAACACAGGGCGCAATGTAGCGTGATATATCGAGAGGGGCAGCGCAAGGAGGTGCTCAACAGTCATTTACCACGGAAAAACATGTCCCTGAGCCCTTGGAAACATCCAGCAATGTTTCACCATTGCCTGATGACGCCACAACAATAGAGGAAAAACGGCAATCAGGTTCTGCGGAAATTCGCCCTAATTCTGCGAGTTCCTCATACGAACCCGTTAGAGTAGAATGTGACGTTTCCCCGGACGTACCGAAGGTTTCTACGGAAATATTGCATGTATCTAGTCCAGGACGAAACATAACAATTCTGCCAAAATGCTCAAAAAACACCCCAGGGAAAGACTCAATGCTGAAATGTACTGAATTAGAAGACAGCTTTTATGTATCAGGTCGAATAGTCACGTTTATGAGATCTCGGAAACATCTAGCGATCTTTCATCATTGCCCGACGTCACAATCACAGGGAAAAAAATACAATCAGAAGCACAAGTGCATGAGCTCTCTAAAACGTCCGGCAATGTTTTATCATTTCCGAAAGCCACAATCTCAGAGACAAAACGGCAGTCAATTACCCCGGAAAAACATGTGCCTGAGCCCATGGAAACATGCAGCAATGTTTTACCATTGCCTGATGACGCCACATTAAGAGAGGAAACACGGCAATCAAGTTCTGCGGAAATTACTATATCTGCGAGTCCCTCATACGAACCGGTTCGAGTAGAATGTGACGTTTCCCCGGACATACCGAAGGTTTCTAAGGAAATTTTGAATATATCTAGTCCAGGACGAAACGTAACAATTCTGCCAAAATGCTCAATAAACACCCCAGGGATAGACGCAATGCTGAAATGTACTGTATTAGAAGGCAGCTTTACATTAAAAACAGATATATGGGACAAACTATCTACAAATGAAAAAAAATTGGACGGGTTTGTGTATCCATATATAATAAAAAAATACATTAATAAAAAAGTAAACAACACGTGCATATTCATTGTAAAATACGTTAAATATAAATCAAATTCCGACATAGTAATCAACTGTCGTTGTAAGCACGAGAATTGTAAAAAATTTAAAGTCATAGTGAGAAAAGACAAAACAGTTACTGTGCTCAGTCAAAGTATTAATTACTCACACTTAATACAATTAACGGCGCAAGTGCGTGGTGTCGACAGACTACTAAAAAAAAGAACACTACATAACATCAAACCCTCAGCAGCAAAAAAAGACGACCTTTTCAATTTAAATACTAATTTGTTACATTCTACCACAAAACATTGCAAAACGTAAAATCCGATGACACCATTAGAAAAATTAAATCCGAATCACTCTGTGTCAATGATAGATCCAAAAATGATGTTATAGATCTGGTTATATTCCAACAAGACCACAATAATTACATACGAGAAGTTGCATTTCCTTTGACTGTTAAAATACACAACAGAGAACAAATGATAGTTTTAAAATCCCAAAAAGAGAAAGAACCATTACTACACCTGGATGCCACGGGTAGTGTTGTAAAAAAATCAGTGTGTAGTGAATTTGGTGCACTCAAATGCAAACGGGTCTACCTTTACTCAGGGGTCATACAAATACCTACAAACAGAAGGATTTTCAGCGTATACGATATGATCACTTCCTGTCATGACACAAACTCCGTCTATAAAATGCTGATTGATTTCAGACGGCTTTGTGCCGAAAATAATTGTCGGCCCGCCTTTTCAGGTGTTGTAACAGACATGAGCTTTGTGCTCATCAATGCAAGTTGCCTGGCTTTTAATGAATGTAGTCTGTTGGACTATCTAATCTGCGCCTATAACATGTTAACGCACACAAATAAAATCAACGAAATCAAAGAAATAACGCCGCTGTTCCTATGCTGTGCTCATTTGGTCAAAAACTTCTGCAAGGACATTGATATTAGTAAATTGACAGATAAAAAAATGTTCAAAGACATACTTGCCAATCTTGTCATGGCTTCGTCGTTAGAGCAGGTCGATGAGTTCATTCGAAATATATTCATCCTGTTGCACAGCAAATATGTTTCAACGGATTCAACAACCGCGCAAGAAAATATTGTATTACTTTGTCAGCTTGACGCGCAAACAACGGAATCCGTTATTAGAGTCTGGCCATCAAAACGTGATACTGAGATTTTTTTTTTTAATTTCAAATATGTAGATATGGCAAACCTTTATGAACTAGGAATACGCAATCTTGATAATTGTCAACAGGTGTCAACTGTCACTGTCACTGTCACTGTCGATGGTAGTTTGCAAAAAGAAACAACACAGTTTTCCCCATCGTTTATTTAAAAAGTTACTAGATAATCAATCTCAAGGCAATTTTATGTTTATAACATTGTATTATTTTATTTATTAAAAAAATGTTTTACTCGTACATATAGAAATATACACTGAAAATTAAACTCTGACAGCTTAATAAAAAAATAGAAATTAATAAAGCGCATTCACAAAGTTTTCAGTATAATACAAATAAAGATTTAATAAATAAAATTTTCGTTATGAACTTTAACCACAGCAGTTGGACAGAGTCATTAACAAATATATTTTTTTATTATGGTGGGTAGACTTACCTACCCTCCATATATTTTATGAACATTGATAAAGACAGTTGGAAGCAAATATTCATTATAAAACTATTTGGGGACATAACTTTCTTAGGAAGTGAACAGGCCTTGCTCTGAACTGAACTAATCTAGAACTATTCTACCTATAACTAACTATCATAGTCAAAATCAGATTCCAAAAACTCAACTGGCTCCTCAGACTCACTGCTTGAGTCCCTGTCACTGGTTACATTTATAATGAATGGTTCTAATGTTGTGACGATTCCATCTCGTTCTATATATTTTTGTTCCACGTGCAGTACATGATCAGTGCATTTTTTCCAGTCCTCTGGAGTTACCGTCCCAAATTCCGTCGAAATCGCTTTTTCTACTTCTTTTACACTGAGACCCATATTTTTGCTACCAACTTTCCTTTTAGCTAAACTCCATATTTGTTCAATGGCGTTAAGGTCACAATGGTATGGGGGCAACCGTAGAACTTCATGTCCATTTTCTTTTAAAATTTCGTCAACCTCATATTTTGGGTCGGGCTTGTATTTGTCCACCAGACACATCAGCTCTTCCTTCGACATGTAAGTTTCATAATCAATTCCATTGGTAGTGAGCCAATCTTGAATTTCTGCCTATCTCTGATGCATTGTGGGTGGTTTATTTACCTGAGTTGAATGATAACTTGCGTTATCCATTATTATTACACTTGGTTCCCTTAAATTAGGGATTAATTTCTCTTGCAGCCATTTTAAAAAGTTCTGTCGGTTCATGTCATGATGATAATCAGCTGACATAGATTTTGTGCTAAAAACCAAGAGGGCATTAGGCACAAATCCTTTTTCGGACCCGGCATGTACAATAATGAAACGTTTTCCTGGGGAAATTTTTTCAATCACGCCGCTAGTAGATGGACCTTGCCATGATTTTTTTGGCCTATAATTTTGATGAATATATGTTTCATCCAAATAAATTAACGGCTTTTCTTGCTGGCGGTATTTACTAATGGCTCTCAAAAATCTGTGCCTCCATGCTGCTATGTCATATCTCTCCATGATTATACTACGTTCGTTTATATTTTTTTTGAACTCAAAGCCATTGGATAATAAAATTTTGCGCAACGTTTCACGACATCCGGTAAATCCTATGCTCTCTCTTAAATCTGTTAACAAGGTACGTAAAGTAGGCACCTGTTTCTTCACTGTGTAGTATTCATTGATCTTCTGCCTGATCGCGTTAATGTCAAAACTATCCAAATTGGCAACTGTTGGTTTATGTGGACGCTTTTTCCCGGGAGTATTCCAAACACCTGCATTTGACTGTCCTTCTTTTTTTATTCTTTTGATAGTAGCTGTACCAACATCTGAAAATGAGAAGAAAATACAATATATTGTTTTTAATAATGGTATAGCTTATGGTTATTGGAAGCATCAATCACTATGTAACCTATTACCTATCTATTATTATATTATAAGTGATCTAAATCATCCCTATGTGGCAAAGTTCCTAACCCCTGACCTGACCCCGGGAACAATAGCGGGTGGTTTGGTTAATAAATTGTTTTGGTCAACTGATCAGAATCCAATGTGAGGGTCATCTAGTGTCTATCCATTTATACATTTCTATAATAACTGTTTTAGCAATATTATTTAAGATCTTTTCCCTCATCCTGGCACTATCCTAGTTGCATCTTAGTAGCCCTACATCCGGTAAAGATATTACTTTTACCTAAATGTCAGTTCCTTGCTTATGCTTATATATACCTATATAATATAAATTTGGATTTGAACACACTTAAGTATATTAATTTATTGTCAGAATATCATACCTGTCATTGCAGAAATTTCTTGCACAAATTTAATTTCCGTTTTGAGCCGACTATTTTCCTCTAGTTGTTGTAAACTCTTCACAGCATTATTAATATCATTCAACTCATTTAAGCTGCTTTCATCGGCTTTATCTCTTATCCTCTCTGAAATAAAAAATATATGCAATAAATATCTTTCAGATTACAATCGGAACATAACCTCTAAATGTAGGAGAAACCACTATTTCAAGCTGAAACCAACAACAAAAACATAACTAAACGAATAATATCTTTAGTCCAATGAAATATGTCTTGAAATAACTATTGAGTATGGAGTACAAACTATTCATCAAATATCAAAATCATTACAGTGCACTAACCTGTGGCAGCCATTATTTCATGGAAATATCGTTCTTTCTCGCGAAAGGCAGAGGCTCGCTCTTCTTGTTTTGCTTTAAATTTACACATCATTGTATAAATTAACCTCCTAGCTGAACTTTTTATGGGTTTCGACATAATAACGCAAGATAACCGTTTGTTATTCCGAAAATTGACACGACTTGACAAACAACGTACTAGGGTTTGACAAGTGTTGACTGTTGCCATATAAAGAATTCTGTTCCAAGGTCAATATCACGTTTCGATGGCCAGACTCTAACATGGGGACTACAGTTACGTCCGTACCGAAAGATGACAAAATCAAGACTTCCATGTTCAGAAATAGCCCATTCTACAAACGTGCTGTACTTACAAGTTATAGATCAGACTGAATTTAACGATATTGGACAAAATCAAAACTCATTTTATGAACCTTCGCTATTCCAAACGATCCTTAACAAATACATTCCATTTTTGCCGATGTGGACTAACTTGATGAAGGAAAAGCGGGTGAGCAATGCTCCCATCGAAAACTATTTTGGACATTTAAAGACAAACGTGTTGCAGGGCCAAAAACATTTAAAATGCACCCAGTTGTTACGTAAATTAAGAGCGGAAACTATATCAAATTCAATAGAGATAATACATGCAATTCCTAAAACCAGACTTACGAAATCAAAAAGAGAAAATGATCAAGAAAATGAGAACAACCCAGTAGAACGTTGGCAAAAAAAACTTCACGTGGCTATACCCATTTCACTGGACGATTTTTAAAGAAACCGTGCCGTCCGGTATTTTCTAACACGAATGTATCAAGCGACGTTCCTCAACATCCTCCATCAGTTAAGCCAGTCAAGCTGATTGAAGATGATGCAGACGACCTCTATAATTGTTTTTACTGCGGGCACGGGACCGGAAAGGGTCCAGATGAGGTTACATCGTGGGTCGCATGCGATAAGTGTGACAACTGGATTCACGCAACTTGTGCAATCGAAGTTTCAAAGGACACTATCGGTGAAACTTTTATGTGTCACAAATGCATACTTCGAGTAACGGATGACATTAATTCGTGCCGTTTTGAGGCTTTGAATGAAGATGATAGGAATGAACATCCGAGTGTCACATGGTATGAGAATGTTCCACGCTATGGAAATGGATTATTAAAAAATCCCGAATTTTATGACTTTTTACCTGACGCCAGAGGATATGTTGTTACTCGGATGTCCATTCCGAACCAAAAAATCGGAGAACTACTTGTGGAGGATTTCAAAAGCTTAGACCCAGAAAATTATTTAACAAATTTTGCAGTGGATCACATCTTACATACGTATAATTCTGAAAATAGGGCCAATTTAATAAGCGTGGCAAAGTCGTGCCTCATTTTTGAAGACTCTAATAAATTACCGGAATTTGTCAACAATGTTAACTTGTCTTACGAAAAAGACAACGTGTTCCCAATATGTTTGATGGAACATTTCACACTGGCTATACTATCATTAAAAAATGATACATTGACCATATTGGATCCCCTGGGCAAGGAAAGCCGAATCAAAAAAGATTACAAAAACAGGATTAATGAGTTATTAGCCCAAAAGGGAATCGCAAAATCAATAAAACAAATAACAACACCACGCCATGTGTTGCAGACTGACGGCTATAATTGTGGACCCATAATAATTCATTTTTTCAGCATTTTAATGGAAAACAATAAGCTCACCCAAAAAAGGAACTTTGACGTATACCGCAACGAACTAAAAGCGAAACTATGGAAAATGTTTGCCTATTCTGCGGTAAACTGCTACAATCTCAAGAATTTAAATGTCTGTGCTGTAAGAGGTCCATACATTTTGTATGTTATGTTAGTGTAAAAGACAGCGACAAAGGTATGACGTACAAAGAAAAACAAAAACTATTTGAAAACTTGTGCGACTTATGTCATTACAATAAATCGAAACTAAAATAATGTATCGTTACAATAAAGAAACTTAAAATAAATCAAAGAAAAGAAATGAAAAAAAAAAGAAATTGTCGTTGTCAATTTAAAGAGAAAGTATTGCTTAGTCCCTATTATTACAATTAGAGGTATACACCTCTCGATAGTGTAATAAATAAAAACAACTTAGAGAGTTTCGGCTATTAGAAATATAAGAATGAAGAAAGGAGAAAAATATATAATATCGTGGAAAATTCAGTCCTTTTTATAAAGGAAACTAATAAATCCATTTTGTTTCATTAAGTAAAATGAAACTTTCCTATTACAATACAAGTTCTTGAAACTTCTTTCCATTTATAGCTCTTTGAAAATGATTTTGCTTTTGGGTTGAATAATTTTTTGTTTTACCTCGTTAGCGTAGAAAATTGGAGTAGAGTTTGCACGTTTTATGTTACTATACAAAATATAAACATAAAACCCAGATTAAAAATCTAAAAGGATCCTGCTCGTATTGTTCTACACACTAAAAATAACAACGTCGAAACCTGCGCACTTACTAACAAAGTGTCTTGTTCTTGTCCGTCCGGGGGTGTAAAATACGGAGGGGCGCAACACAGGGCGCAATGTAGCGTGATATATCGAGAGGGGCAGCGCAAGGAGGTGCTCAAACTTTACGATGCACTTTTGGGATGAAAAAATATCGGACTATACAGCTTGGCAAAAAAAGAGTAGAAATTAAAAAAAGGCAACACTGTAGTGTCGTCCCTTTCATACCAATTTATATAAGAAAACGGGACGACACTACAGTATTGCCACTTTTTACCCGACTGCGCGACGCAAAGGAGGGTAATGTGTTTATTAATTTGTACTCTTTTTTGCCAAGCTGTAATTGAACGAAAACTTTCGTAAGTAGGTTTGTACTAAAATGATCGAATCTCATCTTTCATCATCATCATCTTTATTTCTGTTCATGATTTATCGCTGAAGGCTAGATTATTGTTGTTAAAACAATCACCGTAAAATGCTTAATACCTTGCTTTAGTATTTGCTCCAAAACAAAAAAATAATATTATTTTTTTATATTATTATATTGAGGTGTGTATCTTTTATGCCGAATTAAAGTGGACCATCACTACTGTTACGATGTAACACTTAAATGAGTTTGTGAGATAGTTTTAATGTACCTATAAAAACTGTTGGAGTACAATTACACAGTAGGGAGCAAAGTAGGCACATTTTACGGCATGCTACATAATTTCACTTAATTTCGTAATAGTGAAGTTAAATCTTCCAGGCATAGTTACAGGCATGGATACAGGTAAAATGAACCTCCAGTTAGTTACACGGGATTGTTATGCCATTTGGGGTTCTTGCTAAATTGGAAATTCTATAGCGTAAGTATTGAACAACAAATTTAGCTAGGACCCTAAATGGCGCAACTATCACATAATATGTTAGTTACAATTTAATTTCTACAAACTTCACGAGAAGTTACACAATTCATGCAAATTCAACTTCATTTTAAGTAATAAAACTGGAGTAAACTAGTACCTAATCTCACCCAATATGTTAACATAACATTGTTGCAAAGACCGAGGTACCTATTTGTCTAAGCAAACATCTGTATCACTTACAAAAGAGTAACATAAGTTAGTATTCCAAAGGCGCTTACAACATTTTTCTGTTGAGGCAAGTGGCTGACGAAACATAAGTTGTAATGGACAGCCATTTGTTCAGGGAACATCCGCGTTCTAATTTCCAAAGTGCTTGGTACAGTCACCCGCAGAAGGGCGAGGTGTTCAAAATTACCTTGACACGCTCTTATTCTCTTAACAATAAAGTCGTGTCAAGATCATATTGAACACCTGGCCCGCTTCGCAACTTCTGCTGCTGACTGTATGTTGGAGGATATTAATAGTCACGTCAGTGTTTTTGATGTATTCCTCGTATATTATACTGGCCAGGACTGTATATTGTAGACAGGAAAGATTAATAAAATGTCTGTTATATCCTGAACTATATTGCTTGCTTTATATACTTTTTGCGTTCATAAAAATGGCGCTTTTACATGTGGAGCAAGTTATTTATGTTGCATTTAGTTGGTTTCAGGCTTAGAATATTTTTGTAAAATCTAAAAAAGACAAACATACATACCATACCTACTATTGTAGTAGATTAATAATTAAACGTTAAAAACGGGGCTAGAAAATGTTAAGGCATTATTATTTTTACAAATTATAAGAACATAAGGCGACATTTATAGGCACTACTTGTAAAAACTTTTTAAATTTGATTAACTAAGTACATTAATTTAACTACAGAAATTAATAAAATATTGTTATCACATTTTATTTAGTATTAGTATTTGTAATTAATTAATTTCCCAGCATTTAATTACTTTCATGTCAAAGCAAAGCGTCAACTTGAAAGGTGAAGTTCGTTATGAAAGCGGAGTGAAGTTGACCGCAAACGCTCATAATTAAATTTTAATCCTTTCAGATGTCTCGCGAGACAACGCTGTTTTTGAGGAGGAATGAATAAGGGAAAGTTCATGACTGTGAACAATTACATGGATGTAAGGATAGGATGGCGTTATTTATTTAAAAATTGCATAGTATTTAAAAATATGACAATGATTGAAGTAATAGAGAAAAAGGTAGGTACATAGAGTGCTTACTCCGTCCATCAGTTTTGGTACCAAAACGACTATACTTTATGGCTCCTCTACACTCCAAGGGATGCATTTATGCGTTAGAGGGAGCAAGTGATATTGCTATCTCATTCTACCGCATGGCTGCGTACCTTGGAGTGGCCGGCGCTGGCCCATCGTGTAGAGGAGCCATTAGCGTAGCGTAGCGTAACTTTAGAATAAATGTTGCAGCAATCGTTAATTTTGTCTAAGCTGTGTCACTTCAACTCTACCGTCTAAAATATGTAGTTTACATTTTAAAGATCGATTAAATAAATAAGTAACGAAAAAAAATTAATAAAATTAAATAAGTTTGAGCACCTCTGTCCCGCCCACGGGGCGCCTATTCCGTACCCATTTACGATAGATACGTACATTGTTTGTGCAATTCATAACCCTCTAACGTCACACCTTTATTTCTTCTCAATAAGGTCTATATTACCCCGGCACAGACAACATGGCTGAGGTGGTCTTGGAAATTTCATTTTCGGAAAGTTCGTTGATCTATGTAATTTTGAAGCCAATATTGCTGGAGAGTGTTTTGGGGTTTATAGCTTGATTACTTTCCGATATCTTGGAGTAGATGGCTTGAGTCAGTCCATGCACCGACTTGGCAGCTACAAAATGTGGAAGAATCACCATGAAAATCAAATCCCTATAGCATTCCATAGTTTTAACGCTCCCTTGACCTGCATTCGAATTTTAATAATATTATCTTCATTTCATTATTTTCAATCCGCAAAGTCATTACTGTCGACTTTCCAAGAGATTGACTACATGACTACCTAGTACCCAGTCTAGCTAGTACAGCTTACAATTGAATATTAGACGGACTGTATATACTACCGTATTCGAACTTCAAGATATTCACAAGAGACGACACGTACTAGAGCCATTCTAGATACGTTATAGTTTAGATATCAACTAGTTCTCTTTTGCAGCGCAATTCAGGCAATGTCACTTTTACGTTAGATAGAGTAAGATATCCATTAGATGTGAATTGGATCTCTAAGTCATATCCTGTGGAAATCGTTCAAGAGTATCTCTGGAATCGCGAAAGTGTAAAATTTGACAGGTTAGATCTTAAACATATCGTTATCGTATCTTGGTGATGTCTAAAAGATATCTAATAGATGTCTATTTCAAAATCCAAATCGGGCCCCTACTATTTTACTGGCTTCATTCAACTGAAAAACTGAAAAAAAAACCCAACACATCATTTAATAAAATTCCATTCTCGCCAAAAAACAAGGTAACATCTCAAAGCGGCGTTTTGGCGTTTAATAAAAAGCAATGGCCCAACCCTAGCAACGGGCTCGTATGTTTTCAACACAGACGACATCCACCAGACTGAACATAGTCGCGCACCCCCTCTGCCACACATACGGTAATTTTACTCCATGTTCGAGTCGAAAGTGTGTTTGTGTGACGTCCGTGTCTTTCAATGGACCAATCGCGGCACGGGACTTCGCTCACCTCGTCCCGCGCACCCCCGCATTTTTGGCATCATCGGTTGCATGAAATAATTGCTCTAAACTCGGTCTAGAGGATTCCTAGTCTATGGTTTTCAACTACAGACTACAATAAGCACTCCGTTTTAAGAATGACACACGCTTGAACAGTCCGGGTCCGGGCCGAAGCGTCTGACAATTCGTTTTCTATGATAGATGATCAGTATCTAAATAATTATATTTTACGCCTGCCCTAGACCATTAAAATAATTCCTTGAGAACGATGGACCCCGTTTTGAATTCGAAGAGTTCCGTCCGGAAGTCTTGTAGTTTATTCATGTCTGTCCGTCCGTCCGTCTGCTCGTATGTTACATCGATTTATCTTGAATGAAATTGGAAACATAGGTTTAAACAGGTCACTCACGTATTTTTATGTGCCGTCAGAATGTTTTCAATGTGAAATTCCACATTGAAAAATTTCTAAAACTTCTTATACTTTTGTATGACGATCGAAATTTTTAATTTCCATAATAAAATTGTCCCTAATTTCCTATAAAATTTCTTGACCAAGAACTTTTACAACTTTTTAAAAACATTCCGCACTTTACTCATATGCAGGTATTTTTTTTTACTGCCATGTCGGACTCTGGTCTAGCTAGCCAGTGATCTGTGTTCCTGGCATCCAGAATACATTTGCATGTGTAATGTCATGTTCGCCCCTCGTCCCCTTTCGGGTACGGCCCCTTATAATTGGTCGCAGTTATGAATGATTAATCTTATACGCTTTTTAAAAAAGGGTGCATCTTGTTTGTGAATTATTGGTGGTTATGACTTTTTGTAGAAAGGATGAGAGCGGGAGAGACACCTTTTGTAGCGCTGTCTTTGTTTTACTATTGTTATGTAGTTTAATGAAGATACATTAGGTATACCTTTTGTTTTCATGCTTTGTAGTTAAGTAATAGTAGAGTCGGACCAAGAAAAGTCTGTAGCGGATTTAATAGCCCACGCAGTGCAAGTGTTATTTTAAACGTCAAACGTCTATGGAATTATCGCGTTTAAATAACACTTGCACTGCGTGGGCTATCAAAATCGCAGACTTTTCTTAGTCTAGCTCTAATAATAGCATCGTTTAATTAATTTCATATTAGATAATAATTAGGAGTTGCATTAACCGTCAATGTTCGCACAAATGCATCAGACTAGTTCTAAAGCGCGAACTTGGTTCTAAGATGCTAGTTCGCAGTTTGAGAACAAAGGGAGCGCAGCATGTGTGAATATTATACTGTAGTTCTAATTGAGCAGAAACACTTATGAATACATTACCAATTCATTGATCAATTTATTTATTTTATTTAAACTTATATAACACTTTAAACTCTCGCGTTTTGTACACAATATTTAATTACACAAACGGGTCTACCGCGATATAATTTCATTGTTTTTACCTTTAATTCCGACTCACTCACTCACTCACCGACTCAGCTGAAACGTCGGAATTAAAGGTAAAAACAATGAAATTATTTAAACTTTATTGCACAATAGTACATTGTGCATCATGGGACGTAAGTTGAATATTGCAAACGAGTGTAAGTTAAATCGCGACGGCTTGCCGGAGCGATTTATAGACTCGAGTTTGCAATATTATTACGCCCCGAGTTACACACAATGTTTTTCATCACACTTGCGATAAAAAAATTAAGTATAAAAAGAAAAAACTGTTCATTATGGCACTAGAAACTTCATAACTCCCTAGGGAGAACGCTTTTTCTATAACTCCCGCTAAACCTGCGTGCAATTCCACATTTACTGAGCGAGTGTGATGAAAATGAAATAAAACCCGTTGATCACGAACGCTGTAAAGGGTTCGAAACGTCGGGATGAATTCAATATACCTACGCGATATAATCCGTTTCAATAGTTTTATATCATGACTACCTAACTAATGTAACTATCGCGGTAACCGAAGACAATTTTATTGCACAAAACATAAAAATCTACAAATGGCGGCTTAATGCTTAATAATGGCATTCTCTACCAGTCAACCATAGGGCCAAACAGAGACATGTAAAAATGGTGCAAGGAGAACAGAGGAATTTATTCGAACAATGGAAAACAACTGAACAACTAATAATTCTAATAAAATACACAAATGAATTATATGGTCCTGATGGTTACAGTTTTATTAGCTGTACATTAGAAATATTTATCATATACCTGTAAGAAAGTGACACGATAAATGCGCGACCATATTAAGCCTGTTCTACGTGCATTTTAAGATTGGTTGAACTACTTAAACACTATCCTATAAAGATAAAGATAGTCTATTATTCAAGTAGGTATATATTACAATGCGCTTATGAACGTCAAATAAAACTATGCCGGCTCTAACCCTACACCTCTGCACCGAAAAGATTTTAATCCCTCCCAATTCCTTTAATGAGTCATTACATATACGAGTATATACGTACATATTACATATTAAGATTAAAAGTTGAAAGTCACAAAAAATAAATCACACTTATAACTAAATATTAAGTACTACTTAAACCTAACCAAGCTACAACTAGATAAAACTAAAACATAACTAAATGTAAAAAATCTCCCTTAACTCACCCATCCCTCCTAAATTGTGGGAGGGTATCCCAATATGGGACCGGCAACTAGGCGGGACACATTTTTTTCTATGGTTACGATATTTTCTCACACTGTCTCAGATAACACATTATAGACGCTGACTGTATTTTCCGTAACTTTTGAAGACAAGATACGAAGTTGCAACTTGCAAGTCGATAGCGACTTGGTTAGGTACTCCGTATATCACAGTTTTCTATACCAAGTAAGTTTTCTCGTTCAAAGAATGGACCGGTATTGTTCCAACATTTTTCATGGATACGATATACTAAGTAGATTAAAATGGAACTTTGAATATTGTCTACTAAAGTCCAAATTTTTGCAAGTTGGAGAAATCCAACTGGACTCCTTAATAATACCTGTTAAGGACTGTATCGTTTATTATAAATACAACTTTACTTAGCCGTTTTTTCTGGTATTATATTTTTATTAAAAAAATACACATATAGTTTAATTGGTGCTTTAATAATAAGTAACATTTCGTCCTGGGAGATCACGTAAAGCATATGGTTTGGACAATATTTACCCAATCCTCCCGAGTAACTACAACGATTTTGGACAAATACTACAAGAAAATTTACGGTTTGCGAACAAGACGAGATATTACACAAAAAAAACGTACTATGTAAACAGCAATTACATATGATTCGTAAAGCGAAACATCTGGGCATAGTCTAATCATTTCTTTTAGTTGGAAAAAAAGTTTTGGATCTGTGCTTGGTGGCCTTTTAGAGAATATGGCATGTTACTTACGACAACCCCGACTTTGGTATACAATATAACCATCATGGAGCGTTTCTATCGACCTGTTCTAGCCATGGTTCAACGCCATGAATGTCCGTTAGGCTTTGGATTTCGGTAGATTCTTTTAGCTGTTTCCCTTATTTCGCTAGCGTCAGAAATTGACGGGAATCCAAAATGTTGCATAAAAAGTCGTTTTCATGTAAAGATAAAAAATCACCACATTTATTCTGTGGATGTTCAATTGAGCAATCATGAAAAGGACACTTAGATGGCATATTTTGGCAGCATATTAACCTTTTGTTTCTTTAAATCGTACCACGAAACGGTGAAATAGTCTCAAATTAAGCTCGATAGGCTTGTCCAAATTACATTTGCTAGACGGTATTAAAATCAGCATAAAGTCCCTAAAATAAAATAAATGTAAAACCTTCTTATATCAGATATGGCTTAAAATACGCCCAGATTATACCTTAAGAACATAGTAATACAAAATAATACACACGTCAACAGTTAGACCAGGTTTAATCTGTATTTATAATAAACGATACAGCTTATTGACGTTCACTATCAAATTATCAAATACCGGTATCTATTATTTTTGGTTCTCTTATTTATCGCCGAAAATGGTATGGCCGATTATCACTTCCCAACTCACGTTTGGCGGAATTTTATTACGCCGAATTTTCATTTCCCAATTTATCAAATGGTCTTTTTTTATTTGCCAACCGTACAGTTACCAACTAAACGTTTGGTCTGTGTTTTATAATGCCAATTTTCAAAATGCCAACTTTCATGTCGTAGAATGTTTTAGTTGGCATAATATACACTTAGGTGTTTATTGTCTACAAATTGCTTCATTTGGTCAGACTGAGCCAAAGGGGGGCCGTTTTGTAGGAATAACTTTTCTCTAAAATCAAAAACGGCCGAGATATTTGACACGAAAGTTGGGATATTTGACCCGAAAATTACGTTTTTTAGGTTGTTGAAAAAAAAAAATAACCTCGAAGACTAAGGCGAGAGCAAAGCTCCCGCCTTAGTCTTCTAACCTAACCATATCCAAGTCGGCTCTGCCCAAGAAGGTCTTGCTCGCTCGCTTCGCTCGCTCGCTGCCACTGGCTTCAAATATTAAAATATACATTATAAAAAGTCGAACAACTCGGCCATTTTTGATTTTTTGGTATGTATCTTTTTCTTATTTGTAACTTGCCTAATGTATAAAAAGCGAACTGTTAGCTTCAACGAAACATTATTCGTCCAAGAGTTGTTCGACCAAGTGAAAGATTTGACAAATGATTAGTCTCCCAAAAGTTTAGAGGCGTTATAATAATCTGCTTTACAATAATTCTACCAATTGAAACGTTGTCATACAAAAATTTGCTAATCGTTAGTTGTCAAAGTGAAACGTCGGCGAAATGTTGGTTGGCAAATGAAATTCCGCCAAAAATAGTTCTGCGAAAAGGCAGAACACCATTATTTTTTTTTTGTAAAAAAAAAATACAATATTTCATCACCAACTGTAGGTAATTTTCTTTCAACGATCATCTTACTACTCGAAAGTATTCGTCCATGGTATAATAATATACTCCGCCTGGTACTCTCTTCCCGTCTTTTCTAGGTCTCCTGACTGACACAAGCCTACGTCATCATGCGCTATATGATAATATGCGATAGCGCTATATATAGCGGCTATGTTAATTATGACGTAGGCCTGTGTCACTTTGGGAAGAGAAGACCATGTTTTATTAGACTATGGTATTCGTCTATCTTCGACTTCAGATAACCTTCTGCAAACGAACGAACGAAATGAATGAACGATTGAATGATGAAATCACATCTATTCGAGAATCAAATGTCGCAGCATTAAGTACCTACATTAGTACAAACTCAACGAAATTAATAATTAAAAACCTCGAAACACAAATTTTCTCATATTTAATTACATAATCAGGTACTACTGTGATATAATTTCATTGTTTTTAGCCAACGTGTCAGCTGAGCTTTGGTCACGGAAATACTCATATTTTCTCCCTATGAAATTGAAATAGAACAAAGCTTTAAACGTGATTAAAACATATCTATCCGAATCCAACAGCTTATAAACGCGACCCTTTGACCATTCCTCAAAACCCTGTCACGCGATTATAATACTAATGCAAAACATTTACATTCATAGATATAAACTATGGATGAGCGCATGCATACGAATTGCCTGTTGCGATCTTCATGTCAGCAAAAAAGCGCCATCTGTTACACACTGCGTACAACTACGTAAGCTCGACGCTCGACGCTCGACGCGATAACTTTGTATGGGCGTACAAGGCTTGTTAAGTTCATTCGCGGTTTATATCACAGGAGCGTCGAATAAGTTTTTGCTTAATTAAAACGATATGTATTGTATTAAGATGTACGTGTATATTTATTGTATTAAAATGTAGGTGTAATGTGACATTACTACACCTTATAAAACAAAGCACCCCGCCGCGTCTGTCTGTTTGAATGTTTGTACTTATGTTCGCGATAAACTTAAAAGCTACTGAACGGATTTTCATACTGTTTCACCTATCAATAATTCTTGATAATGGAAGGTTTTGGTGTATAATTTGCTAATAATGTAGAAAAATATGGAATAGCATGAGTCCGTGGTCCGGGTTTAAAATAAGGGTTATTACGTTGACGTCGAATAATACGGCTCCAAATTTCATTTCGTGTTGGATCAAAAGGATTAATTACATGTCAAGATTTGTTACATAATATTGGATGAAATTTAACTAAATGTAAAGTATGTAATCAGTTCAAATACAAATGTCAATCAGAATAATATTAAAAATCATAAAAATGTATCTTAGATTGTATGTATGTATAAACTCTTTATTGTACAAAACACAAATTTATGGCGCAGGATAGGCAGTACAAAGGCGAACTTCTCCCTTTAAGTTTCCGTTATTCTACGTAGTAGTAGTAGTAGTAAAACACTTTATTGTACAAAAATCAAAACAAAACAGGAAAAATAACATTGGTCATTAGTACAAAGGCGAACTTATCCCTTTAAGGGATCTCTTCCAGTTAACCTTTGAGCAATTGAGGGAGAATTGGAGACGGTAGGCATCCGTACAGTACCAACAGTGTAAATAAAAGAACAAGAAAAGAAAATTATAATGATAATAAAAACGAAAAGTTTCTACGTTATTTTTTGATGTCATTATCGTCTCAGGCGGCAATGCAATATTTTAAACATTCGCGCCGTGCGGTGTGCCGCCCTGTGTAAGCCGGCTCTGTCAAGGTCAACAAGTTGGCCGAGCTACTAGCTACAGTCCGATAAGTACATCCCGCGCTTTCGCGCGTAAAATGCGGCGAACAACTTTTTTTATCAGTTTCTTGCTTGCAAAACAGGTAGAGTAAAAAAGAAGGAATCTATACAGCGATACAAACATGATGCAAAAATATAAGTAGGCAATTAAAAGTAATAAATACAGCGATGTGAATTAATCGGTGTTTGAAAATGCGCGCTTTGTTTCTAGCGCTTACCTATTAAACATTTTTGAGTTTTACCTACATTTAATTAAAAACTTATACCTGACAAGAATTAATATAAATACCGAAATTAAAGTGCGTATAGGTCCCTAAGTCAACGAATAAAACAATAACAAATACTTGATCTTGTTATTTTGAATGTTTTTAATAATTATGTAAAACAAAACGGGAACAAATTCTGTAAAACAGACAATAGGTACTTTAATTTCAGTAATTATATCCGGTAGGTAATCAACTAATCATATTTAAGTAAATTTACCTATACAAATTACGCATTATGCATTTCTACTTCATAATAAGTCCCAAAGAGGAATGACGTCCTTACAAGGTTAATGTATTAGCGCTATGACGTACGAGCGAACATCAGTACCGCGTGAGAATGAAATAAAATTATCGTTTAAAATTGGGTTTAAGCAATAAATAAACGTAATTGGAAATTACTTACCGATGATATGAGATCCCATCTTTTTTCTTACACTTCCGGTAATGGTTTTTGCACCCTTTTACAACGCAATGAGGCATTTTTATGTTATGCTGCGTGACAACTTTCTACTGCGCAACTCGCCACACGACTGAGCGCCGTGGTGTGATAAATGCGATTATCACACCCATGTAGCGGCCCCCTTTTCAGTGCTCGTTAACCGCGTCCTTACGAAGTAATATATATGTCAATGTTTACATTCTAAACTGGCTTACACGTCACGCGAGTTTGAGGCCCTTCCGACCCCCAAAAGCATTGTCCGATTCGATTACCGGTGACACCGTGTGGGCACCCTCGCTTTGTCTTCACCCTCATCGTTTACCTGCTGTCATTCAGTACGGTTACGGGTCACTTCCCGCAATTGACCAGTTTAAGGCTGGTCTTTGAGTGATTGAATTGAGGTGCACTAGGTGAGGTCTACTGCCAATTTAAATTCATAATTTTTGTCGTAGTTTTATGATAGAGTTGAAAAATCATGTTCAGCGTGATGACGCCAAACAGCACGATTGAAGTTTTGAAAAATAATCAGCCTAAAAAAAGATCAAAATCGTAAAACCGAATTTAAACTATTGTGAGACATATTAACATTGAATAATTTTACGGTTTTGACTCACTTGTGCGCGAGTGATTAAAAACAAGTGAGTATAAACCGTAAAATTATTCAATATCGTAAAACCGGTTTTGTTGTTACAAACCGAATTTACTATTGCGGGTGGAAGCATTTCTTTCAGTGTAAATTTTCCGTTGAACATAGTCCGTGCCGTGCCTCTGCATCCAGTTAACTGTATGTGACCCCCGGTGGTGTGCTACACAGGTAGTAAAATTGACGCCTTTGCAACATGTCGAATGTCGGATCTGTATGGCTACCACAAGTTCTGACATTGACAGATACGCTCGCGTCTACGAAAATTACTTTTCTGTACATCTCGTTTGCACTAATATGCGAGTACGAGCGAGATGCATAGAAAGTAAGTTACTTAGACGCGAGCGTATCTGTCAATGTCAAAACTGGTGGTAGTGGTTCTGGCTGTGTCAATGCGTATGTGTATAGCGTGCGTTTTCGAATTAACCGAATTGTGATATTTTTCTGACTTTTTAAGAGGGGACTAACACAAAATTGTAGTTTATATTGAATTTATATTATGTTTTAATTAAGGGCAAATACCATGATAAAAATCGCACTCCAGCACTTAATAAGTGAAGAATTCGTCTAAAATTGTATCTATTAATAAGTCTGCCTGTTGTACATTTTATACAGTATTATGTACCTAAATCCAATAAGGGCAATCATTTAAACCAGATTAGATTCATCCGTGTAATCTTTCGGTTTCTTTTTACGCTGACTGTACGAAATGTGGATACCAAAATCAATTCTAATAAATCATTATCTGCCTTCCCAGAGCGGATAAAAGCCATAAAGCTTCAATAACCTCTAGCCGCCCATACTTCAAACCTTGCCAAGCAAAATGAAATTTAATTTTGTCAACACAAAGTTCAAATTAGAATGGAACAGGAGACCTTTTTATAGGTCTCTGGGTGGCTAGAGGATAAAGATATTCAACTTAACGCAAAAATCCGTGCAACAGGGTGCGTAGCCAACGTGCAATCGTTAACGTCCATAGCGAACGAACAACTGTCTCTTTCGTACTAGTGTGGAAGAGTAATAGACATGACTATTACGATAAGCTACCGAACGTTAACGATTGGCAAATTGGCTACGCGCCCTGTTCGGTGGGCCACTTCTGTCCAATCACTGTGGGGTCGATTCGGCCTCGCGGGTCAGCGAGGGGTACACGGGGGCACACGGGGGTTCTCGGGGGTACACGGGTCAGAGCCGTCGTTTGAGACGCGTTAACTAATTGGACAATGCTCTGGGCCTACCCGTGCGAAAATCTACTGCCAATTTAAACTGTATTTGCTTGAAATAGGATGTATTTTGCAATGCGCAAGGCTAATTGGTTGAGTTTATGAAGGTCAGTCCTTTACTTTGATTTACTGGAAATATGACGCTAGTTTCGGACGATTTTAATGCAAAGCTGGGGTTGCTGGAATAATAGTAATTTGTCTTTCGCAGAGTTTGTATTTACCTAAAATAACCAAATACAAACAGTTCTCTTTACGAAAGCGCTTTCTGTGTTAGATGCCAAGGACCCAGAACGTACTGATTGAGCTTGGCAAAGTATTTATAGCATCGTAAGAAGCCAGGTACACAATGGCACATCAGGTGCCCATTTCTCGAACGATATTAGTCTAATATTATTATTTATTAGTGTGTTGTCATGGCAATGCATACGGTTTGACAGTTCGGGGACTAATAATATTAGTCTAATACCGTTCGAGAAATTGACACCGTCTATATGTCGGCGGCCGATCGTAAGATCAGTCAGATCGTAATGTTCCTGTGTATTGTTTTGAGGATAGTCACATTAAACCAATATAATTATATAGGTAACGGAATACAGTAGACGGTGCAGGTCGGAGTTTAGGCAGACCGACTTGGACGCATTCTACTCCAAATGGTGGGAAAATGCCGATGACAGGGTCGAGTGGAGAAAACGAGGGGAGGCCTTTGCCCAGCAGTGGGACACCAAAGTAGGCTAGATAAAAAAAAAAATAGGTAAGATAGGTTATTCGTTAGGTTGCTTCAATGTCCGAAGGGCAAACTGCCCAGAAATAGGAGCCCCGCGTAACGCGTAGCGGGGCTCCGTCGACTCAGGGAACGAGTCAAAGATTTTCACATTTCACGATATGCCTAGGAATTTCACGATATGCCTGATCTTACGATCGGCCGCCGACATATATAAATGATCTCTCAAAAGGTATTTTAGTTTATGTCGGTAGGTACATAAAACTGTAAGCACCAAGTTTTTATTCAATCTAAAATTAATTTAGAAAATGGAGGTACATACTCGTATCTACCTGCATATTGCACTGCACACTACCTGCACACCGTGAAGTGACTAATTATGGTTGTATAATTGTACATTTTTACTAATATTTTATTCTCGGGGGAGCCTCACCCAATATCAATCGTATCGTATTTTATTTTTATCATATTGTGATCTAATGTTAACTCAATCATTTTACAATACTGTAATCTGTTGGGAATCATTATAATTATTATCTTTGACATGTAAACCGGTTTTATCAAATAAATGACTATGACTATGACTATGACTATTTTTTTTACTGTAATTTCATTCATTAGGTAATCATTCGTTCCATGCACCTGAACTAAATTTGAGAATCGTCAACTTTATTTTTCGTTCGTTAGATTTATTGTAGGTATATTCTTCTTCATTTCTATTCGTAACGTGATTTTTTTCTCTCTATCTTTTCCAGATACTTATCTTTTTTTGTATGAACACCCAAAACAAAACAAAAAATCTTTTCTATACTGTTCATATTACAAGAAATATTCTTTAGCTAGTTTTCTGAACCTCGGCTTATTCTTTATTACGGTTGTGTACACTGCGGTGCAATTTAATTGGGCCATAAAACGCCCCCCGCGTTTACAACGCTCCCTGGAGACAGTTTTGCTATTTCGACGCGATACTAAAGACAAACTTCATAAATAACATTGTTCATTATACGTCTAAAATATATATTACACTTTTATACTTTTAACCGTGATAATTAAGGCAAAAAAAAATTATATTTATTATATTTAATTCGTGGTTTAGTTTAGTTTCAGTATAAGTTAGTCAGTAAGCTAGATAGTAGTTTTCGATCATAATTATTGTATTGAAAATGATTGTATTGACATAATAATTTATAAGGCAATAAATAACTTGATGTTAAAAAAAAAAATTTACTATCTTAGATCATAATACCTATATTATTTATCTCTTTCTTAACTTGTTTCCACGTATCCGAAATTTTACACTTTAATTTCGTCATAGCTGTAAAACTGAATTTTTATTACGCTTAAATAAATAATCAGTACTTTTAAAGCCTCCAAATATTATTACTTAAGTTTTTTTTTATTAAAACAGTCCATCCAAACTGCATCCTGCCCGTTACCTCAAAATCCTCAAATTACATCTGAAAATGTAACTTTTCTTTAAAAACTTGTGCCAACTCCAATGACTCCAATCACACCGTTCGCGTTCCGACGATGCCAATTCCAGACAAAGTTTCGGATGTTCGCGGAATATTGCGAAGAATTGGCTGCAGGGATGGTATTAGGTACAATCACTTAAGTACAGGTGAGTCGAACGTTCCAAAATAAACGTCTGTAAAAACCGGACAAGTGCGAGTCGGACTCGCCCACCGAGGGCTCCGTACTTTTTGTTGTTGTTATAGCGGCAACAGAAATACATCATCTGTGAAAATTTCAATTGTCAAGCTATCACGGTTCATGAGATACAGCCTGGTGACAAACAGACGGACAGTGGAGTCTTAGTAATAGGGTCCCGTTTTTCCCCTTTGGGTACGGAACCTTAAAAAATAGTCTTCGATTTCTTCTCTTTAAAGCACATTTAACTTTTAAAGAACTTTCTTTTAAGACTCAACACAATGCAACACAGGAAATGTTTTTTTCATAATGACTCGCAGAGTTTTTAATTTATTACGAAAATCGAGTTTTTAAAACTCGAAAAAATATTCGAGTCACAACTTCAAAAGACTTCCTGTAATAAGCAAACAGAGTGTTAGGTACCTATTTATATTATAAAAGTTCTTAATCTAAATTAAACTTTTGTGAGACATATTTTAAAATGTTTAGACGACAATGGTTTCACTCACTTGAATGTTTAGTCACTATTGGCGAATTCAAGTGAGTTGTCGTCTAAACAGCCGGCCTAGCCAAGGTTACAATCGCTATTCGACAGCGAAAAACTTTATATCTCTCTATCACTCTTCCATATTAGTGCGACAGTGGCGTTTCGATCGCTACGGAGCGCAAGCGATTGGCATCTTGGATACGCGGCCTGTATAAAAGTTCTTATCAACTTTAGTTTTTTAGCGTTCGACTTGCTAGTTATAAGCACTCGGAATGTAAGTCCAGGTGCACCGCCCAGGCTATGTCGCCATTTATACGGCGCTCGTTATCCTGAATCGGCAGAATTGTATTAAAATGGCTTGTAATGTCTAGGTTGGAGAAAGTTTTAGTCCAAAAGGAAGCGAATGGTTTCATTTAACTATTTAAAATGAATTTTGGCTCAGTATGACAATTGATGGTAGATGAGAGTGCCATCATCTTCCTAGCGTTTCTTCCAGCTTTCTGCCGCGCTAAGGAACCCTAGGATCTGCTGGGTAGTCTAATACAAAAGTAATTGACAGCCTTCTGACCTTTCGCGCTTCTTCTTCTTCTTTATCTGCGTCTCTATTGCTCGAATATGCAATTTGTAATATGTCTGCGTTTACCTGACAGTTGCCAACCCCATTTTTGATTTGTCTAGCAGGTATATATAAGAGCTGTGAGCCTGTCTGACCACCGACCGCTGTATGCGATAAAGTTACCTTCTGTGGTCGTGCTACGACAAGCATAGAGCAATGCCTCTATGGAATATTTTGGAAACTCGTGGATTTCTCGCATTAATTAATTCATTCATTCCGAGTAATCTTTATTACTGGGAAATCGTGTATGAAAAGTCCATGAATTCGCTACATTGAAAGGCAAGACGGCTTTCCCGCGTAGACGCCGGTATTCGATAAAATCCCGTATACGGTATACGGGAAAAACTACACTGAGGCGGGACCATTTCGTGGTAAACATACTTACATACATATAATCACGCCTATTTCCCGGAGGGGTAGGGATTAGACCACGGATTTCCACTTGCTACGATCCTGACATACCTCTTTCGCTTCCTTCACTTTCATAACATTCCTCATACACGCTCGCCGGTTTAAGGTGCTCTTAACCTGGTCTTTCTTCATTCTCCGTGGTAAACTATTCACTTATTTAATGTATAAATTTGTTTGTTATTTTATAACAAATAAAATAACAAACAAATTGCACGGGATTGGCGGGATCTTGCTCAGCACAGGGAGGACTGGAAAGAGAGAGGGGAGGCCTTTGCCCAGCAGTGCGACACACACATGCTAAAAAAAAATTATACTTGTGTAATGTTTTAGTTTATCACGAATAAATGCGATGAAATACAAAGCAAATATTTTAATTCAGAAACCGGTAAACCTATGAAAAGGCAACCGCACGCACAGCTCGAGTTTATCCCCGGGACCGCGGCCCGCACTTTTCAAAGCCAAAGCTGGCTTTAGACAAATATTTGGGGCTCGAAGTGGGAAGACAAACGGAGTTATGTGGCTTTGATATTCACGGGACTGGATGGCATTTTTCCTTGGTCACCTGCCATTGAAGTTGTGTTTTCCTTGTAATTATACTGGAAATCATTGTACTTGTGTTGTTATTGGACTTAAGTATGTTATTGTTAGGGAATGCAAATCGGTTATTTTTTGTATGGAAATAATCGGTTTAAAAAAAATAACCGATTTGCATTCCTTAGTTATTGTCAGATAAACAAAGACGCAAATTAAATGCAGTTGTTTTATAGTTAAAACGAAAATTTTCATTGTTCAGATACTAAAGATTGTATCGGCTCCAATCGACCCGATGCCAGCATAAAAATATTGTCGATTGTTCCTATAATTAAGACGTGCTCTAATAAAGACTATAAAAATAATCTTGATGTATTCATCAGAGTTTGTGCATTAGAGTTATAGTCTTTGATATTCACAGGATGATATGTTTTCGTGGTTATTCAAGTTTCCTCGTCGGGATTAGTCTGCAAATTATGGATCTATATGTTGTCAGATAAACAAAAAAATGGTGTTTTAGTTTAGAATGTAGGTGAAAGTCTGAGAAACGATTCTACCCCTCCTCTCCTGCCTAGAACTGAGAAGCTGTAACACAGCTTTAGGCAGTTAATATGGAGTTATACGATACCTAATCTCTTTTATTTGAGTAGGAATATAAAAGGATATCCACGTCTATTCTGGGTTCAAAGGAAAATTACTAGTTCCCACCCACACCAGGAATCTTTACACGTCCTAATGGGGCGTGCAAAGTGTCACATCACCCGACAGTAATAAAAAACAGATTTTTCACTAAAAGTGTAAAAAATGGAGCACAAAATATGTAAATACGTGAAGGGTCCCAGCCTTGATAAATGATGGCCAGTTATGATTAATGGTGCATTGACTGGGCTTTAATGGTTTATTTGAAAGTACTTTCTAAGTGAGAGGTACTAGCAATTCGTAGTCTACCCAGAGGCCTTGCAAAGTGGCAATTGTTTAGCTATCGCGGTTCATGAGATACAGCCTGGTGACAGACAGACGGACAGACGGACAGTCTTAGTAATACACTGAGAGAAAAATCATCACCAGGAATTAAAAAACAGTTCTGTACTGGGGGAAAAATGAAGTTTTAGTAATTATTATGGACGTTTCACTATTTCTGTAAAGTTTATTTATTTCTACAAACAGCTCAGTAATCCCAACTATAATTTCAACAAAAAGATAATAGGAATTGCAAGAACTAATAGAAATTACAAAAGTCAATTTGTTCCTATTAGTTAACTCTCCTTGTCCCCGGATTAAGTTTATTTTTGTAATTCTAAGTGTATTTTTGTTGTACTTTTCTCTCAGTGATAGGGTCCCGTTTTTACCCTTCGAGTACGGAACCCTAAAAACCACTTTGCATTATATTTTCTTCGTTACACCTTAATCAATGGGTGGAATAAGCACAGCATTTATTTTCTCAAAACGTTTCGGAGGCTGTATGACGGATAGATCTCAGGGGGATAAAATATCATCTCGGCACGTTTGGGAGGAATCTGTCTCTTTAAAATTGAAATTCGAAGGGGAACAGTAGCTTTATCTCAGAACAAGAACATTTTTCTACTAAGCGCCACTTACACCAAGGCTCGAAACCGGTTTTTTCTTCATAGAAAAAATACCGGTATTATGACGTTCTTTGGTTTATTATTTAATTTTGAATGGAATAATCTAATAATAAGAAGTTGTTACCTAAATACATTATTCAGTCCTACGTAAAGAGCACGAAATAACTAAAAATATTGGGCTATTTTGGGATAAATAAAATCGGTTCCGAGCCGCCGTTTTCCACAGGCTTTCGAGTGACAAAATTGAGCGTTCGAAATTCAAAAATCAGTCGACCTCAGGGTCTAGTACCTAACACTTTAAACTCTCGCGTTTTGTACACATATTTAATTACACAAACGGGTCTACCAATAAAAACAATGAAACCAAATGAAATTATATCGCGGTAGACCCGTTTGTGTAATTAAATATGTCTAGTACCTAATCAAAGAACGCTTATATATACTGGTTCTTTCGATTGTACGACTTTATATTTTATAACCGATTGTAGTAACACTGCATGGTATAATCCGGAAGCCTTAGGAATTGGCGGAGCGGAACTGTAGGTACGGTAAATAGCCGCTACTGTTTACGTATGAACAGTTTATTCACCAAATGATATGTTTAGCACCAGGGTTTCTACTTGTTGCTATATTTAGTAACGTTAGATTTAGTATATTAAGATTGAAACGTATTGGTGACGTTCCTCGAGTAAAGGGTACGGTCAAAGAATTTAATCTCCGTACCATATCGTACCTATAACAGTGACAATCAATATGAAAGTCGCATCAAAAGGTACAGATGTAGTGCATACTGGTTTTCCATCGTATTTTCTCGGAAACATTTGTATTTGTCATAATACTTACGTCAACCTTAGTACTTTTTGTGCCGAGACCGAGACTGACTGAAATAGCAAGACACGTTGAAAAAACGATGGAAAATAATTATACACTACATCTATACTGAAAATAAATTCCTTGACCGTACCTTATGGCGGTCGTTGCTTATGCTATTATTGACGACTCTCCAATACTAAATACTAGAGCAGGGTTACACGACACAAGCGCCAATCGCTATAAGGTATCTTTACCCGTAGAACGTCACAATTTGAGTTATTCCTCGCCAGTTCGCGGAGGCCCTTACATCAACTACACAATTTCGTCAATGACACTGATGCATCGAAGCTGCAATCTTCATCCACGTGCGGTGCAACGTCTCTGGAGCCGGACTCGGAACCGTTTATTTTTGAAACCGGTTTCGTTAATGAATTCGCCCGGGAACGCAAAGGATTTCGTTTCCGTTTGCGGTTACCGGTTAAAGAACTTTTCTATTGAAATACTAATGTTATGCCAAATTCGTTCGCCATCCGTTTTTGTGGAATGCAATTAACCGGTTAAATGGAAAATATCGGAGCGAGATAGAAAGAGTAATTATTGCTTTCTCTTTCACATATGACAACGAGTTTAACCGACAGTCTTCGAAACACAAGAATAACCGGTATTATATCGTTCCCTGCGAACCATAAAATTCCCTTTTCCCATCTAAGGAGAGAACGTAATTTTTTAGTGAACGAAATAATATAACGGGTTTGGAACGATATTAACAGGTAATCCAATACCGGTTCCGAGCCCTGCTCTGGGGTGCAATTTCCGTATCTCCAATGCCACCGCTCTAACATATTGCATGTTGACAGGAAACTATAATACTACATGGTGGGTACTATATTGCATTGCAAGAGCATATTGAATGTTTGACTTGTAAAAGATTGCTTCTATTTCTCTAAGGGCGGTTTCAGACTAGCATTTTATACGAGCATAATACGAGTAGTATTATAGACCGAATGCAGGGAAATGTAACGCGCGTATAAGCTCATACCTACCGCCGGAACGTATATGCCACGTATACGCGCCTAAAAATACGCTAGTCTGAAACCGCCCTAACTTTCGTGTCTTGAGGCGATTGACGACCGGTCTGGCCTAGTGGGTAGTGACCCTGCCTGCGAAGCCGATGGTCCTGGGTTCGAATCCCAGTAAGGGCATTTATTTGTATGATGATACAAATATTTGTTCCTGAGTCATGGGTGTTTTCTATGTATTTAAGTATTTGTATATTATGTATATCGTTGTCTGAGTACCCACAACACAAGCCTTCTTGAGCTTACTGTGGGGCTTAGTCAATCTGTGTAAGAATGCCCTATAATATAAAAAAAAAATCATTGCTTTATAGTAGAACAGTCGAAATTTATTATAACTTTTTTTCTATAATAGAACTCCATACGAGTACCTGTGTATAATGAATAATTTGCGGCGACCATTTACCGGAGTTTTATTTATGTCTAGTACATCGAAATGCGCGGCGCGCTCATTCTTTCTTCCGTGATCGAAATATATCGAATTGAATAGGTACTTACTTAAATGTTTTTTTGTTGTTTTCAGGTTTTGGACCGTATGTTGAACTTCTGAATTCCTGTAAGTACCTTAGGTTTCCTAAATTATGTAATACTGTTGTAGTAAAACAGCGCGAATATGGCTACATTAATGACTTAGGTACTAGAACGAAATCACGGGCTCATAATGTGAACGAAATTTTTGTATTATCAAACTGCACAACGGGACTTAATCGCGTATTTAAGTTTTAAGATTTACCTCCGACGTTTCGAGGACGGCGTTGTCCCCGTGGTCTCGGAGAAGACCACGAGTCTTCTCCGAGACCACGTGGACAACGCCGTCCTCGAAACGTCGGAGGTAAATCTTAAAACTTAAATACGCGATTAAGTCCCGTTGTGCAGTTTGATAATGTTTAATAATCGTGAAAGTTTAAATCAGTGAAATTTTTGTATTTCCAAAAACAAATATTACTAATTAAGTAATTAGATATGGAAATAAATGTCTCCGAATTTCAATTCAATTAAACTTTGGCAATCAAGATTTACTTACATAGGTACTTTTCGACTCATGCCATTAAGTTTTTAGCGAGTTAAGGGTGACTCACGTTAGACCGGGCCGTGTCCGGGCAGTTAAGCATTCCGCGATGAGATAATCGAAATATGTGACGTTCCACGGCAAAATGTACCTTATGGCGGCTGGCGCTTAGTACTTCGCCATCGCCACTACAGTAATATTGGAGCGGCGTTTATAATAGCGTAAGCGCCAACCGCCATTAAGGTACCTTTACCCGTGGTACGTCACATATTATCAGTATTATAGTACACCAAGAAATTTTTCTACCTATCTACTTACCTAAAAGTACAAGTGTAATAACCTACTACCTCGAAGTTTGCCGAAAATTCCATCGTTCGAGGAGCGTAAAAAATGTGAGCGCAAAAATGTCGAAATTCTTCGTCGACACGGTGAAAAGTTTATAAGCGCACCTGGGTACCCCCACCCCCCCCTTTTAGGGAGTATACGGCTGGTGCGGCTGTCGAACTGTGGCTTACTTGGCATGTCGGATAACTCGAATCGTGATAGATATTGGATGGCGTGGCTGGGATCACTTGTGGTTAGTGTCTCTTACCTACGTATATTCAGCTGCAGAAATATTTGAGCACTCTGCAAACAAATTTCTAAGCAGGGACTCAGTTAATCTGCAGCTGACTGTACAGTCACCTGCAATAATATGTTACACAACGAAGGCCGCAAAAATATCTGACACGAACTTATTTGTAGAGCCATAAGAGCGTGTCACATATTTTTGCGGCCTTCAAAGAGTAAGTAATTATTGCAGGTGCCTCTACTATAAGGTGTGGAAGGTTTGAAGGAAGCTCATTGATTGACGTAATTTCTGGGTAAGTTAGCGAATATGGACTGTGGTGAGATTGCATTTGTCTCTTAAACTGATATCACGGTATTTGCCAATTACGAGTAGATACATTGTGACTGCAGAAGGAATGGACGATGACATTGTCAATATCCATGATAAAATAAGTGACGGATATGGACGTTACAATCGCGACAGCAATGCCTCAACGAGAGATTTTGTAAATTAAAGGAAATTTACAATGTCAGCCGTTTCCCGGATATTCAAAATTCAATTCTTAATTACCATCAAACAAATCCCTACGTATTCACTTATCCAGTCACGGATACCTGCTGTTTCTGTATTAAAATAAAATAATTATAGTATCTTGGAATATCAGCAGTACCATCACACTTTCTCTAAAAGTCGCACCCATAGTTGCATCGGGTCGATCCGGCCCGACGCAAGTAAGGCCCGCAGCCAGGCGTGGCTCAATACGCGATTTCGTCGCTTTGCAATAGGTAGCTAAAAGTCCACCCGTCCCACATCAATTTTGGTGGCTAGCCATAAGCCGCGCGTGGCGCTGAGTAGTGTGTTTATGCCGCTCCGAGATCAGAACTTTTCCGCCAGAGGGCGACAGTATGTATGCGTAAGGTAGTGACAATTTAGTTCACCCTACTCCCCGCTAGATGGCGCCACTGTCTATGCGCAACGTTAGTTCCAAAGGTCGCCGCTAGATGGCGCCACTGGTTAGTTCACCCTACTCCCCGCTAGAGGCGCCACTGTGTATGCACAACGTTAGTTCCAAAAATCCCCACCAGCCCTGCCTGGGGGCGACAGTATGTATGCGCAACGTTAGTTCTAAAAATCTCCACCAGCCCTGCCTGGGGGCGACAGTATGTATGCGCAAGGTTAGTTCCTAAAATCCCCACCAGCCCTGCCTGGGGGCGACAGTATGTATGCGTAACGTTAGTTCCAAAATTATCCGCCAGCCCTGCCTGGGGGCGACAGTATGTATGCGCAACGTTAGTTCTAAAATTATCCGCCAGCCCTGCCTGGGGGCGACAGTATGTATGCGCAACGTTAGTTCTAAAAATCCCCACCAGCCCTGCCTGAGGGCGACAGTATGTATGCGCAACGTTAGTTCTAAAAATCCCCACCAGCCCCGCCTGGGGGCGACAGTATGTATGCGCAACGTTAGTTCCTAAAATCCCCACCAGCCCTGCCTGGGGGCGACAGTATGTATGCGCAACGTTAGTTCCTAAAATTTCCGCCAGCCCCGCTGGAGGGCGACAGTATGTATGCGCAAGGTTAGTTCTAAAAAGCCCCCGCCTGAGGGCGACAGTATGTATGCGCAACGTTAGTTCTAAAATTCTCCTGCCAGAGGGCGACAGTATGTATGCGCAACGTTAGTTTCAAAACCATCCGCTATGAAATGAATAGATGTCTCCACTTTGTATGTGAGTTGTTGAATCGCTTAAATGAATAGATATCCCTAGTGGCGCCTTCGTCGGTGGACACCGCTAGTTAGTTCCAAAAATCCCCGCCAGGCCCGCCAGAGGGCGACAGTATGTATGCGCAACGTTAGTTCCAAAAATCCCCGCTAGCCCCGCCTGAGGGCGACAGTATGTATGCGCAACGTTAGTTCTAAACTTTCCCCGCCAGAGGGCGACTGTATGTATGCGCAACGTTAGTTCTAAAACCATCCGCTATGATATGTATAGATGAGCAGCCGTCTGAGTATTTCTAAAAAAGTCCGCAGTCAGAGGGGGTTCATGGTAAGTTAATTAATCTTGGTCAAGCAAATCTAGTCAGTAGAAAAAGGCGGCAAATTTGAAAAATCGTGGGCTACCAACACTACGTTTGAATAGTTCGAAAATCGTGTATCATTTATATCTTATCTGTGGAACTGTTTTGTTTACATTTCATCGCTGTTCGATGTACATTCCTGCCTTTTGTTCGTTTCCTAGGGTTACCATACTTTAGTTTGCTTTACATTGCTTCTGACATATCCGGCTTGACAGACTATCGATTCGCTTAACAATATAGATGTCGCTAGTGGCGCCTCGTCAGTGGACACCGCTAGTTAGTTCCAAAAACATCCGCTATGAAATTGCAAAAAGGCCCATCATGTTTGTTTTAAAATATGAGGCTTATATCGGCGTTTTTTTTAATACCACGTCAGTGGCAAACAAGCAGACGACCTCGCCTGACAGTAAGCAGTCACCGTAGCCCATGGACGCCTGCGAATTCAATAGTTTACACGGATGCACTTTTATTTGCGGTTGGTTTTGTCGCTTGTGCTTATCAAATGTATGGAGTTTGTAGTTTACCAACCGTAAAGGGGTTTTTCTTTTATTATACCACATTGGTGGCAAATAAGCATACAGTCCGTCTGATGGTAAGTTGTTACCGTAGCCTTTGGACGCCTGCAACTCCAGGGTGGATACAAGCGCGCTGCCGACTGCCCAAAGATTCAATAACTTTGTTTTAAAATATGAGGCTTATATCGGCGTTTTTTTTAATACCACGTCAGTGGCAAACAAGCAGACGACCCCACCTGACAGTAAGCAGTCACCGTAGCCCATAGACGCCTGCGAATTCAATAGTTTACACGGATGCACTTTTATTTGCGGTTGGTTTTGTCGCTTGTGCTTATCAAATGTATGGAGTTTGTAGTTTACCAACTGTAAAGGGGTTTTTCTTTTATTATACCACATTGGTGGCAAATAAGCATACAGTCCGTCTGATGGTAAGTTGTTACCGTAGCCTTTGGACGCCTGCAACTCCAGGGTGGATACAAGCGCGCTGCCGACTGCCCAAAGATTCAATAACTTTGTTTTAAAATATGAGGCTTATATCGGCGTTTTTTTTAATACCACGTCAGTGGCAAACAAGCAGACGACCCCACCTGACAGTAAGCAGTCACCGTAGCCCATGGACGCCTGCGAATTCAATAGTTTACACGGATGCACTTTTATTTGCGGTTGGTTTTGTCGCTTGTGCTTATCAAATGTATGGAGTTTGTAGTTTACCAACTGTAAAGGGGTTTTTCTTTTATTATACCACATTGGTGGCAAATAAGCATACAGTCCGTCTGATGGTAAGTTGTTACCGTAGCCTTTGGACGCCTGCAACTCCAGGGTGGATACAAGCGCGCTGCCGACTGCCCAAAGATTCAATAACTTTGTTTTAAAATATGAGGCTTATATCGGCGTTTTTTTTAATACCACGTCAGTGGCAAACAAGCAGACGACCTCGCCTGACAGTAAGCAGTCACCGTAGCCCATGGACGCCTGCGAATTCTATTGTTACCACGGATGCATTTTTATTTGCGGTTGGTTTTGTCGCTTGTGCTTATCAAATGTATGGAGTTTGTAGTTTACCGACCGCAAAAAGATCTAGATTTTTTTTTTTATATACTACGTCGGTGGCAAACAAGCATCCGGCTCACCTGATGGTAAGCAGCCACCGTAGCCTTTGGACGCTTGCAAGTTCAGACTTTTGAAACCTATACATCATCATCATCATCATCATCATTATTATCATTAGACCCTCAGGAAAACGTCGACAGGGGACACCTCCGGCCCCCCTGCTCATGTAGTATTTAGGGTTTCTAGCACACTTATTTACGGTTGATTTTGTCTCTTTTGGTTATCAAATGTAGTTTGTAGTTTGCAGACTGCAAAAAGGCCCAGATTTTTTTTTTTTTAATAATACGTCGGTGGCAAACAAGCATCCGGCTCACTTGATGGTAAGCAGTCAACGTAGCCTATGGATGCCTGCAACTTTAGAGTTGTTACATGCGCGTTGCCGACTGCAAAAAGGTTCAATAAGTTTTTTTCCTTTTTTTATATACCACGTCGGTGGCAAACAAGCACACGGCCCGTCTGGTAGTGAGCAGTCACCGTAGCCTATGGACGCCTGCAATTTCGAGATGTTACATGCGCGTTGCCGATCGTTGAGATGTAGACCGTGACGTTCGAAAACAAAAAGTCGTATGTGACTGTAAACTTCCATTCACCGTAGAATTTGACAGATAGAGAGAGTTTGAATTAAGTATTGTAACCTTAGTCAGATAATGAAGCTTATTTGAAAGATTATTAACTCTAAGTACTAGAAATAAAGTAGATTTTACTAATGCTGTAATTCTGTAATGCGACATGGTCATGAAACTCGTGCGATGTTGGGGGTATACTCTTCAATCTTTTCAATCGGAATGGTCAGAGGTCAGAGTTCAGAGGTCAGAAAGTCCGTGAGGGACAGAACATACGCAAAGTGAAGAAATTGAAAACACGTTTTAATATACCTGACAACATATCAAGCATAACCTACGTAACTTGGTCGGGTTATTTGTTACCTAACATAAACCATACTAAATTCACTGTGGGGAACTAAAAAAAAAATGTGAGAATGTGACAAGGACAAACAATAATAACGCTTTCTCTGCTACTCCTACTGAAAGATTACATAAGACTATCTCGTTTGGTCATTTCCCCCTCCCCCTCCCCCTCCCCCCACCAGTTCCAATTATAATATCATAAATGAGATCACAATACCTGCAACCTGTAACTGACGCATACGCTTTCTAAAATTAATTAAAAAATCAGAAAATAACAATGGAGTACGTCATTGAACTCGTTGCGAGGCTTTGGTTTAGTAACAAGGGGTTAGGGTACAATTATAAATGTGGAGATAGCGAAGAAACAAATATTGCATTCATCTCATCAATCGAGGCGCTGGCACCTGACGTGGACATTTACAAGTGGGAGGCGGCCCGGATCGATCTCAAGAAGCTGATCAAATAACTTCTGGAGGAGAGGAGCATCCTTCAGTTATACTCGGGATACCATGCGGAGGGGCTTTTGCTGGAGGTGCTAAGAAAACACAACATTAGATCATTCCTCTCCGTGCCTCTTAAACAGAAAACTTTAATCTGGAAAGACGCGGGGGTGTGGTTCGTAGAGGTGACCAACCCGAAAATCATCAAGAGAACTTATGTGTTTTTTGACTTTGAATAAGTGTACGTCTGTGTATGTCTGAAATAAAAAATGTTTAAAAGTGAATGACTATTTATTTATTTACCAATCATTTAGATATTTTATAATGTTCCCAATGCGAGTACAAAAAAGAAATGCAAAAGCTGGTTTTTCAAAATTCGTTGTTAAGGGGCTCCTTGGCGCTAATGACATTCGATCTGAATCCCTTAGTTTTCTAATGTTTTTAAAGTGAGAACTTCTTTAGCGGCGCTGGGCACTTTCTGAGGGGAAAAAAAAATATAAACTCGAGACAGCGATCACGTGATCATAACGTTTAGATGGCCACACAAATAGATGGCAATTAAATCAATAAAGAAAAACTCAATGACATTACATGAAAAAGGTTCTAATCTTGTACGGGTTGAAATACGAGGATCTCACAGTTACATTCAAACTTTATATCACTCAAATATAATTCAATAAAGCTACATCTTGATGAAATCGCTAATAAAAGTGAACTCTAGTAATGGTGAATAAAACTCAAAATATCATGATCAAATATATTTAGATGCGAGATCTGCAAGGTAACTTTACAATTTCTATTCGAATTTTAAAGAATTAACTGTACAAATTTGAATTTTAAACAAGCTCACTGACCAGCAATTTCGGACTAAAGTTTTTCAATAGAAAGGAGGATACATAGTGCTGCAGACATTTTGGCCTAGTCATTGAGTTTTCACTTCTGTCGGCACCCCCGGAGTGCAATCCGTTGTTTTTTTGTAGCTATAATAGCAACGACTTTTAGCAATATAGTATGCCATATTTACTTCAAAGTTCATTGTCTTCGAGATATTCGACATCAAGTTGAACAATTTTAGGCCAACAACCTGGTTTTCAGGCCATAGCTTTTGTGTTAATTATTTTAAAATTTACATCTCTGACCAGTTTTTAGAGACGTCAAAGACAAACCCAAATATGCAGATTTCGTACATGTAAGATCCTTCACAGCAAGCCAGCTACGAAAAAAGTGTTATTTTTAGACAATGTTTAAAAAAATCATAAAAAAATAAGTATTCATTAGTTTCAAAATCTGGTAGACAAGAATGGAGATTAAAGATTGAAGAATCGGTAGCCATTTGTCTTATAATTCTATCTGAAGTGTAAATGTAGAAGTAACGGCTCAAACCTTGTCAAATATCGATGAAAACCGCGGGGAGCCCCTTAAGGTGAGGTTGTGTAGAGCAATGTTTCAGAGTTACTAAGCGTGTGTCATCATCGTCGTTAAAAATATATCAAGTTCGATTTCAAACAAAAACAAGACCTAACCTAATCAAAGCAAGTGCTATACCATCTACATATTATGCATAGTAGGTTCTGCCATCTTGTGGGTCCCATTGGAAGTATAAACGTCACATTTACGTCTCGCGCCAAAAATCAGATGGCTCCTATGCTGTATAGTTCATGCATGCTCCCTATTGTCAGTTCAGTACGGTGGCGCTTAAGCAATGTCAATGTGAAAACAAATCCGTTTAAAATTACAAGGAGGGATTTCATATCATCGCTAAGTAGGCGAAAGTGTGTCTGTCTGTCTGTTTGTCTGTTACCTCTTCACGCTTAAGCCGCTGAACCGATTTAGTTGAAATTTGGTATAGAGATAGTTCGAGTCCTGGGGAAAATCAGGGATATCATTCCTGAAGAGAGTGCAAAGGCGGGTGGAATTGAAAGGGTTAATGGCATTGTCTAATAATTGAAGTAAGCAATGAGCATATTGAATGATTGCTATTAGCATTATCCAGGCGCTATACCTACTTTAGCTGCTGTCACTAATTCCACGCAGAAGAAGTCGCGGGCAAAAGCTAGTATTTCAATATTTTCGCTAGGATTTTTTTGATTGTTTAGTACAAAAATCAACTTTACTTAAATGTAATAAGGTTGACATCTGTTGCGGGGTAGCAGAACTTCTGTGATTGTAGCTCAACTATGCGACGCTAGATGGGCTACTCGTATCTTCAAAAATAAAAATCGTAGATGCAATTTCGACATAATTTCCTTTACTGTAAAGTTCAAATTATTGTAATGGGCTAGGGCTCATAGGATAATCTCTTTCGAAATAAGAAAATATGGTCAATCATCCTTTAGATAGCGTTGCGTTTGTAGTAGTGTGCATGTTGACGACATAGGTTTCCAGACCGCAGGGAAGCATCATATATTTGTTAATGCCTGGAAGATTGAGGCCTGTCTGCCCATGCTGATGCTAGCTCTGAGCTTATTGAATTGCCTTTCTTGGAACTCTTCAACGTACTTTCGGTCATTGGTTCATTTGTCTTAGAGTTTGGTAAAATGACATTCGGTGTATATGTTCAGTGGGCATGCTAAGGGTTATATTTGCAAAAACCCAGGTGTTGAGTTTGGTTAATGCTTGAGAGCTCCATGTGCATTTGGCCTGTTTAGTGTCCATATTATGCAGACGCACTGCTTGCCACCATTTGAATATTGTCTTTAGAGCTCTTTGCATTAGGTTGGATATCGTGTGGAAGAAGAAGTTTTGGGTAGAAACGATGTTAGACTAATAATGGACTGACGGATATAGGCTGTCAGTAGTCCTTTTTCCCTGCTTTTGCTATGAAGTTTACCTTGACCCGAGTCCAATTATCTGGTACGATTCACCACGCGAAACTTGCTCTGAATATTATGGCCAGATGCAGATTGCTGTAAAAGCGCCGCTGATTTAAATCAAAAAGTTTGGTCTAAAGATGTTTCTTGCTATATTCCAGTCGATATTGCGTGCCACTGTGGATTCGAGGATTCCTATGGGCGCAAAGCTGTGTTTATTACTGGTTGAGTATGAACCGGGGAAGTGGGTGTCTCTGAGCAAGTTCCTCTTCCGTGTTCATAAATGTGCCATCTAGTGTTTAAGGAGACCGAGATAGTTGGTTGGTGTCTTGGAGAGTATTATGTAAGTTCATGCTCCTTTATGAGTTTGGGCAATATCAGGAGGCACCCCGTACGATTGCCCTGTCTAAACAGGTAGAGTAAAAAAGAAGGAATCTATACAGCGATACAAACATGATGCAAAAATATAAGTAGGCAATTAAAAGTAATAAATACAGCGATGTGAATTAATCGGTGTTTGAAAATGCGCGCTTTGTTTCTAGCGCTTACCTATTAAACATTTTTGAGTTTTACCTACATTTAATTAAAAACTTATACCTGACAAGAATTAATATAAATACCGAAATTAAAGTGCGTATAGGTCCCTAAGTCAACGAATAAAACAATAACAAATACTTGATCTTGTTATTTTGAATGTTTTTAATAATTATGTAAAACAAAACGGGAACAAATTCTGTAAAACAGACAATAGGTACTTTAATTTCAGTAATTATATCCGGTAGGTAATCAACTAATCATATTTAAGTAAATTTACCTATACAAATTACGCATTATGCATTTCTACTTCATAATAAGTCCCAAAGAGGAATGACGTCCTTACAAGGTTAATGTATTAGCGCTATGACGTACGAGCGAACATCAGTACCGCGTGAGAATGAAATAAAATTATCGTTTAAAATTGGGTTTAAGCAATAAATAAACGTAATTGGAAATTACTTACCGATGATATGAGATCCCATCTTTTTTCTTACACTTCCGGTAATGGTTTTTGCACCCTTTTACAACGCAATGAGGCATTTTTATGTTATGCTGCGTGACAACTTTCTACTGCGCAACTCGCCACACGACTGAGCGCCGTGGTGTGATAAATGCGATTATCACACCCATGTAGCGGCCCCCTTTTCAGTGCTCGTTAACCGCGTCCTTACGAAGTAATATATATGTCAATGTTTACATTCTAAACTGGCTTACACGTCACGCGAGTTTGAGGCCCTTCCGACCCCCAAAAGCATTGTCCGATTCGATTACCGGTGACACCGTGTGTGACACAATAAATAACTTGATGTTAAAAAAAAAAATTTACTATCTTAGATCATAATACCTATATTATTTATCTCTTTCTTAACTTGTTTCCACGTATCCGAAATTTTACACTTTAATTTCGTCATAGCTGTAAAACTGAATTTTTATTACGCTTAAATAAATAATCAGTACTTTTAAAGCCTCCAAATATTATTACTTAAGTTTTTTTTTATTAAAACAGTCCATCCAAACTGCATCCTGCCCGTTACCTCAAAATCCTCAAATTACATCTGAAAATGTAACTTTTCTTTAAAAACTTGTGCCAACTCCAATGACTCCAATCACACCGTTCGCGTTCCGACGATGCCAATTCCAGACAAAGTTTCGGATGTTCGCGGAATATTGCGAAGAATTGGCTGCAGGGATGGTATTAGGTACAATCACTTAAGTACAGGTGAGTCGAACGTTCCAAAATAAACGTCTGTAAAAACCGGACAAGTGCGAGTCGGACTCGCCCACCGAGGGCTCCGTACTTTTTGTTGTTGTTATAGCGGCAACAGAAATACATCATCTGTGAAAATTTCAATTGTCAAGCTATCACGGTTCATGAGATACAGCCTGGTGACAAACAGACGGACAGTGGAGTCTTAGTAATAGGGTCCCGTTTTTCCCCTTTGGGTACGGAACCTTAAAAAATAGTCTTCGATTTCTTCTCTTTAAAGCACATTTAACTTTTAAAGAACTTTCTTTTAAGACTCAACACAATGCAACACAGGAAATGTTTTTTTCATAATGACTCGCAGAGTTTTTAATTTATTACGAAAATCGAGTTTTTAAAACTCGAAAAAATATTCGAGTCACAACTTCAAAAGACTTCCTGTAATAAGCAAACAGAGTGTTAGGTACCTATTTATATTATAAAAGTTCTTAATCTAAATTAAACTTTTGTGAGACATATTTTAAAATGTTTAGACGACAATGGTTTCACTCACTTGAATGTTTAGTCACTATTGGCGAATTCAAGTGAGTTGTCGTCTAAACAGCCGGCCTAGCCAAGGTTACAATCGCTATTCGACAGCGAAAAACTTTATATCTCTCTATCACTCTTCCATATTAGTGCGACAGTGGCGTTTCGATCGCTACGGAGCGCAAGCGATTGGCATCTTGGATACGCGGCCTGTATAAAAGTTCTTATCAACTTTAGTTTTTTAGCGTTCGACTTGCTAGTTATAAGCACTCGGAATGTAAGTCCAGGTGCACCGCCCAGGCTATGTCGCCATTTATACGGCGCTCGTTATCCTGAATCGGCAGAATTGTATTAAAATGGCTTGTAATGTCTAGGTTGGAGAAAGTTTTAGTCCAAAAGGAAGCGAATGGTTTCATTTAACTATTTAAAATGAATTTTGGCTCAGTATGACAATTGATGGTAGATGAGAGTGCCATCATCTTCCTAGCGTTTCTTCCAGCTTTCTGCCGCGCTAAGGAACCCTAGGATCTGCTGGGTAGTCTAATACAAAAGTAATTGACAGCCTTCTGACCTTTCGCGCTTCTTCTTCTTCTTTATCTGCGTCTCTATTGCTCGAATATGCAATTTGTAATATGTCTGCGTTTACCTGACAGTTGCCAACCCCATTTTTGATTTGTCTAGCAGGTATATATAAGAGCTGTGAGCCTGTCTGACCACCGACCGCTGTATGCGATAAAGTTACCTTCTGTGGTCGTGCTACGACAAGCATAGAGCAATGCCTCTATGGAATATTTTGGAAACTCGTGGATTTCTCGCATTAATTAATTCATTCATTCCGAGTAATCTTTATTACTGGGAAATCGTGTATGAAAAGTCCATGAATTCGCTACATTGAAAGGCAAGACGGCTTTCCCGCGTAGACGCCGGTATTCGATAAAATCCCGTATACGGTATACGGGAAAAACTACACTGAGGCGGGACCATTTCGTGGTAAACATACTTACATACATATAATCACGCCTATTTCCCGGAGGGGTAGGGATTAGACCACGGATTTCCACTTGCTACGATCCTGACATACCTCTTTCGCTTCCTTCACTTTCATAACATTCCTCATACACGCTCGCCGGTTTAAGGTGCTCTTAACCTGGTCTTTCTTCATTCTCCGTGGTAAACTATTCACTTATTTAATGTATAAATTTGTTTGTTATTTTATAACAAATAAAATAACAAACAAATTGCACGGGATTGGCGGGATCTTGCTCAGCACAGGGAGGACTGGAAAGAGAGAGGGGAGGCCTTTGCCCAGCAGTGCGACACACACATGCTAAAAAAAAATTATACTTGTGTAATGTTTTAGTTTATCACGAATAAATGCGATGAAATACAAAGCAAATATTTTAATTCAGAAACCGGTAAACCTATGAAAAGGCAACCGCACGCACAGCTCGAGTTTATCCCCGGGACCGCGGCCCGCACTTTTCAAAGCCAAAGCTGGCTTTAGACAAATATTTGGGGCTCGAAGTGGGAAGACAAACGGAGTTATGTGGCTTTGATATTCACGGGACTGGATGGCATTTTTCCTTGGTCACCTGCCATTGAAGTTGTGTTTTCCTTGTAATTATACTGGAAATCATTGTACTTGTGTTGTTATTGGACTTAAGTATGTTATTGTTAGGGAATGCAAATCGGTTATTTTTTGTATGGAAATAATCGGTTTAAAAAAAATAACCGATTTGCATTCCTTAGTTATTGTCAGATAAACAAAGACGCAAATTAAATGCAGTTGTTTTATAGTTAAAACGAAAATTTTCATTGTTCAGATACTAAAGATTGTATCGGCTCCAATCGACCCGATGCCAGCATAAAAATATTGTCGATTGTTCCTATAATTAAGACGTGCTCTAATAAAGACTATAAAAATAATCTTGATGTATTCATCAGAGTTTGTGCATTAGAGTTATAGTCTTTGATATTCACAGGATGATATGTTTTCGTGGTTATTCAAGTTTCCTCGTCGGGATTAGTCTGCAAATTATGGATCTATATGTTGTCAGATAAACAAAAAAATGGTGTTTTAGTTTAGAATGTAGGTGAAAGTCTGAGAAACGATTCTACCCCTCCTCTCCTGCCTAGAACTGAGAAGCTGTAACACAGCTTTAGGCAGTTAATATGGAGTTATACGATACCTAATCTCTTTTATTTGAGTAGGAATATAAAAGGATATCCACGTCTATTCTGGGTTCAAAGGAAAATTACTAGTTCCCACCCACACCAGGAATCTTTACACGTCCTAATGGGGCGTGCAAAGTGTCACATCACCCGACAGTAATAAAAAACAGATTTTTCACTAAAAGTGTAAAAAATGGAGCACAAAATATGTAAATACGTGAAGGGTCCCAGCCTTGATAAATGATGGCCAGTTATGATTAATGGTGCATTGACTGGGCTTTAATGGTTTATTTGAAAGTACTTTCTAAGTGAGAGGTACTAGCAATTCGTAGTCTACCCAGAGGCCTTGCAAAGTGGCAATTGTTTAGCTATCGCGGTTCATGAGATACAGCCTGGTGACAGACAGACGGACAGACGGACAGTCTTAGTAATACACTGAGAGAAAAATCATCACCAGGAATTAAAAAACAGTTCTGTACTGGGGGAAAAATGAAGTTTTAGTAATTATTATGGACGTTTCACTATTTCTGTAAAGTTTATTTATTTCTACAAACAGCTCAGTAATCCCAACTATAATTTCAACAAAAAGATAATAGGAATTGCAAGAACTAATAGAAATTACAAAAGTCAATTTGTTCCTATTAGTTAACTCTCCTTGTCCCCGGATTAAGTTTATTTTTGTAATTCTAAGTGTATTTTTGTTGTACTTTTCTCTCAGTGATAGGGTCCCGTTTTTACCCTTCGAGTACGGAACCCTAAAAACCACTTTGCATTATATTTTCTTCGTTACACCTTAATCAATGGGTGGAATAAGCACAGCATTTATTTTCTCAAAACGTTTCGGAGGCTGTATGACGGATAGATCTCAGGGGGATAAAATATCATCTCGGCACGTTTGGGAGGAATCTGTCTCTTTAAAATTGAAATTCGAAGGGGAACAGTAGCTTTATCTCAGAACAAGAACATTTTTCTACTAAGCGCCACTTACACCAAGGCTCGAAACCGGTTTTTTCTTCATAGAAAAAATACCGGTATTATGACGTTCTTTGGTTTATTATTTAATTTTGAATGGAATAATCTAATAATAAGAAGTTGTTACCTAAATACATTATTCAGTCCTACGTAAAGAGCACGAAATAACTAAAAATATTGGGCTATTTTGGGATAAATAAAATCGGTTCCGAGCCGCCGTTTTCCACAGGCTTTCGAGTGACAAAATTGAGCGTTCGAAATTCAAAAATCAGTCGACCTCAGGGTCTAGTACCTAACACTTTAAACTCTCGCGTTTTGTACACATATTTAATTACACAAACGGGTCTACCAATAAAAACAATGAAACCAAATGAAATTATATCGCGGTAGACCCGTTTGTGTAATTAAATATGTCTAGTACCTAATCAAAGAACGCTTATATATACTGGTTCTTTCGATTGTACGACTTTATATTTTATAACCGATTGTAGTAACACTGCATGGTATAATCCGGAAGCCTTAGGAATTGGCGGAGCGGAACTGTAGGTACGGTAAATAGCCGCTACTGTTTACGTATGAACAGTTTATTCACCAAATGATATGTTTAGCACCAGGGTTTCTACTTGTTGCTATATTTAGTAACGTTAGATTTAGTATATTAAGATTGAAACGTATTGGTGACGTTCCTCGAGTAAAGGGTACGGTCAAAGAATTTAATCTCCGTACCATATCGTACCTATAACAGTGACAATCAATATGAAAGTCGCATCAAAAGGTACAGATGTAGTGCATACTGGTTTTCCATCGTATTTTCTCGGAAACATTTGTATTTGTCATAATACTTACGTCAACCTTAGTACTTTTTGTGCCGAGACCGAGACTGACTGAAATAGCAAGACACGTTGAAAAAACGATGGAAAATAATTATACACTACATCTATACTGAAAATAAATTCCTTGACCGTACCTTATGGCGGTCGTTGCTTATGCTATTATTGACGACTCTCCAATACTAAATACTAGAGCAGGGTTACACGACACAAGCGCCAATCGCTATAAGGTATCTTTACCCGTAGAACGTCACAATTTGAGTTATTCCTCGCCAGTTCGCGGAGGCCCTTACATCAACTACACAATTTCGTCAATGACACTGATGCATCGAAGCTGCAATCTTCATCCACGTGCGGTGCAACGTCTCTGGAGCCGGACTCGGAACCGTTTATTTTTGAAACCGGTTTCGTTAATGAATTCGCCCGGGAACGCAAAGGATTTCGTTTCCGTTTGCGGTTACCGGTTAAAGAACTTTTCTATTGAAATACTAATGTTATGCCAAATTCGTTCGCCATCCGTTTTTGTGGAATGCAATTAACCGGTTAAATGGAAAATATCGGAGCGAGATAGAAAGAGTAATTATTGCTTTCTCTTTCACATATGACAACGAGTTTAACCGACAGTCTTCGAAACACAAGAATAACCGGTATTATATCGTTCCCTGCGAACCATAAAATTCCCTTTTCCCATCTAAGGAGAGAACGTAATTTTTTAGTGAACGAAATAATATAACGGGTTTGGAACGATATTAACAGGTAATCCAATACCGGTTCCGAGCCCTGCTCTGGGGTGCAATTTCCGTATCTCCAATGCCACCGCTCTAACATATTGCATGTTGACAGGAAACTATAATACTACATGGTGGGTACTATATTGCATTGCAAGAGCATATTGAATGTTTGACTTGTAAAAGATTGCTTCTATTTCTCTAAGGGCGGTTTCAGACTAGCATTTTATACGAGCATAATACGAGTAGTATTATAGACCGAATGCAGGGAAATGTAACGCGCGTATAAGCTCATACCTACCGCCGGAACGTATATGCCACGTATACGCGCCTAAAAATACGCTAGTCTGAAACCGCCCTAACTTTCGTGTCTTGAGGCGATTGACGACCGGTCTGGCCTAGTGGGTAGTGACCCTGCCTGCGAAGCCGATGGTCCTGGGTTCGAATCCCAGTAAGGGCATTTATTTGTATGATGATACAAATATTTGTTCCTGAGTCATGGGTGTTTTCTATGTATTTAAGTATTTGTATATTATGTATATCGTTGTCTGAGTACCCACAACACAAGCCTTCTTGAGCTTACTGTGGGGCTTAGTCAATCTGTGTAAGAATGCCCTATAATATAAAAAAAAAATCATTGCTTTATAGTAGAACAGTCGAAATTTATTATAACTTTTTTTCTATAATAGAACTCCATACGAGTACCTGTGTATAATGAATAATTTGCGGCGACCATTTACCGGAGTTTTATTTATGTCTAGTACATCGAAATGCGCGGCGCGCTCATTCTTTCTTCCGTGATCGAAATATATCGAATTGAATAGGTACTTACTTAAATGTTTTTTTGTTGTTTTCAGGTTTTGGACCGTATGTTGAACTTCTGAATTCCTGTAAGTACCTTAGGTTTCCTAAATTATGTAATACTGTTGTAGTAAAACAGCGCGAATATGGCTACATTAATGACTTAGGTACTAGAACGAAATCACGGGCTCATAATGTGAACGAAATTTTTGTATTATCAAACTGCACAACGGGACTTAATCGCGTATTTAAGTTTTAAGATTTACCTCCGACGTTTCGAGGACGGCGTTGTCCCCGTGGTCTCGGAGAAGACCACGAGTCTTCTCCGAGACCACGTGGACAACGCCGTCCTCGAAACGTCGGAGGTAAATCTTAAAACTTAAATACGCGATTAAGTCCCGTTGTGCAGTTTGATAATGTTTAATAATCGTGAAAGTTTAAATCAGTGAAATTTTTGTATTTCCAAAAACAAATATTACTAATTAAGTAATTAGATATGGAAATAAATGTCTCCGAATTTCAATTCAATTAAACTTTGGCAATCAAGATTTACTTACATAGGTACTTTTCGACTCATGCCATTAAGTTTTTAGCGAGTTAAGGGTGACTCACGTTAGACCGGGCCGTGTCCGGGCAGTTAAGCATTCCGCGATGAGATAATCGAAATATGTGACGTTCCACGGCAAAATGTACCTTATGGCGGCTGGCGCTTAGTACTTCGCCATCGCCACTACAGTAATATTGGAGCGGCGTTTATAATAGCGTAAGCGCCAACCGCCATTAAGGTACCTTTACCCGTGGTACGTCACATATTATCAGTATTATAGTACACCAAGAAATTTTTCTACCTATCTACTTACCTAAAAGTACAAGTGTAATAACCTACTACCTCGAAGTTTGCCGAAAATTCCATCGTTCGAGGAGCGTAAAAAATGTGAGCGCAAAAATGTCGAAATTCTTCGTCGACACGGTGAAAAGTTTATAAGCGCACCTGGGTACCCCCACCCCCCCCTTTTAGGGAGTATACGGCTGGTGCGGCTGTCGAACTGTGGCTTACTTGGCATGTCGGATAACTCGAATCGTGATAGATATTGGATGGCGTGGCTGGGATCACTTGTGGTTAGTGTCTCTTACCTACGTATATTCAGCTGCAGAAATATTTGAGCACTCTGCAAACAAATTTCTAAGCAGGGACTCAGTTAATCTGCAGCTGACTGTACAGTCACCTGCAATAATATGTTACACAACGAAGGCCGCAAAAATATCTGACACGAACTTATTTGTAGAGCCATAAGAGCGTGTCACATATTTTTGCGGCCTTCAAAGAGTAAGTAATTATTGCAGGTGCCTCTACTATAAGGTGTGGAAGGTTTGAAGGAAGCTCATTGATTGACGTAATTTCTGGGTAAGTTAGCGAATATGGACTGTGGTGAGATTGCATTTGTCTCTTAAACTGATATCACGGTATTTGCCAATTACGAGTAGATACATTGTGACTGCAGAAGGAATGGACGATGACATTGTCAATATCCATGATAAAATAAGTGACGGATATGGACGTTACAATCGCGACAGCAATGCCTCAACGAGAGATTTTGTAAATTAAAGGAAATTTACAATGTCAGCCGTTTCCCGGATATTCAAAATTCAATTCTTAATTACCATCAAACAAATCCCTACGTATTCACTTATCCAGTCACGGATACCTGCTGTTTCTGTATTAAAATAAAATAATTATAGTATCTTGGAATATCAGCAGTACCATCACACTTTCTCTAAAAGTCGCACCCATAGTTGCATCGGGTCGATCCGGCCCGACGCAAGTAAGGCCCGCAGCCAGGCGTGGCTCAATACGCGATTTCGTCGCTTTGCAATAGGTAGCTAAAAGTCCACCCGTCCCACATCAATTTTGGTGGCTAGCCATAAGCCGCGCGTGGCGCTGAGTAGTGTGTTTATGCCGCTCCGAGATCAGAACTTTTCCGCCAGAGGGCGACAGTATGTATGCGTAAGGTAGTGACAATTTAGTTCACCCTACTCCCCGCTAGATGGCGCCACTGTCTATGCGCAACGTTAGTTCCAAAGGTCGCCGCTAGATGGCGCCACTGGTTAGTTCACCCTACTCCCCGCTAGAGGCGCCACTGTGTATGCACAACGTTAGTTCCAAAAATCCCCACCAGCCCTGCCTGGGGGCGACAGTATGTATGCGCAACGTTAGTTCTAAAAATCTCCACCAGCCCTGCCTGGGGGCGACAGTATGTATGCGCAAGGTTAGTTCCTAAAATCCCCACCAGCCCTGCCTGGGGGCGACAGTATGTATGCGTAACGTTAGTTCCAAAATTATCCGCCAGCCCTGCCTGGGGGCGACAGTATGTATGCGCAACGTTAGTTCTAAAATTATCCGCCAGCCCTGCCTGGGGGCGACAGTATGTATGCGCAACGTTAGTTCTAAAAATCCCCACCAGCCCTGCCTGAGGGCGACAGTATGTATGCGCAACGTTAGTTCTAAAAATCCCCACCAGCCCCGCCTGGGGGCGACAGTATGTATGCGCAACGTTAGTTCCTAAAATCCCCACCAGCCCTGCCTGGGGGCGACAGTATGTATGCGCAACGTTAGTTCCTAAAATTTCCGCCAGCCCCGCTGGAGGGCGACAGTATGTATGCGCAAGGTTAGTTCTAAAAAGCCCCCGCCTGAGGGCGACAGTATGTATGCGCAACGTTAGTTCTAAAATTCTCCTGCCAGAGGGCGACAGTATGTATGCGCAACGTTAGTTTCAAAACCATCCGCTATGAAATGAATAGATGTCTCCACTTTGTATGTGAGTTGTTGAATCGCTTAAATGAATAGATATCCCTAGTGGCGCCTTCGTCGGTGGACACCGCTAGTTAGTTCCAAAAATCCCCGCCAGGCCCGCCAGAGGGCGACAGTATGTATGCGCAACGTTAGTTCCAAAAATCCCCGCTAGCCCCGCCTGAGGGCGACAGTATGTATGCGCAACGTTAGTTCTAAACTTTCCCCGCCAGAGGGCGACTGTATGTATGCGCAACGTTAGTTCTAAAACCATCCGCTATGATATGTATAGATGAGCAGCCGTCTGAGTATTTCTAAAAAAGTCCGCAGTCAGAGGGGGTTCATGGTAAGTTAATTAATCTTGGTCAAGCAAATCTAGTCAGTAGAAAAAGGCGGCAAATTTGAAAAATCGTGGGCTACCAACACTACGTTTGAATAGTTCGAAAATCGTGTATCATTTATATCTTATCTGTGGAACTGTTTTGTTTACATTTCATCGCTGTTCGATGTACATTCCTGCCTTTTGTTCGTTTCCTAGGGTTACCATACTTTAGTTTGCTTTACATTGCTTCTGACATATCCGGCTTGACAGACTATCGATTCGCTTAACAATATAGATGTCGCTAGTGGCGCCTCGTCAGTGGACACCGCTAGTTAGTTCCAAAAACATCCGCTATGAAATTGCAAAAAGGCCCATCATGTTTGTTTTAAAATATGAGGCTTATATCGGCGTTTTTTTTAATACCACGTCAGTGGCAAACAAGCAGACGACCTCGCCTGACAGTAAGCAGTCACCGTAGCCCATGGACGCCTGCGAATTCAATAGTTTACACGGATGCACTTTTATTTGCGGTTGGTTTTGTCGCTTGTGCTTATCAAATGTATGGAGTTTGTAGTTTACCAACCGTAAAGGGGTTTTTCTTTTATTATACCACATTGGTGGCAAATAAGCATACAGTCCGTCTGATGGTAAGTTGTTACCGTAGCCTTTGGACGCCTGCAACTCCAGGGTGGATACAAGCGCGCTGCCGACTGCCCAAAGATTCAATAACTTTGTTTTAAAATATGAGGCTTATATCGGCGTTTTTTTTAATACCACGTCAGTGGCAAACAAGCAGACGACCCCACCTGACAGTAAGCAGTCACCGTAGCCCATAGACGCCTGCGAATTCAATAGTTTACACGGATGCACTTTTATTTGCGGTTGGTTTTGTCGCTTGTGCTTATCAAATGTATGGAGTTTGTAGTTTACCAACTGTAAAGGGGTTTTTCTTTTATTATACCACATTGGTGGCAAATAAGCATACAGTCCGTCTGATGGTAAGTTGTTACCGTAGCCTTTGGACGCCTGCAACTCCAGGGTGGATACAAGCGCGCTGCCGACTGCCCAAAGATTCAATAACTTTGTTTTAAAATATGAGGCTTATATCGGCGTTTTTTTTAATACCACGTCAGTGGCAAACAAGCAGACGACCCCACCTGACAGTAAGCAGTCACCGTAGCCCATGGACGCCTGCGAATTCAATAGTTTACACGGATGCACTTTTATTTGCGGTTGGTTTTGTCGCTTGTGCTTATCAAATGTATGGAGTTTGTAGTTTACCAACTGTAAAGGGGTTTTTCTTTTATTATACCACATTGGTGGCAAATAAGCATACAGTCCGTCTGATGGTAAGTTGTTACCGTAGCCTTTGGACGCCTGCAACTCCAGGGTGGATACAAGCGCGCTGCCGACTGCCCAAAGATTCAATAACTTTGTTTTAAAATATGAGGCTTATATCGGCGTTTTTTTTAATACCACGTCAGTGGCAAACAAGCAGACGACCTCGCCTGACAGTAAGCAGTCACCGTAGCCCATGGACGCCTGCGAATTCTATTGTTACCACGGATGCATTTTTATTTGCGGTTGGTTTTGTCGCTTGTGCTTATCAAATGTATGGAGTTTGTAGTTTACCGACCGCAAAAAGATCTAGATTTTTTTTTTTATATACTACGTCGGTGGCAAACAAGCATCCGGCTCACCTGATGGTAAGCAGCCACCGTAGCCTTTGGACGCTTGCAAGTTCAGACTTTTGAAACCTATACATCATCATCATCATCATCATCATTATTATCATTAGACCCTCAGGAAAACGTCGACAGGGGACACCTCCGGCCCCCCTGCTCATGTAGTATTTAGGGTTTCTAGCACACTTATTTACGGTTGATTTTGTCTCTTTTGGTTATCAAATGTAGTTTGTAGTTTGCAGACTGCAAAAAGGCCCAGATTTTTTTTTTTTTAATAATACGTCGGTGGCAAACAAGCATCCGGCTCACTTGATGGTAAGCAGTCAACGTAGCCTATGGATGCCTGCAACTTTAGAGTTGTTACATGCGCGTTGCCGACTGCAAAAAGGTTCAATAAGTTTTTTTCCTTTTTTTATATACCACGTCGGTGGCAAACAAGCACACGGCCCGTCTGGTAGTGAGCAGTCACCGTAGCCTATGGACGCCTGCAATTTCGAGATGTTACATGCGCGTTGCCGATCGTTGAGATGTAGACCGTGACGTTCGAAAACAAAAAGTCGTATGTGACTGTAAACTTCCATTCACCGTAGAATTTGACAGATAGAGAGAGTTTGAATTAAGTATTGTAACCTTAGTCAGATAATGAAGCTTATTTGAAAGATTATTAACTCTAAGTACTAGAAATAAAGTAGATTTTACTAATGCTGTAATTCTGTAATGCGACATGGTCATGAAACTCGTGCGATGTTGGGGGTATACTCTTCAATCTTTTCAATCGGAATGGTCAGAGGTCAGAGTTCAGAGGTCAGAAAGTCCGTGAGGGACAGAACATACGCAAAGTGAAGAAATTGAAAACACGTTTTAATATACCTGACAACATATCAAGCATAACCTACGTAACTTGGTCGGGTTATTTGTTACCTAACATAAACCATACTAAATTCACTGTGGGGAACTAAAAAAAAAATGTGAGAATGTGACAAGGACAAACAATAATAACGCTTTCTCTGCTACTCCTACTGAAAGATTACATAAGACTATCTCGTTTGGTCATTTCCCCCTCCCCCTCCCCCTCCCCCCACCAGTTCCAATTATAATATCATAAATGAGATCACAATACCTGCAACCTGTAACTGACGCATACGCTTTCTAAAATTAATTAAAAAATCAGAAAATAACAATGGAGTACGTCATTGAACTCGTTGCGAGGCTTTGGTTTAGTAACAAGGGGTTAGGGTACAATTATAAATGTGGAGATAGCGAAGAAACAAATATTGCATTCATCTCATCAATCGAGGCGCTGGCACCTGACGTGGACATTTACAAGTGGGAGGCGGCCCGGATCGATCTCAAGAAGCTGATCAAATAACTTCTGGAGGAGAGGAGCATCCTTCAGTTATACTCGGGATACCATGCGGAGGGGCTTTTGCTGGAGGTGCTAAGAAAACACAACATTAGATCATTCCTCTCCGTGCCTCTTAAACAGAAAACTTTAATCTGGAAAGACGCGGGGGTGTGGTTCGTAGAGGTGACCAACCCGAAAATCATCAAGAGAACTTATGTGTTTTTTGACTTTGAATAAGTGTACGTCTGTGTATGTCTGAAATAAAAAATGTTTAAAAGTGAATGACTATTTATTTATTTACCAATCATTTAGATATTTTATAATGTTCCCAATGCGAGTACAAAAAAGAAATGCAAAAGCTGGTTTTTCAAAATTCGTTGTTAAGGGGCTCCTTGGCGCTAATGACATTCGATCTGAATCCCTTAGTTTTCTAATGTTTTTAAAGTGAGAACTTCTTTAGCGGCGCTGGGCACTTTCTGAGGGGAAAAAAAAATATAAACTCGAGACAGCGATCACGTGATCATAACGTTTAGATGGCCACACAAATAGATGGCAATTAAATCAATAAAGAAAAACTCAATGACATTACATGAAAAAGGTTCTAATCTTGTACGGGTTGAAATACGAGGATCTCACAGTTACATTCAAACTTTATATCACTCAAATATAATTCAATAAAGCTACATCTTGATGAAATCGCTAATAAAAGTGAACTCTAGTAATGGTGAATAAAACTCAAAATATCATGATCAAATATATTTAGATGCGAGATCTGCAAGGTAACTTTACAATTTCTATTCGAATTTTAAAGAATTAACTGTACAAATTTGAATTTTAAACAAGCTCACTGACCAGCAATTTCGGACTAAAGTTTTTCAATAGAAAGGAGGATACATAGTGCTGCAGACATTTTGGCCTAGTCATTGAGTTTTCACTTCTGTCGGCACCCCCGGAGTGCAATCCGTTGTTTTTTTGTAGCTATAATAGCAACGACTTTTAGCAATATAGTATGCCATATTTACTTCAAAGTTCATTGTCTTCGAGATATTCGACATCAAGTTGAACAATTTTAGGCCAACAACCTGGTTTTCAGGCCATAGCTTTTGTGTTAATTATTTTAAAATTTACATCTCTGACCAGTTTTTAGAGACGTCAAAGACAAACCCAAATATGCAGATTTCGTACATGTAAGATCCTTCACAGCAAGCCAGCTACGAAAAAAGTGTTATTTTTAGACAATGTTTAAAAAAATCATAAAAAAATAAGTATTCATTAGTTTCAAAATCTGGTAGACAAGAATGGAGATTAAAGATTGAAGAATCGGTAGCCATTTGTCTTATAATTCTATCTGAAGTGTAAATGTAGAAGTAACGGCTCAAACCTTGTCAAATATCGATGAAAACCGCGGGGAGCCCCTTAAGGTGAGGTTGTGTAGAGCAATGTTTCAGAGTTACTAAGCGTGTGTCATCATCGTCGTTAAAAATATATCAAGTTCGATTTCAAACAAAAACAAGACCTAACCTAATCAAAGCAAGTGCTATACCATCTACATATTATGCATAGTAGGTTCTGCCATCTTGTGGGTCCCATTGGAAGTATAAACGTCACATTTACGTCTCGCGCCAAAAATCAGATGGCTCCTATGCTGTATAGTTCATGCATGCTCCCTATTGTCAGTTCAGTACGGTGGCGCTTAAGCAATGTCAATGTGAAAACAAATCCGTTTAAAATTACAAGGAGGGATTTCATATCATCGCTAAGTAGGCGAAAGTGTGTCTGTCTGTCTGTTTGTCTGTTACCTTTTCACGCTTAAGCCGCTGAACCGATTTAGTTGAAATTTGGTATAGAGATAGTTCGAGTCCTGGGGAAAATCAGGGATATCATTCCTGAAGAGAGTGCAAAGGCGGGTGGAATTGAAAGGGTTAATGGCATTGTCTAATAATTGAAGTAAGCAATGAGCATATTGAATGATTGCTATTAGCATTATCCAGGCGCTATACCTACTTTAGCTGCTGTCACTAATTCCACGCAGAAGAAGTCGCGGGCAAAAGCTAGTATTTCAATATTTTCGCTAGGATTTTTTGATTGTTTAGTACAAAAATCTACTTTACTTAAATGTAATAAGGTTGACATCTGTTGCGGGGTAGCAGAACTTCTGTGATTGTAGCTCAACTATGCGACGCTAGATGGGCTACTCGTATCTTCAAAAATAAAAATCGTAGATGCAATTTCGACATAATTTCCTTTACTGTAAAGTTCAAATTATTGTAATGGGCTAGGGCTCATAGGATAATCTCTTTCGAAATAAGAAAATATGGTCAATCATCCTTTAGATAGCGTTGCGTTTGTAGTAGTGTGCATGTTGACGACATAGGTTTCCAGACCGCAGGGAAGCATCATATATTTGTTAATGCCTGGAAGATTGAGGCCTGTCTGCCCATGCTGATGCTAGCTCTGAGCTTATTGAATTGCCTTTCTTGGAACTCTTCAACGTACTTTCGGTCATTGGTTCATTTGTCTTAGAGTTTGGTAAAATGACATTCGGTGTATATGTTCAGTGGGCATGCTAAGGGTTATATTTGCAAAAACCCAGGTGTTGAGTTTGGTTAATGCTTGAGAGCTCCATGTGCATTTGGCCTGTTTAGTGTCCATATTATGCAGACGCACTGCTTGCCACCATTTGAATATTGTCTTTAGAGCTCTTTGCATTAGGTTGGATATCGTGTGGAAGAAGAAGTTTTGGGTAGAAACGATGTTAGACTAATAATGGACTGACGGATATAGGCTGTCAGTAGTCCTTTTTCCCTGCTTTTGCTATGAAGTTTACCTTGACCCGAGTCCAATTATCTGGTACGATTCACCACGCGAAACTTGCTCTGAATATTATGGCCAGATGCAGATTGCTGTAAAAGCGCCGCTGATTTAAATCAAAAAGTTTGGTCTAAAGATGTTTCTTGCTATATTCCAGTCGATATTGCGTGCCACTGTGGATTCGAGGATTCCTATGGGCGCAAAGCTGTGTTTATTACTGGTTGAGTATGAACCGGGGAAGTGGGTGTCTCTGAGCAAGTTCCTCTTCCGTGTTCATAAATGTGCCATCTAGTGTTTAAGGAGACCGAGATAGTTGGTTGGTGTCTTGGAGAGTATTATGTAAGTTCATGCTCCTTTATGAGTTTGGGCAATATCAGGAGGCACCCCGTACGATTGCCCTGTCTAGACGGAACCACAGTATAAAAAGTAACAGTGAACCGACGCCTTTGATATATGCGTTAATGCAGACACCGTATAAGAACACAGTAGGGTTGTGACAGACTTTAACACAACTGCCCATAAGACAAAGAACATTTCAAATAAGACCCGCTAGCCCTGTAAGTGGTACCGAGCTACTAACAATGGCAATGTATGCAACTCGGGTGCGCGCGGCAACAGAACAAGTCACAACAGAACAGGTCACAACAGAACAGATCATAACAGATCAGGTTAGAACAGAACAGATCACAACAGAACAGCTCTCAACAGAACAGGTTAGAACAGAAAAAGATAGAACAGAACAGAACAAGATAGAACAGAACAGAACAAGATAGAACAGAACAGATCACAACAGAACAGGTTTTGGAATTGATCTGTTTTAATTGTTAACAGAATGGGTATGGTACTACGCGTATCATAGAGCATTGACTGAATATAATAAACAAATATGGGAGGCAAAAATAAGATAATGGAGAAGGTTCCGTCTAGACAGGGCAATCGTACGGGGTGCCTCCTGATATTGCCCAAACTCATAAAGGAGCATGAACTTACATAATACTCTCCAAGACACCAACCAACTATCTCGGTCTCCTTAAACACTAGATGGCACATTTATGAACACGGAAGAGGAACTTGCTCAGAGACACCCACTTCCCCGGTTCATACTCAACCAGTAATAAACACAGCTTTGCGCCCATAGGAATCCTCGAATCCACAGTGGCACGCAATATCGACTGGAATATAGCAAGAAACATCTTTAGACCAAACTTTTTGATTTAAATCAGCGGCGCTTTTACAGCAATCTGCATCTGGCCATAATATTCAGAGCAAGTTTCGCGTGGTGAATCGTACCAGATAATTGGACTCGGGTCAAGGTAAACTTCATAGCAAAAGCAGGGAAAAAGGACTACTGACAGCCTATATCCGTCAGTCCATTATTAGTCTAACATCGTTTCTACCCAAAACTTCTTCTTCCACACGATATCCAACCTAATGCAAAGAGCTCTAAAGACAATATTCAAATGGTGGCAAGCAGTGCGTCTGCATAATATGGACACTAAACAGGCCAAATGCACATGGAGCTCTCAAGCATTAACCAAACTCAACACCTGGGTTTTTGCAAATATAACCCTTAGCATGCCCACTGAACATATACACCGAATGTCATTTTACCAAACTCTAAGACAAATGAACCAATGACCGAAAGTACGTTGAAGAGTTCCAAGAAAGGCAATTCAATAAGCTCAGAGCTAGCATCAGCATGGGCAGACAGGCCTCAATCTTCCAGGCATTAACAAATATATGATGCTTCCCTGCGGTCTGGAAACCTATGTCGTCAACATGCACACTACTACAAACGCAACGCTATCTAAAGGATGATTGACCATATTTTCTTATTTCGAAAGAGATTATCCTATGAGCCCTAGCCCATTACAATAATTTGAACTTTACAGTAAAGGAAATTATGTCGAAATTGCATCTACGATTTTTATTTTTGAAGATACGAGTAGCCCATCTAGCGTCGCATAGTTGAGCTACAATCACAGAAGTTCTGCTACCCCGCAACAGATGTCAACCTTATTACATTTAAGTAAAGTTGATTTTTGTACTAAACAATCAAAAAAATCCTAGCGAAAATATTGAAATACTAGCTTTTGCCCGCGACTTCTTCTGCGTGGAATTAGTGACAGCAGCTAAAGTAGGTATAGCGCCTGGATAATGCTAATAGCAATCATTCAATATGCTCATTGCTTACTTCAATTATTAGACAATGCCATTAACCCTTTCAATTCCACCCGCCTTTGCACTCTCTTCAGGAATGATATCCCTGATTTTCCCCAGGACTCGAACTATCTCTATACCAAATTTCAACTAAATCGGTTCAGCGGCTTAAGCGTGAAGAGGTAACAGACAAACAGACAGACAGACACACTTTCGCCTACTTAGCGATGATATGAAATCCCTCCTTGTAATTTTAAACGGATTTGTTTTCACATTGACATTGCTTAAGCGCCACCGTACTGAACTGACAATAGGGAGCATGCATGAACTATACAGCATAGGAGCCATCTGATTTTTGGCGCGAGACGTAAATGTGACGTTTATACTTCCAATGGGACCCACAAGATGGCAGAACCTACTATGCATAATATGTAGATGGTATAGCACTTGCTTTGATTAGGTTAGGTCTTGTTTTTGTTTGAAATCGAACTTGATATATTTTTAACGACGATGATGACACACGCTTAGTAACTCTGAAACATTGCTCTACACAACCTCACCTTAAGGGGCTCCCCGCGGTTTTCATCGATATTTGACAAGGTTTGAGCCGTTACTTCTACATTTACACTTCAGATAGAATTATAAGACAAATGGCTACCGATTCTTCAATCTTTAATCTCCATTCTTGTCTACCAGATTTTGAAACTAATGAATACTTATTTTTTTATGATTTTTTTAAACATTGTCTAAAAATAACACTTTTTTCGTAGCTGGCTTGCTGTGAAGGATCTTACATGTACGAAATCTGCATATTTGGGTTTGTCTTTGACGTCTCTAAAAACTGGTCAGAGATGTAAATTTTAAAATAATTAACACAAAAGCTATGGCCTGAAAACCAGGTTGTTGGCCTAAAATTGTTCAACTTGATGTCGAATATCTCGAAGACAATGAACTTTGAAGTAAATATGGCATACTATATTGCTAAAAGTCGTTGCTATTATAGCTACAAAAAAACAACGGATTGCACTCCGGGGGTGCCGACAGAAGTGAAAACTCAATGACTAGGCCAAAATGTCTGCAGCACTATGTATCCTCCTTTCTATTGAAAAACTTTAGTCCGAAATTGCTGGTCAGTGAGCTTGTTTAAAATTCAAATTTGTACAGTTAATTCTTTAAAATTCGAATAGAAATTGTAAAGTTACCTTGCAGATCTCGCATCTAAATATATTTGATCATGATATTTTGAGTTTTATTCACCATTACTAGAGTTCACTTTTATTAGCGATTTCATCAAGATGTAGCTTTATTGAATTATATTTGAGTGATATAAAGTTTGAATGTAACTGTGAGATCCTCGTATTTCAACCCGTACAAGATTAGAACCTTTTTCATGTAATGTCATTGAGTTTTTCTTTATTGATTTAATTGCCATCTATTTGTGTGGCCATCTAAACGTTATGATCACGTGATCGCTGTCTCGAGTTTATATTTTTTTTTCCCCTCAGAAAGTGCCCAGCGCCGCTAAAGAAGTTCTCACTTTAAAAACATTAGAAAACTAAGGGATTCAGATCGAATGTCATTAGCGCCAAGGAGCCCCTTAACAACGAATTTTGAAAAACCAGCTTTTGCATTTCTTTTTTGTACTCGCATTGGGAACATTATAAAATATCTAAATGATTGGTAAATAAATAAATAGTCATTCACTTTTAAACATTTTTTATTTCAGACATACACAGACGTACACTTATTCAAAGTCAAAAAACACATAAGTTCTCTTGATGATTTTCGGGTTGGTCACCTCTACGAACCACACCCCCGCGTCTTTCCAGATTAAAGTTTTCTGTTTAAGAGGCACGGAGAGGAATGATCTAATGTTGTGTTTTCTTAGCACCTCCAGCAAAAGCCCCTCCGCATGGTATCCCGAGTATAACTGAAGGATGCTCCTCTCCTCCAGAAGTTATTTGATCAGCTTCTTGAGATCGATCCGGGCCGCCTCCCACTTGTAAATGTCCACGTCAGGTGCCAGCGCCTCGATTGATGAGATGAATGCAATATTTGTTTCTTCGCTATCTCCACATTTATAATTGTACCCTAACCCCTTGTTACTAAACCAAAGCCTCGCAACGAGTTCAATGACGTACTCCATTGTTATTTTCTGATTTTTTAATTAATTTTAGAAAGCGTATGCGTCAGTTACAGGTTGCAGGTATTGTGATCTCATTTATGATATTATAATTGGAACTGGTGGGGGGAGGGGGAGGGGGAGGGGGAAATGACCAAACGAGATAGTCTTATGTAATCTTTCAGTAGGAGTAGCAGAGAAAGCGTTATTATTGTTTGTCCTTGTCACATTCTCACATTTTTTTTTTAGTTCCCCACAGTGAATTTAGTATGGTTTATGTTAGGTAACAAATAACCCGACCAAGTTACGTAGGTTATGCTTGATATGTTGTCAGGTATATTAAAACGTGTTTTCAATTTCTTCACTTTGCGTATGTTCTGTCCCTCACGGACTTTCTGACCTCTGAACTCTGACCTCTGACCATTCCGATTGAAAAGATTGAAGAGTATACCCCCAACATCGCACGAGTTTCATGACCATGTCGCATTACAGAATTACAGCATTAGTAAAATCTACTTTATTTCTAGTACTTAGAGTTAATAATCTTTCAAATAAGCTTCATTATCTGACTAAGGTTACAATACTTAATTCAAACTCTCTCTATCTGTCAAATTCTACGGTGAATGGAAGTTTACAGTCACATACGACTTTTTGTTTTCGAACGTCACGGTCTACATCTCAACGATCGGCAACGCGCATGTAACATCTCGAAATTGCAGGCGTCCATAGGCTACGGTGACTGCTCACTACCAGACGGGCCGTGTGCTTGTTTGCCACCGACGTGGTATATAAAAAAAGAAAAAAACTTATTGAACCTTTTTGCAGTCGGCAACGCGCATGTAACAACTCTAAAGTTGCAGGCATCCATAGGCTACGTTGACTGCTTACCATCAAGTGAGCCGGATGCTTGTTTGCCACCGACGTATTATTAAAAAAAAAAAAATCTGGGCCTTTTTGCAGTCTGCAAACTACAAACTACATTTGATAACCAAAAGAGACAAAATCAACCGTAAATAAGTGTGCTAGAAACCCTAAATACTACATGAGCAGGGGGGCCGGAGGTGTCCCCTGTCGACGTTTTCCTGAGGGTCTAATGATAATAATGATGATGATGATGATGATGATGTATAGGTTTCAAAAGTCTGAACTTGCAAGCGTCCAAAGGCTACGGTGGCTGCTTACCATCAGGTGAACCGGATGCTTGTTTGCCACCGACGTAGTATATAAAAAAAAAAACCCCTTTACGGTTGGTAAACTACAATCTCCATACATTTGATAAGCACAAGCGACAAAACCAACCGCAAATAAAAATGCATCCGTGGTAACAATAGAATTCGCAGGCGTCCATGGGCTACGGTGACTGCTTACTGTCAGGCGAGGTCGTCTGCTTGTTTGCCACTGACGTGGTATTAAAAAAAAACGCCGATATAAGCCTCATATTTTAAAACAAAGTTATTGAATCTTTGGGCAGTCGGCAGCGCGCTTGTATCCACCCTGGAGTTGCAGGCGTCCAAAGGCTACGGTAACAACTTACCATCAGACGGACTGTATGCTTATTTGCCACCAATGTGGTATAATAAAAGAAAAACCCCTTTACAGTTGGTAAACTACAAACTCCATACATTTGATAAGCACAAGCGACAAAACCAACCGCAAATAAAAGTGCATCCGTGTAAACTATTGAATTCGCAGGCGTCCATGGGCTACGGTGACTGCTTACTGTCAGGTGGGGTCGTCTGCATGTTTGCCACTGACGTGGTATTAAAAAAAACGCCGATATAAGCCTCATATTTTAAAACAAAGTTATTGAATCTTTGGGCAGTCGGCAGCGCGCTTGTATCCACCCTGGAGTTGCAGGCGTCCAAAGGCTACGGTAACAACTTACCATCAGACGGACTGTATGCTTATTTGCCACCAATGTGGTATAATAAAAGAAAAACCCCTTTACAGTTGGTAAACTACAAACTCCATACATTTGATAAGCACAAGCGACAAAACCAACCGCAAATAAAAGTGCATCCGTGTAAACTATTGAATTCGCAGGCGTCCATGGGCTACGGTGACTGCTTACTGTCAGGTGGGGTCGTCTGCTTGTTTGCCACTGACGTGGTATTAAAAAAAACGCCGATATATGTCTCATATTTTAAAACAAACATGATGGGCCTTTTTGCAATTTCATAGCGGATGTTTTTGGAACTAACTAGCGGTGTCCACTGACGAGGCGCCACTAGCGACATCTATATTGTTAAGCGAATCGATAGTCTGTCAAGCCGGATATGTCAGAAGCAATGTAAAGCAAACTAAAGTATGGTAACCCTAGGAAACGAACAAAAGGCAGGAATGTACATCGAACAGCGATGAAATGTAAACAAAACAGTTCCACAGATAAGATATAAATGACACACGATTTTCGAACTATTCAAACGATTTTTCAAATTTGCCGCCTTTTTCTACTGACTAGATTTGCTTGACCAAGATTAATTAACTTACCATGAACCCCCTCTGACTCTGCGGACTTTTTTAGAAATACTCAGACGGCTGCTCATCTATACATATCATAGCGGATGGTTTTAGAACTAACGTTGCGCATACATACTGTCGCCCTCTGGCGGGCCTGGCGGGGATTTTTGGAACTAACTAGCGGTGTCCACCGACGAAGGCGCCACTAGGGATATCTATTCATTTAAGCGATTCAACAACTCACATACAAAGTGGAGACATCTATTCATTTCATAGCGGATGGTTTTGAAACTAACGTTGCGCATACATACTGTCGCCCTCAGGCAGGGCTGGTGGGGATTTTTGGAACTAACGTTGCGCATACATACTGTCGCCCTCTGGCGGGGGCTTTTTAGAACTAACCTTGCGCATACATACTGTCGCCCTCCAGCGGGGCTGGCGGAAATTTTAGGAACTAACGTTGCGCATACATACTGTCGCCCCCAGGCAGGGCTGGTGGGGATTTTTGGAACTAACGTTGCGCATACATACTGTCGCCCTCAGGCAGGGCTGGTGGGGATTTTTAGAACTAACGTTGCGCATACATACTGTCGCCCCCCAGGCAGGGCTGGCGGATAATTTTGGAACTAACGTTACGCATACATACTGTCGCCCTCAGGCAGGGCTGGCGGGGATTTTTGGAACTAACGTTGTGCATACATACTGTCGCCCCCAGGCAGGGCTGGTGAGGATTTTTGGAACTAACGTTGCGCATACATACTGTCGCCCTCTGGCGGGAGAATTTTAGAACTAACGTTGCGCATACATACTGTCGCCCCCAGGCAGGGCTGGCGGATAATTTTGGAACTAACGTTACGCATACATACTGTCGCCCCCAGGCAGGGCTGGTGGGGATTTTAGGAACTAACCTTGCGCATACATACTGTCGCCCCCCAGGCAGGGCTGGTGGGGATTTTTGGAACTAACGTTGCGCATACATACTGTCGCCCCCACGCAGGGCTGGTGGGGATTTTTAGAACTAACGTTGCGCATACATACTGTCGCCCCCAGGCAGGGCTGGCGGGGATTTTTGGAACTAACGTTGCGCATACATACTGTCGCCCCCAGGCAGGGCTGGTGGGGATTTTTAGAACTAACCTTGCGCATACATACTGTCGCCCCCAGGCAGGGCTGGTGGGGATTTTTGGAACTAACGTTACGCATACACAGTGGCGCCTCTAGCGGGGAGTAGAGTGAACTAACCAGCGGCGCATACATACTGTCGCCCTCCGGCGGGGCTGGCGGATATTTTCGGAACTAACGTTGCGCATAGACAGTGGCGCCTCTAGCGGGGAGTAGAGTGAACTAACCAGTGGCGCCATCTAGCGGAGACCTTTGGAACTAACGTTGCGCATAGACAGTGGCGCCATCTAGCGGGGAGTAGGGTGAACTAAATTGTCACTACCTTACGCATACATACTGTCGCCCTCTGGCGGAAAAGTTCTGATCTCGGAGCGGCATAAACACACTACTGCGCTGTCGCTGTACTAATCGTAATAGACGCATTTTGTTAGAGAGTGAATCTTCTGTACCTAGTAGGTACTATTATTCTGTGCCCGCAGCGAACATGTATGAATGTTTGCCATCCCCCCATCCCGTGTTGACTCAAGCAATATCAGGTGGTTTATGATCCCGGCGGATTACACCGCGTTTATGCTGATGCAAGCACATTTAATTACCGAAGCTTTACGAGCGAGATATCTTTATTAAGCTTTCAGCACTAGTGCAGTAAACAGTCCATTGTGTGGAAATTGACAAGAGATGAATATGACTCGAGAGGTTTTTGAAAACTTTATTCTTCCAAAAATGCTAAATTCATCAATATCGGTCATTCATAACACTGAAATAAGTGTCTCTTTAAAAGACTCTGAAACATAGGTAGTTTGAAATAGTTTGAGGGGAATTAATTATCTACATTACACACGTCACACATTTGTGACGTTCCACAGGTAAAGGTACCTTATGGCGGTTGGCGCTTACGTTATTATTAACGTCGCTCCAATATTATTGCGGTGCTATGCGACGTAAGCGCCAGCCGCCATAAGGTACCTTTTGCCGTGGAATGTCACATTTTTTACATAGGTACCTATTTTATATCAGAATAACTAAATGTTAAAATGTTAGCGGACAGATGGATGGATGGTCTTTTGGAAAGACATTGGATGTCTGCACTAATAAACCTCCAGGATGATTATTTTTTAATGCAGCGTAAAAATATTTTTAGTCTGTGTTCGTATCAATAAATTATTTATTTATATATGCGATCGATGGGGTAAATAGCGCTTGTAAATGTCCTCCCAGAATTTAAGTTGGTCGTCTTCAGGATTGGCGCAGAGCTTCAATTGTTCGCCAATGTCTAAGTAGTTTTGCTTTTCCAAAGTGAATGGTGTCCACTGCACTCCTAGGCTGTCATCCGGGGTTGGGTTTCTGAAAAAAAAAAACATGTTTTTATCAACTTACAGGCCTTTATAGGAGTTTTTTACCTAGTGAGTAATAATTGTTTTATAGCTATCTATTACCTACATAATAAAAAAATATTCAAGGTTTTCAGAACCTTTTAATTTCTAATTAGTGGCTACTATGTTAGTAAGTGGCAGCACTAACAGCATGCTAAGGGCATTAGGACTGCCCGCTCATTAGGTACTAGACAGAAGGTCAGGAGGTCATTGGTTGGTCTAAGTAGATATAGATTACTAACATAGTGTTAAGTCTAGAATGTTACTATCAAATTATGAATCGCTTTTGGACTGAAATAAAGAGTTTTTATTTATTAGAGTACCTAGTAAAACTTACCCAAATTTAGCAAAGTTAGTCCACAATTTAGTAACATTATTAATCATTTGGAACGTCTTCGAGTCTGGCTCCGTTCTCTTTATCCGGCCCTTACAAGGGAACAGGTAGGCCAGGTCATCCACGTGACACGTAGTCTTCTTATCCCCCACTACCTTCCAATACCCAAACATGTTCGCCATAATATTCCGCTCCGACTTGCAAGTAAACCGGTAAAAGTATAACTTGTTCGAACTGGAGCCAGCGGTAATTTTCTGCCATTGAATAATGTCGTAGACCATCGCTGCCATGGAAAACATTCTTACCAGGTCATTTATAACTTCAAAAGTCATTTTCTTGTCCTGGAAATAAAACTGTTTGATTTCCCGTCCAACTTCAAATTGGTCTACAAGTGTACAGTGCCAGGTTATTGGTCTAGGGACGTATTCTTCTAGAAATTGGTTGAATCTTGGCATTAATACGGTAAAGTCGTTTCTACAGGTCATGATAGCAGTCATTATGCCTTCATCCTCCACATAGCCATTCATTACTTCAACTCCCTCATGTATCCCGCTTCGGACACCATCATATGAATTCCCACTCCAATACCTTTCGATATTGTCAAAATTCTTCTCGCTTACAACTGCGAAATATATTTCAGAAGAATTCTTAGCTTTGATCGCCATCGTTGTTGGTATTTGTAGATTGATCAGGGAATCAACTGGTTGGGCTTTGAAGAATTCATACAATACTTTGTTGTCAGACGAATGGCAACCCAACTGTTTCGCTAAAGCTAAAACCACTTCCCGAGGTTCAAATGGCATTGACCAAAAGCAAGTGCACGCTCCACTCTGCATGATCGCTCTGCGGAATAGCCCTTTAGTCATTGGCGACATTAAATGAAAAGAAACACAAACGCCACCAGCACTGTTACCAAAAATTGTGATATTTTCTGGATCACCTCCAAAAAAGCCAATGTTTTTCTTAACCCATCTCATGGCTTGTACTTGGTCTTTCATTCCAGCGTTTCCAGGCGCGTCTTCGGAATCTAAACTAAGGAAACCTAAGACTTCAAGTCTGTAGTTTATGGTGATTAAGATAACATCATGTCTGATGAGGAATTCTGGTCCGTACATGTCATCGTTACTGCCTCCGATGGCAAAACTGCCTCCATGGATATAGAACATGACCGGCAGAGGCTTTTCCGGCTTAATATTTGGCGTGTAAATGTTGAGATACAGGCAGTCTTCGCTTCCCCAGGGGGTTTTTGTTATAGGATTCATTTGGTAGCAGATTGGACCAAAATCTTTCGCGCTTCGAACGCCTGTCCATGGTTTTGGTGGTTGTGGCGCCTGCAGAAAAATACAAAGTTTACAGAATATTCTTCCCGCAAACAGTTTTGTGCCGAGCTCTAAAAATGTCCTTTTGTTTTCTGTAAAATGACACAAGATCGCTTAAGGGGCCCACTGATTAACAGTCCGGCGGACGGTATCGGCCTGTCAGTTAGAATGAAATTTTGACAGTTCCGAACAACTGACAAGCCGATACCGTCCGGCGGGCTGCTAATCAATGGGGCCCTGAGTGAAAGAAGTTTATATCCAAAACAGGATCACCAAAAGGCCACCATGATGATGATGATTTATTTACTGCTGTGGCGCAGGGACCCGAAGTGGATCTTGGCCTCCGACACCAATAACCGCCATGCGTGCATGCTACTCTGTCCAAAAGTCCAGTCAACGGTGGCGAGTTAGCTAAGGTCTTTTTGCCCTTCGTCTATCCAGCGGTATGATGACCCTTACCTTAAATCTCAAGTCTCCTAGTGGAGGCTCAGCATACGGAATTCCCTTGAAACTATAAAAAGTGCCGCCGTATTCGTTTTTCTCACGGGTACCTTCTAACACGCCCTCACTTACACTAACTTTAACCATTTTATATTCGAAACCTGAATTTGATTTCAAAATTTAAATATGACTAATTAGTTTTTAAATTATTTTATTTTAAAAAATTTTGAAAACCCTACATAAATATGTTTTAATATTTTATTGCTCGTTTTAAATATCGAAATAATTTCATAAAACGCGGTTAAACCAGCAACGGTCGATCGAACGGTCGAAGTTAAAGTGATACAGCTACTGAAAGTTAATATATGCATATTAAATGATAATATTTGCATTGAATACCTTCGTCCTGATTACATTAACATAATATCATTAAGTATATCGACATTATTAATTATCCGTATAATGAAGACTGAGGACTTTGGACGAACGGTCATACTTAAACTTGACACTAAAAAGACCAATTTATTCAAGGAAACAATATGTGTTTGTATATGTCCGTCAAAACAAATTATGTTTGTATATGTGATTACTATTTGTGGAAATAATAAAAGATATGTCAGGAAACAAAAGAAGCATTAAAGGTTATATACCTACACACAAAGGGCGGGTTTAAATTCAGCAAGCTGTAGCCGCACCTTTTTTATCACTTACAATTTTATTGGTTGCACAATGTTTAGTTTAGATCAATACTTACCTACTTTAACTCCTTATACCTAAGATGGACTAATTACCTACCTAACCCTTATACTATACCTAAGAACTGATGTAAAAAAGTAATGAAATAACGACTTACTTACTCCTCTGGCGCAGCGACCCAAAGTGTGTCTTGGCCTCGAACACGACTGCTCGCCACTGATCCCGGTCCTGTGCCGTGTCTCGCCAGTTCTCAACCCGGAGCTCGCGCAGATCGGCGTCCACCACATCCGCCCATCGATACCTAGGTCGACCGACCGGGCGGCGTCCTATCGGTCCGACCGGAAATAAACGCACTTGTATTTGTAAAACTAAGTTGCAGCTAGTGCGCACGCTCGTATTCTCCATTTTCTGTATGCCTCTGAGACCTGGACAATTAAATCGACTGATAGGAAGCGCATTGATGCCTTTGAAATGTGGTGCTGGCGGAAAATGCTAGGCATATCTTGGACCGAACACCGGACCAACGCCTCTATACTCAAGGAGCTCGGAGTAACCACCAGGCTCTCAACCACATGTCTCCGGAGAGTACTTGAATTCTTCGGACACATAGCCAGGAAGACTGGAGACCTGGAAAAGCTAATGGTCACAGGTTCGGTGGAAGGAAAGAGAAGGGGCCGCAGTTCAACGGGATGGTCCGACCAGGTCAGCAAATCGCTATCCATGATGCCTTAGAAGTCGCAAGGGATGGGATAGGCTGGAAATCTGCAATCCGGAATCATATGCTCCACTAGAAGGTCACGACCCTCAGCACTGAGGAGAACGAAGCAAGGAGGAGGGTAAAGGTTATATTCGTATTGAGGCTGCAGCAGCATTACTGTCATTGCAACAGTGATGAGACATGGCAACCGCAGCTGCGTTATGGCTCCTCTATATGATCATGATGGGCTAACGCCGGCCACTTCAAGGCACACGGGAGTGCTTATCTTTTGTTCGTGTTTATAGCCGATAGCTCATAGCTTACTAGCTTGCGGTGGGACCAGTGCCTAATTAAGTGTAACTTAAAAAATATCTTCTTTTTCTTCTTGATTACTGATTACACGGATAAATGTGACGTTCCACGGGTAAAGGTACCTTATGGCGGTTGGCGCTTACGTTATTATTAACGTCGCTCCAATATTATTGCGGTGTTATGCGACGTAAGCGCCAGCCGCCATAAGGTACCTTTTGCCGTGGAATGTCACATATTATATATGTAGGTATACCTAAGTATTTGGTTTAATTTATCGCCCGTGTTGGATTTACACAGTAGGTATATATACATAATCTTTGATAATGATATGTGTTTTGAACACATATTAACTCACATTTATAGCCTCGACCACGATCAGTGAAACCTGTGTCGAAACATCGTTAAATAAAGGTAATAAAATAAATTCGTGATAGACCTGTCTATAAATGTGAGTTAATATGATATTCGTGTATATGTCGGCGGCCGAACGTAAGGTCAGGCAGATCGTAATGTTTCTGTATAATGTTTTGACGATAGTCACATTAAACCAATATATAGGCAGGATAGATTCGTTAGGTTGCTTCAGATGCCCGAAGGGCAAACTGCCCAGCCCAGGGCTCCGTCGACTCAGGGAACGAGTCAAAGATTTTCACGTTTCACGATATGCCTAGGAATTTCACGATATGCCTGATCTTACGATCGGCCGCCGACATATACAGTATAAGTAAACATTTGATTTGAAACAGTGTATTCATCAACATTCGACGAATGACTCGCTTTACTAATCCGCTACTCATTTCGAGTCGCTAACACAGGGCTTACCGCGAACTACGTTCGACTTGTTGCCTCTCTGTCGCACTTGTAAATTCGTACGTAAGTGTGACGGGGAGGCAACACGTCGAACGTGGTTCGCGGTAGGCCCTCTGATTAGTTCCAAATATTTGTTTTATGTCTACAAATTGCTTATTTTAATGCTTTGCTAGCAAATGAAATAGAAGTTACTAGATGAATGTTTGGGTTTGATATTGCTGATGTAATCGAAATTTTGGCATTGAAATCAAACCAAAGGGATTATTATTAGGTGTTATAATTATACTTAATGCATAAAATTAAAAAATAATGTTTTTTTAAAAAATTAAATTAAAATTTTTTATGTAAATAATTTTGTGTACAATAAATGTGACATTCCACGGCAAAAGGTACCTTATGGCGGCTGGCGCTTATGTCGCATAGCACCGCAATAATATTGGAGCGACGTTAATAATAACGTAAGCGCCAACCGCCATAAGGTACCTTTACCCGTGGAACGTCACAAATTATTCATTACTACTACCAAAAAGAATAGATAGTATAGAGGGGTCCTGTCATAGTAAATTTTGTAGTAACAGTAAATTTACTGCCATCTATCGACACACGACTAAAACTCAAAACGAAAACGTATAAAATTATGAAAAAATGTATGTATATGGATAAATAATTTTATTATTTTTATATCATTTTGATCCATGTTCATTCACTGATATCCATGTGTTAAAATTGTAAAATATGAAACGGTGTCGTCACGCCATCTAGCCGAGCATAAGCTAAAGATGTGTGCGGCATCTATCCGAGAATGACTTTTCCTTGATTTCAAAGGCACGTTTTTTGCTTAGACTTTTTTTTTAATTATGAATGGGCTTACTCATGGCCACAGACTAGCCGAGGCGTAGACGTGGCCTACGATGGAGCGAGCTCGCCCAGAAGGTGCCTGTTCACTCTTGATTTGAAGGTTGCCGGGTTATAAGAACACGGAAATATAGACGCCGGCAAGGAATTCCATTCCTTGGCAGTGCGCATAAGGAAAGTAGAAGCAAAGCGCTTCGTGCGAATTGGTGGAATATCTACCAAGTAAGGATGGAAACCGTCCGTGCGTCTAAAAGTCCGATGGTAGAATGGGGACGGTGGAATAAACTAATAATACTTAATAATACTTTATTCATCTTATACGAAGTTACATATGTCTTTGCTACTACTACTACTGCTAACATTGGTAGAGATTAGACACATAGATATATTAGATTATGTGATATGTATTACTCCATGAGGTATAGGTACAATGAGTTCATTGACATGCATAATTATTTAAACGTTATTATCTTTTTCCTTCAAAATAATGTTATGCAGGTAAAAAACAGGTATAGCGAAAAAAAATACACATTTCAAATATTTAATTATTAAAATGTATAATAATTAACAATGTTTTAAAACAAACGAAGAACCAACCCAGAGATACTTTGTTAAGGTAACGTTCAGATATCAACTGTAATCGCGTTACTGTATCCGTTTCTGTAGGCATTAGACATTCACTAGATATGAAATAGTAAATATATGTGACGTTCCACGACAAAAGGTACCTTATGGCGGCTGGCGCTTACGCTATTATTAACGCCGCTCCAATATTCAGCCGGGGCAATGGTACCTTTTGCCGTGGAACGTCACATATCTTTACTATATCGTATCTAGTTAATCTCTAAATCATTTTCCGAATCGCGCCGTGTATCTGTCAATATACATGATATAATGAGTTATATGTTCGACGCCGCATTACTGCCGTAATTATGACATTCATTCCGTGACATCCGAACGTCACCATTAGAGTCCGATCACGCTAAGTTTTCTTTCCTAGAAGTACGTCAAGTCTATGGAATATGTATACATAGTCACTGCTAAGGTGCACACTTAGTTTGGTCAGAAGAGGTACAGAAATTTCAAAATTCGACGCCAGCTGAATCGTACACGTCCTTCCAGAAGGCCACTACGTCGGCATCCAGTGATTGTCCTACTCGAAGGACATCGGAGATGTCGACGTAGCTCTCAGCGTTGCTGTAGGGGGGAACTACAGCGCCTAATGAAGCATCGGGAGTGGGGGTGCTGAAAACAAAAATGAAGTAATATGAGTTAGGTACTTATTACAATCAGATAAACGGCGCGATTCGGGAAATGAATTAGAGATTAACTAGATACGATATAGTAAAGATATATTAACTTTACTATTTCATATCTAGTGAATCTCTAATTAATTTCCCGAATCGCGGTGCCATCCGCCATAAGGTACCTTTTGCCGTGGAACGTCACATATCTTTACTATTTCATATCTAGTGCTAGAGATGCACTAGAGATTCATTTCCCGAATCGAGGCGAAAGTCTTCACAGCTTTTGGAACACCTGGATTTTCTGTCACAGTTCTCCTCTACACGATGGGCCAACGCCGGACACTCCAAGGGACGCATTTATGCGTTAGAGGGAGCAAGTGATGTTGCTATCTCATTCTACCGCATGGCTGTGTCCCTTGCAGTGGCCGGCGTTGGCCCATGTGTAGAGGAGCCAACAGGTATATAGTTACTAGAAGACTCCAACCTTTACAACTGTACCCTCTATTATTGTTAACAAATAGACATTTTTCATTTTAATTTTTAATTTTTGCAGTGGCAGAGCGTCGGAGTGCCGTAAACGTGAAATTACTATGAAAATAGGACGTTTTGTAATGACCTTCCAACACTTTGTAACTTCAAAGTCTGTCCGAGTTAGCTTAGTACCTAAGACGGAAAATATACAACCTTTTTGATATAATACGTTATACAGGAAAGGCCCTTTCCAAAAGGTCAATTAAATTATGTGACTTCAACTTAGGTAGATATTTCTGAGCTTCTAAAAGTAATATGAAAAAAATATTATTGAAACAATCTCAAATTTCAATCATTATTATAACCTTTAGAAACGACATTCTGAAATTTATAACATTAAACTTGCTTTCGTATACAAATTGTGCTTGTATTTTGTGACTCGCTGTAGAGCGCCATAAAACAACAATCAAGTTTTATCTGTGACCGGTAAAACTAAATGCACCCGCATGTAGAACGCAAAACCAGGAAGTAATTTGTTATATTAGATAATATAGGTATACAAGATAGGTATGCAATCTGCAATTAATTTTGTATCAAGCAGAAACGTCTGCGAACAATGCTATTAGCTTAAATTCACTGTCTTGGGTGGGGCTTGAACCCTCGACCACCGGATCGCATGCCCGGTGCCCTTCCATGTTCAAGTTCAAGTCACACCCAAGACAGTGCATTTTTCACTTTTAATTCGTTTCTTGGTACGCAAAGTTAATAAACATGACCTTCATAGTTAGATACATACCCATATTTAGCAAAATTGGTGAAAACCTTGCACGCTAACTGGATCATATGATAGCCTTTGCCGTTCTTGTCAATTGGTACGTTTGCAAAGTTGGCCTGAAACAGATACATCAAGTCATCCAGATGACTGGCCCCGGAGATTCCGTACTTCGCACCCGCAGCACCAAATATGTTCCTTTCAGAAACGCAAGAGAATCTGTAGAAGTATGTCTTGCTGTTCTTAATCTTGGGTAAATGATCAAGAGTCCTGTGTATGTTATAAACAAAACATGCATCATTGACATATTGTATAAACTCCTTCATTATATCATTGTTTATAGATTTCTTTCCAAAGTAGTGCTTTTGTATTTTATCAGACAGTTCCAAAACAGTCTTCGGACTAGATTTGTAAAGAAGTTCCCTCGGTACCAATATTTCTGGATATCTGTTGTAATCGTTCAAATATAATTTTTCAAAAGGTTCTATTCCAATGAGACATTCTTCACTAGTATGTCCGATAAATACGTCTACTTCATTGCCGGTTCCTTTTTTCAAAATTTCTAATGGTTCTTCGATCATGAAATACTCTTGGCCAAGATTCTTCTCGGCAACCGGTGTGAAGTGGTACATTTTCAAAATATTGTTCGATTTTTCTTCCAAACTCACAACGCAGGGGTTGGTCAGCACTAATTTCTCAGCAGGAACACTTTGCAAGAACTCGAGAAGCTTCTCCGGATCATCAGTTTCAAATCCGAGGATTTTTCCGAGCGTGAAAGCTCGCCTAGCTGGTTCAAAGGCGAGAGACCAGTCACAAATTGGCACACCACTCATTGGAATGGCTCTTTTAAATAACCCTTTTGACATCGGCGATAACACATGCAGCAAAGTAGACGCTCCGCCAGCACTCTCACCAAAAACAGTTACATTAGAAGCATTACCACCAAACTTTGCAATATTTTCCTTGACCCATTTCAAAGCTGCCACTTGGTCCTTCATCCCCGCATTACCAGGGACATCTTTTGTGTCAAGGCATAGGAATCCGAAAGCTTCCAATCTGTAGTTGATAGTGACTAGGACTACACCATGTTTGACTAAAAAGTCAGGTCCGTAGTGGGAGTCGTTTCCAGAGCCGCTTCTGTAGCCACCTCCATGGATAAAGACCATGACAGGAAGAGGTTGGCTCGGCTCGAGGTCCGGGGAGTATACGTTGAGATAGAGGCAGTCTTCGCTGCCTGGTATGAACTCTTGGGTGAAGATGTCTTGTTGAGGGCACACTGGGCCGTGTTCGGTTGCGCTTCTGACTCCATCCCAGGGTAGAGGAGGTTGAGGCGCCTGAATTAAAATTAAGAGCAATGAGAAATCTTTTACATTTGATTAGAATTGCTAAATATAATCACGAGTACTATAGCGAAAATATGAATAAGCAAATATAGGTAATTTATTCGCCTGAAAACATTTATTAGTTAAGTACTATATTTCTAGAGTGATGTGCCTTAGCTACTGTTCGGAGTAGTTGCAGATGCAGACAATTGAATGATAATAATGTAGGCTGATATCATAATAGCCCTTTACCTTGAATCTCAACTTGCCGACGGGCGGCGCGGCGTACGGCACGCCTTTAAAGCTATTATAGTAGCCATCTTTGGTCACCACCTCCCGCCTGTCACCTTCCAGCCAGCCTTGCTTCACTTGTACTTTCACCATTCTGAAAATAATAATATCTCAAAGAAGTTTTCTGTATCGCTCCGTTGCGTAAAGTCAAGGCAAGACCGGACGTGGACCTTTGCTCATTAGGTGTCATATGACGGATGGAATTATTGATAAAACAAGCATTTATGTAATACCGCGCGATTGAAATAGAGAAACACTGTCATTATTTCATTGTCGTGTGGATAAACGCCATCTTCGTAATGTGAATGTTTGAGCAATAACAGGATAATAGTTTCATGGTCTTTAGTCATAAGATCATGGTGACGACCATGGACAAGAAATTTAATTTCATGTCAAAAACTTCAAAAAGATGTTTATCTCGACTTGTGCTTTAAATTTAATCAACCCCACTATTAGGTAATAGTGACTGTTATTATTACGCTATCATGGAGATAAACGCTATCATCTGACAAATGTGAATGATTAGCAATAACATGTTGGATATTAATAGTTTCAAGGCCCTAAGTCAGTCAAGTAATTAACCAAAAAACACCCGTATTGCACTTGAGAGAAATATACCAACCAATAATGTAATACCTACTCGTAGTAACGTATTTATACCAGGGACCGTTACCGGTATTCTGACTACAGGTTATTATTGAGGTATAACCGGTGTAATTTGAATTTGGGTATTTATATCACTTAAGCTCCGAATAGAGGTATTCGAATACCGGTATTCAATAGTGTTATCGGTTTAGCCAATTGACAACAAATACCACTATTTGATAGTTTACTCCTAAAGCTATTACCGGTAATAAGTAAGTGCCAATACCGGTTGTAGTAGTACCACGATTCGTTCCTTCGCTACTCGTCAAGGACGTTGTCCGGCCCGCTTGTAAAGTTGTAAATACTTAAGATTCGGATCTTAGAATGCCCGTTTTCATGTTGCTGGTGAAATTAGCTGTTAGGTGATGATTTTGACGAATACATTTTTAATAGCGTTCATTTGATTCTTTTAATTGTTTTTTAATTGTTGATTTAATTGTATTTTATTATGTATGTAGTTTATAATCTCAAAGATATGAGCGCTGATTAGACGTGCGCGCCGCCGCCATAAGGAGTACGCGCGCCGCCGCCGCCGCCGGTAGTTTAAAATTCGCGCCGAATATTTTTTTATAAGACAGTATTATGCAGCGTTAAAATATGTAATAGGTTATAGTCCGATAAGAAATAGTTGAAAATTATTGCGGGCGCCACTTCCTACGTAACTCTCACATTTTTGACGTAAAATACTTACTTAAAAATGGCAATAATTACGTACTTACGGAATTTTTCTGGTTATATAATTGAATTTCTACTATTTTATGTCGCACCAACACCATACTAAGTCATTATTTGTCTTATTACAACGTAATGAACCAAATAGATAAAAAAATATTATTACGGATTTTTTTTCCTGTGCGTTCATCAAGACATCAAGAGACAGACCCGATTTCATTTAAGAAAGTTCTTACGAAAATATTGATAAAATTACATGCATTATTGTATACCATTGTTCAGATGTTGCTGCATCCTACGATACCCCGCTAAGTTTGATTTAATGTTAATAAAATGACGCCAATGACTGGTAAAATTTTACCACCTACGAGCTATAAACTTTTTGGAAAAATATAAAAATAGTAGGTTTTACTTTAGTTCATAACATAAGTTGACATGATCAGTAAGTGTATTTGTAATTAAAAGCAATTATTCTAAAATCATAAAAAAAAAACATGATATTGACAAAAAAAAACCTTATGCATATAAAGTACTGTATATTCGGCAACGTCCAAAATACTAGACGTCTTTTCATTATGCAGCGTATCTTTTTATTTACACCGAACCTGGCAACATCCAAAATATTTGTCATACCTATGTTTTTTTCGAAACTATTATAAATAGATTTTTTTCATGATTTTTCTACAATAAACAACCACATACCTAATAAGATAATAACACCGAAAAAATGATACTAACACAGTTTTTTAAGATTTTTTTCCCTTGTCGATTTAAGGGTTAAGCATGACTTTTCATTATACGTCTTAATATTGAAAAGTTGAAAAATTCCACGCCGCCGCCGTGGATTTTATGGTGGCGCGCCGTTGCCCAATTATTTTCGACCGGCGCGCACGTCTAGCGCCGCCCGATAGGCATTTAGCCGGCGACGGTTCGCCGGTCAAAATTGGTTGGCGGTGGCGGCGAATCGGCGGCGTAGCCTTGAAAACTTGGTTTATGCGAAGAGAATTCAAACCTTTTAATTTCAAGGATTATTTATTGAATTATGGTAGGAAAAAAGTTTTTCATGCCATGAACTGTAGATAAGCAGCACAATGAACATCTTTATATTGTGAGGTTACTGTTAATTGAATTTATCACTAATTCACTACACCTTATAAAACAAAGTCTCCCGCCGCGTCTGTCTGTAACTATATGAATGTATGTTCACGATGAACTCAAAACCTACTCAACTGATTTTCATGCGGATTTCAGCTATCAATAGAAAGATTTTTGAGGAAGCTTTAGTTTAGGTGTACAATTTGTTAAGGTTTTGTGTTATCCGTGCGAAGTCAGTGCGGGTAGCTATAGTCAAATATAATAGTTATTATATGTACGTATCGCCAGGAGAGGTGAATGATTACACACACTGCTCGCACAGAGTACCTACTAATCGCAAAAATAGTATGAATGAATCAATGAGTGAATGCGACTTAAACGTACGATATTAAAAGCCTATAAAAAAAACCTTCAAGAAACTTTTTTACAGTTGATATCAACTTGATATTGGTACGAAATACGGAAGCCTAAAAAGAATATTAATTTCAAAATCTCACTGTCATTACATGATTTTGTTGTTGTGTGCGTGACTTCAACTATCGTGCTCATACCTTTACATTCAATTGTTGAGGATATGTTCTGGAATAGACGTATTAGGTTAGACTCCATATCACCTATTTCTTATTCATTGACATTGCCTGGCCACCGAATCGCTAACTACTGCCACATGTTTAGCTTAAGCATAGACAAGAGAAAGCATGCAGTCTAATATATATTAGCCAAAAAAGTTATATATCCGAACTTAATATAAGGTGCTAACAAATTAGCTACCAATATTTTTACAGCTGATAATACTCGACTCCTGGAGTATATTTAAGTATGAAACATTTAGGTTTTATGATGTTCTTTGAGAAAATTGGAAAACAAATTTGCTACGTAAAAACAACCTGTTAATGAGATAATTAAATGAGACCTCTTTTTAACTGGCCACTTCACGTTGATAAATGAAATGACACGTTGATGATAATGACATTTAACACAAACAATTGTTGGCAAAACAGAAAGTGTTAAACATCTTGTCAGTTAAATCATAGACAAATATAGTAAGCATAGAGTGTATGGAGTATACATCAGTTTTGGTACCAAAAAGACTATTATTTTCGTAATTGATATTTAGCATCGAGTAGCGGAATTATCAGTACCGCTACTTGATACTAGATGTCTCAAATGTCGCGACTCACGAAAATTGTATTGAACAACTATTTACAACTAATATTAAAGCAGAAGGAGTTGAAAATAAGTTCCAGTTAATCCTTGTTTAATATTAGCTGAAAGTTGTTGAGCATTAGACTTTTCGGTCGGTGCAACATCTATTGTCAAGTAGCAGTACTGATAATTCCGTTACTCGATACTAATGTTGACTACGAAAATAATAGTATTTTTGGTACCAAAACTGATGTATGGAGTGAGCATGAGCACTCTATGTATTTTTTCTTTATGTGGTTAAATGCACGTAATGATTATTTTTAATTAATTTTATTAATATAATTTTAATTTATTTTTTTGTTCGGTAAATAAAACAAAAATATGATATAAAAAGTTTTCTTGATTTCTATTTAAAGTTAACTGTTTTTATATAAAGTACCATCTCTTAAAATATCGATACCTACAGCTTGGCAAAAAAGAGTAGAAATTAAAAAGTGGCAACATTGTAGTGTCGTCCCTTTCAAACCAATTTATATAAGAAAACGGGACGACACTACAGTGTTGCCACTTTTTAATTTCTACTCTTTTTTGCCAAGCTGTAATTTGTTAGCACCTTATATAAAAGCAATAAATTCCCGATCAAACTAATCTGCATAGCATTTGCAACGACAACGTGTGTAAATATCATCGTTAATGTCAAATTTCTATGAAAATATGACGTTTATATTATAATAACACTCCCTCACTTTGTTCTGTTCAAATCGGTGCAAAGTTAGCTTAGACAGACTCTAGTATCTGACAAGGTCACGCCGATGCCACGGCGATAGCGCAGTGTCGGCAGCGGCGACGCGAAAATTTTGGCGGCGGCGGCGGCGCGAAAATTTTGATGGCGGCGGCGGCGCGCCGGCGCGGCGCTCATATTTCATATGGAAATGTTTTCTGGGGTTAATTCTTTTCATTAATTCATTCATTAACCTCGTGCTTTGAAACGGTCGCAATTTCGAACCACTTGCTACGCTCGTGGTTAAATTATGAAATATTTCGCTTGTACTGCGATCAATATTAGCATGAGGACTTAACAACAACTTTAACCTCTTGTCGCAAAGTTTTTGGTTACTCTTTGATCAAGTGCAATGAATACCGGTATTAAATACGATAACCATTACCGGTATACTGAATACCTGTTATTATTGAGGTATTAATGAATACCGGTATTTCATTATGTCAATTAGTGTAGTTTAGCGATAAAGACAAAAACGGAATGACAGCAATACCTCTAATTCGAATATAGGTATAACATTTTAACCGGTATTCGTTTGACAGTTTATATACAGGTATTTAATAAAACCGGTTATACGGTCCCTGATTTATACAGCTGAGGCAAAATTCAGATATTAATACCTAACATTTATGAATGATATCACATTTTAGCACCGATAACGTGATAAGTGACGATGCATATGCATCAATATTTATCGTAAAGTTAGTTATAAATATTTCGTCTTTTGTAATTTATTAGTAGATACCACTAGCTGTTCTAATTATATATGATCAAAATATCAATTTCGGGGCACGAAAATTTCAAAGTACGGATTTTTTCACTTAATTTACCAGGTAAAATCATTCAGGCCTTTAGCATCTTGACAGATGATTTATGCAGCGTCTGTAAGCGAGGAACAACGTCTCTCGTGGCTGTATAAGCCAATGCGGGACCGGCATTTGCGACCGCATTTGTGAAATAACACCCAGAAATTAAGAGACTGCTTTTTAAATAAAAATGCGATTCATTTATTCTTATTATTCCGTAAACACAAAAATTAAGACTGTTATTACCTTCATTTGTCGTGTTATTGGTACAAAATACATACAATACACACAATAACAAACGTTAGTTAACTCTATCCAATAATGATTATCAATGAAATATCAACAATAATTTAGAGAGACACTGTCATTATCTCTGTAATGTGAATGTTTCCGCAACAGCAACAACTTATTTAACGCATAGGTAATTATTGTTGATAATCAATGTTTTATGCACCGACGAGATAAACAATTAAACACACAAACGTACCTTCTCGGCGGCCTCGACGGCGCGACTAGTCTCTCCAATATGGTGGCCGGTTACAGACGGATGTGTTTGATGATAATTGCCACTTTACAGTTTCTTGATAACACAAACATTAAGAGGGAACTAACGCAAAAAATAGTCTTTATGATGATTTTTAGGGTTCCGTACCCAAAGGGTAAAACGGGACCCTATTACTAAGACTTCGCTGTCCGTCCGTCCGTCCGTCCGTCCGTCTGTCACCAGGCTGTATCTCACGAACCGTGATAGACAGTTGAAATTTTCACAGATGATGTATTTCTGTTGCCGCTATAACAACAAATACTAAAAACAGAATAAAATAAAGATTTAAATGGGGCTCCCATACAACAAACGTGATTTTTGACCAAAGTTAAGCAACGTCGGGAGTGGTCAGTACTTGGATGGGTGACCGTTTTTTTTTCCTCTTTTTTTGTTTTTTTTTTATGCATTATGGTACGGAACCCTTCGTGCGCGAGTCCGACTCGCACTTGCCAGGTTTTTTTACAGATGCGCACTAATCCCAAAGACAGTAATCAAGGTGATATCAAAACCATACCATAACAAATTATTTATATAGAATCGTTTTCAAGGTGTCACAATCTTCAGGTCTATTTATGGTGCTTTTATATTTTGGCAGTTATATAGCGTCTTTAATTTACCAATAACTTTTATCCAATTCCTAAATATTGCCGGAAAGATATGCCTTGTTGGTATAAAAATACATCTTTTTAGGGTTCCGTACCTCAAATAGAAAAAACGGAATCCTTATTAGGGTTCCGTACCTCAAAAGGAAAAAACGGAACCCTTATAGGATCACTCGTGCGTCTGTCTGTCTGTCTGTCTGTCCGTCTGTCACAGCCGATTTTCTCCGGAACTACTGGACCAATTAAGTTGAAATTTGGTACACATATGTAAGTTTGTGACCCAAATACGGACATGTAACGTAAACAAATGTATTTTAAACATGGGGGCCACTTTTGGGGGGTAAATGAGAAAATTAAAAAATAAAGTTATTCAAACTATATCATGTTACATATCAAATGAAAGAGCTTATTGTAAGGATCTCAAATATATTTTTTTGTAATTTTCGAATAAACAGTTTAGAAGTAATTCAAGAGAATAGGCAAAAAATGACCATTCCGCCCCCTTTATCTCCGAAACTACTGGGTCTAAAATTTTGAAAAAAAATACATCAAACAGGTCTATACCTATAGATGACAGGAAAACCTATTAGAAATGTACAGTCAAGCGTGAGTCGGACTTAATTACTTAGTTTTTGATCAGACCCCTACGGATTTTTTAAAGAGATTTCACTCACATTTCACATAAAAAAATACATTTTTAAAAATTGTGTAATGTACGGAAACCTTGGAACGCGAGTCCGACTCGCACTTGGCCGGTTTTTTAACCAAGGCATTGTTGAGCTATTTTTATATATTATTTTAGGTTGGTTGTTTGTAAGTACTTCTCATGGCACAAGCATTTCATGCATGTGTATTTGTCATAGCTAAGGAATGCAAATCGGTTATTATTTGTATGGAAATAACCGCGGTTTCGGTTAAAAACCGATTATTTTCATACAAAAAATAACCGATTTGGAAATAACCGCGGTTTCGGTTAAAAACCGATTATTTTCATACAAAAAATAACCGATTTGCATTCCCTAGTCATAGCTACACAATAGGTAACGCAAAGATATCCAAGTTTCATAGTGTGGCAAATGAAAACGCATTTCCCGTGAATCCAATTTTCCCCGGAATCCGACAAAGCTGGAGCAAGGAAAACACGAGGATATTTTGCATGGATCCCGTAATCAAATCGGGAACCTGGGCCATTGGTATATTGCAAACGTACCTAACCTAACCTTTTAGAGAAAAGGAAGGCTAGGTGAAAAGTCAAATTATTCATCTAAGTACTGTTCAGTAAAGGCGATATTTGAATGTAAACTTGATTAATGTGCCGGTTGAACATTAAATGTTGCAGTAATGCGGCTATGAACATTAATTATACGTACTTATTTTGTCAAGGATAAGCTCAAAGCGTAGCGATAGGTAAGAAGAAGAACTAAAGCTCGAAAAACTCGAAAAACTCGAATTGGCTCGAATATACCGGGTGTGGCCCTGTAACAGGAGCAAATAATTAAAACATAGATTGTACTCCTCAAACGGTGACACATTTGATCAACAACTTTTAAAAATTATTAAGTATTTAGATTCCCTATTTTTCATACAAAATAAATATTATCTTCAATGGACGCCATCGCCACGCCATATCATTGTGATTGACGTTGCTTGTCAAGCCTTAAACATAACAAAATTCGCAATATATACATTGCGTCTTTGAATAACTTTTAAAGTGTATTAAAAATCAAACTACAAGTTATTTCTAAAAGTAGTTCTAGTTTTGCTGATATCACAGGCCACACCCGGTATACGAGTAGCAATATTTATTTATAATTACAACAACGAATACCTATTGGTACCAATACGATTATTACTTATAATCTTAGAATGTGTTAATTATTTATGTATTTTTAGGTACCGTGAAATACTGTAAGTACAATATTTAGAGAGCTTACCAATTTTAGGACACGTAACTCGCGTCTTCAGTAATACATGCCGTTTTACCCGACTCATCGGCATAACTGATTCTTGGAGATATTTCATAAATTCTACCCAACGGTTACGCTTTGTGCGCGGGTATTTGAATCATTTTTGCCATTAACATTTCGATATCTTACCGAAAATTTATTCATACAAGATTCACTCTAACATACATGCGTTTAGAGATCATTCTTGCGTTTTAAAAGCTCGTCTCTTACGACGTTTTAATTATGAGTTGGTGAAGGATAAGGCTTAGGTTGTATACGGTTTCTGATACGGAGTAAATACTTGTGATCGTTATTTGCTTTCAATGTTACTTACAAATAAGCGAGGGTATAAATTGAGTGAATACGGGTTTGTTATGATATGTTATGATACACATTTTGTCGAAACGAAGTAAAAACATGTATAATGTACATTTTTGAAAGAGGAAAATTCATATTGATATGTCATTTGATATTCTTAGCCTAGTTTCCGGGGGCAAAAATGTATCAGTGCTATTAGTGATCATTTAAATATCGACTTACGTGTTCTCGATATCGATACTAAAGCATTTCTGTCATGACAAAAAATGAGTCACCACCTTGAAGTACTTACCTTAGTTACTTACTGTTGCACAGTGTTACTCCACAGTTTCACCACCAGTTGCCAGGCCGTATCTAAATTGCAAACTATTTGTCCCTACATAAAACATTAGGTGTAATAAATGACTGCGACATTCGATCCTTTCGGTGCTACCCTAATAAAACAGTCTTAACACTCTTAACTAATGAATCGAACGGCTTTCCTGGCTCTTTTAGTTTAATTCGTTTAATTGAGTTCGTTTTACTTTAAATCTTTCATACTATTTGCTGTGGTTTATATTGCGAATTTGTATTTAAATCCACAGTTAAAATATCCCTAATTATACTACTTATATAGTCTCTACTAATATTATAAATGCGAAAGTCTGTGTGTCTGTCTATCTGTTACCACTTAAACCTTAAACCGCTGAACCGATTGAGATGAAATTTGGCATAAGAATATTTTGAGGCTTTAGAAAGAACACAGATCATTTTTCAGACAAATTCGCGTTATAAATAGTCACACACCTGATACTTCCATTAAACAAAACGTAAAACAGTTTATTTGCAGTAAATATTAACAATTTTTTTTAATGAAATTTTTATGAAATAGGAGGCAAACGAGCAGACGGATCACCTGATGGTAAGCGATCACCGCCGCCCATGGACCACTATTAAATTAAATCAAAGGTCTGTAATCTGACGACGCACTTTAACAGCACAAGACAAACTTTACTAACAAAATCAACAACTCGCTTTTTGTAAAAACCGGGCAAGTGCGAGTCGGACTCGCGCACGAAGGGTTCCGTACCATAATGCAAAAAAAAAACAAAAAAAAGCAAAAAAAACACGGTCACCCATCCAAGTACTGACCACTCCCGACGTTGCTTAACTTTGGTCAAAAATCACGTTTGTTGTATGGGAGCCCCATTTAAATCTTTATTTTATTCTGTTTTTAGCATTTGTTGTTATAGCGGCAACAGAAATACATCATCTGTGAAAATTTCAACTGTCTAGCTATCACGACTCGTGAGATACAGCCTGGTGACAGACGGACGGACGGACGGACGGACGGACGGACGGACAGCGAAGTCTTAGTAATAGGGTCCCGTTTTACCCTTTGGGTACGGAACCCTAAAAAGGGCAACCACGGCGTTGCATGAACAAGAGATTTCCTTTAGCAGAATTGGTCCTTAGGACCTAAGGATGGATCCACTTCTTGAATCCATCCCTGGGTCCTAAGGACCAATCCTGCCAAAGAAAATCTCTTCTTCATGCAACGCCGTATGTTAGGCCCAGCGCCATCCGCTACACCCGTTATCAGAAAAACATCGTCGGCTGTGATTATAAAATCACACATAGATATTAACGATCAGTCCTGTCGAGGTCGTTCAACGAGGTGTATTTGTACCGTTATATTGATACATTCATACAATTGCACAACAATTCGTAGAGTCAGTGAAATACAAGAAATTTTTGAGTATTGGGTACTATATCGTTTATAATCTTTAGAAAAATAATTGACAATCTTGACGTGTTTTTTTATTAATTTTTTTACTAAATAACTTCCTATTATGATCATACATGTTAGATAGTTGTTATTGTTACATATTTGCTGTGACTTATTTTTCAAGGGACTTATTTTTAAATAGTAAGACACGTAAAGAAAGCTTACCTTTTTTCTAATGCTAAAAAACGAAGTACAATATATACCGAACTTTTACAGTCGAGTTCACAAACATCTTTACAATGTTCTAAAAATATATTTACACGTGTCTAAAAGACACTGACATGAACATAAGGTGTGTAAATAGGTAAATGTATGGAACGTTGTATAAATATGATTGTGAAATCGACCGTACTGACTTGAATACTTGTAAATAAGTGATTTTGTTGACTATTAAATTCCAGTTAGTGAATCAATTGAGAGTCACAAGTGTGACTCAAACAAATCTTTAAGTTTTATTCAAAAAGATGAAAGTGCTGGTACAGCAGGGTTGGTTGGAGGGCGAGAAGAAGGAATTAGTGACCAAAGATGGTTATTTTTATAGCTTCAAAGGTGTGCCGTACGCCGCGCCGCCGACAGGCAAGCTGAGGTTCAAGGTAAGTCAAGTTTGATGTAATATTTTCCTGTTTAGAGTCCGTCTGAGCTAATTTTGCACCTTGAATAGAACAAAGTGAGGGAGTGTCATTATAAACGTCATACATAGTATCATAGAAATTTTACTTTAAATTGTATTTTTTCATTGCAAATACCATGCATAGTTAGATTGGTCCGACGCTAATGAGCTTCACTCAAATCTATCAAATTTGGACACAAACTCTATCATACTGCTATAGTAATTTGAATATCCTTAAAACTTATTATATTTGTTGTTATAGTCTATCAAAAGGCTTTACAAAATCAGGCAATTTTATTCAACCGCTAATTGAAAACCGCTCCTTGTGGAACTCTCGGAGCAACAAAGCCTTTTAAATGTTTTGCTTGACTATTTCTGTAATAATATTTTCCTTGGACTTTAATTTTAGAATTTGTAGTCATGCTCTATCTTATCTTCATCAAATAAATTTCACTGATATGACTTGACTACCTATATGGCAATATTATCAATAAATAGTCTGCTATTAATTCAGATAAGGCTTGGCGAGGCCACTGTTTATAACAATTAATACTGGGTGTAATGTTCTAGATGACAAAATTGGCTTTAGTATGGAAAACCTGTTTTTTTTTGCGATTTACAGTCGTACAGTCGCGTATTATATCTAGTATCACCTAAAAAATTACACCCCGTATAATTATACTACATGAGGAAGACTGTAACTTTCAATTTAAATAAAATAAAATATTTTCAGGCACCCCAACCGCCAATACCATGGGATGGTGTGCGAAAAGCCACACAACACGGGCCCGTATGTCCGCAGTACGACTTCTTTGCCAGCAAATTCATCGAAGGCAACGAGGATTGCCTGTATCTCAACGTGTACACTCCAGACCTTCAACCTCCCAAACCGCTACCTGTCATGGTATACATCCATGGCGGTGCCTTCAAAAGCGGCTCAGGAAATGATGATCTCTTTGGACCAGACTTCTTAGTCAAGCAAGGAGTCATACTAGTAACAGTCAACTATAGACTAGAAGTCTTAGGCTTCCTATGCCTGGACACTGAAGAGGTTCCAGGTAACGCAGGAATGAAAGATCAAGTAGCAGCGCTTAGATGGATAAAGAGTAACATAGATAGATTTGGTGGCGATCCTAACAATGTAACACTATTTGGCCAAAGCGCCGGCGGGGCTGCCACAGCCTACCATGTGCTGTCTCCGATGTCAAAAGGATTGTTCAAAAGGGCTATAGCAATGAGTGGAGTACCTAATTGCGACTGGTGTGAAAATTAAGAACCGAGACAGCGTGCGTTCAAACTTGGTAAGCAATTAGGATTAGATACAGACGATCCGGATAAACTGCTTGAATATTTTCAGAGTCTTCCTGTAGAAAAATTGACAGATACTGGTCCTTGCTTATTCGCTTTTGAGGATGTGTTGAACATGGAGGCTGGAAAAACGAATTATTTTATCCCCGTAGCAGAAAAAGATTTCGGTCAAGAATTCTTTTTAAACGAAGACCCGTTTGAGGCACTCACAGCAGGACGAGTAAACGAGGTAGACTTGATGATTGGCCATACCAGTAAAGAAGCTCTTTTTATAGTTGGTATGGCTCAAGCAGACTACATGGCTCGATTCGAAAACTGGCCAGAACTATTGGTCCCAAAAAGGGTTTCATACAATGTTCCACAAAGAAAAATTTTGGAGTTGGGCAATCGAATCAAAGAGCACTATTTTGGGAAGAAAACTGTCAACGAAAATGCTGTTAAAGAGTTCGTTAATTTCTTTTCGGAAACTGGATTCACGTACCATATTCAAAGATTCGCACAACGCATACCAAAACAGAGGAATACTAGGAGGTATTTCTATGTGTTTGATATGCAGTCAGACAGGAACTTTTTCGCCCAGCGGGCAGTGATGGAATTCGGCCTTACCGGCGCCTCGCATATAGATGACTGCCTCTACCTGTTCCAAGCCAATGCGTTACCTTTGAAAGTGGACACGCAATCGAAAGCATACAGTTTGATCCAGAAGACGTGCCTGCTATTTACTAACTTTGCCAAATACGGGTAAGAAGTATTTTTTAGGAAGCAGATATGTCTGCAAGCGATACTAATTTTTTTTATTAATGGAAAATGTCACCGCTTCGGGCAAAAATCGGACTTTTGTCCTTTTGGATTACCAATCTCAAGTTATTCACCAGTAACGATGTGCTAACCCATACTTAACCATTTTTTATCAATGTATTGGTACTTACGTCCTACGTTCACTAGCATCATTCAAAATTGTACTAACAAAATGAAAAGTTTCTAAGTAATAGTATGAAACCGAAAATTATTAACGCTTTGAATTTTCTGCTAGTTTTGTCGTTAAGTAATTGTTCATTTAAATATCACTGATTCCGACGAAAACTGCTTGGCTTGCTTTGGACGAAACTTTTCGAGTACTCTCACAAAATTATCGATTTTGTGTTATTTTGGTTGGTTTGAGATAGCGTTAGCATTCCTAGTTAAAGTTGAAGTTAAATTTAAATTTAATAAACAGTTGCTAGTTTGTGATATTCTGGGGGCATCTCAAAGTTAGTTCCAGTGTTTGAATAAAGTCGCTAGATTGCCGAAATATCGATATTATTTTTACTATAATTTATTTGTCATAGCTAATTGGTCAATAATTTCATCTTTACGAATACACAAGGCTAGAGAGGGGTAATAAAGCACGTCCCATGTCCTATACCGGGTGTGGCCTGTAATATGAGCATAAAAATTAACTGTAGGCTGTACTCCTCATTCAACATTTGTTCAGCGACTTTTGAAAATAACATGTAGTTTGATTTTTGATACACTTTAAACGTTATTCAAAGACGCAATGTATTGCGAGTTTTGTTATGTTTAAGGCTTGACAAGCAACGTCAATCACAATGATATGATATGGCGATGGCGTACATTGAAGATAATATTTATTTTGTATGAAAAATAGGGAGCATCAATACTTCATAATTTTTAAAAGTTGTTGAACAATAGTGTCACTGTTTGAGGAGTACAATCTATGTTTTAATTACAGTGGAAACTGGATAAGTGGAATCGCAAGGGACCGGCTGTCTAGTTCCGCTTATCCAGGTTTTCCATTTATCCAGTTTTCCACTTAACCAGCTTTAAATAAAACGTTTTCTCACTTACAGAGGCTCTCGCTAATAGAGGTTCTGGATACTAGTAATGTCGCTTATAGAGGTCACGTATACTATGGTCAAATAAAAGATCTAGACTTAAATAATCATCTTTTATTAAATATGTATGTAGATATACATATATGTATTAACAAAAAATAGGTATGTAATCCTGACTTTAAAAAAAGCAATATTGTAAATAATCCACAGTACTCGTATACAATTTTCAAAATTTCAAAAACAAAATCACTCCTAATATTTATTTATGCAAGAGCAACCAGTATGTACTCATACAAAATACGTAGTTAAAACACGAACCATAATGTTAACGAAACAAACTACCCTCCGTGTGACGGTTTATTAAAAATACAGAGCTATTCCACTCATAGAGGTTTCGAAGACGGCTGCTTCCAGTTACAGAGGTAAAAATAAGAAATTTTCGAAAAAATGGATTCCGCTTATAGAGGTCCCAAAATTCCATTTATAGAGGTAATTCGTTGCCAAGGGACTGGAACCGAGAACTTCGGTCCACTTAAAGAGGTTTTCCACTAACCCAGGTTCCACTTATCCAGTTTCCACTGTATTTGCTAATGTTACAGGCTACACCCGGTATATAGTACGAATAAATTCGGCTGTCCCATAGAACAACCCAGTAAGTGCTTCAGACCAAATTTTACAGGAGAGCGTAAAAACATAAAATGTGTAAGCCTCAAAAATGATTTAAATTTGAATAATAAAAACTTTTTGCAAAAAAAAGAAAACCGACTTCAAAAAGGATGAAATAAAATATTATCCTTTTTAAGTCTATACGTTACCAACTGATATGTTTGAAGTCGGTGCCAAGCCAACTTTTAAAGCATACCATGATTTTGGTGCGATTCGATAAGGATGTACGTTGGATTGCCTTACACGACGACAATGAACATACTTTCTGTAGATACAGTCGACGTTAAAAATATCTTTACACTTTTCGTCTTATTACAAAGGAGTAAGGTGCAAAAGTATAAACATATATTTGACGTCGACTGTACCTAACAACACACCTCAGAACACACGATCAAACCTTCTTGGTACAGTACCATGTTTGTCGGCACGCAAGCGTGGGATTGGGACTGAGTTATTTCCCGTCCGTCCCTTATTCAGAGGACTACATTTCAAAATATAAAACAAATCAAGGAATTTACGTTCTTGCCAAATTTCACCTAAAACGGTTCAGTTGTTTAGCCATGAAAAGGCGACAAAGAGGCAGACAGAATTACTTACACATTTATAATAGTTATTAGTACAGTTCTAATGGGATTTATAGTCATAAAGCTGATTATATTTGACGGGTATTGTTACTACTTGGCTTGGCACCGACTTCAAACATATCAGTTGGTAACGTATAGACTTAAAAAGGATAATATTTTATTTCATCCTTTTTGAAGTCGGTTTTCTTTTTTTTGCAAAAAGTTTTTATTTTTCCATTTTTAGTTTTAACGCATTGTTAAGAGCGCGACGCATGAATGAAAAACAACATCATGATTAACACTAAATTCATGTACCTACTTTAATAAATATGTAATCAGGAATTTTCTCGAGTCCGTCTGGGAAATTATAATTCCTGTCACTACACTAAATCCATCCTCCGCCCCACCACTGGCCCAATCCCTCAACCCCCCGCTCACTCTACCTCACAACGCATCAACCCCTGATCCATGAACCCCTCGAACCAGCAGCCCTTCAACCGCCACTCCCCGACCCCTTAACTCCTAACCCTAAACCCCGATCAGTAGCCTTACCAACTTACCAAGAGTTTGACATTGATTTATTCGCTAGCGTGTGTAACTTACTTTCTTTGCATCTCGCTCGTACTGGCATAAGTAAGTTAGGAAGACGTTAGCGTCGCTAACTTAGCGAATATGTCAATGTCAAACTCGTGGTAAGGCTACACTTGCACTACATCAAATTGGCGGTATTGGAAGCAAATGCTCGAGTTACTTTAGAAAACACCGAAATCACTTTACACGTGCCTTTAAAAACTGAGGAGTTCCCTCAATTCCTCATGGATTCCATCATCAGACCAGAACCAAAAATAATACGAAAACACCTTGGAGGTAACTCCTTCCAAACAAAAAAAGAATTACTCAAATCGGATCACAGGTGCCGGAGTAATCGCTGAACACTACATTTAAAAAATCATCATCATTATCATCAAAACAATCATCATCATCAGGTCCACTTCATCAAAGTGGTGATTTTCGGGAGAAAATGCTCGAGTTGCTTAAGAAAACACCCAAATCACCATACATGTGCCTTTAAAAATTGAGGAGTTCCCTCAATTCCTCATGGATCCCATCATCAGAACAGAACCAAATTAAAATGGGACCAACTCGGAGGTAGCTCCTTTCAAACAAAAAAAGAATTACTCAAATCGGACTACGGATGTCGGAGTAATCGGTGAACGTACATAGAAAAAAAAAAAAAAAAAAATAGCCACAACCGAATACAGAACCTCCTCCTTCTATGAAATGGAAGTCGGTTAAAAAAATGTACATGAATGGTTTGATTAGTAACTATTGCATGTATCAACATCAATATTATATAATAATATTGTATTTATACACGTTTTATGCGTGTATGTAATTGGGTGTTAAAATTCTGTCTGAACACTTACTAGGTTTTAATATGGGGTCGGCTCAGTGCCCCACGCGTCTGCCATGCATGGATACCCAGTTCAAAAACCTAGTAAGCCTGCTGGATAACCAGGCTAAAGCCTAGTATGTCTCAGTCTCTTACTAGGTTTTGATATGGGATTTGTGACTTGCTGAGTTTTACAATGGTAAACCGGCACTATACATGCTACTTACTAGGTTTAGAGGTGTCAAAATCTCTGCTATTTATGCCGATTTTTGAGCAGGTGTCTTTGTAATCGGGTGAGGACTTACTAGGTGGGTCCAAATAACACAAAAAACAAAACTTGAGAAATTTGACACTTACAAGGTTTTGAAATGGGACAGCCATTAACTAGATATATGACACTTTGTGTCTCTGGTAGGTAATATAGGTACTGTGTCAATTAAATCTGCACCCCTAGTGTAAATTTCATTCTATAGCGTGACGTGACGTACGCGTTTGCTTTAAGTCTCATTTTGTATACGATTTTGAGCTTCCAAAACGGCCCTCTGGTTAAAATCCCATAGAAAATGAAACTTAACGCACTACTTACTATTTCCAGCGACCCAACCCCAGACGCGTCGCTTGGCGCCCGTTGGCCCGAGTACGATGCGCGAGAGCAGCGTTACTTGCGCATTGCGGACCAACTTGTCGTAGGCAGCCATCTTGACGCGGACATGGTGGACTTCTGGAGACGCTTGTATGAAGATGCCGGCTTCGAGTTTTAGAATTTTACTTCCTTTATAAAATTAAATTAAATAAACCAACATAATAAAACTTAATACTTAATATTTAACCTACCTACAGGTAAAAAAATTGGCCTAAATCGCCGTCAACGGGCAGGGTGCCCAGAAGGCTGGCCGCATTTCCACGCTGTATAGCTAAGCTAATGCGCTGTGCGAAATACTGGCCAGCCCTCTGGTCACCCGAGGCCTCTACTAGGCGCGTTGATAGATCTTTATATAGCCAACGCAGACTAAACTTGGTCCCCACGGTCCCAAGGTTTTAGAATTATGTAAATAAATATACGATGTTTAAAAAATTATTACTATCTGCATAATTTCAAAGCTACCTGATAAATAGTAATTTATGTGACTGCTAGGCATTAAAATACGAGCTGAAAGCGAGTTTCATAGTAACTTAACAATTTCAAACCTACTTTTTATAGGCTGATAAACCTAAATACCTAGTTTATCTGACTGATTTATATACAATGCCTAATTATGTACAGTTATATACTTACATTGCTTTATCTACTCACATATTATTAGCCTCTGTATGATATGTTCAGGAACCGCATGTTACGACCATTGTTAATTAATCATGTTATTTCAGACTGACATTTAAAATGAGAGTGCAACTTCGATTGTATGGTAGCGGCAAGGTGTGACTCTTAGCTCGGAGCCCGCTGGTGATTTAATATATTTTTATTAAAATAGTTGATAATTCAGTTGATTATGTAAAATAAACAGTTAATTTCATTTTAATGTTCATAATTTTTTCTATGCATAAATATCAATCTGAGAAAAATTTAAGTCTGAGCAATGTAACTTTTTCTCAGCTAATTTTATTTAACGTTTCGGAGACTAAATAAGTGTCACTTAAATATTATTCAAATTCTAAAGAATGTAAATGCAATTTAAATCGCTGTTAATGAAAAGCTCCCGTAAAATCTTATTGAAAAGTAAATAAATAATTTAGGAAATTTTCACAGCCAATTAATAAATTTATTTGAATTCCAGACACTGATCAAAGTTCAAAGCGTTCTATTTTTGTCGTTTGTAGCATTTACGAGTATGTACAGTCGCCATCAGATATATCGGAGCGGCCAAGGCGTTCACAAATATCTGAACACGCCTCTATTGTCAAAGCGTTAAAGTGCCTGTTGTAGTGCCACAGAATAAATAACAGTAGTAGGTACAGAAGACTCACTCTCTAACAAAACGCGTCTTTCACGATCAGCACAGATATGGCCGCTAGGTGGCGGCAGCGCCACGCGCGGCTTATTTTTTGGCTTTCCCCAAAATTGGGGTGGAACAGATGTACTTTTAGCTACCTGTAGCAAAGCGACGAAATCGCGGAGTGAGCCGCGCCTGGTAGTGCATAATTGTTTTCCATCATATTTTCTCAGAAACGTTCGTATTTCTCATGCTACTTCAGTCAACCTCAGTACTTTTTGTACCGAGACTGACTGAAATAGCAAGACACGTTCGTGCGTTTCCGTGAAAATACGAAAATAATTAAGTATGCACTGCATCTGTACCTATTTATAAGTTACTCTATGGTTTACTATAGGTGCTATAGTTCGTTTTTTAGCATTAGAAATAAGGTAAACAATCTTGATGTGTCTTTTAATTGAAAAACCTATTTTAAAAATAAGTTACGGCAAATATGTAATAATTATGAATCTAATACGATCATTTATATTATTCTGCTTTCATAAGTAATAGTTACTGATTTTTAAAAAGCGTTTTTCAATTAAAAGACGTGCCAAGATCGTTTACCTTCTTTCAAGTTCATTCTAATGCTAAAAAAATGAACTATAGTGCTGCACTCTGGCGGCAGAACATTGCAGTAATACCCCCTGTTGTATGCAAAACATTACGCTTTCAAACACACGCCGAGACACAATAACATTGCGTTACACGTCAGGTGTAATCAGAGGGCCTACCGCGACCCACATTCGACGTGCTGCCTCTCTGTCGCATTTATAAATTCGTACGTAAGTGTGACAAGGAGGCAACACGTCGAACGTATAGTTCGCGGGAGGCCCTCAGGACACACCTGTCGACGCTCGTTCGTCAAGGCATGACAAATATTGATATAAAACGTCAATTGTCATATCGTTACGTACTACTTTTAAAACAAACTCGTATCTCACACTGCTACTTAAAGTTGAAAGGCAGTAACTCTGTATGCATCCCATACATCGATACCACATTTTTCATTTGATTGACAGAATAAGATACGATTTTTTTTAAAGTAGTGCCGGGATGACTTTTAGTAGAACCTATGATCCCAATAAATTGTTGCTTTTCGGTTGATGTTAATTGATGTATATACAATTGTTATATTGCCTAGGCGTGACGTGAACCCCATTGAAACAAGTACGTTATATGCAAAACATTACGCTTGCAAACACTCGCCGAGACACAATAACATTGCGTTCAGGTGTAATCAGGGCACACCTGTCGACGCTCGTTCGTCATGCGTGCGCGAATTTAATTTCGGGACCACAAGGACCTCGTAATTTACGAGCTGAACTGTAATGGGTCTGAAAATTATATGTCTGGTCGTAATGGGGATGTGAAGATTTAAATTACCAGGATGATTTATAATGAATGTATATTTGGGAAATGTTAATTGGTTCCCTCATCTTCATGGTAACATTCCATTTCTAACCGCAGCTGCACTACCGGTACTGAACGCGTCACTGTCATTGTTAAATTCCATAGAAAAATGAACAGTAATGCAGCTGTCGTTGGAAATGGACTGTCACCTTCATAACTAGTTAGCCCTTCTGGTATGTATCCTCCCGCGTGTGTCTATGCTCGTTCGATTTGGTTGACAATGTCATGAGATGAAAAATACATTTCTTTTGATCCTGTAAAGAATCTAGTTTTATTAATGTTTTATAGCGGATAATTCCCATACATTTCACATGGCGACGATGACTATCGGCACGTTAAGTGCATTTGAACCCAAAACGCAACAATGGGAAATATTCTGTAACAAGGTAAAACAGTTCATTTTGTTAAATGGAATAGATTCCGAGGACAAGAAACGGGCCGTCTTGTTGACTCATCTATCCGACGAAGCTTATCTTTTACTTCGTAATTTACTTCATCCTAAGGTGGTAGAAAGTTCTAAATTTGATGAGTTGATAGAAGCATTAAATAACCATCTGACCCCGAAACGTGCAACATTTGCGGATCTTAGTAAGTTCTATAACGCAATGCAAGCGGAGGCAGAAAGCGTGGAGGATTGGGCAGCTCGACTGCGAGGCTTGGCTGTACACTGTGACTTTGCATCTTCTCTCGATAAGGTGTACCGCGACCGCTTCGTTCTCGGACTGCGACCAGGAAAAGTAAGAGATCGCGTGTGTGAACAAGATGCGGCGAAACTTACTTTCGCCAAGGCCTTAGAAGTAGCGCAACAGACAGTTGTCGCGAGTCAGGCGCGCGCAACTACAGCCAGCGCCACGGCGATCGCTACTACAGTAACCAAGGAGGAACCCTTGTTGTGGACACGCGCTGCTCGACCTGGCGCGCCTGAGAAGGCGTACAAGAAAGAAGATCGTTGCGCAGTCTGTGGCATGAAGAGCCACGCGGCTGAGACATGTCGGTACAAAAACTACCGCTGCCAAAGGTGTAAAGAGAAGGGCCATCTATTGAAAATGTGCAATTCTAAGCTTAAGTCCGTTAATAATATTAACGTGGGGACAAACCCAAGTTCCGATGAAGAGGATTCAATCAGTAACTGTAAAGAGTGTCAACTTTTTAACTTAAGGTCAGTTAATAACGAACCAATCCTAGTTCCTATTATTCTTGATGACAATGTTAACCTTACCATGGAAATTGACTCTGGGTCAGGCATGAATGTAATGTCAAGCGAGCTGTATTTCAAACATTTTTCACACAAGAAACTTCTAAAAACGAATATTAAAATGTGCCTTTACAATGGACATAAAATTTCGCCCTTAGGTCATTTTCATACACAAGCTAAGTTTGAAGGGCGGTCACGAAATATTCGTTTCTTTGTTGTCAAAAATGGCGGTTCCCCGCTACTTGGGCGAGAGTTTATGTCTACATTTGATATGACTATTACGTCTAAAATAAATAAAATTGATTTATTTCCAGCAAATAACCCAGAGATACGCGAATTGGTCAACAAGTATAAAGAATTATTTAACAAGGAATTAGGCTGTTATACACGATCTGAGGTTAATTTACGGTTGAAGGAAGGTACGAGTCCGAAATTTTGTAAAGCACGCCCTTTGCCTTTTGCTATTAAGGACGCAGTGGAGGCCGAACTCGCAAGGTTAGTTGAGGTCGGTATATTAGAACCAGTAAATCATTCTGAATACGCGACGCCAATTGTCCCGGTTCCGAAATCTAATGGTAGTATTAGAATATGTGCAGACTACTCTGTAACGTTAAACAAGGATATTCACGTTGATAAGTACCCCTTGCCTAGGATCGAAGAGGTTTTCGCTAAACTAAGCAATGGTCAACATTACTCTAAATTAGACTGTAGTCAGGCCTACAATCAGATTAAATTATCAGATGAGTCTCAAAAACTGACGACCATCAATACGACCAAGGGGTTGTTCATGTACAAGCGGCTCGTGTTTGGACTGGCTTGTGCTCCGGCGATTTTTCAGCGCACTATTGAGAACCTCTTGGCAGGAATTGAAGGTGTGACAGTTTTCCTTGATGACGTTTGTGTGACAGGTCCGACTAAAACTATACATTTAGAAAGATTAGAAAAAGTTTTTCAAAGATTTCAGGAATCAGGTTTTCGATTAGAAAAAAGCAAATGCGCCTTTTTTCAGGACAGTGTAACGTATTTGGGCCATATCATTAATAAGGATGGTCTACACAAATGTCCGAAAAAGGTGGAGGCAATCGCTAAAGTACCTAAGCCGTCCAATACTACAGAGTTGAAGCGTTTTTTAGGTATGGTAAATTATTACCGGAATTTTGTTCCAAATGCTTCGGCTATACTTGCGCCACTCCACGAACTATTGCGTGACGGCGTACGGTGGGTTTGGACGGATCGACAGCAGGAGGCTTTCGATTGGGTGAAGAGAGAACTTAGCAGCGATCGCGTGTTAGCACACTTCGACCCGACGGCACAACTGGTGCTGACCGTTGACGCTGGACCCGCGGGTCTTGGAGCTGTGTTAGCACTAGTCGACGCCGCTGGCTGTGAACGTCCGCTAGCTTTCGGTTCCCGCTCTCTTTCCCAGAGTGAACGCAATTATAGTCAACTGCAAAAGGAAGCGGCTGCCATTGTCTTTGGTGTTAAACGCTTCCATCAATATCTATACGGCAGACAGGATCCGTTTATTTTAAAGACTGACCATAAGCCGTTGTTGGCAATCTTTGGCCAGAAGGGAGGCATGTCAGTGACCACAGCTTCGCGGTTAGTAAGGTATGCAATATTCCTATCTGCGTACAATTATAAAATTCAGTATACAACAAGTAAGGAAAATGTGGTTGCCGATTTTTTTTCAAGGGCCCCGTTGGACCAGGTACCCCAAGAGGGTTCGCAAGATGACGTAGACAATTGTTCACCAGCCTTACATTCACTTCAATTAGAAGGTTTGCCGGTCACGTATAAAGACATTCGCGAAGCGACTTCAAAAGATAGCGTGCTTAAGACGGTAATGAAATATGTTAATGATGGCTGGCCACGTAAAATTATATGTCAAAGTATCTTGCCTTATTTCTTATGTAAAACAGACCTGGAGTTAGTCGATGGTTGTCTACTTAGAGGACACCGAGTAGTAATACCCACTAAGTACAGAAACGACATTTTAAAAGAACTTCACAGGTCTCACCAAGGCATTGTTAAAACGAAAAGCGTCGCCCGTTCTCGGTTGTGGTGGCCCGGCGTCGACCGCGACATCGAGCAGGCAGTAGGCGCTTGCCGCGTGTGCGTGGCGCTGCGGCCTGCGCCGCCACGCGCCGTGCCCCGGCCCTGGCCGCGACCCGCGGGACCATGGACTAGGATACATATTGACTACATGACGGTCGCGCAATCGACTTATTTAGTAGTCATTGACGCTTATAGCAAATGGCTAGAGTGTATTGATATGTCTAATGGTACAACTACCAAACACTTGCTTACAAAATTAAATGAATTATGTTCTAGGTTCGGCCTCCCTGAAACGATTGTGTCCGATAATGACGTCAAAATAGCTTCTCAGGAGTTTATTGATTGCTGTAAGTTTAACGGTATCTCGTATCTCACTTCACCAATTTACCATCCATGCAGCAATGGACAGGCTGAGAATAGTGTTAAAACCTGTAAAAAAATGATCAAGGCTATTTTAGATACTCATACCTGTAAGCATAAAATTAATGAAAAGCTTCAAGAATATTTGTTTGAATATCGAAATACCGTACATTGCTCGACCGGCGCGTCCCCTGCGCGGTTAATGATGGGCCGTGACTTACGCTGCAGATTGGATCTGTTACGCCCACCGTGTAAAAAACAATCGGATCAGTTAGAGGAAATTATACAAACTTGTAATGATTCTAGGACATTTCGTGTGAACGATTGGGTGTGGTGTCGCTCATATGTTAATAGGAAACCCGTGTGGCACAAGGGTAAAATAATAGAGAAAATAGGAAACCGAATGTATTTAGTTAAATTAGATATTAATAATTTAATTTGTAAACGTCATATTGACCAATTGAGGCGTTACGTTAGTAACCCAGATGTACACCTCGAGCGCGAGGTTGCTAATTCGTTATCCGCCTCTTCTACGCCATTCCAATTGATAGACGATGACCCTGCGGACGAATGGCAAGACGCGACGGATGGGGAAGCACAGGTAGACGTAGGAGAGCTGCCGCAGCAGCTAGAGGAGAGGGAAGCACCGCCGGCAGAGGTCGGAGAGCCCACACCTCCAGTGACGGTGGAACCAACAGAATTGCCACCACCGACAGTTGAGGTCGAACGCTTAGGGAGTAGGGTTTTGAGACCCCGGAAGGCTGTTAATTATAAAGTTTAATTTATGTTTAAGGTTGTTGTCATTTATGTACAACTTAGGTGCAGTTGCAATGTTTTGATTTTAGTTAGATATGTTTATTTATAACTTCTGGCTCTTCAGCTAAGGGTGGAGGAGCTGGTATGTATCCTCCCGCGTGTGTCTATGCTCGTTCGATTTGGTTGACAATGTCATGAGATGAAAAATACATTTCTTTTGATCCTGTAAAGAATCTAGTTTTATTAATGTTTTATAGCGGATAATTCCCATACATTTCACCTTCATAGTTTCTATACTTTCTATTTGCTTTTTTTAATGCAAGAGCCTATAAAAACCCCCTACGCTCATGCCAAAAATAAACAATTTTATGCCAAAAATGCCTTACATAATTTTGGAAAAGAGCATCTCATACTAGATTAAATTTTATCAAACATAGGCTAAGAACCACCGTAAGGTCTAGGGTCCGTCTCTTTCACGTAAAAAAAAAAACTGCATCGAAATCGGTCCATCCGTCGAAGAGCTACGATGCCACAGATAGACAGACAGACATTGGCGTCAAACATATAACATCCATTTGCGTCGGGGGTCAAAAATGCTACGATGACGATTAGTATTTTGAGTATTTTCGCTATAATGACGTCAGAAAATGCGACTACCTTCTACTCGTATATAAATCCGGCAAGCCGATGGAAGATCTGTGGACACAATTTTTTTCGCAAATTGAGGTAATAGGAGCCATGGCAACTGCATATTCGCATGTCAATAGCCTTATTCAATCCCTTGCGTGACTAAAACGTGATTACTCTGATTGCGACCGCTTCAGCCGCAGTTTCCGGAATCAAACTACGTTTGGTCGAGTCAGCAACCTGCTGATTGGACATTATCATTAGTCATTAAACGTGACGTGACATCGACTGGAGCAACTCCTCCTTCCTCGCGTTATCTCGGCATCTCGCCACGGCTCATCGAAGCCTGAGGTCTGCTTGACAATTAATACCACGATTTGACGTACCTAAGCATTAGTTTTTACGAAAGCGACTGCCATCTGACCTTCCAACCCAGAGGGGACACTAGGTCTTATTGGGATTGGGGTAAAGATGTTTGTGAACTTCGTTTTTCAATTTATTTTAGTTTCGTATTTATCCTACAGTGTCATAAAGTCATAATATCATCATCACCTTCCTATAATCGTTACTTTTCGAAGCAAACTTTGTACCTTCATCAATCCTTAGAAAACATTAAAGCAAGCAAGTAAACAAAAAAGTAAAGTAAGTAGATTGGAGAATCGAAAGCCGCTAGACTCCGATGGCTCGGGCACGTAGTCCGGATGGGGGAAGATCGCGCAGTCTGGAGGGCGTACTCTGGAGTATCAAGTGGCCGAAGGCCGTCTGGACGCCCTAGGTACCGCTGGAGAGACGAAGTGCAGAAAGACCTTAGCGAACTCGGCGCCGCCGACTGGACAGAAACGGCTTTGGACAGAGTAGCATGGCGGTCTTTGGTGTCGGAGGCCAAGATCCACTTCGGGTCGTTGCGCCACAGCAGTAAGTAAGTAAGTAAGCAAGTAAACAAGTTATCAAACTGTTAACATTTAGCATACTTGAGGGGGCTTAAGGTAAGCAATTAAATCCATGGCAATTTCGTCCCTTCTCCAACTTGTCCATCCGGGCCCGTTTTAACATACTAATATTGGACATTAAAATAAATTAAATCGCTGGGACCGCCCAAAAGGCCTTAATCCCCTAGTGATAATTTTGATCCAACGTAAACAGAACCCTTTTAAGAATAATCTTTGTTTAAATAATAGATCTAAGATACCTGGATAACATGGTTTTAGTAAATGTCACAGGAAATTAGACCTTTTTGGAAGAGAGTAAGATTTAATCTTTTGGTGTGTCTTTAATTCGCCTTAGGCTTTATAGAGTTGGTAATCGGTTTTGTATACGATGGAATAATGCGTCACATTAACACTAGCCACGAGGAACGGCCTTCGTTACAGATTTTTGGTTATTCCACGTGTATTTAGTGAGATTACTTTCATTTCGGAATTCAGTGTATTTTAAGGGTGAAATTCAATTGCGGTAATTTTAGTCCCTATTCATCCGCATTTTATATGTAATTGATTCAGTTAGGTTTTCGTAATTGCTAAACTCATTCAAGTCACATATTTAATTACACAAACGGGTCTACCGCGATATAATTTGCTTTGTTTTTACCATAGATATAGGAAGTATGATCTGAAGTTTTCACCTTAAATTCCGACGTTTCAGATGAGTTTAAGGAAAAACAATGAAATTATATCGCGGTAGACCCCTTTGTGTAAAATATGTGTACAAAACGCGGAGAGTTTAAAGTATCAATGAGGTCAATCATTATGTTTTTCAAATTATTGTATAAGTTTTCTTGTAACAAGCTAGGATTCCAATAAACAATTTTTGCGTTATCCATCGATATAGAGCTAGACTATTATCTAGATTTGTAGAATATATGGTTCTGTCAGGCATTCTGCCAAAAGTGGATCTAGGTCGGGCAATCATAAAGCTTCGGGAAAATAATTATATTGATGGAAAACTGGCCAGGGGGCCGACTTTTGAAATTCGAGCGTCCGATTTCGTCACTCGAAAATCGGTGGAAAACAGCGAAATGCTAATTTTTGAAATACGAGCGATAGAAATTGTGAATCGAGTGGTATTGACCACTCGTTTTCAATTCTATTAGTAGAATTTAAATGCCGGGTACTGAGATATTATTGAACGAAATACACGAAATCGAGCGGTCGAAATTCCAAAATCGGCCCCTGACCGCGTTTTCTATTTGATTATAGCAGCGCAAACCACAGACAGTCAATATACTTATTTGAGACCTGAAAAATGTACAATATTCAGAAGCAAGCAAGCAAGTCATAGAGTCAGACCATGGATAGTCTGCAGCGGATTTGATAGCGCCCGCAGTTAAAGTGTTATGTTAAACGTCAAACTTCTATAAAATAATGACGTATAAATGACACTTGCACTGCGTGGGCTATCAAATCCGCTGCAGACCTTTTTTGGACCTATGAAATAAGTTTTTTTTGTTTAAGTCGCTTAAATAAAAAAAAAACGGGTAAATCTATCTGTCAAATTATGCGATTTTAGTACTAAGGAAAGGTAATAGGGTAGATATTTGCTGAGAGGGACATTTACCCGAGTTTGAAGTTAAGCGACACATTTGTGGTCTCGGTTTCAGGTACAAAATCCGTTAGTTTACTTTTTTTTGGACGAAAAGTGGTTAAGTGACATTAAGATGTAATTATGAAGTCTTGTGAAAGTCAGCTGCCGCTCCGTTGTCTACCAAAGGATGATATAGTGGAACGGTCCGGGCCCGGGCCGAGGGTTCAGCTCCAATTTTGACACAACGCTCACCGCAGTCGTGTTTTCCTTTTCTGAAAGATTCCCTGCGCTATTGACCTTTTCTGGGGTCTCATTTACTTGTTGCTATATACCAATTCGCAAGTAGGTACCTGCCATCTAAATAGGTACTCCACCTTTGATGCCTCGTGAAAAAAATGGATCTCCAATAGCCTTACAATGGATTATTAAAGGTCGGGACGACAATGGAGCCAGATTGGACGCTTGGAATACTCTAAATGCGAGGAATATTACGTCTTTCGCCGCTTTTGTGTTTCGGTAATGGATATGAAGGGTAAGAAACGAAGTACAGTGAGCCTAACGGCCCAATCCAAACAATCGTCACTACTTTGAAAAAAAAAAATATATATATAGGACATTTTTTACACAAATTGACTAAGCCCCACGGTAAGCTCAAGAAGGCTTGTGTTGTGGGTACTCAGACAACGATATATATAATATATAAATACTTAAATACATAGAAAACAACCATGACTCAGGAACAAATATCTGTATCATCATACAAATAAATGCCCTTACCAGGATTCGAACCCGGGACCATCGGCTTCATAGGCAGGGTCACTACCCACTAGGCCAGAGTGGTCGTCAAAAAATCTCGTATCTCGCACTGCTACCCAGAGTTAAAACGCAGTAACTCTGTACGCATCCCATACATTAGTTACCACATTTTTCTTTTGACTGACAGAAGAAGATACGAGTTTTTTTTTCAAAGTAGTGACGCAATGCTTCTGAGAGATCACTGCGGTACGATACCGATCAAAATGACACTTTTAACACTGACATATTGATATCGTACCGCAGTGATCTCTTAGAAACGTTGTCCGAATACGGCAGTAAGTAACTAAAGTGTCATTCTATGGAACTTGCTAACTATGTAAACAAAAGACACTAGTAGTTAAAGTAAATTCATAATTCAGAGACAATAATTATCAATATGGTGGTTATCAATATGGTATTTCTTTAAGGCGCACTGACCCAACCCGGGGTTGACCGGTTAAACCTGGAGTTGCCATGCATGGTTAGCAGTACAATTTGGTACTAGGTTAACGGTTTAACCACTTAACCCCGGGTTAGTGGGATGGTGCAAGTGGGCCTAACCGAGTTGCAAGATTATCTGAAGGCGCAAGTTCGACTCCCACTTGGCCGGTTTTTTTGATTATAGAAATATGTACTGTAACCCGGCTGTTTTGGAAGGGGGTAAAAATAAATAAATGAAAAGCTCCGGCTTCTCTAAAATGGAAACAGCCATGTTAACAAAATAAAATTAAATCAAAATAAAATAAAATAATCTAAATGGAAACCTTGCTGTAGGAAAGCTAAGAGGAGAAACAATTAAACAAATTTATATCTAATAAACTTTATTAACCTAAAGTTATAGTGTAAAAGCTCAGTGGTAAAGTTGGGTCGCTTCACAGGTTCAAGTTATGAAGGTTTACACCAATTAATTAAATACTAAAAAAACTAAATTCCGAAATACCTAAGTTTTATGCACCAGAACTTTCAAAACTTTAAATTAAAAAAACTACTTCTCTTCAAATACATTTTAAATTTGTAGCTGAGCGCAGATGCCCTACAAAATTCAAGGATGCATTGGACCGACCTCAAAACAGCTGCTGGAACTGGAGCAGCGGGGAGTGACCTCTCCTATCCCCGGGAAGCTGACTGCTGACCTGGTTGGAGCCGGCCAGTGCAGACGGAGTGGGACAGATCCCACAGCATTTTAAAAGTTCCAAACATCTTCAAAATAAATTTCATAAGAAATCGAAAGCTCTTAAAACATCTTGAAACATCTAGAAGCATCGAAAGCTTCTAGAAACATCTAAAGCTTCTAGAAACATCGAAAGCTTCTAGAAATATCCCGGCTCCTGCAAAGCGAGAAAAGGATATATTAGCCGATGCCCTTTATGGCCGCTAGAGAAAAAATGAAACAATTGGAAATTTAGCTCACCGCACTGGAAGCTGTTAGGACTTCTGGCGGAGCGCTCCCTTCCCTCGAGCAGGAGTCAACTCTGTAAAGAACCAAAACTTGGTTAAGAACAAACCCACAATGTTTCGCGCCATTGTGGAATTGATCACAACTAAATTCCATTTATACTTACTCAGTGGAACACACCGAAGGACTCGAACTGCTTCCACCATTTTGACCACCATGTGGAATGTGTGGTCTTACCACCAAATAGGGCTCATGCGAGCGTGCGTCCCCGGAGGGGTCCACACATCAAAAGTACATGTCACCTCAGAATGACCTCCTCATATGTTGAGAACAAAAGGCCAAAAACAAAAGTAGGGTGCCAATCCCTGAAGACACAAATCCTTCGAAAATTCTGAACTGATTTATCTAGAGAACTCTTTATTGAGCCTAAAAAATATATTTTATCATCAAATCTAATAATGTTTCATTTCAGAGCCACTTTGTCAGTCTGTAATTTCTATGTTTTATTTTACATCAAAATTAATTTTTATCTAAAAAAAGTCATACCTAAATCATACAAAGTTTTCCTGGATTGACAACATAAATATCTCAAGTTTTAATTATTTTTACTTATATGACAACCCCGACAACAGATAAGCATCAAAAGGTGCATCTGAATGCAACAGATTATGCAAAGAAGTGCAATCAATCGAGTTAGTTTGGGATATTGTTAAAAACGTTGAAATAAGAAAAGGAATTCAACCCAAAAATATTAATTAAAAATCTAAGAAAATGTCTACGTTACAGTACTGTACAGTCAAGATATTAAATATCGACATGGACAAATTGCCAATAATGGATATGTACTTACAGATTGGGCTATATTAAGGTCGTGTAGACATATTTTCGGCACTTTATCCGTAACCATATTTAATACTTTGACCTTTTCTATCGCCTGAAATAAATTACCTATTGTTGATATATAATAGCATTCTTCTCAAAAATGGACGGCAAAGTCGACTTTGCCGTCTAAAAAATAGGTCGCGAAGCGCGTAGTTTATGGTCAGTCAAAAATTAAAAAGTTAAAAACATTGCAGTCTCGATTTTGGGACTGCAATGTTGCATACAAATTCCATTATTTGTCGAGTTCCAAACTTTTTAAAAGTTGAAATGGCCATATCAAATGAAGGCACAGGCCCATTAAACAGCCAAACAGATGATTCGTACCGCGACTATTTAGCTGTCTCAAATAGGTTGGCGTATTTTCGGCAGAAAAATACACTTCTATTTTTTTATTAAAAAAATTAAAAGGCGGCAAGGGCTTTTTTCTGTGAAAATATATACGTAAGAACGTTGCTTTTGTAAAATATTTCTATGATATTTATGTTTCTTGCACCATTTTTGAGAAAAGCACTATATATGACTCGACTGGAAGGCTACTTGCTGGCTTCGGATTCAATTAAACGGACTCCCAAGGTCGTCCGTTTAAAACGAATCCTCAGCCTGCAAGTAGCTACTTCCGAGCCTCGACAATAATGTACTATTAATTTTGTATTGAGCGTATTTAAAATTTCCAAGAAGGTATTTTTCTTTAAACTTTCATTTATTACTTTCAAACCAATACACGCGATGTCAACTCAATGGGTGCTAATTAATTGGAGAAAATGTTTCCCATTTCCAAGAAATTAAATAATAAACTTCACATTTCCGCTCAAGAACTCTTCGAGGAAAACGTTTCGGATTTATCCGTTATTGTTTCGATAAGGAAAATGAAAGAATATACTAAGTGGACTGTGTCATGTTTCTTGTATATTTTTGCAAAATAAATTGTTAAGTAATCGAATTTAAGCTGTTGTGAGACATACTAACATTGAATAACAACATGTTTAGGCTCTCCGAAGAGCCGCGCGAGTGACTAAAAACAAGTGAGTCTAAACCGTAAAATTATGTATGTAACTGTACATAATTAGGCATTAAAACACTCGTGTGATCCTTTTAAGAAACTCACTTCGTTCGTTTCTTAAACCCACACTCGTGTTTTAATGCCTTTCATTATGTAGCAGTCACATAAACTACTATCAAAATTGTTAAGTACATGCACAATGCATGTTGTATTGGGTGTTTGGTTTAAAATTGTATAAAATAATCTAAAAAAAATAAAGTTAGACCAAGAAAAGTTTGCAGCGATTTTGATTGCACACGCACCGTTTTGTCGCCTAAATAGTGTTTAGTTCTAAGCATTATAAGCAATAAGCTTAATATGAAATGTGTACCTAATGTATGTTGGTCAGTCTGTAATGTTTATGTAATATGGGCCGTCTTGCCTGATTCCCAATAAAAATAAATAAATGTATTGTACTCGTACCTATTATTAAACAAAAGAAGACACTCTTCTTTGTTTTGTATATTTAAAGATAGAATTTTAGGAAATATTAATTCGTTTTAAGTCTTTTGTATTCATTCTAATGAATTATTTAAGGTGTAATTAAAAAAGTTGACGTCGATCGTTTCCTAATTAATTTGTTCTTTCCCGTTTCAGGTGCCGGCTTGGCTTCGATACTGGTGAGTCCACAAAATTGAAACTTTACAATGAGTAAGGTAATTCATTATATAAGAGCTTTTTTAGGATTCCGTACCCAAAGGGTAAAACGGGACCCTATTACTAAGACTTCGCTGTCCGTCCGTATTTCTGTTGCCGCTATAACAACAAATACTAAAAACAGAATAAAATAAAGATTTAAATGGGGCTCCCATACAACAAACGTGATTTTTGACCAAAGTTAAGCAACGTCGGGAATGGTCAGTACTTGAATGGGTGACCGTTTTGTTTTGCTTTTTTTTTTGTTTCTTTTTGCATTATGGTACGGGGAACCCTTCGTGCGCGAGTCCGACTCGCACTTGCCCGGTTTTCTATATTAGGTACCTACACTTTAAGAATCTAAGTAATATCTGGGAGACCGATCCATGCTCGGAAAATTTTCCCAGAGATAAGACCAGGCTAGATCGATTTATCACCCCCGAAAATTAACCCCCATACAGCAAATTTCATTGAAATCGTTAGAGCCGTTTCCGAGATCCCCGACATACTCGTATAAACAAGAATTGCTCGTTTAAAGGTAACTTTTAAGTAAGTATAATAAAAAAACAATTTTATGCGTTTCGACTATCGTGTACTAGTGTTTGAAGTCAAATCATTTCGGGTCTATTTGTTTCCCATAAAGTTTTAAGTCATAATGTATTGTTTGTCATATTATCGTTAGTCATAAAACTGAAACCGTTCACTTTTCAGGATTTTCCTAAGGTTATTCTATAGATAGGCTAGGTTAGGTTAGGTTTGTTTTATGGCAATCCTGAAAAGTTACGCGTTTCTGAGAAAAACCAATTATGACGAAAATTCGGACAAACAATACATTATGACTTAAAGCTATTTGGGAAACAATAGAGACCCCAAATCATTTAAATATAGGTCTGAGGATTCAAGAATCATGTCAGGTTGGAATTGCCGTCTTATTCCAATAGGCTGTAATGTTGTATGTTATATTCCCTAGCTTGAAAGAAGCTGTGTAGCTACTTTCAAGAGAATCATCTGTAGAAATAGAATAAAGAGATGCAAAATAAGTATGCGTCCTTCAAGGTCTTATTATCGCACCTCGTGTTCTAGCCAAGATGACAATCGTACATCGCCAAACGCCAAACGAAAAATAAAATGTACAACAGATGCTACGAAAAGTCACGTATTATTTATTTGTTTATTTATTTAAACAAAATACAAATGGCGGACTTAATGCCTAAAGGCATTCTCTACCACATTATATTTCCATACATTATTTGTTTTGACTGGCGTTTTCTATCGAAGATTGTCAGCTTGCCTTGGCCCCATCGTAATAGCTTCGACGAAATATCTAGCCTGAAATTGTCCTTAAGACCTATTAAATAAATAAATAAATATTATAGGACATTCTTACACAGATTGACCAAGCCCCACAGTAAGCTCAAGAAGGCTTGTGTTGTGGGTACTCAGACAACGATATATATAATATATAAATACTTAAATACATATAGAAAACAACCATGATTGGGGAACAAATATCTGTGTCATCACACAAATAAATGCCCTTACTGGGATTCGAACCCAGGACCATCGGCTTCACAGGCAGGGTCACTACCCACTAGGCCAGACCGGCCGACAAAAATTATATTTCTGGTCTGGTAAAATATATCTTTTTGACAGTTAATTTCGTCGTTCACGGCGTGGCTCGCTCCGCGATTTCGTCGCTTTGCTAAAAGTACATCCGTTCGACAACTGGTGGCTAGCCATAAGCCGCGCGTGGCGCTGTCGCCACCTAGCGGCCATATCTGTCCTGATCGTAACAGACGCGTTTTGTTAGAGAGCGAGTCTTCTGTACCTAGTACTATCATTTATTCTGTGTTCACGGAAAAAACAACACTAAATTCAAATAATAAGGAAATTTGAAACAAACAATTAAGATAAGTCTTAGATAACACAACACGGAAGTGTGTTGGAACACGAACGATGATCATCAATGTTGTCAAAGTATAGTACATTACTACAGAGGCCGGGACAAAAGGGGTTGCCGGCCGAAGACATATAGACGGCCGAGCGAAGCGAGGCCGGATAGGTCTAAGCGCGGGCAACCCCATTTCCCGCCGAGGTATGTATAGTGCTTTTCTCAAACATGCAATGAAATAAATAAAATAAAAAATCCACGAAACCCAAGTTTTATTTATAGAAAAAACTAAAAGTAAACTACACCCAAAATATAACCAACACGTACCTATATCATTATCACGCGTATGTTTTAGACGAGTCGTGTATTTTTACTACCCGTATATTTTCATGTATCTTTGATTTTTTTCGCCTTGTATCCGTCTGACTGTCGTTTTCGTCACATAAGTTTACATAGTCTTTCATATTGATATCATGTTTCACATACATCGTTGCTTTATGCATGGATACTTATTTACAAGTATAATTTCCACAGTGTTGACGAATTTGTAGTTACATTCATTTAAAATATGCCACAAAACTGTTTCTAATAAACTGTAAGGCATTTTTCTTAGTTTATCAAATAATAAAATTGCCATAAGTAACCATATACATACTTCGTCTTTGACTTGGCGGCAGAGGCAGCAAGTTATTTAAAATCAATTCTGCTTACGCTGCCAATTCCAACACCTACGATTACAATTAATATTAATTTCATTATTTCGTCGGAACTCATATTAAAGTAAAAAAAGTCAACAACGCACCATAAATCCAATAAAACAGAATGAAAATTTTTCAACTTTACCTCCATAACAATTTAAAAAAATAACTACGCGTGTTTGAGTAGACCTTTTTACCGCTAACGTTTAGATGAAGTATTTTAAATGTTTTTATTTGTGTAGTTAAATTTATAATTTAAAATTATAAAATTTGGTTAATAATGTATTATTTATTAAGTTCATGTTGATTTTATACAAATAAAACTGCAAATTATAGCAAACATTGTTTTTTGTTTTTTTTATAGGCGTAGTGGCAGTGTCATTACGAACCATAAAGCCAATACTGCCTCTAGTTTTTTTTTTGGATGAATGCCACGATGCTGTGTCACAAATATCTGTGAAATGAAAATTAAAAAAGAGGACTTTGCCGGCCTAGGCCTGCAAGATTCGTATGAAATTCCATTAAATACCTTTTGTCCTAGCCGCACCTGAAACGTCATACTTCGCAGCCTATTATAAGGAACATAACATGAATATTTCATTGCATGTTTGAGAAAATTTCTATTTTTACCCGCCTATGGCAACGCAAAGGGGAGGTTGTGATTTTGGACCGGTACCTATGTATGGGGTTGTGCACAAATCATGTTTTCGGCTACTTTTTGACCCCCCCTCCCCCTTGGTGATATTTGGTGAAGTTTTTGGCTACCGCAGCTCCCCCCATACAACCTCACGTGTATTTTTTTGAATTTTTTTCATCCGACCTAAGATAAATAGTATTTTATATATAAAATCGTAACGTTAAGAAAAAGTATCTACTCATGTGGTAGGTCTTTTATTCATAGTTTCGTTCACTGTAGAAAAATACACGTGAGGTTTCCTTATACGTCCCAACGTGATCTATCGTGATTTTTTCGTGACCCCCCCCCTAAAGTTCACAAGCCCTATATGGGTGGGTATGTATGTTCATTTGTTCCCTCATAATAAATTAGTGTTGATTAGTTTAAACTGTGGTTTAAAAAACACGATATCGATTTATAACCTGCGGGCGAAGCATGGTTCCATTTTTATCACCTGTCACTATGCCCGTCACTTTCGCACTTACATACTTGTTAGAACGTGACAGGCATGGTGAAAAGCGATAAAAATGCGACCGTGCTACCGCCGCTGAAATAAAAACAATTGATTGATTACCTAAGCATATTCGGCATTGTATTCTGATTAGGAAAAAAATAGAAGTAATAATTTTTGATCTCTACTTACTATTTTTGTTACACCAGGGAATCTCACAGTTATCTAACATGTTTATTTGATCTGTGTGGTGCCTTAGGTACCTTGGGCAAAAAGAATAGATAGTATAGAGGAGTCCTGTCATAGTAAATTTTGTAGTCACTGTAAATTTACTGCCATCTATCGACACACGCCTAAAACTCAAAATAAACACGTATAAAATTATCAAAAAAATTTATATATATGGATAAATGATTCTATTATTTTTATATAATTTTGATATCTATGTGTTAAAAGAGTTAATTATAAAACGGTGTCGTCACGCCATCTAGCCGAGCATAGGCCAAAGGTATGTGCCGTGTGTGCGTCATCTATCCGAGAGTGACTTTTTCTCGATTTCCGAGGCACGTTTTTTCCTTAGACTTTATTCATCTATACGAAGTTACATATGACTTTTTCTCGATTTCCGAGGCACGTTTTTTCCTTAGACTTTATTCATTTATACGAAGTTACATATGTCTTTGCCTTAGGGATAAAGGAAAGTACCTACACAAGAACAATATCATAACCTATGTGTTTTGCATAGTCTGATTGGGCAGCTCCATTCTCCCCGTAAAGGGTATTAAGGGGTTAGCTAGTAATTGCAGTGTATGCTGTGTGTAAACTTTGCATTTCGGAAGGCGGAGTAGGAGTAGGTACCTACACCTACGTGTAATCGCTACAGCAAATTTAATATTTATTAATGTATAAGGTGTCAATTGCACGTTACACAGGTAAGCTTCTGTCCGCGACTTCTCCTGCGTGAAATAAAATAGTATTTCCTTATTTACCAATTCTATAGTCAATTCTTCCCACTCTTCACTCCCTCAAGAGATTAATTTTCGGGACCGCAAGGAGATGCGTGGACAGACTAGAAATGTTTTTATGTACTTGTAACAGGTTTTATCACACTATGTATTATGCAATACGAGTAAAGGATTTGGTAGAGTAATCCCGCACAATATGTGTAGGTACCTTACAAAGATATTGGATCACAGAAGGTATCTATAGAACCCGTAGTAATCTTGGTTTCGGATTAACCGTGAAAGAAGCCCCAAAACTGGAGCCAAATTACACGTGAACTCATTTCGATAAGCTTTATCCGACGAACCGGCCTCAGGAGTTTAATTAAACTAATTTGTTTTATGGAATATTGCACGTCAGATTTCAAATCCAACCGGAAATCAAACCACCTCATCCAAGCTACTGATAGTCTCAAAACTTACCTAATTACCTTGATAACGTCTCAATGACGTTACTCTACCACATTAAGAGGTCACTGCCGAGCTCGGACGTGACCAGCCTTCTTATCCTTATAATTCACTCTTAGTTTGTTCACTAAACATAATCTAATTTATGAGCTCATAGCCAGTATACGTTGACCTGGAGACTTATTGCAATTACGCGTTACTGGGAAATTTTTATATTGGTCTGTGTCTTTGAGAATAGCTCAGGATCGTCCTTAGATACCATTTATGATACAACAATGAACCATAAACATTTGAACCAGTATAAATTAAGCAGGGCGGTACCATCAGCATCATTCAGTGATTAGCGATCAAAGATGAAGTTCCTTATCCTGTCTTGCGTCGTTGCCGTTGTGGTAGCTGAGCTGCCTTCACTACCTCGCTTCAGACCGGCGAGGTTCAGATTCGAAAGGCAAGAGTTAGCTCCAACCACGACGGATTCACCTACAGAAGCAACAACAGACGCAGCACCATATCCAGCATCAGGTTGGAAGCCTGACCAGCCTTTCACGCTTCCAAATGAAGCTGCTAACGCTCCTTACCCTGCAGCAGGCTGGAAGCCAGCGCAGCCTTTCACGCTTCCCAACGAGCCGCCGGCGACTAGCTATGGAGTCCCTGACGCAAGTTACGGAGTACCCGACAATACCTATGGTGCACCAACCACCGAAGCCGCGTCTACAGAAAACCCTGAAGCTGAGAAGCTAGAAGGGCCAGTGGAAGTGCAGAAGAGCATAGGTACTTATTATGTGCTGCTGCCAAATGGGGAACTGCAAGAAGTGAAGTTTGTGACAGAGAATGATGTGCAGAACATGAGATATACTGCGAGGTTGCAGCTGCAGAATAGGGCGCCGCTGTTCGTCTTCAAACCCTAAGTGATTTTAAAACCATTAAATGTATTAAAGTAATTAATATATATTTGCTTGATATTTTTCTTGAACTATATTGCCTATAGACAACCTGTCTATAGGACTATTACCTAATAGTGACTGCTGGTAACTAGACTAAGTACTGAGTGGTGAAATAAGATAATCAATACTTCAATCATTAATTCACATTCGCTTATTCAGATTTAAGCAAGAATGTTGAATATAGGTATTAAGATTTCCGATGTAGTAGGTATCGAATAAAGGTAGTTAAAACTAAGATTTTTTTTTGTTAATAAGAGTTATCTAGCCAGAGTAACTAATAGTTTTCTCTTGTTCGTCCGACTGTTCGTCCGACTGCATTTCATATTTTAGATAACGCTGATATAATTCTCACTTTCTTCTATTATCAGATGTAAAAACAGAACTTATTATGTACTTAATTAATTCCTTGGCTTCATAATCAATACGTAACATTCTGCATTAATAGAGATCTCCTTATTAATTTACATCATATTTTACGGCATAACAATATTCAATATTTGTAGTGGGAAAATTACCATGGCTACGACCCGCCAATTTTATTAAGTACTTTAAATTTAACATAATTTAAAATATTTCACACTATGAAAGCACTCTGCTCACGCCAGCAACGTTTCATGAAAATTGTTTCAACATGAATTTCAGCGTGATATCAAGTTGCTCTGAAAATTTTCAGAGCGAATTTTTAAACGACTTGTCGATATATTTATAACCTCACGTGAAGCGTCATGATGGCATGACAGTTCCTCCAAACAGCTTTTGAACAGGCTGAATAATTTAAAAACGTATTGAAGAAATCAGGATATCATATTTTTTATTACTTCATTGTAAGATACATTTAAAAATAAATTAAATTGCTATGGCGCCATTGATTTATTACGTAAGACGATTTAGGGGGGGGGGGGGGGGTCGAACATGTCTTATTTTTTCTTACAATGGTGTGCGAGGGAATTTTAGTTCTCACGTAAGATCACAAATATCACAAATATGCAATTATTTTTATTTCTATGAAATCATGACGTCTAAAATAATACTTCCACACTCTTTGCTATCAGAAACTGTGCAACGTTAGCTTAGACGCCTGTCTAAGCTATCTATTTTAGCCTCAAAGTACGTTTTTAGATCCAAATAAACGTTCCAGAAAAGATTTTTTTGAAAAATGAACACATAATGGTCTCAGCGGTCTCAGCTAAAAATATCTACTGAAAAAAGATTTTCTTAATACCATTGTAACCTCTTATATATATATATATATATATATATATATATGACAAAATCTAATATCCAAGCGAAGAAAGCTAGTGCCACTATAAATACCGTGACAATATGAAGAAATCTCCAGAAATTCCGATAAGTATCTTAGAGTGTCCTTTCTTGAATCGTCTGTTAAGGCCAATACAGATACAGACGAACTGCAACCCGACTGCGAGTTTATGGGAACTGCACGCCAACTGCAACGTCGGCGTGCAATTCACTCACGCTCACGCTTTAGATATTCCAAGCAAAAACCAAAACGTCCTTGTCTTAAAAATTAATAAAAATTGCTGTTTTAAAAATAACGTGAGCGCCCTTTGTGAGGAAGCAATTAAAAACGTGTACTGCATTTGTTACTTTTATTTTTATACGCATCCAATTTTTTGCGTCGGTGAAGCTTTAAAAGGAGCCTTATAATTCAGATGGATATTCCTATAAAATTGTAAAACGGCTCTATCACATTGATATATCCAAGAACGGGCCTTACACTAAGAGTGGTGCTAGTTCATCGGTGTCACTCACGAATTCGCGCCAATCGTGCAGTCTAACGCAACTAGTTGCGACTTGCGACCAATCGCGCGCGTGATGCGAACACATTAACCAATCGCGTTATGGCGTTGGACTGCACGGTTGGGTGTGCGTGACACCACCACCACCGTACCTACTGGCCCCATTCTTATTTATTGCCCGTAACGCCCGTCCTTAGATATATGTTAATGTTCTCTTATGGTTTCATATACTCGTAGTATTTGTCAGTATCTGCTTTTTAGTTAATAACTTCTTCGCTTATTTGCCTCTTGCAAGCCTGAAAAAAATGATAAGCTTATTTCATTATGTCCCATTTTGTATTTAAACAAGCTCCAATGTGCCAAATCATTGAAAATAAGGATTTGCAACAATACTTACCCTAAATTTGCCTTTAGTATGTACATAACTTCGCCTAACTAGCATGAAATCGTAATTTATATTGTGGGATTTAATAAGCGTATTCAACAATTAGGATTAGTAAACAACAAGTGATAGTCTGATACCTTATTGTTGTGGCGATGGCGCGACGACCCGAAGTGGGTCTTGGCCTCTGACACCAAGGGCCGCCAGCTTCTCTGTCCAAACCGTTTCTGTCCAATCGACGGGGCGCCGAACTCACCAGTCTTTTTGCACATCGTCTTTCCAGCGGTACCCAGGTCGTCCAGGTCTTCGGCCTTTTGGTATGCCAGAGCACATCTTCCAGACTGCCCGATCGTCTATCCCGACCTATCCGGACTATGTGCCCTAGCAATCAGAGTCTGACGGCTTTCTTTTCTCCAATGACGTTTGGCTCAGACACCAGTTCTTCAATTTCCTGGCTTGATTGTGTACTTACTTAACTCCCGATAATAATGCAGCCCATCAAAATAGTTATCCTGCACGATCCAGAAGTTGACGATCCACTGCACGATGCCCCTCAGGCTCCCGTAAGCGAAGAGGAGGGACACCCAGGAGGTGTCTGCTTCTTCCACCACGAACACGTACTGGGGTAGAGGGGGGATTATCTTGATCTGGTGTTCGGTCCCGATGTAGTCCCAGATTTGTCCTGAAAAAGTCGAACGTTTACGTGGTTGTCATCATACTGAAGAGCATCTGTAGGTACTCTAGTGTGTGAGCGAAGCAGCGCTACATACTTGTATCGATATCCCGCTCGGCCCCAATATAAAGATCGCCTTTCATAAGTTTGTAAAGTAAAATCGAATACAGCGGTAAGGCGGTGGAAATATAGCTTTTCAAAATGATCTGAATACATTTATTTTTAAGAAGCTAAGATAGTGTGCAGATTATTTTGAATACCGCACCTGTTTAGCTACTTCGGTCACTGTACACAGCCGCAAATCGCAGTACCTATTTAATTGTTGAATTAAGTTAATTAGATTAAACAAAAGGTTGTTCCATCATTTTAATAATAATAACCTAAAGTTAATGCTGGGTGAAAGAATCAATATTTGTTTGTACCTATTTCCAACGCAAACTAATAAACAAACAATGGTTTCAGCAAGCAATCATCACCGAATTAACAATAGTTTACTAGATATCCTATAGCAACCGATCTGTTATGACTTCTTTTTGAATTTAGACTTTATCTACTATCACTTAAGGTTGCTTTTAACCAACAATAAATTTACATACGAGCTTGTAAAATTAGCCGATACGGCAGCCAAGTGCCATTGACATGTCTCAGGTTCCGTCTTTGGAATAAGGGCTTAAGCGCCAAGGTTTCTCTTATAAGATGTGACGTTTTGTACGAGGGTGATATGTAGAGCGTTAGTAAGAAGGTCGTAAGCGCCAATATATCCGTAGGAAGATATGACGTTTTGTACGAGGAGGGTGTTATGAAGCCCTCTCGAGAATGTTCGAGCACATTGCGTGGAGGGTTAGACGCGATCAAACGCAGGGATCAATTGACATAGCTACCTTATGTTGGCATAGCTGTGTGTTGTAGATGAATAACACCTATGTACTTTGTAAATCTAGTAGGTACTAGAAGAAGTACTTAAATTAGTGCAGAAATATATGGAACAGTAATCGAATATAAACTCAGCAGCAGCTGGTATTCAGCAGAATACCAGTGAGTGTTGTGACAGTTTAGTGGACATAGTGAGTTCGTGCTGTGTATCGCTACAAGTGTTAGGTGACCCAAGCCCAAACACACCACTATGCCCGCCTACAATAACAGCGGAAGACCTCCCCTAACCTGTTTTCTCCACGCGCGCGCAGCGTGCGACGCGGCGAGCCGCAGTACGCGATACACAGCCGTCGTGAACGCTGCTCGCACTGTTAGTGCTTGAGAAAGGAGACCTAGGCTCTCCGAAACATGTCGCGCGAGTGACTAAAAACAAATGAGTCTAAACCGTAAAATTATTCAAAATATGGAACAGTACTACCTAATAGGTAGTACCTATGCACTTTTGTCTCCTCAGGGCGATGCCGCTTGACACTAATGTACCTTGACTGATACTAATGACCTAGCTACGATATTAACTTTTGGCTACCCCTCAAAAATAGAGAAGGGAAAGGTTGCTAGACCTAGGTTTAGTATCATTTTCGTATAGACTATGTACGAGGAATTTATAAGCTGTGGGAAAAGTTAACTCTAATAATTAGGCAAACGTTACGTTAGGTTATTAATGGTCAGTACTACTAAATCTGCATATCATTCCTTGTCCAACCGTGGCGGCTTGGAACCATTTACCGGATAGTGTTGTAACTCCTTCGGTCAATGTGTTTAAAAACAGATTGGACAAGTGGCTTTTTTTAAACAATAAGTTAGACTGATGTTATTAGTGATGTGATATGAATTTACAAACTTTGAATTAAGTATATAATACTGGACACGGTGTGACATAAGCTCATCAGCTGAATAGCTGCTCGCCTATAATTACATAATAATAATAAACTAGTGGGAACAGAGTTCTATGGGCTTTTGATTTTTGTATGATAACCTTCAGTCCGCGTGTGGACGGCGTCAAGCATGAACAACGCAGCATGGGCCAAGTCTACGACCAGCAGAGTTATGCCGATTCCTGTGAGAGGCAGCAGTATCGCGTAGAACCCGCACGGACGGCGCCCGAGGCTTACGTTGAGGAGCGCCAGCCCTAGCCAGCATATGTGGAGGCTCACCCATAGCTTCATCTTGCTGAAATGATTAATCATCAGTAAAGGGGCCCATAAATTACCAGTTCGCCGGACGATCTCAGCCTGTCAGTTGTTCGGAACTATCACCTTTTGCGTTTAACTGACAGGCTGATATTTTCCGGCGAACTGGTAATCTGTGGGCCCCTTTAGTAGCATCGAATCCGGGATCTGGCAGACCTAGCCGGCGATGGTGGGATGAACTGGACTCCTTCTTGAAAGAGTGGTCCGACACAACACTGTATAGCCTCGTAAGGCCCAACGTCCTATTTTTAGGACTGAGAAATGTAGTCCTTCCGGCCCAAGAAACTATATTAATTTATCAATTAGCGGCCCAGAGTCCTAAAATTAGGTCATTCACTTCTGACACGTACCGATCCTTAATCCTTCCTTCAGCTAATAATATGCCAATTTCAGATTTTATAGCAAGTAGAAGGTCTGGGCCGCTATTATAAGTACCTAAAATTAGGCCGTTGGGTAGATATGATAAACGTCCTAAAAATAGCTTGGGCCTTACGAGGATAGAGATCAGTGGAGAAACGGGAGAGTATTTACTCATGGATATTATTTGATATTCGGTTCTTGTCGACCAACATCACTACTACAACATTACAGTAGAGTCAATTGCAGCTATCAGGCCAAACAAGCAGAACATTTTAAAGTACTCACTTTCTGAAAGATGCAGCCACCCAATTAGTCTCCATCCAGAGTATGTTGGACAGAGTTCGCTTGTTGTCGACCAACACGGAATAATTGTAGTAGTAGTGCCGCTGGCAGCTCCCCGGCTCAAACAGGTACAGCATCTTAAATAAAATAATAATCCCACTGTCTCCCTCTCATGTGCGAGGGCTCGAGTTATATATAGGTCGTTTTTTTAGAAAGAACTCCACAGAAGCAAGCGTGCAGTTTTCATCAGGCTCTTTAATTGTTAATAATTATTGAATTATCTAATGTAGCATGGTCAATACATATAATTTACTTCAAATTATTACCGCTATAAGTGTCGGATTTGGAACCACAAGCTTACTTCTGCGAAGTTCTTTCTAATGCTAAAAAAAACAAACTATAGCCAACTAACTGGGCCAATGAGGATGGGGGCTTCACATTTACCTTTGAATATATTCGCGAATGTATGTAGGTTTCCTCAGAATGTTTTTCTTCACCCAAAAGTTACCTATTTTCGAAGTTATCCCAATGCACCGTGCTATTTATTCTGTGCTCTTGGATGTTAAGATAAAGATCAAGTTAATCTAAAGAAACTTCAGTAGAAGCTGCTCTAGCTCAAGGAAAACTAAAGATTAAACCAACAGTGAAAGGAAAATATAAAAGTTTCTTCGTCCAGTGGGTTTACCCTTTGGACTCCAAGTTGTCGTATTATCACCCACACTGTTTGTATACTGACAACACGCAAATTTTACATAACTAGCGACCCGCCCCGGATTCGCACGGGTTACACAAAACCTTAACAAGTTATACACCTAAACCTTCCTCAAGAATCATTCTATTGATAGATGAAAACCGCATGAAAAACGGTAGTTTTCGAGTTTATCGCGAACATACATACACACAGACAGACGCGGCGGGGGCTTTGTTATATAAGGCACCCATGTTTTGTTAAAATAAATAGTTACCTCATACACGCTCGCCGGTTTAGGGAGCTCTTGACCTTATAAGCTTATAAATTCTTTGTTAGGCTTCTTTCACTCATTCTTTCCACGTGTCCAAACCATCTAGCATACCTTTCTCATATTTTTTGTATTTGTTTTTTTTTGTAAGTGGAAATCCGTGGTATCTGCCTACCCCTCCGAGAAATATGCGTGATCAATTGATCATACCGGGTGTGGCCTGTAACATGAGCAAATAATTAAAACATAGATTGTACTTAGGGATTGCAATCCGGTCCGGCGGATCCGGTAATCCGGCCGGATCCGGCACTTTTTAGGAGCTACCGGATCCGGTAGAAATCACCGGATCCGGATCGGATCCGGGAAAATAGAAAAAAAGACTGCACGCAGCACCCACTGCGCGTTTTAAGTAAGATAAAGGCGACGGATAGAAGAAAGAAGTTAAACAGAATAAAGAACGAATGAAAAAATCTAAATTTAATTAAAATAAGAAGATATTTAATATGACGATGATTGAGAAAAGAAGAGGATTTCCTCTTCTTTCATGTTAGTGGTACGAATCTGCACGATACGACGATTATTTAAATAATTAGAATAAAAATTAAAGGATGGAGATGCCATGTATGTAAGGCATTTGTAACGACCGGTCTGGCCTATAGTTCGTTTTTTTTAGCATTAGAAAGAACTCCACAGAAGTAAGCGTACAGTTTTTATCAGGCTCTTTAATTGTTAATAATGATTGAATTATCTAATGTAGCACGGTCAATACATATAATTTACTTCGAATTATTACCGCTAAAATTGCCGGATTTGGAACCACACGCTTACTTCTGCGAAGATCTTTCTAACGCTAAAAAAAACGAACTATAGTGAGTGGTGACAATTCAGTAACCCTGCCTATGAAGCCGATGGTCCTGGGTTTGAATACCGGTAAGGGCATTTATCTGTGTGATGAACTCAGATACGAGTATTTGTTCCTGAGTTATGGGTGTTTTCTATATATATATGCATGCATTTATCAATATACTATACGTATATATATCGTCGCCTAGTAGTACTACCTAGAGCTAGCTAGTACCCATATTACAAGCTTTGCTTGGTTTGGTTTGGTTTGGGGTCGATCTGTATAAAATTGTCCCCAAATATTTATTCATGAATTATTTATTTATTTGTGATTTAGGCTATAAAACTATTTTCACGGATAAAAAACGAAAGCAAGATAATATTGGAGCGCATTTCATATAATTTTGGTTAAAAGTATAATATCTTGTTGTAACTAGAATGGAAGTCAGCGTTACAAATAATTCCATCAAAAGTTACGGAAACTTGTCCTATCAAGGAGTTCCATATCCCATCCCATAATTATCCCATTAACAGGCTTTGGAATCTAATCCAATTTATATTTTTATTGTAAACGTATAAATTTGAGCAGAATGTGAATGATTAAAATTAATAAAATTAATAAATGACTTAGATTTCAAATTTTATTTTTAACTTGAGCTTGACTATGTGACTCTTTTTAATTTAATACTTAGTTCTATTTTATTGTTAAAAAGTTATTTCTTATTACTTCAAATTGTTGTTTTATGACTACATTTGTAAAAATACCCTTTGTTTCTCATATAACGCATAAAACTTGAAAAATATGTCATTTAATTAACGTTAATATCCTTATACCTAACCGGATCCGGTCCGGCCGGATCCGGCCGGATTGAGGCTAAAATCCGGCCAGATCTGGCCGGATTGAAAATCAATCCGGTTTGCAATCCCTAATTGTACTCCTCAAACGGTGACACTTTTGTTCTACAACTTTTAAAAATTATGAAGTATTTTGACTCTTTATTTTTCATACAAAATAAATATTATCTTCAATGGACGCCATCGCCACGCCATATCATTGTGATTGACGTTGCTTGTCACGCCTTAAACATAACCAAATTCGCAATAATTGCGTCTTAGAATAAACTTTAGAGTGTATTAAAAATCAAACCACGAGTTATTTTTAAAAGTCGCTGATTAAATGATGGTCAGTATGAGGAGTACAGCCTACAGTTTAATTTTTTGCTCATATTACAGGCCACACCCGGTATGTATGAATGTATGTAAAGAACTAGTTACCTTGATGAGTGTGAGCTCACGCGGTTCCGATGGCTCCGGAGCTAGCTTGCACTCTAGCGTCAACCAGGTGAAGACCACGCACAAGATGGCTGTGAATTATTCATAAAATAAATCTTTATTTACCTAGGTCGATAAATTTAAGTAGAAAATGAAGAATTCAAAAACATAATTGGTTTATTCGTGACGTTGGCTCTCAGAGCAGTAGAAACCTACAAGAAATGTTTATTTTGGAGTTAAGAATAACTGCATTGAAATAAGTATGAATTTGATACAAATGTAGCGAGCTTCTCTTCATTTATATCATCAGTCACAGCAATTATGGATTATAAACCAAACTTCATTAATACATTAGGTAAGAATTAATAATATAGAATAGAATAGATTTATTCGTAAGCACAAACAATCGGAACAGTACATAGTATAAAAGAAAACACAAAATAAGATTAAAGTGCCACGAAATGGCCCCATCTCAGCATGTTGCTGGTGGCTTCCAGCGCTGATCTTCCGATGAGACCATCAAGTGAGAAGAATCACGGAAGGTAACAAACAAGAAGAAAAAAGACAGAAATAACATACAGTCAACAGTTAATTAAATAAGAAAAAAAAGTTACACAGCAAGAAGATACAACATAATGACTATTTACAATTAAGATTAATTAATACATAAAACAAGCATCGTGCTCTAAATCGCTGTATCGATCCGGTCCGACCATATCTTGGCTGAGCATTACAGCTGTATATACTACTAGCGCCAACGGTGGCTACACTAACTAAAAAGCAATGTCAAGCCCCCTCCAGACTATGCGCGTGAATCGCGGGCGAAGCCGCGAACGCGAGTGTGGAGTCTAGTTCGCTGATATGCGAAATCGACTCCAGACTCGCGTTCGCGGCTTCGCGCCGCGATTCGCGCACGAGTGTGGAGCGGGCTTCAGACCAAATCAATATCGAGCGTTCATTAAATCTACGTTAAAAAATCTTGTAAGATTAGCTTATTAGCAAAACAGCATTGTAGGATGACGAATTTACGAAAATGTACGAAATACTAACATAACAGCACTCTACTAAGTATGGCGTATAAGGAATGATGAACCCTTGTCAGGCCAAAGGAACAAAACACTTGAGGTAAGCATAAGTAAAATAACAAACTACAGGCAGCTGGTATCAAGTCTGTAGGTTTCTTGGCTAAGTTGGTGATTAAGTAAATACAGTTTAATCTTTGACTTAAAGCTATGAATACTTTGCAGGTTTCTCAAAGGCGGAGGTATATTGTTCCAGACTTTCGACGCGGCATAGCGAAAACTTCCCCGAAACGCTGTTGTGGCATGGCGTGGCATTAACAATTGAATTCCACAGTTACGGCGTTCGCGGAGCTTAATACAAGAAAGCTTATTGAAGAGATAAGGCGGAGTACCATATTTAAGCACACCAAAGAGCAGACAAGCCAAATGAAGTTTACGACGGTGTTGCATCTTGAGGATCTTATGGCTGTTCAGAAATGGTGTCACGTGAGCTCTCAACGGAATATTGAAACAGAAGCGAGCACAGGCATTTTGAACACGTTGAATGAGTCTCTTTGTCTTTGCAAGAAGTCTAGGCCCAAACACTACATCCACATAGTTTAATTTTGATAGGACAAGTGATTCAACTAGTTGACTGCGTAGGTTTTCGCTTAAATATGGCCGAATTTTATATAAAACTTTAAGCTTGTAAAAACAACTCCTAATGGCCTCGGAGACATGCTTCTCATAACGTAGTCCACAATCCATTATGAGACCTAAATTACGCGCTTCATACACCCTCTCAACCGGTGTATTCATTAGCATAACATCGGTTGATATACTGACACCAGCCAGTTGTTGCCTGCAATCCACCAGCCAATATTGTTCCGGGATAAATGAAATGAAACATGACAGTACATATTCATCATATTAATTAATTATACATACACATCACCAGTTTATTGAATAAATTCATGAATGCATGATGTGAAACAGCCAAATTGAAAATACCTTTATTTATTCACAGCCTAACTAGGGGCCCATTCTGCATTAACAATTTGACCTAGTTTTGATCCTTTGAAACAACCTTGCCCGTGACAGGCGTGGCTCACTCCGCGATTTCGTCGCGTCGCTACAAGTACATGCGGCCACACCAGTTTTGGTGTCTAGCACTAAATAGTAGTTGTCGCGCACCGCTATGGAACGGATGCTCGCGCTTCCGCTTGTATAGTAATAGACACGTTTTGTTAGAGAGTACCTTCTGTACCTATAGTTCGTTTTTTTAGCATTACAAATAAGGTAAACAATCTTGATGTGTCTTTTAATTGAAAAATGCATTTTAAAAATAAGTTACGGCAAATATGTAACAATTATGATTATTATGAATCTAATACGATAGTTTATATTTTTCTGCTTTCATAAGTAATAGTTTTTGATTTAGAAAAGGCGTTTTTCAATTAAAAGACATGTCAAGATCGCTTACCTTCTTTCAAGTTCTTTCTAATGCTAAAAAAAACGAACTATAGTACTATTATTCATTCTGTGCCCGTGAGCACGAACCAGGGTTAGTCGCTCAACGCTCCGTTCGTATTACTGCTGCAATAATGGGGCACGACATTGCTGCTGACTGCATTGCTGCCGCAAATGTCAATATCAATGTTACTGCCCGGCTTTTTGACACTTGCGGCTGCAATATCGATCCGCATAGTGCTGCAGTAATGCTGTAGGTATAGTCGCACCAATAAAAGTCTGCAGCGGATTTGATAGCCCACGCAGTGTAAGTGTTATTTATACGTCATAATTTCATAGAAGTTTGACGTTTAAAATGACTCTTGCACAGCGTGGGCTATCAAAATTGCTGCAGGCTTTTTACGGTCTAACTCTAAATTGTCTGAATCCAAACAGTTCCTACCTTTACACTGATTAGTGCTGCGTGGAGCGTCCAGTGGCGCCATGATTTGGGGAGTAGTGTTTTCTAATAAATCAACACACACATTTTTCCATTTAGGTGACAAAGCAAAGAATACAATAAAAATTAAACTAAGTATTTGACAAAGACCAAAAGTTGGGGAATCAGTAGGACAATAATAGTAATATACTGACTTATACATAAATTCATTGATTTATTACTAAACACGATTCCCCCAATGAGGGCGCCACTGGACGGTCGACGCATTCTCAAGAAATGCAATAAGAAACAATTTCTTCAAGCAGCTCGTTTGCACTTATTGGTGCACGTGAGGTGTCCGTTAGACAACACGTCTGAACGAGTGAGCATCGTATCAAAACGAGATAGAACCCATATAACATTTTAAAGAGAATCGGCGTCTGGAATGATGTATGAATGGTCCAATATAGCGTAAACGATTATGTAAATTCGTAATCACGTGATTTAACGCAATTCGAGATTAGTTATGCTTGAAAATTACATTGGGGACTGATTGGGTCTCCAATTGTATAATATAATAATTTTTGAATATTTACATAATAAACTTTACGCATTCAAATCAAAAGCAAACTGTACATAACTTTTGAATTTAAAAAGCTAATAAAGGAGTTAAAATTCTTCTTCTCAGTCGTGCACTCTTGTCAGAATGGTCGTGGCTGTTTGGATGACGCACATGGCTGGTCTTCATCCCCGGTTATGTTGGTGGACTTCAAACTTTCTCTCGCGATGTCTCTCCATTTCTGACGGTTGATGGCGTTGCGAGTGCACTCGACTACGGATGACTTCGTCATTATTTTTAAAAGATCGGTCCATCGCGTAGGAGATCTTCCTCTGCATCTTTTCCCTTCGATCTGGCCCTGTACTACCAGCCTTTCCAATGAGTCCACATTTCTGGATACATGGCCGAAGAACTTAAGAATTCGTAATTGCACAGTCGACGAAAGCCGCTCTCTTATCCTAAGTTCTTTTAAAATGGATACATTGGTTCGAAAAGCTGTCCAAGGGATTCGTAACGTAACGAGTTAAAATTAGTTATCGTTTATTAAAAAAAATTATCGTTTTTCTTTTGAACTCTTCGCTTACTGGAGATACATTTTTTATTTTTACCTAGCATAAGCGTTAAAAGTTTTTTTTTAAGTTCTATGAAAAATGTCGTCTTTAAGAGAGAGAGAGTACTTTTATAGAATCTAATCTAAAGGTAGGTCAGACAGACCAACACATTTCCGGCGGTATACAGTTTGAGAAACTTGGCTTCGAATAACAAAGGAAATGTGAAATGTCTAAAACAATTCATAATATATAATGAACAATCAAATCTAATTAAATTCTAAAGAATGGTAATGAATAAACCTGATATAACGAAAACTGATTTCTGTTTTGATTGGCAGACACACAAAACAATTTATAAAGGTTTTTAAAAACCTATATAATTACATGCAAATGCAAAAATAAATAAGCGTTTGAATTTGGTATGGAGATAGTTTGAGTCCCGGGACATATACTCACGCAGGTAGTTTTTATCATGAAGACGAAGTAGTGGACAGTTTTATTTCACACTAGCAACCCCACTAGCCGCCCCGGCTTCGCACGGGTTGACAAATTATACACAAACCTTCCTCAATAATCACTCTATCGATAGGTGAAAAACGCATGAAAATCCGTTCAGTCGTTTTTGAGTTTGTTGCGAACATACAAACACACAAACAGACAGATGCGGCGGGGAACTCTGTTTTATAAGGTGTAACACAAAGACCTAAATGGCTTTAGCGAAGTATTAAGTAATGGATTTTTTGGGAAGAATTTTAAGAAAAGGGCTTTGACGGCTGTTGTTGTGTAAAAAGGGTATTGTATACTAGACCGAACTAATCACATTAGGTATGGTTTCGTGATTTGGCGCGGTCTGAATTAGGCATTTAGAACACGCTTTCTCTTTCACATACGCACTTACGTTTTTCTGAAACAACAAATAAATACCCTTAACCTTATTGTGTAATCTGTAACCTTCTTTTCTCTTTGTTCGATTTATTGATGTAAGTTTTGTTTGCGACAGTAAATGACTTTTTTATTTTTAATGAGATACTTATTGTTCTTACAGCAGTAGTCTGAGTCTACGTCAGGTACAAACAAGATCAAGCTACCAGCCTACACACTACACAGGTCTACACATACCCCACACCACAAAGCTCTACAGCCTAGGCTCTAATATGAAATCCTGTCAGTCAAATATGTAGGCTTAGCGGGTTAAGCTTGCCTAGATCCGTCTGATAATTTTGCACCGACACGAAGTGATCAAACTGATGAATAAGTATCATTAGAAACCGTTTAGAAACGTCATATTTTCAAGAACACACGACCAAATGTGAACTTGACAAATTTTTATCAAGCAGAAACGTCTGCGCGGGATACTACAAATTTTTATAGGTACTAAAGGAAATAAGTTTTTGGCAAAAATTTCATTTTTGGTACAAGCTTTTACCGCTGACTATACTTTTCTTTCCACAGGCAACTAATGCTCATCGAGACAATTCTAAAAAACCCCAAACACTGTTAGGTTTCGTTGTTTTATGAAATAGTTCCTATGGCCACCTCCAGTCTCCATCATGAGACCCGCTCGATGACACCATAATATTGCATTGTCACCCGACTTACATACGCATGCAAAATTTCAGCTCAATCGGAAACCGGGAAATGGATCGAATTTAACTTGCAAGATATGATTACACAGCTTGTAAAATGGATCGGACTGGTGTTAGAAAGCGCGCAAGTTTGAGCCTTGCCGGAGGTGTTAATTTTTCCTTTAAATCAACGTGAACTTACTTTGATACAGAATGATAAAGATGGACCACACGTAGAACGCCATTCTTCAGATCACAAGCGCCAATTATTTATTCACGACTTACGTAAACATGCCGAGTAGGTATTTTATTCGTAGCGAGTCAAATGCTCAGTCTATCCAATGTTACTCACTTCGAAATCCCTAAGAAGTATACGTATTGAGAGAGCCATTTATACTGGTTTAACAGAGATTTTCGTGTGCTTGGGAGGTTATTGGAATAAAAGGTCTTGAACTATGTCAAATTCCAGTGGGCCGCGGGGCCCGCGGGGCAATTTGTCGTGTTAAATATCGCCTTAAAATTGCAGGAAAATTAGAACGTTGGGAAAAATTAAGGGTGGTTCATGGCGGCAATATTTACATTTCTTAAAGAGGCTGTTTAAACAAATTCGGGTTAGATTAGAAAATAAAATTGATAAAAAGGTGCTGTATTTCATGTTTTTACATACATACATTCAACCAAATGAGTAAAATCGATATCATCACTGCTCGTCTTATTAATTTTTTGTTTAATTCTTATTTCGTATCATTTTCTGCATTAGTCTTTTAGTTTTTTATCTTCTTTGGTCAATTTGGTGTATCTTGTCTCTGTCTTAATAGATACGCTTTCCGAAATATAGTAGGATTCAGAGTATTATATATTTAAAATGTTGAAATAATTAGAAAATTGAACACTAGCCACACAAATACTCGTTTAGTTTTAAGTTTTAATATTGCCACCAAGAGATGGCGCCTCCGTCTATGCCGTAGATAGCGAACTTGTATTCTTGTATGTGCATCGGTCATAAGTTAAATAAATCGTTTCAAGTGAATTTATCTTGTTTCTCTGGAACCAAAGCCCATAATCCAAGTGGTTATGGGCCCAGGAAACTCTGAAAATAGAAATACCGAAGAAAACTACAAAGAAAAGTTCAAAAAAGTGTTGTTCATTGTCGGCGACATAACCTCAAAATGGACCCCACGCGCCCAATGAATTTGGAGAAATTTGATGGAAATAACTTTAGACAATGGAGATTTCAAGTCAAATGTGCATTAAAGGCGAAGGGAATCGACATTTCAACTCCAAAACCAACTACAGAAGCCAAGGAGTTGAAGGAGTGGTTAAAAAATGACGGCATGGCCATGTATATAATTACGTCTTCGATGGACTTCAAGCAAATTACACTAATAGAAAACTGTGAAACTGCTTCAGAAATTATGTCAAAACTTGAATCAATTTATGAGCAAAAGAGTGAACTTTGCAAAATGTTAATCCACGAGAAGTTTTATCAGTATAAAATGTCATCGGGTGATAGTGTGGCACAACACATTTCGAAAGTGGAGACCTTAGCAAAACAATTAAAAGAAAGCGGCGAAACTGTTAGCGATATGGCAATAATCACTAAAATACTTGGGACATTGCCTCTTAAATATAGATCGCTGCGTCAAGCCTGGATGTCATTATCTTCTGATAAACAAACTCTTAATAACTTAACGGCTCGCCTATTAGATGAAGAAGCAAGCTTGGCATCTGTAGAAGAACAAGAGACAGCTCTTCTAGTAGCTGGGAAGACCTGGAAGAATCAACCTAAACAGAATCGAGATGTACCATTACAGAATCAGCCACAAGCTTCTGGAAGTAGTACAAACCAAAATAGAAACACAAAACATCGTTTTGAATGTTATAACTGTGGAAAGCGGGGTCATTTCTCAAAAGAGTGTCGCTTTCCAAGAAAATCCAAGAATGGGAAATCACAGAAAGATGCTACAGACATGTTAGCATTTAATATAGAAGACAGCTCTTTTCATGCTGAAGAAAACACTTGGATCTTGGACAGTGGATCATCTGCTCACATTAGTTATAGGAAGGACTACTTCTCTGAACTTTATGAGTGCGACCAGAAAAAATTGACTTTAGGGAACAAACAAACTGTTGATGTGTGCGGTATCGGCAAAGTGTTAATAAAAAGACTTGTCAATGGACAGTGGGAGAATAGTGAACTACAAGGTGTGCTGTATGTACCAAGTTTACATAGAAACTTATTTTATGAGGGTGTGATAGTAAGAAAATCTTACACTATCATAAAGAAACACGCGAGTGCTTTAATTTACAAAGACAATCAAGTAGTTATGACAGCTAAAATCACAGAAAATAATTTGTATGTGTTAGATATAAAAACAGTGGTTCCAGAGACTTGTAATTTAGTGCTAAAAGACCAAAATGACATTAAAAAGTGGCATGAACGCTTAGGTCATATTAATTTAAAAGAAATTAAAACAATGTGTGCAAATAGTGTTGTAGAAGGTTTAAAAATAAAAGACAGTGAAAAAACTGACTTTGTTTGTGAGGCATGTGCATATGGGAAACAATGCAAGTTTCCATTTCACAAATCTGCAAGAGGAGAACTACAGCCTGGTGATTTAGTATACAGTGATGTATGTGGACCCATGAGCCACACTTCAGTCCAAGGAATGAGATACTTTGTGTTATTCAAAGATGCAGCTACAAGTTACAGGCATGTATATTTTATTAAAAACAAAAGTGATGTCATAGAAATGTTCCAGAAATATAATAATATTGTGAAAAATAAATACATGCACAGTGTTAGATATTTGCATACTGATAATGGTGGAGAGTATGTAAATAAAGTTTTTCAAGATTATATGGACAAAGAGGGGATAATTCATGAGCGCACTGCCCCCTACACATCTCAACAGAATGGTCGGGCCGAACGTGAGCTACGTACAATTGTTCAAGCTGCTCGTTCTATGCTGTATGCAAGGGATGTGCCACTATACCTGTGGGCAGAAGCTGTTAACTGTGCAGTGTACATATTAAACAGAACATCCTCTAGCCAGACTCCAATGAAGACACCATTTGAGCTGTGGAATGGCACCAAACCTCAGCTAGGCCATGTGAAGGTATTTGGTAGTGTCGGCTATGTCCATATTCCGGATCAGTTGAGAACGAAGCTGGAAAAGAAGAGTGAGAAAATGATACTAGTTGGTTATGACAACACTAACTACAGAATGTATGACATGAATACAAAGACAGTGAAAGTATCAAGAAATGTCATCTTTGACGAGAATCAGGTACCGGAAATAAAAAAAAATGTTGTTCAAATGTGTCTTGAGGATGATAGTGAAGAAAAGAACTATGAGGAGACTGAGGAAGTGATGGATGACGCACTGGTGGGAGCCTCTACATCAGGATCGGACAGCATACTAAGTTGTAACAGTGATGATTCACCATATGAGCAGTCTGAAGAAATAGAAATTATGCCACGTAGGGATATATTTCTGAGACCACGAAATAACAGAAACTTGGAAGCCAATCTCGTCGAGCTGTCATTGCCTCAAACATATGCTGAAGCCTTGCAGAGCCCCCAAAGAAAAGAATGGTCAGAAGCCATTAAAGAAGAATTGTTGGCCCACAAGGAAAATAATACATGGAGTCCAGTTGAAAGGTCTGGTCAACGAACCCTTACTACTAAATGGGTCTTTGCTATAAAGAAAACTGAAAATGATCAGACACGTTATAAGGCTCGCTTGTGTGCTCGGGGATTTAACCAGATCAAGGATGTTGACTATCAAGAAATATTATCTCCGACAACAAGGTATGACTCTATTAGGATACTTCTGTCTATTGCAGCAAAATATAAATTAGAAATTCAGCAATTTGATGTAAAAACTGCTTTCCTTAACGGGTACCTTGATGAAGATATTTTTATAGAAATTCCAGACGGTGTTCCATTAAATAAGAATTTTGTGTTAAAATTAAATAAATCTCTGTATGGTCTGAAGCAGGCCTCTCGTTGCTGGAACAAAAGGTTTACCCATTTCTTAACTAAATATGGATTTATACAATCGCAGGCAGACAATTGTATATATATAGGAGTTTTTAATGACACTAAAGTGTTTCTAATCATCTATGTTGATGATGCTCTTGTAATTTCCTCCAATAAAAAGATTATTCAAGAAATAATAAACTATTTAAAACAAGCTTTCAAAATAAAAGAATTAAATTTGAAATATTTTGTTGGCATGGAAATTGAAAGAACTGATGACTATATATGTATTCATCAAAAAGAGTATATAAGGCAAATAATTGATAAGTTTTGTATGAGTTCTGCAAATCCGGCTAGTACCCCTGCAGATGTTAATGTAATTATAACTAAAAATATAGATGAAAATACTGTAAATTTTCCGTATAGGGAAGCTATAGGCTCCTTATTGTTTTTGTGTTCAGTCTCGAGGCCTGACATTTCATATACTGTGAATGTACTGAGCAGGTATGTAAATAATCCGAGTCAACAGCATGTAAACGCTGTTAAACGCATAATTAGATACCTAATTAATACTCAGGACTTATGTATAAAATATAGAGAAAGTAATGATCTTGTTGGTTTTTCAGATTCTGATTTTGCAAGTGACGTAGACACACGCAAGTCAACTACGGGATATATTTTTAAAATGAATAATGGTCCAATCACATGGTCCCGTCAGAAACAAAAGACCATTGCTCTCTCCACGACCGAGGCAGAATTTGTCTCGGCTTGTGAAGCTGCAAAGGAAATTCTGTGGCTAAAGCTTCTTTTGTCAGAATTAGGTGAACAATTTGATCATGTTGTACTATATGTTGATATTCAGTCGGCGATTAAGCTTATTAATAATCCTGTTTATCATAAGAGAACAAAACATATAGATGTCAAATATAACTTTATAAGGGAAAAGGTAGAGTTGGGCCTGATTAAAATTAATTATATACCAAGTAAAAGTCAATTAGCAGATATTTTAACAAAAGCTTTGCCCACTCAAGCTTTTACCTATCTAAGAGATCAAATTTTGTTTAGTTAAGTTTTGTGAACCTGTTAGTGTGTTGAACTAAGCCAGACTGAGATGTATTGTTAATTGATGTATGTAGTTTTTTTTGGTAAATGCCCTATTCTGCTTTGGTTTAAAGGGTCCAATTGTTATTTTATAGTGTTAAATTTTAGTGGGAGTGTTGAAATAATTAGAAAATTGAACACTAGCCACACAAATACTCGTTTAGTTTTAAGTTTTAATATTGCCACCAAGAGATGGCGCCTCCGTCTATGCCGTAGATAGCGAACTTGTATTCTTGTATGTGCATCGGTCATAAGTTAAATAAATCGTTTCAAGTGAATTTATCTTGTTTCTCTGGAACCAAAGCCCATAATCCAAGTTAAAATGCCAAGTTGTGAGAGCTATAAAAACCTTTTTGGAATATTAAATTATTTGTAACACATTAACTACTTACCTAGGTACTCTGCGTTTCGCATTAAAACATTTTATAAAAAATTTACTACCTCCGGTTTTTTTTCCAATAGCTACTTAAGTAGGTAGAGCACTAGGTGTTGGCGTCAGTCTCAAATTAATGTCCCTTTCCTGCGATAATGAAAGATGTAATGGCATCTTTCGAGCTTAAATTGAATTTTCTATAAACGGAATGCTCATTTCATTTCGCGTTAGCAAAACGTTAGCGAGATTGTCCGTTTCTTCGTTTTCAGAAGATGAATTATTTTTTTTTACTTCTCTTTTCTCTCGATATTTGATAATTTTCGGAGATTCATTAACTAATCTAGCGGAAATGGTTATAGGGTTTAATTCTATTGACTTTTCCTTTTTCTTCCATGTTACAATTTGATATTTTAAAGTCTACAGGCGCATTTAATTTCAAGTTTTCTAGATATTCTTTTGACGTTACTCGAACACTTTTCACATCGTTCCAAATATTAAAGCCTGTAACCCTACTGATGGCCTAATCGATTATTCACATCGACAACTCGATTAAAACGTGTTATGGCGATGATTAGTGCTCGATTCGGTCGTATATCGAACGTTGTAACTGGCCAGTAACAACATTGCTAGTTTCGGTACCACGTTTAGAACTCCATCGCTTGTAAATTGAGCTTTATATCGTTTGCGTAAGGTTGGAAATACAACTGGTTAAAAGAGTTAGATTTAACCTTTGAATTGTAAAGTGACACTTTGGTATTGCATCTATAAGTTTGCGTGTGGAGTTGGAGTGACATTCGATTATATATTGTTGTCGAAGCGATGAGACGCAGCAGTAGAGCAAACAATGTTTTTGATGGACATGGCCCAAATTTTAGTTTGGGATTATCAACTTGTGTGCTTTTGACGGGTCAGAAATAACGAGTTTAAAATGAATATTGGGTATAGCGACAGCACATTTTTTTTGTAAAAACTAACCCTTATGTGTATAGCGAGAACTAAAAATGCTCTTACATCCCTTGATAACTAAGGCATATTAAATATTTTTACTATTTATATTCTAACGTTAAAGAGATATAGATATATAATTGTTCAAAACATTTAATGAACTTACATCAGTTAAAACAAATTCTACTTCTTTCTTAACATAAAGGATAAAAATAAGCACAAACTAACACAACTTTACACAAAGAAATTGATTAAAATAATTATTTCTCTACTTTCTCTCTTATGTGTTGCTCGTTTTAAATTTATGACGTCAAGATAAAGATAAGATAAGATAAAAGATAAAGATAAGATAAGATAAAAAATAGTTTATTCAAGTAGGCATATTACAATGCGCTTATGAACGTCAAATAAACCTTTACCGGCTCCAACCGTACACCTCTGCCCCGAGAAGATTTAAATCCCCCCTCAATTGGAGGAGGGTATCCCAATATGGGACCGGCAACAAACTCGGCGGGACACATCTTTTCAAAACATTATTACATCTTATAATTAACATGCATTACGAGTAATTAAGAAAAATACAATTTAAATTACTATAGAATTCATGCAATTATACTCAGTGAGTACATAACTTTATAGAATTTGATATAAAAAATAAACATATATGTACATGAAATCACAAATACGTAGCTCTTTCAGAAAACATATCAAATCTTACAAAAGGAAAATAAATTAAAATCAATAAAAGAAATGAGAAATGAGAAAGAGAAAACATAAAATCATCGAGATTAGTCGAAACTATAGCACTACGAACGCTTAATGTATGTACCTACTTGTTATGGCGTACGCTGTAAATGTACCTTCATGCTCCCAAAGTAAGGCTTATATCAGCACGCTTGCGCCCATGATTTTGGCGTGTAGGTCAGGTTTTTTTATATGACGTTTGGCACTAAAAATGATAGGACTAGTTGCATCAACCAAACTGATAACCATACCTCGCAATCGAGCTAGCAAAACCGTAGCAAATGACAGTTGAATGTAAAGGTTAGCGTTCATATGTCATGAATCATCATCATAACTCATGATAACATAGTCACTATTTTTTAAATTTTAAAGTTAAATTTGTGTTTCAGGAAAGTAAATTATTAAATTACTTCTTTAAATTTTTGTTTATTTGATCTCAATTTGTTTACTCTTAATTTGAAATACAAAATAAATTCTACCTACTTATAACGTAATGATGTGTGTATAGCACAAGGATGTAAATACCTTATTTAGCGTAATCACACGCAAACAGATCTTAAATAATTAATTTAAAACATAGTTTTTTTATTTGACTTAGTAAATACGTATATATGCGTCAACCTTAATATGCAACTGCTACGGTTTTGCTAGCTCGATTGCGAGGTATGCTGATAACAGACGCTTGGTGTAACCCTTACTCTATCGAGATTAAAACTTGTCATATTCCCCCGCCCTATAATGCAAGGAGTTTTCGTTTAGTTTCTGATTGTAGTCGGCATCCGGAAAGGGAACGTTGCAGAGTTTGCTGATTCGGCTCTTCACCTCCTTGCCTCGGATCTTTTGCATTACTTTCTTAACGAATCTGTAGAGTAAAAAAATACAGTTTTAATGTTGATATATGGTATAAAAGTGCAAGCCTTCTAAGAGCAAAGGTGAGTAGATCTTGATGCGAAGCGTGTCGAGTTAAAGGCCCGACCACCTGCGGTCAACAATGACAATTTTGTCGGAGGGGTGCTGACCTGCAGTTGTGGCAGTACAATTGCTGCGTTCGGTGCATCAGTTATGTCAGTCACCTGAGAGCTTGCGAACGTTGCACTCAATAATCAGTACTAAAAAGTGGTTGTGGTCGAAACCGGCCAGGGCAGTATGATATGATATATATGATTATGGTGAACGACAGTCATCACCATAGCATAGGTATCCTTTTACACAAGAGTTTGTATGATATCCCCACGTTAGGCCAATGGGATCTTTGAAATTGGATTGGGAAAGGAAACTGCAGTTGAATGTGGGCACAGCATCTGGTGATCCTTGGAATAGCAGCAGTGGAGAATAATTTTAAAGATGATCATTTTGATAAAGCAAGGTTTTGCGCACGACATTATTTTAGTTAACACTAGTTACACACAAAGCAGAGGACTTGAAACGGAAACTCATTCAAATAATACAATGATATTTTAATAAAAATGGGGACCAGAGACTTTGAAGATGGGTTCAAATGAATAATGAGCTGATTGTAAAATAATTTAAACAAACTCATGAAATGCCTAGAGGTTAAAGAATATAACATGCAGTCTCGGAACATAGTAGTCATAAGACACCGTCGAATTCATTTGAATGGATGCTAATAAAGATTTATATTTGTGCTTAACATACAACCACAGAATAAATAATAGTACTACCGTACAGAAAGGAAACTTCCTACAAAACCGATGTTTGACAGCGGTTTAGGGTCAAATCATGCTGTCCCTTTCTAATACATGGCACTATCCCTTTCGGCTATTTAGGGTTGTCAAAATTCAAGCCATTATCTTATCTGTGGTCGTGCACGCAAAGGGACGTCAAGTGGTGCCAACCCTAATAATTGCTCGGAGCAATGCTGAGCCGAGCGGAGCCGAGTTTGGCCGAAGTCAGGAGTTTCGCACTCCTGATACAACCATACTAACGTGACGAGGTAAATGTTGAAGAAGAAGAAAATGCCGCAACGCAACCACACGGTGGCCGCCATGATCGGCACCCAGCCGCCGAATTCATCTGGATCGTTGATCTGGCGAGGAATCATGCCCCAACCGCTGTGCCTGGTTGTAAGGAAACAAAACCTCAATTAGGTACGACGGAATGTAGAATAACCCCCTAATGAATAGGGTCGGCTCCCTGACACTGCGGGGTTGCGAACTGCATTGCAGCCATAATTATGTTTTTAGTTTTAAGATATATTTTGTAATAATTATGTATGCTAGTTTTAAGGAACTTATCTATGGGCCAATAGTTGCCTGAAAATAAATGTTTTCATTCATTAAACTTAGAAAATCTTTGTTAAATTCTGAATATTTTAAACAAACATAAATGTCAAAAGGAGTTGGTTTCTGAACGTTTACATCACATATTTCTTGGCGTAATTTTAAGACTAAAATCCCTAAATAAATAAATTATTGAAAAAAAAACATAAGACTTACTGTTGACTGTTGACACCTTAACATCGGTTAAGGTTGTCAACACCGAAAAATTGCGCTTAAAAATCAACTACCTCATTTTAAAAAATAAAGTATGTTTACGGTACAGTCGCCATCAGATATATCGGAACGGCCTAGGTGCTCACAAATATCTGAACACGCCTCCATTATAAAGGCGTTAAGAGCGTGTTCAGATATTTTTGAGCACCTCGGCCGCTCCGATATATCTGATGGCGACCGTACGATAAGTTTACCTAATAATCATAGCTTTAGTTAAGCTCTGCTGTATATCCGCGATATACACAATCGCCATACACACGTCAAAGATGACGGCGCTCGTGGTGATAAAGCGGAAGACCTTAAGGACGATCTTCATCAATTTCATGTTTTTGATCCCGATCAGCAACCTTAGGAGTATAGCTGAGAGAAACCAGAAAACGTGGAGACCGAGGCTGAATTTCACGTATCTGCAATGGGGAACAATCGTAAGGAATTTAAATTATACAATACTCTTTATTGCACTCCTCACATAATTTAAAATAATGTACAGTAACATAAACAAAGACAATTGGATAGAGGGGACAGGCGATCTTATCGTTTAAGAGCGATCTCTTCCAGACAAACTTTGGGTATTGCAGACTAAAGAACTAGAATACGGTAGGTGGCCCAAAGAAAAGATATGAAAAATGGAATCTAATCAAACAACACAAAACATATGGTTTATATATTGAATAAAGAAACAACAGTGTAAATAATAAAAAAGTAAGGAAGGGATAAATAGTATTCCATAATTATAAAGGTAAATAACTATATTATTTAGAAGGCAAGATCGAAGGTGGAAGAGAAAGAAGAAAATCACGAGCAAGCTATACACAACGACTAAAAGTAAAGGAGAATGTTGTGTCGTAGGGACCTAAAGAACTTGGCCGAGGACCGCGAAAACTGGCGTCTACTCCGCCGACAAGAGACAGGCTTTTAATGATAATCAAAACCATGTAACTATAGCCTAAAAGCTTCTAACTATGGTCCACGACTAACTTGAATATCTACGTTCAGGAGTGAATATTATTTGAATGTCTTATCGTCATAAACATATTCTACATGGATACTTAACAAACCATGAACAATGTGGAACGCTTTATGGCAGAAACCATATCTCAACGGTGGAACCGTTCTCTAAGCACCATACTGGGCTGGCTGAGATGTAGGATCAGTATCGCCGTTATACGCGCCACCAGCATGTGTATCCGAGGCACACGCCACCGTTTTAAGTCGACCGCCAGGTGGCTTGGGTTCGACGACGGTGCCGCCCTTCCACACATCGATTGAAACCACTTTTCTACCCTACCCACATATGTATTACCTAACCCTTTGCCTATGTACTTATGATTGTTTTAATGTAATAAATTATTGTTTTTTTATGTGGAACGCTTTACGACTTTGCGTGTTACGAGTATCCTTGCGCAGGGACCAATGCTAATCTTCTAAGATAAAGTTAAGATCTATAGTTCGTTTTTTTAGAACTTGCAAGAAGGTAAGCGATCTTGACATGTTTTTTAATTGAAAAACGCTTTTTAAAAATCAAAAACTATTACTTTTTTTTTTTTTTTTTTTATTATTATGCATGGGTTTACTCATGGCCACAGACTAGCCGAGGCGTAGACGTGGCCTACAATGGAGCGAGCTCGCCCAGAAGGTGCCTGTTCACTCTTGATTTGAAGGTTGCCGGGTTATAAGAGCACGGAAATATAGACGCCGGCAAGGAATTCCATTCCTTGGCAGTGCGCATAAGGAAAGTAGAAGCAAAGCGCTTAGTGCGAATTGGCGGAATATCTACCAAGTAAGGATGGAAACCGGCCGTGCGTCTAAAAGTCCGATGGTAGAATGGGGACGGTGGAATGAGCTCGTGTAGCTCTTGGGCACACTCCCCGAAGTGCAACCTGTAGAATACCGACAGGCTGGCGACTTTCCGCCGATGGGCCAAAGTCTGAAGCTTAGCCGTTAGCTTCTTGTCGCCAATCATCCTCCTGGCTCTGCGCTCCACTGAGTCCAAAGCGGCGAGTTGGTATTTAGCTGAGCCATCCCACAGGTGGCTGCAATACTCCATACACGACCGGACTTGAGCTTTGTAAAGTGTTAGAAGCTGTCCAGGTGTGAAGTATCGCTTCACCTTATTTAGGACGCCCAGCTTTCTGGCCGCAGTTTGTGCTTTAGACTCAATGAAGCTGCCGAAGCCGAGGACTGAACTCAGCTCCATGCCGAGGAGTTCCAGGTTGTCGGTAATAGGTACAGATGCACCCCGGAAAGAAGGAGTCAGGTCGAATGGACTCCGTTTAGCGGAAAATAGACACGCCTGCGTTTTGGAGGCATTGAACGTGACCAGATTGTCATCACCCCACTGGGAAACGAGACTAAGGGTCAAGTTCATTCGCTCAACCATGGCCTCTCTCTGTGAACGTATATCTTCCCTGCTGTCACTTGCACTAGCCAAATATCTCTCAACAACCGTACTGTCATCTGCATAACCTACAATGCTGGGTTGCAGCATGTCGTTAATGTGGAGCAGGAAAAGGGTTGCGGAGAGAACAGACCCCTGAGGAACACCGGCGTCAATGGCCATGAGGTCCGAAGAGCAGCCATCAATAACTACTCTGATCGACCGTTCACTCAAGAAATCAGATAGCCAGCTACAAAAATCAGCAGGGATGCCGTAAGCAGGAAGCTTGCTAAGGAGACTTGCGTGCCAAACCCTGTCAAAGGCCTTCGAGATGTCCAGTGAAACAGCAAGCGCTTCACCGTTCCTCTCGATGGCCTCGCCGCAGCAGTGCGTGACATACGCTAAAAGATCCCCAGTAGACCGACCTCGGCGAAAGCCATATTGACGGTCACTGAGCAGATCATTTGCTTCGAGGTATGCCAGCAGTTTGCCGTTAAGTACCCTTTCCATGACTTTACAGAGCATGGAGGTAATGGCGATTGGTCGGTAATTGCAGGGATCAGCACGACTACCCTTCTTGGGTACTGGCTGCACGTTTGCAAGCTTCCAGGATTTCGGCACCGTTCTTGTTTGGAGAGAGAGGCGGTACAGGCGTGTCAGTACAGGAGACAACTCAGGCGCACACTGCTTTAGTACACGTGCAGGTATACCGTCTGGTCCATTGGCCTTATTCACGTCAAGATTCAGCAGAGCTCGGCGTACCTCTTTTTGATGTATAGCAATTCTCTGCATAGAGGAACTGCAATGAGGTAGCGTAGGTGGAAGTTTTGAGCCTGCATCTAGACGTGAATTGCTCGCAAACAGAGAAGCAAACAAGTTAGCTTTCTCTGACTGAAGTTAGCTTACTTATGAAAGCAGAAGAACATAAATGATCGTATTAGATTCATAATTGTTACATATTTGCCGTAACTTATTTTTAAAATGTATTTTTCAATTAAAAGACACATCAAGATTGTTTACCTTATTTCTAATGCTAAAAAACGAACTATAAAGTAGTGATTTTACTGTTTACACTTATTTAACACTTACGTCCTAGTCTGCCCAGATAACTTAGCCACCACATTCAAGGACACATGCTTATTCTTAATAGGTATAATATTCAGCCCAAACGTCTCATTGCTCAGTGACAGGTCCTGGATCTGCCTCAGCGACCTGGTCTTTCCGCAGGCGTTGGTGTCGTATAAATACATGATGCGGGAGAGGATCTCCAGCTCGTATATGCCATCGTCCGGCTTCCAGACGCAGTGGAGGACTGTTGCTACCCCTGCGAACACTATTATACCTGGAAAGGGGATAATATTCTTAAAAAACTAGTGAAATAAGATTGAGCTGGTTTGAATGAAAAAAGTATTAGTTGCTAAGTATCAAATAATAACAAATTCCTGCAGAGTAATTAAGGCCTGTGTCAGGCGTGGCTCACTCCGCGATTTCTAGCGACAAGTACTTGCGGCCCCCACCAATATTGGTATCTAGCAGAGGTGCCGCCCACCACTTACGAAACGGACGCCTGCTCGCGCTTGCGATTATATCTCTTGTAATAGACGCGTTTTGTTAGAGAGTGAACCTTCTCTACTATACTATTATTACATAGCTTCGATGTAACCTATGTTATTCAGTCTGGTGGACCGTAAAGGCAGCAAAGGACGGACAGCAAATGTGTATTGTCAAAGGGCTGAGCTGATTGGCTCTACCAATATTCTGTGAGATATGCATTCTGTCTTGTGATCTAATCTATTTAGTGCATTTAATTTGAATTAACAATCATGCCATGCTTACTCGTACAATCAGCGACAGAAATTGCTAAGGGGAGTTATTCAAAATGATCTGAGCACAAGAATCATTCTGGCTATTATATGTAGAACACTTAGAGCCGAATTTAAGAATTCAGGGCAGGGGGGGGGGAGGAGGAAGTATACAAGGATTTGGTCAGCGTGCCATGAAAACGCGCAAATCAGTTTGCATTTGAATAATTGTTTAAAACACGGGTAAGGGTAAAATACTTACACTGCACGATGACGTACCACGCAATCAACTTCAGCCTAGATTTATCCCTCTTTAGTAACCCTACTGGCTCTGTAGGGCTTCTGCTTCTGACCAGCGTCACCCCTTCAGATTCCATCGTAATTATTGATACTATACTTTTTTGTTAATAGGGAATATTAGGCAAAGCTCTGCGTAGATGCCACCTTTGTGGCACATACAGTAAATAAACCACACTGACACATCACACGTCATGTCAATCACATGGCCTACCGCAAAAGACACACAAAAAAAAGACATACAAGAAAATCGAAATTTCGTTATCTAATCTCTCTATTACTCTTGCATATTTGAGCGATAAAGAGGCAGATAACTAAATTTCGATTTTCGCGTTTACCGGTAGGCCCTTGTTAACAGACCGCCTTGATGCATCAATGTCATATTTTATTGTCTGTGAAAACTTGTCAATAAACAGTTTAAGGCACAGTACGTATAAGTTAGTCTATGAATTTACTAAAGTCGGAGTGCTGCATTCTGGCGGCAGAACCATAGACTTATAATATATAGAGACGGTGTCTCAGCGAGCTGTCACTGTTGCCACTTTTGTTTAGTGTACGATTAACAATGAGGCCCACGTTGCTGTAGCCATGTCGATAAAGTCATATCGATAAACTATCGACATTTCTTGCAATTTTAATTTTACTTCAAAGGCTTAACGATACCTAAAATGACCAAAAACGCTTTTATTCTTTATTGTGGTTATCAGATCACAATTTTATCGCCACGCTCCAGCAGGGAACCAAGGGAAAGTTCAGATATTGATTTAAAATACATAAATACCTCCTAAAATAGGTGTTCCGCAATAATTGAATTATATTATTATATTATAATATATTCATTATCCATTAGCATTTCAATTATTTCGACACGGAAATGGAGATGGGTAGGACATACTATTCGAAGAGGGGAAACAAACAACGCAACCATCGCTTTCGGTTGGAAACCGCCGGAAGGAAGCCGTGGCCTCGGGCGCCCTGTACACTCTTGGCAGCGGTCCGTCACAAATGAGCTACGAGCGGTCGGGTTGAGCTGGAGCGAGGCCAGAGCGGTCGCTGAAAATAGGAAGGCGTGGCGCGAGCTTGTGAAGGCCCTTTGCACCTCTGGGGTGCCTTAGGACAACAACATTTCAATTATGTTTCTGTTTAACGAAGATATTGAAGCTTCAATTAATCCCTATTTCGTTCCGCTGTGTAGCGTTTATCGATATATAACATGATTAAAATCGACTTTTCACATCCCTACAAGAGCACACATATACGCTTTTACGCACACATACACAGCCTGGGCGCATCAAGAAAGGCAACACTTGATTTGAAGTCCACCTTGTCAACAGTATGGTTGTCCTTTTTTGACAAACGGCATTTTTAAAAGAGCGAGGAGAGAGAAATGATACTAGTTGCTGCGCCGTGAAAGAGAACAGAAAACGTTGGGCCATTGGGCAGAACATTGCAGTAATATCCCCTATTTTATCAAGTTGTCAATACGAGTAACATTGGATGTCGAGGTTTTGACAAGTGACACATTGTAGTACTGTGAGACTATGGCAGTAGTGTGATACATAAAAAGTTAATAAAGAGGTTCGTTCGGGACGTAAAACAAGGGTAGAGTCTGGTAGAGTCAGACCGAGAAAAGTCTGCAGTGATTTTGGTAGCCCACGCAGTGCAAGTGTCATTTTAAACATCAATCTTCTATGAAATGATCATGACGTGTAAATAGCACTTGCACTGCGTGGGCTATCAAATTCGCTGCAGACTTTTCTTGGTCTAACTCTAGCCTCAAAGCAGGTATAATTTACTATACAACGTTACTCATTTTAATTGCTCGTGAGTTTAGAAAACAAAATCGTAACCAGACATCCCTGAGATTCTTTGTCATGTTTCCGCAGTAAAAGTTATACGAGCTATAAGTATTTTATGGTACCGACTGTACCTTAAAAGTTTTACTGGCTGTTGTAAAAATGCATGTAATCTAAGCTGTCTGGAAAACACAAATCTTAGGATTCACGCCAGCTTCGACGCCGAGCTCAAGGAGATCTATCCACCCACCGATACTTAGGATGGCAGAATATCGGGCAAAACTTTCAAAACTTCAACATTTATTCAGCCAATAGGCAACAAGGACACTCTTACACGTCAACATTGAATTTAAATACAAGCAAAAATAATAAGGCTGCGTCTTACGTTAGCGAACAACTCGCGAACGCGACGCGGGCCCAAGGCGTTCGCATTTGCAACGAGATCGCCCACGTAGGACACTTCTATAGGTATCAAACGATTGATTCACCTCGCGCCGCATGCTTCGCTTCGCGTTCGCGTGTTGTTCGTTTACATAGTACACACACAACAATTTTATAACACAAACACAACACAACACACAAAACACAATACATCAACAATTTTATAAAATACAACTACTGCAGCAACTAACGGCATTCAACAGTATATTTGGGACAGGGCTCGGAAACCGGTTTTTGCTCCATACAAAAATACCGGTATTATTACGTTCTTTTTCGTTCTTTGGTTTATTATTTCTTTTTTAATTGGACAATCTGATAACACAAATTCGTTACCTAAATACATATCCAGTCTTACGTAAAGAGCATATAAAATAATTCAAAATATTGGTCTATTTGGGGGTTTTTTAAAAATACCGGTTCCGAGCCCTGATTTGGGACGACAAACTGGACGCCTTTATGTAGATTGTAGGTCGGCTAAAAGTACCAATGGGCGGATAGAAAAGGTATTTACTCGTATCGAAATACCAGATACCTAAATCAGCTAAACTAGCCTATTCATGTATCCCAGAGTCTACTAAACTAAAACAAATGACGTAGAACTCTACATTTGCGTAGTCCAGCTCAATGCTCAACGTTCATCGCATTTACGTCACGTCTAATGACTTTCAATCTATTTTCAACCCTATGTCCGTGTGGTAAGAATCAATTTGGGTTGTTATTCTAACAGGAGTAGTGTGTACGGAGCGCTCGACCAAACTTACCGCATGTTTATTCTTACGCGAGAGTTGTTCTCCTGCACAGCAAACAGCATCACTCTTAACTGCCCATTGGTGGACCTTATGCCTTTTGTAATAAGGTTTACATACTGTCAGTTGTACGATGGTACTTACGTTTGGTAACCGTACGACCCGGAACTGTTGTCCTTTACACACATGTAAATATTGAACGGGACGGAAGAGTTTCAGTGGCAAATTGAAATCGTAGCTACGTGAGTTTAGTGGGTTTTTTTCAAGTTTTGTTTACAGAAACAGTTTCAAAAGATAGATTTAAAAATGTACTAGTTTTATACAAGGTGTAACAAAAATAGTGAAGATACGTTTAATTGGCAGTCGCTTTCGTCGTCGATTAATATTGTTATAATATATGAATAATATAAGTAGGTAATATCGATAGCTTATTAGTTATTATACAGTAAACTAATGTGGTAGTGTGCAGTGAATGGAGAATTAACCTTGAAATGCGTTTAACCACCATTTTGGAGTCAACGGCCGGTAGTCCACGTGCTACTTGTAAAGTCCAGCTATCGCTTTACAAGAGCTAATAAATCACCGTACACTGTCTTGTACTAACCGTACAATTTTAGTCGTCGTATTTAGCTCCTAATACGTTGATAAGTACCTACTGGCGAATTAGTCCCACAATTTAAAGAAAACCGGACAAGTGCGAGTCGGACTCGCGCACGAAGGGTTCCGTACCATATTGCAAAAAAAAACGGAAAAAAATGCAAAAACAAAACGGTCACCCATCCAAGTACTGACCACGCCCGACGTTGCTTAACTTTGGTCAAAAATCACGTTTGTTGTATGGGAGCCCCACTTAAATCTTTATTTTATTCTGTTTTTAGTATTTGTTGTTATAGCGGCAACAGAAATACATCATCTGTGAAAATTTCAACTGTCTAGCTATCACGGTTCGTGAGATACAGCCTGGTGACAGACAGACGGATGGACAGCGAAGTCTTAGTAATAGGGTCCCGTTTTACCCTTTGGGTACGGAACCCTAAAAAGAAGAAGACTCGTGTTAGGTACGGGTAGTTCAATAATTAAATATTTAGAATTTGTCGATTCCTTTTTGTATTTTTAAATGGAGGAACAATTTCAGTTCTGCAGCTTACAAAGCAATTAGTATTTGATTATATTTGAGTTATTAACCTAATATGCCACTCTGCAATATATCGGTCCACGAGTATATCTTATGTCGATCAAACGATTGAAAGCGATACCTTGTCATGATAACATAACCCCTCTATATTCATGAACCCTTGAGATGGATCATATAAATTCGGTTGTGCTGCCCCAAAACGTAGTACGTGGTTTTGTAAATTCATTAATTCCGTTTATACATGAGGCTTAGTGTCGGACTCAAGTTTCGGCTATGGTAGGTTTCTGCATACCGGGTGTGGCCTGTAATATGAGCAAAAAATTAAACTGTAGGCTGTACTCCTCGTACTGACCAACATTTGTTCAGCGACTTTTGATTTTTAATACACTTTAAAGTTTAGTCTAAGAAGCAATGTATTGCGAATTTTGTTATGTTTAAGGCGTGACAAGCAACGTCAATCACAATGATATGGCGTGGCGATGGCGTCCATTGAATATAAGTAATATTTATTTCGTATGAAAAATAGGGAGCATCAATACTTCATAATTTTTAAAAGTTGTTGAACAAAAGTGTCACCGTTTGAGGAGTACAATCTATGTTTTAATTATTTGCTCGTATTACAGGCCACACCTGGTATATCTAAAAATCATGTTTCGCCCGAACGTTCGATTTCGCCAAAATAAAGGCCGCGCCGAAACTGCATTTTCAGTACACCGAAGTTTCGGGTTCGGCAGGTTTTAGCAAAAAAAAAACACGTTTTGGCCGAAGGTTTCGTGTCGGCTGATCGAATCACATATAATGTTAAAAAAAATACACTTATATGATTTAAAACAATTGCAACATTCAGAATGACTAGAAATAGAATAAATATTTGAGGTAGAAGCCAAAAACAAAATAATATAACTGTGTAAGTATTTACTTAGGTATGTTTGAATTTATAAGTCCCCTATTTATTACCCCTAATACTTCAGCACAATGAAATAAAAAAATTACAAGCTTATATTATATTGTGATTTTGGTATCGATAACAGTTTCAAAAGAATCTACAACAAGTATTAAATAAAAAGCAATAAAACGGTTCAACAATGTTTCGCAGGCAGATCACGCGCAGTGAATTGAATATGCTAACAATCACTTCGTGCCCTTAATTACAATTAAGGTTTTTTACAGTTAGCTTTGGCAATAAAATTATTTCTATATTTATTTTAGTAGTGACTAGCTTTAAAAAGAAACTCGTTAGTTGATATTATGTATATATCGTCGGCAAATTTTAAGAATCCGCGAATTGGTTGGTCCCACCGCACTGTTTCTTTTCAAAAACCATTTCCTTCACAACTTAACTAGAAGGGAGGATATACGTTCACAGAGAGAGGCCATGGTTGAGCGAATGAGCTTGACCCTTAGTCTCGTTTCCCAGTGGGGTGATGACAATCTGGTCACGTTCAATGCCTCCAAAACGCAGGCGTGTCTATTTTCCGCAAAACGGAGTCCATTCGACCTGACTCCTTCTTTCCGGGGTGCATCTGTACCTATTACCGACAGCCTGGAACTCCTCGGCATGGAGCTGAGTTCAGTCCTCAGCTTCGGCAGTTTCATTGAGTCTAAAGCACAAACTGCGGCCAGAAAGCTGGGCGTCCTAAATAAGGTGAAGCGATACTTCACACCTGGACAGCTTCTAACACTTTACAAAGCTCAAGTCCGGTCGTGTATGGAGTATTGCAGCCACCTGTGGGATGGCTCAGCTAAATATCAACTCGCCGCTTTGGACTCAGTGGAGCGCAGAGCCAGGAGGATGATTGGCGACAAGAAGCTAACGGCTAAGCTTTAGTCTTTGGCCCATCGGCGGAAAGTCGCCAGCCTGTCGGTATTCTACAGGTTGCACTTCGGGGAGTGTGCCCAAGAGCTACACGAGCTCATTCCACCGTCCCCATTCTACCATCGGACTTTTAGACGCACGGCCGGTTTCCATCCTTACTTGGTAGATATTCCACCAATTCGCACGAAGCGCTTTGCTTCTACTTTCCTTATGCGCACTGCCAAGGAATGGAATTCCTTGCCGGCGTCTATATTTCCGTGTTCTTATAACCCGGCAACCTTCAAATCAAGAGTGAACAGGCACCTTCTGGGCGAGCTCGCTCCATCGTAGGCCACGTCTACGCCTCGGCTAGTCTGTGGCCATGAGTAAGCCCATTCATAATAAAAAATATAAAAAAAAGTCCCGCGTCACAGTGCTCCTAATTCTGGGGGGTTTGCCCTTCGGGCATCGGAAGCTACCTAACAAACCTAACCTACCTAAAACGTGGTAAACGTTTACCACGTTCTGTTCTACGGCAGTGACAATAGTGATTGATGTAGTTTGCGCACCGTCCACAGAGCAACGATTGTTCAATGTTCTACCAACAATGGTTAATGAACAAAGCCCGAATTATGAGATAGTGAGGAAGCTTGTACCAGCTCAATGAATATCATAGTTGAGGTAAACCGAGATCGATCTCTCCGTTGTGTGAGGTCGTTGGTTCGGATCCTGACAAGATTTATTTAAAAATGTATACTACGCTTTTTTATTAAATTTAGGATTTTTTATGTTATTTTATACTCAAAATTAATCCTAATAGGAGAAAAAGACTATCCCAAATGTTCCATATATTTTTTGTTCATTCCTTTCCGTTACCGCTATACAAAGTGTATGAAAAATATGAAAAATGGCAACGAAACGGAAATAAAAATATTGGTGTACCTTTTTCTCCTATTTAGATTCGAAAGAGCTAGTGGTTTTGAGTAAAAGGTAATGTCAAAATTTACAAATAAAAAATTAGTTATATTGTTACTTCTAATTTTTAGCTTATTCTAATTATTTTCGCCCTTTTTATAATTTTAGTGACCCTCCTCTAGTCTATTGTACTCAGTGCTATGTTAATTTGTCTACCGTTCTTCACCAATTCACATCTACTCAAAGGCTAACTGGCAGAAATCTCTTAAAGGGATAAGTTTGCCTTTGTACTGCCTATTCTGTGCCATAAATTTGTGTTTTGTACAATGAAGAGTTTATACATACACAAACGTAGTGTACCAACAGCTATAAATAAAATAAATATGTATTACTTAACTTGTTATTGTTACATGAGTAAGTTATCGAGAAACAAAGTTATGGTCATGGTACAGTCACCTGCAATAATATGTCACACAAGGAAAGCCACAAAAATATCTGACACGATCTTATTTGTAGAGCCATAAGAGCGTGTCACATATTTTTGCGGCCTTCGGAGGGTAACATATTATTGCAGGTGACTGTACCTATTCATCTTAGAAGTGTCAAACAGAAATATTTACTCATTGTCCTATGTAACACAGCCAAAGTGGAACGACTTATTTTCTTTCAAGCAATATTTCATAACCAAAAAGTAGCACAACAATAATGGGGCTCAGAAATGACCAAACTTCATTATCATACAAATACACCAATAACAAACGCTATTGTCCAAAAAAAAACACACTTTTGGTCTTTACTCCTTCGTAATAAAGGGGAGAATTGCAAACGCAGAGCTTACAATCGCCATCAGATATATCTTAGCGGCCGAGGTACTCAAAATATCTCAACACGCACTCTAGCTCCTTGACAAAAGAGGCATGTTCAGATATTTCTGAACGCCATGGCCGCCCCGATTCTGATGGCAATTGTACGAAAACTGTGTACGGCAATTAAGCGAAAAAGTTGGAAAAAGCGTAACCATTCCAACAATGATAAGGAGAGGAATGAAACAGGGCATTATGTACCAACACTTGGCTTTTATTTTTATTTCGTTATTCACGAGTGTTTTGGCAAATGGCCGAACTTGAAGCTTCAGTCTCCTTTATAATCTCAAATTGTTGTGTTACGGTCGTGTTTATACGTGTAAAAAGTTTATAAAACATTTGTAAGGGCGATGGTTGTTTCTTCTAAGTAAAATATGACAAAACAAGTCCAAATGCCTTCGCGTCTGTCTATTAAATCTTGGAAAGAGAGCTTTAACTTGTCTTTGTCACGCATAAAATGCGATCGTCATAGGCCCGAACTTGTGAATAAATGAAGACTTGTAGAGGAATTTAAGAATGTCATAGAAAAGACATGGAGTCCGTCTAAGCTAACTATGCACCGATTTGAACAGAACAAAGTGAAAGTGAGTATTTTTTATAGAATTTCATAGAAACACTTTGTCATTGCAAATTGCATGCAGAGTTAGCTTGGTCCAACACTTCAAATGTCACGCTCTGACAGGCCATTTCCAAAGTGACTGACGTTTTATCCACATATGATGCTTTACAACAATATAAACACAACCATAGCCGTTCTGAAATCTAAAAACTTAAAGCACTTGGACGTAAGCAGCATTCTGGTACTGAGGAACAGCGGTATACACGTATATCGGAGCACGGTCCTCATTCCTGTATTGCAGACGCGCCGTATACGCCATATTGCGAACGTCGTTTTGCGTTTCGTACTGTACCCTTTGGAGCTGAGAATCCGGAAGCAATACGTAGTAAGCACCATTAGCATTTACCACCTCAGAATTTTCTTGAAGCTTGCCCTTTGTTTCTTTCGGTAAACCTTCCACTTTCAAGCTTTCTACCTCCTCTTTATCTTCCTTCTCTCTCTCAGGTTCTTCACTCTTTCTTGGGACTCCGTATTCAGTTTGCGGAGCGTTGAAAGTGTGGAAAGGAACAGCATAGCTATCTGAAGGAACTCCGTATGATGTCGCAGGCGGGACAGCTTCTCTGGAAGGCAGCTTGAATTCTTTAGAAGGCTTGTATCCTGCTGCTGGATAAGGTGCTTCTTCGTTCCTAGGAGTAGTAGGTTCAGCTTCTTGCCTTTGGAAGAATCTTGATCTATAGCTCGGTGGCTCAGCAGCCACCAACGCAGCTAAGAGGACAACGCAAGGGAAGGATTTCATGTTGCTTCTTCGAATGTTGGAACTCGAATGATGCTGTGATGTCTACCTGTCAGCTTTTATACATATTCCTGGCTGATTCTGTTTTCCGTTCAGTCCGGATGTGTCATCTCGATCGATATTCCGAGTAAGCGCGACATTGGCCTATAAGCGAGGATCATCGTTGTGTAATGGTTGCCGATTAGGTGTCATTGTTAGTGGCGCGTGCGCCGAATGTCAAGTATGGTTTACTGAAATGGGTTTTAATATTCATGTTTGGTGAAATTTTCTTTCGCCTTTGCTAATTGGGTTTTTGTTGGGCTTTTCGGTTGCTTTGTGACAATGGTATGATAATATAGACTAATTTAATGGCCTTGACCTCAATCTTCCCAATAATGAAGATTAGCATAAGTTAGCAGCACCTTAAATTTTACTATACCTACACCCAGGAACTTGATTCATTTAAATCACCTCAGTAGTAAACAAGCATAGAGTACGATTGATTGTAAGTGGTTACCGCAGCTTATGGACGCTTGCTTGCACCAGAGGCGTCACGTCAATTGGAAAAAGGTCTCCTGTTAAGGTTTAAGAAAATCACTACACCTTATATTATAAAACAAAGTCCCCCGCCGCGTCTGTCTGTCTGTGTTTGTTTTTATGTTCGCGATAAACTCAAAAACTACTGAACAGATTTTCATGCGGTTCTCACGTATCAATAAAGTGACTTTTGAGGAAGGTTTAGGTGTATAATTTGTTAACCCGTGCGATGCCGGGGCGGGTGTCAGTTATAATATTTTAATGTACCTACTATTTTTTTTAAGTAAACTCTTTGGACATTTTACATTTTCATTCTTAGTCAGGAATGTGTATAATTACTATTATTTAGGTAAGTATTACAAAAAGTTTGAGCGCTCTAGTGACAAAAAGTTGTAAAATAATATTAGTGTTCCTTTAAATCCTTTGTACTTACTCTTGGGTTTCTTCATACTAAACACTACGTGACACTGCAACTGCACTGATAACAAAAGCCCCGTTGACTAGGGTAATAGTTCAGTAATTAAAACGCAATGACAATGGCCCCCGTTAGCGATGCATGCATTATGCATGCCTTGCATGCAACATTGGCACCTTGGCGGTGTTATTATGGTCACTACCGCGCCCGTCGGTGTCAAATTTAGATGATGCAATTGATTACGTAATACGAACCAGGCTATCATAAAATGTGTTTTTTTCATAATTACTGAATATTTTTAAGAATGTTGATACTAATAAAATATTATACTCATTGTAGTTAGCAATGAACTGTATTGAAAATGAAATGAAATGAAAATATTTATTTTTAGGCAACTATTGGCCCATAGATAAATACCTTAAACCTAGCATACATACTCGTATTATTATAAAATTATATCTTTAAACTAAAAACACACAATTATGGCTGCGACGCAGTTCGCAACTCGCAACCCTGCAATGTCTGCAATATTGCATGCAAGTTTTTGAACACTCTAACTGGGGTTTATCAGTAGTTTATAATTATCTCTATCTAGTAAAATCCCTTTCAATATAAACTAGCCAATTATTGCAGCTTAGAAATTTTATGGGCACAAAACTTCCAAAAGGAAAAATGTTCTGTCAAGCACGGCGGATGTCCAGAAGTCAAAATTTTAAATTTTCTAAAAATTTAAATTTTCTTTTTTTCCTGTTAAAATTTCCTAAGATTTTTGAGAACTTCCCCAACTTTTCGGAATATTTCCTTTTATTTACCGGCGTAATATTTGACTAAAAAAAGCCTTTTCGTTTAGAAACTTCTCTTTACATAATACTTAAGATTAGGTACTCGAGCAACGTTCTTGTAGTCTGTGCGGAAAGAGAAGAGTCGTGGAATGTATGGGGCTCAATACATCCCACGACTCTTCTCTTTCCGCACAGACTCTACAATGTACAGACAATCAAAGTTTAACTAAGAATGTTGTCACTGATTTTTTTTTAGTTTTTACAATTACCTACTCGTATCACACTAGTAAAATCCCTTTCAACTATGAAACTAGCAGCTTAGAAATTTTATGTCACATAAAAACTTCATCCCAAAGGACGTACTTTAACGTCAAGCGCGGCGGATGTGTTAATATTTCACTTTATGAGGACATGAAACTTTCCAGCGATATTAAAGCCGTTGGAAGATCACTTGTTTGCTTGTGTTTTATATTGCGTAATATTTTATGAGGTATTAACGTTGCATTTCGCGGAAATTAAATGCATACGGGTGATGCAAACAACCATGTAGGGTCAAGGAGGGAACAGAGGCTCGGCAGGAAAAAGCCGGGTACAGTGGCTCACTCAACCTAATATCGACCTGAGAGAGGGTATTACAGCACTGTTCGAGCTGAGCCACTGTTTCCGCCTTGGTACTTTCGATGGTATTATGATGACATGGAGCTGATCTGCTGATGGAGGCAGAAGGTGGCCATGGGAACTCTGTGTTAAAACAACGCAAAGTAATTGTTTTGGGGTTGTTAGAATTGTCTCGATGAGTATTAGTTGCCCGTGGATAGAAAACTTATTTATCTGCCAAAAACTTATTTATTTATTAGAAACACAACATTTAACAGAGGAATTGAATAATTTTACGGTTTAGACTCACTTGTTAGGGTTCCGTACCCAAAGGGTAAAACGGGACCCTATTACTAAGACTTCGCTGTCCGTCCGTCCGTCCGTCCGTCCGTCCGTCCGTCCGTCTGTCACCAGGCTGTATCTCACGAACCGTGATAGCTAGACAGTTGAAATTTTCACAGATGATGTATTTCTGTTGCCGCTATAACAACAAATATTAAAAACAGAATAAAATAAAGATTTAAATGGGGCTCCCATACAACAAACGTGATTTTTGACCAAAGTTAAGCAACGTCGGGAGGGGTCAGTACTTGGATGGGTGACCGTTTTCTTTTTGCTTTTTTTTTGTTTTTTTTTTGCATTATGGTACGGAACCCTTCGTGCGCGAGTCCGACTCGCACTTGCCCGGTTTTTTTAGTCACTCGCGCGACATGACAAGCATGCATGCATGATGTTGATGGCGAGTGACTAAAAACAAGTGAGTCTAAACCTAAATTATTCAATGTTAGTACGAGTATGTCTCACAACAGTTTAAATTCGATTTAACACAGGTTTGTAAGCGGTTGCTAAGTTGTATGAATAAGACAAGTAAACAGTTTCATTATCACAGTATATATGTAAATATACAATACATAATTACATATACACGGTGTAACATGAGTAAACCGAATAATATTAACCACGCATTTCTGAGGGCAAAAGAAGTAAAAAATGTAAAATGATTTTAGGTCAAGTTCGCCAAAAAAAATTTTTTTTTATTTTGTTTTTTCAATTTTTTTAATGTATTTGTACATAAAAAATAAATGTTATTGGTAAACTTGTCACTTAAAATTGATATTTACATTTTTTTCGTAGAACTGACTTTTTGCAAAGTGTTATACTTGTCACTTTTTGACATCTATCAATAAGGATATTTGGACTACGTCCCATAGCAGCAACATCACCATCAAAAAGGCCTTTTACACTATGTAACAATAAAATCTTGTTTTTTTTAATTAATTTTAATATCTCTGAAACTAGGCGAGTTTCAAAGAAGTTTATAGAACATTTTTGTCTCCAAATGTGATCAGGAATACGCTGTTAAAATTATTCGGTTTACTCATGTTACACCGTGTATCATGACATAATATAGGTAGCTAGCTGACCAAAATCAATAGCAAACCACAGTCGCATAGCTCGGAAGGGTCGACATTGTATTCGATACATGTTTAGGGCGAAGGTAAGTATTTCTAATATCCGTATATATTGGCTGTCGGCATGCAGGCGATTGTTTATTCATTTATTTATTTAATCTTTATTGCACAAAATATAATAATAGTAATGTACAAATGGCGGACTTAATGCCTAATGGCATTCTCTACGAGTCAATCATCGGACCAAACAGAGACATGTAAAAATGGTGCAAGGAGAACAGAGGAATTTATTAGAACAATGGAAAACAACTGAACAACTAATAATTTAAAGATGGTTGTTTTAATCAAACCAAATATTCGCGAAGAAATCGCGACACGGAAATGGAGATGGATAGGACATACTATTCGAAGAGGGGAAACTAATAACGCAAACATTGCTTTCGATTGGAAACCGCCGGACGGATAGCTCGGGCGCCCTGTACACTCTTGGCAGCGGTCCGTCACAAATGAACTACGAGCGGTCGGGTTGAGCTGGAGCGAGGCCAGAGCGGTCGCTGAAGATAGGAAGGCGTGGCGCGAGCTTGTGAAGCCCCTTTGCACCTCTGGGGTGCCGTAGGACAACCACAACAACAAATATTAGCGAGTCGAGTGAACCAGTGTACCGTTTTTGACTTGATTCGTAAGCAAACCTTGCTAGAGTTAGACCAATAAAAGTCTGCAACGATTTTAATATCAGATGCAGCGCAAGTGTTATTTATACGTCACAATTTCATAGACGTTTGACGGTTAAGTAAAATAACTCGTTGCAAAATCGTTGCAGACTTTTCTTGGTTCAACTCGATCGCTTCACCCCACATTTAAAGGTGACAGTCCATTTCCAAGGACAGCTGCATTACTGTTCATTTTACTATGGAAATTGACAGTGACAGCCATGCATTCAATACTGGTAGTGCAGCTGCAGTTAGAAATGGAATGTTACCATAAGTTTTAAGGATGTAAACGGATTTTGACTTTATCATGGAAATTATATTTTAAAAAGCGACAACTCGTGATCAATTCAGTAGGTAACTAATTTACAGCATGCACAAATGAGTCGCTTAAATACAAACTCGGGTAAATCCATCTATCAGATTATGCGATTTGCTATCAAGAAAAGGCAACAGGGTAAATATTTGCTGAGAGGGTCGAATTGATTTACCCGATTTTGAAGTTAAGACACAAATATGCGGCATTTTAAATCTCAACACATACCTACCATACTAATCGTTCCTACCCTACCCTGACTTTGACGGAAGTATAAAACATGATGATATCTTCCAATGTCTTGAGCAAATGCTCAAAACATATTTACAAGGAAATCGTGTTTGTTTTATAATTTTCCCTCGAGCGACCTTCTCTTCAGGAAATATTTGAGCTATCCTAAGCACATACGGTTCTGGACAAACACATGACCTCCCACTTCACGTGACATGAGTGCCAAAATGAAGTCATAAAAAGATTTGCCTGATCCCATTTTTTGTACTTTTGGTATGTTTCAACACTGATACCAATTATACCTACATATTTCAATTCAATATTAATTGATTGAGGAATTAATACAAATTACTCAGATTTAAAATATTAAGCATTTTTTGCCATACCTTTGTACTACTGACTGACTCGTCTTTACCTATATAAAAATACCAACAGGTTTTTTATTTTAACATTTAAAAATACCTACTCGTAATTAGTAGTAGTAGTAAAACACTTTATTGTACAAAAATAAAAACAAAACAGGAAAAATAACATTCGTCATTAGTACAAAGACGAACCTATCCGCCCTTTAAGGGATTATGAGTGTAAATAACACAAATTTTAGAATTTTTCCATAAAACGACAACAGTTTTCTGAAATCTTGACGTTAACGGACAAAAAACATCAATTTTTATTTACCTACCAAACTCATTTAAACACCCAATTATTTTTTCATCTTTGCCTTAATATTATGATGAAAAACATTTGAACGCAATTAACGGCGCGATTCGGGAAATGAATTAGAGATTAATTAGGTACGATATAGTAAAGATATGTGACGTCCCACTGTTAAAGGTACCTTATGGTGGTTGGCGCTTACGCTATTATTAATGCCGCTCCATTATTATTGCGGCGCTATGCGAAGGTACCTTTTTCCGTGGAACGTCACATATCTTCACTATTTCATATCTAGTGAATCTCTAATTCATTTCCCGAATCGCGGCGCCAGCCGCCATAAGGCACCTTTTGCAGTGGAACGTCACATATCTTTACTATTTCATATCTAGTGACTCTAGTGAGTCTCTAATTCATTTCCCGAATCGAGCCGCAACACGAAAGTATAAAAACGTATGAAAAATATCTAATTCCCGACTGAGCTCCATTTTCGGAGGATCATTTCATTGGATATCCAATCCCGCTGTATTGTTGTGAAAAATGGTTGAACCTTTTTTTATAATTTAATAACAAGTGAACATTAACATGAAACTCCGGGTTATTTGTTGTTTTTTTAATTCAGTTTTTGTATTTGAGTTTCTGTCGAAAAAAAAACAGTTTTTAGATTCATATTCTATAAAGATTTCATAGTCAGAACTTTGCTACATCCGAACAGAGTTCACGTTTGATCTACAATCATAATATTTCGTCAATAAAACTAGTCATTGTTTAGTAACTCGCCACACTAAACTAAAAATGAATTCTATACACCTATACACAAAATTCATTTTAGCATAAGATGGCTAGTTATTGAAGGGTGGCCAGTTATTAGCCGGTGGCCAGTAGTTGACGATTTATCCTACCTATTTTTTGTAAATAACTACATGATGTAATACATACATTGAATATACTGAACAATCTTATAGAAAAGTAGAGAGGCCTATAATATTCTCTCCGGGCGGGTGTTGCCCCTGAGGATCGAATTGAATCCAGTCCACTGTGAATTGTTTAGAAGTAGTATTTACTGACGTTCGGAACTCCGTAAGCGCGATGTAGAACGTGCTAACGCCATCTGTTAGCATCTAGTGGCACGACGTTGCCAATTACACACGAGACGCCACAATCTTATTAAAGGCATTATAGCCATGTCACAAGATCGGTGACCTCACGAGATAATCCAAGCAATATGGAATGGAGCCCTTAAGAGAAATATTAATAGAAACACGCTTCGCTGATCACAAAAGGGCAATTAGCAAACGCTCGAGATATTAATTGATCGAAAGATAAGAAAAACGAAACGTTAAGATAAAACCGGCCAGATGCGAGTCGGTCTCGCCCACCGAGGGTTCCGTACTTTTTAATATTTGTTGTTATAGCGGCAACAGAAATACATCATATGTGAAAATTTGAACTATTACGGTTCATGAGATACAGCCTGGTGACAGACAGACGAACAGACGGACAGTGGAGTCTCAGTAATAGGGTCCTGTTCTTACCCTTTGGGTATGAAACCCTGATAATACAATTCTCAACGAAAATAATTCAGGAGTTTACAAAGTTCAAAGAATGGCAGTGTTGAAACTGCCACTGTTGCCAGTGTTGAAACTGGGCAGGAAATTGAGAAGGAAATAAAGAGAACAGAATATAAAGAATTTAAGAAGAAAGTAGCACAGGACCATTTGTACGAGTCTTTAGAGATAGTCCTAAAGGCGAAAAGCAGCTGTACCGCCTAGCCAAAGCGAGAGAAAGAAGTTGTGAAAGTTGATGCAGGTAAGGTAATTACAAAAGATGAAGCGATAAAAAACGTTGCAAAGTCTAGTAGTAGATTTGTTTACTTTTATTTAAATACCTAAAGATACAGAGTATAACTTTATTGTTTTTATGTAAGTACAATGTTTTACGCCACATATGTATTTTCTATATAATTTTCTAAAAGGGTTCTGTCGTAGTAAATGCCACATAAGTTTCTTTCACTGATGAGGATGTATTCCTAAGGGAAGAAGGCGGAAACCCTTTGTGAAGATTACTTTGCTTTGCCGCGCCATTTGAGAAGAAAATTGAGCCCTCTAATAAGGAAACTGACGGGTGTAGCTCGGAAATATTTATGGTGAGAATATTGGGTAGCAACTAAAGAAACGTGTAACATTTATGTACCTATAGTTTCCTGTTCATAGTCTTAATATCTGAGACCGAGCGAAGCTTGGAAAACACAAAAAAACTCAAAAATGTGCATTTTTCCAAAGATTGAGCCGTTTGAGCCGTTTCCGAGATTCCCGAAATATATACCTATATAAATATTTAAATCCAACTTCGAGAAAGAGGTCAACCGCCGAATCCAACTCGGTTGGGCAGCGTTCGGGAAACAACGTAATGTCTTTTCATCCGACATACCTCAATGCCTCAAGAAGAAAGTCTTTAATACATGTGTGTTACCAGTGATGACTTACGGCTCCGAAACGTGGTCATTCACTATCGGCCTTATCTCAAAACTCAAAGTCGCTCAACGAGCTATGGAGAGGGCTATGCTCGGAGTTTCTCTGCGTGATCGAATCAGAAATGAGGAGATCCGTAGACGAACTACTTAAAGTCACCGACATAGCCCACCGGATTAGCAAGCTGAAGTGGCAATGGGCAGGCCACATTGCACGGAGAGAAGATGGCCGATGGGGCCGAAAAGTGCTCGAGTGGAGACCACGGACTAGCAAGCGCAGCGTAGGACGTCCACCCACAAGATGGACAGACGACCTTGTTAAGGCCGCCGGAAGACGATGGATGCGGGTCGCTTCCAACCGGTACGAATGGAGGTCCAAGGGGGAGGCCTATGTTCAGCAGTGGACGTCGTATGGCTAAGATGATGATGATGATGATGATGATCAATAAATACTACCGTACCGTAGCGTACTACCGTACAAAAATATGGAGAGGGGGGTCAGTTATCTATGCACAGCTTATTTTAGGCACTAAAAGGGTTAAGGACAACCTACACACGACGATAAATTAAATCGGCGACGCGTCGAGGCCTAAATCATGGGGCGCGGAAATGAGGCCGTAACTTGGAGGTCCTGTATTTATGGACCTTTGTTTCCTAATGTTGTGGAATCCCTTTAAATTACTGAATTTAGACGCTTTGTTTCGTTTAAATATGGTTGTGTTATCTGAATTATGGAACCAAAGTAAAAGCATCTTTCATAATAATATTAGCCATTTCTCGCGATTTCGTACGTAAAGTGAAAACATTCAGTCCCATTTATTAGGCTTAATTTAAAGTGGTGCTCGAATTAAGACTGCACCAGTATTACTGCTGCAGTATATTCTAGCGCGACAGTACTGCCGACTGCATTGCATCTATTTTGACATAAAGTGACATTCCATTTCCAACTGCAGCTGCAATACTATTCATTTTCTATGGAAATTGACAATGACAGCGACGCGTTTCCATAGTAAAATGAACAGTATTGCAGCTGCAGTTGGAAATGGAATGTCACTCATATGCGGCAGTAGTCGCGCTGCAATACTGCGGCAGTCGACTGCATCACTGCAGGAAACGTCAAAAAGTTAATTTATCGAGAAATTTACGTTACGATTCCTGCAGTAATGTTGTGATGCAAAACTGCTTCAGTCGACTTCTGTAGGGTCATTTCATTTATCTCAAGTGGATGGTAACGTTGCGTGGTCTCGGTACTGCAGTTAATATAATACAAATCAACTTCATACAGCCAAGCCTCAGACAGAATCCTTAGTATGTGTAGTGTAGTGTAGTAGTTTAGTGTAAATTTCATTCGATATCGTCACGCTAGTCGCTTCGTTCGCGTTTGCGTTATGATGTCTATTTTTGTATGGGATTTTTAAAACACGCCAAGCTGGACGTGTTGGAAACTCAAATCCTATACAAAAAATGATACTTAAGACGAAACAGGAGCTGAGTTTTAAATATTTTAGGTAAATATATCCGTCTCGCTAACGGAAGCGGCACCTAAAAGTAGTGTGATAAGCACAAGGCGAAAAATCCTGCGTAAATATCTCAAAAATCGAGGTTTCGTACTCCTCTGTTTTCTCCTCCAAAACTTAACCAATCGTAACCAAATTTGGAAATCTAAATGATTATGAAATTATGTGTCGGACCGTTTTGCTTTTTTGGCTAATTGATATCAGTTTTGAATGCCACGCGGGCCACGCCTCTCATTGCGGCATAGTCAATTAGGCCATTTTGGCCATTTTTGAAAGGCTCTAGCGCCTTAAAAAACAAAAATATCAAAAAAAGCAAAACGGTCCGACACAGATATTAACAATATTAATCTGTGTTGAAAAAATTCTATGTTACATCCCTTAGTGCAAGCGGGATGTATAGAAAGTAATTTACGCAGACGCGAGCGTATCTGTCAATGTACTGTCAAAACTGGTGGTAGCCGTACATTTAAATAGTTTAGTATATAACCTATAGTTTTCCTATAAGTAGATAGTCCTAGTTGCATGTCTCTAATATAATTGTGTGACTAGGACCCCCAGAATTAAAGGTTAGAGCCGGAATTCCAGGCTCGCGTGACATGATTTAATAAGGCCCGACCTTCGATCTTTACGGGCCTTGTTAAAATTTACTGGAATTATAGCCATGGCGTGGATTTTGGTTGGTTCTGTTCGTTTGTCTTTATTTCGTGATTACATTGGATATTAGCTTAAATCGGCATTTGATTTTGAATAAGTCAAACATAGAGGCTTCTGGTGACCAGAGGGCTTTCCAAAATTTTGCCCAAAGGATCAGCATTGCCATCTAGCGTTGCACTGCGGCGAGCCTTCTGAGAACCCTACTGAGCTACTACGACTTAGGTCACACACAAAACTCACCAAAATTTATGTTAAATAATATATTTTATAGAGAAATGAGTAAGCTTAAATGCTCACTCTATACTTCAGTTTCCTGAGTTTTCACAAATCTACCTATACAATTTCGGTTTGTTGTGTGCCATTTTTTACCAACTTCAGAAATGGTGGAGGTTTGACGTTAAATTTATTTTTGTTGCAGGTGAGTATCATACGGGTGCCTACAGCGTGGTGAAAAGGTGATGAAAAGTGATGCAGTGAGTCTTACATTTACAATCCAATATCGTACATACGCGTATCATCATAGCCTTCAGGGGCAAAAACGTATAATAAATATTGACTCAAGTACAAACAATATCAATTAAGAATGTTAAGTCCTTTAAATATTATCTATTAGAACACCTCTCTGAAATCTGACACACTTGACACAGACTCTAGATGCTCTGACAATAATTAAAATGACATCATTCAACAATTCAAATTATAACTAAATGATATCCTTCAGATATCAGTTTGATGTCAATATATACGTTCGTTTTGGCCTCCTTCTCGAATACTTAAGGGGCCCACTGATTACCAGTCCGCCAGAAGATATCGGACTGTCAGTTAGAAGTTTGACACAAAATTTGACAGCTCCGAACAACTGACAGGCTATTCATGAAAAAAATTTAGTGTTGCCTACTTCACTTTGCTGTACATTGCTACTGACATGCTTTGCTTTACAGACTTTAATTATTATTACATTTTTTTTCATGATGCGTTTTCTTGTGGACCTTCCTTCTTCGCTTAAAAGCTCTTTAATGTTCTGTAGGCCACTTAACGTTTTATTACGAGAACCGTTAACCCACAAACACTCATTAGTTTTAATGACCCATTAAGATACCCTTAATTCGACAACGTCAAAAATGCTGGACATAAAGTTTGACCCTCTTTTTGCGTTTTTTGCTAACCAGAATCATACTTTTAATACTCCTGCTAACCAGAAACGTAATCATACTAAAGAGGCCCACTGATTACCAGTTTGCCGGACGATAAAGGTATTCCTATGACAGTTTTAAAAGTTTTTCATCTATTTACTGTGAAAAGGCGAAAACTACGTTTAATTAAAATAAGTCTAACTTAACTCCATTCGACGTTCGCTCCTACATCTAAGACGTGTAACTTATCTTAGACCAGAACTAGGGTCAAAAGAGCTCATTGAAAGACTGCAAAGAAGTTCATTTAGCGTAATGAATCTTCAGCAAATACGAACATGAACTAAACTAGGTATTTTCAACCTTATCCCTTAAGCGTTAAAGCTCAAAACGCCGTTTTCTAAATCTAATAACGATGCAGCAAGCTAGACACGTAGTACGAACTCAGCAATTTAAATCGTATAGTGATGTTGATAAGGTAGATTTTAGATTGAACGAAGGTTAGCATAAAAAAGGTAGATAATGAAAAGAAAAATGCGAGTTCCAATTATGAAGGTTGTGATTTGCCGGAGAAGTTTTTCATCGTTAATTTTATTGTCAGTTTGTTGAGATTCTCTCGATTTTGCTTCGATTATTTTGCTTTAGCAAAATTTTGATTGATATAAAACGCTCATACAGCCAAATGTATGTATGTGATGTAGTAGACCAAGACCAAGTCTGCGACGATTTTGATAGTGTATGCACTGCAAGTGTTATTCGTAATTACATAGAAGTTGAATACTTGGACTTACAGTCCTGTGGATAAAATGCAACTTTCGCGTCCGTTTTTGAAGAATAAAGTGAGGCTTTGCTGTAAGGTAGTGTGGTGAAAATTATATTGTTATTCCAGGTGACTAAGTCAAGTTACCTACATTTTGTACCTTTTCTACTATTTTGTACCGGTCAATTTGCTCCTGTCAAGCGCATGCATTTCACTTTTGGAAATGCCAGAAAATCGTAAGTCAAGGAGCCCCGCGGGAGGCGCCTTTAACAAGGTGATACCAGACTTATCGTAAAAGATCTTATGTTTAATACATTTCTGACGATAAATGCCGTTTTCGGGTACAATTATATTTATTTTAGACAAGCGACCCGCCCGGCTTCGCACGGGTTACAGAAAACGATAACGAATTATACATTTAAACCTTCCTTAATAAACACTTTATTGATACGTGAAAAGTGCATGAAAATGCGTTAAGTAGTTTTCGAGTTTATCGCGAACATAAAACACATAATAAACAGACAGTCGAGGTGGAGGATTCTGTTTTATAAGCGTCTTTTATTAGCTTTTTGCATCAATTGGTCACCAGCCAGTCTCACTATTTCGTCAGTCCATCGCGCTTTCGGTTTGCCTTGTTTTAATTAATTAAGAAAATGTCAGCAATATTCATCGCTCTATTTTCACAGCGTATTTGCGTAGCTCATACAATATTTACGTAAGCTCAGGTGAGTGTATCCGCCATTTTCCGAAATAACGAAAAACGCTATTGTGTACCGCAATCCATTTGAAATTCAAACAGGATGGTAATATTTCCATCGTCGGTTACTTTGCGGATCGACGGGAAAAGGCTGGGACAGAGACTAGTTAGTTATAGACAGTCTCACTATAAAGGATGACTCACGCTAGACCGGGCCGTGCCTGGGCCGACGCCGACGCGTCCGCGGCTGATCGGTGATCACAATCCATAGATAACGAAGCATCGGAAGCTCGGGCCCGGCTCCGGCTCGGTCTAGCGTGATTCATCCTTCAGGCACGTAAGGTAGAGTACTAATCCTACAGGCACGTAAGGTAGATTAGAAGTACTAGTGCTCGATGCTGCACTAGTATTCGACATGGGCACTTTATGTAAGATTATTCTGTATTCAAATTTAATCCTTGTCACTTTGACATAAAGTGCCCATGTCGAATACTAGTGCAGCGTCGAGCACTAGTAGGTGCTTCTACCTTATCTAGAATGACCCGCGAAGTGTGCGAAATCCATAAGTCAGAGTCTAGAGAAACTAATAAGTATCCTAATCGCTTACTTTTGTTATGTTCATAGAAAACACGGCCGGTCTTCCTGAACTTTTCTGACCTAATTTTAATTTTTAACAAGCAGAAACGTCTGCGAACGATGCTATTAAGCTTAGAATAAATTTAAAAGTGGAAAAAAGTGGAAGTGAGTTCAAGTCTCACCCGAGACAGTAATTTTTCCACTTTTAAATTTATTTCTGACCCATTTTGTAAATTAATAAACTTAAACCCTTAACTTGATTCAATCCCACTCACCTAATAAATAGGACTATCAAGATTCAGATTAGCATTTGGTTCTCGGTCCGCAAATCGAGATATCGTGTCATCGAGGCCTCCAATCAATCGAGGCTGGCAAGCCCCGATTTACCCAATTTATCTAACATCCGAGGAACAACCTTAGTCCGATGAATCCACAGTGAATTTATTGGATTGGGGCTTAATGTAATGATTAGACAGAACACGGTAAATTGATTGACTTGATTGGTTGAAACCTGTTGAATTTTGAGTAGTTTCACTATTAATTTGGTTAAGTACTGCTGTTATATTTAGCGTCGAAGTTTCTAGTATAATAATTATTTCACTTAAATACCTACTAAATGATGATTTTTTTTTATTAAATTATCTTAAATGCACAGTTTTGGGCGAGATTAGCGGCGCGATCCGGGAAATGAATAAGATATTCACTAGATATGAAATAGTAAGGATATGTGACGTTCCACGGCAAAAGGTACTCTAGTTCATTTCCCAAATCGCGCCGTATATCGGAAGCTTACCGCATGCGAATTTCTACAGGAATGTATGAATTTGTTTATACGCCTTATTCGCCTTAGTTCAAACCCTACCCGACGCGGTAAATTTTTCCTTAAAATTAAAATAATGTAGGTAGTATGGTTTGCAGGCGTATGTGTTTGATAAAAATAAAATTAGGTACTTACTGCATGTAACAAGCTGTTAACTATTGTCCACGGGATAACTTTTTTTACAATCTGTACGACCCAAATCCTATTTCGTAACACAATCTGCAACGTACATTAACACTTAATCCGTTCCTCGTTAATCGCTGTTTAGCAAACAAACGGGAGAGATTTTCAGGCCGATTCGACCGTAGACTGGCATCAGAATGATATTTGAATCATGTTAAGCAATCGTGCGTCTCGCCCGCACACATGTACCGACAAGTACGAGCGAAATGCACGATAACACAATGATATCAGTTAGATATTACATATCTACTTTCGAATTGGCATGTCGGTTGGGAGAGAGATTTTGAGGAAGTGGGTTCGTTGTTTTGTGAGGAAGTTAGAATTATGGTTGTCCTGCTTTTCAGATTAGGCGGGTAATAAAGTGAACTCGAATTGGTATCTGTATTTAGGAATGTAATAAAGTGTAGCCTAGTAGGTAGAGTTAGACGAAGAAAAGTCTGCAGCGAATAGACGTGAAACTTGTATGAATTTTTGACGTATTATAGTGTGTACCTTTAAGTTCAATTTATGTGAAACTAGCAACCCGCCCCCGCTTCGCAAGGGTTAACAAATTGTACACAAACCTTCCTCAAGAATCACTCTATCGATAGGTGAAAATTGCATGAAAATCCGTGCAGTAGTTTCTGAGTTTATCGCGAACAAACATACAAACAGACAGACGCGGCTGGTGACTTTGTTTTATATAAGGTGTAGTGATGAATAATGAATATGTAGTTGTTAGTTTCAGCCCCACGTTGGGCGCCAATTTTAAGAAGACATCGCAATTGCTGCACTTATTCAGCTGACGTTCGGGTGGCAACTGCCGGCTCGATTCGGGAAATGAATAAAAGATGCACTAGATATGAAATAGTAAAGATATGTGACGTTCCACGGCAAAAGGTACCTTATGGCGGCTGGCGCCGCGATTCGGGAAACTAATTAGAGATTCACTAGATATGAATTAATAAAGTTATGTGACGTTCCACGACAAAAGGTACCTTATGGCTGCTGACGCTTACGTCGCATAGCGCCGCAATAATATTGAAGAAACGTTAATAATCGTAAGCGCCAACCGCCATAAGGTACCTTTATCCGTGGGACGTCACATATCTTTACTATATCGTATCTAGTTAATCATAGCGGCTGCATAACTATTGCGGACTTGACGCGGGTGCTGTGTACGGACACATCACCCTCCTTAGGACATTGACGGCAATGTCCTTGATAAAATGACTGTCGGATTGAATGTCATAATAGGCACCGTGCCCGTTGGAGGGTCTGCCATCTTGTGGCCTGAATCGGAAATATATGTGCTCATTGCCACAGTAAGTGCTACCATCTATACCGTTCTCGTCGGTACGTTTCCTTGTGCATAGTAGGTTCTGCCATCTTGTGGGCTCTTCATTCATTTCGTCAAAATTAAATTTTAATTATACCTACTTGCAACCCTTGATATTTAAAACTGAATTTGTTACAGAACGAACTGTGATATCCCATTAGAATCGCATATTTTTCAAGTAAGAAGTCCAGAAAATGAAACCGTTTATAAAATATCATTATTTCCTTTGAACATTACTATGCAAAATATCTCCTAAATACAACGAACGTGACGTTCCTACATGTTTGTGTTATTCTCCATGTTTTAGATGGAGTTCACGTTGCGTTGTTTGTAGTTCGGCTTTGATCAAACGAACGCAGCATATAAACATAGTTAGGCTGCCGCGTATGTTGATGTATATGTCGGCGGCCGATCGTAAGATCAGGCAGATCGTAATGTTCCTGTGTAATGTTTTGACCATAGTTACATTAAACCAATAAATAGGTAGGATAGGTTCGTTAGGTTGCTTCAGATGCCCGAAGGGCAAACTGCCCAGAAATAGGAGCCCCGCGTAGCGGGGCTCCGTCGACTCAGGGACTTTTGAGAATGAGTCAAAGATTTTCACGTTTCACGATATGCCTAGGAATTTCACGATATTGCTTATCTTACGATCGGCCGCCGACATATACAGTTAGACATGTATCGTTCACGAGTGAGTGATTTAACTCACTCTTCAACTCACTGATGATGTATCTCAGTGTTCCTTGCGCGCTCTTTCCCATTCATGATTCAAAATGAGCCGGCCGAGCGTGACGAGTGAGTGAGCGAGTGAGTCGATGCCGATAGGTTTCGGAGTCGTTCGGAAGAATTCGGAGAGTGTCGGGACTGTCGGGAAAACATGGCCGGATCGTATCGTGTGATTCGCCATCTAAGTCGCTCTTATGGATGTGTTTATCTACCCTGCTCGCCACTTAATTCTGCGGATACTATAATTGAATGACACAGTAATTATAGTTTGTCACAGGACTGTCTCATTTCAATAATAGACAGAGAGAATCATAGTATCTTTGTCTTACACTAGTACTAGCACCCAACAGAAAAGGATGTGTATAGTTTTCCTGGTTCTTACTGACTGACAAATTGGTTTGACCAACTATATGACATTTATATCAGGTTAACCCGAAATAGTTTGAGTTACATTACTCCCGATCTCACGCCCTCTATTTTGCGAAGCAAATATGTCTCCCAAAGGTTTTATTGTTGTAAAACCACGATCCACACGACATTTCTAGACCTTTCCGAATACATTACTACCCTACTGTTCGGTATTCCAGTATTGCAGGATCGGAAACTGATTGTGTATCCGAGCGGCCTCCTTTATTCGCAAATTGTTCGGATATTACTCCCGTGTTATTAGAATTTGTAGTATTTTTTTCTGTTATTGGAAATATTTGATTCCCGTTGGGGTTTTTGCATTGCAAAACTCGGCAATATTTATTTGGGTTTAGAATTTCGTTTGTATTTTGGAGCGCCGAGGGGATGGTGTTGATATTATGTACCCTTTGCTCTTATTTTGGGTTGAAATTTATTAACTTTATTTGAATAACGTTTTACGTTTATTAAATTTAGACACTTGAGACTTTGCGAAGCACGCAAATATGTACCTTTACTTCTAAAATTATGAATGCGACTTTGGATCATATTTCGAATTTCTTATAAAGGTGACGTTTGGATGGCAACTGCAGATATCAGCATTACTGATGCGGCGTTACTGCTACAGTCTGTTAAATGCCTAGTTGAAATGAGTGAAGGGTGGTTCAACCCATGTTCGAATAGTGACAGTAATGCGGCGGCGAACTTCGCTCATCACTCATTTTATGAAGGGCTAGCTCATTCCTAATAGGTCAACGAATAGGCATAGCCATCCAGCGAGGTAATGTTGCCAGCCTCATGGCACCCTTCCGCAGGGAACAGACTTGGGGGACCTTTCATAGTTGGGTATTTTTTCTATTGTTGTTTAATTTTTATGAAGGACATTGACAGTTACAGCGGTCGCGTCCCCGCAGTAATGCAGCTGCAATAAAGTTGCCATACTAATGTCACCTTAAGACTATTATGTCTAGGTATTATTTAAAGGGATGATTCAAATACTTACGCTAAGCCAGAAAGCTAAGAAAAAACTACTTTTACCAAAAACTCGTTATGTTGTCTTACCAGCAGACATCGTAAATTTTATAGCATTTGGTTTCGATGCAGCGGAGTGGTGTTAAGAGCCCATCAACGTGCACACTAGCGCCACTACTAAATAATCGTGATTATTTAAATTTCACGACAGGTATTTAAAAAAGGGGGCCGTCACGTACTTTATTGTGTATTTAAGTACCTTTTGAATACATAAAACTAGTTTTCATGTTGCTGGATTCGTTAATCTATGCGTCCAAAGTTAAAAAGGCCGTTTTTGTTTCGAGTTCCTAGATCGACGAATCCAGCAACATAAAAACTAGTCTGATGTATACAAAAGGTATTTAAATACACAATACAGTCCGTAGCGGCCCCCATTTTTAAATATCTTTCGTTAAATTTAAGTAATCACGATTATTTAGCAGTGGCGCTAATGTGCACGTTGATGGGCTCTTAACGGAAAAATATAAACAATTTCAACCCTAATGATGCATTAGCGTTAAATACGTTAATATTTACCTTAATTTACCATTACAGTTGGAATTATCTATAACAATTCCATTAAGACTACTCTACTGCACCAAAAATGCTATAAAATTTACGATGTCTGATTACCAGAATTTTTAGTTGGACAAAAATAGCTGTATAAAACGCCACCTACAAAAGTTCTATTTATAACGAAGAGAATTTACGTTTAAGATAATTCTCGTAGACTCAATAAGCGCAAAGACAGTAGGTACTTCTCATTACTCAGCACTAATAAAGCATTGTAAGAGTCGAGTAAGACAAGTAACTCCAAACAAACTTATTCGTTCGTTGGCAAACATTTCCCAAATCCAGGGATTGGAAAATGAAATTATTTACTTTAGCGAGCTGAATGGCAGCCGAGGACGGTCTGGAAATTAAAGTTGCCCACTTAAGCAAGAAGAATGTGAAACGACATTCAAGCTTCCTTGTGCTTTGCTTGCAAAGGTACGGATTGCAGAAATGCTGACGTTTAACGGGTAAGGTCGGCAAATATTTACTGTAGAATTTTTTAGTACCTACCTAGAAGTAATTTGACCGTTGTTTTAAGCAAATAAATTTGTATTTCATGTGAGTGCTATTACAGCACCATTGTAAGACACTTTACTGTCAAGTTTAACAAGCCCTTGATAATGTTTGTACTTTTCCGTCATTAGGGTTCCGTACCCAAAGGGTAAAACGGGACCCTATTACTAAGACTCCACTGTCCGTCCGTCCGTCCGTCTGTTACCAGCCTGTATCTCACGAACCGTAATAGCTAGACAGTTGAAATTTTCACAGATGATGTATTTCTGTATAATACATATAAATACTTACTAAAAAGTACGGAACCCTCGGTGGGCGAGTCCGACTCGCACTTGTCCGGTTTTTTTAACATTCGTGTTTGTTAGAAAGGGACAACATTTAATTGAGGCTTGCTAAGATTCATGAAAAGGGCGTTAGTGATTAATTTTGAAGAAAAGATTCCAAAACTCGACCTTAATTCATATTACTGCGTGTCCGGAAGCCCAGATTTGCTCTTAAAAGCTCCTGGGTCACACTAAAGAGTAAACGGGACGGCCGCTTCTCCATATAAACGTAGTCTCTGGATATTGACATTATTGAAAATATTTATACATTTTTTACATTCTAGTCATGCCCCTATTTTAGACTTTTTTTAGATCTTGTTGATTATGGTAAAAATTAGGAGCGCAAAACAGATTTCTTACACATTTTTAAATGATTATAACTCTTAAAGCTATGGTTGATATACAAAAATTTTGTCAGAATATTTTCAATAATCTTAATATCCAGAAAGGAAAATGCGGACTAGGTACGTTTGTATCAAAAAGCTATTCCGCGCGGTTCCTCCACTTTCGTCTTAAGCGCAGTTCATTACGGGCCTCAGATGCGCCTATTCACGCGTCTTTTCTGCCGTCGCTACATGAATGGGAACCATTACTGTCGCGGCTCTTTTGTTTATGGCGTGTAGCCGCTTTCTGGGCGAGTATTCACATTGCCCAGAGATTTTCTTGAAAATTCGACTCGTTCGCGCAAAATGCAACACCGACGATAGGTTTTCAACTACACCACAGACAAAACATTTTTTTTTTATTATTATGAATGGGCTTACTCATGGCCACAGACTAGCCGAGGCGTAGACGTGGCCTACGATGGAGCTTGCTCGCCCAGAAGGTGCCTGTTCACTCTTGATTTGAAGGTTGCCGAGTTATAAGAACACGGAAATATAGACGCCGGCAAGGAATTCCATTCCTTGGCAGTGCGCATAAGGAAAGTGGAGTGGAGTGGAAGTGCATCGACTTAGCATAGTCGCGCTAGCCCCTCTGCCACGCATACGGTAATTTTACTCCATATTCGAGTCGAAAGTGTCTTTGTGTTTCGTCCGTGTCTTTGAACGGACCAATCACGGTACGGGATTTCGCTCACCTCGTCCTGCGCACCCCCGCATTTTTGGCACCATCGGTTGCATGAAATAATTGCTCTAAACTCGGTCTAGAGGATTCCTAGTCTATGAACTACACTAACCTAAAATCCCACGATAGTTTAAAACAATGGAAAGACTGCCTTTGTTATTCTCAGCAGAGGTTTGTTCCACTTTCAGCGGATGACGTTTGGTCTGATAACAACGTCACAAACACAGCCAAAGTTAAATGGCCGTTTTATTCGGTTCAAGGAATGGGTATAAGTTTAAGTTGGGGGGTAAGATGGGGATGGATAACCTTTTCTTCTTCAGTATTCTATAACATTTTGATCTGTTTCTAAAACTTAAACAATGCAAAACAAAACAGGAGATCGACTATTAAACACTATGCATTGCAACAGAAAAAAATATTTGCAAATAACTTCTACTTCTAACATTGTTTTTGATTCTCATTTTTTTGTGTAAAATTAAATTCGATTACTGAAACATTATTTCTTAAAACATTCAACAAAAAAACTAATTCGTCTTGTCAGTCCAATCTCCGATTTTAGCTAAACGCTTGAACGGAATTTTCAGTGCCACTAAACTGCCTCGATAGTTCATCTTACAACGGGGATCGACGTAGCAATTATTAATGACTATACGAACGATCGGCCCGACACGAATCCACTGATGAATTAATCAACAGACCCATGTTTATTTAATTTTGAACTTTATATGTGCGTGAAACGGTCTTTAATAGTTTGACAGGTACATGGGTTGTAAGTGTTCTTCTAATTGCTTATAGAGCGAGTCGAACGCTGAGCCAAACCAGTATTCGTGTACTTTATTATTAGTAGCGATCGCGACGTTATGGCTAAAGTGGTTTCCAGCTTTGGACTCATTCGCATTTAGGAATGCTTCCTGTTCAACAGTGAAATTTGTTTAATAGTAAACTCTATGTGAGCGTCAAACGGTATATAATCGAATGACAGCTATAACTGCAGCTTCTGTGTGAATATCGGGCTCAACCAAAGTCTATCGCCAATAACTGGGATGTTATTTCACCTAAAGGCGAGTTCGTCGCTTGATAACCAATGTAATAGCGTTCTTTGATTAAGCACAGTTGTTATGGATCCAGAGATCACGTAATGCTGGTTTACCGAAAGAACTATTCTAGCAATAAATGAGAATATACTACAAAGCTGCTTGAGTAAGCTTCACGTGTGCATGTGATCTAAAATCAAAAGCCAATAGTTGGGAAATCATATTGCTAAAGTTTGTCTAATGGTTACAGGTTTCCTAGGAAACTGGGACGGTAACTTAATAGGTATAAGGATTCTGTAAACTACCGGCCTCAGAGTATAGAGTATTACCTAATAGACCGTAATTACAATTTCGACCATAAAGTAGTTAAGGGTGATGTGTAATGAATCCTTGTGTACATCAGCTGCCGCTCCGATGGTGGGATTACATGTTCATGTGACCAGCTGACTGTCTTTCCACCGCGATATTCATATTGGCTGACCAGCCAAAGTCTCAACTGCAAGTACCGCAAACTTATAGTCAATCACTTTTTTTTTAAAGCCTATAAGGTGTCCCACTGATGGGCAAAGGCCTCCCCCCTAGACCTCCAATCCTCCCGATTAAGTGCAGCATCTGTCCAGTTGCTGAGAAATGTGTCCAGGTCGTCCCGCCATCTCCTCTTAGACCGATTGTGGCATCCACTCAATAATATATGTGGCAGTCAATCACTAAGGAATTGTGCCGCTTGACAATTATAAATTAAATCTTAATCTACAAAAGTATTAACTTTAATCTAGCAAAAAGGCATTGTTATATTCCTTTAGAGGAAGTTAGCTTCCCTAATACGCGGAACGATTGTCAAATGCAGTGACGTCACGGATGACGACACAGTTCCGAGTTCCGGCATCGCCATTTCCGGTTGATTTGCCGTTCCGGACGTGCGGGCTGGATAAACAAAACGGAAAATAAATTGGCACAATTTTACATACGTATTGAATTGAACAACAGATAAGGTTGTTACTTGTGAGTTCAGTCAAACGTTATTTATTGGTGGCTTTCCATCAATAAAAGGGTCCTTATGATAAATTTAAAAGTGGAAAAATTACTGCCCGCTTGAGACTTGAACCCACGACCACTGGATCGCTAGCCCAGTGCTCTGCCATCTGAGCTACACTTGGTAATACCTTACCCAATACAGCGAATATTTCATCTACCGTTAAGTGATGTTGTAGGTACTTCTTAAACTCTCCGGAGTTCTAAGTCATATTGGAAATTCATCAGTAACCAATATCGTGCTGGAATTAATCATATCCGTAAGTAATATAAATACTATTAAATGTATTAAGAACCGGTATTTGGGCTGACGGTGACGGACCGTCCCCGTCAACGCAAGCTCCTGATGACACTTCTCGGTACGGAGTGAAACGTGTGTATCGAGGGTTACATATCAGAATACCGAAAATCGATTTACCTAATGTTGAATCACCTATGCTCGTTTCACCTATTTTTTTAAATACCTAATGATCAATTAACCTAAGCACATAACACCTAACGAACGAATTACCTATTGCACGTTTCACCTACAATTGGTTTACCTAAGCTCAGAATACCTGTGCTCGATTTACCTAAAGTTGAAACACCTAATACTCGAAATACCTAAAGCTAATATACCTAATACACGAAACGCCTAATGTTGATATACCTAATGCACGTAATACCTAAACTCGGTATACCTAATGATCGAATTGCCTAAAGTTAACATACCTACTGCACGAATTACCTAAAGTCGGTATACCTAATGATCGAATTACCTAAAGTTAACATACCTAATGAACGATATACCTAAATTCTATACACCTAATGCACGAAATACCTGAAGTCGATGCACTTAATGAACGAAATAGCTAGAATCAAAAATATAATTATTTTTTGTAGAATATTATTAGGAGATATAACATTTGGTATATTTTTTTTAGCCAAATCATTCAATTGGCTTACTATTTTTTATTATAATATAAGGTCTAGTCATTTGCCAGAGTCGAGACAGGTGCGACGACGAGCAAAGCGAGGAGGAGCGTGTTAGGTTAACTGCAACCAAACAGTGCCAAAACCGACTTTTATTTCATCGTCATGATGTTAACTTACAAAAATTAAGTTTTTGGTAAGAAAAGATAACTAATATTGTATTAGACTTACAAAATCATTCTACCACCTAAAAAGTAGCGTTTCAAAAAGTGTATTTTTAAGTTGTTATCCAAACCAACAGTTTCTGCTGTAAGGTTGGGAAATCATACGATTTATTGGGTGGAGTTGCTACTTGATCATTCGGCAAAATGATATGAATTTTATACTAGGTATATACTTTACTTACTATACTATACTTTAGGTATTCCGTGCATTAGGCATATCGACATTAGGTAATTCGTTCAGGAAGTATAACAACTTTAGGTATTTCGTGCGATAGGTTTAACAGTTTTAGGTATTTCGTCCATTAGGTAAATCAAGTTTAGGTACATCGTTCATTAGGTATATCAGCTTTAGGTGTATCGTCCATTAGGTAAATCAGCTATAGGTGATTCGTGCTTTAGGTATAATAGCTTTAGGTGAAACGTGCAGTAGGCAAAGCGTGCATTAGGTATATCGTGCATTAGGTGTTTCGTCCATTAGGTTATTTGAGCTTAGGTATTTTAAACTTACGTCAGTCAATATTTAGGTAAAATGATCGATAGGTAATTTAAAAATAGGTGAATCAAGCATAGGTGACTCAACATTAGGTAAATCAGTTTTCGGTATTCTGATATGTAACCGTATCGAGCGTTTTTCGACTTAAAAATCTTAAAATACGTGAGTACGGGTCACTTAATATATTATTATTTAAAATATATGTCTGTGTCTCACGGAAGTTTTCTTATAAAAATATAAATACTCGTAAGAATGACCAGTCAATTAACAATTAGCCCTATTAAAAACTGCTTCCTTTCGTAAGAAATGTCTGTGGTTAGCTAAAGTAAATACCAGAGACAGATAAGGAAGGGTGGATCAGTCACGCGATCTGATGCATTGCGACCAGATGGTGCCTACTCCGAGTAATAAAGTAGAATACTTGAGATTTGCAATATGTTTTGATGTTTATTTGAGCACAAACGGTACATGTTTCTTATAACTAGTGTCTGTCTATACATAGTTCATACACCAATACAGTTGCCACCGCTCAGTTGCATTAGCTCAGTAAAGAATCACATAATACGGAATTAAACTTAAAAAAATTACAACAACAGTCAAATCGTCGGGTGACAAGCAAAAGTCACTAAGTACTATCGAAAAATTAAAGTAACAATGCACTTTATTACGCTTTTATCACGGTTTATTGTCCAATAATTTCAATGGCGTTAGTTAGTTAGTGAGTGCTTGTACCCCACGAAATTAGGACTAAGTAGTCAATTTCGGGGTTGGTCCCATAGTAAAAGTGACCCAGTATAATCCTAAAACCTCTCTGGTGACGGGAATGCATTTATTTTTTGGCCACCCTATATAATGATATTGTTGTCTGGGTCACACGCTTACTACGGGGCTTAGGCCCACTTGCACCATCCATCTAACCCGGGGTTAAGCGGTTTAACCGTCAACCCAGTGACAAAATATACTGGTAACCATGGTAACTCCAGGTTTATCCGGTTAACCCCGGGTTTGTGGAATGGTGCAAGTGGGCCTTAGACAATTTGTGTAAGAACGTCCTATACTATCTAATTATTTATACATACGTAGGTACTTATTAAATAAATACTAAACGTTTTTAGGGACTTATTTATAAAATATAACCCTGCAATTTCCAAAGCTGGCCTTCTTTATTAAATCAAGCCTCAATTGACGGCCCGCCGGAGCCTAAAATATCTGAAAGAAGGCCCAATTTTAATTTGATACTGAATTGAGTGCCGTGAAAGAAGCGAAAAAGGCTTTGTGATAAGGGTGACTTTGACAAATGAGCCGGTCTATGATAAGAAGATAAGTTAGGTGAAAGTAGTGGAAAGGGCTGTTTTAGAGTGCCACTTTTAGCCGGGTCTAATGTAGCTCAAATAATAATTTGCTTATACTACACCTTTTCTTCTCTAGTACTTACCTACAACTTGTTTTGACATATTATGATTCTGTCACTAATTAGATATATTAAAATTACATAGAATAATAATTCAGTTAATTTTATTGTAAAAGCAATTATAATATTAAAAAAATGAAGGCACTGTCTTACGTCATAATTTTATCGACATCGACTTACTCGTATAGTAAGTTTTACTTGTCTTCGCACTTTTTCAATATGATATGATATTTATCAAATCTTATGGGTTACCATGGCAATACAATTGTCTAATATCGTTCGAGAAATTGGCCCCAAAGCGGGGTATGTTATGAGTTATGACGAAGCGATACCGATATCCAACACAAATTTAGTCACATGCTAAAATTGATATCTACTCCCAAAGTTGTATTGGACGGTGAAAGGGTTAATTGGTTATCGCTTGGTTATCCCTAACTCGAGACTAGACTAGACTAGACTAGACTAGACTAGATTGAAACTCGGGAGTTAGGAGTTGCGTTCAAAGACTTAATTAGCTCTTACAGCTCAGCTGCTGTGAGACCTTTTTACAAATACATACTACATAGTTATATCATTGACATATATGGGATCGGCTTAACGGGCAATAAGAATAGGGCTAGTACAGTGGACACGAATTTCTGTCCACGAATAAGGCCCGTTTTTTGATATACCTATGTCAATGAGGTTATATGAGCCTGTGCCATATAAAATATTCTATGATTATTCAGATCAGATTGCGTCTGCAGCATTACTGCCGAAACATTAGCATTTCTGTTTATCAAGGAAATTGACAGTAACATCGCCCGTTGCAGCCAGTTTGCAGTTTCCGTCAGATACACAAAGCACAGATTTGTCTAAGGACAGATTTCTGGCAGACACATTTGTGCCTATTCCTGCTATACAATTATCTACAGATCCTGCCAGAAAGATCGAACGGACATATCTGTAGTAAGTGTCATTCTATGGAACTTGCAAACTATGTAAACAAAAGTCACTAGTAAATTCATAATTCAGAGACAATTTTAATATGGCGGTTTGTTTACATAGTTAGCAAATTTCATAGAATGACACGAGCTTATACTATACTATACTACATACATTACGTAAGTACCAGCATGTTTAATAAATTAGTCCCAGTCTTCACCCTCATTTGGGTGCAATAAGCCTTTACCCTGTCCCACAAAGGCCGTAATGACATTAGCGTGATGCTGTGACGCTGTGAGCCGCCGTGCTAAACAGACTTATGTCCAATTAGGCCTGTAAAGAATAAGGCCCACATCACAACGTAAACTTAATAGCGTCATTTTGGTATTACTCTTTGAGAATAACGGAAACTCATTGATGGCCATGGTACCTAAAATGAAAAACTTCGTTCTCACACAAAAATAAAGTTTCCGAGTGGTTGTAGGACGATCCCTTCATTAGTCTTCAGTTATTTTCATGAAAAATGTAAATATGTGCGTGTACTTACAGTTTACAGTAGTAGACTAGTACTAGTAAGTACCTAGTACAGTCAGCAGCAGAAGTTGCTAAGCGGGCGAGGTGTTCAAAATTACCTTGACACGCTCTTATTGTATTAGCAATAAAGTCGCGTCAAGATCATTTTGAACACCTGGCCCGCTTAGCAACTTCTGCTGCTGACTGTACATATACAGTTACCGCCTTACCGATGCTGTTGTCATGATGCTAGGTGAATAAGTGTGCAACAACCTTTATGTCACGACGCCATTTTGTTTCCGTCGTGCACAAAGTGAGCTTGCACATGACGCGATGACGAGCAGAATTATGAAGCTGCTTTGAAAAATTCAATGTTTCAGCTGCCTTTATGATTGTTGGTGTTATGTTTTAGGCCCACTCAAGGTTGTTTTTGGTTATGGGCGTGCTGGAAGGCGATTCTAGGTTGGATAAGTCTGCAACAACCTTTATGTCACGACGCTATTTTGTTTGACGTTTTCCCGCAGTGAACTCAAAGTAAGCTTGCACATGACGCGATGTCGCGCAGAATTATAAAGCTGCTTTGAAAAATTCAATGTTGTAGCTGCCTTTATGATTCTTGGTGTTACGCCAACGTAGGTACATTGCGGTAGTACCTACAGTCGAGTTCACAAACATCTTTACAAGCCAACGCTCCAAAAATATATTTACTATCTAAAATCTACGGCTGCTACGAGCTTGACACTGACAGCGTCACCATGAGTCAGTGACAATGTCAACACTGACATAAACGTCAACGTCTACTTTCTATACATACCTACATCTCGCTTGCACTAATATGTCAGTACGTAGAAAGTAAACGTTCACGCTAGCGTTTATATCAGTGCCAGACTGGTGGTAGCCACACTGACATTGACATATTCGTTAGCGAGTGCGTAACTTACTTTCTATGCATCTCGCTCGTACTGGCAAATTAGCAATATTGTAGCGCGACGCTTTAATCTGCAAGTTCACTATCGGTTCATGAAGAGTTAATACTCGTACTACAGTAATAAATATATTCTTTTTCCTTTTGCTAGTCATCAGCATCATCATCATTTCAGCGGATTGCGGATTGGGGGATCATGCGGATTGGGGACTTCACACACACCTAAGTATGAATTTCTTCGCAGATGTATGCAGGTTTCCTCACGATGTTTTCCTTCACCGAAAAGCTAGTGGTAAATATCAAATGATATTTCGTACTTAAGTTCCAAAAAAACTCATTGGTACGAGCCAGGATTTGAACCGCGACCTCCGGATTGAAAGTCAGACGTCATATCCACTCGGCCACCACTGCTTTTTGCCGGTAATAATATGAAAATTAGCTACTTAGATACTTTCTTATGTTGAAGGTTGAAGGTAAAAGCCTCGAATCACTTTCGTAATTAAAAAAGTTTTTGCGCCCATTTGGCTTATTCATAATTAATTACTTTCAAGCTATTTTTATAGATCTAATAAAGAAATGGTTTTGGCGGAAAATGCTAATAATTTCGTTAAAACGGACAAAAATAGGAAACTAAATTGGTCGGTAGGTTTAACCATTTTGGCTTCAGTAGGTACTCCAAGATATGTATGAAATATGTATAAAATGTGACCTGTAAAATTTGCTTTTACCAATTAAGATCTGTATTCTGTATAAGATGTTTTATTTACGATGCGAAATGGCAAACTGGCCAAGAATGGAACGTTACTGGAAAGCGAAACATATGACATAAATATACATACTTACGGTAGACGACGAAATATATTCAAATGGAGTGCTTCCATATGTATACACCTACTGTGAATTTGCTCTTAAGAAGCATTGACTTAGCTTTTCGCGATATGGAAAACAAATGAATAATTAATGTTCCTTGGTTTGTCAAAGAGATGTGAGGTAGCTAACAATTAATTGCTACTTTAGGTAGTTATCAGACCGGGTGACACCGGTGCGAGTTTCAGATGCGATAAACTTACACGTCATAACCTCCTAAGGCCCAAGGTCCTACCTATAGTACTTATTCAGTTCAAAGAAATTTAAATCATATTCGATTGGAACAGTGTTGCTTTTGCTCTGTTTCGTTCAGTTTTTGAACAACGTAAAATCAACTCTATTTCCTGTACTGTAGGTTCAAATTTCTGTGGCTAATTTTGCATTTTTCATTTGTATGGCTGGGCCTTAGGAGGATAAAGTAACTTAATAAGAATAGTAAACAAGCAGTCACCTGCATTAATATGTTACACAACGGAGGCCGCAAAAATATCTGACACGATCTTATTTGTAGAGCCACAAGAGCGTGTCACACATTTTTGCGGCCTTCGAAGAGCAACATATTATTGCAGGTAGTGTAATCACTTACACTTATTTGACAAGTTGAAAATCTATCCGCAAGTCCAATCAATTTGCAATAAGTATATTCTTAATGATCATTTAACTGCGCCTAATGGTTTCTTAAAATATTCATTACGAGTATACTAATTAAACAAACATTCTTAATTTTTATTTGAAAAACGAGCCAAGAGCAAACCGTTTATATCTAAAATCGAAATTTCGTTGTTACCTCCCTATAGCTCCAATATGCTAGGAAAATATATAGAGAAAGATTTTTCTAAATGTCTCTAACAAAGATATCTTTCAAACCACCTGCTTATTCCAAAACAAACCTAAATCATTGAAGAGTAATGGCTACAATTGCTTAACCGTTCGTTCCACACATGCAACAAATCGTACCTAATTAACATGCTCCACCATCCGTCTTCATTTCATTTAAAATTTAACGGCCGTGATGCGAAAACAGATGGAGATTACAAAAACAGGGCTTAATACAGCTGCAAGATTAATCAGAGGGAGCGAATAAATCAAGTCGCACGACGATCCCGCGACATATTAGTCGTGGTGACATACGGGTGCGGAAAAACGCTGCGATTTTTTTTCATGCTGACATATAATGTTAACGGGATGAAAGCCACTTTCGAAACAAAGGAACGTCGTCTGGCATGACATTGGAAGATAGTGGATTATTTCTGGATTAGATCAGCGCAAGACTGGGCTCAGCGGTGGGCAATAACAAGCGGAAATTTTAGTATGTTCACCTAAACGTTGGAGTGTAAGCCAATACACTGTGCCGCACTGAGAGAATTCTTTATCAGACCTTTCAAGTACCTTCACACAATAGTGTACACAGCTTTTATTTATTCACAATAACATCTATTAACTACTATCATCAGACAAATCCTTTGGAAAGGAAATAAATAAAAATGTTCTTTTTTTCGATGTGTTTTGCATGCTGTTTCTCGAGCTACCATAGGAACAGCAGCTGACATTCACGAGGTTTCATTGTACATCTTCATCAACAACTTTATCACCCGGGAAGCTATTGGTCATAAAATCTATTTGTAATTAACGTGACGTTATTTTCCTGCGACTGCTGAGTTCCCGTCCAAAATTGTTTTATGTATGTTCACATAAACATAAGAGTGTAGGCCAATAATGAATGTGCCGCGCTAAAAGGACTCTTTATCAGACCTTCCCTGAACCTTCAAACATCCTAATGATTGTACACAGCTAATTGCTGTGTTTGGCGTTTTTCTTCAACGAATTATGACGCCATTAGGACCGTTGTTTGAAAAGGGATTGGAGTGTTTGAAGTATTATGCTTGTGCGTGGTGTCGATATAGGTATAATAGCGTTGTTAGATACTCAGTACAAATAACTAACTTACTTGAGCGTTACACAAATCCGTCTCTCATTTTAAAACTACACGTTAAAATTTTATGAAACTTGGACGTAAGATTTACGTAACCTAAATTTACCAATGTCTGGAGATAGGTTTTGTTACTAAAAATTGTTATACAAAGAAAATGGAGCTAGTAGGAGTTTTCTATATGTAATGCCTTAGCATTCAAATCTTTAGCAATGTAAACTAGCCATATGTGCCTTACCTACTTAGTAAATGTTTTTTAAGTATTTAAGTTTTTTATTATTGTATACCGTAAAATGAGTGGGGTGAGAATGATTTGGGTGAAATTTGACTTTCAAACCTCGATAAAATTTTATTTTAACATGTGAAAACTGAATGGTGTATATAATAAGTGGTTCGGACGTTTGTATTTTAGTTTGTATTTTATTTTGGGTAGTTCTATTTCATAACTTTGACGATAAAGAGGAAAACCCACCTCACCCCGTAGTGCCTCGTATTTGGGGTGAGAGGGTTTTTCATACAAAGGTGATTTTGGAAGATAGTTGGATCGATTTTTTAATTATGCGTATTACTATAGCCCCATTTTAAATTGGAATACATTATTTTTGTAGGAGTAGCCTTAAAATCCCTTCTCACCCCCCTCTCAAATCTTCTCTCCCCATTCATAACCCAACACTCCCCGCGAAACCTACTCACCCCGTTTTACGGATACATATATTATGTTAGTTTGTAAGGTATGTATCTATGGGCCTTAGTAGCCTGAAAATAAATGCTTTGATTTGATTGATTAGTTGTCGAATGTTTGTGTCTATACAGGGTGAAATTTAAATCACTGGCCAAACTGAAGGGTCAAACAGATCACTGTGTTACGTTCTTTCCTGTGGACATACACAAAGTTAAGGGCTATAAAGATTAATTTTCTTATTTAACTCTTATCCACGTAAAAAGGTCCTCCTTTTATTTACAGAACTATGATAAAATCATTACTTACATGCCCACAAGCTGTTAACTATTGCCCACAGGAGAGAAAACTAGCGTGTTCGCGCGAACTGTACATTTTTCTCCCCTGTGGGCAATAGTTAACAGCTTGTGGCCATGTAAGTAATGATTTTATCATAGTTCTGTAAATAAAAGGAGGACCTTTTTAGGTGGGTTAGGGTTAAATAAGAAAATTAACCTTTATAGCCCTTAACTTTGTGTATATCCACAGGAAAGAACGTAACATAGTGATCTGTTTGACCCTGAAACACCCGAAAGAACTCGAAAAAATATTAAACACGTGTTTTTTCTTTTAATGCCGCTCAGTACATTTTTTTCGAAATAACTCATCATCAAGTTGTCATAAAAACCTCGTACGTTATGGTGAACCGACAACTACCCACTACATCCGCTTCTCTCTTATCAGTTAAGGTCATTGACACCCCGCCCCTCCCGCTGTTTGCAGCCAACAATCCACCAATTACGAACCCTATTGCAGCGAGATTACCTACATAAGTTGCTAATTTTTCCTTTCATATTAACGGGCTTAGAACCGTCAAAATGCAAAGGCAACCCATTTTTAATCTAAAATGTTATTTCTGACTAATGATTATTAACAAAACGTCCGTGGCTTAAAAACAATGAGTAAAAACTAGGTCAGGAATGTGCATTCAGGCGTATTTAAAAAATTGAATCAACTTACGTACATTTGATTAAAAATCGACGCAATTAACGAAAGTCCCACGAGATGGTACTCTTGGATTCAATCCTTGTCTGCGAAGGCGTGGAACTGATTCCATTTCGTATAACCTTTGTGCACCACGTAAACACTCACCACTTAATAAATAACACCGTACCATTTCGTAATATTCCCGGTTCGAAATCATTTTTTTAAACCTTAGTACACGCGCGATTATTATTTTAAGGTTGGCGAGTGACGAGTGACTAATCATTTATGCTTACCGTTATGTTTACCGTTAGCACGGAATGGTTTAGACTACCCTCGAAATTGATAAACCTGCCTACCATCGCCAACACTAACTGGGTGGACCCTATTGCAACGATTATAAGGTTTAGTGTAGGTCAGATAAGGGTTTTGCTGATGTTGTTGTTAAAACCTACTATTAGGTTTGTTTACATTTGTGGTAATAGGGTGACCACGACTCGTGGAAAATATTTAAAAATTAAAAAAAATTTACTCTTTATTTTCGCTAAATAGATTCCTTAAGTGTAACCTAGTGCCGGGAATGAATATGGCCAGTGATTTAAATTTCACCCTGTATAGTTTCATGTTATTTCAGAATGTCGTTTTAAAAATGAAAATGAAAATGAAAACATTTATTTTCAGGCAACTATTGGCCCATAGATAAATACCTTAAACTAGCATACATATTATTACAAAATATATCTTAAAACTAAAAACACAATTATGGTTGCGACGCAACCAAAAATGTGATCGTATTTTCGATTGTATAACAACGACTAAGGCTCGTGTGACTGGTAGTCGTAGTAGTAAGAGACATTATAAAATTAATACCTGGCTTTCCCTAAAAGTATTTTTTCTTGTTTCAGAGTAACTCCGGAAGCTCCTGTTGAATTCGGTAAGTATTATTACTGACAACTCTTGCGGTTTACCTACACCTACTACCAGTTAGTATTTACACCCTTAGCGATTCTGGGATGCAGATTAGTATGTATATGTGACGTCACGATCACTTATCGTTTAGCAAGGGACGTTTTGTGCGTGGTCTACGACTGTGATTTTCATTTCTGAATTTTTTCTTTTCGATATTTGGTCCTTATAACAAACCGTTGAAAAAAAACTTGTCATCTAGCCTATATCGGTGTCGTGTCGGTCTACAGGGTGTCCCAGAATTCGACGTCAAGCCGTAAACGGATGATAGACCAAGTCATATTATAACAGTTATCATAAAAATACAAAAAAAAATCCAACTCATGTTTTTTAAAAATTATGGTCACTTTAAAAATTCACTAAAAAATCCACAGCCTGTAATGGTTCTTTTACTCTTGTTACTCAAATTCCATAATTTATTCCAATTTTTTTATTATTGTGTAATCTTGAAATTACAGGGTGTGGATTTTTTAGTGAATTTTTAAAGTGACCATAATTTTTAAAGAACATGAGTTAGATTTTTTTTTGTATTTTTATGATAACTGTTATGACTTGGTCTATCATCCGTTTACGGCTTAACGTCGAATTCTGGGACAACCTGTATATGGTGTGTGCCGGATCGGGCTGACCGCGGCACGCTTGGACGCCGTCCAATGCCATGTTATGGAGATGAGTTATTAACATAGGAGTTTAGGCAAATGCTTTCATGCTGGAGGCTAAACGGAAGTCAAGCCATCTATAACACGTACATGAGATTCATCATCATATCAGTTCAGAGTATTAAGACGGAAGACGTCCACTGCAGGCCCCAACGGCCCGATTCGAACTTTGAGATACGTCAAATATTAAGACACGATATGGATTAGATATGTCAGTGTCAAAAGTGACGTTTATTCAAAGAAAAACGCCAGTTTTGACACTGACATAGTCTAGTCGTAATATTTGACGTATCTTAAAGTTCGGATCGGGCCGCAAGAATCTCGACACCGATCATGATCCGATCCAAAAGTTTCCTGCAATCTTAAAAACAGCGAAAAAGCCGCTCCCATACAATCGAAATTACGCTCTCATTTTATAATGACATGCTTATACTTAAATTACATGAAACTTAGCTAAAGTGGATTATGTATTATATATATTGAATTAAACACATATTTCGCACTGGTTCTTTATTTTTATATAAAATACGTGTTCATGGTACAAATCGAATACGAAAAGACATCTTCTTGAAGTATGTCATTTTTAAAATGTAGAAAAACAATAATAGTAGTTTATGTGACTGCTACATAATGAGAGGCATTAAAATACGAGTGTGGGTTTAAGAAACGAACGTTAGTGAGTTTCTTAATAGGATCACACGAGTGTTTTAATGCCTAACTATGTACCTACAGTTACATACACTACTTTATCTAAACACATACTTAAAACTAACTAAAAGACAAACTGTACGTCAAATGGCGGTGAATGAAAACTTTTTTCACGCATGTCACACATCCGTAGTTTTTTTAAATTCCTAGACAAAAGAATGAAGTCCCTATTCTCATGTCACTCGAGATCAAATGTCGTGCGGTTTATATTTAAAAAACATATTAAATTGACGTTTCGTATCGATAACTGTTTTAATATCTATGGATACTAGAATAGACACCTACTTGAGTTTTGACTGATGCTCCAAATTTAAACTCATAACCTACAAAGATCTATAACGTTATGAACATTAAAGTACAAAATTTTCCTACTACCACAGATAAGAAAGTTCTCATAGTAAAATTGGTTGTAATAAAGCTTGTCATTTCCTACGGTTTCTGAACGCATTATACGAGTAGAGCACTAATGACATGTGTGTAGATAAAATAAGGTTTTAATACCGAACATTAGCAAAAATATAGGTATTTACGTAAAAAGGTATGTATGACTGGTTAGGTAGTCTTCATTGCGAAAAATGCTACATAAAGGAAATAGATCGAGTCGAAGTTTTTCTATTGGTTCTGTAAGCCCTGCCCTCTGCCATTTAAATGTTACCTATGTCAAAGACCTTGGTTATACCTAAATAGCAGCCATTTTAAACGCCACATAACCTTAAAACACGCCATTTCCTGTGACAACAAGCTATTAGGCAGAACCAACCCAACCCTTTCCACAAAAAGGCGAAATTCGATACAAAATGACTGCCACTTAAGACTTTATGTTCCGAGCTACCAACGGTCCCTAATGGCTAAACGTATTAAGGTTCTTTCAATCCGTTTTCAGCCTTTCTGTGCCCAGGAAGTGTACACAATAATAGGCACTTAATGCTTTGCATTGACGTTTTTGATGTGGCTTTTAGCTTTATTTGAAAATTTTAAGTGAAACTGTGCTATTTTCTGTTAAGGAATTTTCATCCGTCATAATACTTACACCCTTTAAAAAGGGTGTATTTTTATGTCTTATTCGCCGTACAGTACCTATACTCTGTATCTTTAGGTATTTAAATAAAAGTAAACTAATCACTTGTATATTTTTGGGTAATAAAATTGGTTACCCAACCAAATACAAAACCACCTGGATCTGTCACTGATCGACCTGACTTTAACGTACATTATTTGATGATGTAATGTTTTCATCTACCCTCAACTGGCTTAAGGAGCCGTACAGGGTAGATTTTGTTTACTTTTATTTAAATACCTACCTGAAGATACAGACTATAGGTAAGCAGCAGATGTACTCTCTTTTCAAAAAATTGTTCAAGAATATTGTATGCAAACTTCTGCTGCTAACTGTACCATTATGCACCCCTTGGTTTTCAATTTGGAAGGATTTATTCTTTATTCCTACATACCGTTACGTATACTCTCATGTATATTTATTACTGGTTAAAAGTTACCTCGCAATAAGGTAAAGTAGGTAATAGCGTAAAATAAGATTTATTCCTGTATGAATGAAGAAAGGAAAATTATACCTTTTTGAAGAGCAAGATCGCATTTGAGCCGAAATTAAACACTCACTTGTATTTTTAGTTGTGTTATTAAACATGTAGAGTTATTTTCGATTTAAAATACGTCGGTGACCCGTTTTAATAGGTATTACAATGACATTTGATATGATATGAAATTCAATCCACTCCGTTCCATATGAAACAGAGTTGAGTTACTGCTTTTAGTTTAATGCATTAATAAATATTACGTACGGTTCGAAATTATTTTAATTATTCGCAACAAGCTATCAGGTGATATTGGACACACGTATATTTTTACAAATATGTATTGAAAAATGAATAAGTACGTCATGTAATTGAATTTCAGGCTCGCTGCCAAATTACTGTATAAATTATGATAAAACCGTTGTACGTACGTAACGTATACATACATAAGTAAATAGGTACAGGTTTTTTTCTTGTTACTTGTATTATATAAGTATTAGTATAATCATAATTTTGTAGGTTAACCTTATTATGTTTAATGTATACATATAAGATAATTATGACTTTTTTTATATATGTATAAGTTATGTAAGGTAAACGTACTAGTGCTCGACATGCTAATGTCCAATAGATGACACCTTGCCACCTATATTAACAATGACTTAATGACATGTACTGGGACCGCGTCGAGCACCGGTACGTTTACCTTATCTCTCTCCTGCACCAACAATTTTGTCTCTGTTTGACCCAATGGTTGACTGGAAGACAATGCCTTTTGGGATTAAGTCCGCCATTTGTAATTTTTTCTGTTTGTGCAATAAAGCTAATAAATAAATAAAATGAGCACTTAATTTCACATGCACCAATCAGACCGAGGTCGTATCAAAATAATATCAAAACCCTCACAGGTTATGAAATCAGAATCGTGCCCCCGATATCATTGCGGACTGTACTGAAAACAAGCAAAGCACATTAGCTAACAGGCTGACGTGCAATTTGCTGATCAAAGGCAACCTAGGGCTTGGCTTGTTCCCAGGGGCCTGCTGGTTTTGCAGAAATACGGTTTCAAGCCTGACACAGTATTTTGCAAAATTGGATGTTTACAATAGCTAGCTTCGTACCCTAAGGGTAAAAACGGGGTCCTTTTAAGGGTAACATTCCATTTCTGACCGCAGCTGCACTACTAGTACGAACGCGTCGGTGTTATTGTCAATTCACATACTAAAATGAATGGTAGTGCTGCTGTCGTTGGAAATGGACTGTCACCATAGACTCCACTGCCCGTCTGTCTGTCTGTCTGCCACTAGGCTGTAACTCATTAACCGTGATAGCTAGACTTGCTAGACAGTTGAAATTTTCATAGATAATGTGTTTCTGTTGCCGCTATAACAACAAATACTAAAAACTAAATAAAATAATAATTTAAATGGGGTTCCCATACTACAAACGTGATTTTTTTGCCGTTTTTTGCATAATGGTACCAACTAGTTGCGACCAACCGCGCGCGTGATGCGAAGTCATCAACCAATCGCGTTATGGCTTTAGACTGCACGGTTGGCTCGAATTCGTGTGCGTGACACCGCTATACTTAGGGTTGCCAGATCGAAAGGCGCTATTATCGGGAAACAATATAAATTTTTCGGGATTTTGGGACATAATTCGGAAAAAAAAAATACATTCAAATTAAAGTAATTGTATTAAAAGCAACGATATTTTACATTATTGGCACTACGTCAGCTCGCTCGCTCGACGACAGTTCGGAACTTGAAATTATTGTTTTATAACGTGAAGCTGTTTTTCGGGACAGTTTACACTTTGTCGGGAATCGGGAACACATGCTAAAAATCGGGAGAATCCCGCCAAATCCTGACCATCTGGCAACCCTAGCTATACTGGCCTTATTCTTATTGCCCGTAAAAGTGCCCAAAGATTACCAGTTCGCCGGACGATATCAGCCTGTCAGTTAATAGCAAAAGGTGACAGTTCCGAACAACTGACAGGCTGATATCGTCCGGCGAACTGATAATCTGTGGGCCCCTAAGGCTCGTCCAGTTATCTCGGCTACTTTTAAATTACACCACTCCCCACCAAAAAGGCGTCTCTACTGTATATTTTACACTAACATACAACTTTTCGGAATTGGTCACAAAATTGCATAAGGATTTTTTTTTTTTTATTATGAATGGGCTTACTCATGGCCACAGACTAGCCGAGGCGTAGACGTGGCCTACGATGGAGCGAGCTCGCCCAGAAGGTGCCTGTTCACTCTTGATTTGAAGGTTGCCGGGTTATAAGAACACGGAAATATAGACGCCGGCAGGGAATTCCATTCCTTGGCAGTTCGCATAAGGAAAGTAGAAGCAAAGCGCTTCGTGCGAATTGGTGGAATATCTACCATGTAAGGATGGAAACCGGCCGTGCGTCTAAAAGTCCGATGGTAGAATGGGGACGGTGGTATAAGCTCGTGTAGCTCTTGGGCACACTCCCCGAAGTGCAGCCTGTAGAATACCGACAGGCTGGCGACTTAGGCGATGAAGGGATAGTTTCGATTTTTGTCGACGTTTGTCCGGCCAGCACGATTCCAATCAGGGTTCGGAATTAGCAAATTTGAAAGGGAACGTGCATGGTTTTCTAATTAGGAGGAAAGGATCGACTTTGTAAGGATCAGCCTGGGTTTTGATTTGATTCTTCCTTTTTGGTTTCAAAGTTATGATTTGATGTGCAATATTAAGGAATTTTTCGTTTTTATTATTTTCGTCGCAAGTATGAAGGAAAAATCATTGTGTCTGGATAGGTATTGTGTGTAACTCGGCCAACACGGGTTAGTTGTCAAACTTTAGTTTAAATACAATTATTTTACCATCGTAATAATTCTCTTCTGCGTTAATTTTGAGACTTATCAAAACCTTTATTATTTTAATCACTACCCCTTTCAAGATCCTTATCATATTAAAGGAGCGACAGTAAATATAATCAAATTTCCTCACCGACACCTTACTGCCTTCCCGTCAGGACCAATTATTTACATTGCTATTAATTCAATTACTTCAAATAATCTCAGATTCCCCAATATTCAACTTTTGTTCAAAATAGCTTAAATGTGCTAACAATTTAATAGTTCTTACGACCTTCTTAAGTTTAGTTAGTTGAAGAGAATTATTGCCATTACTGGCGTCAATCCTGTCAAGATAATACCAAAATGGGTTGGATTGTTTGCTGTAGTAAATTAATTACTCATTTTGAATGATGATGTGTGTGAAACCGGTGTAATAACAGTTAATTACGGTATATTGATCGTCCAAGTCATACGACTAATGACCCTAATAGGCAATACTGTACTACAAAGGGGAGTAGGGAATTGCCGATAGAGTGTGAAATGGGCCAGTAAAGTTGGCGTATTTTTCAGTTTCAATTGAATTATTGTGGATGTGGATACTGTATACGAATACAAAAAATTTCAAGCCTAAAAATATTACTAAGCTCAAAAGAACGAACAGTTTTTTAGGGACACAAAGGGATTGGTTATAAAAATATGAAATCCGTATGCAGTGATACTGATATTCTAATTTTGAATTTAAATATGCCTCCAGAAGGTTTTCAGTAGACAAAGGGGCTCCTAAATCAACAAAAACACAAGAGAGCGTGCCATTAGGCGAGATCAAATATTCCAAACATAATTGTGGAAGATATGTGGATTCAATGGAATTGGGATCTTCGATATGTTACGGGATTAGGTATGGATTGGTTCAATTATTTTGAGATATGTAAGAAAATATGTTATTTTTTCTCACATTGTTCTCTGTAAGAAAAAGTAAGGTCAACGGGGGTAAATACGTCAGTTGAGGTAAATGGGTCTTTTAAAGATTTCATCTAAACGGAAAATTTTAGAAGTACTTATTGCAACCTTCTGTCGAAATGTGGACACTGAACTTTTAATGCAATTATTATCAAATTAAACAGAAGTTTCCACAAACACTGTAAGTAAGGATTCTATTCTATACTCTATTCTATTTAGTCTATCGTAACAGGCCGTAGTATGTTCTCGTTTGTTTTTTTAACTTACCTATAGCCGGTCAAACAAGTTTGTCATAGAAAAATGCGCGAAATTCATTTCTATGGGTTATAAGTGTTATAACCATTTTCGCCTACATTTTTAAAATTTGCTCTTTTTTACTGACGGAAATTGCTTGACAGAGTATAAATCATAAATTAAATGCCATAATAATTTACTTATCAATAATAGTTAGAGCGTACATCGATCACCCTTCCTTGCCATAATAGCCGTGAAAGCGTCGAGCACGTTCGCCTCAATAACGTCGGAGTGAGGTTAATTTTTAATGGCCTGCGGAGGAAATTCACAAAGCTACTAGTTCCAGTCCAGAATAAGACTGGCCTGTTAGACTAAAATAAGATGCCTGGACATCTTGCAATTACAATTTTAGATACGATTTACGAGTAAGGTGACAGTCCATTTCCAACGACAGCGGCACTACCATTCATTTTACTATGGAAATTGACAATAACACCGACGCGTTTAGTACCTACTAGTATGCTGTGGTCAGAAATGGAATGTTACTCTAAGTTTATAAATGAAAGACATGTGACACGAAAGGCATTAGGAATGAATATGGAGGGACGATAGAGAAAAGAAAAACCAAGGAACAGGTGGATGGACTGTGTGAGAGATGATATGAAAAGAAAGCAGGTGGATGATGAGATGATGAATGCCGGAGAGGTATGGAAGAAAAAGACATGCTACGTCGACCCCAAGTGATGGGACAAGGGTAAGCGAACGATGATTAAGTTAAGAAAGGCAATTAGTAAACAGCGTAAAATTTGGGAGTATAATTGGGGATAATAATAGGCCAGTGCCTCTCATAGTTGAAAGGGAATTCTGCGTATAAAAGACGTATGCTACACTATACAGTACTTAAAATAAGGATGCTAATGCTAATGAAGAATTTCGTCGACCCGCCATAATTATATTTCTGTCCCACCGATGATGCCGGCGGTCAGTGGCACTGTGCGAGCGAGACAGCAGCATAATTATGCACGTGCGATAAAGATAGGAATTGTCGGTACAATGTACGAAATTTTTCGTGCTTGGTGTCCTTACTTTACACGTAGGCTACATTATTGTCACTTGAGTTTGGGTATGGAATTTCAAATCTTTCAAGTATTTTATTTAGGGCAAAAATTATACTAGGATCAAGTATAAAATAGACGAATACAAGACGTTTTGTAATATAAACGTACCTGACTCGCCACACGCCTGAAAGTTTGATCGGCGGTCGATAACTGCGGCCTGAGGCTTTTAATACTTAAACTATTCCAGTATAGCTTTTAAACGTCAAATTGAATGACAGATGTTAAATGGAATTTCGTATTTTTGGCTTTTGAAATACTTCATGTGCGGTTCCATATTTGTGGCTTTTGAAATATTTTATCCATTTATGGTTCCTAAAATGGACTAGTGACATGGATCACTTATTCTAGTTTACCTAGTTTCTAAATGTAGGATTAGTAAAATCATTTTCTGTAATGGATTGTCAGTTTCTTTGATGGCATTTGGTAATTTATTTAGTTTTTGCAAACGTTTTGTTTTAGAGTTTGGTAGATTGATCAAATATGTAGTGATTTTAGACAGCAGTCAGCACACCCTCATCATTATTTAATGTGCTTCCTTCTATTAATAAAGAAAAATAAAGCAAAAACAAAGTTGTAGGTACTGCCTGTTGAGTCCCGGTGAATTTACTTGAGTTGCTGATACTACTAGATACATTAGGTCTATCAGACATACCTACATACCTATCAGTGATTAATATTTTCTAAGAATGCGACCCATTTTCATTGCGTTGAGTGAACACAAAAATATCAACTTTTGACAGCACCACTCTTTATAGTTAAACAATCGTCCTGCTAAAGCATTTCTAGGAAACTTCCGGATTTTGCCTGATATTCTCAAGGACACTTTTGTTCCATTTTTGGAATTCCTGGGAACTCTTCTTTATTGAAAACATTCAAAAGGACGTGGTTAAATTTATCAGTTGCGTTTATTATTTAAAAAACATAATCAAATTGAAGTGTGATTTATTTTCACCACGTCATCAGTTCATAGTTTAGCGTCGCCGCTCCTGATCTGCTTGTAGTTGTAGAGGAACGGTGTGAACTCCCGCATCGCTATCGGCGCCACCATGGGGACCGGCTTGAAGGCCAGTGTGTAAGGCGCCGTGTCAACCAGACGGTACTGCCCGTTCTCGTCCCAGTGGACCTCGGCTGAGGCTACAGCTACCGCGATGCAGAGGAAGATAGCCAGGAGTTTCATCTGTGATAGACAAAAATATTGATACAAATATTGACGTTGGCCAGAGTTGATCATCGTTGATTTTTTCATTGTGATTGACCTCTGTTTTTACGAGGCATAGCTGGTCAAGCACATCTTGTCAGTAAAAAAAGGCGCGAAGTTCAAATTTTCTATGGGACGATATCCCTTCGTGCCTACATTCTTCAAATTTGCCGCCTTTTTCTACTGACAAGATCTGCTTGACCTGCTTATATTTACAATTTATAGATTGTAATAATGTGGTATGTACGTGCCACAATAAAAAAAAAAATGTTTTTATTTCATACTGATATCATCATTCATCATAATCATGTATTTTTTACACGACTGCCCAAACAAAAGAGTGTATTGTTTTTCATAACGTTTAACCTATCAGTAATATGGTGCTTTAGAAAACAAATTTATTAACGAATTTAGGAATTTTTATAGTTTATGGTGCTTTAAAAAACTAATTTACGAAAACGTTAGTCGAATAGAGGAATTTTCCAATAAAGTTCCGTTTATTACGAACTGAATCGATAAACTATACAGGAATGTTTAATTGCTATCCTTTATTTATTTTAAAATTTGAATCGGGCAATACGGCTTATATTAAAAATAACTTCAATATTGGTAGGTAGTACATATGTAGATATACATGTACAAAATTGTGAGATTACACAAAATTGTGATTAAAGAAAACATGTTAAAAACATATTTCGTATTAAATCAAAAGCATTTAATGTTTTTATTAAAGAGTATGAAAATACTTAATCCTACTGCTATTCTAGTCCTCAGTCTTATCAAGGTAAACTTAATTAAATGCTTCATCGTTGTTTGAAGCAAAGTGAAATGTTTTGTTACGGCTACCTACGCCTTGTTGTTTATTTAATTTGCCCCACACGTCCACATTAAATAAACTATATTAATATATTGTAACAGCAGCGGAAAACAACCGTTATATTTCCTTATATATTATGTTATAGAGACAGAAAAACCCAGTAAACTAAGAAAACCGTGGGACCTAACACCTGTCCTTGCGGCACACTCAAAATAGGACTTTATTATCTCGTGGTTTGGTAGAAAATTCCTTTTATATTTGTACTATTTGTAGGTAATTTATCATTGAACGTCAAGCCGTCAAAATGGCCGCTTATCTGCCATCTTGATTGGTCAATTGCTGCAATATGGCGGTCAGAGATTACGTGGCAAATAGAAAAGTTAAAGGAAAAATCCTTTTATATACTTTTCTATTTGTGGTTAATTTGGTTGCATATTTTAATGGAAACGATTATTATGAACTTTTAAACAACGAATTCAACAATGACTTTTATTTGAATAAGAAAACATTAATATTAATGTATAATTATAGGACATCCATACACAAATACACAAAAAAGCTCATGAAGGGTTGTGTTGTGGGACACAAATACCTAACGCCAACGGTACTTAAATATGTAAAGACAGATGAATGTTAAAAAAAGCAATTAACCAATTCTATTTTTTTGTAAAACTATATTACAATAAAACAATACCTTTGCGTTTGTTCTTCGACGAGTTCTCGTGGAAGTAGAAGAATTGAATGATGTCCACAGTGAAAGAACCAGTGTATTTATATTTCTTAAGTTATAAGCCAAATCATTAATTAACCGTTATTTGAATTGAGTTGTGGTTTAATCATGTAGAAATAATGATCTGATCGTGATCATTAGTAATTACTAATTACAGTTAGTTAATTTGCGATTACATTTGTGTCCTAAAATAACTAATACTCGTATTTGTAGACTTTGGAGCGTCAATTGTTATGTCATAATTGTTTATGAAAAACGTAGTAGAAGTCGGACTCGCGCACCGAGGGTGTCGGTTTAGAACCATTTATTATACCTATCGACTCACACTTGCCCGATTTTCATTGTATTTTATTGTATTCATTCTGTATATAATTTTCTTCATAATCTGACCACTAAATCTTATGTTTACTGTTCTTGATATATAATACATATAACGTCATAATGGATTACCTCAGTAACCTAAATAATGAATACAATGCCACCTCAAATAATATATGTATGTAATTGTAAACAAATATAACATGTAGGTATTATTTATAAGATTAATTTGTATATTTTTTGATGATCTTAATATGTATTCATCTTTATACTTATTCGTTTGTAATAAAAACATGTAAATACTTATTGAGAAATAAATGAATCTAAATCTAACAATAAAGGTCTATAGTCTGTATTTTTAGGTTTGTATTTATATTAAAAAAAGAGTAAACAAAATCTATCCTCAAATGGCTTCTTAAGCCAGTTGAGAGTAGATGAAAACATTACATTACCAAATAATGTACGTTATAGTCCGGTCGTCCAGTGACTGATCCAGGTGGTTTTGTATTTCGTTGGTTAATCAATAAAACGTTATAATGTTCATGTACCTAAAGATACAGAGTATAAATAAGACTTATGGAAAGGTCCAGAACTCAGTGTTCAAAGTATAACTGAGATAGGTTACTTTATCCCAAAAAACTGTATCATACATAGCTACATACATGTATAAATCACGCCTATTTCCCGGAGGGATAGGCAGAGACCACGGATTTCCACTTGCTACGATCCTGACATACCTCTTTTGCTTTCTTCTTCTTTTCTTTTTTCTTGTTTTTCTTCTTTCGCTTTCTTTAGAGCTTTATAATCAGTACTTACTATTCCTAGATACTAATTATTTCACGAAAACCTTTGACCTACTAAGATGTCCACTTCAATCCTGGTTGCTACAAAACAAGCTGACTTGACCAAAATAAACAATCTCAAATCAAACTAAGTTTCAATTCAAAGTTCAACGCCCGCCCTTAGCGATGAATTATATACACCCTCGCCTAGCAACCGCTGAACAAAAAAGACCTAAGTACGAAAGATTTTGTATTAAAATACACCCTTTTCAAATACTGAACGGTCATCCACAATACAAAATGAACTTTTCATTCCTAATTGAGTTAAAAGCTAGAAATTCACGTCATTCAAAAGTTCATTCTGTCGCTTTGGCTATAAGATTTAAAATTGGATTGGAATGGCATTGATTTTTGGCGAAAATATCTATGAAGTCGGTAGATTATTTTAGAACAGCGGTGGTGCGGCTTAGCTAAATAAGTAGACTAGTTTGCCTCCATTGAAAATAAACGATTACTTATAGCAGAGATATATATAACTCCGTATAAGATAAATAAAGTCTAAGAAAAAAACTGCCTCGGAAATCAAGAAAAAGTCATTCTCGAATAGATGGCGCCATTACCTTTGGCGTATTCTCGGCTAGATGGCGTTGACGACACCGTTAGATATTTAACAATTTTAACATAATTATATCAGTGAAAGAACATGGATCAGTATGGAACAATAAAAATTAAAAATCATTTATCTGTAAACATATTTTGATTAATTTATACATTTTCAATTTTATTTTAAGTTTTAACCATGTGTCGATAGATGGCACTAAATGTACCGTGACTATAAAATTTACTTTGGCAATAGCCCTCTATACTATCTATTCTCTTTGCTTATAGAGTCTGTGTGGAAAGACAAGAGTCGTGGAATGTAAGGGAATCCATACATTATACGATTCTTCTCTTTCCGCACAGACTCTACTAGGATGTGACTCACGCTAGACCGGGCCGGGGCCGGGCCGGTGCTTCTGGCGCTTCGTTTTCTATGAAAAGCACCACGTGATCACCGACCAGCTGTCATAGAAAATGACATGTCGGACGCTTCGGCCCAGGCCCGGCCCGGTCTAGCCTGAGTCATCCTTTAACCACTTCTGTGTTTCTACACAACACAGCGAAGGCAAATAGGTACAGTCAACAACAGAGCTATGAATACAGGCAAAGTGCCAAAAATATGTATACACGACCTTAATGTACAGGCAATAAAGTACTGTATACATATTTTTGACACTTTGCTTGTATTCATAGCTCAGTTGTTGACTGTACTAAGGGCATACTGAAAATTCCTGGACTGGCCACTTAGAAAAAATAAGCCGTGTCATATATCAGAATCCAGAAATGTTCAGTATTGCCCACGTAATATCAAACTCGAAATTACCTACTCCACCACACCGTGGGGTTCATCGACCCCTCTATTGTTTCCGGCTACCCTCGGGACGACATGTTTACGACGTGCCCTTTTTGTGCAACATTTATAAGGGACGAGGAAGTGCGATACCGATAACGAAGCGAGGCTTCAAGGAAATTAATATTGAAACAATGCATTTTTTTTATACTTTTCTTGTGTCTGTTAAAGTTAATGTTATTTCTGTTTAGAATTACAAGCTGTTTTGATGTGATTTTAATAACAAGACTTCCATGAGATTAGGTAAATTATAATATGTTATTGTGGCTTATTTTTAATAATTTTAATAAACGTTTGCGTTTGTGTATCGAAGCTAATGGCGTTTGTTTGAAAATAATTCATTTTAGTTTGGTTAAATAATGTTACTTTTAATGTTCAGTAACATTTTGTTAACAAAATGAAAAAAAGAAAAAAAATCCTAAAAATTCTTTCTCAATGTATTTTTGAGCCACCCTGTATACACATGGGCTATCTTTCTGTCTACCATTTTTAGGGAACTGGGAATAAGAACAAATAGTGTATTCCACTAGCCATTCACATAAAAATCGTTAATTAACGTGTTCATATAAATGCTGTCTACCCCTTTCCATACACGTCGTTATTATCTCGTTATTATTTGCGAAGGCGTTATTACAAATCCTTACTTATTCATGCTACGCAATAATTAATTAGCTTTATAACGTAGTCAGACTGTGCTCCCCTGCGGGTTGGCGCAAGCGACGAGCGATAGCGGTTACGTCACAATAAATGATAGTACTATGTACAGAAGACTCACTCTCTAACAAAACGCATCATCTGTTACCATCAGGACAGATATGGCCGCTAGGTGGCGACAGCGCCACGCGCGGCTTATGGCTAGCCACCAAAATTGGTGTGGAACGTATGTACTTTTAGCTACCTGTAGCAAAGCGACGAAATCGCGGAGTGAGCCACGCCTGGTAACGTTAAAGGCCAGGCCACACGAAACCGCCTAGATTGACTAGCGTATTCCTGCGCGACTTCAGATATCAAGCGTAACTTCAAGTATTGAGTCCCCGCGACTCCATACATATATCAAGCGTCAGTCCAAGTATGGAGTCGTGCGCGACTGTGTAATCATGGTAAGCGGTCTGATGCGCACGTACGTAGCATGTTTCCAATTATCTGCGTAGTACATTGCTTGCAATAGGTACGTGCCGCATTCATTATGAGTACGTACGAAATGCAAGCGATGTACTGCGAACGGAGCCGCCGTGCTGCACACGTAAGCGATTATAATACTGCCCTACCCCGTATTACATCCGTAACTGACATTCTATAACCAGGCGTGATAATACAGTAAACATTTTCGAAAAAAGAGTGTACAGCGGGCGTATGGAGAAAATGTGATATAGAGAATAACACTTTATAACACCGCGCAATTGAAAGAGACAGACACCGATAATTTTATTAAGCAATCGAGTCATTAACCGTGACTGAGCAGTTTATATAGGGCGGTACCTATAAAACAACAAAAAAAGTTTTACCTAAAACATGTATTAAAGTTCGCTCTTCTTTTATAACTCGTCCCACTCATTATGATCTCATGCAAAACTGCGCGCAAAAATGATGAATGAACTTACTTAGCAATGTAAATAAACGTAGAACACATTCTCATGTGAACGCTGCAACAATTTTAGACGAAGCTATTTTACATTAAGCTACGTTTCAAGTAGTTAAATTAAACGGTACAGTTGAGAAATGCAGGCGACGGACTTTTAAGAGAGTTGTTGCGATAAGATTTTAGAGGTAAATATCGAATTTATTTTTGAAACTGTTACTGTGGTTATATCACCTAGAGTTTTGCTGGCTATTTCGAGCAGCGAAGTTACCTACAATGTTTAAAAGTTAATGTAAATTTTAGAACAGCAGTACAGGTAGTATTACGCATAAGAGTGACATTCCATTTCCAACTGCAGCTGCATTACTGTTCATTTTACTATGGAAATTGACAATGACAGCGACGCGTTTCCATAGTAAAATGAACAGTATTGCAGCTGCAGTTGGAAATGGAATGTCACTTTAAAAGTCAGGTTACAGAATAGATGTAGTGCATAATTGTGTCTTACTACCGTCAAAAACTCAATTGGCTTCCAATCCGCCGCCGTAGAGATCTTCACACTCTTTCTCTTCTCACCCCTTCTTCTTCTTTTTTTTCTTTTCTTTTTTCTTTCTCTTTCTCTTCTTTTTTTTCTTTTTTTTTCTTTCTTTTTCTTCTTTTTGATGTTCTTTTTACACCTTCTTCTCCTCTATAAGTACCTCTCTCAAAAATTTCAATTTCTGGCTGAAGGCAGTGGCCACCGTCTGCGTTCGAGCGCGAATTTATCACTTGCCATCCCTCCTCACAAATCTCGAGGATACAACAAGTCCTTCGCAGTGCGTCCAGTGAAGCTGTGGAATGAGCTGCCTGTGTCGCTCAGGCAGGCACAATCGGTTGCGTCGTTCAAGGAGAGGTTAAAGAAGCTGGTTATCTGATATGATGATATGATCATGATATGGTTATCTGATTTGACTGATTAATTTGTCTATATTTCTATTGTATAGTTGCTTTATATCGTTCTAATTCTTTCCAATTTTTAGTGTATTTTCCCCTTTCTTTTTTGTGTAATATATGTATGTTTATCCTATAAATTTTGTATGTATCCTTTATCTTTCTGGTACCTTGTTGTACATTTTGCTGCATTTGTCACCCTCTTTTCACTCTCTCCTCTCATCTACTCAAAGGTTAACTGGAAGAGATCCCTCAAAGGCATAAGTTCGCCTTTGTACTTCTTGCTAATTGTATGTTATTTTTAATATGTCTTTTTGTACAATAAAGAGTTTACTACTACTACTACTAATTGTTTCCCATCGTATCTTCACGGAAACGTACGAACGTGTCTTGCTACTTCAGTCAGTCTCGGTACAAAAAGTACTGAGGCTGACGGAAGTAGCATGACAAATACGAACGTTTCCGAGAAAACACGATGAAATATAATTATGCACTACATCTGTAACCTGACTTTTATTGCCTGATTCGCCACTTGGTGCGGCGACAAGTATGTACTTAATACCGTAAAATGGGGTGAGTTGGGTGAAATTTGACTTTCAAACCTCGATAAAATTTTATTTTTACATGTGAAATCTGAATGGTGTATATAATAAGTGGTTCGGACGTTTGTATTTTATTTTGGGTAGTTCCATTTCATAACTTTTACGATAAAGAGGAAAACCCACCTCACCCCGTAGTGGCTCGTATTTGGGATGAGAGGGTTTTTCATACAAAGGTGATTTTGGAAGATTGTTAAATCGATTTTTTTTTATTATGCCTATTACTATAGCCCCATTTTAAATTGTAAATTGTAACAGTAGCCTTAAAATCCCTTCTCACCTCCCTCTCAAACCTTATCTCCCCATTCATTTCCCAGCTCTCCCCGCGAAACCTACTCACCCCGTTTTACGGTATGTAGTCAGTTTCATCGTCGCCATGTGCACTAAGGATCAAAAATATAACGTAAGTATCTAGAGAAGAAAATATTACTATCACAAGTTTCCGACCGGGATGATACAAAACAATTGAAGGGATGTTTACAAAAACAACATAACTGCTTAGAGCGGTTGACACTTTTTAAAGAACATTGTTAATCGTTTCAGGTGTCAACCAGTGTAGTCAGTTATGTTGTTTTTGTAAACATCCCTTCAATTGAATATTAAGAGTACCGAGTTAGAAAACTTGTATTGGCGTAACAGATTTCTTTGACTTTAATAATGCTTAATGTCAGTAACTTCTTGAAGAGATTCTTGAAAAAGGTAATGTCAAGTCAAGAGTACCTTAATAACCCTTACATGAAAACCCAATGAAGCGAGCAATGTATGTCAGTATTTCTGTCTAGCCACCCGGAAAACGGAGGAAGGCTCAGGGATTAAAGACGAACCTTAAAATACGTCAAAAATTTGCCAAAGATGCAATATGGATCGGATAAATATGTCAGTGTCAAAAGTGACGTTTTTGTTTGAAGATATTAAGTATACATTGTTTGAGGTTTCCTAAAGAAACTGTTTGAGTCTCATAGATGTTTTAGGTATATGTATAGCCGGATAAACAATGTCAGTAGAAAATGGCGCGAAATTTAAATTTTCTATGGGACGAGTACCCTTCGCACTCACATTTTTTTTCAATTTGCCGCTTTTTTTCTACTGACGGAAATAACTTAACACACTTTAGTTCAAATAGAATCATTATTATTTCTCTACATTCCATTACAATTGCGATCCCAAGTATTCCAAAGATGTAGAAATAAAGTCCCAGAGCTCTACAAAATGCTTTATACAAAAATTTCGTAAAAGCGAAAAAGATACAAAACACATTACCAACTTCAGTAAAATTAAAAGTGAAATGCGAAAAGTTATTTGCATTATTCTGTTCTGATAACAATAAAAAGCGACCCAATTTTGTTGATAATCCCCAGTCCACCCGCCGAGACACAGCTTAAATTTTATAAAAAAGGTTTACCGTATTTCCACGAAATTGTCGGACGTTGTTTCGTACAAACGCGAATTTTTTGAAGTTTATTTCTGTCACAATGGATGTGAAACATGCTCAGCAAAATATTCATCGAATTGAAACGTTGAAGAAATATAGACAATATACGAAATAAAATGCGTTTGTACAGGTTTGTTTGGAACAGCTCCGTATCATTCGTATTTCATAGTTGCAATTTTTTTCTGATATATTTTGATCACTGCAGCCACTTGGCACACCAAGAATAAGCGGGCATCTCGCTCGTTTCTTCCCAGAACGTACAGAATGTGGAATGACTTGCCTTGACTTGTATTTCCTTTGCGCTACGAAATGGGATTCTTCAAAAAGCGGGTATTTAGGGTTCTCAGGGGTCGGCAACGCTTAAGTGGCTCCTGTGATGTTGCTCATGTCCATGGGCGACGATGACCGCTTCCCATCAGGCGGCTCGTCTGCTCGTTTGCTGACTATTACATAAAAAAAACTTTAGATAATGTCTGTTTTCACCTATGCTTAACTGGTAGAGAATGCCTTGAAGAATTTAGTCCGCCAATTGTTATTTTTTATTGTACACTGCCGTTCAAAAGTGCATCGAGATGTATCAACCGTAATATTAAGGCATTACGGTCGACATCTATTCATGCACTTTTGAACGCCATTGTACAATATATGTAGTTAAAAAAAACTTCGAACAATAATACCCATATAATGTAACCTTATGCTCTATTTAATACAGGTTCTATCCCTAACTTTTAAAAGTATCCCATCTGGAAGAAAGCTGACCCGGACTACTAACCCTGCCCCAAAAGTGGATAATGATGCAATGATGCACTATAGTAATGATAAATAAAGATATTTTTTTACTTAAAAGGTACCTACTTCGTTGGCTCGGTGACCCAAAATGAGAGTTCGCGTAGATTCGCCTCCAACATGTCGCTCCAGCGATACTTGCGGCGTCTGGCAGGATTATTTAAACACAGCATTGAAATAAAACTATTGCAACTGATTATATATTATATTGAATTCATCCTACATCCCGACGTTTTGAACTCTTTACAGCGTTCGTGGTCAACGGGTAACTGAGGAAAAACTACTACTAGTTTTTGCACAGTGTAGTTTTTCCTCAGTCACCCGTTGATCACGAACGCTGTAAAGGGTTCAAAAAGTCGGGATGTAGTATAAATTCAATATACGCGATACAATCCGTTTCATTAGTTTTATTTCATGAGTAACTATCGCAGTAACCGAAGACAATATTATAAACACAACATTATTTTTATTTGGTTGTCCCCTCTGTTATCTAATCTGTTGTTTATACTTACAAACCGTTCCGTGTGACTGTTGTCACTAGAAGCGGGGGCCAAATTGGCAAAGATTGAGGGTCTGCGAAATGTTTGCTTAGTGTCCTCTAAGGGCCACCCCACACTGGCGTCTTTTGAGCGTCGACGTCTAGACGCTATGGAAAATGGCGTCGCTACGCAGTTGCGTGACGAACGTTGCGTCGACCTGCATTCTCCATACCTACATTAGTTTTGCAGCGTCGTTATTGCGGCCGCTGTATCTGTCAATATTTAGATACAGTAAGTGACGTTAATTACTGCTGCGAACATGACGTTCATTTCGTCATTCATTTGAACAAGGAAATTGACAAATCTGCCCTCCTAGTGTAGGTATATGCAGTTTTTCGACAAAGTCTAGTTTCGAGATAATCGCAAAAAACATATTTTTTGAATTTCTACGAAACTTTTTCCATTATTTATTTTTGTATGTGGCAGGCATAGGTATGTACTTATTTTAGGCATATCTGATACAGCGGCGGCAACAACGACGTCGCCACAGTAATACAGCTGCAGTCGACATCCGAGTGTCACCTTTAGAGTTGACTGGACGCCGACGCTCGGGAGACGCTAGTGTGAGGTGGCCCTTAGGGGACAATGGGGAGAAACGGATAATGGAATGCACTCAAATTTGTACTTTTCAGACTTTATTGTACTACTCTTCTTGTTTTTGTTGTGGTTTTGATGCTTTTCTTTAATGGATGGTAACAGATAACTTTTAAGTGAAAAAGACGGAAGTCAGTGAACTTTCTTTAAAAGAACAATTGAGTTAGCAAATATAGAGTTTATTTGTTACTTTTCGCTTTTGTTGTGCTATAATTAACAACTTGTAGTGAATTAATATAATTATTTATTAAGCTTATAATTCAATATACTACCTATATCTAAAGGATGACTCACGTTAGACCGCGCCGTGTCCGGGCCGGAGCTTCCGGCGCATCGTTTTCTGTGGAAAGCATCATGTGATCGCCTGTTATCTCATAGAAAAGTAAGCGCCGCAAGCTCCGGCCCGGACACGGTCCGGTCTAACGTGAGTATTATTAGGAGATCAATTCGGCCTGGGGCTGCAATAACACATTCAGGAGGTAAATTCAAACTTACATTTTGATATCAAAATCATGTCATCATTATTGTTATCATTCGCCCGTTCGAGTCGCTCCCGTCAACTAAATTTCCAAAATGACATTATTTAGATATAAAAATTAACTTTCGAATTATCCTCCCGCATTCAATAAGTCCCATACGTGCCCATACCAATTAGTTATACAATGGAGAAATCGACAAAGCAATTAACAGTGTAATTACCTCGCTAAATATAATTATGAGGGAAACCTGTCATTGCAATGATTTGTGACGTCCCACGGGTAAAGGTACTTACCTATGGCTGTTGGCGCTTACGCTATTATTAAAGTCGCTCCAATATTATTGCGGCGCTATGCGACGTAAGCGCCAGCCACCATAAGGTACATTTTGCCGTAGAACGACACATTTGTTTGTGTTACTAGTTAACTCGGTGTGTGTTGCGGTAATTATTACTAAAATCAAAATAAAAAATATACCTAGTGTTAGAGGAAAAACGTTAGAAGAAACTTACCCAGTGGCTTTTTTCATAAAAAATCTTTACAAAATATAAAATCCGCATTCACCTATTTCTAAGGTGAAGACGGGGTATTTTATTCCTGAGTTTTTTTCCCTTTTGTGAAAATATTTTGCCGTAGATCTTATATTCAAATTATATTCACGTATAAACGGATATATTCCAGTTAGTTTTAAGACCATAGTTGAGAGCTTTTATACTATAGTTGGGCGGTTTTACTGCATTTTTAATATTCCATTCCTATCATAAACCCTTCTTTTTCAAAACTCCCACAAAGCAGTTGCATTGAAATGCACAATTTATTCACATTGCATCTCGCCAGCGGCGTTTTATTTCTGCCGGGAAATCCCGCGACTTTCTAGCGTCGGTTTATTTTCGATATCGACGAGCTGAAGCCTCGTTATGTGGACTTTTCTGTCGTATTTTTCCGATAATTATTGAAAATGTTGGCGAGAAAAATCCAGATATCATTTAGATGACAATCGTGGAGAATCATTATATATTCATGTCTACTATTTTAAAATTATTTTAAAGGATAACTCAGGCTAGATTAATTTTGAATAGAATTTACATATTCAAAATTAATTTTATGATCCTAATCGAGCGACCAAGATGTAAAATCAGTCCAAAATAAATTAGTTTAGTAAATTAGGCATATTTAAGTATAAAAAACGTTAAAAATGAAAAAAATAATTTTGGCCAGCTTTTTGGGTCAAATACCCCTATGTGAGCTGCCGTATTCACAAAAGACGACAGGTACTAGATCCATTATAGATACGTTATAGTTTAGATATCAACTAGTTCTCGTTTGCAGCGCAATTCGGGCAACCAATGTCACTTTTACGTTAGATAGAGTAAGATATCTATTAGATGTGAATTGGATCTCTAAGTCAGATCCTGTGGAAATCGTTCAAGAGTATCTCCAGAATCGCGCAAATGCCAAATTTGACAGGTTAGATCTTAAACATATTGTTATCGTATCTTGGTGATGTCTACAAGATATCTAATAGATGTCTATTTCAAAATCCGAATCAGGGCAGGCCGGGGCTTCCGGCACTTAGTTTTCTATAGAAAGCACCACGAGATCAGCCGTCATAAAAATTTACATATCGGAGGAGGCGTCGAATATATAATGCTTCTCCACGATGTAGGCGTTTACTTTGAAGAAAATAAGGTCAAGAAGGTATTTAAATAGATATACTATAAATAAAAAGACAAGATAAGATTTCGGAAAATTTATTGTCTCATTTTGTACTTATTATGCAATTTTATTTCGACGTAAACAATTTCGATATGGAGGAGACAGTAAAAGTTATTTAAACATGGATAATTATATCTTGAGGGATCTCTGGTATAATTTTCAGTACAGGATTTCTGCTCCTCCTTCATTGTCTCATATATACAATCGCCAGTAGTCAGAGTTTAAACAGCAGGATTAACGTATCTGTACGCGTAAGGATTGTACGCGCGGTTACGCGCGTAGCCGTAGCCAGTGTACGGTACGCCCGGCGCGTACTCGTAGACGTACTCGGGTGACTCGATTAGGCGGTACTGGCCGGTTGGGTCCCATTGCACGGCAGCGGTGGCCATTGCCACGGTGACCGCGATACAGAGGAGGATGGCTAGGAGTTTCATCTGAAAAATGTTTTTATCGAAATATAATGATACTTAAAAGTGGATTTTAGTCAAAACAAAGGCTCGGACAGACAGACAGACATGGCAAACCTATAAGGGTTTCTAGGTGACTAAGATAAACTCTAAAAATGTTTGAAAGTACTTTGACAGTGCGTGAATTGATTAAGTGCCACTTGCACCATCCCACTAACCCAGGGTTAACCGGTTAAACCTGGAGTTACAATGGTTACCAGTACAATTTGACACTGGGATAACGGTTAAACCGGTTAACCCCGGGTTAGTGGAATGGTGCAAGTGCGCCTAAAGGTAATAATTATTGCAAAGCTAAGAATATTTGTCAGATTCAAGTCAAATTTGTTTATATAATCTGTCGAGATTGACGAAGACCGTTGAACAACGTATCTAAAGAATTCTCACAGGACGAAACAGACCACGCCTTAAAAACCCTGCCTCTTGGCAAAGCAGCTGGTTTCGATGGAGTCTACAACGAATTCCTCAAACACATTGGCCCAAAGACTAAAGAATGGCTCACACTTTTTTACTCAGACATTCTTCATCGCAATAAATTACCGCGCAACTTTAACCGGGCGAAAATAATAGCAGTTTTGAAACCAGACAAGCCTGCCGATGACCCCAAAAGCTATCGACCCATCGCTCTGCTGAGCTGCGTATATAAGCTAATGGAGAGGCTGATTTACAACCGAATTAACAAACACGTGGATAAAGTCCTACCGGTTGAGCAAGCTGGTTTCCGCAGCGGCCGCAACTGCACGGATCAAGTCCTTTCTCTTACAACTCACGTCGAAGCAGGGTTTCAAAGAAATATGAAGACAGTTGCCGTCCTTATAGATCTGTCTTCGGCGTACGATACGGTGTGGAAGCAGGGGCTGATATATAAGCTCATGATTGCGGTACCATCGAGAAAAATAGTGGCACTAATTAACACCATGCTGAGCAACCGTGAGTTTATCGTACATCTTGGCGAACACCAAAGTACGGTCAGGAAATTAAATAATGGTCTGCCTCAGGGATCAGTATTGGCTCCTCTTCTATTCAATTTATATACACACGATATGCCGGTTACACAAAGTCAGAAGTTTATGTACGCCGATGACATCGCTATAACATCTCAGCACAAGAGCTTCAAACCCTCCGAAGAGATGCTAAACAAAGACCTGGTAAGCTTGGAGGAGTACTTCAAAAAATGGCGCCTGGTACCCAATACTACTAAAACCGAGGTAACAACCTTCCACCTTCACAACAAAGAGGCTAATTACGAGCCGAAGATATCTTTTGGAGGGAAAACTCTAAAGTACAACCCAACACCAAGGTACCTAGGAGTGACACTTGACCGCAGTCTTACCTACGCGCCACACATGAGCAAATTAGGGAAAAAGCTTCAAACCCGGAATAACATCATGCATAAACTGGCCGGCACCACATGGGGGGCAAGAGCTGATGTGCTTCGCACCAGTGCTCTGAGCTTGGTATATTCGACGGCTGAATACTGCGCACCGTGCTGGCTAAATAGTGCGCACGTGAAGCGAGTGGATGTCCAGCTGAATCAATCAATCAATCAATCAATCAATCAATCATTTATTGTGCCATGGTTACAACAAGAGATGTTACAACATTTATACAAGTAAGTACCTCATGGACCCTAAAAGGGTATGACAAACATTTCCTTAAACTAAGATTTATAATATTTACATATGTCATGCAATACAGCACAATAAGTAGCATCCTATTAAATTATTAAATTATATAAATAAAACTAATAAATTACATATTAAAGCTATCTGCAAAGAAATCATTAATAGAATAATATACTTTTCTCGCAAGGAACCATTTCAATCTTTTTGTATATGTTGTCTCTCTTTCCTCTGCCTTTATAAAGTCCGGAATATGATTGTAGCATTTAGCTGCTGCATAAAGAGGGCTTTTCCTATATATTTGTAATTTAACCAAACCATGAGGTGCATTTCTGGAACTATCAAGAGCACCCCCGTACAATGGCTCCCGATGCTCAGTCATATTGCTCCTCCTCATCTAAGAAGGCAACAAGCGCTTATCCGTGAAGCGAGGAAGATCTTGGCCTGCCCAGACTTGCCTGCGCACGCGGATTTCCAAAACCCTCCCCCAAACCGTTTAAAATCTCGGCACCCTTCATACCATACTGCACGAACTCTGATCAACTGTCAGTTCAACACATCTACAATGTGGGAAAAGGAGTGGAGAGACAAGCCTCCCGAAACCCTGGGCGTTAGTATCAACCCTACAGTGAAACCACCTGGCTTTTTAATGCCCAGAAAAGAATGGTGTCAGCTGAATAGACTAAGAACCGGTTGTGGACGCTCACGAGCGTTCCTGCACAAATGCGGCTGGGTGGAGTCTCCGAAGTGTGAGTGCGGTGCTGCGCAGCAGGATGTCGCGCATATCTATCGAGACTGCGCGCTACGTAAATACGATGGAGATCCAGCAGACTTGTTCACCCTTGACGGCGACGTTATCCAATGGATGCAGGGTTTAAGCATAGTACTATAAACGACTGACAATATGCCATACGATTAAATAAAAAAAAAACCGTTGAACGGAGAAACCTGCCTTATTTTTATTTACCAAAATCATTTCGGTAATTATTCTGGAACCGTGGGAAGAGTGGCACCTTTCAGAGGTAATCTATCAACTCGACGGCGAGGTGTGTCCCGCGCCAAACGCCGAGAAACGAATACAGAGTAGATAAATTAAATACAGTAGTCTCTATTATGCCAAATGTTTGGTACAAGATTTTATCGCTGACTGTATTTTTCTTTCCCTAGGCAACTCATTCTCATCAAAACAATCCTAACAACCAAAAGACAATAAACTTGCATTGTTTTATCAGAGAGTTCCTATGGCCAGCTCCTGTTTTCATCACCAGGTCAGCTCGATGGTACCATAATATTTCATTTTCACCCGACTTACATATGTGTGCAAATTTTCAGCTTCGTCGGAAACCGGGAAGTAGGTCACATTTAACTTGCAAGATTTGATTGAATACAGACGGACAGGTGAAAGTAAAAAATAAAAGCTTGTAAAAAATACCTCCAATGAAATGAATCGATTTTGAAAAACTTATCAAAGAAACTTTAGCTTTCTATTAAATAACAAAACACATCCAAATCGGTTAAGCCGTTTAAGAACTACGGTGCCACAGACCGACACATGCGCACAGCTAATCAAACCTATAAAATCTCCTCTTTTTACGTTGGGCGTTAAAAACCGTTGTATTGTTATGATGTATTTATCAATTTACTCTGTGTGGTGAATACAAAATAATAGATTATTACCTCTTGTTTAAATTTTAAGGAGGTGGCAATGTTAGTTTTTGATACGTAGGATTGTTTTAAGCCCACGCGTTTTCTATAAAAACAGTATAATAATATTTTGTAGCTATAAATATGGTTACGTCTAGGATTAGAACTTTTAACATGAATTCGATCCGAGATAGTTTACTATCTTCAGTCTATCTACTGTGACTGTGATACTATGTGCTTATGTTCACCGAGCAAAGTAAAAGGCATTTTCGGTTACTTTTACACTTGGTTTAGCGCAAAACGGGACATTTTTGGTTACTTTGACGTGGTTTCATTGCAGAGGAAAATAATTGTGACGTCCCACAGGTAAAGGTACCTTATGGCGGTTGGCGCTTACGCTATTATTAACGTCGCTCCAATATTATTACGGCGCTATGCGACGTAAGCGCCAGCCGCCATAAGGTACCTTTTGTAGTGGAACGTCATAATTTAAGAGCGAATGTTGTAAAACTTACTAGTAGTCTCAAAATAAGTAAAGTTTTCTCTATTCTTCTTAATGAAGAGATCTGAAAAGCCTAATTTAAAATTATACTTTAATTATTTAAAATAAGCATGAACAAATTACTATTATTGATGGTGCATAAGCAAATATTTTATTATAATTTTATTTTAATTTTGCGATACTGACATAAAATTCTAGTTTTACTATAGTCTGTTTCTTTAGGTATTTAAATAAAAGTAAACAAAATCTACCCTCAAATGGCTCCTTAAGCCACGTCGCCAGTTCAGGTCGTTCAGTGACAGATCCAGGCGGTTTTGTATTTGGTTGGTTAACCAATAAATGTACAACATAACGTAATAATTTGTACATTTGTTGTACAACAATGCTACTCGTTGTCTATGATTTTACATTTATTAACATTTTTTTCTGTTAGCCTGTTTAAGTGTTAAGTGTTCCACTGCCTAGCCTTATATTAAAATTAATATTATGAAAAATAAAATTAATTTGGTAAATAAGAAAATTTATTTTCTTACCTTTAAAATTATGTAGACAGTTCTTCGGTGAACTCAAAAGCTGGAATGATGCCGAACACAAAATATATTCTTTTTTATACCAACAATAAAACGTACGATATCATTATTAACCAATAACAGTTAACTTTATAGTTTTTTAATTGTTTAACACGCGTTTGGCTCTTGTTTTAAGTCATTAATAAGCATTTAACAGCCCATTAGGTAGTTACATTTAACAATAGCCAAAGAAAGCCAAAGATATAACGAAATTAGACTTCAAAGAGTTAAAAATAAAGTTTATTCGCTTTTGTGCAATGATTAACTCATTTAGGTCATTATGTTGTGAACTTTGTAGTTTTGTATTCTTATGTTAACTGTGGTCAGGGGTGAGATATTTTAAGAGCTATTTTATTTCAGTGGTCGAGTGAATACGACGTCCGTCCTTCAATACGGAGGTCACGGGTTCTAATCTTGGTCCTTACCAATGAGTTTTTCGGAATTTTAGCAAATTTTCAACTAAGTACCCAAGGCTAACTTGGCGATTTTAGAAGCCCTGGTTCGTTTCTTGACCCTTTCTACTTGATTTCACTAATAACAGGAAAAAGTTCCCTAATATATCGTATCTGGTCTCGGTTCCAGAGGCTCACTAAACGCACACATGCGACTTATGCGGCAAGAAGTGCCGTGCAGCGATAGGCTTGTATAGCCATAGTGTAAGGCCTGAGTGGACGCTCGAAGCAGAGCGTCCGGCGGGGCGTGCAGCGTGGCGTCGGGCTCACAATTGATTTGAGCAGCGTGCACTAAGGCCGCTCCTAAACATTTGCATTTGTTTAACATGCACGCCGCACGCCCCGCCCCGCTGCACGCTCAACTCGAGCGTCCACTCAGGCCTTACACATAGGCGGACATGCATTGGCCGTCTCAACCGCTCTTGACACAGCGTTGCAACAATCAGCCGTCAGGGATGCAGTGGCCATTGATAAATCATAATAATGCGTCATTGTCATGAAAAGGGACATTGCGACAATTGCTTACGCTATTATTGAGGATACTCCAATTTTGGTACATAACAGCCAGCCGCGCTAAAGTCTCTTTTCGCTAAAGGTATGCCTTCCAATTTATTTGTCCAATGTGTGTTTTGTCTCACATTTTGCTCAATGAAAGAGTAAGACGCAATTACATTGGATGATGGAATACCACCCTAAGACGTATTGATATTACTGCCAATTGAATCTCGGATATTAATACGATACGAACCGTCGCTTCGAGTAATAGATAATATTATTAATTGTTTGCGTTTGATTGTCTATTGTTAAGCCCACTCCACACTCGTGCCCGAAGCCGTACTTTAATCAGTTTAGATAGAAATAGACTCTTCTGATTTATTATTGGTAAAGGATGACTTACGCTGGATTCGCTAGAACAGTCTGGACCCTGGCCGAGGCGTCTGACACTTCGTTTTCTATATAAACCATCACGTGATCACCGAGGCTGTCTATAAATTTTTTTTTTATATCCATATCCATTAATTAATTTGTTGTACAACCCGTTAAAATCAACAATCATCGCAGACTAATTATTAATGTAGTTAATTAACTGCAATTTGTGCCGCATCCGGGATATTAGGGCCACGCGTTAATGGATATGTTATTAGCGCCTAGTTTATTATTACTAATAGACCGGCTAATCGGTGGTATGATATAATAGTAGTTCTGTGAGCTGTTATTTATTTATTTAGAAATTTAATTCAGGCAACAAGGCCCATATTACAAATACCTTACAGACTAACATACATAATGTATTTTATAAACTTAAAACTAAACACTATTTAGTCCACAAAAGGGCGTGGCTCCGTTGCATCGGCTGCTCTTGTGTCGGATTGGGCAGTTTGCCCCGGAACCTCCGAAACACGACACCATTCGGCCAGAAGTCGGCGCACTCGATGGTCCCCTGCAGCGGTCGCGGCACGCGCACCACAAAAGAGTTGAAGTGCACGTAGTGGCGCGATCGAAGCTGGAACACCCTCAGCGTGTAGCCGGTCTTCTGGTCATACTCCACCACTTCAGAGTTATGTAGACCTCGCGAAGATATCTTAGCTTTATTATTATTCAGAGCCCACAGTGTCCCACTGCTGGGCAACGGCCTTCCCCCTCTTTTTCAACTCGTCTCTGATTAGTGCTATATCTGGCCAGTCTCTCAAAAAGGAGTCCAGGTTATCCCGCCATCGCTGGCGAGATCTTCCGGCTCCCCGGATAGCTTTGAACTGAATAAAATAGCTATTTGGAAAAAAACAACGTGTCGCGACGTGACGTACGCGTTTACGCCGTCATTTTGTATGGGATTTTCAGTTTCTAAAACGTCCCTTTGGCGCGCTGTTCAAAACCCCATACAAAAATAGACAACGCAAACGCGAACGCTCGTCACGCTATCGAATTAAATTTCAATGGGGACAGTTTGTTTTGTCAACATTTAGTAAAATTTGCGGGACTACGAATGTAAATAAGCTACTAGCTACCACAGTACCATTTTTCCAGCAAAATATTTCAGTCGTCACGCAACATTTCGGTTCCACAAGCAATGCGATATGCTCGTGCGGCCATTTTGATTTATGCAACTCCGAATTAGCAAAATATATGTGACGTCCCACGGGTAAAGGTACCTTATGGCGGTTGGCGCTTACGCTATTATTAACGCCGCTCCAATACTATTGCGGTGCTATGCGACATAAGCGCCAGCGCCATAAGGTACCTTTTCCCGTGGAACGTCACATATCTGCATTTTTCGCAGACGACATTTATATCTCTGACGTTTAAGGGTACGTTTTACTTTTTTAACTTTAAAATATGGCTTTAAATGCTAGTTTGTACCCGACAAAGATGGAACTAGAAAACTTTACATGTATATACGGTGTGTAAATCCAATACGGGCGATTAATTTAACGATATAGAATTTATCAGACTAACTCTGCAGTTTTGCAATAAGACAACCAAACTCCTAGTGTAATTTCCATTCCATAGCGTGACGAGCTTTCGCGTTTCCTTTATGTATATTTGTTATGGGATTTTGTATAAATAGCGCGCCAAGCGGGACGGTTTGGAAACTCAAAATCTAATACAAAATGGGACTTATTGCAAACGCGTATGTCACATCACGCTATCGAATGAAATTTTAGACTAGGCGTATTATTGTTCTCAAAGCTAAAATAATCATAATACATATTCGTTTTGTGGTAAATAAAAATACTTAAAAACGGATTAGTAGCGTTTATTTCATCAAGTTGTTATCATCTGTAAATTACTTCTTCTCAGGGTAGAAACCAAAAACATCATTGAAATTCTCAGGATCATAGGTCGCTCTGTAGCCCTTAGGGATTTCGACCGCTTTCGGCGCCATCCTGTAGTACATAGGGGCATAGGGCATGGGCATAGTTGGTGCTAGTGGTGCAATGGCCATTGTGGGCCAGGTCTCGGAACGGAACTTGGCAATTCTTGGGAACCAGCTTTCGGACCGCCACTCGGTGAGGGATAGCTCAGCCGAAGCGTAGGCGAGGACGGCGAAAATTACGAGGAATTTCATCTGGAAAATAGAAATACGGAGCTGTAATTGATGATTAAAGAGTAGAAATAAATATAGCATAATTTAGCCCAAGATAACGATATCATTGTGAAGGTGTTTTTTGTAATTAAATAAAAAAACTCGCAATAGGAATTACTGTCGTAATATCATGGTTTGTGAGAACAAAGTAGGTATATGAACGCTCCCGATACTAAATTTGTATGGTGAAAAACGGAAATTCCCGGTTCGGGGACTGATTTTGTATAGAAAACCAGTACCGGGAGACACCGTAGGTATAATAAAAATAATTACAAAAGCCTCACAAATAAAATAATTCTAAATTTAGCAGTTATTTTTGATATCATTTTAAAATATTTTGAAAGAAATAACAATATTAATTTAAATGGTATTATTAGCTTTGTTGTTAAGTTAATATTTACCTTTACGTGTTGTCTTGATTAGTTCCAAGAAACGGATGATTTATTTTAAAAAACGGCTGCTATTTATATAAAATATTATACAGTAAGTTCTTATTACTAAGGAGTTAAAAAGTAATTAAATCAAGTAACTATTTAATGGCCTAGTGACAAAAGGCCATTGAAAAATAATTAGGCACATTTTTTTATGAACTACGAGCCTACGAGAATTAAGTTCCTACGAAAGATATTATGTTTTAATACTTTTAATAATGTGCTAGGCACTTAGCCCCACTTGCACCATCCCACTAACGCGAGATTAACCGGTTAAACCGTTAACTCAGTCGTAAAATTTTACAACTGGGTTACTGGGGACTGGGAAGTGGTAAACATGGTAACCCCAGGTTTAACCGGTTAACCCGGGTTATAGTGGGATGGTGCAACTAGCCCTTAGGGGTCATCCATTAATTACGTCACACCAATTTCTAGGGTTTTTGACCCCTCCCCCCCCCCCTTGTCACACTTGGTCACATTTGGCAAACCCCTCCCCCCCTAGTGTGACGTCACATTTTTTCTACGAAATCGCCAAATCGAATTAAGTAAGTACCTAAGTATTATTAATATTTTATCAAAATATTTTTGCGATATAAATATTAGTAATTTTATAACCCAAAAATGCTTAGGAAAGAAAATTAAACGATTAAAAACTATTTTCGTTTTAAAAACTTGTTATTTAAATGTACAGCGAACTAAATAATTTAAATACATTTTCGGTTACTGATGAAGTTCAAGTGACTTCACAAAGTTTGTGTCTCCCCCCTCCCCCATGTCACAATATGTCACATTTTATTGACCCCCTCCCTCCCCCTAAACGTGTGATGTAATTAATGTAATTAATGGATGACCCCTTATATGTCTTATCCACTGCCATAAAAACTGGTTTTTATCTGAATTTTAAATAAATTACAATAAGGTGGTCGGATCAAACTAAAGTTGCACTACAGATCAGAGAAGAGTCGCGTCCCAAATATGACCTTGAATATTAAGTACTTAATAGGAAATCATTTATTTACATACAATATATATACAGTGGTACAACTAAACGAAATTAATAACTAGCTTAAATCTAAAATAGGCCCCTGAGGCATTGTACCAAGGATGCTGGCGGCATTTCCCCGCTGTATCGCAATACTGATACGTAATAATTATGACATAATAATTGATGTTTGTGTGGTATTATGCTACCTGCGTAGACACACTGGCACCGTCCCACCTCCAGCGGACTAATGTAAAAGCGGACGGGGCGGCGGAAAGCGCCGAAATTTTAAAACGTAACATAATTAGAGCCTCGGTAGAGAGTACCATTTTGTACCATTTGGAGTTGAAACTCTAGGTCCGTGGGGTCCCAGCGCGCAGAAGTTGTTCGCAGAAATCGCGAAGCGTCTGGTTGACGTAAACTGGTGACCGAAGAGCTGGCGGCTACCTCGCACAACGTATCAGCATTGCGAAACAGCGAGGAAATGCCGCCAGCATCCTTGGTGCAATGCCTCAAGGGCCTATTTTAGATTTAAGCTAGTTATTAATTTCTTTAAGTATAATACCTCTGTATGTATCTTGTTTGTAAAGAAATGATTTTACCAGTATTCAATTATGATATGACATTCATAAGTTCATGAATATAGTTATATTCAAGCATATTTACAAGCATTATCTTTAACTTTACCTTGTCTTAATTTAGCTTAATATAGTACATAATTATTGTAATTAACTATTTAAATGTAATTATTATTAAATTTATATTGTCTTTTATTGGCATTTTGCACAAATCATAATAAAATTATCATTGAAAATTCGTATCTGAATTGTTTACCTACGGTCAACTAAAAATAGGTTATCGAAGTAATATATTATGATCCGGTTCCGTAATTGTAATTTAATTACCTAACGGATTAATTATCCAAGTTAATGTTATTCTTTATCCACCTAGGTACTTAAAGAGTTGAAGTATATAAACAACAGTATTATGGCAGACAGGTATAATCTTGTCAAATCTCGGAAAGATAACTTGTGAAGGTAAGATTCTTGAATTGCTTTATTTAATACAAATTTTAGGCTTTATGTAGCAGTAATTTAATTTTTACAAAAGTTATCTTATTTGGTTTAGTAAATTCGGTATCTATACTTTTATTGATTTAAGAGCCGACAGGAGTGGTCATTTCTCCATACAAACGTACTCCTCGTTTTCCTCCGTGGTTTTTGAAGCTAGAGCAATGATTTTTTCAACACAGATTAATATTGTCAATATCTGTGTCGGACCGTTTTGCTTTTTTTGATATTTTTGTTTTTTAAGGCGCTAGAGCCTTTCAAAAATGGCAAAAATGGCCTCATTGACTATGCCGCAATGATTCAAAACTGATATCAATTAGCCAAAAAAGCAAAACGGTATGACACAGATAATTTTATAATCATTTAGATTTCCAAATTTGGTTACGATTGGTTAAGTTTTGGAGGAGGAAACAGGCGAGTACGAAACCTCGATTTTTGAGATTTTTACGCAGGATTTTTCGCCTTGTCCTTATCGCACTACTTTTAGGTGCCGCTTCCGTTAGCGAGACGGGTATATTTACCTAAAATATTTAAAGCTCAGCTCCTGTTTCGTGTCGTTTCGTCTTAATAGCGTGGCGTGGGTGGCGTGAATAGTATAATGTTAAAAATTTGCCATTGAGCTCAAGGTTTTAATTACTTAGGTCAAATAACTAAAGACATTCGGTTTTAAAGTTTTGCAAGATAAAGATAAAAGATAAAAAATAGTTTATTCAAGTAGGCATATTACAATGCGCTTATGAACGTCAAATAAAGCTGTACCCACACCTCTGCCTGGAGAAGGTTTAAATCCCCCCTCAATTGGAGGAGGGTATACCAAGTTGGTAACATAAAATATTTAGGGTTAGTCTTCGGTTAACGCTGGACGCGGCAGACCTGTAGGTACCTAGTGTTTCATTGTTGTTTGGGAAGACAACATTTCTAAAGAACGTTACACTGTAAGCAACTCTCGGCATAAATTACAGTGACACTCCTCATTCCGTTCTCGTATGTTTCTTTTTTCTTAATGAATGTGTTAATTATACTGATCTTGACTCTTGGAGACCCTATACATCTCTAAGTATAATTTGATAAACTATATCATGTTGAAGTTGAAGTATGAATTGTTTGAAAGTACGAGTAAAATATCTATGCAAATGAAGTCAACAAAATTTGGGGGCACTCATTTCCTTCCAAGGACTAGCAGTTGAAAATTACTGATCTAAAACAATGATAATATTTCAGATGAAATACGTCGTACTTCTCGTCATCATCGCCTGCGCGTGCGCCGACCCGGCCCCGGCCACCACCGAGATGGAGTGGAAGGCCGAATACGGAACTTTCGGCCTCAGCTACTTACCTTTCTTCCCCTACTTCCCCATGCCTTTGGCCCCTACTCCTGTCGTCGCACCTGCCGAGGCCGCCGCGCCTGCTAGGGCTGCAAGCAAGGCCTTCATACCCCTTACCCGTGCCCTTGACAAGGACTACATACCCCTTGATGCTGAAAGCAAGTACATGACCTTACCGCTTTACCGCGTTTCTTCGTACCAGCCGGAGCATTTCTATAAGACCCGCGGATTCTACCCGGAGACTAAATGACTTTGATTATGGAACTGTAAAAACTGTTTAGATGGATTAAAATGAAATACAAATGTACGAAAACTATCGTTTAATTTTAATTTATCAATTCATTGATCATAGGTATACCTACCGATGTTGCACACAATTTGCGGGAATAACGAAGGTAGGTACGCGTAAAATTCCTAATAATCAATTCGCATAAGGCCTGAGTTACATTTGTAAGTTTTACTTACGTAAGTAGGGACACGGCTATACTACAGAATGAGAGATGAATATCGTTATCTCATTCTAACAAATAGCTTTGTCCCTACTTACGTAAGTAAAACTTACAAGACAAGTGTAACTCAGGCCTAAAGTCAATGTGAATTTGGCTGACTTAAATCTTTTTTTACAATGAGATGCGAAGCCTATGTTGTATGATCATCATTAAGACGACAAGAATAAAAAAAAATTTGAATAGAAGTAAAAGGGTCTCAATACTCGGTAATACTAGTCATATAAGACCCACTTGCACCATCCCACTAACCCGGGGTCAAGAGATCAAACCGTTAACTCAGTGTCAAATTGTACTGGTAACGAAAATAAAAATTTCGTTATCTGCCTATTCAATCCTATCGCTCTTGCAAATTCGAACAATAGAGATAAATCGGTTTTCTTTTTTCGCAGACGGTCTCTGAGGGTCTTTCGGAAGTTCGACGTGTTGCCTCTCTGTCGCGCTTGTAAATTTGTATGTAAGTGTGTCAGGGAGGCAACACGTCGAACGTGGTAGGCCCTCATGGTGTTTGAAAATTGCAACAAAATGTAATTGCTAAATCACATAATACATAATAGTACTACCGTACAGAAAGGACACTTCCTAGAAAACCGAAGATTGACAGCGATTCAGGGTCAAATCATGTTATCCCTTTCTAATGTATCCCTTTCGGTTATTTAGGGTTGTCAAAATTCAAGTAATTATCTTATCTGTGGTCGTGCATGCAAAAGGACGTCAAGTGGTGCCAACCCTAATAATTGCTCGGAGCAATGCTGAGCCGAACGGAGCCGAGTTTACCCGAAGTCAGGAGTGTCTCCCCACTGGCTAATGTTGCCTGTACGGATATGATGGTCGTATTTGTCTAAGTGACAGCATGATAAAACGGTGTCCGTCTCTTTCTATCCCGCAGAGTTAAAAAGTGACAGTTGTTTTATCACGTGGATAAATGTGGATAAAGCTATCCATAATAGGCTTGCTGCTTACGTTCAGTAGCGCGTTCTATAATCTTGTACTCTTTATTGTTGGGCTGTAATAGCCTCGTTATAATAATGGTTATTTAAATGAAGTAAAATACAACTTAAGTATCTCGTCCTATTAACCGTATAATTTATTTCATAATAACTTTATTTTAACAAGTACCTATCAAACAATATAATAGTAATTAAAAAAGTGTTAATTATAATTAGTTCTTAGAACAGAAATAGAATTGATATTGAGTTGGTTCTTAGTCAAAGGTAGGTATATAAGCGCTCACAATTACTTTGCATGCATCATCCGAGTTTTTTTTTCTTTTGAAATCGTCAAGGTAAGACTATACCTTCTGTGTCTTTTTGGTTTAGAATCAGGCCTAAGTGGAAATATGTAGGTAACGGAGATTATTATGACAATTGATAGATCTACAGGTCTCATTTCTAAGAAAATACGTTTTTCGAAGCTTTCTCTGCTTTATCGTTTTATTCAGTAAGTAACGCTTAAATTTTAAACAGTATTTATTAATTCGAATTCATGAGAATAAAACGAACGAAACAGACAATTACCTACCAACATATATTATTTAAATACTTACGTAAGTATAGAAGACACACTCTCTAACAAAACGGGTCTGTTACGATCAGCACAGATATGGCCGCTAGGTGGCGACAGCGCCACGCGCGGCTTATGGCTTTGCCCAAAATTGGGGTGGAACGGATATATTTTTAGCTACCTGTAGCAAAGCGACGAAATCTCGGAGTGAGCCACGCCTAGTACTACTTAGGTAGGTAAATGAAAAGCTTGGTCGTCCAAATTTCTTAAAATTATAATACGCTTAGTTAATATAAGCCTACCTACGTACTCCTACTCCTATTTAGTGACCTTATTGAACAATAAAATCGCACTAGCATAAAAAAAAAACATTTTTTTTTATTTATAATGTGTTTTATTTTCCTATTACCATCTCAGATGAGAAAGTTCTTCGTCATCGCGCTTTTCGCCCTGGTAGCGGCCTGCATCGCGGCCGCTACTGAAAAAATACCAACAATGAAAGAAGAAACCGGAACAAACCTTGAGAGCCACGAGGAGAAACGAGCCATAGTCTACCGCGCGCCGCTCGCTCCCTACTACCCAGCCCTACCCTACCCGGCTGACTACGGGTACCGCTTCGCGTCGCCCGCGTCCGCGCTGACTTACCTCTACCCGACCGATTTCTATGGTAACTACCTCATCAAAACCCCGAGATCAACGGTAGTTTAAGCGAATAAAATATGACTATAATTTGACAACAACTTTGCTTGATATCCTCACACTCTACATATACTATCTTCCAATGTGCACACTATTTAGGTACACCTTGATTGACGATGGAAAATGTTAATAATGAAATACCTAAGTAAATACTTAAGCCCTATTCCCGTTAAAACAGACCTACTTGCCCTCATTTATGAATATTTAGGGATATTTTAGTTAAAATTAACATAAGAAGATTTTAAATTCACTTTTACTTGTGTATAACAAAAAAAATCTTATTTTATTCAAGAAAAAAATAATTACAACTTCTTTAAGTTATAAAGATTTTAAACTTCTTCTTCTTCCTCGCGTTATCCCGGCATTTCGCCACGGCTCATAAGAGCCTGGGGTCCGCTTGACAACTAATCCCATGATTTGACGTAGGCACTAGTTTTTACGAAAGCGACTGCCATCTGACCTTCCAACCCAGAGGGTAAACTAGGCCTTATTGGGATTAGTCCGGTTTCCTCACGATGTTTTCCTGCACCGAAAAGCGACTGGTAAATATGTAAAGCGTTTGAACCTGCGACCTCCAGATTGCAAGTCGCACGCTCTCACCGCTAGGCCACCAGCGCTTTTTTTTTTATAAAGATTTTAAACAAAAAAAAAACGTCATTACATTTTTCGCCTGTCAATAATTTTCTATCTGACTGCCTTAATTTACAATGTACTTAAGGTACAGTCAGCATCAAAAATAGCGGATGACACCGCACCACGAGTATCTGCCACCCTAAAATACTTCTTTAAACTTATAAAGATATATCTCTACAATTCGAAAAGTATTTACCATAATCGAATTGATATATTTGACATCTATTTATTTATATTTAAGTTAGGCTATTGTATTATTTTCAAGCAAAAAGTTTGCCGTTTAAGAACGTACCCTTCGATGATAGGTTATTCGTATAAAGATATGTACACTGATTGTATGCAGGGGGGTTCATCTCTCTCTGCATCTGACTGTATAAGGGAATCTCGTCCTTATGGTAAATGACAAAGTGAGACCTTTAACTAGACTTCGACTCTATTAGAAATTGCTAGGTGGGTATACTTGAACCAAAGATACACGGTGTAACATGAGGAAACCGAATAATTTTAACCACGCATTTCTGAGGTCAAAAGAAGTAAAAAATGTATATGAGTTTAGGTAAATTTCGCCAAAAAAAATAATTTTGTTTTTGTGTTGTTTTTTCAATTTTTTGAATGTATTTGTACATAAAAAATAAATGTTATTGGTAAACTTATCACTTAAAATTGATTTTTACATTTTTTTTGCGTAAAACCTACTTTTTTCAAAGTATTACTTGTCACTTTTTGACATCTATCAATAAGGATATTTAGACTACGTCCCATAGCAGCAGCATCACCGTCAATAATGCCTTTTACACTATGTAACAATACAAACTTGTTTTTTTTTTAATTAATAATATCTCTGAAACTAGGCGAATTACAAAAAAGTTTATAGGACGTTTTTGTCTCGTAAAATTATTCGGTTTGCTCATGTTACACCGTGTATATGCAAAGATACTGCGTTTATGATAAATAAGATCTAAGAAAAAAACATGCCTCCGAAAATCAAGAAAAAAATACGCTTGAAAGGATGGCGCTATACCTTAGGCATATACTCGGCTAGATGGCGACACTGTCCGATAATGTTGGCGCGTAGTCTGTTTCACTACTTTTGATACTGACTGTACAGTCAGCTGCAACGAACTGCATACAAACTAAGCGGCTTCAGTAGCTGACTTTCCTGATAAGCCTCGATTATTATGCAACGGAGCATTTGTGTACACTTGTTGAGTTCGTAGCTTCAAACTATTCGCAGCCTCGTACAGTTTTAGTATGCAGGTATTAACTTTAGCCTTATAATTACTGCTTAACAATATGTTCCACTCATTATAATGAAAAAAGTGGCATTTTATTCATGACTATAGATATAATTACTAAAGGCAACCACTGATTACCAGTTCGCCGGACGATATCGGCCAGTCAGTTAAACGAAAAATATGACAGCTCCAAACAACTGGCAGGCTGATATGTAGGCCCTTTAAGATTCAGTGCCTTACGAATGAACTAAAATTACACATTAAAGATTAAAGTTTAAATCAAAGAAGTCATAAAATTGCAGTCATGTTTATTCGCTCGTTGATGTTATTGGTATATTGAGGTGTTTAGATGACGATGCTATTGTAGCCACCGTAGTAAGACACATCCGGGTAGGAGAGGTAGGACAGCGGCGACAAAGCACGGTAGCGGTAGCCAACCGGGTAGCCAGGGTAGCCAGCGTAGTAGCGACCTAGAGGTGCGCGGTAGAGAATGGCGCGTTTCTCCGCCTCGTGGCCTTCAACAGTTCCAGTGGTTTCTGTGATCGGGTTGATGTTTGAAACCTCCTCAGTTGGGGCTGCGGCACAGGCAGCCACGAGAGCGAAGAGGGCGACCACGAAGAACTTGTTCATCTGAGTGAAAAAAAGATGTTTTTGATGGATGCTTTTCTGGGAATCGTTGTTAAACATTTATTGTTGACTTAGAAGTCACATATTAATAGTTATTCATTATTCGACTAATACCTTTATTACCTTGGTTGAAGCCCAAAACGTGGGTAGTCATTAAACGTCAACTTGACCAAATATGCCTCATTTTGTTATTACAGAACTTAGTTAGTTCTATTTATAGTAAAATTGTGTATCCAGTTATTTAAAATTAAGACCCTCTTTTTAAGTAATAAGTACTTGTAAATATTATTTAAGAGGGACCACTCTTCCCTTGTTGGTAATTAAACAACAAGATTTTTTAGAAAATTTTTATGGAATGAAATAAAAAAATATACACGTCAAATTAAGCAAGAGATAATCATATTTAAGACACTGATAGTATTTAGATAAGCGGTAATATGCTGACGTTATTTCTCAGTCTAAGCCCTTATCATTTTATTACTTAACTTATTAATTACCTTACCTTGTTGGTTTCAAAGGAGATAAAACTCGAATGATAACTTTAGAAACACTGTCAAAGTTTTTATAGGTTTTTGGAAAATCATTTTTTAATGCCAATTAATGTTTTGTTAATTATTTACCTAATGACGACGATGGAACTTTAATGAATGTACACATAAAAAAATCATGATAATATTGTTCAATTAAAATATCGTTAGTTAGGGTACAAAAGTTGTAGTAATAAGATTATCAAATTACCTACTTAAATCAATATAATAGTTTTTAATATAGTCACCTGTATCAGTCCGCAGGACTCAAGCATTTTCCATGCCAAATTTCACAATAATTGGTGAATAGCAATTTCATTATGAAACGGTACTAGAAATGTAATGGTGGTCGGTACTCATTTGTTTTTTTTTGTTTCAGGTAAGCAGCCCAAAACGATTGAAATGAAAACATAGAGGTTTGTCTTGAGTACCTAATTATATGGAAATAAACTATGTAGTTGTTGATGCTAGTTGTTTTAGCAACAATATTAACTCCACATTATTAATGTAAAATTAATTCGCTAATTTGACACACTATTATCTTCCGTTATAATATAAACTTAATTAGGTTATAACTATTTCGTTTATCAATCCTTTCGTCCCCTGCGTTCTACGATAGGCTACATCTCAAAATTTATGATTATTGGAAACTTAACCTTATTATTTTTAATTAAGATTGAAACTCCAATGATCATAAATTTTGAGATGTGGCCGTATAGCAGGCAGGGGATGCTTTAAAATCTGTTTAACATTAAAACTACATCAATTTTTAGGGTTCCGTACCCAAAGGGTAAAACGGGACCCTATTACTAAGACTTCGCTGTCCGTCCGTCCGTCCGTCTGTCAACAGGCTGTATCTCACGAACCGTGATAGCTAGTTAGCTAAATTTTCACAGATGATGTATTTCTGTTGCTTTCACAGATGATGTATTTCTGTTGCCGCTATAACAACAAATACTAAAAACAGAATAAAATAAAGATTTAAATGGGGCTCCCATACAACAAACGTGATTTTTGACCAAAGTTAAGCAACGTCGGGAGTGGTCAGTACTTGGATGGGTGACCGTTTTTTTTTTTGCTTTTTTTTTTTGCATTATAGTACGGAACCCTTCGTGCGCGAGTCCTACTCGCACTTGCCCGGTTTTTTTCAAACACCACTCAGATTGGATGAGTATAAATACATTCTTAGCGCCTTTCTTAGCATCATTCGAGTGTTACGTTCGATTGAAATCAACTGCAAGGTAAGCTGTCATTAAATTATTTAAAACAACACACATTTAATTTCAATCCTATATTGCTCTATCAGTCCATCATAGGTACATAAGCGAATCATTTCTTTTCGTACCTTCCCTAAACTATGTTTTACGAGACGGTGAGGGGAAATCAGGAACTGTATGAGATACGGAAAAATGATCTTAAGAAAATATATAGGTACTCTGACAAACTAATTTTGTCAGTAGAAAAGACGCGAATTCAAATCTGTAATATGTGTGTGTCTGTTGTGTAGTTATTCAAGCCGTAGCGCTTTCACTTTTCAAAGAAAATTGGCCACTTTTGTATGGGGAGGGTCATGGATGTAAGTATACTGTAGATATATAATATTATATCATTTTAAATCTCTTAATCATTCTACTGACTAACATGGCTTGCGAGACTATATGTTCAAGCTGTAGGCACCTATAATACTTACATAAAATCTTCATATAACTGGCAATTGGAACACTATTGAAACTAAAAAAAACAAAATTCAAAATATGCGATTTTACCTTTTCAAAAACCCATTAAAATAGAAATGTAAATTGTTCTTCAGCCTATGTTATTATCTAACGACACTGAAAAAATAATTGGACCCAAACGCTTCAGTTCTCTTGAGATTATTTTTATTGGAACTTAATGAGGAAGCATTTTTATCCCAATTTGTAGGGTATCGATAATTAAGAGGCTTTCATAATTCATTAGGTAGCCATAAAAATGAATTTTGTAAGTATTATATCCGAAAAAGTCATTATTTTCTTAATTAATTAAGTACTCAAGTTTGATAAGATATTATATATGTATACCTATGTATAAGCATATCTTCTCAAAGATAGACATACAGAGTAAAGTAAATTTTGAGGCTTTTTGAATATTTACCATTTGTTTTTAATGCATATTAGTTTAATAATCTTTATTATGATTATTACGTGTAAAGCAAACATTATTTTTCTATTACAAGTTTTATTATTCGTTGCCATTTAATAATAGCAGAAAATAAAAGGAATAGATTATTGCTATATAATATATTATAGGTACACAAGAAAATAAAGTTACATAATAGAAAAATCAAAGAAATTATGATATATGAATTGTGCAAAAGATTCCAGTCTCAGCATGTGCTGGGCCGAGGAAACTTCGTACTGACTAAAAAAAAAACAATTATTAAAATGTACTACGTCCTAAAAATTCACACTAACTTTCAGATGAACAAGCTCTTTGTGTTCGCCATGCTGGCCCTTGTGGCTACCTGCTTCGCGGCCCCAACAGAAGAGGTCCAGCCACTCGAACCAGTCACGGCTGAGACCACCCTGCCCGTCCACGAAGGCGAGAAGCGCGCCATCCTCTACCGCGCGCCCATCGACGGCAGCTACTACCCGGTTGGCTACAGCGGCTACCGCTACCGCGCCGCGCCCGTGTCCGCGCTATCCTACCTGGCTTACCCGAACGCGCCTTACTACGGTAGCTTAGTCTATTAAACATCACGTCAATGGAAATAGTTTGAGCAAATAAAATAGCTGCAATTTATAAATGCTTTTTTCTTTATGTCTTACCCAAAAATGTAATTTTATTCGTAATATTCTGGGAGACCCAGTTTTGCTCTGAAAACATATAAAAACCCATAAATGCGGGTTTTCACTAGAGATAAAGCCTAGCAAGATCGATTTTTCGCCCCCGAAAAGCTCAGCCATAAATAAATATACAGTACCGTAAAACGGGGTGAGTAGGTTTCGCGGGGAGAGGTGGGTAATGAATGGGGAGAGAAGGTGCGAGATGGTGAGAAGGGATTTTAAGGCTACTGCTACAAAAATAATGTATTTCAATTTAAAATGAAGCTATAGTAATACACATAATAAAAAAAATTCGATCCAATAATCTTCCAAAATCACCTTTGTATGAAAACCCCTCTCAGCCCAAATACGAGGCACTATACGGGGTGAGGTGGGTTTTCCTCTTTATCGTCAAAGTTATGAAATGGAACTACACATAATTTTTAAGAAAAAAAAACCGACTTCCATGGGGGCCGATGAAAGATTATTGTAGATGGTACACTATGTAGAAAAGGAGGTAAAACCACCCACTTTTCTACTAGCATTTCGCTTCTGTGTAATGGCTCCTCTACAGGATGGGCCAACGCCGGCCACTCCAAGGGACGCAGCCATGCGGTAGAATGAGATAGCAATATCACTTGCTCCCTCTAACGCATAAATGCGTCCCTTGGAGTGGCCGGCGTTGGCCCATCGTGAAGAGGAGCCATGAGGGTCGTAGTTCTAGCTTAACCTAACCCACTCCTCAGATAGCAGTTCGGTTCTGTGCGGATCGCAGTTCGAACCTAATCAAACCCACTTTTCAAGTAGGATTTCGTTTCTGTAAGGCTCGCAGTTCTAACCTAACCTAATCCTTGTCCGATTCTGTGAGGATTGCAGTTCAAACCTAACCTAACCCACTTAATGGCGCATGCCGTGCGGTGTACGGGGGTTTAAGCGGGAGGGGCTAGTAAGATTGGCATCATCGTACATTATACCTACATTAATTTTATGGTAGGTAATCATAGTTGTTTATTTAGTTAAGGTATCATAGTGGTTTTCTGGGTCAAGGTCCGGGTCCGAGTCCGGGTCCGAGTCCGGGTCCGAGTCCGGGTCCGTGTCCGGGTTCGAGACCGGGTCCGAGTCCGGGTCCGAGTCCGGTTCCGAGTCCGGGTCCGAATCCGGATCCGAGTCCAGGTCCGGGTCCGAACCGGATCCGGGTCCGAACCGGATCCGGGTATGAGTCCAAGTCCGGGTCCCAGTCCAAGTCAAAATCGAAATTCGTAATCACCAAACGTGTATCATGCGTCATTGAAGAGTTCTGTTCTGGTTATCATCAGCAGTTCCACTTCATCAAATGCGACAGTTTTTAATATAAATGCTTGATTTTATGATGAAAATACAAAAAAATCTATACGTATGCCTTTAATATTTGAGGAGTTCCCTCGATTCCTTATGGATCCCATCATCAGAACTCGAGCTTGACAAAAATGTGGCTTAAAAACTTAACTTGCTTAACGAACATAACGAAAAGGAAAAATCGCTAAACGTAAACTATGCGTCGTTTAAGAGTTCTGTTCTGATCATCATCAGCAGTTCCACTTCATCAAATGCAACAGTTTTTAATGAAAATGCTTGATTTTCTGATGTAAAAACAAAAATCTCTATTCGCATGCCTTTAAGATTTGAGGAGTTCCCTTGATTCCTCATGGATCCCATCATCAGAACTCGAGCTTGACAAAAATGTGGCTTAAAAACTTAACTTGCTTAACAAACATAACGACGAGGATAAATCGCCAACCGTGAACTATGCGTCGTTGAAGAGTTCTGTTCTGATCATCATCAGCAGTTCCACTTCATCAAATGCAACAGTTTTTAATGAATATGCTTGATTTTCTGATGTAAATACAAAAATCTCTATACGCATGCCTTTAAGATTTGAGGAGTTCCCTTGATTCCTCGTGGATCACATCAGAACTCGAGCTTGACAAAAATGTGGCTTAAAAAAACTTAACTTGCTTAACAAACATAACGAAGAGGACAAATCGCCAACCGTGCACTATGCGTCGTTAAAGAGTTCCGTTCTGATCATCATCAGCAGTTCCACTTCATCAAATGTCACTTTTTTGGGTGTATATGCTTGATTTGTTGATAAAAACCCAAAAATCACTATATGTATGCCTTTAAGATTTGAGAAGTTCCCTCGATTCCTCATGGATCCCATCATCAGAACTGGGTTTTGACAAAAACGGGACCAATCTGTATGTATATACATTCAATCAAAACAAAAAATTTCAAAATCGGTCCAGTAATGACGGAGATATGAAGTAACAAATAAAAAAAAAAAAAAAAATAATATATACAACCGAATTGATAACCTCCTCCTTTGGGATTTGGAAGTCGGTTAAAAATAAAATAAAAACGAAAATACAAACGTCTGGAACACTTATTATATACACCATTCAGTTTTCATACGTAAAAATAAAATGTTATCGAGGTTTGAATTTCAGTTTTCACTCTACTCACCCCATTTTACGGTATGTAAATTAACGAAAAACATTTACTCAAGCCCGTTAATGAATGGGTCACACTGAGCAACTTTTACTATGGCACCAGCCGTGCGATTATCTCGAAAACCACGAAACTTTTACTTACCTATAAGTAAGTGCATTTTTTGAACCAGCTTAAGGTGTCCTGTCGATAGTTAGAAGGATGCCCATTAATTACTGGTTAACCTGTATATGCAAGAATTACTCGCTTAAAGGTATTAGATGTCTACAATACCGGGTGTGGCCTGTAACACGAGCAAATAATTAAAACATAGATTCTACTCCTCAAACGGTGACACTTTAGTTCAACATCTTTTAAAAATTATGAAGTATTATTCATACAAAATAAATATTATCTTCAATGGACGCCATCGCCACGCCATATCATTGTGATTGCCGTTGCTTGTCACGCCTTAAACATAACAAAATTCGCAATACATTGCGTCTTAGAATAAACTTTAAAGTGTATTAAAAATCAAACCACAAGTTATTTTTAAAAGTCGCTGAAAATATGTTGGTCAGTATGAGGAGTACTACAGCCTACAGTTTAATTTTTTGCTCATATTACAATCCACACCCGGTATAAACAATAATATTAATTATAGTATGTATATGTAAGTTTATTTTCGTTAGTATGTATTATATATTGCTATTTTTTATGTTAAAAATTAAAACGATTGCGTTCATCATTGTTTTTTTTTTATTATGAATGGGCTTACTCATGGCCAGAGACTAGCCGAGGCGTAGTTAGACGTGGCCTACGATGGAGCGAGCTCGCCCAGAAGGTGCCTGTTCACTAGGGTGGGTCACTCGTGTATGGAGAAAAAAAAAGTATTAATTATCCTTCGGGCACAGTTACAAAAAGTTGCGTAATAATACCAATAAACAGTATTATAAATTATTCTGTAATTGGAATTCATTTTGTGCCTCCGGATCGATTTCAAAGTTTTCATATAAATATCGTTATATTTTGTATGGTCTGCGGAGTATATTTATGCATCGTCTCTTTATTCAAACTTTAGCTATAAAGTTATACCATTTCCAGCTCGAAATTGCATGGTAAAGGTTCAGAGCCAATAAATAAATAAAAAAGCACTCAAAAAGAAACATTTTTTTTTCATAATGTCCATACATTTAACAAAAACTTGGCCTAAAATCCGGAGGCAGTAAAATTAAAGCTAAAAATAAAATAAAAATACGTGCAATAATTAATTACCAAATGGCACCTTTTTTTGACTGTGCCCCCTATGAAATAAAAAAAAAGTAAAAATGACCCACCCTACTGTTCACTCTTGATTTGAATTAGGTTGCCGAGTGGAGGCTTCCTTAGTGAGCTGTAGCAAAAAGCCGGGTTAATGCTAAAATATGTCAAGAAGATGATGACGTCAAACAGATGACATTAACGGTTGGGGTTGTTATTACCAGGGGTCCAGTCAGTGAAAATTAATGTTTTTTTTAAGGGCTTGACACGCTTTGACAGAGAAAGATAGCCTTTTTGCTATAATTATTATTATACAGGGTGATCAATCCAAATGGGTCAGTATGGAGAAGTCGGAAACTATGAGAGATAGCGAAATTTGTTTTTAGAAACCATGGCTTTGATTTTAGATTTAATAATAATGACAATTTTTTTTTTCTCTCATACATTTACATACATTTCTGACTTCTCCATACTGACCCATTTGGATTGATCACCCTATAATGTGGTAGCGTTCGTTAGCGATACTTTATAGTTCATTTCTATAGCATTAGAAATAAGGTAAACAATCTTGATGTGTTTTTTAATTGAAAAACACATTTTAAAAATAGTTACGGCAAATACTTATGTAACAATTATGAATCTAATACGATCATTTATATTCTTCTGATTTCATAACTAATAGTTATTGATTTTTTAAAAGCGTTTTTCAATCAAAAGACATGTCAAGATCGCTTACCTTCTTTCAAGTTCTTTCTAATGCTAAAATAAACGAACTATAGTGGTATGCTCGTATTGTCATCAGAGAGGTACATTTAAAGATGACAAACTGGGTTTTTTTTACGGATACAGACAGGTTGTGTTATGTTGGTTTACTTTGTATTCATTAGATGACAATTATAACTCAGTTAAAATGTAATTAATTGATTTTTCCACCTATATTGTATAAAAAGATTGGAAGCACAGTTTTAAATATCATTCGAGTATTGACTTCGAACGAACTACATAACAAGGTAAGAATATATAATAAGTAATCTAAAATTTGTGTTATTCGGTATTTAAACACCTACATAACCCTGGTACATTGGGTAATATATTCCTTTCCCCTATGGGCTTGCACCACTTCATGACCCACTACTAAGGTAAACGTACTAGTGCCCAGTAGATGACACCTTGCTGTCAGCTCTGTTGACAATAATGACTTAAGTTTCAAGATGACATGCACTGGGACCGCGTCGAGCACCATTAGGGTCTCCCCAAATATATCGACGCGCATTCGGCAAAAGCCGATAGGAAAAAGCTTTATGTCCGCGCAATAAGAGCGAAAAACCGGTCGACGCGTCCGGCGTCGTCGGCCGTCGCGAGCCGAGCCAAACGACGACTTTTTCGCTCTTATTGCGCGGACATAAAGCTTTTTCCTATCGTATTTTGCCGATTCCGCGTCGACATATCTAGGGGAACCCTTACGTTCACCTTATGTGAAGGAGACATGATGTAATACGAGTATTTAGTGAATTTTTTTTTGTTAACTTAGGTACTTGAAAACAATCTGATAGGTCTAGAAACCGTGTATACTTCTAGACTAGAATGTTGTCAATTATATATATTATGTATTATTGTGTCTATTTTAGTGCAGTATATTTATGAGATAACCAGACATAATAAATAGTCAAATATGTCTGTAGTCAATAGCTGAAAAAAATTACCTTACCCAACTTGCTGTGCCTTAAATCTAATAAAAAATCCTTCTTCTAGATGAACAAGTTCTTCTTACTCGCCCTCTTGGCCTTCGTGGCTCTCGCCTCCGTCTCAGCCGAGGATGTTCCAACCCTGAACCCGGTAGACTCCGTCGACGCCAACAGTGCCAACACCCTACCTGCCCACGAAATGGACAAGCGCTCCATCTACTACACTCCCGGCTACCGGTACTATGGGGACTACCGCACTCTTGGCTATCCCCGTCCCATCTCATCCTATCCCCTTGGGTACCCATCGCTGACCTACCCGAACTATCCTTACTATGGAAGATATTTCATTTGAGGAAAGCTCATGTAAAAATCATGATGGAATGAATAAATTGATAGCATTAATATTATTTTCGTTGTTTATTGTTCCTCAATTTCCGTACATCATTATTTTATAAACTAAAAACCTTTTTTATTTGACTAAATGTGTCCAATGTTAATCATATTAGTATTAAGTTTCCATTTGATCCGAATTTCTTCTCTTTCCCTCGAAGCCTGTGCGGAAAGAGAAGAGTCGTGAAATGTATGAGGTCCAATACATTCTAAGATTCATTTCTTTCCGCACAGACTAAGCCATTAGCAACAAACTACACCGTCTAACAGGGGCTGAGTATAATACCGACCTAAACACTGGTTAAGGAAGAGCAGGACAGTCTTAAGCGTGTATAAATTTAACATTAGGGAAGCTTATGTTGTATAATAATTATCTACTGATACTTAGAATGATGCTGTAGCCTATTGTTTATTGTACTGTGAAATTGTTCTACATTATACTGAAATCCTAGATTGAATAACACCGACGCGTAACGGCCGTAATAGGCATTGGAAAGTCATTAAGTTGTTTACCGCGTTCTCGTAAAATATTCCAAATTAAAAATGGTTTTCCAAAATCTTTAAAGGTGACATTTAGATGTCAACTAGGTACACAACAACATTACTATGGCGGCGTTAATGATAATTGATATATGAATTATGTTGGTTCGTTCGTTGTACTAGTAGATCCTTCCGGTTTGGTGGTGGGTGAAAACAATAATTACGAATATAATTAAGGACTTATTACGCCACTATTAGTGTATTAATTACTACCAAAATTGTAGAAGATTTATTTAATAATCTTGTTTTTAGAGGATACCATTCCACGCTGGAGTAAAATACAGGAATGTTTTTCAAGTTTTTAAGTTAAACCTTAAATTAACAGTTTAAACACCAATAACGGAACTTTAATTCTCAAAAATACAGTCTCATTGCGAGATCCAGTCAAATCCATTGGCGATTTGCGTTAATCCTCGCGAATGCAAATGTCCCCGAGAACGTTTAAGCTGAGCCAGGTGGCGCTAATACCTGTATCCGGAACTCATACCATTGTCAGGCCGATTCTACCTTGACTATCTGATAATACGTGTTTCATCATTTTATTAGGGCTCCGCACCCAAAGCCCATAAATTATCCCACATAATGTATATTTAAAAAATAAACTAAATCTCTTTAAAATATGTCAGAATATTCTGGACAACCTAGACGACCTAGATAATCCCGACGAATCTGACGAGCGGCAAAACTACCCAAATAACAAAATGTTTGGTCTGCATTTAGTTTGGGATCCGAGCTGAATTAAGCCTGGCTCTTATTACACCGTGGGGTGCACGATGCGAACGTAATATGAGTTCTTGGGTTTATCCTATATGCCAAAAAAAAATCTAACTGAACACTTAACTTAAAATAGAGGCTAGCTGTCCAGAGGCAGTTTTCTGATTTAAAATAAAAAAAAAATTCGAACGCGAAATGCGCGGGACACGCAAGGGATATTGTGTATTGCGAATATGCGGATTGATTCGTGGATCCTTGGTCAGGAGCAGGGCTCGGAACCGGTATTTTTAAAAAACCCCGAAATAGACCAATATTTTGAATTATTTTATGCTCTTTACGTAAGACTGGATCATGTATTTAGGTAACGAATTTGTGTTATCAGATTGTCCAATTAAAAAAGAAATAATAAACCAAAGAACGAAAAAGAACGTAATAATACCGGTATTTTTGTATGGAGCAAATACCGGTTTCCGAGCCCTGGTCAGGAGAAAAGCGTGCAGCCGTGCATATGCTATTGGGACTTATCGTACCTACCGAAAACGTTTCACATACTTCCGCAAGGCGTAAGTTTGCAACTTTTGCATTGATTTCGGAATATGCGGAAAAGGTTGAAAGAGCCACAGCGCAGGTCGACACTTAGAAAAAGTGATTATCAAATTCTTTTCATCAAATTTTAAAATTGGAAATTGCAGCTGGAACCTGTATTTAAACGTTTTATCTATCATGTACATATGTTACAACATAGGATATAGTCCGACAAGACAAATATATATTAATAAATATAAATAAATAAATATATATATATATATATATATATATATATATATATATATATATAGTATTGAGGGCGCCACTTCCTACGTAACTGTCACATTTTTGACGTAAAATACTTTAGGCAACAATTTAATACCTATGGATTTTTTTAAGTTCCATTTTATTTAATTTCTACTATTTTATGTCACACTACAGGTAACTGCTCGGTGTTGCCGCGGACTCGTCACGTTGTAACAGTCGCCCTTCACTAACTTTCTTCGTTTCGGTAACAAAATTTCTTACTAGCGTTGAATATTAATCGGCTATTACTCGGCTTAGCCCCGCTTTAGCGATTCCCAGTTTGGGGATTTAAAATTAATCGAGAAAGTAAACTGCCCATATAACCATTCCAGTCGCAGAATCATCAAAGTGGTAACTAAATGTCAGATGTGTCGTAACAGAGTCCACACAATGTGTCTAGAATTGTTTCGAAACAAAGTGTCGTCGCCGTGTCTACACTTTTCCGTAACAAGGTGTCGACACATTTGTGTGCACTTTGCGTGCGGTTTGCGACTAAATCTGACAGCAAATTTGTGACAGCAAATGTCAATATAAAATACCTCTTGAAAACCAAGGTTTGTCAAACTACTATTAGTGTCTCGTGTGCTCGTAATTCTAGTAAGTCATCATGGGCGATGCGAATGATAAAAATCGACCAAAACCATATAAACACCCAACACCCGTCAACCTTTTAAGGGGCCCACTGATTAACAGTCCGCCGGACGGTATCGGCCTGTCAGTTAGAACAAAATTTTGACAGTTCCGAAACTTCCGAACAACTGACAGGCTGATACCGTCCGGCGGACTGTTAATCAGTGGTCCCCTTTACAGAAAAGTTTTTAAAGAAATGCAATACGCTACTAGGTCAGGCAACGAATGCTCAATAAAGTTGTAGAGGGAAATGCTCGGAACACAATTTTTGGCTCCTTAACTTGGGTTGGACAAGTTAGGAGGTGAACATATCAAAAGTCCTCGGCCGTAGCCTTTGAGCGGGGGGGAGAGAGGGGGCTTTGAAGGTCCCATTTTCCGGTTTTTCGATTATATCTCGGAAACTATGCATCGTAGCGACATGGCCACTTATAGAAAATGAAAGTTAATTTAATTTGTTACAAGTTTATTTTGTCAATTTTTTCCATATATTGAATAGTTTTTGAGATATCCGCTCTTGAAACTTTATTTAGGGGCTCTCAATTTTATCTTGATCTCTACATCAGTGAAGCCGTGTTCCACAAAATTTAAAAACAATTTTTTTAGGGTTCCGTACCTCAAAAGGAAAAAATGGAACCCTTATAGGATCACTCGTGCGTCTGTATGTCTGTCCGTCTGTCACAGCCTATTTTCTCGGAAACTACTGGACCAATTAAGTTGAAATTTGGTACATATATGTAAATTAGGGACCCAAAGACGGACATATAACGTAAACAAATTGATTTTATACCCAAAAAATGAGCATTGCCCCCCCCCCCCCCTTTATCTCCGAAACTACTAGGTCTTAAATTTTGAAAAAAATACACAAAATAGTCCTTTACCTATCACGATTATTAAGATGACAGGAAAACCTATTAGAAATGTGCAGCCAGGCGCGAGGCGGACTTAATGTACGGAACCCTTAATACGCGAGTCCGGCTCGCACTTGGCCGGTATTTTTTAAACTCCTCTTGACGCTTAACCGCTGAACCGATTTCGTTGAAATTTGGTATAGAAATAGTTTGCGTCCCGGAACAGGACATAGGATAGATCTTATAACCAAAATCATCTTTTGAAGGTGTGAAAAGTGGCGTGAAAATTTGTACGGACAATCAATAACCGCTGAACCGATTTATATGAAATTTGGGATGGTCTACAATTCTATACATCTTTGATTTAGTTGAAAATGATAAAAAACATGACTTCAAACCTAAACTTAAACAGTAAGTATTAACTTCAAGAATTCAATTCTGAATCCACCCTGCACCACATTTCACACCTTTAAAGGATGATTTTTGACATAACTTATTATGTCCTGTCTCGGGACTCAAAATATATGTGTACCTTTAAATTAAAACTGTTCAGCAGTTTAAGCGTGAAGAGGAGTTTAAAAGAAAGTATTTTAATAAGTTTATATGTTTTTACTTCGGAATGGTGTCAATGTGATACCATAACTAAATTTGGTACTGTGAATTTATACGAAAACGATACCAAACATGGCCTCGTAGCTTTACTGATGTAGAAGTCAAGATAAAATTGAGAGCCCTAAATTCTTATTACTTGGCCTAACTTGTGTAGAAGGAAAAGGAAAAATAAAAGTCTTCGGCAGGAATATAAGACACAAATATAATTTTTAGAGTTACTATTTTAACCATCAAACATAAACATACCTTGATTATATTATTCTAGTGAGATACGCATATATAAACAAAAACATAAAAAAATTACAAGGTCGAAATGTCACGGAGCTTGTGTGAGTTATATGTGAAAAATAAAAACTTTTATGACAAGAAAATCTGGACACAATTTAAGAATCATACAATTGCGTCGAGGAATCATCAGTATTTTTGCTTGTTTCATTACCTCCTTGCTTCTTTTTTTGTCCTTTGTATTCTGTAGCAATTGGTTAGATCTGAAAATAAAGATAACTTGCGTCGTCACGGATGGTTTTAGGGAGTGCAGAATTCGAAAATGATGACCATTTTATAATCCAAGATGGCGGCTACGCATGTTGTCATTAAAAGTCGTCATGAATATTGTTTTATAGGTTTTAGGACGTGACAGGTCCAACAATAGGGTATATTACTGCAATGTTCTGCCGCCAGAGTGCAGCACTACCGACTCAGTAAATTCATAGACTAACTTATACATACTGTGCCTTAAACTGTTTTTTGACAAGTTTTCAAAGACAATAAAATATGACATTGATGCATCAAGGCGGTTTGTTAACAAGTGCCTACCGGTAAACGCGAAAATCGAAATTTAGTTATCCGCCTCTTTATCGCTCGAATATGCGAGAGTGATAGAGAGGCAGAAACCGAACCCTCGATTGTCGTGTTTCACGATAGGCGATATGTGAGTGACGTAGTGACGCATGTTTGTTTACTGTATGTGTACTACTAGTGCCACCTACGCAGAGCTTTGCCTAATATTCCCTATTGTCTACATCACTGTACTTGAAGTCACAGGCCTCCATGGGCTACGGTAATCGCTTACCATCAGACGGGCGGTGTGGTTGTTTGCCACCAACATGTTAATTAAAAAAAAACTCCACTATATCGCCAGTTAATAAGTACTTATTTTGCGAAGCTAATGACATTTGTCACAAGAAATACGACAATTGTCACGAAATTCCGACTCTGTGTCGGAATTCGTGATTCGCTCAAGAATTACCGAAAGTTCTTTGAAATCTTGTGACAATTTCCATCATTATCATCATAAACATCGCAAAAGAAATACCTGTTTTTGCCGATATTATAAAGTTTTTAAAAATAATACAATGATGGTGACAAACAGGAATACGGCCCGCCCGATGGTAAGCGATAACCGTAGCCCATGGATGCCTGTGACGTCAGCAACAATGAGACTTGTCGAAATGTCGCACCTGTCACGTTACGTCACATTGTCACGCCAGGGAGTACATCTGAAAATTGTGTGTTCCCATTTGTCCCCATCCCGATAAGGTGGGAAAAAATGGGAAATATTTACATGCAAATCCTATTCCATCTGTTCCCTACGGAGATAAATGGGAATACATCCGAAAATTGTGTGTTCCCATTTGTCCCCACCCCGATAAGGTGGAAAAAATGGGAAATATTTACATGCAAATCCTATTCCATCTGTTCCCTACGGAGATAAATGGGAATACATCCGAAAATTGTGTGTTCCCATTTGTCCCCACCCCGATAAGGTGGAAAAAATGGGAAATATTTACATGCAAATCCTATTCCATCTGTTCCCTGCGAGGATAAATGGGATTACATCCGAAAATTGTGTGTTCCCATTTGTCCCCACCCCGATAAGGTGGGAAAGAATGGGAAATATTTACATGCAAATACTATTCCATCTGTTCCCTGCGGGGATAAATGGGATTACATCTGAAAATTGTGTGTTCCCATTTGTCCCCACCCCGAAAAGGTGGGAAAATTGGGAAATATTTACATGCCAATCCTATTCCATCTGTTCCCTACGGGGATAGATGGGAATACATCTGAAAATTGTGTGTTCCCATTTGTCCCCACCCCGAAAAGGTGGAAAAAATGGGAAATATTTACATGCAAATCTTATTCCATCTGTTCCCTGCGAGGATAAATGATAAATGGGATTACATCTGAAAATTGTGTGTTCCCATTTGTCCCCACCCCGATAAGGTGGAAAAAATGGGAAATATTTACATGCAATTCTTATTCCATCTGTTCCCTGCGAGGATAAATGATAAATGGGAATACATCCGAAAATTGTGTATTCCCATTTGTCCCCACCCCGATAAGGTGGGAAAAAATGGAAAATATTTACATGCAAATACTCTTCCATCTGTTCCCTGCGGGGATAAATGGGATTACATCTGAAAATTGTGTGTTCCCATTTGTCCCCACCCCGAAAAGGTGGGAAAATTGGGAAATATTTACATGCAAATCCTATTCCATCTGTTCCCTACGGGGATAAATGGGAATACATCCGAAAATTGTGTGTTCCCATTTGTCCCCACCCCGATAAGGTGGAAAAAATGGGAAATATTTACATGCAAATCCTATTCCATCTGTTCCCTACGGGGATAAATGGGAATACATCTGAAAATTGTGTGTTCCCATTTGTCCCCACCCCGATAAGGTGGAAAAAATGGGAAATATTTACATGCAAATCTTATTCCATCTGTTCCCTGCGAGGATAAATGATAAATGGGATTACATGCGAAAATTGTGTGTTCCCATTTGTCCCCAGCCCGATAAGGGGGGAAAAATGGGAAATATTTACTTTCAAATCCTATTCCATCTGTTCCCTGCGGGAATAAATGGGAATACATCCAAAAATTGTGTGTTCCCATTTGTCCCCGCCCCGAAAAGGTGGGAAATATTTACATGCAAATCCTATTCCATTTACGTACAAAAATGTCCCCCTGTCAACTTTCAATCGAGATTTAATCGATAATTTATTCGATTAATATTCAGATTAATGCAATTTCAATCTATGTTAGGTCGACTAAATTAATCGCGATTAAAATATGAGGATTAACTTTTTTTTATTCCACGGCATGGCTCTTACACTTTGAGAATATCTGAAAACGAATGAACACAAGGAGCCATTTTGCAAATCCAGTAACTTTGTTATTACTTTTGACAGCGCGTGTCATGTGTCAACACAGAGTCGACACAAAGTCGAAACATTGCGACTACTTTGTGACTGCAATATTTCTCAGCCTTAAACCATATTTATACATCATAATTAACAAGTTTCGTAGTATGTAAAGCGTTATTTCTGTTATTTAACTATAGTATACGCATCGAAGTACTAAAAATGCATCAAATAATATAGTTATGAACACAGGCACTGAGAAGTAAACAATTTCATTTCCGGCTAAACTAAAACAATGTGGTGGCGCGTTGATTATATTACACTTAGTTTATCAAATCACTCGAGCAGTTTAATTCCCCATAATAATTTAAGTCCTATTGTAATATAAATGCAAACAATATATAATTACGTTTTGTAATCCGTTTTAGAGATGGCGTATTAATGTCACTTATTTTTATTTAAGCATTTTTCCATCTGACAGTTTCCATTTGACAGGAACGAAATGAACGAATGAACGAATGATTTTGGCATAAAGTAGTCGCAAACCCGAAACAATGTGTGCACACGGCGACCACACTTTATGTCACTTTGTGTCATGTGTCGACCCTTCCCCATTTCTGGTAACTGTGTCGACACGGCGACGACTCTGCGACTGGAATTGTGACCGAAACAGACGGTGTCGACACAAGATGTGTCAACACCGCGTCGTAACGGCGACTAGAAATGGTTGTATGGGTGTTGTGAGGTTGAAGGAATTGTTTTAAGTTGTTTGTAGTCGGATTATGTCAGCTCTATTTAGGAGTTCGGTTTTTAGCTAACTGGGTAAATTTCTTCTTAAACAATTGTTAATATATATAGCGAGCGAGAAGCTAGAAGTGTTTCTTTCTCCTTTACACGTTGCATTTATCAACCGATTTTTGCGATATTTTGTGAGGTTCGATAATGATATGGATGTTTTGTCGATTATATGGATGTTTTGTCGATTCAGTTTTTTTTAATGGTGGACTTACAGGGGTTCCCGATGTCAACAACTAGCCAGTCACTAATTAACAAAATATTATAATATATTTTAATCTTAAGACCGCAATATTGTATCTAAACCCTAAATTTATCGGTAGAGTTACTTTGACAATACCGTAACCACACTGACGTGTGCGTGCGTACATACGTGAGTGCGTGCGTGTATGTGCACTAAAACTTTTAGGCCCCTTCACCTAAAAGTTAAATGAAGTGTAGTCGTTCCACGGTATAAGTACCTAATACATATGTAGTTAAGTACCAAAACAAATGTGTAAAATGACGCTAACCGCTATCATCACATGACACTTACACCTCGAATCTAAACACAAAGCGGCAGTTATGTCGCCGTATTCAAATGTGGACAATCTGAACTGCAAACACTCCTTTACCCTGTTAGCGGACATTTGTATGCTAAGGTCTTCAGTTAAGGCGCGCGTCCATTGCACATGCTATTACTGTAAAATGTTAGGTTGAAACTGAGATATAATTATAATTATGAATTCGATAGTCCTATGGTTTGGTATGCGAAATTTTATATTGACGCTATACATTAAAATTTCGGCCTGATTCGAACTTTTAAGATGGTTATGTCAAAAATTTGCTAAAGATACAGTATGGAACGGATATGTCAGTGTCAAAAGTGACGATTTTGTTTGAAGAACCTTCACTTTTGACACTGACGTATCCGATCGATGTCGTATCTTTAGCAAATTTTTGACGTATCTTAAAGTTTGAATCAGGGCCTTTAGCAATATACCAGTAAAGTAACATCTGTTAAGATAGACTGGAGAATTACAGCGGTATGATCTTACAATTAAAACACGTAAAATAGATTATAATTAGACTAAGTAACCGAGTAGTTTAGCGTATGATATCAAAAAACCAGCCAATAGCACGTCGGCTCATATTACCCATCGTATTTTAACGGCAACTTACGAACGTGTCTTGCTATTTCAGTCAATCTCAGTACAAAAAGTACTGACGTGACTGATGTACCATGACAAATACAAACGTGTCCGAGAAAATACGATAGCAAAACAATTATGCACTACATCTGTATCTTTTTACTAAGAAGTGAAGGCCTCTTTTTGGATATATCTTTAGCTTCTTCAATGGATGTGCGACCTCTTTATGTAAACACATTTCAAGGGTCGGCCTAAGATCGCTATAAAGGCTCGACCCTTGCCGTCACACTAGCGTCTTCTGCGGTTATATCGCTTCATATCGCTTCGCTCGCTCAATCTTTAATGGACGTTAGACCTAAATGTAAACACATTATAAGGGGCGACCGGAGATCGCTCTCAAGAGCCTTGCAGGGTGATACATCAAATTCTCAGCTGTAATTATATAGCTACGCTCTCCTCCACACTCAACCTTCATTGGATGTTGTACCTACATTATGTGGGTCGTAAACATCTGTGGACTGCAGAGTTTATATTCTTATCTCAGTCAGGCTCATTCCGCGATTTCGTCGCTTTGCAACAGGTACAAGTACAAGTACAAGTTTGCTACAAGTACATCCGTCCCACACCAATTTTGGTGGCTAGCCATAAACTGTCGCCACCTAGCGGTCATATCTCTCCTAATCGTAACAGACGCGTTTTGTTAGAGAGTGAATTTTCTGTACCTAGTACTATTATTTATTCTGTGTCTCAGTGTAAAATATACGAGAAGATGTTATCATTTTACTCGCTCGATTTCCAATGGAGGTTCGACCTAAATGTAAACCATAGGCAAGGAATCCTCTAGACCGAGTTTAGATCAATTATTTCATGCAACCGATGATGCCAAAAATGCGGGGTTGCGCGGGACGAGGTGAGCGAAGTCCCGTGCCGTGATTGGTCCGTTCAAAAACACGGACGTCACACAAAGACACTTTCGACTCAAACATAGAGTAAAATTACCGTATGCGTGGCAGAGGGGGTAGCGCGACTATGCTAAGTCTGGAGGATGTTTTGTCTGTGAGGTAAACACATTATAAGGGTCGGCCTAAGATCGTCCCTAAGAGCTCGACCCTTGGTATTACACTAGTGTCTTGTTTGTTTATTATCCCGTTAGGGCGTATGCTCAACAGTTTATGAATATTGCATAATCTTGGGAGCTAGCTAAAAATAGTGACCCACTGTTAAACGTACTTAGCCTAAGAGCTAGAACCCGAAAAAAAGTGTACAAATTTGAGTACAACGATCGATGTCATTTGGGAGTTTTATTCGATGGTCGCTGCGTAGTTTAAGAGCCAGACTCCGATAATGGTGTACAAATTTTAGTACAACTAAACCTGTTGTTCTGCTATAAAAATTATGGATATACGAGTAGTAGGAGTTCCCGTGACCTTCTCTGCGTATACAAATGTTTTTTTTTTATTATTAGTCAAATAAGTAACACAGCATTACAGTAAAACCAAGGCACTGTGAAACTAAAATGATTTCCATGATGAAACTGTGTCCTATGTCCTTCCCCGGGACTTCGACTGTCTCTCTGCAAAATTTCATCTAAATCAATGTAAGCGTGAAGAGATAGATAATATACATTATACACAAATGGATAGACAGGCGCAGATAGTTTTTTTACAAATAAACGTTTTTGACCTACATACATGAATTTGGTGAAACATGTTTCGTTTTGACTTCCGTAAATAAAACTGACATAACTAGTTCCAAGTTAACTCTGTACAAATTTTGAAGAGACAAACTGTGGTAGTGCCAATATAAACGTCAAAAAAAAATTTATGAGAGGTACCCTAAAAAATGTTTATTTTAGCTTTTATTTTACCGTCCTCTATCGCAATGCATGATTTATGTATCCATGACAAATTGTAGCTATCTAGCACTAACGATCACGGAGCTAAGCCTCGGACAGACAGACACAGACAGACATGACGAAACGATAAGGGTTAAGGTGATTGCGAAACCCTAAAAAATGGTTCATCAATTTTGTAAGAATGTTTCTTTTGACCCCAGTCTCCTCTAGTTTTCATCAAAAAATCACGTTGTATTTACTCTCTACACATTATTCCATTACTTGTATGTTCAGTTAACGTACTTTAACAGTCTGTCGAGCACAATGCCTAACTGGCGTGCTGAGATTTTTAACGCGTGGGCGGTAATTTTACTATTCGGATCTTAGTGTTTGAATTAATGGAGGATTTTCAAGCAAAATTGTAGATATTTTGATCTTTTTACTACTTATGCGTTTATTATTACTTAAGTGACATTTTACTTTTTTTATCATCCCAAGAGATGCACAACATGATAAAAATCATCTAGACAGACAGAGAAACGCACGACCCAGTTTTTTTTCCAGTGGGTACTCTAAGTTTCATACATTATCTAAAAATTTTAAATTATGTATGAATTTCCACATCAAAAACAATACACTCTTTTTGTTTGGGCAGTCGTGTAAAAACAAAACTATTGCGTCAGGTCGCGTTAGATATACCTTTACGGTAAGTTTTGTGTCAGGTACCTTACGGGGTACAAAGCTCTAAAATCAGAATCGCCAGTAATATAAATGTTTCGTTTGACCCCAGTCTCCCCTAATCTCTATCAGCTCTGCATTTACTTACCCCATACATTGTTACACACGTGCAGTTTACATTTACAGTCTAGTGAGCACAATTCCAGGACTAAAGTGTAGGCGGCAATTTGAGTAAGCCGTATTGAGAAATGGAGGATTTCAAACAAATAGGAAATATTCAATTGGTTTTATTACAGTTACTTTAAACATTGTATATTAGATACTTAAAATACGATTCTAAGAGATTGCACTCTTATCCTGTATACCGTAAAACGAGGTGAGTAGGTTTCGCGGGGAGAGTTGGGTTATGAATGGGGAGAGAAGGTTTGAGAGGGGGGAGAGAAGGGATTTTAAGGCAACTGCTACAAAAATAATGTATTCCAATTTAAAATGGGGCTATAGTAATACGCATAATAAAAAAAATCGATCCAAAAATCTTCCAAAATCACCTTTGTATTAAAACCCTCTCACCCCAAATACGAGGCACTACGGGGTGAGGTGGGTTTTCCTCTTTATCGTCAAAGTTATGAAATGGAACTACCCAAAATAAAATACAAACGTCCGAACCACTTATTATATACACCATTCAGTTTTCACATGTAAAAATAAAATTTTATCGAGGTTTGAAAGTCAAATTTCACCCAACTCACCCCATTTTACGGTAATTAAAAAAATTGTTGTAATAGTATTTCAATAGCTGTTACGGCTTTTATGAGTTACTTAGTTAGGGCAGTGTACACCCTGTATTTTTATAATTATAATAAGACGGACAATCTAACTAGGTTTATTTTAACATTTTGATTAACGGAATTGTTAATTATATTAACGATTCGCTTGACCCCAGCCTCCTCTAATCTTTATCTCTCGTATTTATCCCACTCATTGTTACGTACGTTCAGTTTACATTTTACAGTCTGGCGAGCACAGTGCTAGTAGTAATTTAGTACCCTAAGTTGTGTAAAGTGTTTGAAATAGTGGAGGATTTCAAACAAATGGTACCTAAATATTTTGTTCGTTTTATTATTCAAGGTGAGGTTAAACTTCGCGTTAGAAAATCTACCATTTTTTGTCTACTTTAAGGTTCATTCGTTACAGAGAAAATCACACCAATTTACTTGATAACCATTTATCTAATAGAAAGAATGGTCTTATCTGACTGTGAATTGGAGTACCTAAGCAAGGTTCTTTTGGAGTTGAAACTGATTAAACAGAATGGCAGTCTTTAACGGAAGAACATGGTAGCCGCACATTTATTAGGATTTAACACTTAGTAAACGTCTTACAGTACTTGAAGCGCTGGTGGCCTAATGACGGGCGTATTTTGAAATTTTTCGCCCCTGGCCAATACGTTTCGCCGTCCCAGAAGTCAAGGAAGAAAAACAAATAGCAATCCGCCAAGGACGGCATATGCCGCCCCTGGGGGTTGGCGCCACGGGCCATGGCCCGAATGGCCATAGGGTAATAATTAACAAGATTATCCACAAGTTTGAACAAATCCTTTAACACCGAGCGCTAGTGTTGTGAAATGACCTTAAAGACTTTCGAACCTCAAAGACTTTCAAATCTCAAAGACTTTCAAGCCTTTATAATTTAAGATTTTAACACTCGAGTTTGTTATCCCATAAATGGTTTAAAATCTGAACAACTCAAGCTCATTAAGACATCTTAAGAGGAAGCCTCTTAAAAAAGCGCTGGTGGCCTAGCGGTAAGAGCGTGCGACTTTTAATCCGGAGGTCACGTGTTCAAATCAATTAATGTTTCGGAATGAATGTACGAAATATCATTTGATATTTACCATTCGTTTTTCGGTGAAGGAACACATCGTGAGGAAACCGGACTAATCCCAATAAGGCCTAGTTTACCCTCTGGTTTGGAAGGTCAGATGGCAGTCGCTTTCGTAAAAACAAGTCTCTACGCCAATTCTTGGTATTAGTTGTCAAGCGGACCCGAGGCTCTCATAAGCATACCCCGGCCGGCGAGAGCAAAAATGCGTCTGCTTCTAGTGCTTAATTAAATATCGACTATTCTATCGACATATGGATGTCGATAGAATAGTCGACTTTTAATTAAGCACAATTTTTTTTTAAACTGAGCCATTAGTATTTGTTATTTATTTCAACTTGATACCTCCACGCGTTTCTAAGAATAACCCTAAAACAATTTTCTATCAACATAAAATTATTATTATTATAAAGTTATTCACAATAAGTATCAGAATGTGTTGAAGAAGAACGTTGGCATTTTAACTTTAAACAATTTAAATAAATTGATATCTGCAGGCAGAGAAGTGGAACTACCTAATACAGAACAAATTCATAATCACTATGAATTATTTCGTTTTGCTCCGATTACTACAGTAGATTTAGAACGGTCCTTTAGTTGGGTGAAATGGATTTTATCGGCAAGGCGAAGGAGTTTAAAGTCAGAAAATTTAGAAAAACTGCTAATTGTATATTACGAAAATTACATAAAATACTGAATAAATACAAACACTTGGTTTTAATTTTGTTTACTACAATAATTAATACTTCTGCATATCATAACGGTGGTCCAGTACATCGTGTTGTTTTTATCGACATCGACCAAAGTGTGTGTCCTCGCACTATTAAGCTGTCAACGCATTTTTACTCTCGCCGGCCGGGGTATGCTCATAAGCCGTGGCAAAAATACCGGGATAACGCGAGGAAGAAGATTCGATGATATTTCGGAGTGCGGATTTTAAAATGATGTGTAGGCAAACATGATGGCGGTTTGGCACTGTTTTGCAGTCGTCATACTAGTCAATAACTTAAAGCTAAGCTTAGAGGCTATAATTATTGACACCTAATAACGCTAAGAAACACACACACACACACAGATGAACACTTTTAATTTGAAGCTTATGAGCCCGAGGCTTTAAGATTTCAGTCTCAAGGCTCAAGAGCGATCGCAAGTATCGCAACTCGAGGCTTTTATTTTACGTCTCGAAGCTCAAATTCACATCACTACCGAGCTGTTTACCGTTGATACAACTGCTATTGTTTTGACACGAAATGCGGATTAACTACGCTCAGTGTGGCTCAGATAGTTACCGCAGATAAAGTTACACTTATTTAGGATTAGGATTAGCATTTTCCCGCGACTTTGATGATGTAGTGCATAATTGTTTTCCATCGTATTTTCTCGGAAGCGTTCGTATTTGTCATGCTACTCAGTACTTTTTGTACGATCGAGACTAAGGGTCGGTTGCACCAAACTGTTACAAACGTTAAAGAGTTCGCTAAATTTTTATGTATGGAAAGTTTCATAGTAAAGGCGCGGGGCGCGCCGGCTGGCAATGATCAGTCTGTCAAATGTGGTTGGTGCAACTGGCACTAAGGGTTCCCCTAGATATGTCGACGCGGAATCGGCAAAATACGATAGGAAAAAGCTTTATGTCCGCGCAATAAGAGCGAAAAAGTCGTCGTTTGGCTCGGCTCGCGACGGCCGACGACGCCGGACGCGTCGACCGGTTTTTCGCTCTTATTGCGCGGACATAAAGCTTTTTCCTATCGGCTTTTGCCGAATGCGCGTCGATATATTTGGGGAGACCCTAACTGAAATAGCAAGACACGTTCGTACGTTTCCGTAAAAATACGAAAATAATTGTGCACTAAGTACATCTGTAGTTATAAGTTGTTTAGATTGACAGAACTGGAAATGCTCTTTTGGCATGAAGAATTTGATACCTAACTACGAGATTCGAGATATAAAATTGAAGAAATTTGAACTTAAATTGAATCACGTAAGGTTCAAATTTCTTAATTTTTTTGTCTCAAGTTATCAACTTCTTTCCGCCGTCCACGGTATATCTACTACATTAAAATTATTTAAATTTTCTGATCGCCTTAGGGTCTCCCCAAATATATCGACGCGCATTCGGCAAAAGCCGATAGGAAAAAGCTTTATGTCCGCGCAATAAGAGCGAAAAACCGGTCGACGCGTCCGGCGTCGTCGGCCGTCGCGAGCCGAGCCAAACGACGACTTTTTCGCTCTTATTGCGCGGACATAAAGCTTTTTCCTATCGTATTTTGCCGATTCCGCGTCGACATATCTAGGGGAACCCTTATCCACAAGTAATTTCAATAAATTAGAAAAGAAATTCATCTTTTTCCTACAAAAAAAAACGAGTTTTTTTTAAATTATGAATGGGCTTACTCATGGCCACAGACTAGCCGAGGCGTAGACGTGGCCTACGATGGAGCGAGCTCGCCCAGAAGGTGCCTGTTCACTCTTCATCCTAAAAGCAATTATCACGTGGAAACGAATGGAAATTAATTGAAACAAACGAAATTGGGCTCCTTCTCGTAAATTGCGATAAACTTAGGCAATATCGCGAGGAAACAATATTTACGGACGGGACCGGAAGACGCGAGTTATAAGTGAAAGCGGTTTTGGCGTAGGTATTAAATTGAATACGCCTCGTATTCTGACTGTAATAACAGGTTATGAATTTGATCTGCACGGATATGATGGTCATTCTTGTCTACGTGACAGCGTGATAAAACGGTATACGTCACTTTCTATCCCGCGGTGTTAGAAAGTGACAGTTATTTTATCACGTGGATAAACGTGGATAAAGCCATCCATAATACGCAGGCAGGATTTGTTATGAATATGATCTGTCGGTGTCAAAAGTAACGTCTCTGGTTGAAGAAATGACCTACGAACGACGACGAATTGACGATTATGACGTTAATTATTACGTTACTCATTTTATCAACATAATTGACAGATACAGCGGCGGCAACAACTACGCCACAACAGTAGGGTCAAAATTATTTTCGTTGTCTTGTTTTTGACCATTCTGTTACGATTCTATTTATGTATTTTATTAAATAAATAAAAAAAAGTTTAGTGATTATTGCATGTCTTTCTAGCTGTTGATCTTAACAAAATTTCATCCCATACAAAAATCTCTACTCTGTCACATTTTTTGGGGACAAAAACAAGTTAACGAAATGAATTTTGATTTTTGCACCTGCAGTCGATCCGCACGCCACCTTTAATGTGCGTTAGGGTGCGGCGACGTATGCCACTCATTTTATCATTAAAATTCTTTGGCAAATGACGTATCCCATTGCAACGGCAACACGTAGTTGTTTGACATGGTTTTTTATACCCTTTACCGCATACAATGCCATATATGGTAGATATGACATTCAACTCTATTAACAGCTATTAAAGTTCAAATTTCAACACATATTTTTTATTAAAGCCAGTGTCTTATTTGACTCAGTTTGATAAACGCTTCAGCTTGTGCATAACTGCTTCATCTCGTGCACAAGTTGAAGTGCAAAAACGCTTCAGCGTGTGCAAAATCGCTTCATCCCCTACACTGGCCGTACACTGACCGCCTCTATGAGAAACGAGGTCCACAAATCAGTATCCCTTGCGGTCCAACTAACCCCATTACTCAACACAGCAGGGCCCCATCAATAACGCAATGTTTTAAGCGAAAACTAATGGGATGAAAAAGGTATTATACCATTATGGACCTTATTTATTGCATCTTAGGGATCAAAACGGTTAGCAGGAATGTAGGTTAGATGTTTGCTGTAATTTTGACGCGTAATATTAGTATGGAAGCAATTAAAATAAATTAAATTTATTTATTTACATTAAGTTATCATTGGTCACAGCATCTCATCAGCATCATCTTTGCAGATGATAGTTGCAGCGACTAAAGCGACTAAAGAAAGTATTTTGAGGAGGTACGGCGCAATTCGAACTTTAAGATATCGCGCCGTTAGACATTCACTATTAGATATGAAATAGTAAAGATATGTGACGTTCCACGGCAAAAGGTACCTTATGGCAGCTGGCGCTTATACGCTTATTATTAACGCCGCTCCAATATTCAGGCGGGGTAATGGTACCTTTCGCCGTGGAACGTCCATATCTTTACTATATCTTATCTAGTGCATCTCTAATTAATTTCCTGAATCGCGCCGGTAGTCTACAGTCTACATCGACTGCGATGATTATATATACACATTTCAGGAAAAACGTTTGAACAAGGTTCTATTAGCTTATATAATTTGTAATATGAATATCCAAATTCACGGAAACGTACGAACGTGTCTTCCTATTTCAGTCAGTCTCGGTACAAAAAGTACTGAGGCTGTCTGAAGAAGCATGACAAATACGAACGTTTCCGAGAAAATACGATGGAAAAGTGCATAATTGGCACTACACCTGTATCTAATTTTCCTCTAACGCTCCGCGCACCCACGCCTTTGCAGTAGGTAGTTTTTCATACAAATTAAATTTTACACATCTTCAAGATACGACGTACCTAGTGCTTAACTTTAGCACCTTCACATTTTCTTTAATAACCCTTCACACGTTTCCTTCAACATTAAGCCTCCTCGTCACTTGTCTAAATTATTTAAGCCCCATCATTTCCCTACGTCAGCGTACGTGACACGTGTGAACGTGACTTTACTTTATACTGTCAATAATCTTGGCAAACTCGTAACTTGATTACACAAGCCGTTGAAAAGACAACCTTGTTTGTACGTAAATAAAGTTGGAACTTAAGTAAGGCGCTGATAAAAATTAGGAGATATCCAGGCTTGATAGTAGAAGGTGTCGTTGCATTAGTAATTGTAGCACACTCTTAACTAATTGGAAATGCTGGAGGGTTTTCAACTGAAACTCAAGAGTTTAAGGTTGAATTTACTTTGAAGGATTTTATAAACATGAGACGTAGATTGGAGTAGACTGTTTAAATGGGTAAGGAAGGAGCAATAGCACTCAGCTCTTTGGAATTAAATTCGCAATTTAGTGGAATTGTTGCTTGACGTGTGTCTGTTGAGAGTAGTTTTAAATGGACGTGCTAGTAATAGCTATTGGAAATTGGAAAAATACGGTAACAGTTTTAAAGTTTGTTAAAGGACTGTCTCATTTCAATCATAGAGAGATATAATCATACTATCTTTGTCTTACACTAGTACTAGCACCCAAAGGAAAAGGATCAGTATAGTTTTCCTGGTTCTTACTGACTGAGTCTCCTGAGTATCGTACATATTACGAAACGTTAAACACAAAACATTTACACGGCTATTAAACGCAACAATTTATCATCCTGTAAGTCCAGGTACATAAAACAATGTGACGACGGTCCCGCGTCACGGGTGACGTTCGTGACGTGTGAGGATCGTGACGTGACAGTTCACACCCGTTGAATTACTAACATCTCAGGCGAAAGGTTACGAGGGTTTTGAAGACACCTAGATGTGAAGAAAAGCAAAACGTTAAAAAAACTAATTCCGACTAGAGTTAGACCAAGAATAGTTTGCAACGAGTTTGACAGCATACGCAGTGCAAGCGCTATTTATACGTTATAATTAATTTCATAGACCTAGGATCCTCTTGACTACTAATGCCATGATTTGACGTATAGGCACTAGTTTTTACGAAAGCGACTGCCATCTGACATTCCAACCCAGAGGGGAAACTAGGCTTTATTTGGATTAGTCCGGTTTCCTCAGGATGTTTTCCTTCACCGGAAAGCAAATGGTAAAGATCAAATGATATAGGTAATGCTAGTTTGACACTTACGTGGTAAAAAAATCAGACAGTTGTTTTCTGCTCTCGTGGGACTAGGTTTTAAAGAAATCCTTCGCATTTTTAGATTGTAAATGTTCTGCTATTTGTGTGAATGAAGATGGAACGCCCCTAGACAATATTACGGATTATTTACGGTGCTGGTAAAGATGAATAATTATGTTTTTAATTTAAACAAATTACTGGCTCATTCTCACGGGAACGTGATTTCATTTTATGAGATACCTATTTAAAAAACCGGGCAAGTGCGAGTCGGACTCGCGCACGAAGGGTTCCGTACCATACTGCAAAAAAAGGCAAACAAAAAAACCGGTCAAGTGCGAGTTGGACTCGCGCACGAAGGGTTCCGTACCATAATGCAAAAAAACAAAAACAAAAAAAAAGCAAAAAAAAAACGGTCACCCATCCAAGTACTGACCCCTCCCGACGTTGCTTAACTTTGGTCAAAAATCACGTTTGTTGTATGGGAGCCCCATTTAAATCTTTATTTTATTCTGTTTTTAGTATTTGTTGTTATAGCGGCAACAGAAATACATCATCTGTGAAAATTTCAACTGTCTAGCTATCACGGTTCGTTAGATACAGCCTGGTGACAGACGGACGGACGGACGGACGGACGGACGGACGGACGGACGGACGGACGGACGGACGGACGGACAGCGAAGTCTTAGTAATAGGGTCCCGTTTTACCCTTTGGGTACGGAACCCTAAAAACGGTCACCCATCCAAGTACTGACCCCGCCCGACGTTGCTTAACTTCGGTCAAAATATCACGTTTGTTGTATGGGAGCCCCACTTAAATCTTTATTTTATTCTGTTTTTAGTATTTGTTGTTATAGCGGCAACAGAAATACATCATCTGTGAAAATTTCAACTGTCTAGCTATCACGGTTCGTGAGATACAGCCTGGTGACAGACGGACGGACGGACGGACGGACAGCAGAGTCTTAGTAATAGGGTCCCGTTTTACCCATTGGGTACGGAACCCTAAAAAAATACAAAATCACGATTCAAAGCTTTAGTTTTATATACTCTTTATATATACCTGCAAATCCTGCAATAATATGTTACACAACGAAGGCCGCAAAAATATCTGACACGATCTTATTTGTAGAGCGGTAAACATTAGGTTACGTAGGTATAATATTTTCATAAAACCGATTTCTGATCGCTGTAAAACTATTTAATTTTTACATCACCTATTCGGATTTTTCCCCTGCTAGGATCTATGTGGCACTTTTTTTTTTTCTAGGACACTATTTATTAGCAATACTATTTAGTTTTAATAAAGTTTTGAAACAGAATAAATATAATGATATCTCTACAGGTGATGAGAAAAGCAGTATGTGCCACATGGTCGCAAAATGATTTCCATCTTGGGCGTTAACACTTAGAATCCTGAGTAAATCGAGATTATAACATCCTTCGCTTCGTTCAGGATTCAGTGTACGCCCTCACCGTAAATATGTCATTTATTTTTACGGCTATGCTCTTTTCTGACACAATCTTCTATTATTTATACGGAAAACCAGCATCGACTGACGTCATCTAAAATTAATGAAATTTAAGGAAACTTGTTTTCAACGTGACTTTAGATTTACACAATGTAGGTTCTAGCTAGGCTAGGCATTACCTGAAACTGCTCAGCTTTCAGCATTCAGCTAGCAATTATAGCGGAATGGAGGCATTACCTTAAGCGCATCCTCGCTCTAAGTAGTTCCTGGCAATTAGGTTCATCTCAAGCCTTGAAATGGACGCATTCAAGACTACTAGAGTCAGACCAAAAAGAGTCTGCAGCGGATTTGATAGCCCACGCAGTGCAAGTGTCATTTATACGTCATAATTTCATAGAAGTTTGACGTTTAAAATAACACTTTCACTGCGTGGGCTATCAAATCCGCTGCAGAATATTCTTGGTCTGACTCTATTATTTGAATATTTGTGTCATGTCTGTGGCGGCTGCTCAAGCTGTCACTGTCGACGTCGTGCCACAAAAATCTAACAGATGGCGTTAGGGAGCTAAAACGCATTTCGGTAGAGACCTACATCGCGCTTACGATGGTTAAAAAATAACTACCTACATTCCCGTTGCCAGGGAGGTTTTGGGATTATATTGAGCAACTTTTACTATGGGACCAACCCTGAAATCGCGAAAAAAATTTGGCTGTTTCATACATTTTGGCTGGTCCATTTTTTATGGGAGGGTAATTTATTTTATCGGATTCGGGGTTTATTTTTTAGCCAGCCTGTATATACTCCTTCTGACTAACTCTCAGTGGACTTCGGTCCCCAGGCATAATACTCGCCTGGAGAGAGTACTCTCTGCCCCCTCTCTCTCAACTTTTCACTACATGTCCACGGATAATAATTATAATGAGTTTTGGAATCGCGTCAGCAATGCGGCAGCGAAAGCAACGGTGCAACAGCAACACTGCTGCAGTCGCAATCGCGACCTAAAAGCGTGATCTCGTTTTGTAAATGTTTTGCCTTTGCCAAACACCGACTATACCTATATATCTAGGAGTAGGCTAGATTTGAACGTGTCATAAGCACTTCTGGTAATAGATTTGAGTAGAATTGACACAGGCCAATACGGTAAATGTAAAATTGTTAATTGTTCCATGACTCTTCTTTCTTATGCGCGCACGTGATTATGCAATAATAGTAAATTATTTTTCACCACGCCGGCTCGAAAAGGCTTACTTTGCACTTCAAAAACTGATGGCAAAGTTGCATTTTATTCAGATGTGAGGCAAAATAATCAAATGCAAATTTCGAGTTTTCTTGCATTTGTTGGTAGAATTGACTTTTAAATGATGATTGTGGATGATAAATATTTAATAACATTCATTTGGATTTTATTTTGTTTATATATTTTACATTTAATATTAGCTTCAGGTTGGTGTGGTGAAAAATTTTGTGTTTCACTCGGGGGCAAATTTTGTTTAACCCTCGTGCTTTGAAACCCTCGCAACGCTCAAGATTCCATTTTTCGAACTCGCTACGCTCGTGATTCAGTTTTGGAATCTTTCGCTTGCTCGGGTATCTATCAATATGAGCACGAGCGTTGTTGTTGATTATTACTTATTAATTTACAATGACACTTGTGTCCATAATTTTCTTAAGAAAGGAGGGTAGCTCGACACATTGATGGCAGAATTATTTTGTTAAGTAATAAAGTGGACCAGCTAGATTTTTTAAAGTTCCATGTATCACGGGTGTTACAATGCCAAGATAAGGGTTAACAACTTTACCCCCTTGTAAAACAAATAACAATCATTATCTACAGTTTTTCCCAATTCTAATTTTACTCTGGCTTACGGAAAATCCTGCTCTTTATACATAACTGTAAATCGATGAATACTTTTGTCAAACATCACGGCATGATTGCTTCTCAATAATCAAAGAGCCCTTTGTTCGTTCGTGCTGTCAAAGAGAATTTGTATTTGATTTGGTTTGATTTTGTTTGATATTTTACATTTAATATTTGCTTCAGGTTAGTGTGGTGAAAAATTTTGTGTTTCACTCGGGGGCAAATTTTGTTTAACCCTCGTGCTTTGAAACCCTCGCAACGCTCAAGATTCCATTTTTCGAACTCGCTACGCTCGTGATTCAGTTTTGGAATCTTTCGCTTGCTCGGGTATCTATCAATATGAGCACGAGCGTTGTTGTTGATTATTACTTATTAATTTACAATGACACTTGTGTCCATAATTTTCTTAAGAAAGGAGGGTAGCTCAACACATTGATGGCAGAATTATTTTTTTAGGTAATAAAGTGGACCAGCTAGATTTTTTAAAGTTCCATGTATCACGGGTGTTACAATGCCAAGATAAGGGTTAACAACTTTACCCCCTTGTAAAACAAATAACAATCATTATCTACACTTTTTTCCAATTCTAATTTTACTCTGGCTTACGGAAAATCCTGCCCTTTATACATAACTGTAAATCGATGAATACTTTTGTCAAACATCACGGCATGATTGCTTCTCAATAATCAAAGAGCCCTTTGTTCGTTCGTGCTGTCACGGAGAATTTGAAATAGAGTTACTGTCATGGTACATTATGTAGCTACAGTACCTACATTTACTGCCATCTTTCGACAGACGATTAAAGCTGTTAGAACGCCATTTGACTTTGATTATCATTCTTTCACTGATATGTGTTAACTTGTTAAATATTAATATTAACGCCATCTACTCGAGAGTAGGCTGAAGGTTATGGCGCCATCGCTTGAAAAGATTGCACCATACCTTTGGCCTATAGTCGAGTAGATGGCGTTAATACGTGGGCCATACATAAAGTTTCTGGATTCTGAAATATTATTCTGATATAGATAGGTCTGATATTTTTTCTAAGTGAATTACAGGAATTTTCAGAATGCCCTATGTATGAATATTTTATAAGTTAACACATACTAGTAAAATAATAAGGATCAAAGTCAAATGGCGTTCTAACAGTTTTATGTTTCTGTCGAAAGATGGCAGTAAAACAGTGGCTACATAATTTACTTTGACAATTCGTCTCTATACACTCTATTCTCTTTGGTTCTGTGCATTACGAAAAAATGATTTTGAGATGAAAGCCTGTTTTATTTGAAGCATGAATTTGGTGGAATTAAGGTTACAATACTTTTGATTGTTTTTGATACCGGGAAAGGTTGTTGAAGGATTTTGTCTATTTCTCGGAAATTGTAACCTAGCTTGTTCGGTTCTGACGATTTCGATGAAATTTGGTATATGGGGGTTTTCGGGGTCGAAAAATCGATCTTACTAGGTCTTATTTCTAGGAAAACGCGCATTTTTGAGTTTTTATATGTTTTGGAGCTGATCTGATGATGGAGACCGGAGGTGGCCATAGGAACTCTGTGATAAAACAACGAAACCTAATCGTGTTTGGGGTTTTTAGAATTGTCTCGATGAGTAAATTAGTTGCCTGTGGAAAGAAAAGTACCTACAGTCAGCGATAAAAGCTTGTACCAAAAATGAAATTTTTGCCAAAAACTTATTTGGCATGACGTTAGTTTAATATTGGTATGAAATGAAATGAAAAATCTTTTATGTATTTTTTTTTTTACTTTTAGCCCTGAACTATATCTTAAAATCGCATTTAACCGATTAGCAAGACCGAAGTGATCCCATAAGTGGTCCGTAAACAAAGTTTTGTTTGGAACATTAAAAACTTATACCTACTTAAAAGTGACTAACGCGAAAGTGACCTCCTAAGAATGTGACCTACTCCCTAACATATCCTATTTTATTCATATTTTTCACGCTAAAGTATTAAATATTAATATTCAGTACAAAACGGATCACGCAGCGCGATGTTTGCGAGGAAATTTGATTCTGCTAAACTAAGACTTTTATTTGCAGCATAGAACTGAGCGGGTTTTGATATTGATATCTAACCCCCCCGTTCATAAAACTTTACGGGCCTGATTTAGTTAAATTATGTTTTATTCTCCTTTCTTACAAATACGTAGGTCAAAATGACAGATAAAGACAAACGATTCATAGCAAAATCAGACCAGTATCGCGTTTATGAATAACCTACGCCATAATAAGTGTTTAGATGTATGTACAATAATGGTTTTGGCACTAAAATAATGATGGTAGGGGTTGGTATGGGAGTGCTGCGCCTTAAGCTGCAAACTGCTACAAAATAAAACAAATGCATTATAAAAATTTGCTCTTAACGAGTATTCAATTGTTTAATTAATTTGTCATTAACGATAAGAAACATTTCCAACTATGTATTTAACTTATTTGAAACCAAAATAAATAGGTTCCTCAATCATGCTCAACCATGTATTTGCGTCGTCGTCAATCAAACGAAGTCACTTTTTAGGGTTCCGTACCCAAAGGGTAAAACGGGACCCTATTACTAAGACTTCGCTGTCCGTCCGTCCGTCCGTCCGTCTGTCACCAGGCTGTATCTCACGAACCGTGATAGCTAATAGACAGTTGAAATTTTCACAGATGATGTATTTCTGTTGCTATAACAACAAATACTAAAAACAGAATAAAATAAAGATTTAAATGGGGCTCCCATACAACAAACGTGATTTTTGACCAAAGTTAAGCAACGTCGGGAGTGGTCAGTACTTGGATGGGTGACCGTTTTTTTTTTTGCTTTTTTTTGTTTTTTTTTTGCATTATGGTACGGAACCCTTCGTGCGCGAGTCCGACTCGCACTTGCCCGGTTTTTTTTATTAGGTTTTTTTTTTCTTAATTACTTGACCCAGCTGCTTTTGTCAGTGATTGCCTGATTGGTAATACAAGCCTCACTCTGGCAACTATAATTTACTACAACTTGGCAACTATTGCGGTTTGCCATAAGCCGCGCGTGGCGCTGTCGCCACCTAGCGGCCATATCTGTGCTGATCATAACAGACGCGTTTTGTTAGAGAGTGAGTCTTCTGTACTTAGTACTATCATTTATTCTGTGCTATAATACTCACGATCATAAGCTAATTGGGCGTTTTCTAAAATAAATATTGAAAACCGGATTCTTTCAAATCTGGACGTTTTTGGGCTCATGCTACTCAGAATCGACAGCATTCTCCATCCCACCATTAAAAAAGATGTCCCAAAATGTCCATTCCATTAAGTCACGTTTTTGTATGAAATTTTTTTTCACTTGTATGTGCGTGACGTAATGGAACGTACAATTTTCATACGAATTTTTGGGACATTTTATTTTATCATCAGAATTAATATGCTAGTGATTCTGAGTTGAAAGAACCCAAAAAGACCAGGATCTGTGAGAATCAGCTTTTCGATATTTATTTTAGAAAACGCCCAATTATTTTCTTTCCGTACCTCTTTCTACCCTCTCCGCTCTGATATTACTGTTACAAAACTTGGAATATATCATCCTCAGACACATTTTTACACAATTTCCGCGGAAGCGCAAAGTGCACTCTCTATTGATATATCAAATTACCACAGATAAAAAACAGGCACCGTGGAAACTAGAACAATTTGATTTGAGAACGCCGCCATTTCTCACACAGAAATACGCTTTCACCATATTGCATCTTCTTAAATTAAGTTCGAAATTTTGTCCTCTATTTTCTTCTCGGTAAGGTTAATTGTTTATGGTATCATGTTTGTTATGAGATACAATGTTGTGGAAGTAATGGTTATCTCCCTATAGACAGGGTGTGACAGGTTTGACGTGTGTTCAGATTGTTTACATTATTGCGTGGGGAACGATAGAGTTATTTTAGTTGAGATGGAGGTTTGTTATTTGAGGAAACAAAATAGTGGCATGAGAATTTCGAGAATCGCAACTGGATTTGATATTGGTTTGATATATCAGGTTACTTGCGTCTTCGGGGTTACATAAATTACTTCACAAGAATTTCATTATTTTTTTAACGAACGATTTATCATTGTAAAAACCGATATTTAGAAACTTCGAATACAAGAAAATTAAAACAATGTGACGTCACAAAGTTTGTACCCCCCCTCGCCTTGTAATAATATGTTACATTTTCTTGATCCCCTCCCTTCGCCTAAACGTTTGACGTCATTTTAATGGATGACCAAATATAAAAACCGAAAATATCATCAAAATAATCTTGACACATTTGGACAAAAATGTTTCAAAAAAATTTGGTGTCCTCACAAATCACTTTACTTACCGGGATTCAAATCCAGGACCATCAGCTTTATAAAAAGTGTATTGAACAGTCGATATCAGATATATCAGAGTGGCTAAGGCACTCACAGATATCTGAACACGCCTCTATTGTTTGGACGTTAGAGTGCGTGTTCAGATATTGTGAACACCTTGGCCGTTCCGATATATCTGATGTTTTTACATTAGCCCCTCATCATAAATGCAATTAACCTGAACTAGGAGTTACTCTATATTCATAAATTCATATTACAAAGAACTTCAGTATTCCCTAGACAAAGGATCCAGTCCGGATGCAAGTTTAATGCAGTCCGAGTGCTGCGCCCGGGGTGTGGCGCGGCCTTTATTTAAGGCAACTGTCTGACTGGCGGCGGGAAAGCGACAAGCAATCACCTTATTGATCCGACGCTAGCCTTTGCGGTTGGTGTGTATCAATAATTTTTCGAGAATTTTTACTTACATATTATATTATCTTAAGTATTAAATACCTATTTTGTTTCTTACTTAACCCATATATGCCCATGAGGTCGTTTTCGACCCACAGAATTAAATTCATTCTACTCATTAAAATTAGTGTGAGAGTCAGCCTGTAACCTCAAGGAGCTCAGACCAAAAACTAATTCTAGGTATACAGTGTGGAAAGATAAGTCGGGCTCTGGAGGGAAACTACCTTAAATCCTTAAGCTGGCTCATTTTACTTAAAGGAGACATTCCTTTATTTTTAAAAAGAAACAAAACTGCAATAAAAGTTTTTATCTTTTTTTCTTCAATTTGGCTTGTCTAAAAAATCTTGAGTACTAAATATTAGATTTTATGGATATTTTGTACGACAGACGAGTGTAAGACATAATGTTTCTTGGAGAAATGTTATCAATAACATTAACTGTAACGACTAGTAGAATAAAATTGCGAGATTTTTTTTTTCTCATTTTGTGTCGGTTCGAGTCCCGGGCGAGGCAAGCGTGTTTTAGAAAATCTTTGAATGCAGTTTTGTTTCTTTTTAAAAATAAAGGAATGTCTCCTTTAAGTAAAATGAGCCAGCTTAAGGATTTAAGGTAGTTTCCCTCCAAGGCCCGATTTATCTTTCCACACTGTATAATGTATGGGCTAATACTCGTAGAATACCCATGATTAAATCATAGTGTATAATGTATATGTCGCAGTCGCAGGTATTTTGTAAGAATCCGCCGTTTACGAACGGCGTCGTCAATTTACAAACGGCTTCACGTTTGTAAATTGCCGAAGGCAAATTGTTAGTGCGCTCAATAGTGCCAACGTAAACGTGATAGTTGTCTACCATGGCTGTTTTATATATATTATATTAATTTTAAAACCCCTTACTGCATATAATAAAAAATATTTGTTGAAATTTGAACTTTAATGGCTGCCAATAGAGTTAAATATCATATCCGCCATATATGGCTTCGTATGCGGTAAGGGGTTACCACACCTAGTGGTGGTGGTGTGGTAACCTCACGCGAGTTTTAACCGTGTTCCCACTTCTTTGACCCACAGTAGTGGGTCCACGGGTATTTTTTTGCCTGCGTTATAATTGGATAAAAGTGTTGTGTATATTAATAGTGTATGTTTGTTTGTTACAGATGGCATGGCGCGGTGACGCATGATGAGACTGCCGCTCGCCGCGCTGTTGCGGCTGCTGCTTATTGCTGGTAACACATTATATCTTATTATGATGATGATGAATTTTATGTTAAACCTACCTCTGGCAACAAGACACGCAGTATAGAGGGTGTAGAGCAAGGGTCTCCCCAGATATATCGACGCGCATTCGACAAAAGCCGATAAGCTTTATATCCGCGCAATAAGAGCGAAAAAGCCGTCGACGCGTCGGTAGGCGCCGGCCGATGCGACCCGAGCCAGAGGGCCTACCGCGAACCACGTTCGACATGTTGCCTCTCTGTTGCACTTGTAACTTCCTACGTAAGAGTGACCGGGAGGCAACACATCGAACGTGGTTCGCGGTAGGCCCTCAGACGACGACTTTTTCGCTGATCCCGCCTGGAGTAAATGCGTTAATGTTAATCCTTTTCTCTTTTGCTTAATATAAGCGAATCGAATCCAAATGAAATGTCGCTGAATAAAACGTGTCGACATTTGAACATTAGTCGTTAATGAAGAGTCCCGGTCATTGTCCAAAAGGAGTGGCATTCTGATTTTAAATAACTGATATTGATTAGATTAGATTAGATGATTTATTTTATGAAAGACAATTACATAATAAGTTTGCATTGATGTCAAAAATATAAGAATTTCTATCATGATCGTCAAAGTAAAATAAAATAAAAATAAAAATGAAATCTAGATGGCATTTTTAGGGTTCCGTACCCAAAGGGTAAAACGGGACCCTATTACTAAGACCCCGCTGTCCGTCCGTCCGTCTGTCACCATCAAGCTGTATCTCACGAACCGTGACAGTTTGTATTTGATTTGAGATGATGTATTTCTGTTGCCGCTATAACAACAAATACTAAAAAGTACGGAACCCTCGGTGGGCGAGTCCCACTCGCACTTGTCCGGTTTTTTTATAAATTCGAACGCAGCTTTAATCTGGTTCAGGCCGGATCGAGCCGGTAATGCGATAAATAACTGTCGATTGAAAAGTCAATTAACGGGACAAATAAAACGATTTTGTCGCTAACGACTCCAGTAATTAGTTCCTGGATTATGAGATTTATTAGGTATAGGTATTTACGTGTTCGATGTCTTTATAAAAAAAATCTCAAAAATGCGTGAAAATATTGTCTTTTCGTACATGGAAAGGGTAAGCGCATGACGAAAATTTGAATTTTCGTATGGCATTGCTGACCTAGTTCGTATGTTTCCGTCAAAACGATGGAAAATAATTACGCAGTACATCTGTACTCTACACCGTGTTTTTTTTGATTTCCGTTAATTTCAAGGGTGCATTCCTGAGCTTAAATTGAGTAACTTTCTCAAAGACACCGATGTTCTAATTAACTCCATTTCGGAGATAATCACTAATTTATTTTTTTCCTATAAGGCCTGTACTTTTCTTCCTACAAGCGTGTACACTTGCCTTAGGGCTGGTTTACATATTGGTTAGTGTTAAGAATGAGTTCATACATTTGCTACTAAACTTGAGTACAATCTCGGTCGAAATGACATTGATATGTCACAGATTTCAATTGTTTGGTTGAGTTAAATGTAATGCCCGTGTTACAACAACGTTATATGCTACATTTAATTACTTTTTAAACTTAATTTTTTCTTTAAAAAAAAGCAAAAAATATTTTTTTTTTGAAAATTAACTATGCCAATTAGTTCACTTAAACGTTCTTAACCATACCCCGAAGTTAACGGAATTCAATAAAAACACGGTGTATAATACGTTAAAAAATCCGTCTCAACCAACTGGAAAAATCTGAATAATTTAAAACGTACCTACACGCTGGACTCGCTACCGCCTGCAGCTATGCGACTGCACAACTGCTGTAGAGTTCCTTTTGTTTCCAATTTTCATTGTAAATTCCGTATAAATGTTTTTAACTTGGATATAAATATTGTTATTTTGGATAAATGAAATTTGTTATTAAGGTTCTCAATTTTATTTATGACAAAACACGAAACCCTTTTGGATAGCGAAATATTTGACGGAATCCCAAATAAAAAAAAATCGTTCGTCACTGTTGACCAGACATAGAAGAGCTGGTTTTTTTACAAGTATTTTCGCGGAGGCCCCACAGAGGCTTTATTATACCAACGACCAGTCGTCATATCATGCAGAATCTGATTTATTTATTTATTTATTTATATGGTTTATTCGCAGTAATATGGTTACATAGTATGGTGGTCTTAAATAGGTACAAAATTGTTCTACATATTACGCCTTTTCTGGCGTGCGAATATCGAATGAAGAACTTAAAATTAAAGGACTAAATCTATCATGCAACTAACTTAACTAATACAGTGTGGAAGTCTAATAGGGCGAATCTCTTAACGGTGGTTAGTATAGGACAAAGTAAAGGTAATTAAATAACATTTACTTAAAGTTGCAACAGTAATTTTGTCCATACAAAATAATTCAGCCCGCAATGTAATGCAAACACACTCACGTTAAACGCTCGTTGACAGTTACTTTCAAAAACTCCTATTGCGTATGTAATGTCATTAACTGTCATGAGTGGGTAAATAATAAATAAGTATGATGTTTTTTATCTGACGAAATTACTACCTAGTTTAAAATCAAATTACATCAAAAAATCTTATTAAAGCAATCATTTATTTTAATAACGACCCATTGAAATTACAACTGAAATGTACTGAAGTTCCTGAAATACTTACCTAAAGAAAACCAACTAAAAGAGACAACTAAAAAACACAATTTACAACAATACAAATTCTGAGAAACCGGAGTTTAGTTTTGCCCCCTCCACCCTTCCAGTTACGGGCAATCCTTCGCGAGCTCGCTGTATCGCGTTTACAATAATTACTCGAGCGTTTCTTGGTACAACCCGATGAGGGAATCGCTCTCTGTACACACTAGCGCTCGATGACCATTTTGTAGTGTTTCACCGTAAATTAAAATCATGTCCATTAATTCAGGAGCAGTAAAAGTTGTTAAACGAGGCATTTTTATAACATACGATTACTTTTGAATCGAAAGACTGACATTGTCAAATCAGAGTTGAGATAAAATAAGAAACTTGCAATTCCACCAAAGAGTTTGCCACGTTTTCACACAATGTACCAAGTTTTGTGGTGTTTAAACGGTTTAGTTAATTCTCGAAATAATTTTGGTAATAACTGTACAACTATTAGGCGGGCCGCATGTTTATTTTCCGCCATTCTGGTATAAAAAATCAGGCAAATTAAATACGAAATGAATGTATCCACAATAATCACTTATGAGATACTGATATTAAATGAATTTTCAAAAAAGGTGTGCTATCAAAGGTGCTTGTCTATTGCTCAGATTAGAAATAATTACGTCAAGTGCTGTCATCGTGAGTCGTGACTGATTAAAATGAAGTCAGTTTCTTGTTGATAAACATGATAAATAAATAAGATTTAATATCTTTTAACACGCCTAGTAGTACTTTTATCTACCAAAATAACTACAAAACATTAAACGCAGTGTAATGTTAACATGTATTGTGAATAATTCCTCCAGATAGGTAAGTTTGTAAATGCTATTGTTGTATTGCTAATGAACATTTGACTTTTCGGTACCGCAACCATGTGTTTACAGTACATTGCTGCTGAGAAATTTAAAAAAAATTAATTATGGGGTCGTAATGAACTGTAACTTAAAAAAACCTTTTACTTCATGATTACAGTAATGAATACTATGTCCGATTTCATTTATCGCCCGTATAAGACTTCCACACTGTATATTACAGAGTCTTCTTTGTAAGCAAAGAACTCGTTTATTGAGTAAAATACTCTATGAGTAAGCCATTGGTGGAGCTGAGCTTTGAATTTATTCAAGTGCAAGTTACGTAGATTACTAGGCAGTTGATTAAGTATATACTTTGATGGCCATAATGTAGGCGTTCCTTCTACAGTAATACAGATTTGTTTTTGGTAACACTAATTTGCCCTCATTATGTACACGTTGTATTCTGTCTCTAACTTTAGGAAATAGTTCTGGGTTTACTTTCACAAATATTGCTAATTGCTTTATGTACAGACACGCTAAAGTGAGCAGTTTTAATCTCCCGAATAGAGGCTTGCAGGAGTCTGTTATATAGGCACCACAAATAGCTCTTACACATTTTTTTGTAAAATAAACAATTTGTTTACATGGGCTGAGTTTGATGATAGGATCGTGGAAAAATCTACGAAAATCTTGAACTATAATTAGGGTCATATACGTTCGCATCTTTCTTGTAAACATCGCAATTTAAGGGAACCTATTTAAAGCTAACTATTACGCGACACCTTTACAGACGGGTTACATTTTTACAGTAGGTACTTGACACTCAAATAGGAAAAAACGGGATATCTTTACCAGAGTCGATAAATTTGATTGTAATTTCCACAGAAGCCTTTTTATAAGGTGTTCGGACTTGTTCGCATCTTTCCTGTAGACATCGCAAATTTAAAGGAACCTAAAGCTATTCAGCAAAGGTATAGCCATTAATAGTATCCGGGCGATAACCTATTCTCCTAGGAACCGAGAAGCCACAAAAACGCCAGACAGGGCGTGCCGTAGACACATAAATACAACTATGAACCTTCAAGTACTATGCTGACTTATTAGTTCTAACTTTGTGGGAAAGTATTAGCAGACATATTTAGTTGGTAGGTATTTTGTTAAATTCAATACCTTGGACACATATCATATAATTACCGTAAAATGGGGTGAGTTGGGTGAAATTTGACTTTCAAACCTCGATAAAATTTTATTTTTACTAGTGAAAACTGAATGGTGTATAGAATAAGTGGTTCGGACGTTTGTATTTTAGTTTGTATTTTATTTTGGGTAATTCCATTTCATAACTTTGACGATAAAGAGGAAAACCCACCTCACCCCGTAGTGCCTCGTATTTGGGGTGAGAGGGTTTTTCATACAAAGGTGATTTTGGAAGATTGTTGGATCGATTTTTTTTTATTATGCGCATTACTATAGCCCCATTTTAAATTGGAATACATTATTTTTGTAGCAGTAGTCTTAAAATCCCTTCTCACCCCCCTCTCAAACCATCTCTCCCCATTCATAACCCTCCCCGCGAAACCTACTCACCCCGTTTTACGGTATAGTTCTTTTTTTAGCGTTAGAAAGAAGGTAAGCAATCTTGACATGTCTTTTAATTGAAAAATGCTTTTTAAAAATCAGTAACTATTACTTATGGAAGTAGAAGAATATAAATGATCGTATTAGATTCATAATTGTCACATATTTGCTGTGACTTATTTTTAAAACGTGTGTTCCAATAAAAATACTATATGAACCTTCAAGTACCTACTATGTTGACTTATATTCGTCCTAACTTAAGAAAGTAGAAAAGTATGTCTGCTAATATTTAGAGTTAAATTCAGCACCTCGGACACAGATCATATAACACTAATCCTCGGATAAGTTGATAATGAGAATTGAGTATAGCTAAAAAACTTAGCACCTCCATTTCAATGTATTGTATCTATTTTCTTTCAATCAATCACATCATTTAATTTTATCCTAAAATATTTACAAATTCACCCCATCAGAACATCGTAAAATTAACTACCAAACACATAACCCCCCATTACCAGTCGGCAAAAATACCAAGCAGACATCTTGATTATGCAAACACAAAACAATGAAAAGAAAACCAGTATCCCTAGACCCTTGATAATCAAAACTCTAGCAAAATGTTCATAAGATATTGAAGTTTAATACTGCTTCAGGGGTCTTTGTATTTTGGGGATGGCAACTCGGTAGACACATCAATTATAAAGGTTTATACAAATAGTGATGTGATGTTTCCATTTTATATTACTGAATATACTGACGTTAAAGGTACCGTTGCTGCAGTAATGTGAACGGTACCTGAAATCGGGTTTTTTTTATTTCGCCCTGTTTTAGATAGGTTGTTCTGATTTGTCTACTTCCTTTTTAAGCAGTGTTCATTACTCAAAGATTTTCAGGAAGACATCTCTTCTTAGCCACAAAACTGACGGTTTTGTACCACTATGTATGTAGTCTATAATTTTTATTCAATAAATATAAAATAAGACATTTATTCATGATGACACGTATCGGTATATGGTTATTTCTTCCGCGCCGCACAGTACCGCTTCGCATTCGCGTAACGATTTCTCACGTAGAACACTGCCATAGGAATCAAAGGTTTGCTTATTCCGCGCCGCACCGCACTGCTGCTTTGCGTTTGCGTCTCGACCGCCCCACGTAGGACACCGCGTCAAATACACAGTACCTATACCTATAGATACAATAAACAGGTAACCTCACAAAAATGTATCCAACTCAGTTTAATACTGGATTAGAAACCAGCACTGAGGTTGTGACATGGTCACATTTTTATCGCCTGTCACCATACCTGTCACGTTCTAACAAGTATGTAAGTGCAAAAGTGACTGGTAAAGTGACAGGCGATAAAAAATACTACCATACTACCGCCGCTTTGACTAAAAATTTTTTTGCAAATTATAATGTTGACCGTAAAATTTCTGAACTCGGATATTCGGTACATCCCTACATTACAGCCGCGTCAGTACAGTTTGCTAATCCATAGCATATATTATATATTATATGCTTAACAAATATGAGATTAAGATGAGCTCGTATAAGGAAGCCGAGTATTTACTGAGTGAGGCAGATAATGATCATATATTATCAAGAAACTCTTTGAAACGGGTGCCGTTCAATTATATTACTGTCTGCCGAGGTTTTCTTAATTATTATACATGCCGAACTTTTCTTACGAAGTGACACTGTGAGGTTATTCAAAAAAGCGGATTAAGTTCGAAGTTCGAGTCGGACTATCGATATCGCACCGAGGGTTTCGTACACATTTACCTATGTTAATAGTTCGATTCCCGATCATCTATCGAAAAGTTTAGAGTCCGCCTATTTAAGCTAACTTTTTACAGCATTTTTTTTTTTTTTTTTTTTTTATAATAAACTGATCGGCGATTGGCTCTAGTCACACCTGATGGAAAGTGAAGACAGAGCCTAAGATGTAGCTCACCGGTTCAGTAATAGCCTATTCACTCTAGCTTTAAAGAGACCGAGGTCATATTTTTCAGGGAATACAGATGCCGGGAGCGCATTCCATTCCTTAGCCGTCCTTACCAAAAAAGACGAGGCAAATCGTTTTGTGCGGACAAATGGAATACTAACCACGAACGGGTGCATTCGCTCCCCGCGCCTGGATGTCCGATGATGGAAAGGGGATGGTGGGATCAGGTCATGCAGCTCTTGTGCGCACTCTCCAGAATGTATCCGATAGAACACCGATAGACATGCGACTCTTCGGCGATGATCGAGGCTCTGTAACTTCGATTTGACAGCTGGGTCATCGCCTAAAAGTCTATGAGCCCGGCGCTCTATTGAGTCCAGGGCCGCCAGCTGATACTTGGCGGAACCGTCCCAAAGGTGGCAGCAGTATTCCATGCACGAACGGACCTGTGCTTGGTATAAGGAGAGAAGCTGACTCGGCGTGAAGTACCGCCTCACCTTAAATAGGACACCAAGTTTCTTGGCAGCAGTTTTAGCCCTGGATTCAATAGTCGACCCGAAGTTTAGGTTCGATTTTAGGCTTAGACCAAGAAGCTCAAGACGGTTGGTCACGGGAAGGGACACATTCCGGAAAGTGGGAGCCAAGGTGAACTGGCTCCGTTTTGCGGTGAATAGGCACGCCTGTGTTTTGGTGGCGTTGAATCCAACCAAGTTGGCCTCGCCCCATTCGGACACGGCTTCCAAGGACAAATTCAACCGCTCCACCATGGTCTCTCTAAGGGTTTCGATGTCACCTACACTGGCTCTCGCGTTAGAAAGGTATCTCTCTGCAACCGTGCTGTCATCCGCATACCCAAAGATACCAGGCTTGAGCAGATCGTTGATGTGCAGCAGAAAGAGGGTTGCAGAGAGGACTGAGCCCTGAGGCACCCCGGCGTTAATAGCCAGAAGATCAGACGAGCATCCATCAAGGACAACTCGAATAGATCGGCCCCTCAGGAAGTCAGTGATCCAGAAGCGCAGGCCAGTGGAGATCCCATACGCGGATAGCTTGCTTATTAGGCTGTCGTGCCAGACTCTGTCAAATGCCTTGGAAATGTCGAGGGACACGGCGATAGCTTCGCCATGTCTCTCGATGGCCTCGCCCCAAAGGTGAGTGGCATAAATCAGAAGGTCCCCGGTAGACCGGTTTCGGCGAAAACCGTATTGCCGATCACTGAGGAGATCGTTACCTTCGAGGTATGCCAGGAGCTTGGTGTTCAATACACGCTCCATAATCTTGCAGAGTATGGAGGTGATCGCGATGGGCCGATAATTTGACGGGTCAGCACGACTACCTTTTTTCGGTACAGGCTGTACGTTTGCAAGCTTCCACGACTCGGGGACTCGACCCGACCTCAGGGAGAGACGATACAGGCGTGTTAATATCGGGGACAACTCAGGCGCACAAGTTTTCAACACAATTGCTGGAACTCCGTCAGGACCACTAGCTTTGTTTGCATTAACCCCTTACTGCATGTAATTAAACATATTTGTTGAAATTTGAACCTTAATAGCTGTCTGTAGAGTTAAATATCATATCCGCCAATATATAATATGCTAGCACGAGCGAGATGCATAGAGTAGTTACTTACGATACACGTGCGAAAAAGTAGGGAATTCGCAACGAGTATAAATTAAAAATTAAAACCGGGCCGAAGGGAGTGTCATAAATTGCGAATTACCTATTTGCGCATGATTTCTAAGTTTTATGGTACAAATTGACCTATAAATTTTCGACATAGGCACGTATTGTGCTAATTACCGCTCTAGGTACTTACTGTAAAGTAAGTTACGTACACGCTAACAAATATGCCAGTATTATATCAGTCTGTCGTATTGGAACTGCAAGATATTCACAAGAGACAACAAGTACTAGATCCATTCTAGATACATTATAGTTTAGATATGAACTAGTTCTCTTTTGCAGCGCAATTCGGGCAACCAATGTCACTTTTACGTTAGATAGAGTAAGATATCTATTAGATGTGAATTGGATCTCTAAGTCATATCCTGTGGAAATCGAAGAGTATCTCCAGAATCGCGCAAATGTCAAATTTGACAGGTTAGATCTTAAACATATCGTTATCGTATCTTGGTGATGTCTAAAAGATATCGAATAGATATCTATTTCAAAATCCGAATCGGACCCAGTGACAATTGCTTTTAGGTAACAATGTGTAAAAATTATAAATGTTTAAATTAGTCTCATGATTCATGAAGTCATGATACTTCAAAAACAGCTGAAACTTTGACCGTTTAATATAATAAAAGCCTCGTTTGACCAGCAAAAGTTGGGGCTAAACAAAATTGATGTCTATTATGGACGGAACTTACGGTAGTTTGCTCATAGTTACACAATAAAACCCATTTGTCCAAGTAAGGCAAAGTTTGGTAAGGAAAAACTTACTGAGGACATTAATATAGAGTTAGTATGAGAAGAAAAAATAATAAAAGTATGTTAACTTGCACAAAGTTTGCCGAGTGAATGCTTTAATGAAATATTAAAGAGGCAATGCCCGAGTAAGACTCTGAAACAAAAACGCATCGTTAAGGTTATATTCGGATGGCGAATGCAACAGTGTTAAGGTACCGTTTGGATTCAGACTACACCAGCATTCCAAATGTCATTAAATGGATCTTGCTGCCCGATTTATTGAATTTGCGGCAGCAATGCTGAGGCGTCCGACACTCGTTTTCTATAGAAAACAACACGTGATCAACGATCACCTGTTATAGAAAATGAAATGATAGTTATATCGTTATAATATGCAGCCTTATTTGAGTTGTACCTATACTAAAGTAGGTACCTGAGGACGCTAGGCACGGATTATTTCGTACATGGACCCACTTACCATTTCATATCTCTATCATCCTTTAGTTATAAAGCTGAGTTAGCAAAACTAATTAGCACCCCTGCATACTGGTACATATTTGTTAGTAATTGTACGTGTGTCACACCTCTGTAATACTTAATCAAAGACAGTTTCAACTAGGTGGTAGAAGTGTCTGGAACCCTTGAATTATTCATGAATTAGACGTAAATAGAACAACATTAAACACCGGTTACTTAGTCTCTAGAATTCAAGATACTGTTTAATGGGTAAGGTACTATACAATATTAGGACGTGTTTAGTGCTTGTCATTAAGTGCTTTGCACTAATGACGAATGAAATAGGTACGAAACAAGCAGGTTTACTCACTAATTACTCGTACTCTCATTGCAATACCTACTAAAGCATTGACAAATTAAATTCTAGATTGCTACACTCAACATGACAGAGATCAAGTATGCTGCTTAACTCGTGCATTTCATTTCAGTGATAGTTAGTAGATCTTTAAAATGCTTATTAGATACTCATACATTATTTCGTATTGGTAGCTACATAGGTATATTTATGTGTCCGATGCGTCTGCCTCACACCTGCCAGACATCTGACGGATGCATATAATATATCTCTAGCCGTTTTGATCAACACAATTCATAATGATTCTTTTTTTCCTAGGTGGCGCTAACTTCGTGAACCCGTACGCCAGCGACGAGCCAGACCTAACCCAAGTATGGCTAGAGCTCCCCACCTCCCCCGTCGCCCTGGGCGGCGACGTCCACGTCCACGTCCACGGCGCGTCCACGCCGCTGCGCCTGCGCCTCGCGCGCGACGACGACGACGGACGACTGCTATTGGCTGTTATGCCATTAGCGTTAGACGCTGAAGGCCGCATGACGCTCCCGTGCGGCTACTTCACCCGAGGTGGAACCTACTACGTTGAGCTTTTAGCGGACAATTTTGTGAATGATTATGATAACAATAGTGTTAGTGATGATAGAGTAATAAGAGATGCGAAATTGAATGATAAACAAGTGAACAGTGAAGTGTCTAATGATGGTAATAGTGATAAAGACAAAAGAGAAGTGAATAGTAAAGAAAACTATGATAATAAAGGCGATGATGAAGTTAAAAGAGACTTAAATAATAAAGGAATCAGTAAAACAAATAAGAGAGTAAAAAGAGAAGAAAGTGAAGGTAGAATAGTGGAAACTGAAGATGGAGTGGTCAAATCGTGGAGTTTCGATGTGCTTTGGCCGTCAGCGAAGTTAGATGTGACTCCGGAGCAAATACAGACGTATCCGGAGAGGCAGGTGACAGCGATATTGGAGTTCCCCAAGGTGATGTGTGCTCCGTTGCTGCAAAGTGCGGATTTCTGGCTGGAGCTGCTGTATTGTGGACATTCGAGTGGAGGAGCTGTGCTGTGCGATGGGAAGAACACCAGCTCTCACGCGCACGTTTTGTATTCTGAACAGGTAACAATAATTTACTTATTCTTGCTTTACTTATATATTTTTCTTTCACTTCCTACTTCTCTGTATGTCTTATGATAGATAGGACATATGGAGAAGTATTAAGGATGTACTAAATAGTTTTATTATGACTCAGCTTTCAACTTTGTCATTTGCTTCTTTAGGTTAGTATCCGTATTTAGTCAAGAAATCCTTTAAATTTTGCCATGCTCGTCTGTCTGTCCATACGTATGCAGTTTAGCTGAGTATCTTTTATTACTAACTACAAAGCCGTATTTTAGCATTCCTTCCGGACCCTAATGATGTATTTTCTTGGCATCGAATAAAAAACATGTTCATCCATCATCTTGCTTGGAGAGCGAAAATATTATTCTACGTGAACAAAATCTCATACTCCGCTTGGTAAACGATGAAAATAACAACCTAGATAGTTTTAAAGTACTTGAAGCAGCTTTCTGCAGAAAATGGAGTTTAAGAAAGTTAGAAAATTTGCTTGACCTAAAAAACTTGAAACTTAAAATTCATAGTGAAACGGTGGAGAATTTTTCTTTAGGTCTGGAGATAGTTACATTTTAAGGGTACCTACAGTTAACTTGTGAGACTTCAGACATGAATTAAATATTAGGTTTTCAAAGAATAATTGCATGCTTAGTAGGTAAAATATAAACATGTAATAACAAGGTTATATATTTATTTAGGATTATAAAAAGAAATTCCTTTCAAAGAAATTACAAGCACCTCCTTGGCATCATTTTATAAAATAAAGACCTCTCAACAGACGATGAAAACACTTACACAAGTTAGCTTACAGCCACAAAAAAACAGAAATATGTTTAGTTATGCATTAATTGTTGAATTGCTACTCAGATATGTACATAAAATATAATTGTAAGCATTAAATATACAGTAACAGCCAAAGTATCATCCATTGAGCCATTTGGGGTCCCAGCTACGAGTAAATTGGTTGTTCAATACTAACGCCATGGAATGGCCAAATTTAGCTATAACCTCAAATGGCATAACAATCGCGGTCACGACTGTAATTATAGCATCGTTCCACAGTGCGATGCCAGGGAACACTATTAAGCCCTCGTCTAAGCGCGGATCCGCGTACGAGGAAAATATTAGAAAAAAATAATCACGACACATGAGAGGATAAAATAACCCGTACTTTACTTTTATCCAGATGCACGGCTTTCCGGGACGCCGGACGATGACGCTGCGTTGTGAACTATTCGGCCAAGCCGGAGACTACGCGCTCACTCTTCGGCCAGCGGCCGCCGGGCCACAGGACCTCGCTACTGCCTTCGTCAAGGTATATTTACAGATGTCATATCGTGACCTGTTCGTAACAGACGCTTATAAATACCCGGTCCATAGCCGGACTTTAAAACCTCGCTAGGGACTGTCGTCATTACGGTTCGTGAGGGTTAATAATGACGTTGCGCTGTGAACAATGTGAACTTTTCACACACTTCGGCCAGCGGCCGCTGGGCCACAGGACAGACCTTCGTCAAGGTATCTTTACATACAAGTACAGATGTCAAGTCATGTGCGTCGTGAAAAGAGACTCATAATTAGCTCAGGACAAGTGGCGTATTCGAAAAGGGGCCAAATATCAGGCTAAGCGTATGCTGAGACGCAGGCGACGCAGTTCACTTCACGCAGCGCAGCTCAGAGCAGATTTTGTAAAGTATGGAAGGTCCATGCGCTGCAGCATACGTAGCTAAAGAACGTTCTATACTTTACAAAATCTGCTCTGCGCTGTGTGAACTGCGTCACCTCAGCATACGCTTAGCCTCAGTAGTGGAGGATAATAAACTGAAGATTTAGCTGGAGAGTATTTATCTGCAATTTCCATAACAGCTACGTATGCAAAACGCTATTCAATATTGCGCCGCTGCACTGGGATTTTCCAATTAGATTTCAATTGAATAGCAGTGCAAGTAAAGTAGTGCAACCCTTTTGATAAAATCCTAGCTCCTTAACATAGATTACGTTGATATCAAGTTTTATCTATCTCATCATCATCATCTCAGCCATAAGACGTCCACTGCTGAACATAGGCCTCCCCCTTGGATCTCAATAAGTACGTGCCGGTTGGAAGCGACCATCATCCAGCGTCTTCCGGCGACCTTAACAAGGTTGTCTGTCCATCTTATGGGTGGACATCCTACGCTGCGCTTGATGCTAGTCCGTGGTCTCCACTCGAGCACTTTTCGACCCCATCGGCCATCTATCTATCTAGTTTCTGAAATTCCTTCATCGGTTTTAATAAACAGACGTCGAAAACAAAGCTCCAACACTCATCTGTTAAACAACCTTTGCTTATAAAACCTAAAGTACACGGCTCAAAGCTAATAAACATCATTCACTGACCGAATTAACCGTCATACCCTTCTTATACCTTCGGAAAAACGTGAACGTTCCACTCAAGACCAAAAGGCAAATAATAGAGTGAAAGCTACGTCTCTTAGGCTGTTTTGGGTTTAAGAATTTAAGAAAGTAACCCCCTTACAGCGCAGTAGGGGTGCCGATAAATATTAAAGTAGCCACAGGTTGCCGGTTGTTCGCAAGATCTATGGCGATTGCGTTCAATTTGAGTGAGAAAAACGAAATAAGAATGCCGTTTTTACTGAAAGGTTCGAATATTTAGAGGTTTTATCTTTAACCTTTGACGTGAGAAGAGTAATGTTAGACGGTTTCGTAGGTATCAAACGAGATTCGATTTGATTTTTCTTAATTACCTCAATATGAACTTGGGTATCACCGTGAGGGTCTATTTTTGGAATTTTAAGGAAATATAATATTATATCTATCTCATGTAATATTTTGTATGTAGGCATTGTTTATGTATATTTATTTGTTTCTTTGGCCGCATTAGATTTATTATAGTTTTACCAATACCACCTAGCTTTATTATAAAGTAAATATTTATTAACATATTTAAAAGAAACAAATATGCATTCAAATTAAATATAGAAGTGTTAAGCTTTTGTTTTTATTTTTCTAATCATAATATTTTTTTCATGCAACCCCTGTTTAGTAAATTATATAATCCTTTACTCTATATTATTTCCGTTATATTGTAGATAAATTATAAAAAAATAAATTAATTAATAAAATAAATTATAAAAGTACCAACAGGTAGTCGACCCTCTTCAGCAAGATGTATGGCGATTGGCTATTGAGCTCTGAGAGAAGATTTGCAGTCAGAAAATGCCTAGTTTACGGATCGTTGTGAGAATAGAAAAAGTTTCTTGTTAACCTATTCAACTATTTGAAGATATTTTTTCCCTCGGATAAAACAAAAATAAAACGTCAAGTTACATCCTCTTAAAGTGATAAAGATGTAAGAAATGGAGGTTTAGGCAAGTGATGTAGGTGTCGTGGCCTGATCTTAGAATTTACCTTTTCATGATGTGGAAATCATTTCATGAAACGATATTTTGGCCTCATCATAAAAAAAAGTTAAACCTAAACCATACCATATCATGAAGTGATCAATTCTAAAATGGAATATTATCATGAAATGATCAAATTCTATCTGACTACGACATTATGTAGATACTTATTAATCACGGCGCCCAGCATTATATAATGTTTTTTATACAACAGAACACTTGTCTGATAATACAATATTGTTTCTTAAATCCAACTAAATCAAATGAAATATGTGCCAAAATATTTGACCTTAAATATCCGTTCATCCTTACGAACATTATAAAAACATACCAGAATTCTTATTGAGATTTATCGCCTCAAGCACCCTTTCTTATTGCATTCTAAATAAAGTTATGAACAGTCGCAATCAGATATATCGGAGCGGCCAAGGTGTTCACAATATCTGAACACGCACTCTAACGCCCTGACAATAGAGGCGTGTTCAGATGATTGTGAGCACCTTGGCCGCTCCGATATATCTGATGGCGACTGTACGTAGGATATTTGAGATTAGAATGTGTTACGTACGTAGGGTAAATGTAATATTATTTCTTGTCATAATAAACTGATAAGAGTCTTCATTATGCCCGTTATATATACTGAAAAGTTGATTAGGTAACTCTGTGCCAAGAATAAATCGTAAGTACATAGCCTTGCGGTGAGGGCGCGCGACTTTCAATGTTTGACGCGCCGCACCAAACTGCTACCGTAGTGGTGCGGTGCGGCGCGTGCTACGAGTTGAAACCGCGCGCACGTAGAACAAGGCCGCCGCGCCGCGCCGCACAGCGCCGCATTGGTTTTGCGTGACGGTCGCCCATGTCGGACCACTCCTTAAGTATCCACGGTTTGTTTTTTCTGCACCGCACCTCACCGCACCGCTCTACTTCGCGTTCGCGTCAAGATCGCTCACGTATGACGCGGTCTAATGACATGATATAATAATGTGACTGTATAGTATATACGCCAAAAAAGTCTAACGAAAAGCTACTCGTTATATTCCTTTAAATACATAAAAACTTCTAACTTCGCAAACTCAGTGTAACCTCTTACTAATCAGCTGAACTTAAGCCAAGATAGGTACTTTTTCGTGCTTCTATATAAATAAATGTTTAATAAAAATGGAAACTATAGGTCTAGATTAAGAGAAGAAACTGTAACAATATTTTTTGTATGACCGTTTGTTTCATATTTAAATAAATAAATAAATAAAAAACGGAATTGCGTAACATTTTTAAACTATCATCAGCTTACTCTTTATTTTTCTGAAATCTAAACCTACCTATCATTTTATCATGAAAATGTTGTTTAAAGAGCATTTCAATATTTGTTCGGATGTATATAGTGTTTGGAGGATGAGCAAATATAAACATTTCATGGATGGAAACCGCGTATTGATCAATAATTATTTTACATTACATCATCATCCAAATAACCGCAAGCAATATATAGTATTACAAATTAAATACGATTACTTCGGTATATACCTACCTACATATACCTAAGTACATATTTGAAAAAACCGGCCACGGGTCTACTGAATTGTGTACAGTTTCCGTACATACATTTATCGGCCTCTGCAAACAGATTCCCCATAATATCATACATAGAAAACAGAATTAGAATAAAATGACTTATTACCACGAAATGGGGTTGTAAAAGAAATATGAGCTTTTACGCCCTCGACAATAAAACATTTATTCCTTTTGTTTTCTATTTAAATGATGAAAAAACGAGCCGTGGGGAGATTGCGTGGGTTCCGCCCGTAATGGATTTAATTTCTTAACGGCTATCAAATCAGGATTCCATTTTGTTAATTAGAATTAAGTGCATTTCCTTAACGAATTGGAGCAGCAAAAAATAATGTTGATTGTTTTTTTCTGTGTACAAAGACACAGTCTGCTGCAATAAAATGTTACTTTTCGAAGGCCGCAAATATATGTGACACGCTCTTATGGCTCTACAAATAAGTAAAATCGTGTCAGATATTTTTGTGGCCTTCGTTGTGTAAGATATTATTGCTGGTGATTCTACATATGGTTATCACATCACACTAAATGCGATTCACTAAACATCGGAGCGACGTTTGAATGCACATATGGGTTGGTGGCAGTGAATGTGTTAAGGTCTCATTGAAGTAGGATCTCCAAAATTAAAATTCAGCCAACCGTGAACGCAGGGCATTAAAAATCATCCCAGCAGGCATTGTATAAAAGCCTCTTTTACAGACCTCACAAACTTTACGACCCAACCTAATGCTGGAATTGGAAAGTTGTTGAGACAATTCCCGTTTTGTGCTTGATTCTTGGCTGCTTTCATAATTATCTTCCCATTTCAATGATTAACTGTGTATTAGATTAGATAGGTAGATTGTGAAAGTTTTTTTAAAGATATTTATTATTTATGTATTTAAACTTTATTGCACAAAAGAAAACTTATCGTACAAAAGGCGGACTTAATGCCAAAAGCATTCTCTACCAGTCAACCTTAAGGCAAAGCAGAGAGATTGTGGGCGGTGCTACTAATCACTAAAGCTACCGCTAATCTGGTAATATGAAATTTAACATACCTACATCTATACAGTGTGGAAAGATAAGTCGGGCCCTGGAGGGAAACTACCTTAAATCCTTAAGCTGGCTCATTTTACTTAAAGGAGACATTCCTTTATTTTTGAAAAGAAACAAAACTGCATGCAAAGATTTTCTAAAACTCGCTTGCCTCGCCCGGGACTCGAACCGACTAAAAATTCCAAAAAATTAAAATTCGCAATTTTATTCTATTTGTCGATACAGTTGATGTTAATGATAACATTTCTCCAAGGAACATTAGGTCTTACACTCGTCTGTCGTACAAAATATCCATAAAATGTAATATTTAGTACTCAAGAATTTTTTAGACAAGCCAAATTGAAGGAAAAAAGAAAAATTCGTTGAATGCAGTTTTGTTTATTTTTAAAAATAAAGGAATGTCTCCTTTACGTAAAATGAGCCAGCTTAAGGATTTAAGGTAGTTTCCCTCCAGGGCCCGACTTATCTTTCCACACTGTATACCTCATAACATGCTACATACAATTAATATAATATAATTAATACACTAAAAACTAATACTAAATAAAATAAGATAAAATTAAAATATATCTAAGTAATTGGGCCCCTTTGGCATGGTGCCGAGGACGCTGGCAGCATTTCCCCGCTGTATTGCTAAGCTAATACGTTGAGCGAGAAAGCTGCCAGCTCTTCGGTCACCAGTTTTTAGTTTAAATTTAGTTTTATTTTATAGATAGTTAGTTTATTTTCATTTTTAATATTTGTATCTACCTTATCAATAAACCTTTAATTAATACACATAATACATACATCAAATAATTTATATAAACTTTTTTATTTTTATTATTATGAATGGGCTTACTCATGGCCACAGACTAGCCGAGGCGTAGACGTGGCCTACGATGGAGCGAGCTCGCCCAGAAGGTGCCTGTTCACTCTTGATTTTGACTAATTTAACACTACAAGGAATCCTTCATTACTTTGACATTTAACTCCAATACTGACGGAATTTATTAAAATAAGCTTCATTACTTGCCGTCATTCCTTCATGACACTCCCTACACTATCACTAAAAACGTCATTCCGTCAAAGTAATGTCAGTATCCATGATAGTGTCGGGGCCATACTTCATTTAAACAGCAAAGAAAGACAGATTTCCTGAACGCAAATAATTGTATACCTACTGTACTTAGTTTATTTTCAGATGAGAATACTTAGGTTTGATTTCAGGAAAAAGTCGAGGTTTTTGAGCTTCCCTCTGGGATTTACGGAAATAGCATCATAATTAAGTACTCGTCGGTTGTAGGGAAAATACAAACAATTTATTTTTAATCCACCATCATTAGTAATGAGTGGGACGATGGTATGGGTGTACGTCCCACTGCTGGTCTCAGTCAGGGATATATCCGCGAAAATTGAAGTTCGCAAATTGCGGGCATCTTTCTCTTTCACTCTAATTACGCCTTTATTGGAGTAAATAAATAAATATTATAGGCCATTTTTACACAAATTGCTCTAAGCCCCACGGTAAGCTCAAGAAGGCTTTTGTTGTGGGTACTCAGACAACGATATAGATATATAATATTATAAATACTTACATATGTATATAGAAAACAACCACGACTCGGGAACAAATATCTGTATCATCATACAAATAAATGCCCTTACCAGGATTCGAACCCGGGACCATCGGCTTCATAGGCAGAGTCACTACCCTTTAGGCCAGACTGGTCGTCAAAAAAAAAGTAAAAGGGAAAGTCGCAAAGTGCTCGCAATTTGCGACTTTCAGTTTTCGCGGTAAACCCTCACGCCGCTCTTAAATTTTTTTAATAATTTAATTTTATCTAAGTACAGATATCATAAATCCTCTAATCCCTCTATGATGCGTGCAAAAACCGCAAATGAACACAAACAGATACATAATCTGTTTTGTTACAGCAAACTTATCTGTGAAAATGATATTATTACGTTAATAATGAAATTCAAATTGCGATGATCTCTGAAACAGGGCTCGGAACCGGTATTGAAATACCTGTTAATATCGTTCCAAAACTGTTATATTATTTCCTTCATTAAAAAACCGGTTAATTGGTGGAACGCGATCTAACAAATTACGTTCTTTCTTCTAACCGGTAAGAAGAAGGAACGGAACTTTATGGTTCGCAGGAAACGATATAATACCGTTTACTCTTGGCTTTCGGAGACTCTCGGTTAAACTCCTTGTCATACGTAAAAGAGATAGCAATACTTTCTCGTTCTATCTCGCTTCGATATTTTCAATTTAACCGGTTAATTTCGTTCCTTGAGAGCGAAATGAGAACGTATATGGCATAAACCGTTATCTCAAAAGAACGGTTCTTTAACCGGTAACCGCAAACGGAAACGAAATCCTTTTCGTTCCCGGGCGAATGAACGAAACCGGTTTGACAAATGAGAACGGTTTCCGAGCCCTGCTCTGAAATACAACAGACCTCCGTTAATCTAGTCATAATCCGGTAATCTAGTGAACCTCCCGCATTAACAAACAGCATGCAAATAAATAAAACAATAAGCGAAGTAAAATCAAGATTTATCGCCCGGGCGTGTTATCGAAGCAAAATCTTCAATTATTTTCTCAACATCCCATCTCTACTTCTGATATCCAAATTGAAACTTTATGCTTATAGAATAAAGTTGCTTTTGAAAATAATGGTTAGTTAGATACGAGGATTTGGAAGTAGTGATAAAAGTTTCCAGTATAATGTCGGAAAGAAAATTTGTTTTATCGATAATGTGCTGCATACTCCTGTTTCAATTTTAAAGGAAGCATAAATTATGTGTTTCCTTCTGGTGCTTTTATTGTGGAATGCTCTAAGTTAGTAAATGTTTTAGTGTACGAGTAAAAGCAGGAATCAACACATATACTTATAACCAGTGATCGTTCATTTTTGGTAAAGCAGAGTGGTGTTAACGGAACTGGTATAGATAATTTCAACTTAAATGGTAAATTAAGGTTAATATTAACGTAGTTAACGCTAATTAATAATTAGGGTTGAAATTATTTTTACCAATTCCGTTAACACCACTCCGCTGCACCTGTAAAATGTACGATCACTGCTTATAACTGAATATAGCAGTCAGCAGTCTTGAATACCGGCATTGAGTGTCGGTGTATCAAAGAAAACCTCGTCTTTCTCGACGGGTAGCGAAAAGCTACGGTAGGCGTAAAAAAATTACTGGTCAACCTGTTAAAAAAGAACAGGTCAAAAATAACCTGGAAACTAAAGGCCGATGCAGACGGACTGAACCCGACTGCAATTCGTGCAGTTCCCATACAAGTTGAAGTCGGGTTGCAGTCCGTTTGTGCCAGCCGTAAAAAAAGAAAAACTAACTTAGCGCCTTAAACAAAATTACTCTTTCATACTCTCTCTATTCCAGAAATTATGCAAAATTCTCGTACGCTTACCACGCATGCAAATGCCTCTCGTATGAATAAAAGGCGTTAAAATGCCTTTTCATCGCTTTCTGCACAGCTGCGAAGATGTATACCTACGTGACTGTTTAAACCAAGACTTAAAAGTAAAAATACGTAGAGGAAAAACGGGGAAAGGGAAGAACGGGGATCAACTGGCTCGATAACAACAAAGAATGGACAAACATCAAGGATGTGGCCACGCTAACAAGATTGGCCAAGAGTATAGCCACTTTGCAATGGTGGCCAAATAAAGTTTAAAGCATGCTTGTAATTGACAACTGCGACCCTTATTTGGTTTGGTCATCTTTAGGGTACGTCTAAGCTGTCTTGCCTCTGACTTTAAGTCACATAATAGATTTATGGACATGCCTCAACTTAGGTATAAGTCCTAGTAAAAAGTTTGGCATGTCCTCCTTAGGGCCACTTGCACCATCCCACTAACCCAGGGTTCACCTGTTAAGCCGTTAACCCAGTGTCAAATTGTATATATTGTAACCATGGTAACTCCATATTTAACCGGTTATCCTCGGCTTAGTGCTGCAAGTGGCGCTTAGTGATTTTGTTGATGACGTCCCTATCGCGTTATTGCAATTAATTTCTTTAAGTAAGCCCTTGTATGCCTAACGGCCTGGCCACTGCATTGGCTTCGGCTAAGGTGACAATCATAAGTTGGAGACAGTGATCGGGCCTTTCGTTCCCACATATGGTTGTCGCCATAGCGGAAGCCAGTCGCGCAATGTTGTGGCCAGAAGGCCTACCGCGAACCACGTTCGAAGTCTTGCCTCTCTGTCGCACTTGTAAATTCGTACGTAAGTGTGACAAGGAGGCAACACGTCGAACTCAGGTAACTTATCTTTAACTTTGTTCACAGGCAGACTGGTCGGAACAGTTCGTTCTGAACGTGCACGGCGGCAGCGTGTTCCCCTGCGGTGAAGGAGTGCGCGTCCTCTTCCAGTACCCAGAATGTGTACTGGAGGGTGCGGACAGAGTACGGGTCTTTGGACGAGATCCGGAGCGGCTGAGATACGTGGCCGAGAGGAGAGTGCGGAGGTTAGTACACAAGTTTGGGTATGACTGGAGCGAGTGTCATGTTAATACAAGTGTATCAACATCCAGTTCCACCACTGACATACTAAAGACCACCACAGAACCACTTGGCTCACAAGCGAACTGCTCGGAGCAGTTTGTGTTGATTTATTCAACGTGCACGGCGGCGGCTAAACAGTCATGCTATCAAATTATAAGGACAAAACTATTATCCGTATAATTTGAAAATGAAAAGTGTCAAGAATTGTTTAAAATTTAACGATAGCTTCATAGCCAGCTCTCATGAACTACTTACTCCTGACCATTCATAAATATACCATTTACATATAATTACCATAAGCAGTGGTGGCCGAGTGGATATGACGCCCGACTTTCAATCCGGAGGTCGCGGGTTCAAATCCCGGCTCGTACCAATGAGTTTTTCGGAACTTATGTACGAAATATCATTTGATATTTACCACTAGCTTTTCGGTGAAGGAAAACATCGTGAGGAAACCTGCATACATCTGCGAAGAAATTCAAAGGTGTATGTGAAGTCCCCAATCCGCATTGGGCTAGCGTGGGGACTATAGCCCAAGCCCTCTCGCGCATGAGAGGAGGTCTGTGCTCAGCAGTGGGACGTATATAGGCTGAAATGATGACGATGATGATGACCATAAATTTCCGCAGTTTCACCACTCGACTCATTCGCCATATTCGGGAGTCCGCATTAGGAGACTAATTGGTGGTCGTGATGCCGGCTAATTTCACCGCAGAAATGCACCGTTAATATAACTTTGAAACTCACATCCAAAACAACTTCGAAACCTTCACATTCCCTCTGAATTTGAACCATATATCATTGGAATATAATTGCATTTGCAATGAAGGAATCTAGGTGGATAAGACCTTGCGTTAGTGAGGCAATGTGCGAATGATTCCAAAATTCATATTCGGGAAATCCTTATCAATTAAGCGTTTCTGAAGTTAGACTTTATGCTGAAGGAATAGAGTTGCATTTAAAACAAAGTAATCGAGCATATTGCCTGATAATGACCTACCGATGAACACGTTTAGTATTCCAAGTAGTTTTCGTTTTAAATGCTACAAATGTATTGATTTCTCATACTTTGCAGCCATAACCATAACAAATTTTAAATGAAAGTCGATATAGCAGCCCGGATTTCTGACATTTTCGGCAGGTCGCGCTGCAATACTGCTGCTTTAATGCTGAATCCGAATGATACCTTTATAGGTTTATGTACAATTTTAGTAGCCCACATAACGTTTTGTGTTTATGAATTGTATCATTATTTCCAACAGGGGCCAGCACACAGTCTCGTTTGACTGCCGTCTGTTCAGCGAGAGGTATCCAGAGTACTGCTTCGTGTATGTCTCGCAAGCTGTGACAGGCGCTGTGGCTGATGTCAGGATGGACTGTCTACCCACCTTACCATTGTCAGGTACAACAGTTTGATTATCTGTTCATTGAAAGGATGTTCGTGTAGGTCTCGTAGGCTAGTTAGGCTGTGGCAGGCGCTGTGGTAGTCAAGATGGACTGTTTCCCAACCATTAACAGGTATAGTATGAATTATCTCAGATGATTTTTTCGAGTTCGGGTGCTAATCCGTTAAACAAAAGCCTTTGTTTCTTTTAAGAGCGGTCTACAGCTCGTGCGAAAGCAACCATGTCGTTTAAAAAGCAACTATCGTGATAGTATTAAGGTTCAAATTCATATGACAGCTTGTTCAGAGAACAATTAGGGTGGTCTTGTTTTTTGAGATAACAAAAACGTGTTATCTCCGAATGGGCTGATTCAAGAATTTGAACCATATAATGAGAATGGTAAGTTTTCTTTTTAAATGGGTTTGTTCCCGTTACTTACGTCAGGGCTATTAGCAGTAAGCATTGTAACCACTGCATAAAGGAAACAATATTATATCTTTTGTTTAACAGATTAGGGTCCGAGCCCGAAAAATTCACCTGAGATTATTCATACTATATAACAGTTTGATGTCTGTTCAGCAAGAGGTGTCCAGAGTACTGTTTCGTGTATGTCTCTCAGTTCTGTCTCTCTTAGGATGGAGTGTCTACCCACTCTACCTCTAGTCTATCAGGTTGGTACCTTACCATATCTATTAGCAATTTCTTAGAAAATATTCTGCAGACAGACTTATTTTAAGTCAGTTACAATTAAAAGCCTGTTAGTGTTTCAATAATTGACCTTTTACGAGAAAACAATATCTCTTCGACAAACTATAAATAATAAAACAATACATATCTTTCTCTCGACATAATTAATTTCGGAGAGGACGAAGAGGTCGGAGAGTAATAATTATACAGGGTGGGCTAAAGGGTGTTGGCGGTTTGAAAATTGAATTACTATTAGTTTTTGCTCTGAGTTTCATCGATTGTACTGACTGTGCCTATTATTTGTATATAATATTACTTTTAGGATGTAAACGCTAAAAGGAAAACAGAGTTAGACCAAGAAAAGTCTGCAGCGATTTTGAGAGGTAGCCCACGCAATGCGTCATTTTAAACGTCAAACTTCTATGGAATTATGACGTAAAATAACACTTGCACTGCGTGGGCTATCAAAATAACATGACAACACAACTCTTTAATAACATGACAATGACATCATAGTCATCAAAGTGTTAATTTGCATAGACGGCATCTACCCATCTTATGAAGTTATATAAACTTATTTAGACATAGACATAGAAATTTTTTATTTAACACCACATTGAAAAATATTTACAGGCAATGCTACAAAACATTATAAGCTAATTAATAATGCTTTATTTATTTCGCGTACTTGTATATTTACAGTGACGAAACAGACTTTTTTTGGTGGTTCCTATTGCTACCTGTACTTACTGTTATATCCACTAGCGACCCGCCCCGGCTTCGCATGGGTTAACAAATTATAAATCTAAACCTCCCTCAAGAATCACTCTATTGATAGGTGAAAACCGCATGAAAATCCGTTCAGTAGTTTTTGAGTTTATACGAACAGACAGACGCGCCGGGGTACTTTGTTTTATAAGGATGTAGTGATAGTTACCATATTTTTTCTGTAGATGGCGGCGCTGGCGGTTGGGGCGCCTGGTCAGCGTGGTCAGCGTGTCCTTCACCAGCGCGTTGCTCCACTCGTACTCGAAGCCGCCACCGCTTCTGCGACTCACCACCACCAGCCTACGGCGCCAAGTACTGCGAGGTGAGAGAGAACGCTTCATAGGCCATGCGTTAGAGAGGGATAGCCTGAGTCGGCTGGAGTGTGCCCTTCACCAGCGCGTTGCTCCACTCGTACTCGCAGCCGCCACCGCTTCTGCGACTCACCACCACCAGCCTATGGCGCTAAGTATTGCGAGGTGAGAGAGAACGCTTTATAGGCCATGCGTTAGAGAGGGATAGCCTGAGTCGGCTGGAGTGTGCCCTTCACCAGCGCTCCACCAGTTGCTCCACCTTCTGCGATTCACCACCACCAGCCAAGTATTGCGAGGTGAGAGAGAACGCTTCATACATCATGCGTTAGAGAGGGATAACCTGAGTCGGCTGGAGTGTGCCCTTTACCAGCGCGTTGCTCCACTCGTACTCGCAGCCGCCACCGCTTCTGCGACTCACCACCACCAGCCTACGGCGCCAAGTACTGCGAGGTGAGAGAGAACGCTTCATAGGCCATGCGTTAGAGAGGGATAGCCTGAGTCGGCTGTAGTGTGCCCTTCACCAGCGCGCTGCTCGCTCCATACTCACTCGCAGCCGCTCTTCTGCGACTCACCACCACCAGCTTATGGCGCCAAGTATTGCGAGGTGAGAGAGAACGCTTCATATGCCATGGGTTAGAGAGGGATAACCTGAGTCGGCTGGAGTGTGACTTTCACCAGCGCGTTGCGACTCACCACCACCAGCCTGTGGCGCTATGTATTATGAAGTAAGTAAAAATTACAGATTTAGAAAGAAAACTCTGAAAACTTTTGATGAATACAGTGAAACAGGGGCAAGGTTAACTTGAAATTGTTACCCTTTTGGTGGGCAGTCGAGGTGAATAACACACAGCAGCAGCTAGCAGTTTTGACATAAAAATTCCTGGTTACATCAGTTTACTATTACCTTTGCAGTATAAGTTGTACCTAATACTATCTTACGTATATAATCAGTCTATTATGATTTTTCTTCAAGTGTATTTCAAAAATATTTATAATCCATTTAACTAATTGTATGTCTATTATTATATGACCTTTGATAATATGATAATATGGCCTTTCAGTCAAATGTATACATATTCACTAGTAAGATGTTTTATCCGCAACCTAAAATATAACTTCAAAATGTATAATTTAGAAAGCCGAAATGTCCTATTTATACTTAAGTACATACCTAAGTACCTAGGTAAACTATAACTGTTTGACAAACACACGCTATTTCAATCCATCTCGGTAAATACATTTCGCATAGTATGCCGATAAGTAAACATGGAAAAGTTATACAGTATACATTGTTCTAAGCATTCAAATTCCTGTTTATCTTACGTTATAATCAAGTTATAATAAACTAAGTTTATACCAAACTTCATTCCTTCATGACATACGTCGTTTTTAAACTTATCATTAACGACCTTCCAACGAGGTTGTCACTAAGCAAATAGATAAAGCGAATACACCCATATGTATCGTAACCTAGCAACCGTCTAGCAGTTTTGTCAATATCTACCGCTGTCACAACAAACAGAATATTGTTTGTACTTTTTGCATTACAAAAGTGAATTATGGCACCGAAAAAAGATAAAGGGAAGGGCGAGGTAGTAAAGCCAGGTGCATTTACTGAAGTTGAGAGGGTATTTTTAGAACAACAGGTAACTGACGCTAATAGAAAAATCGCAAGGCTCCGAACAGCCGTCGATGAGTATGAACTTCGGAATGAGGAGCTGCAGAAAGCTTACGACAAATTGGATGAAGACAGAGCCGATATCATAGCATTCTTGAAAAAATGTCTGAACAATAAGACTGAAGAAAATGTTGAGCTTAAAGAAAAAGTCAAGGGCTTAGAGGAAACCAGAGAAATCGAAACAGCGCAGTTTAAGGAGACTGTCACGGAACTGGAGAGGAACTTCACTATTATGAAAGATCAGCTGACGTCAGAAAATAAGCTTTTGGCTGGTAAACTTAATACGCTGGAGGAATTCAGAGCTATAAGAGACGATTTGATGAGAAAGTATGAGAAACAAGAACAGGATTTCAAAGACCAGGAGATGAAGTACAAGAGGATAATATATGAGGCTGAAAAGAAGTTCGTAGTTGGGAAAGATAAGTTGAAGAAAGAAATGGAAGGGCGACTGTTACAACTAGCGCAAGATTTTCAAGATGCTACAGAGCTGAGGATCGCAGCGTCTACGCACAGAGTCATCAGAGAAAATATAGCTATTAATAATGAATTGGACAATATATTGGCAACTCAAAATAAACTTGCTGAGCAGAATGAAAACTACAAGAAAAGTGAGCAAGCTGCTCGCATTGCTATGGAGCTTGCTGAGGAAGAGCGAGACAAAGCTATTAACAAAAGTGTCGTACAACTGAAAGTAATCGATCAACTTACAACCGCATTCCAAACTATGCAGAAAGACAAGGCGCTAATGGAGAAACGTAACTTCGATTTGAATGCATTGCAGACAAAAATACAACAATTGACGAAAGAAAATGAGAGCTTATCATTGCAAGTTAGAATTTTAGAACAAAACTTACATGGAAAATTAAATGAACAAAATAAATCTCTCGTAGAAGCGTCAAAGATCGCCAGAGAATCGAAAAAGATGAAGAATATTTTGAGGGAAGCGGCAATAGCTATACAAGCGGCTCTCAAATTAGACCAATGGGCTGTGACAGACACCACTAGAGAGATTATGGACCGGCAAGTATTGCTGTCGCGCCTTCTAGAGATCGTGAGTCAATATCGAGACGCATTGCGGGCTGAATCTATGGACTCGCTAGCATCTCTCGGAAAAGTATACGAAGAGGGAGACCTCGGTTTCGTACCAAAACGAGCAGCAAAGAAATCAGTAACATCTATACCTAGTACGGCATCTAAAACTTCACGCGGATCTGCCAAACGCGCGTCAGTGTCATCTTCAATTTCCTCCTCGACTTTGGGAAGTGTCAAGACTGTGCCAAGCATGCAAATTATACCGTTCTCTTCTGAAATTGACCTTCCAGCTAAGGCAAGTGCTATGTCCTTCGCGACTTCAATTAAATCGAGCGAGTCTAGTGAGACCGCAGAAGAATCTGTAGAAGAAGGTACTGATATGGAGAAATTGTTAGAGCAGAGTAAACTAGAGATACAGAAGTCTATTATGAGAGATCTGGCTTACTCGAAATCTCAAGTGTTGAAGTCGAAGACAGTCGTGATTCAGGAAGACGTGGAGCCAGAGCATATCGAAGGAGAAGGGGTGGGAGGAGAGGGGGTAGAGGGAGAAGGGGAAGGAGAGCGGGTAGAGGGAGAAGGGGAAGGAGACCATGTGAAATGGGAAAAGGGAGAAGGGGAGGAATCGGAAGCCAAGACGGTTGATGGAGATGGAGAGGAAACAAAGGCGGAACAAAAGGAAGAATGAGTAATTTTTGATAAGAGTGTGTAAAGCGATATGAAATGTGTTTTTGTAACAGTAATATTTACATGAATATGCTTTTAATAAATTTTGCTACAACAATTTGAAGGTTTAATTTATTATTTATTAATATCAAAATCTTTCACAAATGCGTCATCATCATTGATAGCACCCCCTTTAATTTTAAAACGAAATCTTTTCTGGTATTGTTGTTGTTGCTAAAAAAGAAAATAAAGCAAGTATGAAAAAAGCTTTTTGTATGAAAAAAGTTTAGTTACTCTATTTTCTTTTTACAAGCTTTTATTTAGTTTCACCTGACCGTTGTCTGTCTGTAATCAAATCTTGCAAGTTAAATTTGATCCACTTCCCGGTTTCCGATTGAGCTGAAATTTTGCATACATGTATAAATCGGATGACAATGCAATATTATGGTACCATGGAGCTGATCTGATGATGGAGACAGGAGGTGGCCGTAGGAACTAGGAACTCTGTGATGAAACAACGTAACCTACTTGTGTTTGGGATTATTAGAATTGTCTCGATGAATATTACTTTCCTGTGGAAAGCAAAGTACAGTCAGCGACAAAAGCTTGAACCAAAAATGAATTTTTTGTCAAAAACTTATTATTTCAATGGAGTTGGCCGATCGAAGTATTTAGCAGATGGCACCAGCATAGCTTGCCCTGTCAATCCCTAGAATTGTGTCAAATTTTTGTTTAATTAATGAAATTTTATGTCCTGGACGCCAGTCCTTTAAGCCAAATTTCATAGAAAAAGGGGCAAGCTATGATAGTGCCATCTAAACCTTTGACAGTTGCTAGCCCCATTTTAGCAACGAAAACTAGTACAGATGTATAGTGCATAATTCTATTCCATCGTATTTTTCGGAAACGTTCGTGTTTGTCATGCTACTTCAATAACCGCAGTACTTTTTGTACCGAGACTGACAGAAATAGCAGGACAAGACAAAATACTATGGAAAATAATTATGCACTACATCCGTAGTATGTATGATGTAGTATGCAATGCCAACGAAATCGTTTCAAAGTGAAATTCCATTCTGCAAGTAGTTTTTATAGGCTATCACAAGTTTGAAGCTCGAGAAAGTGCTGGCATCTGGTGTGAAGTGCCATGAAGCACTTTAGGGCTTTGTCATAATAAACTTTAAACGTCAAGTATCTTAAGCGCTGTAATAAAAGTTTTCCTTTCAGAGTGACTAGGTTCTAAGTAAATATGCTGAGCATTTTCTTGACTTTGTATTAGTTGCACTTACAAGTTGATCAAATGCCCTTGTAAATAGTTAATGCCTTGACCTAAACGACTTTGATAATAAGTGTACTGATTTAAAGTGATCATTATTCAGAGTAAGCTAGAATTAATTACACCAATTCCCGGGATTAGTTGCCAAGCAGACCCCAGGCTCCTATGAGCCGTAATCTGAGCAACACTTAAAATCGATGTAGGGAAGATCGTCTATCAGGCAAGACCGTCTTCATACTTTTTCACTGCTTCTAACTCTTGCATTTGTACACATACTCCACTTATAGAAGGTCGTTAGAGCAGAATAAGGAGCGAAGACTTTTCTGACTGTGTCAGTGACGTACGTATATTAATACATACGGAGTTATATATAATATATCTTTGTCTATATGAAGTAGATAATAATAGGTCAATGGTATTCATATTAATGGAGCGCTGGTGGCCTAGCGGTAAGAGCGTGCGACTTGCAATCCGGAGGTCGCGGGTTCAAACCCCGGCTCGTACCAATGAGTTTTTCGGAACTTATGTACGAAATATCATTTGATATTTACCAGTCGCTTTTCGGTGAAGGAAAACATCGTGAGGAAACCTGCATACATCTGCGAAGAAATTCAAAGGTGTATGTGAAGTCCCCAATCCGCATTGGGCTAGCGTGGGGACTATAGCCCAAGCCCTCTCGCGCTCGAGAGGAGGCCTGTGCCCAGCAGTGGGACGTATATAGGCTGAGATGATGATGATGATTCATATTAATGCATTTCTCCCCAGGGTCAAGCCGTGGAGCTGGCAGCCTGCGAATGCGCCACCAGACCCTGGGCCGGTGACTCCTCCATGGTTGTCTCTGAAGTCGGTCCTCAATGTCGCTGTGGCTGTGTGTTGCATCTCGCTCCTAGTGCAAGATTGCTGGCCGGGTCTGCTAAGGCCTGCCCTGGGCGATCTTTCTGGCTATTACAGGTAACACTTTTATCCACTGTTTTGCGAGCTTTGCGTTCACGGATGGAGTCTTAGTGATGAATTCTAAGCGCATTTGTCAGATACCTAGATAAACTTTAAACGATCTTAACTGGAGAATTCCATGCTCTCTAAAGTCGGTCCTCAATGTCAGTGTGGCTGTGTGCTGCATCTTGCTCCTAGTGCAAGATTGCTGGCTGGATCTGCTAAGGCCTGCCCTGGGCGATCTTTCTGGCTATTACAGGTAACACTTTTATCCCCCTCTTACACACTTTGCCCTCTTTTTGCGAGCCTTGCGTTCACGGATGGAGTCTTAGTGATGAGTTTTTAGCGCATTTGTCAGATTTGGATGAAGATTTTGTAACCTTAAACGATCCTAGCTAGAAACTTCCATGGTAGCTTCAGTGGTGTGTGCGGCATTAGCTCCTAGTGCAAGGTTGCTTGCTGGCTGGATCTGCTAAGGCCTGCCCATATAATATAACAACGAAAAGTGACGAGATACTAAATTAGTACATATAGATATCGACATTATGTCGCTCTCTTTGTAAGTAATTGTTTTACAATTGGCCTGAAAGTGTTTCGTCAATGATTTCGTGTAATCGATACCGCCATCGACGTCGGTCCGGCGAAAATATTCGATAATCATACGTCGGACTCCAGCGGGCATTTTCGTGGCATGTCAGAATGATAGGTAAGGTTCGCAAATCAATCAATTCACTTTCGAGTATTTGTACTTAGTATTTGGTACCTAGTATTTATAATGTGAAATTCCAAATATCATAGCAACTAACTGCGTTATTTGTAAACGTACTTGAACTACACATAAGTCAAAATGGCGAAAAAGTTCGTTTGGCTTTATCCGTCACTCAGACAATAGGCATGTTGACATGAATCGCAAATATATAACATGTTATGTTTTTACCATAGCAGGGAATATTAGAATGCTGAAAATCATATTGTGTAAGTGTTAAATAATTAATTAATTAAAAATAGTCAAAAGTATTTAAAATAATGCCCAGTATCACGTGACTGCAAACGCCAATCGGAGCGCGTGACGTCATGACATGAGAAACACCACAGACTAGTCGTCAAACCTGACCGTAATCCATAGGACACCGCCAAAGAGTTTGGATGTTCAAACAGTGTATGTATTTTTTATTTCGACAATAGACATTTATTACGTACAAAAAATATTATGACATGATATAAAATATATATTTATTAGTTATTAAATAAATAAAATGTTATATAATACGATATTTCACCAAAATCTTTTTAATAATTTGGCTGAATGGAACTATCATTGCCATGTTGGCTGTCGGAAACAAAAAATAAATAAATTAAAAAGTTATATCTGCGCCACTATATTTGCACTCACAATTTTAGTTGTAACATAATAATTCATCTTAAATTGTAACTGTAAGTATTTTTGTGTGAAATTAGTTATTGTGATTCATTTTTGAAATGGTTTTATCATCGCTGAACGTAATATGTATACATATAGTTCGCAAGTAACAATATCATTCAAGTCAAAATTCGTAACTGCAACGTAAGTATCATGTAACAAATATATTTTTTTATACTCTAGGGTCTTGATTGTTGTTCTTTTACAGATAGGCACTGCATAAGACATGTAAAACTTGTTATTCATTATTTTAGCTTATATATTTACGTAATACTGATCTTTTAGAAAGAGAGATAAATTAAATACTACAGCTTTTGTTCTACGCTAGGACTGACATTTTGGCAGCAGTTTGTTTATTTATCTGTTCGTGACGTCACGTGACAGCTTAGAGCGTTTAGGCTCAAACTTTAAACACTAAACTAATTAAGCTCTATTTAGTATTTAAAATTAATGAATAAAAATTTTAAATATATTTTTTTGTAATAATTACGTGTCTATCTATAAAATGAATACAGTTCTAAAAACTTGTCAACATGCCTATTGCAGCTGTGAGAAAGGAACAAAACAAATGAGTTAACTGGGCATGTCAAGTTCTATGAACACGGCTATGTTACAAATACTAGGTACATTATGATACTCGTAAGTTAAGATTTTTTTGTTAACCTTACCTTGCCCTCAAACTGCCCCCTATAGTCCGACGTATGTCGATAATGAATCTCCTACAGGCGATTGTCAATTCGTTAACATAATAGCTTTCGGGTGAATGCCGATGGTGCAAGTAACAGACGATAATTACCATTAACCGCCTGACTCATAAATACCATTGCTTATGCTTTGAAAATAGAAATATTTACTCGTAAGAGTCGTAAACACAGAAAAAAATTACAAAACAGAAAAACAGGACAGAGAAAGTGCCACAAAATAATCTAATCTCAGCAGGATCTGACTAAGTTACCCGTGATTGTTTCTCGTTTGACAGATGACACAACATCTGACATATTATCTGTCATTTTATCCCGCCGTTCTCTTTTGCCGTGTGTTCTTTAAGTATGTGCCTTGCACGTGTGCCCTAGCCGGGGGCAACGCTGACTGAGTTAGCTGAGATTGTTTCCCATTTGACGGAGCCATTAGCATGGCTGCACCCTGATAGGTGCTGCGTTCACGTGGCTTAGTCTTTGCTTAATTAATAGTTTCACAAGTAAGTTAATGCACACTGCGAGACAAAAAGGTCTGAAACCGTCGACTTGATAAAAGATAATTCAAGTCGAGCAGCATCAACGTCAATTAGGTAAGTGACGAAATGCTGCCTGTTGCTGGAATTTCGCATTAACAAGTCAGACATCTCGCAGTGTGCGTGCCGTGAAAAGTTAATAGTCCTAACTATTGGGATTAGGCTTAAGGCTCTAATGAATGTGGTTATTGATTGCTGACTATACATCGCAATATATGTGTGTATACTTACTTACTACTGGCTTGGTTGGCACGATGACCTAAAATGAGTCTTGGGCTCCAACATAAGAGTACACCACTTTGATCGGTCCAGAGCGGTATCCCGCCAGCTTTCGCCGACGCCGAGCTCACGGAGATCTGCCTCCACTCTATCTGCCCAACGGTATTTAGGACGACCAACAGGACGGCGCCCAGTTGGTCGACCCAAGATGTGTGTACACATATAAGTTAACATGTCTGATAACTGTATACAGCTAAATATAATAAATAAAAATAAAATAAATAAACAAGCACAATTTCAGCAAATATCTCCCATTCAGCTTGAGAGCCAATGCTCACTGGCGCGTTTAAACTTGCCTCGACTAGTAACTAACTCATTAAGTCACTTGGCTGGTTCACTAGCTCTCAAACTTGACTACTAGCCAGTCCAAACGCGCCCTCTATGAGTTAGTGTGTCGATACAAACTCAATGAGGGCGGGAATCATTAAAAGTTCAGCACTTCCAACTTGGGCTTTCCTGAAGAGGTATTTGATGTTTATAAATTTGATAATGATTTGACATCGTGCATCTTGCTCGCACCAATATCTTTTAAACCTCGAAATTGAGATAAAAAAATCAGGTCAGACTCGCCCACCGAGGGTTCCGTACGTTTTAGTATTTGTTGTTATAGCGACAACAGAAATACATCATCTGAGAAATTTTTAACTGTCTAGCTATCATGGTTCATGATATACAGCCTGGTGACAGACAGACAGACAGACGGACAATGGTGTCTTAGTATGTAATAGGGTCCCGTAGGGTACCCTTTGGGTACGGTACGGACCCTAATCTCGTAGAATATAGCTACGGGCTGTAAAAACACATAGTTATTATTATATCGATAAGTGCGAGCGAGTTGCACTAAGGGCCACTTGCACCATTCACTAACCCGGGGTTAACCAGTTAAGCCTGGAGTTACCATGGTTACCAGTATAATTTGACACTGGGTTAACGGTTTAACCGGTTAACCGCAGGTTAGTGGGATGGGTTATTCCCACTCGTTACCACCAAGTTCTTACCAGTGGTAACTACTGGGAATTTTTTTCCCATCTTTTACCACTGGTAACTACTGGGAAAAAATATTTCCACTCACCAACTCCATTCGCAACACCAACTCGCCTTGGCGGTAACTACTGGAAATTTTTACTGGTAACTGGTAACTACTTAACTACAATGAGAGTCTTCTATTTTAGTTTTTACACTTATACCGGTAAAACTGTTTTAATATTTTTGATCACATTTAAAGCAGTTTTCTGAATCACTAACTGACACATGACACATCATTATTACATTTATACTATACTATTTATACTGTTTTTATTAGTATTGAATTCTAACAATATTTTGGTGGTAACTAGTGGGAATTTTTTTCCAATAGTTACCACTAGTAAAAGGTGGGAAAAAAATTCCCAGTAGTTACCACTGGTAAGAACTTGGTGGTAACTAGTGGGAATAACCCAGTGGGATGGTGCAAGTGGCGCTAAAAGTAAAACCGGGAAATCAATATCAGACCAAAATCAGGTTTTTAAATTCGAATGTCTCCTGTTCTGTTCACTAATATCCCCTTTATGGATGTAGAGCTTGTTACAGATAGTTAGAAAAGTGACCCGGGGAAGTTATTATAGAATTATGTAATAATATCTTTCTGAGCATGATCTTAAGTGTAGTTTATTTATTTATTTAGAAATTTAATTCAGGCAACAAGGCCCATATTACAAATACCTTACAGACTAACATACATATGTATTTTATAAACTTAAAACTAAACACTATTTAGACGATAAAACGGCGTGGCTCCGTTGCATCGGCTGCTCTTGTGTCGGATTCGGCAGTTTGCCCTGGAACCTCCGAAACACGACACCTTTCGGCCAGAAGTCGGCGCACTCGATGGTCTCCTGCAGCGGTCGCGGCACGCGCACCACAAAAGAGTTGAAGTGCACGTAGTGGCGCGATCGAAGCTGGAACACCCTCAGCGTGTAGCCGGTCTTCTGGTGTACATATTCCACCACTTCAGCAGCCGTGGCGGTATAATGCAGGCGCGATACGTACAGCGCCTTACTCGGTGTAGCAATCCGCAAGCCAGAATTAGCCGGTTCGGCGGTACCACACTGAGTCTTACAAGGCGCCGTGCGCGCCTTCTTCTTTCTCGATACCAGTGTGAAATCCTCCTCATCCACACTGGCAACAGGGAGCTTCTCCTTGGGAGCCGCTCGATCTTCAGTACCCTTAACGAGCTTCTTTGAAACTGAGAGTATTGTATTATCATGATAATCTAGAAATTCATCTAGCGTTTTCAGTGCGACATCTGTTCGCTACGGGCACACTATACCTGCCTGTTATGCAGTCGTGGTTGCCGCTCCCATATTGGCTTATACAGCCATGAAAAACGTTGTCGCCCTGCCTGGCACTGTTTGTATAGTGTATAGTCTGCAATAGACTGAAAGGCTGATGATGAATCCAGAAATAAGCAATTTATATAAATGATGGTAAATGGAATTCAGTGTTTGCCAGTGTGTTTACGCTTTAGAATATTTAAATTACTTTGTCAAAAAATTAGCAAATATAAGGGACGCTTTTCATCTGTAGATATTTATACGTAGCTTATAAATACTCGTAAAATTATGATGGTAAGAAACTCAGTTCAACATGAACCCTGAAAACACTACACTCCTTTTTTGGGCAGTCGTGTAGTAATAAAATATGGGCCCGATTCGGATTTTGAAATAGATATCTTTTAGATATATTTTAGACATCACCAAGATACGATGACTTAGAGATCCAATTCACATCTAATAGATATCTTACTCTATCTAACGTAAAAGTGACATGGGTTGCCCGAATTGCGCTGCAAAAGAGAACTAGTTGATATCTAAACTATAACGTATCTAGAATGGATCTAGTACGTGTCGTCTCTTGTGAATATCTTGAAGTTCGAATACGGCAGTATGTCTCAATATGGGTATGGATTCCATGTATGGATGCAAATTGATAAAGATCTTTGTAGAACTAAACTTCCATGGCCACTTTTCGTAAAGTGCCAAAAGCGATAGAAACTTCTGGGTCCGTCCCTTTAAGTGCGCTACGTGAGAGTACCTTGGAAAAATAAGATAACATAAGATAGGTAAATAATTGTGAGAGCTATTCGGGTTTGTTTTCTGGAGGGTAATTGAAGTCTCACGTAATGGTTGCTTTTAGTACGAGTAGAGTTAGACTAAGAAAAGTCTGTAACGATTATTATAGCACACGCAGTGTAAGTATTATTTTAAACGTCACACTTCTAGGAAATTATAACGTTTAAATAACACAGGGTGTTTCACTTTTGTATGGAGAAAAAAAGTTTAATATTTTTCCTGACTTCGCTCACCAATGGAGTCTCCCTACCCTAAAAACCATCTATTTAAATGTTCAAAAGAATTGAATAACGTTTAGAGGTTGCAAGAGTGAGAACATCGGTGGTTGCATACATTGCGTGAAAATGAACTATGTTCTAAAATGACAAAATATGTGACGTTCCACGGCAAAAGGTACCTTACGCTTCCGGCTTACGTCGCATAGCGCCGCAATAATATTGGCGTTAATAATTGCGTAAGCGCCATCCGCCATAAGGTACGTCACAAATAATGAACTGATACTAAAATCGAAAGAAAAAACTAAATTTTGTGTATGAAACACGATAAAAGCACTCTTCCTTTGGAAACAGGTGGAAAAACTGAAAATTCTTAACTAGAACATTTATCGAGTAACCAAAATCCAAGTTTACCTACTACTAATTTTAATTCGGTTCGGTACCGTAAAATGGGGTGAGTTGGGTGAAATGTGACTTTCAAACCTCGATAAAATTTTATTTTTACATGTGAAAACTGAATGGAGTAGGTATATAATAAGTGGTTCGGACTTTGTATTTTATTTTGGGTAGTTCCATTTCATAACTTTGATGATAAAGAGGAAAACCCACCTCACCCCGTAGTGCCTCGTATTTGGGGTGAGAGGGTTTTTCATACAAAGGTGATTTTGGAAGATTGTTGGATCGATTTTTTTTTATTATGCGTATTACTATAGCCTCATTTTAAATTGGAATACATTATTTTTGTAGCAGTAGCCTTAAAATCCCTTCTCAACCCCCTCTCAAACCTTCTCTCCCCATTCATAACCAAACTTTCCCCGCGAAACCTACTCACCCCGTTTTACGGTATCACCTTACTCTCCGCCTTGATGGTAGCCGCTTAAACCATTCTCTACCCTCCGCTGTAGAGTCGTGGGTTATTTGAAAAATCTTTGTTGTTGTTGTGCAACTTCTAAATGTTGACCGGTTTTAATATTTTTTAACGTATAAATTTTTATTATCAGTTAGAACAAGAATTCGAGCAAAGTCAGATGAAAATCGAAAATTCGAAAAAATTAAACACCCTGTCTTACACTGCGTATGCTATCAAAATCGCTGCAGACTTTTCTTGGTCTAACTCTAGGTAAGCGATTACTAGTGGCTCCGTGAGCTGTACACGAGATTAGCTTAAGAGCCAACAGGAGTGGTCATTTCTCCATACAAACGTACTCCTCGTTTTCCTCCGTGGTTTTTGAAGCTAGAGCAATGTTTTATTCAACACAGATTAATATTGTCAATATCTGTGTCGGACCGTTTTGTTTTTTTTGATATTTTTGTTTTTTAAGGCGCTAGAGCCCTTTAAAAATGGCCAAAATGGCCTAATTGACTATGCCGCAATGAGAGGCGTGGCATTCAAAACTGATATCAATTAGCCAAAAAAGCAAAACGGTCCGACACAGATAATTTTATAATCATTTAGATTTCCAAATTTGGTTACGATTGGTTAAGTTTTGGAGGAGGAAACAGAGGAGTACGAAACCTCGATTTTTGAGATTTTTACGCAGGATTTTTCGTTTTGTCCTTATCGCACTACTTTTAGGTGCCGCTTCCGTTAGCGAGACGGGTATATTTACCTAAAATATTTAAAACTCAGCTCCTGTTTCGGCTTAAAACTGAATAAATATATGGCACCGCTATTTAGAAAAACGGGTCCACTTGGCAACTAATCACGAGAATTGGCGTACCATCTGACCTTCTAACCCAGAGGGGAAACTAGGAATTTTTGGGATTAATAATCCTTTAATATTTCTTTATAGTACCTAATTTCAAATTTTTCTCGACCCTGAAAATACTGAAAATGTATTATAATTAGGTATCATTAAAAGCTTCGCGCGTGGCAAAATATTAGCTGAAGGATCTTTTCGATACATCAGCGATAGGGCACGACAGACGCCCTTGAAGGGAAGGCTGTTGTTAGGTAACTTATTGAAGAAATCTTCATAATTTTTGGAAGATGTTTTGTTTTTGGTAAGTGTTGTTGGTTGTCTTGTTCTGAATCGCTTTTTATTGCTCTTGCTAGGTGTCTATACATAAACGTCTTGGAATGATGAATATCAAGACAGAACTATTAAGAGTAATGAATCGAATTACTTATTAATAATGAAAGTGGACGTATGTCTTATACAACTTATATACTTTATAAGTATTAGTGCTTTGAACCCAAGAAATTTACTTCCTTCCCTATGTCAAAAGTGGAACTGGGTGAAACTGCAATGTCAAGTTTCAAAGAACGAGTGGAAATGGGAACTCTACAGTTTTGCCTCGTGGCTTACGAATAAACTTTAGCAACGTACTCGTGCAGGCAAAAGCTAGAAGTGGCCATCGATTTTAAGAAAAGGAACTTCTAATGGTAACATTCCATTTCTAACCGCAGCTGCACTACCGGTACTGAACGCGTCGCTGTCATTGTCAATTTCCATAGTAAAATGAACAGTATTGCAGCTGTCGTTGGAAATGGACAGTCACCTTAACACGCAATCCAAACTCTAACAATATTTCTTATGGTAGACTCCTGCAATGGACATGCAATTCCTTTCTCTCGAAAAAGAAATAATATTTTGCTGTCCTACTTAATTCCGTATTTATTAATTATAATTATAATATTATTTCATAACGTTACCTGTAAGTATCTACCCAGTGTAACTTCTGCGATACAAATATCGCAGAAGTTACACTTCCAGTTACAGTTAGATACTTACAGTTTTAGATAAAAAATACAAATATTGCAATATTGATGTTTGCGGGTATTGACATAAGTTGGGGCTGATGACCAGGATTTGCGCTGATGTGGATGGCAGGTTGATGAAATGACAAAGGCAGCAGGTTCTTCGAATGAACTACATTTAATTCGGGAATTTACATGATTTTTCACTTAATTAAATTTACATAAAAATGAGCAAAAGTGAAGTAAATTGAATAGTCTACGTGGTAGTTCGATGTAAGTTTTTTAGATAAAAATTACAAATAAAGAATGGTGAATTATTTTATTATTTCTCAGGCTGAAGAAGGCTTGGTGGTCCGGCTTCGGTTCGAAGCGGTACGACTGCCATGCGCCGGACAGGCTTTGAGAGCCCGCGACGGCGACTCTCTTGGGTCTCCGCTTCTGGCCTCTTGGGATGGACCCGACAGCTCTGCCTTGGTAAGATACTTGAATGTGTCCTGACATTCATACGACCCTTTAATTTTCTACGACTTACCCCCTTATTCATAAACGATTACTAAAGTTGACAAGCCGATAATAATCGTTTGTCCCTTTCCGACGTATTGGTATGATGGAAAAGGACAAACGATTATTATCGGCTTGTCAACTTTAGTAAACGTTTATGAATAAAGGGGGTTAGTGTTTTCCTTCACCGAAAAACATTAAGCAATAAGGCCCACTTGCACCATGCCACTAACCCGCGGGGTTAACCGGTTAAACCGTTAACCCAGTTTCAAATTGTACTGGTAACCGGTTAACCTCAGGATAGTGAATGGTACAAGTGGACCTAAGACTAATCTCCTAAACTCCTCATAGACAGACACTCCCTAAGAGACTTTATTATGGCATAAAGATGTATTCAGATAATTCTGACATGAGAGATGCTACCTGTTTGTTTTCTGACCAGCATCATGATAAAAGTGTCCAGACAGTTGCACAATGAGTCAACTTTATTGTAAGACCTGCAAAAGTCGAGTCTTTAAGACCAAGATCGGCCTGGCCAGCCACATTATAGCTCATAACAGGCGTAATCTAAAATTGCTGGGGTCGCCGTCATCGAAATCGATGAGGAGGACCATATATATATGCTTGCTTACACTACTCTTACATTTCCCAGGTTGGAGACGTGGAAACCACTACAGACAGCAGCGGAGCGATCGAGATCGCCGGCGGCGGGCATATACTAGTAGAACTGCGTTCAGGCGAGGCGAAGAATCAGGCGGATCAGAACTGTGCGGGAGGCTTTCTGGCACACGCTTCGCAGATCGGTTGGTGTTATTTGGTTCAGTATGGTGCTTAGTGTTAACCTCCGGTTGACGCCCTAGTTATGCTACTTATAGCCTCACTGGTATGGGGTAACAGCAGCAGAGTGTAGTAGGGCACATCCTCGTAGAACTTCGGCCGGGCGAAGCGAAGAATCAGGCGGATCAGAACTGCGCGGGAGGCTTTCTGGCGCACACATCGCAGATCGGTAGATGTTAGTTGGTGAATTAAGGATGACTCACGCTAGACAGGAGCAGGACCGTCATTTTCTATGACGGCTGATTTGTGATCATGTGGTGCTTTCCGTAGAAAACGAAGCGCTGGAAGCTCCGGCCCGGTCTAGGGTGAAACAACCTTTATGGTGTTCGGTAAAGTTAACCTCCGGTTGACACCCTAGTTATGTTCCTATAGCATGGAAATGAGCCAGTCACAAATGGCACAACACACACAAGTCATATAACTACGGTCTTCTCTTTCTTTGTGTTAATCTTATTTCTAAAACAACGCTAATCATTGTTTCATTTTTATATTTCTTATTAAATCATTTGCCAAGTATTCGAGATGAAATAAGAATTCAATTAGCGTCATATCCTCTTACCCTTTCGGTCCACCGCACTAAACGAAATCAGACCGGGCTTGTTACTCTCATTCTGTTTACCGGCCTTCACGGGCCGAATCAGTGTCCGATGGGCGGCCACTGTGAGTAATGTATCTGAAAAATACGAGATACACGCTATATTATATTAGGTATTTGTATTTGTCTGCGATTTCATCTGCGTCATAAAACTATCCTATGTCCTTCACCGGGCCTGAAACTATCCCCATAATAATTTTCATTTAAATCGGTTCAACGGTTTAAGCGTACTTTCGCATTTACGATTAGGTATAATATTAGTAGGAATATATGGAAGAAATTACAGTTCCCAATTTACAAAACTAAAATAAATCAGGAGCATAATCATATTAATATAACATATTTTTAAAATGTGTTTTTCAATTAAAAGACACATCAAGATTGTTTACCTAATTTCTAATGCTAAAAAAAACGAAGTATAGCTTTGAGTTAGCCTGACATCTACAGGTTTTCATCAGTATCTTCTAAAGCGTATAATAGTCAAAATTCTGTTCAAGCTGCCTTGACGCTGATGATGTTAGATTTTTTTGGTTTAAGAATAAAAACTAAGGTCAAAAATTATGTTATGTTGTGGAAAACAATACCCTCTACATAACGTGATAAAGTGTTAATTTCCCTCGCAGAACCGATCCGCAACGCATCAGCAGCCTGGGCGTCGATCGGCGTTGGTCCGGCGTGGCTCGGCGCCGGCGGCGGCGCCAGAGCGGCGGCGTTGGCATTAGCTGCTGCCGCCGCGTTGGCTGCATTAGGACTCGCGCTGCATTCAGCTAGACGGACCACGCCCTATCAAAGAGCGGCCGATAAAGAATCTCTTACTGATAGTGATGGTATGTTGGAATGCAGCGGATTGGCCCCATACAGGGCAAAACATTTATTTATGTATTTATTTATTTATTGATTAGTCAAATAAGTAACACAGCATTACAGTAAAACCAAGGCACTGTGAAACTACAAAATAAAACAACAACAATAAATAAAACATCTCGGATCCCCGAGAGACCTCCCCGAGGTCCTACTCAACATCAAAGGTTTGATAGGATTCCTCGAGGAGCTGCCGGCCTAGCCGAGGTTACAATCGCTATCGCTTCGACAACGAAAAGCATCATGTCTCTCTATCACTCTTCCGTATTAGTCTGACAGTGACAGTTGCGTTTCGATCGCTACGGAGCGTAAGCGATGTGCATCTTGGCTACGCGGCCAGGGCTGGCAAGACTAGTCCACCCCCTATCAAGCAAAATAATAGGCGCAAAACGTCGAGTTGCGGAAAATCGCCCCAACTACAATATAACAATGATAGCGATAGTAAGAATCATTATTTTTAATCATCGTCTTCAGCAGCCTTGCTGGGTGGGAGTTCAGGGACGATGGTTTTAGTTACAATGACTATATTTTAACATAACAAAATAGTGGGGTAAGACCTGATGGAACCTAAGAGCTTAATACGCGTACCTTTCTCGATTGCATTAAATCAGGAAGCTTTGTCATTCTTTAAATTGGCCCACTTTTCAAGGCTACTAAAGTTCATGGAGGAGATAATGACCAAATATACTCATAATTGTCCCAATAATGGGGATGCAACTTTATGTTGATGTGACAAATAAGGCATCGTCAAAGGGATTCCCAATATTTTACGATAAAGACAGATTTTTGAACTTGCCTGATCTGGTCTTTGTTGGCCGCGCGATTGACCACAAATACCGACCGGAAAGTTTTCTTTATGTTAAAATCCAAGCTGAAATTAACCAAAATAATTTCTCTCACAGCATGCTCAGCATCGCTGGAGCTCGGCGCCGCCACATCAGGCTCACGGAGTACCCTGCTTTCCGAAGTAGTCGGAGGCAGCGTTTCTCTACGGAGACTGCTGCCTTCAGGACGTACGCGGCATACCAGACTGAGAGACTCGGATAGGGCGTCGGAGAAAGAGCAAAGGTAAGCGTCTGTAACCTTTGTTTTTTGTGTGGATTCCAGGTGCCTTTAGATAATACCCTGCTATCCCAAGTGGTCGGAGGCAGCGTTTCTCTGCGAAGGCAGCTGCATTCAGGATGGACGAGGCATACCAGGAGAGAGTCGAATAGGGCATCGGAGAAAGAGTAAAGATACGCGTCTGTAACTTTTGTTTATTACGTGGATTCTAGGCCCCTTTAGATTATATTAGTACCCTGCTCGCCGAAGTTGTTAAAGGAAGCGTTTAGATTTTTTGAAACTAATTAACAAATATCCCCCAATTCAGCAATCAAACTAACAACCTCTCGTGTAACTGAGACGTGCGCTAACAAAGACACTTCAAACCCATTCGTAGATATTACAAGTCATAACAAGTGGCATACTAATTACTCAATGAATACAACCCTCCACTCAAGGGTTCATTATCTCATTTTGAAAGGGAACTCTGTTTTGTTTTCAATTCACTAAAAGCCAGAAACCCATTAAGACATAAAAGCAAACCCGATTTTTTTGAAAATCGGCCTTATTGTTTTAATAATAATGTTGATAACTTGATTATCACCTGTCACGATTTGTGACTAAATGCGTTTTAAAGACTTTAAGGTAAATTAAAAGTAGTTTTCGCATGAAAATGTTACTTCAGGATGTTTACTACCATTCAGGACTTGTAGACGAAATTGTAAACAAATGAGAAAATTGCGCGAAATTATGACTAATCACCTCATTTGAAGGAAGTAAGAGTCACTTAAAGTAAAAAGCCTGTTCTTCTTAGGTTAATTTAAGTCTTGATAAAATGGTATTAGGAATATTTTTTATTCCCATTTTTAGTTTTCAGCCAAGACTTTGAGAAATATCTGTTGCAGTTAAGGTAGATGCAATATTCTCTCAAGAGTCGATGTCAGAAAGGCCACGTAATAGCAATAATAGCCGGAATACCAGTTAGAATTTGGAATTTGTTCCGCAAGAATATGGAAAATATGGATCTGCTGTGTCACACTTTGAAACTATCATATAGGATATAAGTAATAGCAACAAACAACCAATATTGTCGTCATTATAGACCTTAGACTGTTCATTTATGAATTGTGTAAATATTTTTTAAATAAACAGTGTTCCATAACTCCCGAGACAGGACAGTAGCAGAAAAAGTTCATCATCGTCATCATATCAGCCGAAAGACGTCCACTGCTGGACATAGACCTCCCTGAGGGATCTCCACAACGACCGGTCTTGCGAAGCATCCATCGGCTCCCTGCGACCTTAAACAAATCGTTGGACCATCTTGTTGTGGGTCTTAAAACTGTGGGTTAGAAAAAGTTAATTAACCTAAATTCTATTATATTTAAAGGCTGGACGAAGACGAACCAACGGACACTGAAGATCAGGACAACGCCAGTGAAGGCAGCGCACACAGCGCTGCGAGCGACGCTACTATAACACCTGAGTCCGCTGCGAGCGCGCCCGCGGGACAAACTAGTGTTAGCGCCATGACGCACTCACCGTTGAAGAGGTCCCAGACTATGGCAAATGCACCACAGGTAACAAATTCTTCTTCTTTGCCGTATTCTTATAACTGAGGGACTGTGGACACTCTATCTCTTCACCAATGCTGTCCAAGCCACTCGATCTCAGACCTTTAATTGTTCTTTAAATATGTAATGTGGCCTCCTATCTATGACCACATTAAGGTCAGAAACTATTCTGACGTTGTTCTATCCACCGACTGTACCAACACGTGGTGTGGGTGGTAGGTTTATTAAATTTCTTTGAAAATTACCCTAAAAATTATACTATTTTTAATCTTAGGTCACATCTCCGCCTCTGCCTTCGACGAGCGAGACAGCAACAGAAGACATAAGCACAAGCGTCACCAGTGTGAGCGAGAGAGACTCTTGTAGCGAAAAGGACAAGGATAGCTTGTTAGACAGAAGTGCAAGCAGAGCATCTTCTTCGTCCGCTGCTACTCTGACAAACGTAAGTAAGATTAATATTCCTAGCATTAATACGGCATTCACATTCACACCACAGTTCCCTTAAGTCTCCAGGGACCATGGAAGCCTAGAGCCTATGGTTAGCCTAGCTCCAGGGTCCAGCAACCTCATCCCAAGAATGGGCACAGGTGCTAGTTATCACAAAAATGATCGCCTGATTCCCCAACACAGAATAAAAACTACGCTTCATTGGAATTTCTGGATTTAAGCATCGCTTAAAGTATCCTTCCAACAAAGACTTTTCACACCTTCCTTCACACACCTACATTTTTAGGTAGGCTCCGCTTTGCTTACAAAAATTGTGTAACCTTCTCTCTTACCATCATGATTTTTTACTTACACATCATCACGTGCCAAAGCCTGGACCTTTTTGTCTTTTGGATCATTTCATCTGATTAACGTCTCGAACAACATTTCTTAGTCAGCTTCCACACACCTTTATGTCTTTTGGTCTCCAGGGTTGGTACTCGCCTGCGCTGAGTGGGGTGTCCGCGGCTCGGATCCGCGACAACCCGAAACACAACAAGGAGAGCTGCAACCGTCGGCTGCTACGGTCTGACCTCAGTCTCACCTCGCACCCTGAGATGGAGATAGATTATTATGACTATGAGGTTAACAATGCAGGTGAGAAATATCTGCAAAGTGTTCATGAAAACAACGATCACAATATTCTAGCCTTGGTCTTCTCGAGCGTTGTATACAAATGGTGTTATACCATGTCATAAGGGCAAGACATTGAACATATACGTGTCGTTTGTGAATGAATATAGACATGAGAATAATCTTCGCTGTAGCTCTTCTGCCGATAACCAGTTTTGCTATGGAGAGAATCTTCATAATTCTGGTCTTATGCAATTAACAGATTCTAATAGCATTGGAATAAACGATGCTTATATGTTTTTTTATTTGCAGGTTCAGTTCCTGGCTCGTACCTAGGAATGGATCCTGCTTTCTTGGTCTGGATACCTCCTATAGAAGAAGGAGACATCATCAAAGAAATCGACGAAAGCAAGATACCTATTTATGAGGTTAATATTTTAATCTATACGTTTCCTTTTGACCATTAGTAAAACAATACTTTTTAAGAATCAGAATTATCGAGCGATATATATTTTTTGTTTTAGGAAATTCTTCCCAAAGAACTCCATCCAGATCCTGGCAGCAACACAGAATCCCCTGAGGATCGTCCTTCTTGCAGCACCCTCAAGAGGACCGAGCGAGAGAAACCCGACAACAGATCCATCAAGTCCAACGACTCCGTCAAATCCCGCAGAATCCATGACAGGACCAACATCATCCATCCTCTCAACTTCAGCATCACAGACTTACAAAACTCCCCAAGACTCCCGAAAAGAAGCAGAAAGAAGAAAGATGACGCGATTCAAATGAAAGAACTCACTTTAACAAGATCTCTAGTTAAAGTACACAGGAGAGATAAATCAGACAATGATAATACGTTAAAGAGAGTTAACGATACTGTGAGAGAAACCAAAGATTATGACACTTTGAAAGCAAACACAGATCTCGATGATATAAAGTTTGCAGATGATACTGATTCGTCTAACGAAATCAAATTTGCCGATGATTCACCAGATAGTAATAGATTAGTTGATAAATTCAATGTTAAAGCTTAAGTCGATTGTTGAGGTTTAAAGAAACTTAAGTTTAAAACCCCGTAGACAATCATTACCGTCATTGATATCTATGTAGAATTTTAGTTTCCCTTAGATTCAAATGCCCGTTTAACTTAAGGACCAATATGTAAATAGATCAGACATGACATATTTATAATATTCTCTCATATCATCAAATCAAAATTAAATGTAGTGCGATATATATTTTTCAAAGATTCCATATGTGTAGTTCACTAATGTAATAGATGTAGAAAATAATTAGTGGGGATAATAGTTTACTATTTTCAGAACATATTATAAATTGTCCAATCAAGACAATCGATCCATTCAAATCGAATCGAAATTCGGTCCATTCAAGTCCTGATGCGTTTAACAAAATGTCATTTTAATATATTTTTGAGTCGATTATCTAGGATTCTAGGCTGTATAAATATTGATTGCTTCTTTAGCGAGTTGTTTATCTTCTAGTTCCTCCACAAAGCTAATATCCCCACTTCTAGAATCACTTAGCATTTTATAATCGACAACTTCATTAAGATGATAAGATGTAGGCTTATATATAATGTCACTGTTTCACCCGTCATTATCATTAATATCATTGCAATTGCTAGTCATTAGATTTAAACACGCTAAGATTTGTGTGGTATCAGGTTTAAAACTAAAATGAGTATTTCTGCCAAAGAATGAATCTAGTTTAACGAAATCATCATTGTTGTGAAAATGGTTTTCTAAAATAAAGTTGGTAAATACTAGCTTACAGCAGAGCTGGAGTGGAGTGTTAGGTTCGGCAACGCGCATGTAACACCTCTCGAGTTGCAGACGTCCATAGGCTACGTTGACTGCTTACCACCAGGCGGGCCGTATGCTTGATTTCCACCGATGTAGTATAAAAAACCGGACAAGTGCGAGTCGGACTCGCCCACCGAGGGTTCCGTACTTTTTAGTATTTGTTGTTATAGCGGCAACAGAAATACATCATCTGTGAAAATTTCAACTGTCTAGTTCAAATTTCAACTCTATCACGGTTCATGAGATACAGCCTGGTGACAGACGGACGGACGGACGGACGGACAGCGGAGTAGACATGCGCGAAACAGTGGTTCGAAAAGTGATGCTATATCACACTCACTCATCATCACCATCACTTTTCCGAACACGTAATGGTACACTGAGATATCACATCACTCATCACTCGAAACATGACCCGACCGTGAAACAGCGCTCGGGCGCGCGCGAGATGGCCACATTACAGCTATCTCTTACATTGCACAGCGCATCTACAGCACTCTAGTGATTCTAGGGCGTTTCGGATCCGTATCGGCGATCGATCTATTTATTACGCGTTGCGTTTTGTCACCTTTATGTGAAAGATTTTTTGTTAGTTCTTATAAATTATAAAATAATGTAATTATGTAATATGTATGTAAGTTTCGGAGGTAGATAATTGCCTATGGAGCTTCCCGATATGGCGAGTATTCTATAACAATGCGTACATTTTGCTCGCTTTGGTTCTGTCTCCGTAAAGTGGTTCGTTTATAGCCATTTTTTTTAATAGGTCAATCAAGTTAAAGTCACCAATAGTCCGTAAAAAAGAGATTACTCACCAGCACTAATACATTATCAGAATATTGCCCTAACGAAACTATTATTTACACCTTTCACAATTTAATTTAAATATATTTGCAATTTAGTTCACTCAGTCTTTATAAACAACTCGAATTTCTACAATCGGTCTCGATATGCACTAATTCACAATTAAATTAAAGGATAAACAAGTATTAACTCGTACTTTGTTTGCCGCGAACCGCGAAAGTCAAGCAAACTATCAAACATTTCACAACAATAATAATAAGCGGTTTTCTTTTCGTCAAAATCAAAATCGCAAATAAATTACTCCATTTGACCGTGTCCTTCTTGTATTATAAGAAAAACATTTTAAGCTCTACGCAGACGCATTAGAGTTTTAAATCAATTGCAGAAAATCATATTCGTAAAAATATTAGTGAGTGACAACTTAAACCGCGGCGATCGGCCGAGCGAACCTATCCGAATGGTTCCGAAGATAGCCGAAAGCATCGCAGAGCGAGAGCGAGCGAGCACTGAGTGCGAGTGCGAGCGAGATAACAAAGCAATGATGGCATGGCATGGCAAACAAACATGACACTATCACAAGTGACATTACACATTACGCGCTCCGTGCGTAGACTTGAACTGACCGTTCATGTCGGCGAGTCAATGTATTTGGAATTGAATCCATTTCGCGCGCTTCGGACGGTCGTTGGCGCTCGCGCGCTCGGTGCGGCTCGCGTGATGCGTGATGTTTGAAGTACTGGTTGATTTCGCGGAGAGATACGTAATGGCATATTACGTGTTCGAGAGATATCTCATTTGTGATATTACGAGCATTACTTACACATGTCTACAGCGGAGTCTTAGTAATAGGGTCCCATTTTACCCTTTGGGTACGGAACCCCAAAAACGCTTTTACTATGAACTTTTATGAACTACATATTTCACGCTGTAAATAACTATTTGAATGTTTGTATCATTAACAATCTCGCAATATTTATTTATTTTACTTAAATTGTATAGAAGACTGAGGATTTTGGGCAGTGCAATATTGAATTGCGTTCTTAAATTACATTTTTATTTATTTTTAATGATCGTCAATAAAATATTTGTGGCAAAAACGTCGTGATCTTTTTAAATCTAGTCATATTGTGTCAAATTGAAGCCATTTTATGATTTTGTTACTATTTAATATTGATTATTTTGTACCGCGTTTATTAGTTTAATTAAATATTAAGTAGAAAGTTTAAGGGGTAATGTTATTTTATTGTAAAACTGTTAGCATTACCTTTAGCGTAAGTGGAGGAGAGTTGTTTAAAATTTAATTCTGTTCCTTTTTTGAGAATAAACAGTTTTTATTTTGTATTTGGAATTGTTGTTTTACTTATATCCTTTCGAATTATAATTGTCTACCAATTAAATTCGTAATATTAAAACTTAATTTGTTTCCTTTTCTGATTAGGTAATTGTTTGTACAATAGTAATATACCTAAGTAGGTATGTATATAGTAGTGTAATAGTAATAGCATTATAAAATTTACCGAAAGCCATCCTATTTCTATATTCGATGTCAATACATATCAAAATTGCAAAAAGTCCACAAAAGGTACAGTCATTTTGACTTCTGTTCAACAGAACAGAAGCATCACATCACATAACAATGTGATGTTAATTATTTCTTTAATTGTCTCATTTCCGTAATCTTAATACTAAATATTAATTTGCAAATCTATGCTTTGATATAAGGAAGGGTAGACCGATAAATGCAGGCGCTTTCGGTGTATGAAATATTATATTTATAGCTACTCACATGTTATTACCTAATCACTCCCTCATAACCTCAGCACGCAGAGAATGCGAGTGGCTCATAAAATACGAATAGCGAGCTGACACAGCCGGCCAGGAATTTAATCTAGGCGGGCAACTATCAACCAATCAACCTGCACCGATATCCAATATGGCATGCAAGTAATAGACGAAAACTGCGAACATTTTTGGGTTTAAGTGGAGTAGGAAGATAAACTATTTGAGCTATTTCAAATATTTTTAGTCCGGTCAGCTACTAGAGTTAGATTATTAAGTCTGCAACGATTCTGATAGCACACGCAGTGCAAGTGTTATTTTAATCGTCAAAATGTAAGGGTAGATCAAATAAGCAAAAATATTAAGCCCTAACTAGGTGACCTAATCTAAAATCTCCCACGTAGGACAGTGGACACCAGACAGAGTTACCAACACAATTAAGTGTGGCCAGCATTGAAATCGCTTTCTAGTTCGACCACAGACCCCTTTACTATTAGACGAAGCATATCAGACCACTACCTTTTGACATAGATTCGTCATAGAGATGCATTAATTTATATTATAGCATATGTTGTTATTTATTGTAATACATTTAGCCAGAGCTTCATTTTGCAGCATTCTAGGCACTTGAAAATTTAAAAGGGGACTTAGTATGAAATAACTCCACTTACCAAATTTTCGTGAAGAGGGGTTATGAAAAATGAAATTGATCCCACTACACATTGGACACTCACAAGGATCAAGTCAACCACTGTCAGACAATTTGTAATGACAATTTTTTGATCCCATAGACCAGTATTTAGTATTTAGTCCATGGATTTCAAAACCCAGATCATTTAATTTTAAGATTTAATCAACTCTCAGTCTAGTCTTTCCACCCTGGCGGGTGCTGCCTCTGTGTGTGTCCCATGACACGGATAAGTCTGTCCTCACGTAAAATAGGTCCTAGTCATCAAGTTCCCTAAACCTTTCGAATTATAATTACCTGTACTACCTGTAGTAGTGTGGGCCGATTTGTATTTTTTGTAGTATTTTTTATTCAGATTATAATAAAATTTTACTCTGCCGATATGTGGTGGCTTTTATTACTGTAAGTGATCTACGACACAAACACAGCTCCAGGTGAATTAAGGAAGTTCATCAGACTTAGTCATCCAGTATTTTACAGGGTGAGCTAAATAGCCCTCGCGAGACTTAGACTAACTTTGTAGTGCCGTGTGAAGTAAATTAGGTGTGTTCTAAACTTTAGTTGGTCAGTAAAGCGAGTAAGATTTTTAAGATAGTAGTAGTTTTTAAGGTAGTAGTTTAAGATTTTTGAGGAATCTAGACAGGCACCAACAAAGTAAATTTTAGCAAAGTAACATAGACAAATATAACGTCGGGTGACAAGCAAAAGTCACTAAGTAGGTACCACCACAAGTTCATAGCCATAGTGAACCATATTAGTACTAAAAGAAGGTCGATTCTTGTTTAATTTTTTTTTACTAATGACTGTGACTTTTGCTTTTCACCTGACGATAATATAGTGTGTGTACGTAAAAACTAGCCAAGACAAAGTCTGAACCTTAATTACATCCCAAGCGAACTAGAACTTAGCTCTCAATTCTTTTTCGCAATTGCCCGCACAAGAACGCATATTCTTAATACCTACTGAACTTGGCTCTCATTTCACATTTATGTTTTTGATGGGATTAAGAAGTAGGTATCTTTAAATAACCCGAGGCGGCTATGGCCCCAGGAGAGATGAAAAAAAAAATTTGGTCACGGATTTTCAGTTGATTAAAAAGAGAAGACACAAGAAAAAAAAACCGGGCAAGTGCGAGTCGAACTCGCGCACGAAGGGTTCCGTACCATAAAGCAAAAAAAACGGAAAAAAATGCAAAAAGAAAACGGTCACCCATCCAAGTACTGACCACGCCCGACGTTGCTTAACTTTGGTCAAAAATCACGTTTGCTGTATGGCAGCCCCACTTAAATCTTTATTTTATTTGTTGTTATAGCGGCAACAGAAACACATCATCTGTGAAAATTTCAACTGTCTAGCTATCACGGTTCGCGAGATACAGCCTGGTGACAGACAGACGGACAGACGGACGGACGGACGGACAGAGAAGTCTTAGTAATAGGGTCCCGTTTTACCCTTTGGGTACGGAACCCTAAAAAAACTTAGTCACTGATTTTCAGTTGATTAAAAAGAGAAGGCACTAGAAAAAAAAAAGGAAATTAAAGCTACTAAGCGTATATTAAATAGTACAAACGGCAACACTCTCAACTGCCCATTGGTGGACCTTATGCCTTTTGTAATAAGGTTTACGAACTGTCAGTTAAGTTAACAGTGTGGGCGATGATACAAACAACTCTTTATTCAGAATATTCATACATATTTAACGAAACTATTATTCAAAAACTATGCGAATAGCTTAAATTACCCAACGGTTCTGTTCAGCTCCCTAGGGCCTAACTTTAGTAACTTTGACCTAACTTTGGACTCGTGTGGTCACCTCACTATTGTTATACAAACGTCGCATGTAACTACGGGAATAGTATGAAGATACGACGTTTTAACATTAAAATATAGATTTTGTTACAAACGTCGTATATGACTATAGGAGTTGTATGCAGATATGACCTTTTCATATTAAATGAGAGTAGAATGGAAGTAAAGTTTTCGTTAGCCATTTAAGTTAGTTACTGAGCTGAGGGTGGGTCCCCTAACATTACGGCTGTCAGGAATGTCAGGATTTATACTATAGTCCGTTTTTTTTTAGCATTAGAAAGAACTTGCAAGAAGGTAAACGATCTTGACATGTCTTTTAATTGAAAAACGCTTTATAAAATTCAAAAACTATTACTTATGAAAGCAGAAGAATATAAATGATCGTATTACATTGTTACATATTTGCAGTAACTTATTTTTAAAATGTGTGTGTTCAATTAAAAGACACATCAAGATTGTTTACCTAAATTCTAATGCTAAAAAAAACGAACTATAGTTGAGATCCATTTTTCAATTTAAAAAAAAATGCAGTTTATTCAAACAGCTGCCATGATCATGCCGCCATCATAATTTTACCATTTGGTGGAATCAACCATTTTCCTAGCAAATCCAGTTTAGGTGAAATCTGGAAAAGTGCCCATGTGCCCCCGCAGCTCCAATACATCAAACGTGACAAGTTGACACGTCATACATCAGAGGCTCGTCCGCTAACGTCTACGGGAATTTGTGGGTTAACGTTTGGGTCATAATGAATACAGACTGTATTATGTTAAATTCTTATAAATTCTTATAGTAAGTAAGCAGTAAGCACAGGCCTGTCTCACTCCGCGATTTCGTCGCTTTGCTACAGGTAGCTAAAAGTACATCCGTTCGAGCCCAATTTAGGGGTTTGCCATAAGCCGCGCGTGGCGCTGTCGCCACCTAGCGACCATATCTGTCCTGATCGTAACAGACGCGTTTTGTTAGAGAGTGAGTCTTCTGTACCTAGTATGTACCTATTTATTCTGTGGCAGTAGATACAAAAAGATAAACATACGATATACCTACATTTAAATATTCTTCATTGCACGGAACAGAATTGCGGAAAGCAGTGGGGTGGTAGTACCAAATTGGCACTGACATAAACGCTATTTAGAACGTAACATATACCGGGTGTGGCCTGTAATATGAGCAAAAAATTAAGCTGTAGGCTGTACTCCTCACACTGACCAACATTTGTTTAGCACCTTTAAAAAATAATTTGTGGTTTGATTTTCAATACACTTTAAAGATTATTCTAAGACGCAATGTATTGCGAATTTTGTTATGTTTAAAGCGTGACAAGCAACGTCAATCACAATGATATGGCGTGGCGATGGCGTCCATTGAAGATAATATTTATTTTGTATGAAAAATAGGGAGTCTAAATACTTCATAATTTTTAAAACTTGTTGATCAAAAGTGTCACCGTTTGAGGAGTACAATCTGTGTTAATTATTTGCTCGTGTTACAGGCCACACCCGGTGTATCGGATATTAGTGCGAGCGAGATATAAAGAAAAGAATGAAGTAAAATTTTATCGAAAGCCCACACTGGGGCATGTATCCAGATTTTACTTTATTACAACAATGTTTTCAGTCAACTAAAACGACTCCATTTTCTAGAAAACGCTCAAACCCATCAACCATTAAAATCATCTACCGACGTTCTCAGTGGAGCGTTTTATAAAGCGTAAATAGTACTAAAATAAAATAAAAACTTTTTCCAAAAAATAGAAAACCGACTTCAAAAAGGATGAAATAAAATATTATTCATTTTAAGTCTATGCGTTACCAACTGATATGTTTGAAGTCGGTGCCAAGCCAACTTTGGAAGCATACCATGATTTTGGTGCGAATCGATAAGGATGTACGTTGGTTTGCCTTACACGACGACAATTAACGTACTTTCTGTAGGTACAGTTGACGTTAAAAATATGTTTACACTTTTCGTCTTATTACAAAGGAGTAAGGTGCAAAAGTGTAACCATATCTTTGACGTCGAATGTACCTAAGAACACACCTCAGAACACACGATCAAACCTTCTTAGCACAGTCCGTACCATGTTAGTCGGCACGCAAGCGTGAGATTGGGACTGAAGTTATTTCCCGTCCCTTATTCAGAGAACTACGTTTCATAATATAAAACAATTCAAGGAATTTACTTTCTTGCCAAATGTCACCTGAAGCGGTTCAGTTGTATAGCCATGAAAAGGTGACAAAGAGGCAGACAGAATTACTTACACATTTATAATAGTTATTAATACAGTTCTAATGGGATTTATAGTCATAAGGCTGATTATATTTGACGGGTATTGTTACTACTTGGCTTGGCACCGACTTCAAACATATCAGTTGGTAACGCATAGACTTAAAATGGATAATATTTTATATCATCCTTTTTGAAGTCGGTTTTCTTTTTTTTGTAAAAAGTTTTTATTTTTCCATTTTTAGTTTTAACGCATTGTTAAGAGCGCGACGCATGAATGAAAAACAACATCATGATTAACACTAAATTCGTGTATCTACTTTAATAAATATGTAATCAGGAATTTTCTCGAGTCCGTCTGGGAAATTACAATTCCTGTCACTACACTAAATCCATCCTCCGCCCCGCCACTGACCCAATCTCTCAACCCCCCCGATCACTCTACCTCACAGCGTATCAACTCCTGATCCATGTACCCCTCGGCCCTGAACCAGCAGCCCTACAACCACCATTACCCGACCCCTTTATCCCCGACCCCTTAACTCCTAACCCTAACCCCCGATCAGTAGCCTTACCAGCTTTCCAAGAGTTTGACATTGATTTATTCGCTAGCGTGTGTGTAACTTACTTTCTTTGCATCTCGCTCGTATTGGCATATTAGTGCGAGCCAGATGCATAAAAAGTTAGTTACGAAGACGTTAGCGTCGCTAACTTAGCGAATATGTCAATGTCAAACTCGTGGTACGGCTACACTTGCACTACATCAAATTGGCGGTGTTCGGAAGCAAATGCTTGAGTTACTTTAGAAAACACCGAAATCACTTTACACGTGCCTTTAAAAACTGAGGAGTTCCCTCAGTTCCTCATGGATTCCATCATCAGACCAGAACCAAAAATAATACGAAAACACCTAGGAGGCAACTCCTTCCAAACAAAAAAAGAATTACTCAATTCGGATCACAGGTGCCGGAGTAATCGCTGAACATACTACATTTAAAAAATCATCATCATTATAATCAAAACAATCATCATCATCAGGTCTACTTCATCAAAGTGGTGGTTTTCGGGAGAAAATACTCGAGTTGCTTAAGAAAACACTCAAATCACCATGCATGTGCCTTTAAAAATTGAGGAGTTCCCTCAATTCCTCATGGATCCCATCATCAGAACAGAACCAAATTAAAATCGGACCAACTCGGAGGTAGTTCCTTTCAAACAAAAAAAGAATTACTCAAATCGGACTACGGATGTCGAAGTAATCGGTGAACGTACTACATTTAAAAAATCATCATCATTATCATCAAAACAATCATCATCATCAGGTCTACTTCATCAAAGTGGTGGTTTTCGGGAGAAAATGCTCGAGTTGCTTAAGAAAACACTCAAATCACCATGCATGTGCCTTTAAAAATTGAGGAGTTCCCTCAATTCCTCATGGATCCCATCATCAGAACAGAACCAAATTAAAATGGGACCAACTCGGAGGTAGCTCCTTTCGATCAAAAAAAGAATTACTCAAATCGGACTACGGATGTCGGAGTAATCGGTGAACGTACATAGAAAAAAAAAATAGCCACAACCGAATACAGAACCTCCTCCTTCTATGAAATGGAAGTCGGATAATGACTTTACGCCATAGGGCACTCTCTAGCGGCGGTTTTGGGTGATCCGACATTCGATATCGTATCGGACAGTGTGAAAACGTCTACAAGTGGACCCATAAACCTGATTAAACCCCTTAATAGACACACTCCCGATTGGACCCGATGTCCGGACCGAATTGACCTAATTCTGTCCGAAAAAACTTAAAGTGAATGCTTTTGCCAATTACAGTGATATGTCGCTAGAAGTGACTTAAATGTACGACATTACAGTCAACTGTAAAAATATGGATGTGCAAATCATCTCAAAAATGATATCCCATACTTATAAATCTTATGTCAGTGAATTGAACTTATGGGACATATTTTTGAGTAAGTTGTCTACACCCACAGTTTTTGAAACGTCAAACAAAACCGCACTTTCAACCAAAAAAATAATTTTCCAAATCGGTTCATGAATTACGGATTGCTAGAGTCAGACCACCCTAAGTTGGCAGCGTTTTTGATAGCCTAGACGCAAGTGAGTAAACGTCATAATTTGATTTAATTAGATTGAATTAGATTTGTCATAGAAGTTTGACGTTTAAAATAGCACTTGTACCGCCTGGGCTATCACTATCAAAATCGCTGCCACTTTAGCTTGATCTGATTCTTAAGGTAACATACAAAAACAAATGTGGTCGAATTGATAACCTCTTTTTTGAAAAAAAAAAGTGTGTGCATGTCATTTTGAACACCTCTACCGCTTAACTGCTTTTGTTGCTAACTTTACTATGGATGCCCTGTAAAACTATATGTATCTTCTAGTGGATCGTATCCGGAACCATTAATTCCAGTGTCCGGCAGTGTCCGGAGACCGGGGTCCGGTTAGCTGCGTTCGGGCTCCGCTCTGATTAAACTATCCTTTATAGCATATTCATACGTTTGGAGGTCCGTGCCAATAAAAACTTTTCTCTTCGGACCTTAACCGTTTCCTGTAACCTCTTACTTATCCAATCTATCCATTAAACAGATAATTTAATGAAACTGTCAGGGCCACTTGCACCACCCCAAACCCGGGGTTAAGCGGTTAAACCGTTAACCCAGCGTCAAATTGTATTGGTAACCATAGTAACTCAATGTTTAGCCGGTTAACCCCGGGTTAGTCTAATGGTGCAAGTGGCTTAGTCGGATTTCGTAGAAAACTTAACAGACAGCAGAATAAGGTTTCCGAAATATATTACGAGGGTCGCACTGAAATATTCGGGAATGGGACACTTAGAAATAACATAATAGAATGAGGCATATAATTTATAAAAATGTAACTCTTTATAAAACTTTTAAGGTATATTCCATTTGGTTGTCATTTATATTTAAAATTTACTGACAATTTGAAAATTGTATGTCGAACATTATTTGAATTTTTGGCCAAGTGATTTTTCGGATCACATTTTTAAACGGTTTTCAATATGCCCTCAGCGAACAAATAAAAGTTACAATGGGCTTCTGTTATTTTTTTATGAACTAGAGTTCATCGTACGCTCGTTTGCAGTTAAAATTATATATGAAAGTCACTTTCATTTTATCCCATGGGTGATCTTAAAGAAGCATGTCATTCCAAAGCGACGTCAAAATTTAAGATCGCATTTGTGCTGTTAATTAAAAAGACTGCCAAAAAAGTTGCATATCGGCAGATTTCGACATTCCTAAATATTCATATGACAACAGTAAAAAAATCTTTTATATATAGATATATGTAAAAAAAACTTCAATTCCGTTGGCTACTCTACGAATTTCATACAAAACCACTAAGGCCCCAAAATCGCCATACAAAAAGGACTTTGGGATTATGAGCCGTGTGCATTACAGAATGATTACTTTCAAAAGAAAATTTATATGCGTGGTCAGTTTGAGTTTAAGTATGCATTAAAATAAAGATTGACTGTCTAGATGCGACAGTTTTCTCTATTCCCGACATTTTCAGTGCAACCCTCGTATACTAGCTTTTGCCCGCAATAATTTCGAGCATAATTTGCTTAATTGCTTACATCAATTAACAGGCAATTAATTAATTTTCTCATTGCTATCCCCCATTTTCACCCTCTTTGGGGATGACTTCCGACATAAAAACGATCCTATGTCCTTTACTATGCCAAATTTAAACTACTTAAATCCATTCAGTGGTTTAAGCGTGAGGAGGTAAATAACAGATAGAAAGAAAGAAAGACTTTCGCATTTATAATATGAATACATTATATGTATACAAAGTAATAGATTATCTGTTGATATGCCTAATAAACCTATCTGTTTGATTGCACGATGAATCTCTCTCTACCACTCAGTATCAACTCGTATAATGTTTCCACAATTATTACTTGTAAATATTTCGGCACTGTTTGTCTTCTCTGTAAGTCCATCCATTGTATCTTTTGATGTATACTTGGTCAAGCAAATCTTGTCAGTAGAAAAAGGCGCGAAATAGAAATTTTCTATGGGACGATAACCCTTCGCGTCTACATTTTTAAATTTGCCGCCTTTTTCTACTGGCAAGATATGCTTGACCATCTATAATGACTTTTTATGTCATAAGATAAATATATAAAAAATAAAAACAGATAGACACACAGACAGACATTGATGTTAAACATAAACACCCCTCTCTTCAAAACACAAACATAGAAAGTTGCCTAGGGTTATACATTAACAATCGATCTGGTGCGCACATTTGCTCCTACCTTTTTCACAGGCGCAACATTTATTTTGAAGTACTTCCCAGAAATTTTTAACTTTTTACGTTCCTACTTCTTCTGTAAACATCAATAATTATAAAGTTAAATAAAAGAACCCTTTCCCAATCCAAATATTCCTTCTTCACTAAAATCTCAACTGGTTTGAGAGCCCATAACTCGTGTTTCGTATTCCGAGCAAAAAGGACAAGGTTGATTGGGTCCTTCGCTTTACCCTTTCCGAATTCCAAATACCAGTTTAAACTAGACCTGTCTTTTCTTATAGTTGTTATAAATCTAGAGGTCATTATATTCTAGTTTTTTCAGAAACAATGTGAGGTAGGAATTGTTGATATACAATTAGGTACTAGTCTAATGGGAAAAGGGTAGAACAATTTAACGTTTTGCTCCGAAAATCTATTGCCGTTAGATATTTACAGTGCTCTGAATTAATCTGTTTAGTTCTCTGTAAGTTAGTAGTAATTTAAGTTAATTCTTTGGTAAATTAGGAAGAGGCAAGTACAGACTGAACTTGAACGTTTATTTAGTATTATTCAATTAAGATTTCAGTATAATTGAAGGGGTGTTTACAAAAACAACATAACTGACAACACTGCTTGACACCTGAAACGGTTAACAATGTTCTTAAATAAGTGTCAAAAGCTCTAAGCAGTTATGTTGTTTTTGTAAACATCCCTTCAATTGTTTTCATTTATTTATTTATATCTTTATTGCACAATACATGAAGGAACCTTGGCGGACTTGCCTTAAGGCATTCTCTACCAGTCAATCGACGAGTCAAACCAGAAAGATTAAGTAACGTGTCTTTGAAGTAAATGAATTTGTAAACAAGACTATAATATATGGTTGCATTCATACAGTAGTTTAAAGATATCTCGTAGATCACAGTAGATCATCATTCCACGCCGAAGTTGCGGCTAAAAGCCAGTTGAATCTTGAATCTACATAAAGGGATAGGTCTTCAAGTCAAGCATTTGGACATTTACCTCGTTTACTTAAACCAGATTAAGGGGATGAAAGTAAACATTGCATGGGTACTAAAACAAGAGTACTCAAAACCCTACTCAAGCGATTACTGCAAACAACCAAGACCTTAAATACCCTCATAATCGTAGAGGTAAGTACCTATACTTCTTATACTGTAATTAGGGGACCACCATAAGGATTCCTTATAATTGCGGCAGGTGGAGGACGCAATTACCCCACTCTCCCCCCGGGAAGGAAACAATTCGACTCAAAGGGAAAGATGTCACATGTTATCCTTAGATGGTGGGAAAGTTAGATGCGGAGGCCTCGTCCTTTTATTTTTGTAACCATTATCTGAGATTATTTCGAGGCGTAGGTTTTTTTCAAGATTTCCGAATTGCATGAAGAGCTTTTAAGAGTTACATTTTGACACTTAAAAATTCTAACTATACTTAGGTTTAAGAGAAGGGATTTAAGCATAGAGGATATAACCAAACGGAGACGTCTTGTCAGTAATTTTCGGTACAAAACAGTCTGCCGATGTTTGCGGGGGTATAAAATGTGTATGACCATTGGCTGACTAATATTTTCGACAGAGAGGAACGCCTGTTAAAGGCTACTCCGTTTGGTTAAAGGTCTCTCTAAGGATTTAAGAAAATAAAATGAGATAAAATTTAAAAAAAAGTTTCTATTTATAGTAGAATTTGACAAGCGACACAGATTACTCACCACTAGATGTAAAAATGGAGTACCTATACGGCACGCATGGTTAACACACATCAACGCCCCCATTCCTACTAACATTATAAATGAGAAAGTGTCTCTGTCAGGCAGGCAGGCAGAGACACCTGCCTATCTGCCTGTTACTTGCAAAGAACATCAAGAAACAAATAATATTAAAAACTTTCGCGTTTTGAACACATATTAACTCACATTTATAGACGGGTCTAACGCGAAGTTTATTCTAGATGCTAAGTACCCCAAACTTTTTCACACTTTTCGTCGGGTAGTTACACAAATCTCCGTTTTGATATTTTGCTGGGACATCAGTTAGCCGCGACCACGACTATCAGAGAAACCTGTATCGAAACGTCGGTAAATAAAGGTACCTAATTGAATAAATTTCGCGTTAGACCCGTCTATAAATGTGAGTTAATATCAACAAACATGATTCAATGTGCCTTGTCTAACCATTTAGTACATCGTTCCTCGTACAATCTACTCGCAAAGCGGCATTAGCCGCTTCACTTCCGCTTTGTGAGATATCGCGGCTAGAGCTAAGCGTGCATGCGGCACAGATCACTCACCACTAGATGGAGCATATAAGACATCTCGTGCTGTATGTATATTGGTGCTCTTGCCTGCCTGGATGCTGTAAAATATGAAGAATACCTAATAGTGATCAATGGTGAAGGATAATGGGGGCGCCGAGTACCTAGTTCTAATACCTAGTCCATCGAAAAATAGTCGATGTCGAGTAACGGAGTTGTAAAGAATATACTTAACATTTAAAACTTTTACGTTTAGAACCAGGGACCGAATACCGGTATATTTTTTATACAAATTAACCGGTAAGTACATATTCAATTTCGGTATCACGGTTGTTTGTGTATATTTTGGACATAATTTAGCTAATCTGATCAATCATTATCCTTACCTAAATACTATTCTATAATATGAAAGTAACATTGTGAACCCTAATGTTAACTGGTCTGTCGCGAAACAAGAATTTCCCTAACCTATTATTTAACCTATAAAAATTAGGTTAGAGTAATTTCTAAAAGAAACTATAGGTAAGTAGGTATTAAGTAAAAAACGTGAAACCTACCTAACCTGAAGCACTTGCTTATTATACAAAAAACTACATTTCTACTCAAGCAAATATAAGTTTGCACAAAAAAAGTCCTTTAGACACTCACAGTACTCTCACCACAGTTCCACTTAGCCGGATATATGCACTAAAACCTAGACATACCCACTTGGTAAGGACACTACAGGTACGCTAAACCGTACCTAGACTAGTTCATTAGCGCCCTTTCACGTTACAGTTCAGTTAATCCGAACTAAGACCTAGGAAGTACCTAACTAGGTACTATACCTTATACTTATATCACATAAGAGTTCTATACTAGTTTACGACAAACGTATAGATCAGCCATTTAATTCTCAAAGTGTGTTCCGCGGAACCCTAGGGTTCCGAAAAGCCTCTGTTGGGGTTCCGCGAAAATACTTGTAATAATAAGAAAAAACCAGCACTTCTAAAGGTATATCTAGTCCACAGTGACGAAGGAAAAATATTTCGCTTTCCAAAAGGGTTCCGTCACCAAAAAAGTTTGAGAACCGCTGGTATAGATAACACTTTTTAACCTCCTAAGTCCTTATTATTCAGAGCCCACTGTGTCCCACTGCTGGGCAAAGGCCTCCCCCCTCTTCCTCCACTCCTAAGTCCTTGCGTACAATTTATTTTGAAAACCCATTTTGAACTTTTATTGTGAAATGGGTTCCAATTTCAAAAACAAAACAATTGCTTCTGGGTCTCAGAAGGTTAAGCGTGGTTAAGCTAATAACAAATCATAACAATATATTTTAACATAACAAAATAACATAATAACCTACCTACCTAAGGTATATATTACCGAAAAGTTTATTTTAGAACTGCATCGCCTACGTGTCATAACACCTTTTACTAGCAAGTGTGATGAAAAAAAAAGTTGTGATTGGACACTAGATTTTCGTTCATTGACCTAACTATCTCTAAACGGCTGCAGTAATGCTGATGTAGTCTTAATCAGAACGGTACCTTAACATGTCCCCTTTCTGACAAATTATCACGTCTATAAAACTGTATAACACACAATACATACATACCTATACACAGTAAATGTGAGATAACGAGAGATACTATACGGCCCTAAATAGCTCGGCTATCTCGTTTTATCGAGTGTTGTGTCTCACTCACACACTGCCCTCTCGCTCGATACGCCAGGCCAGTGTCAGTTTTGTCGTCGCTGTGATACTACGTTTGTCGACCGGTGTTAAAATATTTTATCATTTTGTCTTAAGAAAGTATTGAAAATTATTGTAATAGTCCAATGAAGGAGGAGGTAAGTTGATTTAATGATTTATTTTCCAACTATGCAGGTAATGTTATCTAGTACGCATTAGATAAGAATATTGCATATAGAAAGCAAAGTTATATTTGCGCGTGGACAAATATTAGAACTAGCGATCGCCATACAAGTCGCGGAACAAATGTTAGAGCGCAGCGCTTTTACGGACGTACAATATAAAATTGTTGAAGAGTTCACGAAGTGTATTCGCATTACTTACTAAACATACACGAGTCGAATGTTCAGTCTATCCAGCGTAACGTGACCTCCAGATCTGTATATTTATTCTTACCAAGAATGCGCAATTATACTGGGACTTCCAAGCATTGGACTCGCACGCGCGCGGTGACCGTTAGCAATAACACTATAGAACGCACGTTCGCATAGCCGTAAAACGTATCAGTTGACCGCTAAGCTCACTTACAATCTCAATGAAAATTGAACCTTATTTATATGACGCTAGAGTAATTTTTTCCCTTTGTTGAAATTGGAATATTATTACAACAGCGTCGTATTGAATGCGAGAACGATGTCCCCCTTTTGATGGGTTATCGTTATGCGCCGTCCCGCTCGTGTACGTGGGTTCTCTCGCTTGTTGTCTCGTTCGTTTTAACGTAAACTAATGTCGAGACGAACATTGTCCTTTGCGTTGTTACTTGCATTACTTATTTTAAAAGTTTACGCTCGATAGATCTAAAAGTTATGAATGGTATGATGGTTGAAATATAGAATGCATTTCACAAATTAAGTAGGTATGTAAACTTTTGTTGTATTAATGTACGAGTAGTATCAATAGTAGGATTAAGGTATTAATAGCGGATGAAACTACTCCTCAAAAGTGAGTTAACTCCTTAAAAGGTATTCTCACTATTCTCTAATCGCTTTACAATAAGAGATAAATAAATAAATAATAAATAAATAATAAATAATAAATAAATATTATACGACATTTTTACACAAATTGACTAAGCCCCACGGTAAGCTCAAGAAGGCTTGTGTTGTGGGTACTCAGACAACGATATATATGATATATAAATACTTAAATATAAATATACTTATAGAAAACAACCATGACTCAGGAACAAATATCTGTATCATCATACAAATAAATGCCCTTACCAGGATTCGAACCCGGGACCATCGGCTTCATAGGCAGGGTCACTACCCACTAGGCCAGACCGGTCGTCAGAGATACCTATATATAAATAATTTTTAAGAAAAAAAAACCGACTTCCATGGGGGCCGATGAAAGATTATTGTAGATGGTACACTATGTAGAAAAGGAGGTAAAACCACCCACTTTTTTACTAGCATTTCGCTTCTATATAATGGCTCCTCTACAGGATGGGCCAACGCCGGCCACTCCAAGGGACGCATCCATGCACTATCACTTGCTCCCTCTAACGCATAAATGCGTCCCTTGGAGTGGCCGGCGTTGGCCCATCGTGAAGAGGAGCCATGAGGGTCGTAGTTCTAGCCTAACCTAACCCACTCCTCAGATAGCAGTTCGGTTCTGTGCGGATCGCAGTTCGAACCTAATCAAACCCACTTTTCAAGTAGCATTTCGTTTCTGTAAGGCTCGCAGTTCTAACCTAACCTAATCCTTGTTCGGTTCTGTGAGGATCGTAGTTCAAACCTAACCTAACCCACTTAATGGCGCATGCCGTGCGGTGTACGGGGGTTTAAGCGGGAGGGGCTAGTAAGATTGGCATCATCGTACTTTATACCTACATTAATTTTATGGTAGGTAATCATAGTTGTTTATTTAGTTAAGGTATCATAGTGGTTTTCTGGGTCGGTTGTCTATTGTTTGTCCGAAAATTATATAAAATAATACTCATATGCCCGAATTTTATTTGCCCGAATTTCATTTGCCTGAATTGTTTGTTTACCATAAAAATGATGTGACATACTCTTTGTTTACCCGATTATTAGATCCCAGAACGTACGAGTGCCATACGTGTTGTTGTCCACATTATTAATTGTAATAATACTATTTAATAGAATATTTAACCTCACCTAACCCACTTTTCCAGTAGTATTTATTTTCTGTAAGGGTCGCAGTTCAAACCTAACCTAACCCATTTTTCTAGTAGCATTTGGTTTGTGTAAGCGTCGCAATTCAAACCTAACCTAACCCACTTTTCGGATAGCATTTCTTTTCTGTAAGGGTCGCAGTTCAAACCTAACCTAACCTACTTTCCTAGTAGCATTTATTTTCTGTATGGGTCGCAGTTCAAACCTAACCTAACCCACTTTCCCAGTAGCATTTCTTTTCTGTAAGGGTCGCAGTTCAAACCTAACCTAACCCACTTTTCCAGTAGCATTACTTTTCTGTAAGGGTCGCAGTTCAAACCTAACCTAACCCATTTTTCTAGTAGCATTTGGTTTCTGTAAAAAAATTATGTTATGGCTAGTGATAATTATGGCTTACAATGATGATGACAAATGATATTATTGAAATTGATTTTATGGGAAACAAAGTTTCTGGCACGTGACTAATATAGTAAACAATAAGTATTGCATATGTAATTAAGGGAAACAATATAATAGCTGTTGAATATTATGGCAAATGAAATTATGGCAAATGAAATTCTGGCAAGTGGGTGTATACCTTCTGGGTCAAGGTCCGGGTCCGAGTCCGGGTCAGAGTCCGGGTCCGTGTCCGGGTCCGAGTCCGGATCCGAGTCCGGGTCCGAGTCCGGTTCCGAGTCCGGGTACGAATCCGTATCCGAGTCCAGGTCCGGGTCCGAACCGGATCCGGGTCCGAACCGGATCCGGGTATGAGTCCGAGTCCGGGTCCCAGTCCAAGTCAAAATTGAAATTCGTAATCACCAAACGGGATCTATATCTGAATCCCTAAAGTCTTTTCTCCTATCTTTGCATTCCCTAATATTGTTTGTCATAATGATCAGTTGTCCTAACACTCGTATACCCTAATTTTGGTTTCCCTTTTATCGAGCGGCCGATTTTTTTTTGTCCTAATATGTTTTTCCCTAAGGCACATTCCATATCGAGTATTTATCCTAATGTTATGTAGCATAATTCTTTTTTTGCCTAATTATTGTTAGGCCTAAAAATTATATATCCTAACCATCATGTTACCTAATTTTACTTAGCCTATCGTTTCTTGACCTAACACTCGTATGTCCTAATTTAAATTTACCTCATAACCTAACCAATGACAGCACTTCATTTTTGCGAGGATCGCAGTTCTAACCTAACCTAACCCACTTTTGTGCCAGCAGTTCGTTTTTTCGAGGGTCACAGTTCTAACCTAACCTAACCCACTTTTGTGGCAGTAGTTCGTTTTTTCGAGGGTCACAGTTCTAACATAACCTAACCCACTTTTGTGCTAGCAGTTCGTTTTTTCGAGGGTCACAGTTCTAACCTAACCTAACCCACTTTTGTGGCAACAGTTCGTTACCATTAATTATGGAAAGTAATTGTTATGATAATTAATCAATAGGAAAAGTAACTGTTATGATAATAGATCATTAGGGCAATAGCCATTAGGTCAAAACAGTTAGAACATGTTATTTTATGCCAAACATTGTTAGGGATTTCGAAAATATGGTATAAAACTTTAGGGATCTTGATAGTTATGGTATAAATGCTTAGGACAAATGATTCTTAGGCTAACCATTACATTATGGAAAATAATCGTTATGACAATTGATAGTTAGGGCATGTGCCCATTAGGACAAACCAGTTAGAGCAAGTGAGTTTAGGACAAACGTTGTTAGGGATTCAGAATGACACCCCACCAAACGTGTACCATGCGTCATTGAAGAGTTCTGTTCTGGTCATCATCAGCAGTTCCACTTCATCAAATGCGACAGTTTTTAATGTAAATGCTTGATTTTATGATGAAAATACAAAAAATCTATACGTATGCCTTTAATATTTGAGGACTCGATTCCTTATGGATCCCATCATCAGAACTCGAGCTTGACAAAAATGTGGCTTAAAAACTTGACTTGCTTAACGAACATAACGAAAAGGAAAAATCACCAAACGTGAACTATGCGTCGTTTAAGAGTTCTGTTCTGATCATCATCAGCAGTTCCACTTCATCAAATGCAACAGTTTTTAATGAAAATGCTTGATTTTCTGATGTAAATACAAAAATCTCTATACGCATGCCTTTAAGATTTGAGGAGTTCCCTTGATTCCTCATGGATCCCATCATCAGAACTCGAGCTTGACAAAAATGTGGCTTAAAAACTTAACTTGCTTAACAAACATAACGACGAGGACAAATCGCCAACCGTGAACTATGCGTCGTTGAAGAGTTCTGTTCTGATCATCATCAGCAGTTCCACTTCATCAAATGCAACAGTTTTTAATGAAAATGCTTGATTTTCTGATGTAAATACAAAAATCTCTATACGCATGCCTTTAAGATTTGAGGAGTTCCCTTGATTCCTCATGGATCCCATCATCAGAACTCGAGCTTGACAAAAATGTGGCTTAAAAATTTAACTTGCTTAACAAACATAACGAAGAGGACTAATCGCCAACCGTGAACTATGCGTCGTTGAAGAGTTCCGTTCTGATCATCATCAGCAGTTCCACTTCATCAAATGTCACTTTTTTGGATGTATATGCTTGATTCGTTGATAAAAAACCAAAAATCACTATGTGTATGCCTTTAAGATTTGAGGAGTTCCCTCGATTCCTCATGGATCCCATCATCAGAACTGGATTTTGATAAAAACGGGACCAATCTGTATGCATATACATTCAATCAAAAAAAGAATTTTCAAAATCGGTCCAGTAATGACGGAGTTATGGAGTAACAAACATAAAAAAAAATAAAAAAATAAATAAAAAAAAACATACAACCGAATTGATAACCTCCTTCTTTGAGATTTGGAAGTCGGTTAAAAATAAAATAATGTAGGCTCCGCCATTTTTAAAATGTTCCATACTTAAACCGAATCTACAAAAAAAAAACATCATTGAACCTGGTCATAAAATTTCACGGGAATCGGTTGAGAATTATATGCGACCTGTATTAGAGGAGAACATGTTCAGACATACGAAAGCATTTTTGTTCAAGCTGAAACGGAGACCTTCGCTAAAGCTTCAATCATTCAATCATCAATTCTCAATCATTAATCATCTAGCTTCATCCGGTCAATTTTCGATTGACAGATTGAGGAGCCCGTTCATTCCGAGCGGTATTCTGTAATGAAGGACGAAGACTGGATGACCAGGGGTGGAAGTATCTGGAGCCATACACAGGAGCGGGCAGTCACTAGAGTCAAGTAAGTATAATATTATAAACAACAACCGGCCAAGTAGATGTTCGACCGATATTCTTCTTTTCTGTCGTATCGCTCTTGACAGAGCCGTCGTGGCACAGAATAAATAATAGTACTAGGTACAGAAGACTCATTCTCTAACAAAACGCATCTGTAACGATCAGAACAGATATGGCCGCTGGCGATATGGTAGCGACAGCACCACGCGCGGCTTATGGCTCGACACCAAAATTGGTGTGGAACGGATGTACTTTTAGCTACCTGTAGCAAAGCGACGAAATCGCGGAGTGAGCCACGCCTGGTCGTGGTCACGTTGAGGCGTCCACAAACAGTAGTAGTGGACACAGCTCTTCGCACGATCTCCCGCCATCTCTCCCTGTTGGCAGAGTCTGGCACAGTCAGATACGCGGTTTCCCACTGCGGATTTTATTTGGGCAGAGCGCATAGGTGATCTTCCGTGAGATCTGGTTCCCTCCACCCTTCCTTGTACGACCAGTCGCTTTATAGCATACTTACTGCGGAGTTCTTTAGAATCCTAAAAACTAACTATAGATCTAGTACGAATTAGTAGTAGTAGAGTAGGTACTTTCAATAAATATAAATACTTATGGGGGATCTCCTACGTAGGTATTTATGTTTGTTGAAAGTCGGTCAACGGTCCAAGGACTTCCAGATGTCGCGCCACGACCTGCCAGCTGGTGCAGCTGGTCAAGTTCATGGAGAGACACCCTGAACTGGCTGTGTCCCACGCCAAACCCTTCCCGGGCAGCGATGAGTTGTGGATGGAGCTAGCTGAGCATATCAACCAGTTTGGGCCACCGAAGAACTACAAACAATGCAAGACGGTAAGTAAAGTTTTTTTATAAAGGAATGATTGAATGAGTGAATGAATGAATGAACTAGCTGTGTCGCACGCCAAACCCTTCCCGGGCAGCGATGAGTTGTGGATGGAGCTAGCTGAGCATATCAACCAGTTTGGCCCACCGGAAAACTACAAACAAAGCAAGACGGTAAGTAAAGTTTTTTATAAAGGAATGATTGAATGAGTGAATGAATGAATGAACAAGCTGTGTCCCACGCCAAACCCTTCCCGGGCAGCGATGAGTTGTGGATGGAGCTAGCTGAGCATATCAACCAGTTTGGGCCGCCGAAAAACTACAAGCAATGCAAGACGGTAAGTAAAGTTTTGTTATGAAGGAATTATTGAATGAGTGAATGAATGAATGAACTAGCTGTGTCACACGCCAAACCCTTCCCGGGCAGCAATGAGTTGTGGATGGAGCTAGCTGAGCATATCAACCAGTTTGGACCGCCGAAGAATTATAAACAGTGCAAAACAGTGAGTGTATAAAAACACAGACAAACTTAGGTATCTTCCTGCCTGGCACAGCTAAATGAAAATGACCACACTGGCCCAAGAACACAGATCAACCCAAGAAGTAGTACATAGTAGTTCTGTAGTAGGTAGTACCTAGTAGTTCTGGAAGCGACGAAATGCGGATGGAGCTAGCTGAGCATATCAACTAGTTTGGGCCGCCGAAGAATTACAAACGATGCAAAACGGTTAGTCATAATCTATGATGAGAGGGTATACAGGCCAAACCCTTTCCTGGTGGTGACGAGTTGTGGACGGAACTAGCGGAACGTATAAATAAACCAGTTCGGCTCGCCGAAGAACAAGCAGTGTAGACAGTGAGTACAGTTTAGGTCAGTGCAAATCTAGGGTATGCGTATTACTCGTAGAAACTATTATTGAGGTTTCATACTCGAAGTGTCACCCCTCGAAGTGTTACCAGTTAACAGTTGTATCAGTATTCAATATCAGCTGATTTGATAGGACATCGATGGTAGTCCTATAAACGAGCTACTGAGTGATAAAACGACGCAATGTCATCGAGTTTGCATTTATTCCAATCGTCTCTAATGGTACATGTATCCATGTCAGATTTCTAAGAAATCTAGATAATTATTGTTATTATTCTAATCCCTCTCTTTTGCCACCACTACCAGACATGGCGAGACCTCAGAAAGCGCGCGTTCGCCATGCAACGCAGCCGCAACAAGAAAGGCACTGGACGCAATCTGTACGGGATGGCGCCCAAGATCATCAGCCTTATGACCCAGGCCGGCATGGCGCCTAAATTCAAGAAAGAAGACGATGAAGGTAAGGCTACTTCGTACCTCAGGATGGGAAACAAGGAGGGCACTGGAACTGGACGCATTCTGTACAGTGTACGGGATGGCGCCCAAGGTCGTCAGCCTTATGACCAAGACCGGCACATTATGCCTAAATACAAGAAAGAAGACGATGAAGGTAAGAGTCTCTTGAACCTACAGTTATAATTTGTAACATGAAAGGCACTGGACGCAATCTGTACGGGATGGCGCCCAAGATCGTCATCCTTATGTCTGATGATCCAGGCCGGCATGGCGCCTAAATATAAGAAAGAAGACGATGAAGGTAAGAGTCTCTTGAACCTACAGTTATAATTTGTAACATGAAAGGCACTGGACGCAATCTGTACGGGATGGCGCCCAAGATCGTCATCCTTATGTCTGATGATCCAGGCCGGCATGGCGCCTAAATATAAGAAAGAAGACGATGAAGGTAAGAGTCTCTTGAACCTACAGTTATAATTTGTAACATGAAGGGCACTGGACATAATCTGTACGGGATGGCGCCCAACCCGGCCCGGTCTACTAAAAAGACCTCGTTCCTCTCAGATACAAAACTCAAAGCAAAATGCACAAAGCATCTTCCACGCAGTTAGGCGGTTATTACACGGGATGCGATTCACATGTTGCTCCGATGTGCGAACGGGATGTCGCTAATTGTAGTGTATAGTGTTGTCTCGCTCAAACAAAACTCAAAGCTAGATGCACAAAGCATCTTCCGCGCAGTTAGGTGCTTAGGCGGTTATCACACTAGGTGCGATTCGTACTTGCCTTACGTCGCGCGTCGCTCCGATGTGCGAACGGGATGTCGCTATAATACGTGTATAGCGTTATCTCGCTCCGGCAAGACTCAAAGCAAAATGTTCAAAGCATTTTCCACACAGTTAGTAATTTTTCACATAGCTTGGCGACAATCGACAATTACGTTCGGACCTCGCACCTCGTACAGTCAGCAGCAGAAGTTGCTAAGCGGGCGAGGTGTTCAAAATTACCTTGACACGCTCTTATTCTCTTAAGCGGCTACCACACGCCAATGACCTTCGATCTGAATCCCTTAGTTTCCTAATGTTTTTTGTAGTTTATTATATTAACAGCAACGGCTTTAAGCAATATAGTATCCCATATTTACTTCAAAGTTCATTGTCAAATATCTCGAAGATATTTGGCATCAAAGTTGAACAATTTTAGGCAAAAAAACTGGTTTTCCGGCCATAACTTTTGTGTTAATTACTTTAAAATTAAAACCCTGGACACGTTTTTCGAGACGTTAAAGACGAACCTAAATATGTAGATTTCGTTCATGTAAGATCCTTCACTGCAAACTAGATACGAAAAAAGGTTTTTTTTCGACAATGTTTTTAAAATTTATAAAAAAATAAGTAGGTATTCATGTTTTTTCGAAATCCAGTGGATAAAACTGGAGATAAAAGATTGAAAAATCGATAACATACATAACGATAAATAACAGTTTGTCTTATAATTCTATCTGTAGGTAGTGCATAAAAAGGAGATACGATTCAAAACTTGTCACAAATCGATGAAAACCGCGGATAGCCCCTTAACAATAAAGTCGCGTCAAGATCATTCTGAACACCTGGCCCCCAACTTCTGCTGCTGACTGTACCTGACTTCTGACTGCATTGTATTTGATGGCTCCTCTACACGATGGGCCAACGCCGGCCACTCTAACGGTTCCTCTACACGATGGGCCAACGCTGGCCACACAGAGAGAGCAATGGATATTGCTATCTCATTCTACCGCATGGATGCGTCCCTTGGAGTGGCCGGCGTTGGCCCATCATGTAGAGGAGCCATAACGGACGCAGCCATGCGGTAGAGTGAGATAGCAATATCACTTGCTCCCTCTAACGCATAAATGCGTCACTTGGAGTGGCCGGCGTTGGCCCATCGTGTAGAGGAGCCATGAAGGTGGTTGCTTACTGCCATCGCCTACAGGGCACACTGATGCGTTGCGTCCGATTCGAAATATGAACGAGACAACGCTATGCGCGTATTATAGCGACGTCTCCCTCGTACATCGGATCGGACGCAGTGTGCCATGTCCCGTAGGCTTAGAACGCACTGCGATAAATTTCTTGCGGTTTTAGAATCGCAAAAGTGTATTACTTTACAACCATGGCGATGATGATAATGATGATGATATCGGAGCGGCAAAGATGCTCAAAAATATCTGAACACGCACTCTAACGCCTTGACAATAGAGGCGTGTTCAGATATTTATGAGCACCTTGGTCGCGCCGATATATCTGAAGGCGACTGTATGGCATGCTTCATAACATAACTTTCATAAGCATACGCACTTGCAAGACTGAAACAGCAAGACATTAGACTAATACCGCAAGAAATTAATCGCATCTACGTTTTTATGAATAAAAATTCAATTTATGGCATTTTATGTGTAGGTACTCTATTTGCAAGTAGTTAAAGTCTTAAATTGCGTGGAAGACGGGTTATCTTGTGATTCCCAGCAAACATTTTAAGTATTTTTTCCTAGACTCGAAGAAGATTTTACCAATTTAAGTAAAAATTACGTCCTAAGTCACCAATTATTTTACGTATTGTACACTTTTACTTCCAAGTCAAAATATAGGGACAATAAAACGTAAATTTCACTTCATAAATACACCATAAAGTCAGGGACTTAGGGGTTGAAAATAAGGCGAAATATTAGGTAAAATTAACCTTAAACCCTGACCAATAGGTCAAATCTACTAATAGGGTATTTTAGGTGTATTTGCGACGTAATTATTACTTACACGGGGACTATGAAGTCACGGACTTAATGGTTGAAAATAAGTCGAACTACTAGGTAAAATTAACTTCGTACCCTGACCAATAGGTCAAATTTACTAATAAGGCCTTTTAGGTGTATATGCGACGTAATTATTTCTTATACGGAGACCATGAAGTCAGGGACTTAATGGTTGAAAATCAGTCGAAATAATAGGTAAAATTAACTTCGAACCCTGACCAATAGGTCAAATGTACTAATAAGGCATTTTAGGTGTATATGTGACGTAATTATTTCTTATACGGGGACCATGAAGTCAGGGACTTAGTGATTGAAAATAAGTCGAAATATTAGGTAAAATTAACTGCAAATTCTGACCAATAGGTCAAATGTACTAATAAGACATTTTAGGTGTATTTGCGACGTAATTATTTCTTATACGGAGACCTTTAGGTCGTCGATTTTATGTCGATTTAGCTACTAATTTTAGGTAAATATTACTTAAAATAGATACCAAATTGCGACCGTATAGTTAAAATCACTTGTAAAGTACTATCAATACCATAAGGTTGTGCCGCCATTTTCTTTCATTATAACGAGATGCTAAATATGAAATTGCATAATTTAAGTTGTTATATCGTGAATGGTGCCATCGCACGGTACTTCATTCTGCTAATATTCAAAATAAAACAATATTTTTGATCGAGTCAATACACTCACACACACAAATATTCTGTTACAACACTCAATTACAAGCAAATATATGCATTTTCATTTTATAAAATGTTGAAAACTTAAATATTTCATAAGCCCATCGATAGTTTTGTATGTAAACCTAACATACTGCACGAAAAAAAATTCTGTGCACTAGATTTCATCGTTCTTCATCTGCGTAATCGGCCTAAATTATTTTACATGACTTAGTGGCCGCCATTATCATTGCACGACTTAAAGTTGTTTTCTGGTTAGACATTTTGTTTCTGAGTGAAAAGAATATATAAGCGTAATGTTTGTGTCTCTTTTTCTCTTCATCGCGTCTCATCTAAATATTGCCTCCCAGAGTAATTATATGGATAAAAATATGTCACCATCACGTCTAAAGGTGGTAAAGATTACCAAATTAGTACATTTCAACTACGCGGCACGTCGTGGCGACGTCGAATCCACGTCGGAAACATGACCTAGTGTTGACCTAATGGTTGTAATCACTAATTTACCGTCAATAAATACGTCGCCGGCACGTGCGTTTTTTCCCCATTTATGTCGACTCGACGTGCCCACGACGTCGATTCGACGTGCCTCATTTTGGTCCCCTAAATTGTGCGACCTAAAATAGGTGCCTTTTTCGGAATATTGACCAAAAATGTTTGCTGGGTTGGGAGTATTGGGACTAACAATTTACATTAAAAACCGGGCAAGTGAGAGTCGGACTCGCGCACGAAGGGTTCCGTACCATAAAGCAAAAAAAAAAAAAGGAAAAAAATGCAAAAAGAAAACGGTCACCCATCCAAGTACTGACCACGCCCGACGTTGCTTAACTTTGGTCAAAAATCACGTTTGTTGTATGGGAGCCCCACTTAAATCTTTATTTTATTCTGTTTTTAGTATTTGTTGTTATAGCGGCAACAGAAATACATCATCTGTGAAAATTTCAACTGTCTAGCTATCACGGTTCGTGAGATACAGCCTGGTGACAGACAGACGGACGGACGGACAGCGAAGTCTTAGTAATAGGGTCCCGTTTTAGCCTTTGGGTACGGAACCCTAAAAACGAAAGAGCGTTAAGTGGAATAATTTATTAATTAAATTTAGACTTAATCTTGTGATGTTAAAGTTGAAATCAGCTTAATACATTACAATCGGCTACAAATTTACAAGTGCGATAGAGAGGCAAAACGTCTAACGTAGTTCGCGGTAGGCCTTCTGATTTCGGTGTCATTGCCTCATTTAGTCATTTCATTTCTATTCAACACCCTCTACTAAAAACAATTACCACGTGCGTACTTACTTATTTATTACCTATAGTCAAAATATGCACGAGGCCTATCGATTCCAAAGTAATCCGCCACCCAAAATGGCGCCGCAACCGTTTTTCTCGCACACTCGCCCACACCACGCGAAAGACAGAGACAACCGCTGTTCGCTGTTCCGACTCTTCTAATCCGGCACGCGGGACATGCTTCGTGCCCCAGTACTCCGAACGGTTTTAGAGGGAGAGTACGTTTGCTTTTCGTTCGATTTTTGAAAATTCAATTTACGCGTTTTTGTAAGTTATCTATGCGAGTGGTGTTTCTTGTGGACTCTATTTGTACGGGTTTAGAGTTTTAAATCGTGTGGCGTCAGAAAACCGCGTGGCCGGCGTAAATAAGTGACTAACGTTGTTCGTTGCGTACGGAAGAGCTTAAGTGAAATAATCTGTCAATTTAATTTCAACCTTATTGTTTGTAGTTAGAGTTGAAATTAGCTTATTGGGGCGATTGATTTAGTGTCATAGAATATTTTCATTGCACCAATCTTTCGAATGTAGAATGTACCAATGCTGTTTAGCGCTAACGGCCTTTTGTTAACAGTAGGGATGTTGTGTACAGTCACCTGCAGTAATATATTGCACAACGGAGGCCGCAAAAATATCTGACACGATCTTATTCGTAGAGCCATAAGAGCTTGTCACATATTATTGCAGGTGACTGTACCTACTAAGATCTAAAAAAAAATATTTTACACCATTCATGAAAATATATAAAACATCAGAAATCTTCAGAAAACATGAGAAAAACTTAGACAGTGGTTATTTTTTGCGACAATTTCTAAATAATTATAGAATTTTAGGTAACTTGTACCGTGACGTCACTAACGGTTCTGTATTTCAAATATTTTTTATTGTGGCTAAAAGTTTAGAGTAAAACACATATAGTTCGTTTTTACAAGCTTTTATTTAGTTTTACCTGACCGTTGTCTGTCTGTCTGTCGGTCTGTCTGTGTGTAATCAAATTTTGCAAGTTAAATTTGATCCACTTCCCGGTTTCCGATTGAGCTGAAATTTTGCATGCATGTATAAATCGCATGACAATGCAATAGGTATTATGGCACTATCGAGCTGATCTGATGATGGAGACAGGAGCTATGATATTTTATATGTAGATGTGTTATACACGTTCCAAAATTGAAGCACTCACCTCGTGTCATGTGTACGAGTTTGTCTCAGTCTGCCTGACGCAAGCGCGAAGGTGTACACCGGTTAATACTTTTCCACAAATAACGTGTATTAAGCAACAAAATGCCGACCTGCGTTATGTTGAAATGCTCAAATTATCCGCGGAAGCGTAAAAAAATTGACGGCGTCACATATCATTGGTAAGTAAAAGCTGAAATAACCCGTTTTTCTTCGGTTTAATCTTGAATTAAATAAACCCAGCCGCCATTTTCGCCGGCTGACAGAACAAGATAAGTTTATGTTCTCATCAGCGAGAATGACAAGGACGCATCAACTGCGTACATAGATTATCATAGCAGACGCGTCATGGTAAGTTGCATTCATTGTTTGGTGCTTGTCGTACAAATAAAAGAAATATACTTAAATTTCAACTTTAATATTGAAGTTCTTTACTTGAACGCATTTTTTCTTGTATTTAAGTACAACAATTGGCAAATTAAAGATTATTATTGGCCATATTATTGTCCGGGTCGCGTCAATTAAGTAAATAGGTATATTGCTGTTTATACAAAGATTACTACAAAATTAGTATTTATTGTCAGGCGTTTCATTTTCTCACACAGTAACAATTATTAATAACATAAAATTGTTAGTAAAATAAAGGATTTTGTTGTTATTGAGTTTGCTTTTTGTCAAAATGTTTCTATAGTATAAGAAAAATGATGAATAAAGAGTATAATATAATATATTTTATTTACATAACTAAATATGAAAACTTTTTACTACGGTAGCGAGTATATTACTACATAAAACTGCATTAAAATGATTTGCACCTTCTGTCAAACATCTTAGTCTTTGATATTTTTTTTTCTTAATAAGTTTTACGCTTCGCGCCATATTCACTGTTTGCCGTCGTGTTATGGTGGTATCACTGATTTACCAAATTCACGCGCAAGTGACAAACACTAGCCGTCTCTTTTTTACTTAGGTATTCTTTTAATTGTGCCGTCTCTTTTACGCATTTGCGTATGAAGTTGTAAACAAATTGTAACTAATGCTGCCGTGTCGTTGGCAGCATTGGTTGGCATCATTTTTTTCGCTTGATATGTTAGTGTATGGCTTATCTACATATAAAATATCATAGGACAGGAGTTGATCATAGGAACTCTGATAAACCTAATTGTGTTAGGGGTTTTTAGAATTGTCTCGATGAGTATTAGTTGTCTGTCGTAAGAAAAGTACAGTCAACGATAAAAGCTTGTACCAAAAATGAAATTTTTGCCAAAAGCTTATTTAGCATTAGAAAGAACTTGAAAGAAGGTAAGCGATCTTGACATATATTTTAATAGAAAAGCGCTTTTTAAAAATCAGTAACTATTACTTATGAAAGCAGAAGAATATAAATGATTGTACATATTAGATTCATAATTGTTACATATTTGCCGTAACATATTTTTAAAATGTGTTTTTCAATTATAAGACACATCAAGCTTGTTTACCTTATTTCTAATGCTAAAAAAACGAACTGTAGTGCTAAAAAACTAAAAAAATAATAGGTCGACCTATTAAATGATGTCCCCATGCCTCGTGCGAAAAGAAAGTCCTTAGAGTATAGAGCCAAGAAATTAAAAGAGAAGAGAAGACTGGAGAGTGGGGGGGAACGGGAAAAGCGGCTAGCCTACCAGCGTGCCTACGCTGCCTACTACAGATATACTGGAGGTAGGGAACTATTAGGTTTTATTTTTTATGGCTCCTCCACACGATGGGCCAACGCCGGCCACTCCAAGGGATAGATACAGGTTGTCCCAGAATTCGACGTCAAGCCGTAAACGGATGATAGACCAAGTCATAACAGTTATCATAAAAATACAAAAAAAAAATCCAACTCATGTTTTTTAAAAATTATGGTCACTTTAAAAATTCACTAAAAAATCCACATTCACACCCTGTAATGGTTCTTTAACTCTTGTTACTACAAATTCCATAATTTATTCTAATTTTTTTTATTATTGTGTAATCTTGAATACCTAATTAAGTACAGGGTGTGGATTTTTTAGTGAATTTTTAAAGTGACCATAATTTTTAAAGAACATGAGTTGGATTTTTTTTTGTATTTTTATGATAACTGTTATGACTTGGTCTATCATCCGTTTATGGCTTGACGTCGAATTCTGGGACACCCTGTAGATAGATAGATAGATAAAATCTTTATTCAACCACAACTTACATGCTTTGTGACACAATAAATAATAACAAGAGACATAAAAAGAAAAAGGCAACAATACAATTTTACACTAATAGCAGTAATAGCAATTTACATAAGTATTCGACATAAGTAGAGGGTCATGTGTTGCGGTAAAGAATAGGCGCTGGCTCAGCATAAATACTGCGGAGACCGCAGCGCTGATCTTCCGTCAGAAGGGACGCATTTATGCGTTAGAGGAAGCAAGTGATATTGCTATCTAATTCTACCGCATGGCTGCGTCCCTTGGAGTGGCCGGCGCTGGCCCATCGTGTAGAGGAACCATTAGGTGCATTGGGATAAGTGCGAAAGCGGGGTAATTTTGAAAATGGCAAATATCTATAATTGCAGAACCGCTTTATGCTTTAGCAATACTTACCCTCCTGAGACTAAATGTAGGTACAGTCGCCATCAGATATATCGGAGCGGCCAAGATGTTCACAATATCTGAACAAGCACTCTAACGCTTTGACAATAGAGGCGTGTTCAGATATTTCTGACCACCTTGGCCGCTCCGATATATCTGATGGCGACTGTACCTACCTACATATTCGTAACCAAATAAAGTAGCATTTCTTCTTTCATTGCTGTTCAAAACAAACTAAATTCGTTCCTATTTACTTATAGAATAAGGTTCAAATTAAAAACTATAATTATGCTGGGGCTTACGAGGCTTACCAAGCCATCTAGCTACTGTTTCTATAGTAGAAAGTCTAGAAAGTATATATACCTACTTACCTATTTTCCATTTTAAAAATTATCTTGCTTTTGGAATTATTTTAATGCTTTGTTTTATTTGTTATCCTACAGTCTCATTTCAAATCAAATCAATTTTTTTTCGCGATTTCGGTGTTGGTCTTATAGTAAAAGTTACTCAGTATAATCCCAAAACCTCCTTGGCAACGGGAATACACTTATTTTTTGGCCATCCTGTATATCTACAGCGGACCTTAAGTGGCCCACTGATTAACAGTCCGCCAGACGGTATCGGCCTGTCAGTTGTTCGGAACTGTCAAAATTTCATTCTAACTGACAGGCCGATACCGTCCGGCGGACTATTAATCAGTAGGGTTAGACTAACCAGAAACTAATAAAGACACAAAAGAAACAAGTCACCATGTCAGAACAACGCCTAAAACGCAAGAAGCTAACCCTAACACTCAAAATCAAGAACGAAATAATAAATCGGATAGACGCGGGCGAAACCTACAGCCAACTCTCCCGAGAATTCAATATTGGCCGGTCCACCATCTACGATATTTACAAAAACCGTCACAATATAGAAACAGCCGCTAAACTTCCATACAAATCTGAAAGGAAAACTTTAAGATCAGCCGAAAATCCGGAGCTGGAAGAGAAATTATACCAATGGTATTTAGAAGAAAAAAGTTTGTATGCTATGACGGGGTCGCTGATAATATTGAAGGCGAGGACGTTGCATAAGGAGATGACGGGAAAGGATGACTTTATGGCCAGTACGGGGTGGTTGGATCGGTTTAAGAAGAGAAGGGGGATAGTGCTGGGAGGGATTAAAGGTAATAGGTCAATGTGGACAAATCCGTCATAGTTGAAATTCCGTACACAAGAGTTTTTAACGTAGCACTACACAATAATTTCATGGACAAATCAGCAATTGCTTTTAGTTTCAGCAATTAAAAGCAGATGGTTTTCGGAATTTTCCGAATTCAAAATTTCGAATTTCGGAACGCAATTGTCCCTACGACGGATTTGTCCACATTCGCTGTTGTTCTCCTATTAGAGGAATTAGTGTCACAATAACGTCATATTTTCATATAATAGAAACTTGGCATTAATTATGACATTGTGACATTTTGTCATTACAAATGTCATGCAGACTTAGCTTATTCCGACTCTAAAGTCGACCAATTAAAAAAAACTCTAAAGCCGACCACTGACTAACAGTCCGCCGGACGGTATCGGCCTGTCAGTTGTTCGGAACTCAAATTTTAGTTCTAACTGACAGGCCGATATCGTTCGGCGGCCTGTTAGTCAGTGGTCGGCTTTAAGCCTCTATAAAAATGAAATCAATCCCGATTTAATTCTAAGCACCGTATCGTTTTGTTACAGGAGGCAGCTCCTCAAGGCCGGAGACTCCACCGCCAGTACGAGACCCTTTACCAGAACCAGTACCCGGACCTGCAGCAGAGGACGGCCAAGTTGAGAAGACTAAAGGGGTAAACTAACAAAGCGCCACTTGCACCATCCCACTAACCCGGGGTTAACCCGTTAAACCCATAACCCAGTTCATATTGTACTGGTAACCATGGTAACTCCAGGTTTAACTGGTTAACCCGGGTTAGTGGGTCCCACTAACCCTTATGTAAGTAAATTATCCACTTAATTCGCTCATCATCTTCTGAACGCCTGGGTTTTTTTAAATAAATAAAAAATTATAACTAATATAAGTCCCAGAGCTGGGCACAAGCCTCCTCTCCTGCGCAAGAGGGTTTGGCTATAGTCCCCACATTGGCCCATTGCGTGTTTTTGCCATGGCTCGCTTAATTAACCTGGGCTCTGACAGCAAACTTGATAGCCAGCAATGGATTACATACACAACAAATAAATGCCATCCAATCATTTGGGCATTACAGATTCAGTCAATTTTACTACCACCACAGTGAGGGTGACTGTAAAACATTAACGCTGATTACTGAACTGAGTATTATGAGACATGTATCTTTGACTCTTTGCCGAACGTTCGGGTCATCGAGGCCAGACATTCCGAAGCATTACTGGAATTGTTTGCATAACTTAGCCTAATCCGCCAAGGGGCAATATTCCTAATCATTTTCATTTTCTATTTTTCTAGGAACAGCTCGTGATTAGGGTGACAGACAATATGAACTCCAAAAGAAACGTTTTCAACACGTTCACCATCAATGATGGCCATTTTGAAAACGTTATCGTCAAGGTAAATTTTACATACATACATATAATCACGCCTATTTCCCCGAGGGGTAGGCAGGGACCACGGATTTCCACTTGCTACGATCCTGACATACCTCTTTCGCTTCCTTCACATTCATAACATTCCTCATACACGCTAAAGGTAAATTTTTATTATCAATATCATGAAAATTTTTGACGCAATCTGCTATGGGGTATTGCATTTTGAATCTTTCGCTTGCTTGGGTATCAATATAAGAACGAAGAACAACGACGACTTATAACAACAACTTTGCCTCCTAACTTTGTAAATCAATTACCACAAATAATGTACTTATATGTCATACTGTATTCGAACTTCAAGATATTCACAAGAGACGACACGTACTAGATCCATTCTAGATACGTTATAGTTTAGATATCAACTAGTTCTCTTTTGCACCGTAATTCGGGCAACCAATGTCACTTTTACGTTAGATAGAGTAAGATATCTATTAGATGTGAATTTGATGTCTAAGTCATATCCTGTGGAAAACGTTCAAGAGTATCTCCAGAATCGCGCAAATGTCAAATTTGACAGGTTAGATCTTAAACATATCGTTATCGTATCTTGGTGATGTCTAATAGATGTCTATTTCAAAATCCGAATCGGGCCCATAATTTCTGATCAGTTTGACTTATAAAATAACACTTTGCGTGTGCTATCAAAATCATTACAGACTTATCTCGATCTCGGTCTGACTCTTGTACTAGAAGATGGTAGTTAAAAAAAAAAATTAGGAATGTATCTCTAATTGTAGGTAGAATAAGAATAAATAAAAAATAGATATATAAATTTAAAGCTTAGCAGATTGTGACTAGTTCTTCTGTAGTTTCTGTTAAGTTTGTTTTAGTTCTTCACTGTCTGAGGGCCTCCGAACGCCGAAGTTCCCAATTTGCGGGCATCTTCCTCTTTTATTTCAATTAAGCCGTAATTAGAGTGATAGAGAAAGATGCCCGCAGTTTGCGAACTTTGGTAAGCCCTCTGATAAAGTCATTAATAATACAAAATGTTTAGGAGGAAAGATTGGGAGGTGACTACCAGCCGGAAGAACAAGAGATGGAACCAACAGAAGATGAGGTGGATGAGCCCCATGATCAAGAAGAGATGTTCCCGCAGCCTGAAGCCATCTTGGGGGGCATGGATGAGGTGATGGAGGAGAAGAATTCCGTGATCAGGGTAAGATTAAGATTAATGATAATTGTATAGATAATAATAAAAGTAATAATTTAGCCTATATACGTCGTCCCACTGCTGGGCACAGGTCTCATCTCGAGCACGAAAGGGTTTGGGCTATAGTCCCCACGCTAGCCCAATGCGGATTGGGGACTTCACATACGCCTTTGATTTTCTTCGCGGATGTATGCAGGTTTCCTCACGATGTTTGTGTTGATGTGTGTGTGAATTTTATAGATATAACAAATAAATCGGGTATGGAGGCAGGCTTTCTCCGGAACTATAGGCACAGTATCCTGTAGGATATCTACATATAATGAAATAAAATAGTAAAAGTTACAGGGAATATGTAAAAAAAATATTTATTTCTAACAATACAACTAAACTTATAGCTACATTAAAGGGGTATATTATAAAAAAAAGTCAGTGATACAGAATAGACCTTAAAAAAACCTTACTTTACCTTACCTGACCTTAGAAGAAAGGACGAAATAACATAGTATGGATCTGCATTATGCGCTGTAACCATTATTTTTTTCTATTTCAGGACCTGAACGACACCCTTCGCAAGTTTTTAACCGAATACAAAACACGTAATGCATTAATGCGCGAACGCATAGATCTCGAAAGAGCGCGTCTACAGTTTGACATGGAAGTTTACAGAAATAGGCAAATGGAAAAACGTGTTATAGCAGTGAATGCTGCCAATGCTGCTAATGTCATAAATGCTGCAAGCGCTGCTAATGCAATGAATACGAATGCAGCTAATATTATGAATGTGAATTCAGCTAATGTCATAAATGCTGCAAACGCTGCAAATTTCATGAATGCTGCAAGTGCTGCTAGTGTCATGACTACGAATGCAGCTGTAATGAACAATGCTGGAAACGTTAGCAATAACACTATAACTGTTGGTAATGCTGGCAATGTAAATAATGCTAATGTTAGAACGGTCAACGCGTCAAAGGCTGAAAAGACAGCAAATGTAACTACAGCTAATAATGTTGTAAATGTAACAAGTGTTAGTAATGCTTCTAATGTTACTACAGTTGCTGCTGCAAGTTCTAACGCAGCCAGTACTAGTAAAGCTAACCCTATAATCACTATGAACCCTACGAATACTGCAAATACTGGAAACGCTAATAATAATCGCCCTTCTAATCCTGTCATGACGCTTAATCCTATAACCTCTAGAAAATTTGGAAATACTGGAATCTCTGTTAAAATTGGAAACTCTGGCGTCGAAAACACTTCTAATGTTGCTGCCAATTCGCCAAATGCTGCAAACGTGAAAAATGTTGATAATACTAATATTACTAATACAGAAAGTTCTGGTAAAACTGATGATGATTCTAATGTGAAAATAGAAGACGCTATGGATGAAACTTAGATTAAATAGATTAAATAAATAGAAGAATATTGAATTATTAAAGCAAGGCTATTTGTTTGTCTTATGAATAGTAGTAATTTTCACAATATATAACAAGTTCAATACAATACATAGAAAATTCAATAATTAAACAAACTATGTTACAACAGTGTGTTTTATTTTTTTTGAAAGTACGGTTAGCATCATATAGATAGTCTCTTGTACAGTCGCGCCAGATATATCGGAGCGGTCAAGGCTATCACAAATATCTGAAAACGCCTCTATTGTCAAGGCGTTAGAGTGCGTGTTCAGATATTGTGAACACCTTGACCGCTCAGATATGTCCGATGGCGATTGTAAAGTAATACACTATATATAATAAAATGCTTACATAGAGTAGGACCAAGATAAGTTTACCGCGATTTTATAGCCCAGACTATGCAATTGTTATTTTAAACTCAAACTTATATGAAATTCTGACGTAGGTACACATAACAATTGCACGGTCTGTGTAACTCTACCTAGGTACTATTCCATTATGGAGCAGTAATGTTACCTTTCAATTAGCTGCCACGAACTATGACCGCGTACGGGCATTGTTGCAGAGTTGCGAACTACTAAGCCTAACTAGTTTATACGCCGTCGCATGCATTAATGCACTGGGGAAACTTAGAAGCTGGTACTGGCCTCTATGAATTCCAGGGTAAAGAAATTGTAAAGAAATTTACTATGAAATTAGTAGGAGTCAATAATTTTATCTTTGATTCAAACTTTTTATCGCTGTCTGTTTTTGTATTTTCTTCTTATCGTTGTTTTAAAGAGTTCGAAAGTATAGGTAAGTAATGAAATTTGACTTTCGGTCCACAACATCAGTTTTAAAAATTGTTGTACGGCGTAAATATTACTGGTACGCACAGGCGCGGATCCAGCCCTCAAAAAAGGTTGTGGTCACCCATCACCCATCCGAAAATCGGCCAAGTGCGACTCTGATCTCGCTCATGAAGCAATTTTGACATTTATGACCCATGAATGACATTTGAATTTGATTAGGTAGCTAACTACATACCTAATTCTTTTTCCCGCGCATCCGGACTTTGGCTTTGAAGGCAGAGCTGATTTCGTCCAACTAAATATAGATGGTCAAGCAAATCTTGTCAGTAGAAAAAGGCGCGAAATTGAAATTTTCTATGAGACGATATCGCTACGCGCCTACATATTTCAAATTTGCCGCCTTTTTCTACTGACAAGATCTGCTTGACCAAGTATAGTTATAAATAAATTCCAAACCCTTTTTAATTCAATAAATTATAATTTTTTTCTTTCCTAGTAGCCAGCTAGTAAACCAATACTTAGGTACCAATAGGGACAACTGGGGAAAAAGGTATCTTGACGTTGACGCTGTCTCAGGAATTGTACCTAAATAAGTGTGACTAGCAAGTGAGATGCACCAGGCGAGACTTAATTATTAGAACTACTAAACCCATTTTGATGAAATGTTTACTACTTCAGAGGATATCAAATAAAATTAGACGCTAGTATGCATTTTACATTAAATAATTTTATTTACAGTTGATGCAAAACCGAACCGCATTCTACTACCTTGAGATGAATCTTAAATTTATACGAATTTAGTAAGCAATTATGTTTGCTGTGAATTATTTCCCGTTAACATACATATTAAGGTTACTCTAGCATTGAGTAATTTAAAATAAAATAGGATGTTAAATTTTATCTTAAAATGTTTTCACTATTGACTCAAGTTTTGCACGACTCTCTATGATTGGCGGGTAGTCTAATTTTTTTTTACATAACATAAAACTTTTCTAAGACCTTCATATCCCTTGACATCCATCAAGTTGTTACCCGTACAAATCAACTAATAATACGAGTAGATAAATGTTTTTTTTTTTTTGCTTAAATGGGAAATAAAGATCATAATCATGCATGATTTATATTACTAAACTCCCTTTGAACCGATATAATTCAGACAAGTTGGTTGTCATTAGGTACTACATATTTAAAAAATCTATAGGAATGCAAATACATACAGTGCTACAGCAAAAAAGCAAATCAATAACGTGTCTTGTAATAATCATCAACTCTCTTAAACCTTAAATCTAGTAATTATGGCTGAAATAAATATTAGGTGCATTAATGAATCAGTGGTCCGCTTCATACATATTTGCATTGATACAGTTTTGCACCACTCTCTTTATTCACAATCATTATTTGCAAAAAATAATATGAGCCAATCTTTCCTTAGTTTTAAGAAGTTTAGGCATTAACTTTCATACAGAAGTTAGGTAATTACTAATTATCGGAGTTATTAAAAAAGTAAGAATTAACCCAGTTTAGCCTTTTGCGTAAATAAAAATGATAGACAAATCATTTGTGGACTGATTGTCAGAGCTTTTCATAACGTATGTACAAGTTGTATTTAAAGCAATTAAGTCGTGCTTGACTATTGTTAATCTATCTTATTACTAAGGTACCTACTACTTATGATCCTTACTCACTTTTACCCATTGACGTATAATATCTAAGGACGGGCCTTACGGGCACTAAAAATGGTACTAGTTCAGCGGTCACGAATTCCAGCCAATCGTGCAGTCTAACGCAACTACTCGTACCTACCAATAGCGCGCATAATGCGAACTCATCAACTAATCGCGCGCGTGATGTGAACTCATCAACTAATTGAGTAATTGCACTCTAGCAGTGTCACACCACTGTGCCTCATTATTACGAGTATTGTCCGTAAAGCCAGTCCCTAGATATCTATGTAAATGCTTTTGCCTCTTTACTTTCCAAAGTCATTTTTGGATAGGCTTAATTATAAAAATATGTTTTTACCGTATTTGTATTAATTAAATGTTACATTTTTAAATAAGCGAATGTGCTATACTTCCAATAAAATGTGTACGAACATTTTACGTGACAGGCTGTTCCATATAAAAATGAAGTGACTTATAATTCGTTTTTTTAGCATTAGAAATAAGGTAAACAATCTTGATGTGTATTTTATTTGAAAAACACATTTTAAAAATAAGTTATGGCAAACATGTAACAATTATGAATCTAATACGATCATTTATATTCTTCTGCTTTTATATGTAATAGTTATTGATTTTTAAAAAGCGTTTTTCAATTAAAAGACGTGTCAAGATCGCTTACCTTCTTGCAAGTTCTTTCTAATGCTAAAAAAAACTAAGTATAGGGATCATCATTGGATGCGCGAGATTTGCATACTTAAATTACAAATTCAAGCTTACGTTTCTTTTTTGCGAAAACGTTGATTATTTCATCTATATCTAGGTTCATATCTTTATGTATATTCAGAAGGGCAAGCCCAGATAACCTTTCCTCTGCCATTGAGGCACGCAACCAAGATTTTACTCTGCGAAGAGTAGAAAAAGATCTCTCTGCGGTAGCTACGCTGACTGGGAGAGTTGCCAGTATTTGTAAAAACATTTTGATGTTAGGGTACAAATCTTGGTCGCATGCTTCGATGAGATGAGCTACCTCGTCTGGTATGGACGAATTGTTTTCACATTCTCTTTTCCATTTGGCCATCCAGAGTAGGTACTCATTTATGACAGTGGATTCACTATCATTAATGAATCGACGGTACATCTGGACAACTTTTTTAACTTTTACTGTCTCGATATCGCAGTCTCTGTGGTCCCTGACACTGACATTCGGTTTAGGCAGAAAAACTCCTAAATTAAATAGGTCGAGTACCTCCGGAGACAATCTCTGCTCCAAATCATTGATAATTGAATCTAATAGAGGTATGTAAATGGATATTCGAAAGTACTCTTCCACCGATTTCGCCACATAATTGGATCTGTTAGTTTGCCTTGGAACTGTACGTGGGCATTTTAATGTAACATCCAATTGTTTTGCTTGCTCTGTCGCCTCTGAAAATAATTGCTTAAATACAGACTCAGCGTTTAGGCGTTTGGACCGTAATACTTCCATGACATCCTTCACTGCATCGGTAGCTCTTTTGATATCGACTGATACCGTTTGCAGGAATCGGCTTAACGAAACTGTAGTTCCTAAAATTAAAAAAAATTATAAACATTTTAAGAGCTACTTTAAATATTTATTTACATTAAAATTCGAATTTTGATATGTTTTATTTTTTCTTACCTAGAATATCGCTTAAGCATATCGACGATATAATAAAATCAGAGCTACGTAGCGTTTGCAAGAGACTGTGAGCGTCACTTGAAGTTTTATTATCTTGCCATGTCGATATTCTCTCCAGTGCGTTACAAATTTTAACCAGATTGTCACCCTGGAATTGTAAATGGCCGTCATGCCGTTCAACCCACCGTGTCTCGCATATACCTTGAATTGCAGCACCATCAAGTTCTTCTGAAAATACTTTATGGCGTTTTGCAGACGCGTTAGCAAACGCCACGATTTTTTTCATGGTCCCCGTGGCGTTTCTACACAAAACGACGTTTGACGACTTCGCCAAAGAGTTATTTAAAACATGATTGCTGCAAGGACAACGTTTTGCGTGAATGGCTTTTTTACAAAGTTCCTGAACGGCACCTTTTGCTTCGGATGCCATTACGGAACAGCTGTCAGTTCCTATCCCTACACAAAATGATAAATCTATATCAAATTTGTAGCAAATATTTTCCACTATTTTTGATAAAGCGGTGCCTGTTAACTGTAATTATTTTGTGCCGTCTGAGCCTTCTTCTTCGCACTGAAGTGTTTTTAGTATTTCATAAGCATCGCAAAAGCATAAAAAATCTTCCTTAATAAAACCGTCACTAAAATATCTAAACGATAGACTCATCTGTTCGGTATGAGATACATCTGTAGTCTCGTCAAAAATAATAGAGAAAAACTTAGCCTTTTTCACATTCTGTAAAATACTTTCCTGAATCTGTTCTTTGCAAATATCTATAAGTTCGTTTTGTACAGTTTTGCTAATGTAAGTCGCTGTAGAACTTGTTGATGTTAAATGGTGTTCGAGAACTGAGTCCCCAGCATCTATTCTAAATTTCAACAGAGCTCGGAAATTTCCTTCTGAAGAGGAAACGTCACTGTGGTCGGTGTTTTTGTTGATAATCTGGCCATCGTCTCTGTGGCCACGTAATGGTATATTTTGACGACCACACAAAATTATTGTTTTAATAATTGGCCTTAACCGATCTCGATTTTCTGCTACTTGAGCCATTCTTTGCGTTGAAATCAGGTTGGCAATGTCAATCTCCGGTTTATGGTAGCAGGCTAAAAAATTCTTTCCACTTTCGACAGCTATGTTATGGTATCGATTACGCTGATGCTGTAGCAATAACCCTGTTTCACCTAATAGGTTATTAAAAACTTTCAGCGGTTCTTTCACAAGACGTCCAGGATTCGATCTAACGAAATCAGTGGAAGATGGAGTGACAAATAAGGCACAATATTTGCAATAAAGCCCCTGATCTTTATGTGAAAGCACAAGCCAATGGAATTTTTCAAGATGTGATTTTTGGACATGTTTTCTGTACGTTTTTCCGTGTTTTTGTAAAACTTGGTACGGAAAATCATAGTTTGATGGAGGCACCCAATGTTTTTCTAGTAGTGCAGCTTTAGTTGCATCAGGCAATTCATGCAAGTTTTGTTTTACAGAAATATAATTTCCGATATCTGAAGCAAATTCAGAGTTTAATGACAAGCCACTAGTTCTAGTTGATGATGATGACGCTCTTGACAAAGTTGTTGGCTGATCAGAAAAAGAAGCCAAGTCTAAATCGTCATTCACTTCAGCTGGATGACTCGTTATTTGACTACCAACAGTCAATGCCCCAGCATCAACCTCGACTCTAGGTTTTTTTAAAAAATATGTGTTAATCTTTCGCGTTGAAGCAGTATCATGGCTCCGCTTACGTCCACTTGTACCACCACCCTTTTTCTCCACACTACCTCTACCCTCATCACCCTGTAAAGCAATGCAACCAAAACTAAAATCAACATGCACAAGGAAGCTTTTCGAAAATCTTAAGAATTGACGCCCGGTGAGAGAGGTTTTATTTTTAAATGTAGGTATTTTATATTAGGTATCCACAATTTGGGATAGCTGTAGGACTATGACTTATTTAATAATAGGTAGGCAAATGACCTACGTGAAGTAAATCTATTTCTTGTTCTTTTACCTATGAAGTTTCGACCTTTCGTTGTGAATAGCATAAGCAATTATGTATTTTATAGGTATGAGACATAATTAAGCTTAGAGTGCTTACCTACTCGATACCCCAGTTTCCTTACTTAATAAATTGTATGGTAGGTAATATATTATTAATAATTTTTAAACTCGCTTGAAGCGAAATAAGCTTAAATTTTATTATGTGTGTATTGTGTAGTAAGTACTCTTAGCTGACTTATTTCCCTATGGTTTGAGGTATTCTGTTACTACTCAATCAACCACTAAATTTATCCTCTAGCCGCCCATACGTCAAACCTTGCCAAGCAAAATGAAATTATATTTCGTCAACACAAAGTTCAAATTAGAATGGAATAGGAGACCTTTTTATAGGTCTCTGGGCGGCTAGAGGATATATATTATTTTAGATTGTACTAAATAAAAAACCGGGCAAGTGAGAGTCGGACTCGCGCACGAAGGGTTCCGTACCATAAAGCAAAAAAAAACGGAAAAAAATGCAAAAAGAAAACGGTCACCCATCCAAGCACTGACCACGCCCGACGTTGCTTAACTTTGGTCAAAAATCACGTTTGCTGTATGGGAGCCCCACTTAAATCTTTATTTTATTCTGTTTTTAGTATTTGTTGTTATAGCGGCAACAGAAATACATCATCTGTGAAAATTTCAACTGTCTAGCTATCACGGTTCGTGAGATACAGCCTGGTGACAGACAGACGGACGGACGTACGGACGGACAGCGAAGTCTTAGTAATAGGGTCCCGTTTTACCCTTTGGGTACGGAACCCTAAAAATCAATCCAATTAAAAAAAATCTAAATGTCCAGTCGAGATAGCATGATATATCCCATAAATATAAACATCCCTATAATTTAATTAGTGACCTGGTAAGTATTAGATGCATAGCTGCGTGAGGCCTGAGTAGCTGTAGGATTTAATTTTATAAATAGTTACTTAGTTATCGGTTAGTATTTAGTAGACGCCACATAAACCTTCTCAAGAAAATAAAACAAACCAAAACCCCACGACACATCATACTATAATAAATCGATAATAAATGTAATGAATATTTTCATGCATAATTTTAATTTGTAACTTTGTTTTATTATAAAATTAATATACATAGCGTACCATAGGGTTTTGCATTACAGTGATAAAATATAAATAATTTCATTGAAATAACTTACGCGTCGAGAAAACAATCAGAGCTTTACCCTGGCCGACATTAACAAAATACTAATATAAAATAAAGTTACAATGAATATATAGCGTAGGGATTGCATTGGAGCGGTAAAATATAAATAATATCATTAAAATAACTTACCATTATGTCGAAAAAGCAATCACACTATCACAGCAATTTTACCCTGACTGACATTAACAAATAACTTTTTAAAAGAATGGCGGCTCGGCCTCAGAACTTTTAGCGTTTTGGCGGGAAAGTACATGCATACATCATACGACTCAATACACTCTTACTTTTAAATTAGTAGATCAACATTGGTTGATGAATATTTGTATTGGAAAAAAAGAGATCACTATTGAGTGATCTCTTTTTTTCCAATACAAATATTCATATGCCAAAAAGAGACAGATAATATGTTGACAAAAAGTATCACCAATTTATCTATGGCTCTTAGTTGCGTTCCGAATCACGCACGATTCATCGTTTTTTTTTAATGAAAGCCTATCGAACTGAAAAGACCATAAAAATGTTACATCATAAGTCAATTAGGGTTGTGGGCATGCCCACCGTGCCCACAACGGTGGATCCGCGCCTGGGTACGCACCGCACACGTTGAATGACGGAAAGAAATCGGATGACGGAGATCGGATCTAGTGCGTAACTGGCCATAGATATAGTTCTACGGCTACAACGGACCATATTTTCACGGGTTTGGATCTGATTCCAATCGGATGTAGTGCGAAACCGCTCTTACAGCCATTAATTTTCTCTTTTTTATGCACACATCAGGGATGCAGTACATAAACACACGAATAAAACATTGTCCTATTATCAATGTGTTAAATGTTAAATTGTACTAACATGGCAGTTGCCATGCATGCATGTTAGCTGTAACAACACCGTCTAAAAATATTATTCTAAAGATGTCACTTACCAGGTTATAGCTTGAATCAGAGAAGTTCGACGTCGATAGGATGTACATAATGGCTCCTCTACACGATGGGCCAACGCCGCCACGCCAAGGGACGCATTTATGCGTTAGAGGGAGCAAGTGATATTGTTCTACCGCATGGCTGCGTCCCTTGGAGTGGCCGGCGTTGGCCCATCATGTAGAGGAGCCATAAAGTGCTTGCCATCAACAATCCAAACACAAACAAATTTTTAAGTGATGTTAGGAGCAGAGTTCAGTCACCAAGACACCGGCATCATACCATAACATCTTAGAGGATATAACCAACGGAGACGCCATGTCTATAATTTTTGGTACAAAATAATCTGCCGTTTTTGCGGGGGAGGGGCACATCAAATGTATAGGTACGTCATGTCAGATAAACGTCAGTCCATACATGTGGTTGACATGTGGTTGACCATTGGCCGCCTATTTTCGACAGAGGGGAACGCCTGTTAATGACCACTCCGAAATATATGATAGCATTGCATACAGGATGGCCACGCACACCGAATAGCAATAGCATCAGATTGATTCCAGATTTTACCAATAACATAGGTACTTAAAGGTGACAGTCCATTTCCAACGACAGCAGTACTACCATTCATTTACTATGGAAATTGACAATAACACCGGCGCGTTCGTACTAGTATTGCAGCTGCGGTCAGAAATGGTATGTTACCCTAAAGGTGACAGTCCATTTCCAACGACAACTGCACTTAACTGTTCATTTTACTATAGAAATTTACAATAACACCGACGCGTTCGTACTAGTAGAGCAGCTGCGGTCAGAAATGGTATGTTACCCTAAAGGTGACAGTCCATTTCCAACGACAACTGCACTTAACTGTTCATTTTACTATAGAAATTTACAATAACACCGACGCGTTCGTACTAGTATTGCAGCTGCGGTCAGAAATGGAATGTTACCCTAAGGATGACTCATGTTAGACCGGGCCTCCGGGCCGGAGCTTCCGTCATGTCGTTATCACGTCGATAATTGCGTCCATGATATTCCCTCTTACAGATAGGTATTTCTCATTTCTCCCTCAACAGAAATCTGATGACCCAAAATTCCGTGCCAATTCAGGAATAGCACTTAGTCGTAATTAATAGGGTAAATGGCATTGATAATGCTGCGAAATGTGCCCGGTGTTATGAAAATAATTAATCTTAACTCAGATTAAAAACGCAGTACACAGTTTAAAAGTCAGTAGCACATTGATAAAGTATACCGGGTGTGGTCTGTAATATGAGCAAAAAATTAAACCGTAGGCTCCTCTTATTGACCAACATTTGTTCAGCAACTTTTACAAATTACTTGTGGTTTGATTTTTAATACACTTTAAAGTTTATTCTAAGACGCAATGTATTGCGAATTTTGTTATGTTTAAGGCGTGACAAGCAACGTCAATCACAATGATAATGGCGTGGCGATGGCGTCCATTGAAGATAATATTTATTTTGTATGAAAAATAGGGAGTCTAAATACTTCTTCTTCTTCTTCTTCCTCTCCTGTTCCCATTATTTGGGGTCGGGTCTCCTCACTGTCCTGCGCCAAGTCCTACGATCTTGGGTTGTCTGTTGGGGCACCTGGGCTTTCTTGAGGTCTCTTTCTATACTTGTCCACCAGGTATAAGGCGGGCGGCCGCGGCCTCTTGCGGCCTCTGGTAGATTGAGGGCTACTTGTACTACGTGATCGTTTTCCCGTCGTTTAACGTGGCCATACCAACGAAGGCGGTTTTCGGTAAGTTTGTCTGCGATTGGTGCAACCTTGAAACTACCGCGTATATATTCATTACGTATCTTGTCTAGCCGGGTTACACCTCCCGCCCACCTGAGCATCTTCATCTCGTTGGTATGTACCTTTTGCTCGTGAATTTTCTTTGTTGTCCAGCATTCAGATCCATAAAGTAGCGCGGGACGGACTGCCGTTTTATAAACTTGTCCCTTTGTTTTTATGGGGATACGTGGGTCGCACAATACACCTGTAAGCGATCGCCATTTTTGCCATGCGACGTTTATTCTGTGTGCCACGTCAGCATCGACATTTGCATCGGGTGTAAGTATGGAGCCTAGGTACTTAAACCTTTCTACAGATGGGACAGGCGCGTCTCCAATACAGATGGTTTCCGGTATGTTAGTTCTGCTGAAAGGACATTTCAGGTATTCCGTCTTACTCCTACTAACCCTCAGGCCATGCTTTTCAAGTGCTCGTGTCCACATGTTCAGAAGTTCCTGCAGGTTTGTCGCGGTGTCGGCAGTTAGAACTATGTCATCCGCGTACAACATGGTCCACGGCAGTGGAGATGGTATATTTCTGGTGAGGTAATCCATGACCAGGTTAAATAGCAGCGGGCTGAGCACGGATCCTTGATGAACGCCTACTTTGACCTCAAAAGCTCTACTTATGCCTGCTAGGCTTCGTACTCTCGTGCTGACCTTAATGTACATGTCTTGGACAAGTTCTACGTAATATTCAGGGACATTCTGGGCACGAAGAGCCTCCCATACAAGCTTACGGGGCACACGGTCGAAGGCTTTTTCTAGGTCTATAAATGTTAGGTGTAGGTCTTTTTTGTTGATTCTAAATTTTTCCATCATGATCCTAACAGTCTGTATCGCGTCAATGGTTGACCTGGATGCTGTGAAGCCGAACTGATTTGGTGACGTTTGAGAGATGTTTAAGATTCGTTTATTAAGAACTCTTTCCCATATCTTAAGCGTATGTGAGGTTAGTTTTATACCTCTATAGTTCTCGCACAGAGCCACATCACCCTTATTCTTGTAGAAAGGCAGTAAAAAGCTTTGACGCCATGAATCTGGGATATTTTTGGTTGCTAAGATGATATTAAACAGCTTTGTAAGCCACGCGACGCCTATCGGCCCAAGAGCCTTCCAAAGATCCGCCGGGATCTCGTCCGGCCCCGTAGCTTTTCCACTTTTCATTTTCATCGTCGCGTGTTTAACTTCATCACTCCCTATTTCGGGCACTGGTCCATATGTAGGTTTGCATGGCGTCGGATCTTCGTTTGGGAATTCTTCATTTAGAAGTCGTTCATAATACTCGAACCACCTTTCTCTGATTTGGATATTATCTGTTAAAATTTGTTGGTCTTTACTTTTGATAAATTTATTAACTTTTATGTCCATAGTTGCTCTGTGTCTCGATTTCGCTATTTTAAGTACTTCATCTGCGTTTTTAGCATTTTCCAAACTATTGTAGAAAAGTTGATTGCTCTGTGCTCTTTGTTGTGCCACACATTTTTTCGCATCTTTCTTTGCTTCCATGTATAAGTCCTTGTCTTTTTGAAGTTGCGACCTTTGCCACTTTTTGAAACATGCTTTTTTGTTGGCCACGGAGTCCTTCACTATGTCGTTCCACCAGTTTGGATCTTTACCGTTCCCGAAAGGCCCTTTAGAAATTCCAAGTATTTCTGCGGCTTTGGCTCTACATCGTGTTTCGAACTTTGACCACATGTCTTCGGCACTACTGTAATTTACGCTAAGGTCGGTTTCGAGGTATTCTATTACAGCAGTCCTCAGTTGTGTGCCTTTGGGGCCGTTCAGATCCTTCCATTTTGTCCTTGGTGTTCGGTTGACTATGGTTTTTATCGGCTTTGGCAAAGCATAGACGGCAACAAGAAGGCGATGTTGTGTTGCGAGGGGCTCGCCCGGAATGACCTTACAATCTTTGAATTTCTTCTTGAGCACCATATCTGCCAAAATATAGTCAATTTGCGACGTCCGGCCTCCGCTTTTGTAGGTGATAAGATGTTCTTGCTTTTTTTGGAAGTTGGTATTTATCAATGATAACGCGTGTCTACAAGAAAATTCTAGGATATCCTCCCCTTGCTTGTTGGTTTCGCCAATTCCATACCCGCCGTGGGCCAGCCCACCAGATGTATTAGTGGCTCCTACGTGACCATTTAGGTCTGCTCCTATTATTTTTAGTTCGTTTCGTGGTATGTTGTGCATCAAATCATCCAGGTCCTCCCAGAACTCCAGTTTTTCAACTTCTGTGCAGCCCGTCTGTGGGGCATAGACTGATATAATGTTGGTAACTTGCTGGTCATCCAAAGCTAATTTAATGCCCATTATACGATCACTTTTCCGCGTGACATTGATTATGCGGGTTTTAAAATGTTTATCCAAAACAATTTCCACACCATTTCTTTGATTGTCTGTACCATGATACAGAACCTGGTAGTCGTTGCCGATGTCTTTAGATTTTGAGCCCTTCCATCTTGTTTCTTGGAGGCAGCAGATGTTAATACCCCTTCTTTTTAGAGTTTTGCTCAATTCTTGGCTTCTGCCCGTAAGGGACCCCAAGTTCCAGGTTGCGAGTCTAATCTTATTTATATTCAAATGCGAATTTTTGTTCTTGTCTCGTTGTCCGTCGCTTTGGGGGAACGCCCTAGAGGTATTTGCATCGAGAATCTCCTTATTCGCATTTGCGTCGCTTACGGGGTACGCCCTAGCCTTATTGCCCTTTATCATTTCTTTGTGCATTTCATGTGAGGAGATTTTTTGTGTTGGCAATGGGGTTTTACGGCCGGTTGCCACCTGACGCCAAGACAGTAACTCTTCTGAAGAGCTTAGGAGCCGGGGTCAAACCAAAAGTCATTCCCGCGCCATCCCTACTGCGATGCCCTGCCTGGCAGTGCAGCTCCAAAGTCAACCTGGTACCTTAATATGTAAGGACAGCTTTCCATTGGGGTTTATGCTTCTTCCGCCTGCTCCGCCGTACCGACATCCATTGTCTCCGCCTTCGCAGCCGTTGAAGTCTTCACCCGTAACCCTGGGCACGGGACCGTGCTATACCCCACGGCACTGGGTCCTTGCTCGAACTTCGCCACCTCTTTATCCCGGCCTACTGAGATAAAGGGTGCCCACCCCCGCGGCTGGGACGCGCCGAGCAAGAATTACCCAAGTGGGAAGCAGAGAAGGTGGCTCTACTTCCCCAAGGGTCGGGTTGATGGCTGAGTTTGGTGCCCCAGCCAAAGGCGGAGTCTAAATACTTCATAATTTTTAAAAGTTGTTGAACAAAAGTGTCACCGTTTGAGGAGTATAATCTATGTTTAAATTATTTGCTCATGTTACAGGCCACACCCGGTATAGGTAGAAAACGCAAACGCTTGGTGAAACCAAGAGTACAATAATAACTATAAATCGACCTAGTCCCACTGTAAGCTCAATAAACCTGTGTTCTGGATACTAATTACAGGGTGGCTAAAAAATAAGTGCTTTCTCGTAGCCAGGGAGGTTTCGGGGCTATACTGAGCAACTTTTACTATGGGACCAAACCCGAAATCGTAAAAAAAAATTGGCTGTTTCATACATTTTGGCTGGTCCATTTTCTATGGGAAGGTAAATTTATTTTTCGCGATTTCGGGGTAGGTCCCATAGTAAAAGTAGCTCAGTGTAATCCCAAAACCTCCCTGGCAACGGGACTGCGCTTATTTTTTGGCCAGCCTGTATAATAATAGGTAGATACATATAGGGTATATGAGGTATATTTGAATACTTAAATAAGTACATAGAAAATATCCATAATATCCAGGGTTGAGGGCGTTATTTAATGTGTACACAAAATATATCCTGAACAAATACTTATATTCAGAACTATCAGGACTCTCTGGAGTATACCTTAAAAGCCAAACGTTAAAATGAACGATAATGCGTTAGATAATAATAATAACTTTCAGGGTTGTTTTAATATCCCACCAACATTCCGTTTCAGGCGTAGATCACACACCCATTAGATGGAGCGTATTTATAAGACACACGATAACATTTTTCTGATGCAAAGGTTGTCCATCGCAATCCAACGCGGCAACGCAGCGAGTGTGATGGGCAACTTTGCGTCGGGGGCGGCTGCCCCCGCCCCCTGCTGCTGCTGCTGCTGGGGGTTGCCTGGCTAGGCAATTAATTGCTTTGGTTTATTTGTACTCATTTATTCCGTTTTACCCATTTACCAAAATTCCTAGACCTCAAAACAAAATAATGTGTCGGAATCCCAGAATGCCTATTTTTTTCTAAATACCACAATCCCAAAATGCCTTAACTGGTGTTATAATAACTAAAACTCAAATTACATTCGGGCCGCAATTAAAAACTATCGACAGATTGTTAAAAATAATTGTTAATACAACAATGATTATAAATTATACACGTAGTTAATCAAAAAGAAGTTCCAGCAAAAAAACATGTGGGCTCGGACGATATTAATAATAGAAGTCATTAAGGTCATTATGGTATTCGGTCATTTTAAAATAGGAAACAATTTGACAATGATTTTGAGATTAACTTGTTTATAGCACTAATAAAAACAATAGCAATATTACCGTGTAATGAAACCAAAGCAATTAATTTAGTACGCGACGAAATATATTTCCTAGCTAAGAATTATACATACATATTAATTACATTTACATTACCTATATATTAATGTATTTTGTACGCTGCTTGTAAAATGTCACTAAAAGACAGAGCTGCTAAAATGTTGTCTTCGTTAACATTTTATAAAGCAGGGTCTATTGGGAGTTGTCTATCGTTTCAGGAGACGAGGTCATTTGAGCGTTTCAGCCCATTTAACTAATGTTACGGCCCAAATGAAATAAGTCTCCAAAACTCACTGTCAGCGGTTAAATTGCTGGATGCGCAAAAATGCTTAGGCGGACCAAGATGGTTTTTGCATTTTTTCAAAAAATAATTGTCAGCGTAACCTTCCTCTTTGAAAAATACTATTAAAAATTTGTCAACGTACTTTGGGTCACCCTGTATTTTGAAGTCGGTTAATATAACAGTCGCCATCAGATATATCGAAGCGGCCAAGGTGCTAACAACTATCTGAGCACGCCTCTATTGTCAAGACGTTAGTGTCTCTTTTCATGTGCGTAATACAGAGTTACTTTGTACAAATACAAATACAAATACAAATTTATTTATTTGTCCAACATAGGTTATAGAGGGTGTTACAGTTCAGTCAGTTTCACTATGTGGCGCCTTACGGCATACAAATGTTGAGAGCATGCATGTCAAAATATAATATTATTTACCAATCCTTATCATCTAAAAAATCTTTTATTGAGTAGTAACTCTTTCGAATCAGTAACAGTTTCAAGGCTTTTTTAAACTGATTGAGCTCTAGTAATTGTATGTCTTGTGGTATTTTATTAAATATTCTTGGGGCCATTCCAACCACATTTTTTTGGAATAGCATCGTTTTGGGTATGACAGAATGTAGTATTGTACCCCGTAATCGTGAGCTTCTAAAGTTTAAAAATAAATGGGAGTTACATTTCACGAAAACACACATTTCAAATATATATAGGCTAGGAAGAGTTAGGATCTTAAGATTTTGAAAATAAGGCTTACATGATTCTTCAAAGCTAATACCACACAAGGATCTTACACACTTTTTCTGAGCTAGAAATGCCATTTCTCGGTCTGTAGAGTTGCCCCAAAATATTATGCCGTATCTTAGAGTAGATGTTACAAAGGCATGGTAAGCGGTAAGCACTGCAGATGGGTTCACCCTTTTTCTTAAATTATACAATGCATATGAATATTGGTTTAGTTTCTTACATATAGCGTCAATTTGATATTTCCACGTCAGCTTATCGTCTACATTCAATCCTAGAAATTTGGTCATGTCAGTTTCATCAATTCTTTGTCCCTTATAAGCTACATTAAGATTAGGTGTATAATTAGTCCGTTGTTTAAATGTCATAAGTTTTGTTTTGTCCAAATTAATTTTCAAGTTATTATTTGTTAGCCAATCTATAATTTCACTTAATGTTTGGTTTATGTCAGCCTCATAAGCATTCAAATTGTTTCCAGTGAATATAATGGTGCTGTCGTCAGCAAAAAGAACCATTGGATGATCAATAGCATTTGGCATATCATTGATGTAAATGAGGAACAACAGGGGACCTAGAACGCTCCCCTGTGGCACACCATAAGAAACTTCCTTTACATCCGATGAGTATGTTAGTTCCATTTTCGACTTAGGACACAATTTATTAATTTGAGTAATTTGCTTCCTACCGCTTAAATACGATTTTATTAAAGAGCGGACATTGCCACGTATTCCGTAGCGAAAAAGTTTGTTCAGAAGTATTTGATGGTCAACATAATCGAACGCTTTCGACATATCCATGTATAACGCAGAGACTGGACGCTTTTTATCCAAATTCTTTAGGACTGTTTGAATTAAGTCGTAGATAGCCATATTAATCGACATACTCTTGCGGAAACCTTTTTGCTCATTAGCAAATAGATTATTGCTTTCAAAATAGCTTGATACACTGCTATAAATATATTTTTCTATAATTTTTGAGAATATAGGAATAAGTGCTATTGGTCTGTAATTGTTGATATTTTCTTTGCTATCTTTTTTATATAGAGGTTTTACGATGCTTATTTTTAATTTGTCCGGAAATTGACCACACGTAATGCATAAATTAATAATATGACTGAGGATGGGTGAAATTATATCAGAAACTTTCTTTATTATAATAGTACTAACGCCATCATAGCCAGTACTGTTCGTGTTTTTTAGAGAGCCTATTATTTTATGAATGTCATCGGGAATGGCCGGTTTCATAAATAAAGAATTAAGTGAATTGAATGTCAAATTGTTATTAGAATTATTAATGTTAACGTCGTTACTTACTGCATTAATTGGTTGAATTTGGTCGATAAAATGATTGTTAAATTCCTGTGCGATATGTTTTGGATTCACTATAACATTGCTATTCGTAACTATTTGCGAGATATATTGTTTCGGTTGATTTAGTTTTGAGTTATTAATTATTTTCCAGGTAGCTTTGGATTTGTTTTGTGCAATATTAATAAAATTATTATTTTGCGATTTTTGGGTCAAATTGATAATTTTTTTAAGCCGTTTAGAATAGTTTTTAAAATACTCTTTGTCGCCCTTTTCACAAGAGAATCGACATTTCCAAAGCAGCAGTCTCTTTCTTTTGCAGCATTTTTTTATTCCCTTTGAGATCCATGTAGGTTTCTTTGTGGATGATATTTTTATTCTTTGAAACGGGAAGCATAAATTATAAAATAGGCCGAATAAGTCCGAAAAAGTGTCGAATGCTGTATTAGGATCAACGGACGAATATACTTCATGGAAGGCTAGATTTTGCAAACATTCAGTAAACTTGTCAATGTTATCCTGGCTGAAGTCTCTCCTTTTAATGTACCAGTGGGTCAACAGATTTGTTCTCTTCACTGGACATTTTATAATTTGAGCTGTATGGTCAGAAAGTGCTAATTCAACAACTTCCGCTTTACTACCCCGTATATTATGAATTATATTATCTATGCAAGTGTTGCTACATAATCTAGTCGGCTCCAAAATAGTTAATCTTAAATTGTAACTATATAATATATTCTTAAAGTCTATTGATGTCGAGGTTCTTTTAAGCATGTCAATATTAAAGTCGCCACATATTATTATTTTCTTACTTCTACTACATATGTTATTTAAAATGTTATACAATTTATCAAAAAATATTCTTACACAATTGCTATTATTCTTAGGTACTCTATAGATAGTAACAATAATGATTTTGTGATCCGTCAACTCAACAGCACAACATTCAATTATGTTAGGAATAGAAAAGCCAGCGATCTCTGGTAAAATATTATATTTATGAATGTTCCTGACTAATATGCATGACCCGCCATTTCTATTATTCCTTGAAAAGTGAGCGGCTAGATTGTAATTTGCTATCGCCAAATGAATGTCGTCGTCTAATTTCATGTTGTGCTCTGTAATACAAAGGACGTCTATTGGCTTACCAGATTCGAGTAAATTCTCTAAATGGACGCTTAATGCGTCAGCTTTATTAATTATGCCATTTATGTTCTGATGTAACACATGTATATGTTTATAAGTTACAAGGTCTTCACTAATAGTTTTAGTTTTACCCAGCTTGGGTTGGCCAGCCCGGCAGCTAGTTACGCTATCTATAAAAAAGAACCCTTATTATAAAATGCTTCATTTACGCTCTTTAACACGTTATTGATACATTGCGCTAGTTTATATTTGCCTCTAAAATTAAGTTCATTACCATTTAATTTATAATCAGTGGTTCCTAGATAAATACTGTTTGGTTGAAGCCAAACATTAGAGTCGGCATTAGCAAATTTCTTATGCAGAGCAAAATTAATTTTTCCTATATAACTATTGTAATTGTCTGCATACGTATTAATACTATAAGGTATGTCACAAATCATTACATTGGTGTGACTGGCAATATTAACGGTATCTTCCAGACTCTTGTGGACGGTATCTTGTGGACTCTATATATATTTTCGATATGAGATTCCTAGAAAATCCTAACATATTGTGAATAGCTTATCAGTATTCTGACACCTGAGCAAATTGGCAATCTAAAAAGTAGACATCCAAATATAGGAAAGTAGGTATTTTATCAATGAAATCACGTGTCAATACAAAAAAGTGACACAATTTCGGGATTCAAATAGTAAATTCGATTGGTTGTCGTGTGTTAGGAATTTTACGTTTAACTGGTTCTGATGGTCGATTTAGCACATGGCGGTCACGGGACACACACAACACTGTATATCGAGTCACTTGTATTATGTATAATTGTTTTGTTAAAAGCCCTAATCTAAAGCAGCTCTGCCTTTGGCTTCGCACACCTCTTCTGGACGCTTTAGGCCTTCCTCACTGCGTGGAGCTCAGCTTTCGGCCTCCGCGTTTAGACACTGTTATTCATAAATGTCTACTAAAGTTGACAAGCCGATAATAATCGTTTGTCCCTTTCCGACGGTACATGGGCGCCATGGACGGTTGGTGTGATGGAAAGGGACAAACGATTATTATCGGCTTGTCCACTTTAGTATACTTTTATAATTAAGGTAGACCTCTATGTTGGAACACTAAAGTCATCTAACAGCCGTATTCGAACAATGAGATACGTCAAATACCTAATATTGAAACGATATGGATTAGATATGTCAGTGTCAAACAAGTGTCAAAAGTGACGTTTTGTTTGAAGAAATGTATCTCATTGTTCGAATACGACTGTGACTGTGACTGTGAGAGGTCACGGACATCGCAAAGTCTGTGTAAAGTTACTTTGATCCCACTTTTAGGAATTTTAAACGGTAGGTTTTGCAGTTAAAACAAAAACATAATATTATAATTCATAATTAAGGTTGTCTAACAATTTCGACATGAATCTCGGTGCACATCTCGGTGACTCCGTTCGAGACGATCTGCAGCTGGTGCACCTGGACTCCGGCATCGTGCCAGCACGGTATCGAGTGGGTGATCTTGTTCACGTCCACGAAGTACGTGTAGAAACCCTGGGCAGGAATAAAGGGGTATATGTAGTAAAATAAGTTTTTGGCAAAAATTTCATTTTTGGTACAAGCTTTTATCGCTGACTGTACTTTTCTTTCCACAGGCTACTACTAATAGGTACTCATCGAGACAATTCTAAAAACCTCTAACACAATTAGGTTTCGTTGTTTTATCACAGAGTTCCTATGGCCACCTCCGGCCTCCATCATCAGATCAGCTCGATGACACCATAAATATTGCTTTTTCACCTGACTTACGTATGTGTGCAAAATTTCAGCTCAATCGGAAACTGGGAAGTTTTCTTCATTACCTATAACGAAATCGTCTAGATTCAGAAAAGTCGGCCAAGTTACAGTTACTCTTTATTAAATATAACGCACCCATATTCTTGCTCAAATACTAAACGTTTCGTTTTTTTTTTAATAAAAAAATTCTAAAAATATAATATTTGACGTTTTCTAAGTACCTAATAATCTGGACATACGCATCCGCATCCACATACGTGGATGTGAGCCTTTAAATATCCGCATCCGCATCCGCGAATGACAAAAAATCTGCATCCGCAACATCCCTGATATAAAGCCCGCAAGGTCGTTGATTTTGATCTCACTGGCAGTCATTTAATCTACAAAAAAGAGTGCAGGAGTAAGAAAACCTAATCATGGATTCTTACCCGAGTTAGTAAACAACTGTCCTTCGAATAGCTAACATTTGTGAACTTCAAAATGGCGGCAGCGATGAAATTGCGACAGGAAACTCGCATCACTTGGAACTTAACTTCCCGACGGTTTCCAGTCAGTTGGAATGATTGGGCTGAAAACTGGACGAAAAATGAATAAAGTTTTCTTGGAAATTATAAAGAATTGCTACCTATATATGTATCTGCAATTAATTTGTGTAGAAAATTTGTAAAACTGGCCCCCTATTCGACAAGCCACGTTTGACGTATCGTGTTGATCTCCCATTGATGTGGGAAAAATCCACTGAAAAATCATGCATAAGGTTCTTGAATACGTACTTAGAATGTCAAAATTTGACTTTAGCAATACACAGTTAGGTGACAACCAAACCAAACCGAACCGAGTTCAGATTTGATTTTTGGTTGTGTACTAAATGATATAATGATAATGATAAATGATATAGTTGATAGAATCAACATGCAATAAAATCAACTCTTGATTTGACGTGGACGTAGCAATGTACAAATTGCAGAAGATTCCCAAAAAGCGGAAACGTTCTCGAGAATGTTGTCAGAACATTCTGCAACATGGAAATTATTGTTCCGTCATTTTGGATTTTTTCCAAAAAAATTTTTTTGTCATAGAAATCTTGAGGTCTCTATCTCCCGCCATGCCAAATCTCAGCGCGCTCTCGGACCAACTTGAAAATTAAAAAAAAAAGTCGGTCATTTTGATTTTTTTAATTTAGTTTATTTTGTCTCAGGGCCCTCTATGAGATTTGGTGGAGCACTCCTCACCTATCACGCACCGTTTAAAGGTTGCCATACAAAATAAAAGTGGCCAGTTTTCCCGCAATTGTAGCATTTTTCAAAAAAAAAAAAACATAGGTATCTAGGGGACCCCGAGATTCCGTGACCAAAATTTCAGCGCGCTAGGACAAACTACAGAAATAAAAAAAAGTCGGTAAATATATTGAAAAAAACATGGCGGCGTCAAAAACTGCCAGGGTCCCTCTATGACATTTGGTCGAGCACCCCCCACCTAGGTCTGACCGTTTGGCCGGGCCGTCATACATTTTTCTGACCGGAAGTAGACCAAAAGTCGAAATTTTCTGGGGGTAAGGATACACGTAAACTATCGTGAATGTTCATGGTAATATAAACTACGATAAATAAATAAATTCTCGTTCTCGAGAACATTCTCAGAAGTTACCGAGAAATACTCATGTGGAAAGTTTCGCAACTTTGGAAAGTTCTCGTGAGTGCATTGCTACGTGGACGCGAGTTGGCTTTTGTTTTGATCGCTGACCGATTTAATATTGTTTTAGTATAGAATATTATGAAGTCAAATGTACAATTTGTTTTGAGAGAATAAGGTTCTTTAATGAACCTTACGCAATGTAAGGTACCTTCGGGACTGCTTTCATAAATATTGTAAGTAGTTTACTCCGATAATCACTTAGCTGACGAATGGATAAAGAGTTTCGACAATTTTTGTTTTTCGACTAGCAAGACTCAAATATGAGATCAAACCACTAGAAAAGTACCTGCAGCGTGACAAGTTGACACGTCATACATCAGAGGCTCGTCCGCCAACGTCTACGGGAATTTGTGGGTTAACGTTTGGGTCATAATGAATACAGACTGTATTACGTTAAATATAGTAAGTAAGCAGTAGCAGGCGTGGCTCACTCCGCGATTTCTTCGCTTTGCTACAGGTAGCTAACAGTACATCCGTTCCACCCCAACTTTGGGGAAAGCCATAACCCGCGCGTGGCGCTGTCGTCGCCTAGCGGCCATATCTGAGCTGATCATAACAGACGCGTTTTGTTAGAGAGTGAGTCTTCTGTACCTAGTACTATTATTTATTCTGTGCTTACGTTACGAAATGGCACTGGGGCCTTAATAGTGGTGTTTCCTTTGATGTAAGACAACCCCCTATGGACATCGATCTCGAACATAGGTTTAATGAGTAGTGTTTTGGCGTATGGGGGCATTGGAGACACACAGTAGCGCACCTCACGTACGACCACTTTGTAATCTTTCTGTAAAAAAAAACCGGCTTTGCAAAATGGGTGATCTTAAATTAGAATTTCGGCGCTTGCGTCTCTATTAAAGAATGACTCACGATAAGCCGGGCCGGGCCTGGGCCGGAGATTCCGGCGCTTCGTTTTCTATGGTAAACAACACGTTATCATCGGCCGTCATAGGAAATGACATGTCGGACGCCTCAGCTCGGGCACAGCCAGCCCGGTCTTAGTTTTTATTCATTAATATTTATTATGTCATTTCTTTTTATGGTATTTATTACAAAGTTATAAATTATTAGCATATATTTTTAATACAATGAGTTCAAAACAAACAATCTGTGAAGATCCCTACAAGCAGGTAGTAAAAGGGGCGGGGCCGGCCTAAAGATTTATGGCCTCACCGGAACGATCCATTGGCGTCTACAATAGCGTGAGTCATCCTTTAAAGTTGGGTGATCTTGACTTTTGATACCATGCAAAAAGAATAATTTAACATAGGTATTTTTGCTACAAATATTTAGAAGCATACAAACCGATCTGGATTTCGTTTTATATCCATTGCAATAAAATAAAAAATAAAACACAGAGACGACGATATATACAAAAAAACGTGACATGTTTGGTTTGGAAAACACGTAAACAGACTAATTGTTCAAATATATATATAAACTTTACAACCTAATGACAAAATAAACGCGGTTAGTTTATCGCTCCGTGTATTTTAAAAATAACATCTACCATCAACCGGGGTGAATAGGGATGGCGGGGTGAATATGGATAAAACCTGGAATGTGATTTAGCTGTATTTTTTAAAACTACTAACACAATTTGTAACTATTTTTTTAATCGCATGATACAATTTTTGTTAGTAGGTAATTTTGAACGAATTCTCAGATAAACCCTTAGAGCATTTAATAATTGGAGTCACCTTTAAGAGCTTACCTTTCTGCCGAAAACCTTGCACAATTGTACAAACTTATTTGTATGGACTGACGTTTAAATCGGACATGGCTATTTGTACTTTACGTACAAATCATGTACCTACAAATAGCCGTAGTACAATTGACGTGCCCCTCCCACGCAAATATCTGCAGACTGTTTTGTACAGCAAATGAAAGACAAGGCGTCTTCAATTAATAAATGCTCTAAGGGTAAACCTCATTTCAGGTTTTATCTCTATTCACCCCACCATCCTTCCTTATTCACCCCGGTTCACGGTAATGACGGTATTCATCTAAATCAAAGGGAGGCCCTAGCTCTAGATAAAAATAACATAATGTGAGTTAGGTATATTTATACGTCATAATTTCATGGAAGTTTGACGTTTAAAATTACACTTGCACTGCGTGGGCTATCAAAATCACTGCAGACGAGGCTATCGATCTGCGTGGGCTATCGATATCAAATCTCACTTCTCACTTCTCGCACTTTTTACACGTCAAACCAAGCCCGTCAAACCAGGGTATAACTAGTAGAGTAGGTTGTTAACCTTTTGAACGCTATGTGTCATAAAAACAAACATCACTCAATTGCAAGGTAATGTATAGTCAGCTAAGAATATGGTCTACCACTTTTCGCAATCAATTTGTTTTACCACAATCAAGTGGTAGACCACTTTCTTGGCTGACCGTACGCCTAAACCTTACTCGAAAGTGTGAAGGTTACTTTCCAATGACATCTATAGGTGTCCTTAGCGCTATACGAGTAGGCAAGATTAGTAACGACGTAGTAGAAGCGCTGGTGGCCTAGCGGTGAGAGCGTGCAACTTTCATTCCGGAGGTCGCGGGTTCAACCCCGGCTCATACCAATGAGGTTTTCGGAACTTATGTACGAAATATTATTTGATATTTACAAGTCGCTTTTCGGTGAAGGAAATCATCGTTAGGAAATCCGAGTAATCCCAATAAAGCCTAGTTTCCCCTCTGGGTTAGAAGGTCAGATGACAATCGCTTTCGTAATAACTAGTGCCTACGTCAAATCATGGGATTAGTTGTCAAGCGGACCCCAAGCTCCCATGAGCCGTGGTAAAATGCCGGGACAACGCGAGGAAGAAGAAGACGATGCCTGATGGCGGGCACGATAAAGGGGCATATTCGGCAGTCTCCGCCAGTCATGCCTAATGGCTTCTCTACACGATGGGCCAGCGCCAGCCACTCCAAGGGACGCATTTATGCGTTAGAGGGAGCAAGTGATATTGCTATCTCATTCTACCGCATGGCTGCGTCCCTTGGAGTGGCCGGCGCTGGCCCATCGTGTAGAGGAGCCATAAGACCCGTGAGTTGTCAGTTCTTTAGGCACGTATCTAAGGGAAACGCCGCGTAGTTGCGTTGTGCAAGCCATCATGTAGATGCCTGCTGCACGTTGATCTTACCGTTGATAGACTATAATAGGTAGGTAGTACTATCAGTGTGAGTATCGTCTTGGGTCGTCCCATTCGTTTTTCGTCAAGTTCTTAAATTAGTCCTATTCTGCTTTCGTCACCCATTCTACATTCGTAACAATCGTCGGTGGCTTTCAATGTGGAATGCGTGACGAAAGCAGAATAGGACTAATTTAAGAACTTGACGAAAAACGAATGGGTCGACCCAAGACGATACCTCAATGTGATCTTGAGTGTGGAGGAGGTATAAAAAGATTTCTGCAGTTTGTACGATTAGTTTTTATTAGGATCCACGATGCGGACGGTGATCTCGTGGCAGAATTCAGTGGCTCCAGCGTGGACCAGCTGCAGTTCGTGAACAGCCAATCCTGGGAGCTGGTAGCCCGGCAGGGCGTGGGAGACCTTATTCAGGTCCAGGTTCTCGTAGCGGTAAATACCCTGAAATAGTCACTAGCATTTAATAATAGATTAGTAATTAGAGCTCGGACTCTCCAGCAATATGAGCTATATAAGTTAATACTTAGAATTCTGGAAAAAATAAATAAATGACGGTCTCCAACGAACTACATAGAATAACGGCCCGATTCTAACTTTAAGAAACGTCAATTAATAGATCTAGAAACGATATGGATTAGATATGTCAGTGTCAAATGCGACTTCCTTCAAACAAATACGTCACTTTTGACACTGACACATGTAATCCATATCGTTTCTAGATCTATTAATTAACGTATCTTAAAGTTCGAATCCGACAGTAACTCTATACATACATATATAGACATCGGCCTATTTGGAACTGAAATAAGTTTTTGGCAAAAATTTCATGTTTAGTACAAGCTTTTATCGCTAACTGTACTTTTCTTTTCACAGGCAACTATTCCAAACACAATTGGTTTGAGTTTTTTGATGACAGAGTTCCTATGGCCACCTCCTGTCTTCATCATCAGGTCAGCTCCACGTCATCACAATATTGCATTGTCTTGCCATTCGATTTATATACAGGGTGTTACTGACCATGGGGCTTTAAATCCAGGGCACGATTCTACTCGCTAAACTGAGCTACTTTTATTACGGCAAAACCCCGAAAGCCCGAAATTTTTTTTTACTTTTTCATACATTTTGGCTGATCAGAGTAAAATCAAGCCCTGGAATTAAAGCCAGACACATACTGTATGTATGGTATGCAAAATTTCAGCTCAATCGGAAAATAGGTCAAGTTTAGCTTCCAAGATTTGACCCACACTAACCACTGCACCAATCATAACTTTTTTTGCAATAGAAGGTAATGGCTTATTCAGACATATTTGAAGCTACGGGCGGGGTAAGTATGGGTATATGCCCAGTGTTGTTCCACTAAAGTAATCTGCAGTGATAGATATTCATCATCATCCTCCTAGCGTTTGCCCCGTACTGTGACGGGGTCCGCTTTCCTACTTTTCTCCTTCCACTTCGCTCTATTGATAGTAGATCTATACATATACCGGGTGTGGCCTGTAACTAATATGAGCAAAAAAATAAACTGTAGGCTGTACTCCTCATACTGACCAACATTTGTTCAGCGACTTTTAAAAATAACTTGTAGTTTGATTTTTAATACACTTTAAAGTTTATTCTAAGACGCAATGTATTGCAAATTTTGGTATGTTTAAGGCGTGACAAGCAAAGTCAATCAATCACAATGATATGGCGTGGCGATGACGTCCATTTTGAAGATAATATTTATGTTGTACATATGAAAAATAGGGAGTCTAATACTTCATAATTTTTAAAAGTTGCTGAACAAAAGTGTCACCGTTTGAGGAGTACAATCTACGTTTTAATTATTTGCTCGTGTTACAGGCCACACCCGGTATTAATGATGATTGTAGTGATAGATATTAATGTTGTAAATCCGTAGCAACTTCTGGCACACTTACTGTATTCATCATACAGTTCCTCGAATTGTAGGAGATGTTGCCAAACACCAGGAGTGCCTTAACCATAATGTTTCTGCAGGACACATGGGTGATCTGGAACTTGACGAGACGTCTTCCAGCGTCGTCTACGGTGTACGTTCTTCCACTAAACTGTATGACATATTGTACCATCACGCAACGCGACTGTTGCGCCATTCAGGGTCCTAGCTAAACTGGTTGCTCAATACTTATGCCATACAATTTCCAATTTAGCAAGAACCCTAAATGGCATAACAATTCTGTGTGGTGACTGTAAATAAATAATGAGAGTTAGACCAAGAAAAGTCTACAACGATTTTTAATAGCACGCGCAGTGCATGTGTTACTTATTATAAACCTCAAACTTCTATAAAATTAATAAGTGTAAATAACACTTGCACTGCGTATGCTATCAAAATCGTTGCAGACTTATCTTGGCCTAAACTTAAGTATGTTGTACGAGGAAATTAATTTCAGTAGGTCATTCATTCATTGTTTTATTGTTATCAGCATCATTGTTTTCCATCGTATTTTCTCGGAAACGTTTGTTTTTGTCATGCTACTTCAGCCAACCTCAGTACGTTTTGTACCGAGACTGACTGAAATTAACCAGCAAGGCACGTTCGCCATCAGCACGGCACAATTGCTTACATTTAGAAACGGCGTAGGTTCTATTATGGTGGTGTTTCCACTGAGCAGCCGCTTGCCGTTGACAACACTGATGCTGTATTTGGGTAAAATGGTGCTTCTCTTAGCGAACGGCGGGTTGGGGCTACTGCAGAATCTGGCGTTCTCTAGCACCACTTCAAATCTGGCCTAAAAACAACGAAAACCAAAACAATCAAAGTAATAAAGTTGGACCAAGAGAAAAGTCTGCATCGATTTTGATAGCACACGCATTGCAAATGTTATTTTAAACGTCAAACCTATAATGACAGTTGCGGGCTTATTCGAACTTTAAGATACGTTAATTAATAGATCTAGAAACGATAAAGACGTATCTTATCTAAAGTTCGAATCGGGCAGTTACACAATCTGTGTGTTTATGTGCTATCAAAATCGTTACAGACTTATCTTGGTCTAAAAAAGTTGTCTTCTTTCACCTTTTGGTGTTTGTGCCTTTCTCATTTTCTTAAAGGTTAGTCGGAAGAGACCCCTTTTAGTGATTTGCGTTTGTACATATACAGTATGTGTCTGACCATGGGGCTTTAATTCCAGGGCTTGATTTTACTCGCTAAACTGAGCTACTTTTACTATGGGTTCAACCCTAAACACGGGGAAAAAATTTTGGTTTTCCCATAGAAAACGTCGAGATCTGATCAGCCAAAATGTATGAAAAAAGTAAAAAACATCGGGATTTCGGTGCCATAATAAAAGTAGCTCAGTTTAGCGAGTAGAATCGAGCCCTGGATTTAAAGCCCGATGGTTAGTAGGTAACACCCTGTATACTTACTACTATTTAGTTTGTCTTGTTTATGTGCAAAAAAGTGACATACTTATATAAATAACTACTCATGTTCACTTTATATAACTTTATCGTTGTCTGAGTAGGTACCCACAACACAAGCCGTCTTGAGCTTACCGTGGGGCTTCGTCAATATGTATAAAAATGTCCTATAATATTTATTATTTATTTATTTAAAATAGGTAAGTAAGTACTTTAAAAGACATAAAAATAGGACATAATTTACAGTGAATGATATTTTAAAAATAACTCATCATAATTTATGGTAATAATCATGGCCACTGACGGTGGATGTTATTTTTAACTTAAACAGCAATTCAAAACATATTAATATTATTATTAAAATGGACTTTAACTTACCTGTTTTCTAACACTTTTTGAAGCATTCAAATGCCATAAATGAACATAAATGAGGCAATACAAGGTGCTACGTCGAATCATATTTAGTTCTGTTTAAGTTAGATTTTCATATTACGCAGACTAGTTTACGTGGATGCGAATTTTACAATAAATAAATATGGGTTGTGTTTTGAGGTGCTACATCGATCGTTTTAGCGGAAGCAGTTATAAAGTTGACCCAAAAAATTTTTATTAAGCTATGAGCTTCATCACATATATTCCTTGAGTAATTCTAAGCATTTCAAGCCTGGGAAGCAATAAGAAATGTGCGTCTACTCGGATTTGTAATGGATTCAAATTTCAACCCCTTTTTAACCCTGTTAGGGGATGAATTTTACAAAACGCTGAAATTACTTTTCCTGTCTTTTAATAATATCCTCAAATACAAAGATTCAAGTCCCGCGTTCGAAAAATTTTTTGATATCCATACAAACTTTCAACCCCTTTTCACCACCTTAGGGGATGAATTTTCAAAAACGCTGAAATTAGTTTTCTTGTATTTTAATAATATATCGTTTTACGAAGTTTCAAATTCCTAGCTTAAAATAAAACTTGAACCCCATACAAACTTTCATCCCCTTTTTAACCCCCTTAGGGGTTGAATTTCTCAAAATCGCTTCTTATCTCTTATACACTTTATAAATGTAATCTAGTGTGCAAATTTCAACTTTCTATCTTTTGTAGTTTCGGCACCGCGTAGCAAAAATCTTCAACCAAAATTTTCACCTTTTTACGTTTTGCTTGTAAAATTACTATGAAACTGAAAAAAACAAATATAAGCAATGAATTCTACGTCTTTGGTTTATACGAAAATGATACCAAACTTGCCCTAGCAGCCACCAGGATCAGAATAGATTTTTTTTAAAGATGACCCCACCCTCCCCGACTAGACGCACGCTTCTTTTTGCCTCCCAGGCTAGAAATGCTTAGAATTACTCAAATATCAGATGTGATGAAGCTCATAGCTTAATAAAAAATTTTTGGGTCATGTATGGCAGCGTTACATAACTGACTCCAGTATTTTACGCTATAGTTTTAAGTTGATGACTTTAACCTTGACAGACAAATGGTTATTCGATCCTGCTTTAGCTAATGACACATAATGAGGTTGTTTGTTCTGTTGGTAGAGGGCACTCTGCGATTTGGTCACACCCACGTCACACCCCTATGGTTGTGCCACGCATTGAACAATTCCCCTTCAATAATTCGATTTTATAAGCATTTTATAAGGCAGAAATGACCACCCAACATCATCTTTTCGTATTTTTTTCTTATTTAGACAGGTATTACAGAACTTTAAGAAGGCGATCAATTTGAACTGTGTATTTTTTTATTTTGACCGTCAAAGTGTGGAAGTTAAGAAATTTGAAACAAGATGCGAAATACATATACCTTTTTACTTTTTAATATTCGGCGAATACGTATGTTCGTATTCGTAAAGTTACTTACAGGATTTTTTTTATATATTGTAAGAGCTAGAAGCATAAATCAAATTCCATATTTTTTTTTCTAATCAAACGACACCGAGGTCGTATTCATAAGATTATTTAAATCATTCTAAGAGTTAGGACCAAAAACAAATTCCATACCAAAGTTTTTAAAAGCTGTCGTGTACCTATACATATTTTCTATAATGTCAACATGGAAAATATTTACCCAGGGAGGAAAATGTGGACTATGTTTGTATGAAGCAGAGTTCGTTCACTATCGTCTTAACAATTAAGTTTTTCATACATGTTTTATTAATACGAAAAAATCTACGCAGAAGATTGTAGTGTCGTTGTACACCAAGCTCGCTCTGTGCACGTAACGGCCCTTGGGGTGCCAGTTCGGGACGGAGTGTAGTAGCTTGTTGAAGTCCACGTCACTGTACCTGTATGTACCCTGAAATATGATGAAGTGACGTCATTAACAAAGAAATGGAATTGGGTGGGACATGTTGTCAGGCAGAGTGGCAGGTAGACCGATATTAACGGAATGAGGGCCGCTTTTGAGGAACGAAGGCTCGTTGGGTGGACGATATTCGGATAATCGCGGGGCACTTCTGGATGACACTACCCCAGCATGGATAAGATGGTCGTTCTTGTCTATGTGACAGCGTGAGAAACGACTACGTCACTACCGCGTACTGTGATAAGTCACTTTCGTCAAATCGGCGCAGTCTATGATTTAGAAATTGGAACAAGCTTCCATAGTTGAGTTTTTTTGCCGTTTAAAATAACACTCGCACTGCGTGGGCTATCAAAATCTCTGCAGACTTTTCTTGATCTAACTCTAACACAATCGTCCAATCTCTTTTCTTAAAAAATTTATCCACTTTATCCACATTTATCCACGTGATAAAACAACTGTCACTTTTTAACTCAGCGGGATAGAAAGAGACGGACACCGTTTTATCACGCTGTCACGTAGACAAATACGACCATCATATCCGTACTGGAATACAACCAGCTTGACTATAGTTAGTACTTACTGTGCCACTGTCGATGACTAATATATTAAAAATAGCTACATAAAACACTAGCATTCAAATCATTTTGCCTCCCACGCATCACAGAGGAAAATAAAATAGTTTTAGATCATAATCATCATTAGATATTATTATTATAATATATATCAGCTCGTTAAAAAAAGTTACATACTATTTTTTTCTATATTTAAATACGACTAGATATTTGGAAGTATGGTTCTGTATTCTGTAAATAAACATCACTTAATCGGTATTTTAAATTATATACCTATTGAAGTATTGAGTAGTTGATACATACATTCTGTACGTATTTGTTATGTTGCCTTGGTAACCATAAACTTACCTAGGTACATAAAAATACAAAAAGAACATAATATATGATACGAGTTTTCTCCAGTCAAGTTTAATTTTCCGTATCGCGTCAATAAAAATGCGTTTTCACTAATTAATACTAGTTTTCTCTGATGGGATTTATCAGTTTAAACTGAGACTTGTCAAACATGGAGTTGATCTCTGACAGGAGGTAGCCATGGGATGGGAATATGAGTGGGTAATTACTTTAGAAGTTATGAGGGAACACTTGAACATGAACATAACACACATACCTGCCGCTTCCTATGATCTAATTACTGTGCAAAGCATAGTCTAATAAAACATGGTCTTCTCTTCCGAGAGTGACACAAGCCTACGTCACAATAAGATTGCCACTTTGTATAGCGCTATTGCATATTATTATATAGCGTCGCATGATGACGTAGGCTTGTGTCAGTCACGTGGTCGGAAGAGAGTACCAGGCGGAGTTATATTATTATACCATGGTGCAAAGTTTGGTTTCCATATAAAACTATTTGTGACAAAGTCGGATAGGTTGACTTTGTTTATAGTGACAAATCGCTTACTATGACCTATTTTCAGGAAACTTTTGGTTTCCATATAAAACTATTTGTGACAAAGTCAGATAGGACCAAGATAGGACGACTTTGTTTATAGTGACAAATTGCTTACTATGACCTATTTTCAGGAAACTATGTTCGGTTATACTGACACAGTCGCTGGTTTTCGTGGCCGTCACCACGTCTTTCCCTGCGAGGACGATTGGTGCGTGCCTGCGTGGATGGTGTGTAGGTTGTTTTGGTTTTGAATCCAAAGATATTAGGTATTTGATTCTCAGTGACAAGTTGAGTAGGTACAAGGTTAATAAAACTCATCTCTCACAAAGGAATTTGAGACTAATTTGGAAAAACCGTTTAAAATTAACAAAAACAACTACGTTTATATGACATCCGCTTAATGTGACGCGTCACGTCATGACGTATTTGTCATTTCCCTTCGATGTCATTATAATATAATATATTATGCGGATTCTACTGTACATACCGATCGAAATTATAAGTATAACCTTCATATAGCTGTACCGTAGTCGGGTAAAATGATAAGATAAATATGTGTTTTTATAGTTCACATGTTTTCCACTGTGTCAACAACAGACAATGGGATTCCCATTTGGTTTGCAATTTGCATTTACTCTGAATCCCGCAATCAGAGTACAGCGGCACGTTTCTTACTGTAAAGGTGATTTCTCAATATACGAAGACGATTTTAAAACGTACAAAACCAATTTAACTTTACTCGCGAGCTCTCTTTTCGGTATCGCGGTTGTATATGCATTTCATTTAGCTAATCTGATCAACCATTATCCTTACCTAAATACTATTCTATAATATCAAAGATATGTTGCGAATGCTATGAGATATTTTGATTTATATAGTTATATACCGGTGACGGTCCCTGTTGTAAAGTCAGATGGAGTTAGACAAACACTGGAGCAAGAGTAACACGTGTAGGGAATCCTCATAATGTTACTAATGCCCCGAGTAAAAAAAAATCATTACATATCAATATTCAAGTAAATATCAAATAAACGATATTTTTTTTACCCCATCTGACCTTATATTATCTCTTGATGGATAGTTACTAGTGTCCCTTGTGAGTTGTGACAATCGCTTGCGCTACGCCAACGAAACCCTTTGTGTCTCTCTATGATTCTTCCATGTGCGACAGTGACAGTTGCGTTTCGCTACGGAGCGTAAACGTTTGGCATGTTGGCTATGCACCCTTTAATTACTTCGAAACATTCGGCAGTTAGCCTATGTGAGCAGTTTCATTATTCAGTTAAACAATTGACCACCTTCGACTTAAAGTTTCGTGAGTTTCTCGTTATAATAGAGTGAACGGAGTCACTTGTTATTGAAGTTTATTTATATTTGTAGTCGTAAATACAATATATCAGTGTATAAGCGTCTTAAATGCAACGCCGCGGCAATCTGCATTCCGGGGTAAGAGGAAAAACGGAGCGATCGGCAAATGTTTGATCTGGTCCCGGGGCCGAGTAATTGCATCGCAATAGCCTCTCCGGTGTTCAAGAACAGTTTTAGATGTAACTTGACCAGAAAACAAGGGAAAACTCGCTTGAGAAGATTCTTACTTATTAGAAACACGTCTAAAGCGGGAAAGTTAACCGTAAAATAATTAGGGTAGGGTTTATCATCACTAATGTATCCATATTAGCGCAGCTTAAATTGAAAAGACCAACATCTGACTTCATGAGTACTGAGATCTTCGGTCACGTAGCTCGCAGAGACCCTGAGAACTTGGAGAGACTTGTGGTGATGGGAAAGGTGGACATCAGAAGGCCTAGAGGACCAAGTCCAACGAGATTGTGACCAAATATCCGCCCAGATGGACATCACACTAAGAAACGCTTTCCACAAAGCAACCGACAGGGAGAAGTAGAGAGCTGCCATAAGGAAAAATACTCAACAGCCAGGGACCATCTTAGTATCAGGGATAGCCGCAATGGCGTGAACAGCTATTAAGAAGCCCGATGGATGTTGTACTTAACTCAAACTGTTTTAGGATTTCTTGGACACAAGACAGCGACACATACAACATAATAAATAAGCCAAAATCATAACTGCAGTTTTCGAGTTGGTTAAGATGTGCAATTCTCTTCAAAAGGGCTGCACAAAGGGATGCTCCCCCGGATTTGCATTGAGAGAGGGCTATTATCTCTAGCTGGCACTTGGCACTTCGCGGCACTACACACGGTGCCAGGTTTTGAGGTAATCCCTTACAATATGACGCGCCTAATCCAAGACGTTTCAATCCTATAATATACTCGTATGCTATGTAAGAACATTGAACTGCTACTGCAATAAAAACTTTGGAATATTCAAATCGAAATCATCATCATTATCATCATTGTACCAAAATTGCAGTTTACATTTCAGACTCAAATTGGCCTGCAGTTGCACAATAAATTTAAGCTTTAGTACCTGAATTATCAGCCGATTTGAATGTAGCCTTATTTCCTAGTTAGTAAGGTTGATTTTGCCTCTACATCGTTTAATTAGAGATTGTCCAGAGTGATTGGGAGTGGAAAAATCGATGTCAGGAAAAAGCAGGTGCATGCACTGACCTAGGGTGAGCGCTCCTTGTATCATGTTAAATAAAATAGGTTTTAAAACGTTTCCTCTTTTATTGTTTCGTGTACGCAGCACAGTGTAGTGCATAATTATTTTCCATCGTATTGTTAGGTACAAAAAGTACTGAGGTTGACTGAAGTAGCATGACAAATACGTTATCCGTGAACGTGTTAATAAATATTTTTCCCTGAAAAGCAAAATGTAAAAACAACACCGAATAAACTAATAAAAATGGACTTCCATCGTTTTAGTTAAATATCCCGGATTGTTTAATTAATCATTTTTAGATTTTTTTTAACAGTTTTTAAAGTTAAGTAGGTACACACTTCTTAAGTGGAATTACTTTGCTCAGGAGCTTTGCAAAAATGCGGATATCCGGTATGTAATTAAAAAAATATCCATTAATTACAGAACCCCTGGATTAAGATTAACGACACCGTGTTTCCTCTTGGGACCTTAAGTATTCTCCTTTAATTTTTTAAGGAAACTCGGTTTAAATAAAACTTCCCATACCACTATACTTAATTTTAGGTTTAGTACGATTCGAATTAATTCATATAAATTAATGTCACTTCACTTAACTCTTTTGTCTGTGCCCTATGGCTACCGCGCAGTTAGAATCAAACTTTTATGAAATTATACCAAACAAATAACACTTGCACTGCGTGGGCTATCATAATCGCTGCAGGCTTTTCTTGGTCTAACTCTAAGCACAATTCCACGAAATAAATTAATGTCAACAGTGCCATTTCTGCTTTATTCTTTAAATAAATACAAGTATAAGTTTACAGCTCTAGATATGCCAAAACACTTATACTCTTAATACATAGTCATACCAATTTCTAGGATCTTTATTTAATTTTACATATGTAGAGATTAAAAAAAGGCCTGAAACTATACTAATTTACATAGGTTGAGTTTAAAAATATCCAGATTATGTTGTAAATTCGGCCACTTGTCTGCGAATATGTCTGCGTTTTGGACTGTAGCTAAGAAGTTATTTAGTAATTCTAAATAATGCTTGATGAAATATCACTCTCGACAGCTGTGAGCTGACATAATTATACATAACCATTTCATAACAAGACTATAAAGTTTGATTCACCCTTCTGGATACTTATAGTTAAGTAGAGCAACCTTCTGTTTTTATAATAACAACGAAACGGAAATAGTTATTTGTTTTACAAGGGGGCAAAGTTGTTGTTTAACCGCTCGTGCTAATATTTATCAATATTACCGCACGAGCGGTTAAACAACAACTTTGCCCGAGCAAGCGAAAGATTCCAAAATTTAACCACGAGTGTAGCGAGTGGTTCGAAAAATGGAATCTTGAGCGTTGCGAGGGTTTCAAAGCACGAGGGTTAAACAAAATTTGCCCCCGAGTGAAACACAAAATTTTTCACCACACTAACCCGAAGCAAATATTAAATGTAAAATATCAAACAAAATCAAACCAAATCAAATCTAAATGAATGTTATTAAATATTTACCATCCAAAATCATCATTTAAAAGTCAATTCTACCAGCAAACATAAGAAAACAACTCAAAATGACGTAAATAAATGTATTTTCTTTCTTTCTTTCTTTCAAAATTTGCATTTGATTACTTTGCCTCACATGTGGATAAAATGCAACTTTGCTATTCGTTTTCGAAGTGCAAAGTAAGCCTTTCCGAGCTGGTGTGGTGAAAATATAATTTCCTCAGACCAAGTGAAATAAACCCGCCATACCCATGTTCGATTTAAGATAAAATTCCGTCCACATTGTCCGAAAGATTAATGCTCAAGCTTTGTCGCCCTATCCCTTACCAGACCTCCTATCTCGATCATATTTTCATTCATAAAATCAACCTTCTTTCAAAGCCCTAAGGCTCAGAATAGATTAAGGATTTAATTTTGGTGTGAGGCAGGAAAAGTCATGATTGTTTGTAAGAAAGAATATGAGATGATGGGGGTAGAAACAAAGGGCTGATAAGGGTGATAACGCAACGCGGTCTTCGTGTGACCATAATTTATAACGGGTTTTTGAGGATATTAATTATTTTTGTGGCCATTTGTGAAATACATAGGTATACTTGGGTGTACCTTGGGTGGTGAGTTGAGGGAGATTTTTTTTATATTTAGTTATGTTTTAGTTTTATCTAGTTATAGCTTGGCTAGGTTAAGGTTAAGTAGCAGTAATTAGTTTTAAGTGTGATTTATTCTTTGTGACGTACAACTTTTAATATGTTTGTATATTATGTGATTACTACTGTGTTAACATTTTAACGCACAAAGCGGTAATTTTGGACACGGCGTGCATAGTACCTACGTGGGTTCCTCAGTTTGCGGCCCTGACCACCGGCAGCTTGGGCCCTGCCCCGCTGCTGGCGGTACCCTATGTTAGGTTTTTTATAATGTGTTTATATATTTTTTGTTTTGTTTTCTGAGTGTTTTTATATTTTACTTTTATAACTATTCATATTATTAAAGGCCTAGGCCAAGATGGAAAATAAATAAAGAAGATAATAATGACATTCTTTATTGTGCAATACTAAAGAAAATTTCGTAATACAAAGAAAGGACTTAACATCATATTAAACTATCGAATGGATCTAGTACGTGTCGTCTCTTGTGCGTATCTTGAAGTTCGAATGCGGCAGTTACTTACTCCACCATACAAAATGTATGAGTCAAAATTACATTTTATGTCGTTCAGACAAACGACAACCTCCTAGCGCTTGAAATATTGCGACAAAGCAAGTATTCTTATAATTTAAAACTCCCATAATCCCGCTGTGACGCCGGGAATGCAATTTTCCCGGCCCGGACGGAAATAACTCAGTTTACGGCCGCGAGAGGTGTATTCAAAGAATGCTATTTCTATAACCATTGTAAACCACTATTCCTTGGTAAATCGGTGTCTAATACCGTACGGGACTTGAATGCGAGATCTGATGTGCTCCCAGGAATGTACTTGTCTGGGGGCCTAGCCAATATAGCAATCGTTTATCTAAGGCAATAGAAAACTAGAGTCCAAGACCAAGAAAAGTCTGCACAGATTTTGACAGCACACGCAGTGCCAGTGTTATTTATACGTCATAATTTCATAGAGTTTGACGCTTTAAATAAAACTGAAGTGTCAGACGCGCGGACGCTCCGGCCCGGGCCCGGTCCGTTGTAGCGTGAGTCATCCTTAACTTCGATTTTATGGGGGCGGCTAGGCTTGTGTGAGTCTTCAAACATTTTTACCACAACTGTGAAATCCCAAGAATATTTAAATGTTATCATGCCTTGCCATTAACCCGATATGAATATGAGTTTTCGTATTAATTATTCGCAGCGCCGCGAGGAAATAGCTCGTTACCCCGCGCCGACTGAATGGACGTGCGACACAGTACTCAGAATATGTACAGTAAAACCAACTGTAGTCCAGTGATACAACTATGGACCACATTTTAATCTGTAATAATGTATAACTAGCTGGGAGACCGAGCTTTTCTCGGAAAACATAAAAACTCAAAGATGCGCGTTTTCCTAGATATAAGACCTAGCTAAATCTATTTCATCCCCGAAAGGCCCCCATATAGCTTAAATTTCATCAAAATCGTTAGAGCCGTTTCCGAGATCCCCGAAATATATAAATATATACCTGTACAAGAATTGCTCATTTAAACGTATAAGATTGAGTGCCTTCCTACCGGCCTAGCCAAGGTTACAATCGCTATCGCTTCGACAGCGAAAAGCATTATGTCTCTCTATCACTCTTCCGGATTAGTGTGACAGTGACAGTTGCGTTTCGAACGCTACGGAGCGTAAGCGATTGGCGTCTTGGCTACGCGGCCTGTTCTGTCTGGATTCCGAATTCCCCATTTTCCTTATTTGATAATATTGATATTAACATTTTTGAAAACACTTTAAATAAGTACTTTGATAGAATGTGTTATAGAATTGTAGATAATTCAACCACAGTTCTGTTATGCCCCTTTGTTTGATTTTTTGGCGGTTAGAAGCATTAAAGAATTTCTATGGAATTCGTTTTTCGCCCCTAATTCTTAAATAATTGAAAAAATGTTACACGAAGGGGCAGAGTTATGTTTAATATAATTATGTACTTACATCAAACTTTATAAAAATATTTCCTATAATGCCAATACCCAGAGAGGAAAATGGGAACTACTACGCAACAACTATGGAAAAACGGTCGTCCCCTTTTCTCTTAATCGAGTTTCACTGTACTTTGTTGTAGTTGATGGTTTATTGTTTACCTACTGAGTATTATGCGAGTACTGTAGACCGCCTCCAGTATTCAAATGCAAAAGTCGCATGGATATTGAAGAAAAATACTTTGCAGAGAAATTTTTCCGATCATGCAGCGGTGGCATTCTATTCTCGTACCTACAATCTCGTTTTGTACGAAAAAATATCTCCAACCAAATGAGACTCTTCTGTATAATGAATAATATATTTTATGTATACATTTATTTAATCTTTAATGGTAGTTCACCATATGTATAAGAATACAAATATAAAATTCTTTATTTCTTTAATTTGTTCAAGGGATGGTGTCTCCCGGTAAGCAACATAAGGTGTCGGGTAAGACCACAGACAAGATATCGACCAGACTGAGCACAGTCGCGCTACCTCTTCTGCCACGCATACGGTAATTTTACTCCATGTTCGAGTCGAAAGTGTCTTTGTGTGACGTCCGTGTCTTTGAACGGACCAATCCCGGCACGGGACTTCGCTCACCTCGTCCCTCGTACCCCCGCATTTTTGGCACCATCGGTTGCATGAAATAATTGCTCTAAACTCGGTCTAGAGGATTCCTAGTCTATGGGTAAGACTAACATAGTTTATTTTGCTCAGGGCAGGGCAGGGTAGTTTGTGTTATGGCTCCTCTACACGATGGGCCAACGCCGGCCACTTCAGGGGGAGCAAGTGATATTGCTATCTTATTCTACCTCATGGCTGCGTCCCTTGGAGTATGGACGGCGCTGGGCCGTCGTGTAGAGGAGCCATCACAAAGGATATTGAATCGTTGCTTTCCAAAACTTACGAAATTCATCCCAATTTGCTACGCAACAAGGCTCAAATTTAAAAAATGCTCAGATTACCAGTTCGCCGGACGATATCAGCCTGTCAGTTGTTCGGAGCTGACAAATTTTGCGCGTAATAGACAGCTGATGGAAGCGCTGATGGCCTAGCGGTGAGAGCGTGCGACTTGCAATCTGGAGGTTGCGGGTTCAAACCCCGGCTCGTACCAATGAGTTACCGGAACTTATGTACGAAATATCTTTTGATATTTACCAGTTGCTTTTCGGTGAAGGAAAACGTCGTGAGGAAACCGGACTAATCCCAATAAGGCCTAGTTTACCCTCTGGGTTGAAAGGTCAGATGGCAGTCGCTTTCGTAAAAACTAGTACCTACGTCATATCATGGGATTAGTTGTCAAGCGGACCCCAGGCTCTCATGAGCCGTGGCGAAATGCCGGGATAACGCGAGGAAGAAGGAGCAGAGACAGGCGGAGAGATATCATCCGGCGAACTGGTAGTCCCTTTACGACGCTGAAGATTATTTGAATCCTAATCCGTCACGGTAACCGAGACATCGTAACAGAAGACGGTGTAAAGGCACTATATTACTTATTACCATAAGTAATATAGTACCCTTTACGACGCTGAAGATTATTTGAATCCTAATCCGTCACGGTAACCGAGACATCGTAACAGAAGACGGTGTAGCCGCGGTCCACCAGCTGCACGCGGTGTAGCAGGCTCCCTACAGAGTGCCAGGATGGCAGACTGTGAGTGATCTTGTTAATGTCAATCTCTTTGAAAGTGCTGTTGCCCTGAAAAAGAAATGTCAATAAATTAAATAGCCCTACTTCTCTTGTATAAGGGGTCATCCATTAATTAGGTACGTCACACGTTTAGGGGGCGGGAGGGGGTCAAGAAAATGTGACATGTTGTGACATGGGGGAGGGGGGAGTCACATTGTGACGTCATTTTAACTTCATCAGTTCATCACTATTCATCAGTAACCGAAAATTAATTTATATTTTTTTATTCGCTGTACATTTAAATAATGAGGTTTTGGAAATAGGTAATTTTCGTTCCTAATTGGTTTTGTGTTATAAAATTACTAATATGTATTTTTTTTACCAAAAATATTTTTTATTAAAAAACGAATGCCGAGTTAGTATTGCCGATTTCGTTGAAAACAAAATTGCCTAAAATGTGACGTCACACCAGGTGGGGAGGGATTTGCAAAATGTGACCAAGTGTGACAAGGAGGGGGAGAGGGGTCAAAAAACCTAGAAATTCGTGTGACGTAATTAATGGATGATCCCTAAGTAGGTACAGTCAGCTGCAAGTTTGAACCTTTTCTCAGCAGCTGACTGTAAACTGGCCAACTCTACTGCCGTGAATGTGAAAGAGTTTTTAAGAGCGCTCTTACAAGAAAAGTCGAAATAATGCAAAATTGATGATACTAGTCGACGAAATTCAGGACTTGGTGCTCATTATTAGAAACAATGAGTACTTGTTCCAGTAAAAGCGTCTTCTTATCTTTTTAAATATCGTTGTAAATATTAGAAAAAGGACTTATTAAATTAGTAATGAATTTTTTTCTGATGGTCGTTTCCGAAAAACCCCGTGAAGCACTGAACGGCAAGCTCTTATTTGGAAATGTTGAGAAGTTTACTCTGCTAAACCTGGCTATTTTGTATTACTAATACCCTGTACTTTAGGCATATCAAACGATATTTTTCCTACATACCTTTGAGAAAGAGAAAATCAAAGTAAAACGAACTCAATTTTCTCTCCGAAACAAGTGTCAATTTCTACGAAAATCTACTTAATATCGAAGTCATTTTCATACTCAAGCAATCTGCAACGTTTGCTTATACTGTTGGTATACATTAGTGTTTATGAAATTCTACTATAATTTTTTGGCAATTTTTTGAAAACTACTCTATATTACCGATGACGCGCGCTCGCCAGCTCAGTGCCGCGGCAGAGCTTGTACAGGCAGGACGTGTGTCGGTCGGCTCCGCACATTTTCAACGGCGACGACGAGGTTTTTTATCATTGTGTGCGGCGGGCGCCGTGTAAAACGCTATAACTGTGTGCGTGTAAACCGCAACGAGAGACTTTGATCCTAGCACTGTTTTTATAGTATTATAATTTATAATGGTACAGTTTAATAAACTACCGGACAGGATTAAAAATATTTGAAACGACCTGACATTCTATATGTATTTATTTGACTCAAGATAGTACTCAGGGTCTGATGATGGAGCCGGAAGGTGGTCACCGGTACCAATCAACCATGCAACTAAACCACTTTGTATTTAGGCTCGTTTTATTCATCTCAACAAGATCTTTGACACAAGATAGTACTCAGGGTCTGATGATGGAGCCGGAAGGTGGTCACTGGTACCAATCAACCATGCAACTAAACCACTTCGTGTTTGGGCACGTTTGATTCGGCTCAACAAGATCTTTGACTTAAGATAGTACTCAGGGTCTGATGATGGAGCCGGAAGTTGGTCACCAGTACCAGTCAACCATGCAACTAAACCACTTCGTGTTTAGGCTCGTTTTATTCGTCTCAACAAGATCTTTGACACAAGATAGTACTCAGGGTCTGATGATGGAGCCGGAAGGTGGTCACCGGTTCCAATCAACCATGCAACTAAACCACTTCGTGTTTGGGCTCGTTTGATTCGTCTCAACAAGATCTTTGACACAAGATAGTACTCAGGGTCTGATGATGGAGCCGGAAGGTGGTCACCGGTACCAATCAACCATGCAACTAAACCACTTCGTGTTTGGGCTCGTTTGATTCGTCTCAACAAGATCTTTGACACAAGATAGTACTCAGGGTCTGATGATGGAGCCGGAAGGTGGTCACCGGTACCAATCAACCATGCAACTAAACCACTTCGTGTTTAGGCTCGTTTTATTCGTCTTAACAAGATCTTTGACACTAGGTGATACTCAGGGTCTGATGATGGAGCCGGAAGGTGGTCACCGGTACCAATCAACCATGCAACTAAACCACTTCGTGTTTGGGCTCGTTTGATTCGGCTCAACAAGATCTTTGACACAAGATAGTACTCAGGGTCTGATGATGGAGCCGGAAGGTGGTCACCGGTACCAATCAACCATGCAACTAAACCACTTCGTGTTTGGGCTCGTTTGATTCGTCTCAACAAGATCTTTGACACAAGATAGTACTCAGGGTCTGATGATGGAGCCGGAAGGTGGTCACCAGTACCAATCAACCATGCAACTAAACCACTTCGTGTTTAGGCTCGTTTTATTCGTCTCAACAAGATCTTTGACACAAGATAGTACTCAGGGTCTGATGATGGAGCCGGAAGGTGGTCACCGGTACCAATCAACCATGCAACTAAACCACTTCGTGTTTGGGCTCGTTTGATTAGTCTCAACAAGATCTTTGACACTGAAGATACACAAGGTTTGATTATGGAGCTGAAAAGTGGCCACGGGTACCAGTCTATCATGTAACTGAACCACTTCGTGTTTAGGCACGTTTTATTCATCTCGACAAGATCTTTGACACAAGATAGTACTCAGGATCTGATGATGGAGCTCGAAGGTGGCGACGGGTACCTGTCTATCATGCAGTGTTGGCATCAATCTGAACTAAATCAATCCGGATTGATCAATCGAATTGACGCGTCAATCCGAATTGATAAATCCGAATTGATCAATTCGAATTGATTTAATTCTGATTGACGCGTCAATCCGATTGAATCAATTGGAATTAACGCATCAATCCTCAATTCGGATTAAATCAATTCTCAATCTAGATTACTTAACCTAGGGTCCCTTTCCCTTCCCTAAGATTAGTTTTCAAAGGTGTCCCTTTTTAAGCACTTACTTACTGGACTTAAAGTCGATATCTGAGGTTCCCAGAGGTTCGAAAACATGTTCCTGATGTCAGTATTGACTGATGTCCCTTTTAGGGACATTTTTCGAAATTGGCCAATTACGTTCATATTCGTAATCGATGTCGACCATAGGTCCCGAAAAATGTTTCGCGCGTCAGTATTGAAGGATGTCCCTTCCATTTCGGGACATTTTTTTAAATTGATCGTTGGCACTTTAAAACGATATCTGAGATTTCCAAAGGTTCCGTAACATGTTTCCGACGGCAATACAGACGGAGTTTCCTTTTTTTTCTGGACATTTATGGGACATTTCTTCCAATTAACCGATTGCGTTCAAAATCGATATCTGAGGTGCCCAAAGGTTTCGAGACATGTTTCTGATGGCAATACCGAGAAATGACCTTTTTTCAGCAGGGTGGTGTAATGCAGGTAGTAAAGTAAGTACGCGGCTAAAGTGTAGAATCTAAATATTGCCGTTGAAACCATATTTTGCACCTCAGATATCGATTTTGAATGCAATCAGTCACTTTCAAAGAATGTCACTAAAATGTCCCAAAACAGGACATCTTTCAATATTGCAGTTGAAAAAATGTTTAGAAACGTCTGTTTACCTCAGATATCGATTTTAAACGCAATCGGGTAATTTCTAGAAATGTCTCAAAAAAGGACATCTCTCAATATTTCCCTCGGAAACAAGTTTCGAAACCTTTGGGCACCTCAGATATCGATTTTGAACGCTATCGGTTAATTTTAAGGAAAGTCCCGAAAATGTTCCAAAAAGGACATCCTTCATATAGCCGTCGGAAACATGTTTCGGAACCTTTGGTAAACTCAGACACCGCTTTTGAACGCATTTGGTCAGTTTTACAAAAATGGCCTAAATAAAAAGGACATTAGGTAGGTACATACAAAGTAATCGTCAATCCGAATTGACGATTGAGGATTGACCGATCAATTTGAATTAACGATTAGTAATCGTCAATCTTCAATCAGTAGATTTAGAATTAGTTTCGTCAATCGTCAATTCGAATTGATCGGTCAATTCTCAATCGTCAATTCGAATTGATTTTTTGCCAACACTGCTATCATGTAACTGAACCACTTCATGTTTGGGCTCGTTTGATTCGTCTCAACAAGACCTTGGACACAAGTTAGTACTCAGGGTCTGATGATGGAGCTGGACTGTGGCCACGGGTACCAGTCTACCATGTAACTGAACCACTTCGTGTTTGGGCTCGTTTGATTCGTCGCAACAAGATCTTTGACACAAGATACAACTCAGGGTCTGATGATGGAGCTCGAAGGTGGCGACGGGTATCAGTCTATCACATAACTGAACCACTTCGTGTTTGGGCTTCGTGTTTGGTTTATCACCTAGTGTCAAACATCTTGTTGAGACGAATCAAACGAGCCTAAACACGAAGTGGTTTAGTTGCATGGTTGATTGGTACCGGTGACCACCTTCCAGCTCCATCATCAGACTCTGAGTATCACCTAGTGTCAAAGAACTTGTTGAGACTAATCAAACGAGCCTAAACATGAAGTGGTTTAGTTACATGGTTGATTGGTACCGGTGACCACCTTCCGGCTCCATCATCAGACTCTGCTGAGTATCACCTAGTGTCAAAGATCTTGTTGAGACTAGTCAAACGAGCTTAAACATGAAGTGGTTTAGTTGCATGGTTGATTGGTACCGGTAACCAACTTCCAGCTCCATCATCAGACTCTGAGTATCACCTAGTGTCAAAGATCTTGTTGAGATAAATAAAACGAGCCTAAACACGATGTGGTTTAGTTGTATGGTTGATTGGTAATGGTGACCACCTTCCAGCTCCATCATCAGACCCTGAGTACTGTCTTGTGTCAAAGATCTTGTTGAGACGAATTAAACGAGCCCAAACACGAAATTGTTTAGTTACATGATAGACTGGTACCCGTGGCCACCTTCCAGCTCCATCATCAGACCCTGTGTATCTTCAGTGTCAAAGATCTTGTTGAGACGAATCAAACGAGCCCAAACACGAAGTGGTTTAGTTACATGATAGACTGGTACCCGTGGCCACCTTCCAGCTCCATCATCAGACCCTGTGTATCTTCAGTTTCTTGTAACTTGTTTCTTGTAAATAAGCGAGTACCTATAATTTCTTTCGAGTAATATACGTTCATAAGTACGAGTATGGGCTATTCATAAATTACGTCGTTTCAAATGGGAGGAGGGGGGGGGGTCTGGACATCGGATGATGGTAGCATGACGTAGGAGGAAACAGAGTCATCCGAAGCATGATTTTTAGATGATTTGAGGGATGGGGGGGGGGTCAAAAATAGATGACGTAATTTATGAACAGCCCCTATGTACATTTGCACTGCATTTAGTATTTTCGTACTTACCAAATAACAGTTTTAGGACTTTATAAGTTAAGTACAGTTAGTGTTGTTATGGTTGATTTCAATATGCTTCGCGATGGATCAAGAATGTTTAATCCATAATTGTAGTGCGAGTGTGGTAGAAGGGATCGGAATACTGAGCTCGCACGGCCTGCCGCAGCGCGTAAAATACCTAAACTCGCTCAACCCCGAAATGTAATAGCACTCTTAAGAGCAAGTTTGCCCTGGCTAGCAGTAGCGGCGCGTCTAGATTGTTCGTAGGCAAGCCGTGCGTTGCCCTACCTTTTCTTCATATCATGAATATCAGACAAGCCGATGGGAATCGAGTTCTATGGACGCTCCGCCACTGCTGGCTAGCCACGTAACAGCTCATCTCATGAGTCATAAATCTCATGAGTTGAAAAACAGTTAGGTACCTAGATAATTGATTGCTGAAGTTGCCGTCATCGAAATCGATGTGGAGGACTACTTATCATCATGGACCTAGAATACGTAAATATATAACTCTATGCTTATCATAGGCCTTTTCGTCTATTGCAGACTAATTATGGTGTAACACCGGCGAAACACCGTTTTTGGTGGCTGAATAGACCGATGCGAGACCGACATGGTCTACCACAGGTCCGACAAGAGAAGATTCCGCAAACCTGAGACACCTTGTCGTCGTTTTTTGCCTCTTGTCAGCAACGAGTGCGGCGAACCAGGTACAGTCGCCACCAGATATATCGGAGCGGCCAAGGTGTTCACAATATCTGAACACGCACTCTAACGCCTTCACAATAGAGGCGTGTTCATATATATGTGAGCACCTTGACCGCTCCGATGTATCTGATGGCGACTGTACTACTTATCTTTGTCTACTTATACCGGGTGTGACCTGTAACACGAGCAAATAATTAAACCACAGATTGTACTGCTCAAACGGTACCACTTTTGTTCAACAACTTTTAAAAATTATGAAGTATTTAGAGTCCCTATTTTTCATACAAAATAAATATTATCTTCAATGGACGCCATCGCCACGCTATATCATTGTGATTGACGTTGCTTGTCACGCCTTAAACATAACAAAATTCGCAATAGGTACATTGCGGCTTAGAATAAACTTTAAAGTGTATTAAAATCAAACCACAAGTTATTTTTAAAAGTTGCTGAACAAATGTTGGTCAGTATGAGGCGTACAGCCTACAGTTTAATTTTTTGCTCCTATTACAGGCCACACCCGGTATAATAGGTATAAAAATGCTGGCACATACCTTCATTAGCTGACAGCTGTTCCTAGTGTACTGGATATCGGTGACGACCAACACAGCTCGTCCGCCCAAACTGCGGCAAGTCATCTTTTCCTTATTGAACTTCAGCTGTTGACGCCCGAACTCGTCCACAGTGTACGTTGATAATTTTAACTGCAAAGAAATGGGTGAATCAAGGTTTTTTTCACCTTGGTTACCTACATCTTCTTGGATAGTATTAAAAACATTGAGGTTTTACAGTATTATTACAGTATATATCTCAGGGGGCCGATTTTTGAATTCCGATCGCTCGATTTCGACACTCGAGAATCAGTGAAAAACAGAGAAATGCAAATTTTTGAAATACGAGCGATAGAAATTGGGAATCGAGTGGTATTGACCACTCGTTTTCAATTCTATTAGTATAATTTAAAGGCCTAGTAGTGGAGATATTATTAAGCGAAATACACGAAATCGAGCGGTCGAAATTAAAAAATCGGGCCCCAGGACGGGCCTTACGGCCACTAAAAATGGTACCAGTTCACCGGTGTCACTCGTGAATTCGAGCCAATCGTGCAATCGAACTAGTTGCGACCAATCACGCGCGTGATGCGAACTAATCAACCAATTGCGTTGTAGCGGTGTCACGCCGCTGTACTGGCCCCATTCTTATTGCCCGTAAGGCCAGTCCTGTGATATACGTCTATGATTAAAACCCATTTCAGTATAGCATTGGAATTGATCTTACATTACCTACCTTACTTATCTACTGTTGTTCTCCGAGAGCCGTAAGAAATTAACGACAAGAAATAGCCAACCCACCCAAATATTGTATTGTATGTTTTTGGCTTTTTTAAATTTCATAATGGCCCAGCGCTGGACCAGCGAGATGGCCTTGCGATGGTTATGGCTCCTCCACACGATGGCTCAGCGCTGGGCAAGCTAGATGGCCATGCGATGGTTGAAAGTACGCACTATGGAATGGGCCACAAATGTCCCACTACCTTTGATGTGTGGACGAAAAACCGACACCGCGGTTATCCCATCGCCATCCCGCCGCGCCATAAGCCATCCGACACCACTACCCTCTCTACATGCTGGCCCAGCTTCATGGGTCAATATGATGGCCCATCGTGTAGTAGAGCCAAAATACGGGCCGATAAATAGAGGCCTCTCGCATATTACGTTTGCATTGATTAGTTCTTTATTTATACCCTTACGTTATTGAACGAAACTTCTTTGCTGAGTACAGCGCTGCTCCCACTGATATAATTGTGGCCGTTCTCTTTAGAAAGATTGTATTTGAATATTAACAGCGGCTTTTTAGAGAAAGGAGGCTCCGGGTTGTGGCATTCTGTGATGTTGTCAAGTAGTACCTCGAAATTTCCCTGAAAAGATGTAGTTAAGTCAAATTATGAAGTATAATTAGTAAGATGATAATTGTAAATTAATATTTGTTTTATATCCTAATCACAACTGTAGTGCTGTACTATAATAATAATCTTTGCATGCGGGGACTATCTTCAGACCATCATATTGCATGCTTGATGGGGCATTATGGTAGTTAGTTTCGTGTGACTTAACAATATTTCTTATATGAATACGATAAGCTGAGAGTAAACCACTTACACGTTTGCCATAACAGTCCCAAAATTGGCAAATAAAAAGGGCAACTAAAAGCCAAGCACCACTCATTTCTATGAAAGGTAATACACTATTAACTGACTACAGTCATTAAGTAAACAATATTAAGTTATTTATAAAATTATAGCAAAGAGATCACGATTAAAACGCAATTATAATCGAATTGATTATGTTATTCGCCCCGACCGCCGGCAGGCGCGGCTCACTCCGCGATTTCGTCGCTTTGCTACAGGTAGCTAAAAGTACATCCGTTCGACTCCAATTTTGGGATTTGCCATAAAGCCGCGCGTGGCGCTGTCTCCACCTAGCGGCCATATCCGTGCTGATCGTGACAGATGCGTTTTGTTAAAGAGTGAGTCATCTGTACCTAGTACTATTATTTATTCTGTGCTGCCGGAGAGTTGTGCCTCGAGAACGTCCTCCCGTTTGTACGGGAAATGTTTTCTCTCGAGAATATTTCCCATGTAATTGAGAACGTTCTCGAGAGCAGCACAACTATACTGGACCCACCGACGTCACTTATGCGTATTCAGTATGTAGTACCTATTGATGCGTATGTAGCCGCGGTGGTGTGTGTGCACAGTCACAGAATAAATAATAGTACTTACTAGGTATAGTGTAGATCTTTATCCCATCAAAAACATTACATGTAAAAAGATGCAAGTCTCGCAATGCAATTCTTTTACTCACTACAAAAAAGTTTTGAGATGTTATGTGAAACCAAGTCGGTTATTTTAGTCAGTGCCAGGGGGTGTTAAACCGTATCAATAAGATATCTTCAATTTTTAATACGTATAATGACTTAAAATTCAGGGTTCTAGCTTTAGCCAGCACAAAATTACAGGGCGTCGAAAATCGCCTGAATCGCTTCGGGAAAAGGATGGTACGGCCGTTGTTGTTTTGCTCGACTTGGCGGGGGCACTGCCGTGCCCCCAGATAACTGAGCTAGTTTACTCAAAGAGTCTCAAGAATACAATACCATTGAGTGGTAAACCACAAATAGGATAACTACCTCGTAGTAAAAGCAGATTATAACCGCCTTGAAATGTTAGTATAGATTAACGACTCTATTTCTTTAAACAATAGACTACAAAATACACTAACTAAATAATGGCTAGGGTCTCCCCTGATATATCGACGTGCATTCGGCAAAAGCCGATAGGAAAAAGCTTTATGTCCACGCAATAAGAGCGAAAAAGCCGTCGACGCGTCGGCAGGCGCCGGCCGATGCGAGCCGAGCCGAACGACGACTTTCTCGCTCTTATTGCGTGGACATAAAGCTTTTTCTTAATCGGCTTTTGCCGAATGCGCGTCGATATATCAGGGGAGACCCTAACATAACTTTTTTTTGCATTTTGCACCAGACTACTTCCCTGTCGTGGCTAAGGTAGATATATGACTTTACAAAAGATTGAATATGATATTATCTTTTTAGACCATTTTAACCTCATTCAACAAGGAATAAGGTTAAAAATTCAATATGCATACAATGTACTTCTAACTTATTTTGTAAATAAACTGGTTAGCGCCTACGAGAACAAAAGCAGATAATAGGATTGTAATAAAACAGTGCCATTCTTACTCAGGTAAGTGAACAATCTCAGTTCAAAAAAAAATCTATTATACAGAAGATTCATTCTCTAACAAAACGCGTTTGTTACTATTAGAACAGATATGACCGCTAGGTGGCGACAGCGCCACGCGCGGCTTATGGTTAGCCACGAAAATTGGTGTGGGACGGATGTACCTGTTCCAAAGCGACGAAATCGCGGAGTGAGCCACGCCTGCCACAGTTTTCTTACAAGTTCAAACCTAACTCACTCGCCATCCTATTAGGTGTCAAGATATAATCAATCATAAAAAAAAAAATATGTAGGTATGCTAGTTTTAAGGCATTTACCTATGTATGGGCCACTAGTTGCCTGAAATAAAAATTTTCATTTAATTTAATTGTGAATGTGAAACGGTGAAAACGCATTAGGTACGAATAACGACAATTACTTACATACGCAGTATTAAATATGTGGATTTCGGGAATTTATAATGAGCAGTAATTCTCATAATTATGATCTGCTATTACCAATCCAATTTGGGTCGTTGCGCTGCGCCACAGCAGTAAGTAAGTATACCTGTACTTCTTAGGTCCTATGCTAACCACCGTTTAAATACTCCCCTTATTGAATATACATTTTTTTATAAAATCAAATGGAAACCGTTTCCTTCCAATATCCGACATAATTGAAGGCCAGACCCATTAAAATGGTAATAAGTGAGTGAGAATAATTAGGGACGCGGTGAGAGGCTATCTGCCAAATGAGCCGCGGTTATCTTTCTGAGTTATGGAACCTTAGGCTTCACAAAACGTCTGTACCGCCGTCGGAATTTTACAAGCCTTATTGCAACGAAATAAAGTTCACTTCTAATAAGTATTTATATATGACGAATTCAAGGTGGATTTTTATAAATGGCACAGTAAATAGCAATACTATTTAAATCATGAAACCATTAAAGTACTACATACGTACGGTTGGTAGAAGAAAAGTCCACGAAATAAAATTAAGAGCTTTGGAGACTACTTTTAAAACCTGAAATTTTCGGAATAGGAGTGTAAGTGTATGAGAGAGTGTATGAAATTTTCGGTATAGGAGTGTATACCTAGAGATGTAGACACAACAATTTTTTTTATCAAGCAGATACCTACATTTGTAAGCGATACCTAGGTAGGTACTACAACATTTTAATTACTTATGTATTTAAAGGAAAATTGGAAAAATTCACCGTTTCGATCAAAATAAATCATGAATGAATGATGAAATTTAATTTGCTTGCTCAGTTAGTAAGTTAGAGGTATCTTATATAGTGTGGGTCAAATCTTGAAAGCTTTTGACCCACTTTCCGATTTGCGATTAGACTGAAATTTTGCATATGCAAATCGGATGACAATGCAATAATTATCATGACATGGAGCTGATCTGATGATGGAGACAGGAGGAGGTGGCTATGGGACTTTGTGTTAAACAGAACAATAGTACAAGTGTCTGCATGGCACTGCGAAGGCTGAAGCACGCTGAAGTGAATTTTCCTGCGGTCGTTCTAAGTTTTGAAATCGATCCCGCAGTTTGATGAGTATCAGCACTATCAGCTGTTCTCCGAAATTATGTCACGCATTATTGGCATAAAATAGATAGCTTAGGGTTTTTATTTTTTATTTAATAGTTATTACACAGATAGGCAACCGTCTGTTAATTTACCCCCTGTTACGAGTACATTATACTCGTAGTTAAGCCGACCACTGACTAACAGTCCGCCGGACGATATCGGCCGGTCAGTTGTTCGGAGCTGTCAAATTTTTGTTCTAACTGACAGGCCGATATCGTCCGGCGGCCTGTTAGTCAGTGGTCGGCTTTATAGGTACATAAAATACTTACAGTTCCGCCTTTACTACCCATCATTTGATAAAACAACTGCCAATAACACAAATACTGTCCGAAACATTGCCATTAGCTCACAAACGAAACAAATAGTTTTTAGTCACAATTGCCACTAACATTGCAGTTCTCATGGTCAATATAATAATCATGTATTATACAAAAACACAAAGTTAAATTATTAAATGTGACAGTTTATTAATAAACATATTTTATAATCGCAAAACATTTAGGTACATGTACAAATATCTAATCTCGATCTGATCATAAAATCCCTACTAAGTAATATTGATATTGATATTTAGTGAAATCAAGTTTTACAGCATTACAGCTAACACCAATGCACTGTAAAATTAAATAGTAAAATTAAGTACCTAAGTAATAATAAAGCGATTAATAAGCTACCTACTTATTACATGTTTGATTCACAAAAACGTAAAAAATCTTTAAAAAGTTTATGACTTTCGTCGGCAAACAAGTCGGAGCTAGGTGCAAAAGATAAGAAATTACTCTGTCTGTCTGTCCGTCCGTACGTCACAGCCACTTTTTTCCGAAACTATAAGCACTATAGTGTTGAAACTTGGTAAGTAGATGTATTCTGTGAACCGCATTAAGATATTGGTACAAAAATAGAAAAAAAGCAATACATTTTTAGGGTTCCCCATACTTCGAACTGAAACTCAAAAAAAAATTTTTCATCGTACCCATACGTGTGGTTTATCTATGGATAGGTCTTCAAAAATGATATTGAGGTTTCTAATATTATTTTCTTCTAAACTGAATAGTTTGCGCGAGAGACACTTCCAAAGTGGTAAAATGTGTCCCCCCCCCTGTAACTTCTAAAATAAGAGTATGATAAAACTAAAAAAAATATATGATGTACTTTACTATGCAAACTTTCACCGAAAATTGGTTTGAACGAGATCTAGTTCGTAGTTTTCTTTTAATACGTCATAAATCGTAAACCGCAATTTTATTACGTTACTTGCTGCTGCGGAACCCTTCATGGGCGAGTCCGACTCGCACTTGGCCGCTTTTTTACCTCATAGCTATACTTATGCAAACAGGCTATTTTATGAATTATTTAACTTTGTTTATTATTTTTCATAAGTTAGTATTTTTACTGCTGATATTTGACACGATCTTATTTTTGAAGCCTTATACGAGCGTGTCAAAAATTTTTGCGGCCTTCGAAGAGTAACATATTATTGCAGGTGAGTCAGGTGACTGAACTACTGAAAAATCACACCGCGGCAAAGGCCAAACAGAATCTTGTTAAGCTTTACATGTTACGGATTGACACGGAGATCTGCATGCAAAAGATAGTTGTCCCGTTGTAGATCAGACGCGGACGGTGGACGAATCGCCCTGTAGCATGCCAGGTCGGGTAGCTATGGAACACCCTGTTTAAATCCACGTCGCTAAACCCGACGGTACCCTGGAAATTAAAACCACTTCATCAAAAATAAAATTAAATACATTACCTATATTTAGCTAGCCATACACACTAGGGTACGCCTGAGCATTTTTTCCTGAACAGTTCAACTACACGATCTAAGCTGGTTAGAAAACTGCACAGTCGGATCACATACGCTACATTTTAACCATGCAGTTGGCAAAACTGCGCAGGCATTCCCTTGTGTATATGGCCGGCTTTAAAAGAAACTAAGTTTTTGGAAAAATTTCATTTTTGGTACAAGCTTTTAACGCTGACTGTACTTTTCTTACCACAGGCTCGCTTAACTAATACTCATTGAGACAATTCTAAAAACCCCTAACACAATTAGGTTGCGTTGTTTCATCACAGAGTTCCTATGGCCACCTCCGGTCTCCATCATCAGATCAGCTCCATGATACCATAATATTGCATTGTCACCCGACTTACGTATGTATGCAAAATTTCAGCTCAATCGGAAACCGGAAAGTGGATCAAATTTAACTTGCAAGATTTGATTACAGAGAGATAGACAGACAACTGTCAGGTGAAAGTAAATAAAAGCTTGTAATAACATTATAAGTCCAGCATAATATACCTTCAGCACCCGACAGTCTTTTTTATTATACCGGAAGTTCCCTGTGATTAAAAAGACTCTCCCCAACCAACTGCGGCAGTTCTGTTTGTCGACATGTATCAACGGCCGTTCTTGGCCTGAGTCGTCCATTCTGAACGTTGTCGTGCTGAACTGAAACATATTTAAAATATATGTAATGTTGATAGTCATGTGAATGTGTTTAGGATGCTGTTGAGACTCCCATGTTTCTGCAGCGTATCATCCATATTCACCAAGGTGCGCACAGACGTCTCCGGTGCCGTCGGGCGCAAGAATCTATTTGACCAAAACCCAGTCTTAAGTCTTGAAACCTTTGAACGTCACACCTATCGTGCGCGTATGATAAAATTACATTCATACATACATACATACATACATATAATCAGGCCTATTTCCCGGAGGGGTAGGCAGAGACCACGGATTTCCACTTGCTACGATCCTGACATACCTCTTTCGCTTCCTTCACATTCATAACATTCCTCATACACGCTCGCCGGTTTAGGGTGTGGGGTTTAGGGTGGGTGTGTTAGGGGGGGGGTAGGGGATAAAACTTTGTAGAAAATTTACATTATTAAAAGGAACTTCAGCCAGAATCCTGTTCCGTCCGCTGAGGAAGGTTGTATTCTTATATCTGCGAATGCTGAAGGTGGAAATCCAAATCCGCTTCGTTGCGAACGGAGGCTGAGGTCTGCTACATTCTGTGGCGTTTTCTAGAATCACCTCGTATTTTCCCTGAAATAACATTGATTGTTATCGTTGTCTGTGTCCAGTAAAAGATCAAAAAATCACGACGTATCGATCTCTACAAGGCTTCGCATTCTCTTGTAGAAAAGGAGAAGGGGTCTACGGAAATTACGACATTTCACCAGAGGTGAAGGAGGTTTAAAAATCCTCAAAACACCTCACGGAATTACTGCTAGAACCCAAATACACAGGTAATCACAACTTTTATTTTTAAATATGTTAGTGGTCTGCCTAATTTCGTGTTATCCAGAAATTAATGGTTATCTAAGTATCTTCGTCATATAAAAAAAACACGAGTGAACATAATATTATTTAAATGTAATACTTACACTGCTAGTAGCACTATCTAAAATGTGGTAAAAAAATATTGAAAACAAAACAAAAAATGTCCGAGGCATACTGCCGTTACCTTGCAATAGATAATAGAAATATAATCGTTGAGGTTTCAATCACAAATATCGTTAATAATGATGATTATATAATGATATAATGAGATTTATAAATAACTTCATTGCCCATTATAATGCATTTTATCTAACGCTCGTACATGTATTAATATTACATTATTAGGTACCTATCTGGACACAAATGATACATACATGTATGGTCGTCGGTAAACGTCTAATGCTTTACACACGCATTATTACCTCAAGCGATTGATACCTTACTAAATGTAATCGTAAATAAACTTAACGAAAAGCTTAAAGTAACTGCAATTTTGTTGGACCTAAGCTCCGCATTCGACTTGGTCGACCATAATATTCTCCTGGTAAAACTAGACTTCTATGATATTTGAGGCTAGGCCTTATTAAATCTTACTTTCACAATAGAACCAAGTTCGTGAAAACTACAGATGTAGTACGAACGTAACTGTGAGAATATTATCCGAAACTGTCACACTAATGCGAGGAGGATACCACAGGGTTCCATCTTGGGCCCAGTCTTCTTTATGCTATACACAAAGACCTGATACAATTGGTCAGAAATGAAATATTGGATATCTATCATCCTAATCGTTTTTATGACGATTGCAAATGTTAGTTTGAATTGGCCCCCCGGTCGGTGTGAATCACACATAAATTCGATTATAATTGCGTTTCATCGTGATTTAGATGCTATAATTATAACTATAGATAACCTATTATTATTTACTAACTACCTCTAGCCACTGGTAGTATGTCATTAATGTTATAGAAATGCGTTGTGCTTGGCTTTTGGTTGCTATTTTTATTTGTCAGTTTTGGGATGGTTATGGTAAAAATGTAAGTATATGTTTCAGCTTATTATTCTTAGCTTTATTTTCTTTGTACATTTTCTTTGTTCATGTCAAATTTCATGACATTACAGAATGTCGTTTTAAAAAAATAAGAACTTCGATTGTCTGGCGGCGGCGGGGTAGGTGTGACTCGATAAACGATTGCCATCTTAACTAATTACTTAATAATTTGACTGAAGTAAAACTTTTCAGGGAAAGTTCGAGGTAATGCTTAACAACATCACAATTTGCCGTGACCCAGAGCCCCCGTTCCCCGATAAGCCGATATTATTATACGAGTACAAGCTGTTCAAACAGAAGGGCCACAGTTATGTCAACGGCACCAGCGCTGTACTCAAAGAAGTTTCGTTCAGCAACGTAAGAATATATAATAAAAACTATTTAACCAGTGCAAACATATGCACGCGGCCTCAGTGCACGCTAAATAAATTAAGGATACTAAGCACGAAAACTTTCGTACGTAGACCCGCTTTTTTCTATCATATCGCACACGCATAGTTATATCCCCAGAAAATATTACCGGGACAGCAGTATAATTACAATGTTTAAGAGTAGTGAGGACAAATAACCATTTCATCATTTTCCTCGCGTTGTCCCAGCATATTGTCACGGCTCATGGGAGCCTGAGGCCCGCTTGGCAACTAATCCCCAGAACTGGCACTAGTTATTACGAAAGCGACTGCCATCTGACCTTCCAACCCAGAGGGTAAACTAGACCTTATCGGGATTAATCCGGTTTCCTCACGATGTTTTTCAAAGCGACTGGCAAATATCAAATGATATTTCGTACATAAGTTCCGAAAAACTCATTGGTTCGAGCCGGGGTTTGAACCCGCGACCTCCGGATTGAAAGTCGCAAGCTCTTACCGCTAGGCCACCAGCGCAGCGAGGACAAATAACCATAGTAAAAACTTACCAACGTCTACGTTCCAGCTCAACCTGAAAACATACAGTATAGATGAGTCCGGGCGCCGACAACTGAGGTTTACCGTGGAGAAGCTGACATGCCGCAGTTTGGTCGGGCAGGCGATCCTGGTCCTCACCAATATCGGGTACACCAGGAACAAGTGCCATCTTACGAAGGTATGTGGTGTGGTTACCAAAATGGTGATGATGTATCCATCTCTATCTTCCTCGCTTTTTGAGTCTCTGAACCAATGTGGAGCAAAGACCAATGTGGGTTCTAACCACGCCGTTTCCACGCCAAGTGCCACGTTAACTGTGGCGCTCCAATGTGATTGGGTACTCAGGCCCGGATTAGAGACCTAGGGCCCCTAGACACTTGGTATGGCACTAAGAATTTAGGGGGCCCCTTCTCCATCTCCAAACCATTGCTAGGTTGCCTGGGTCCCTGGGCCCGGGCCTTGAGGGCCTAGGCGGAAATCCGGCCCTAGGTAGACTACGAAACATCGATTGATTAGACACAAGGATTCATAATTCTCTTGCCCTTGTCCCATTCACTTGGGGTCGGCGCAGCATGTCTTTCTCTTCCACACCTCTCTGTCGCCCGTCATTTCATCATTCACTTGCATTCGTTTCATATCATCTCTCACACAGTCCATCCACCTTTTCCTCGGTTTTCCTTTCCTCGTACTTCCCTCCACATTCATTCATAATACCTTTCTCGTCACATGACTTTCATCCCTCCGCATCACATGCCCGTACCACGCTAGGCGATTTGCCCTTACTTTTTCTGTTATGGGTGCAACTTTCAGGCTTCCTCTTATATACTCATTCCTTATCCTATCCATTCTCGTCACGCCACACATCCATCTCAACATTCTCATCTCCGCTACATGCAATTTCTTTTCATCCGTCACCTTTAGGGCCCAACACTCTGATCCATACATGACGACAGGTCTTATGACTGATTTATAAATTTTACCCTTCAACCGAAGAGGCATTCGGCGTCGCAAATGGTTCCCGTGACCTGTCGCCATTTCATCCATCCTGTGCTAATCCGGTTTTTCACGTCACGGTCAATATCGCCATCGCACTGTACGAGCGAACCGAGGTACTTAAAGTCGGAGCAGATCGGCAGTGTAACGCCGTCGAGTTCTATGGCAGCAAAACTGGAGAGACCGCCATAATCGCAGAACATTAGACACAAGATTGAAGATTGTGTCGAGATTAGACACAAGGATTATTGATAAATTAGCGACGGTTCTAATATAGATGCCATGTTTAGCTCTTTATTATTTGTAACAATATAATTTGTGAGAGTTAAATAAAATGAATTAGAGTGAACAGGCACCTTCTGGGCGAGCTCGCTCCATCGTAGGCCACGTCTACGCCTCGGCTAGTCTGTGGCCATGAGTAAGCCCATTCATAATAAAAAAAAATGTTTTTTCAGGGTAACAGCACTTTTAAGGAGGTTGACGTGAACAAGGTCAGCCACAGTCTGCCGACCTGGCACTCTGTAGGGACCCTGGTACACCGCATGCATCTCGTGGACCGCGGGTACACCGTGTTTTGTTATGAGGTCTCCGTCACCGTGAGAGATTTGGTTTAAAATCCACCAAGATACCTTCCCTATTCTGTCCTACGAAATCTTCTCCTGAGTTACGATAATGGATGGGATTTTCGTAACTCAATAGAAACATAAACTTATCTATGTAGCAATATTTTAAGCTATCATAAATGAGTCTAAAATATAATGTACCTATGTTTTTTTTATTGAATTAAGGTGACAGTCCATTTCCAACGACAGCTGCATTACCTACTGTTGATTTTACTATGGAAATTGACAATGACAGCGACGCGTTAAGTACCGGTAGTGCAGCTGCGGTTAGAAATTGAATGTTACCATTATTATAGTCCCCACTATGCTCCAAAAGTCAAATAGCTGATGTGGATAAACCAGCTGCCAAGCTAAATTGGGACTGGGCGTAAGACGTTTACCGTATGCCGGATGACTTGTGGGCTAACAACCAATGGGCTTCGCCGGCCGTAGTATTTTACAGATAGTGCCAGCATAGGTTTTCCTATCAATTCCTAGAATCTTTCTTCTCTTTAAGCCAAATTTAAGTCATTCGATACATTATAAATGCGCCTATAGGATTGTAGGTGCGGTAATATTATGATGTGACTTTTTTTCCAGTCTTGAAATTTACCGATCTCCTGGGAATTCACAGGACTAACCCTGATCCAGTTCCGGAAAATTTAAAACCCGATACCGCTTCGCATGCCCTAGTAGTTGTAGTACCTAGTTGTGCTTGTGTAGTAGTAGTAGAGCAAAAAAACCTGGCGGCGTACGGTGTTAGACGAGAAGAAGAAGATCGGGAAGTCTTGGACCGAAATGAAGCAAGAAGCTCAAGATCGATCTACATGGAGTCACTGTGGACGCCCTCTGCCCCATCTAGGGGACATAGGATCTTAAGTCTAGTAAGTTATAGAGCAAAAAATGCACAAGGATGACTACAGAAATCGGTCAGCACCTTTACCAGACTCAGACAAGAGGTTAAAGTTCAATAAAAAAATAAATGCAAGGTATTTGAAGTATTTTCATATTAATATAAACTAAGCCACTTAATTCATAAAGTGCCGGCAGGTGGCTTGACCAGGCATGTCTAGACACGCTCACTCATTATTAAACCCTACCCGTGTCGTGCCTAAGTCCTAACATGGAAAACTGTGGAGCCTCCAACTAGAGTGTCTGTTACACACGGTACAATTCTTTTTTTAACAATTATTAAAATACGAAGTTTGGGCTGATATTTGGTTTGGCTATGCATATGCAAACCGTTTTTCCACTACTTGTTCGAAATCGATTGAGCTGGGTAGACTAGTAAATTTTTTAAACATTTAATGTAATACACGCATGTTTTGAGAAAAGCACTAAACGCCGCGTAGGGCTAAGATGGTCGCCTTTTTATTATCTGTCACCATATGCCTGGTCACGTTCTAACATGTATGAAAGTGCGAAAGAGACTTATGACATGACAGGTGACAAAAATGCGACCATGATATTTGTGCATAGGTAACAGGAATTACACGCCATTGTGCTTGCTTCACCCGGGTCTTCATAATTATCATGCTTGGCCGGCATTCACTAACTCTCGGCATTTGTAGCAAAATATACTATTGTTTCAATATTTTATCGACACTCCACACCACCCCTGTTCGCCATGGTCACGTAAACCTTCGAACAGTAAATATATCCACATTGGGGGTAGTCGCGGTGCATGGGAATTATCGCAGTTTGCATTTTTAATGCTCACATTTTAGCGACACGAAAGAGAATTGTGTAAGCGAGCAAAACCAGTAATCTCCATACTGCATGCGATATTACATTAATTATGCCGGTGTTTTTGCTCGCTAAGCTTTTATACAATGAATATGCCCCGTGCATGAACTATAGGAGCCGTCAGATTTTTGGCGCGAGGCGTAAATGTGTCGTTTAATCTTCCGATGTAGCCCACAAGATGACAGAACCTACTATGCACAAGGAAACGTACCGACGAGAACGGTAGATGGTAGCATTTGTTGATGTTTTCGATTCAGGCCACAAAATGGCAGACTCTCCAACGCGCACGGTCCCTATTGCCGTATATTTTTAGTAACAAGTTAGACACGAGCTGAAAATACTGTGCATACTTTGAATTCGCGCCTTTTCTACTGGCAAAGTTGTTTGACAGACTTTATTTAGTTCTAAAAGTTAAAAACGCCAGCCTCAAAGGCAAAAGCGGAAAAAAACATAATAAAGCACAAAACTTCCTCGGAAACAGTTAATTTTGCTTCGGTAAATACTTTCCTTATTAATTACAAGCGTCTCCCTTAACTCGAAATTAACCAAGTTTTTACAGGGCGCGGAAAATTAGCTGCAAAAAGAGTTTGCCGACGAAGTTTCATTATTTAGTTAACTGGGCGAATAAAAGAGTTGGCTTTAGGTCGGGGGCAGATTGAGCGGGAAAATAGACAAGTTTATATCTTGTGAATTTACGAGAAAAGCAGAGTAAAGTGATAAAAGCAGGGTAAAGTGAAAAAAGCAGGGTAAAGTGATAAAAGCAGGGTAAAGTGATAAATGAATGGTAAAGTGATAAATGCATGGTAAAGTGATAAAAGCAGGGTAAAGTGATAAAAGCAGGGTAAAGTGATAAAATCAGAGTAAAGTAATAAAATCAGGGTAAAGTAATAAAAGCAGGGTAAAGAGATAAAAGCAGGGTATACTGATAAAAGCAGGGTAAAGTGATAAAAGCAGGGTAAAGAGATAAAAGAAGGGTAAAGTGATAAAAGCAGGGTAAAGTGATAAAAGCAGGGTAAAGTGATAAAGTAGAGTCCATCTTAGCCAACTTTGCACAGACTTAAACAGAACAAACGGATTGTCATTTTAAACGTCACACTTTCATTTTGACATTAATGTTATGATGATTATGCCACACTTTGTCATTGCTAAAGCCATGCAGAGTTGGCTTGGTCCGACTCTATAGTCTGTATCTTAAAGTATTTAAATAAAAGTAAATAAAATCTATACTCAAATGGCTCCTTAAGCCAGTTGTGGTTTGATGAAATCATTACATGATTGTAATAATAGCTAAAGTCAGGTCGTTCAGTGACTGATCCAGGCGGTTTTGTATTTGGTCGGTAGGTACCTAACCAATAAAAGTATTAATTACCCGAAAATTTACAAATTGTTTGTTTACTTTTATTTAAATACCTAAATAAGATACAGACTAGAAGAGGTGTAAAATGTAAGAAAAAACTGTGTCTCGAATTTGACAGCTGAAATAGATGCTGCTGTATATTTTATGAGAATTACCTCCATTCTAGTACAACGTAATTATAGTTTGGCTCTAAAACTCGTGCTTTATAGCAGCCACCCGAAGTGGATCTCGGCCTCTGACACCAAAGACCGCCATGCTTCTCTGTCACAAAATTCTGTTAGTTTATTTAAAACCGCAAGTGCGCCGCCGCCCTAACAGCAATGGCGTCCATTCGGCTCATTCTGTGACCTTTTTACCTAATCAGGAGTGCGCTACCTAATCAAACCCTTTTTGTTCCGATTACACATTTCTACTTTATTGTACAGTCGACGTCAAAAATATGTTTACACTTTTGCACCTTACTCCTTTGTAATAAGGCGAAAAATGTAAACATATCTTTGACGTCGACTGTACGATGCCGCTGCTTCCTAGCTTTAGTATTTTACTCTTTCACTACGTGTACAGTACAGGCCACTAATATATCACCTCCATGTTTTTACGGTAGATTTTTTTAGGGTTCCACACCCAAAGGGTAAAACGGGACCCTATTACTAAGACTCTGCTGTCCGTCCGTCCGTCCGTCTGTCACCATGCAGGCTGTATTTCACGAACCGTGATAGCTAGACAGTTGAAATTTTCACAGATGATGTATTTCTGTTGCCGCTATAACAACAAATACTAAAAACAGAATAAAACAAAGATTTAAGTGGGGCTCCCATACAACAAACGTGATTTTTGACCGAAGTTAAGCAACGTCGGGCGGGGTCAGTACTTGGATGGGTGACCATTTTTTTTTGCCTTTTTTTGCATTATGGTACGGAACCCTTCGTGCGCGAGTCCGACTCGCACTTGCCCGGTTTTTTTATATTTGTAAGTGATTCTGGGGCCTATCAGAGAGGAAGATGGATCTTGGAGGCGAAGGAAAAATAGAGAGCTAGAGGAGCTGGTTGGCGAGATTAAAGCCACACGACTCCGCTGGCTTGGTCACCTGGAGAGGATGGGAGAGGATCGTGCTGTGAGAAGAGCGTATGTGGGGCACCCGGGCGGAAAACGTCCATCTGGGCGTCCCAGATACTGCTGGAGTGATGAAGCTCAAAAAGACCTGTCCGCCTTTGGAATACCCAACTGGCGCGAAGTGGCGCAGAATAGGGCAGAGTGGCGCTCTCTTGTGTCAGAGGCCAAGATCCTTTTTGGGTCACTGGGCCAGTGATGTATGTATGTAATGTATGTATGTATGTAAGTGATTTTAGGTAGTAGGTACCTACCTACTTTAGGTACCTAGTTTATTAGTCAGTAGTCCTTTGTGCAAACGACGAGAAAAATTGGTCTAGGGTCTATGCGGAAATAGAAGAGTCGTGGAATGTATGGGGCCCAATACATCCCAAGACTCTCTTCCCGACCAAACTCTACACTAAAATTGGACGCTACGAAAAGTCACGTGACACTCTTGTGGATAAAATGGAACTTTCTCATCAGTCTTTAAAGAATAAAGAGCCTTTACGAGCTAGTTTCATGGAGCATATTGTTTCGCCTCATGTTGGTGAATCACGTTACGATAATTTAACAATAAACAATTGACAGTGAGGTGCGTATAAAATTGGTAAGACCGAGCTTTGGTCGAAAAACATATTATAAAAACTCAAAAATGCGCGTTTTCACAGCGATAAAACCTAGCTAGATCGATTTATTGCCCCCAAAAATCCCCTAGCAATATTTCATCGAAATCGTTTGAGTTCCGAGATCCCCGAAATATATATAGGTACATACAAATAAATAAATAAACAAGAATTGCCCAAACAATAGATGCGTATAAATTTGAACAAATTTTAGGCCTATATCCAAATAAAAAGTAAAAATAACATACCTAGTCCAAATATACCTACAATCAAATCCGCCAATACCAAACACCTCTGCAATACATGACCATAGAATTTTACTGTCTAACCTTGCCAAATATTTAGTTTACTTTCGCAAAGTCCTTTCCAACACAATTTTTGTACAGAAACGAGCCTTATTATTACTGGATAAGGGTGTTTTTGCAGTGAAGTGTTGCATCTGATAGCCGTTGTTCAAATGAATACGATTTAGCTCTTTACGATTGACCGTCGGCTTAATGCCAATTTTATACGCATTCTAACATGGATTCATTTAGCATCCAAAACTGGAAGTGCCATTGAGCAAGCTATACCATTTCGTACCTTACCACAGTGACCTTTGAGTAAAAGCAGGCCACTGACGAGCCCTCCAAATGGATGCCGTTACAATGGATTCATCCAAATGGACGGCATCCTAATATTAAACATTGTGCGTTTTTGACAGTCACGGACCGATTTTGGATTGCAGCCACGCTATTTGGACTGTTGGAAGGCTCGTCAGTGGCCACCTTAACACCGCGGGAAGGGAGTCGGTATTCGCACTATTTATCCTCTGCCGAAACACATGCCCAAATGGGCCTGCACACAACTAGCGTGTTATGAACCATCCGTACACAAAAAGAGATCGAGGTGTGCAGGATTTGTCTTTGACGTTTGTCATTGTCTATGTACTTGTGTCGTCATTACTTATAATTTAAATTTTGTAATATGTAGTGAGTGAGAAGTGCGGATATTTGCACGTTTTCCTCGCAAAAAATGTAAGAACGATTTGTACGATAAGGCTTGGGATTCTCCCTTCCGACGTGTCGGAAGCCGGTGTTGCTGGCTCGAAGACTGTGACAGCAGTCAATATGAAAGCCGTATCTCATATTATTGTCACTGTAAAGAAGAAGACACCTTCTGCTATAGCAGAAGGTGTCGCAGAGAGCAAACCGGGACTGGAACCTCAAGTGGCAAGAGCTTTCTCTGCCAAAAATGTGGGAGGTCGTGCCGCTCACGCATCGGCCTCCAGTCACCAAACCCGTTGTCTAAACAGCAAGGCATAAATCGCCTGCAATACTAGTAGACGGAAAGGCCAGTGATGACGATGAAAGAAGAAGTGCCGTTTCTAGTTCCGTACGATTGAGTCCATGTTTTCGTCCGTAGAATAAAATGTCGTCCATAAAGGGATAACAAAACGCCTGTTATCGCCCATGCGTTAGGAAGTGCTGAGTTTTTCATGTTTTTTGAAGTGCCACCGTTGACGCTTCGACCCTTGTTTCTTTTTTAGGATTTTTATGTCAAGCGAACGGACATCCTAAGCACGTTATTTTTTAGAACCTTTAATATTTCATTTGTTTCGCTGATATTTGTTCGTTGACAATTTGGAGCGAAGGACCGAGTAAAAACGAAGGTCTCCATTTCAGCTTAGACAAATTATCTTTCGTATGTCCGGGTATTCTCGTCTACAGGTCGCATTTCAACCATTTTTCGTGAAATTAGGTGAGCAGATTTGTTAATCCTATCTAATTATGCGTTGCCTTATTAGAAATGATTATTAGGTTAGGTTAATACTGAACATATTTTAGGTAAGTAAGTAAAATTACAATAATGCGTTCCTCAAAATATATATGATTTTGAGGAATCATACGCATTATTGTAATCTTTTTTGTCACGATTTTAGGATAAATCACCTGTATTTAATTTTGTTGCCAACATAGTTTTTCGCCATCGTGTCGCCACCTTTGAGATGGTTGTGGTAACATGTTAACCTCCTGGATTACTCGCATGTATTTTCTCTTACTGACTGACAGAGCCAAGCGATTTTAAACTACTAAAACAGATGGCGTTGTAATCAAAAAAGTTTTTATTTTATAATTTTAGTGTAATACCTCATGCTACCTTATGGTTCAAAAGCGTGCAAAAAAGACCAGAATTTATTAGTCAGGTATTTTTAGTTCAACCTTTCTGCCATCGTGTTTTCATCCACCAAGTATCCCTTGCCAATTTGAACCCTAAACACGTTGTAATAAAGTAGGAAATTTGTAAACCTTTCGTTTCTTTGTATAGTCTGAACAATATACGTTCCTTTAGGTTTTGGGCAAAACTCCAAAGCACGTGTTAATTCGAGCAATGAACTTGCACGTGCTGCATTTTGTTCCAAGAATACTTGAAACGATGCATTTCTACCTTATTTTAAAAAAAGCTATCCTGTCCATAACCATATCCATACTTCCATACCAATATTATAAATGCGAAAGTGTGTCCGTCTGCCTGTCTGTTACCTCTTCAGGTAACCCTTTATAAGGCATAAGGGCTGATTTAGACGGCGCGCGAACTCGCATGCGATTTTAGTTACATTGCGGCCTGTGGATTCCATCCAATTCAACCGACCAATCAAAACCCGCAATGGTATAAAAATCGCAGGCGAGTTCTCGCATCGTCTAAATCGGGCTTAAGGGTGTCAGGAATTATGCAAAATTGAACTCTATCGCTTTGAAATAAAGTTCAAAATCAGGTGGGAAATATATTCCCTCTGCCTTATAAAGGCTTAAACTGCTGAATGGATTTTTAGTTTAAATTTGGCATAGAGATAGTTTTAATTCCCGGGGCAGGGCATAGAATAGTTTTTATGTTGAAGTCATTTTTAAAAAGGACGAAAAGGGGGGTGGAAATGAGAAAATTAACGAATTGCCTGTTAGTTGGCGTAAGGAATTAGCATATTATGCTCAAAATTATTGCCATTAGCTTTTATTCAGGCAATAGACTCTAACAACATAATAAATAATAGTACTATGTACCTACAGAAGACTCACTCTCTAACAAAACGCGTCTGTTACGATCAGCACAGATATGGCCGCTAGGTGGCGACAGCGCCACACGCGGCTTATGGCAAACCCCAAAATTGGGTGGAACGGATGTACTTTTAGCTACCTGTAAGCGACGAAATCGCGGAGTGAGACACGCCTGCTCTAACGCTGAAACGAATTCCAACCAGACGAAACCGCGGGCATAAAATACGCGGCACTCAAAAGTTTTTGTCGATAAATTGTGATCTTTTGTTGACATCTGTGTAACAAATAACAATTCAATAAGAATTCAATATGTTCTAGTTAATAAAATCAATGGTGGTTTCCTTTAAGGTTTCCTTTCGTTCCCAAATTTCCCATTTTACTTATTCTACCGGGTGTGGCCTATAACTCGAGCAAATAATTAAAACATAGATTGTACTACTCAAACGGTGACACTTTTGTTCAACAACTTTTAAAAATAATGAAGTATTTAGACTCCCTATTTTTCATACAAAATAAATATCATCTTCAATGGACGCCATCGCCGCGCCATATCATTGTGATTGACGTTGCTTGTCACGCCTTAAACATAACAAAATTCGCAATACATTGCGTCTTAGAATAAACTTTAAAGTGTATTAAAAATCAAACCACAAGTTATTTTTAAAAGTCGCTGAACAAATAATGGTCAGTATGAGGAGTACAGCCTACAGTTTAATTTTTTGCTCATATTACAGGCCACACCCGGTATAAATTATTAAAGGATACCTATCAAAATTTGGTGCCCTTGGGAGGCGCCCAATTGTAATATCAATAAGTTGCTCTGGCAGTTTAAGATAATATACCTTCATTAAGAACATTATTAATTTGTAAGACTATTCAAAAGGGCTTGTTGCCAGGCCTAATACTTGAATAAAGAATAAATTGAATTCAAATTTAACAATATAGCTAGAGGTACTATAATTAATTATAATTATTATTTATCATTACTGACGACCTTATTACGTATATACTCGCATAATATGATAATATATATTATCCTAATATCGATTATTGTAAAAAAATATCTTAATCACTTAATTATCAAATCGCCCATAGGTTGATTCTCGCCCTAGTTACTTGTTACGGTAAAATAGACCATATGACACTGGAAACAAAGTGTTTACACATAATTTAGGTAAATAACATTGTTGATAAAGCACGTGCGGACATTTCAATATAAACATTTGGTATGTATATGTTTGTTTGTTTTGATTTTACATTACACATACACTTAAATTACATTACTTTAGGTATGCATGAAATGCGAGAGGCGAGATTAGGTACTTATTGTATAGAAAAAAAAACTAATAATGCTAAGGGTACCACGGTACTTTTGTACCCAGAGATGTAGGTAAGTACCTACAGGAAATTGTCAGTGTCAGGTGTCAAGTGTCAGCTTGGTAAATTAGGCCCCTGGTTAGTAAACATCAAATTATGCCATCATCTCAAATTCTGAAATATTGAATCATACATAAGTACATAGTATAAATCCCTATTTCATCATTATCTTCCATTTCACAAGTTATATTCCTTTAAATCATCACAGCAATGATAAGACAGGAATTTTCCTACGGTTAACGAACTGCAACTGATAGAAATTATTGCACCATTCTTCTTTTGTCGCATTCGCAGTTTGTAAACGGATTAATAATTATCAATAAAGCATACAAATAAATTGAGAACGCAGTCTGTTTTTAAAAAACACAGAACGGCATTACTCACATTGAAATCATATTTAACGCGACAAGTTTCGAAAGGCATTCATCGTCAGGTTAATTTTTCCGTGTTTTCATCTCCGTATCGTGTTGTTTGCTTTAATTTATTAATCTCTTATACAAGTTATTAAATATCATAATCTACAAACAGTGGTCAAACAACTAGTATAGCAAAACTCCAGCGTTATCCTCCACGTCACCAAATCCGAAATGCCGATAACATTTATTATCTCTTATTGGGTCGGCGGGCTTACCGCCATTGTAGTAAAGTCCGCTGGTGCGGGCGTACCGTTCAGCCATGGATGGAGTGACCGTTGAAGATGGCCCTAATCCTGGTCCAGGACCTAATAGTGAAGGTCCAGGAAGACTGGGCGATGGGAGTCCAGAAGGGCCATCGAATGGCCCAGGGCCTCACAAAGGTCCTAAAGGCCCACCAGGTCCTGGAGGCCCACCAGGTCCTGGAGGCCCGCCAGGTCCAGGCAACCCAGGCTTCCCTGGCCCCCCGATAGCCGTTCCAGGGCTAGACTTCAAACATCCAGATGGACCTGATTCCGGCAGGCCCAGTCGCCCTGACCCTCCAGTTATAGACCTGGATTGGGTGTTGGTCAACGAATTGGGGCAGTTCGGAAGGTTCCAGCTGTACAATCTTCTGCTTGTCTCCGTCCCAATCATCATGTCTGCGTTCATGAGCGAGTATATTTTCTCGGCCGCTGCAGTACCACACAGGTAACTATTATTAAGCTATACCTAAGCTTAAGCTATACCTATACATAAGTGTAAAGTGTCTGACAAAAATTGGATATTTAATTTTGACAACCTTGCTTTGCTGTCTTTTAAGCTGGTTGTCCTGGTTAAAATGTAGATTTGGACATAACCGTATTTATATGTGATGAGGATTACCATTTTTTGTTCCTGGGTGCAAGTTCTTATTAATCTGAGCTATTGGACTTTTTTTTATGTCTTTTGTCATCTGGATGTAGGTACAGTCAGCTATGCTATTAGCTTAGCTCCTTTGCATATAAAATTCTATGCAGGCGGGATACGTTTTCTCTGCAGCTGTTACACGTGGACAATAAATGAATCTGGCTCTGAACTTAATGCTGAACCAAGTTTAAATTATTATCTTTACATACCTGATGTGACTGGCCATATGCCTATTACGTAATATTAAGCTCATTTATCAATATAAAACTTACATTTTAGCGGTGAAGGAAAGCTTCCGGGAGCTTCCTTGCCGGTCGTGCGTTTACGTTCCTGATTTTCATTGAAATTTCTAAAAATGGTAACTCGAAGCACTTGATTTCATAGTCTAATCTTTATCACATGTATCCACAATTAGATTAATTGCTAATTGACTTAGTAAAAACAAAATAACGACAAGGATTTGTTTACGAAAACATTTGACAGTAAGAAAGGTTGTTTACGTTGACTTTGACAGGTATGGGCGAGGAGCCATTTAGGTATTGTTTTAAACCGCAAAATTCAAAAAGAGTGAGGTAGATAAAAGGTTTCAATAATTAAATAATTATTTTCTTATATATGTTTAAAAAACATTATTATAAAGGTAAACATGAAATACTTTAGTATGACCGCAATATTTGGAATCATAAAGGGAAAAATGTTAACTCAAACGTACTTTGGTAGTGCATGCGCGTATGTAAATACGATTTAAAACTACCCTCATCAGCATTTTATTATTAGAATATGGATCTTAACATGTAGGACATAAGGTTTAAGTAGTTGGGTAAGAGATTCACAGATGGCTCAGATTAAGGTCATCATGGTTAATCAAGAGTAAACCTTAAAGTATAAGGCATAGGGACTACATGCGAAGCATGTCAAGAATCGGCATTAAACGGCTTTATTAAATTATCCAACCAAAAATAAGCTTTAAGTAAAGTATGTAAGACTTATGTTTCGGTAAAGTAAGTGGGTATAATATGGGACGATGGTTTGTCTTCACTGACGACAAATGGAATGTCTGGGGACAATGGGTTGCACTCGCCAAGGTCAATTTTGTCTTCACTGACGACAAAAGGAATGTCTGAGGTCAATGGGTTGCGCTCGCCAAGGTCAATTTTGTCTTCACTGACGACAGATGGAATGTCCGAGAACAATGGGATGTCTTCAGTGACGACATGGGTAAAAGTATAAAAGGATTGATGGGGAAGGACGCGAGTGAGTCTTTTACTAGCGTCCGGACCGACAACTGACTTTGGTTTTTGTATAGTACGCGGAGATTATTGGTGAGGGGTGGGGATACTCTGTCCAATTTTTTCTGAGTCGCTGGGCTTTATCGAGATTAAGACGCAAGTCCCAAATCTCATAGAGTAGCACTCGGAATTGTGTCTTTGTTTTGGCATGGCGGAAATATGTTTCCGTTTTGTTGAAACTTAAGCATCTTTGGTTAGAGTGTGCCCATTTTACTAATAGTTTTCTATAGGAGATTTTCAATAGAAATGTAGTTGTTTGGAAAGTGTTTACTTGTTCTAAATCTGAAAACTCCTAATTTTTATTTTCTCATTTGATTCAAAACCAAATCAGTGCCTAGACATACAGTTTAGTCTAGCCTTTCATCTGCTATCCTAACGGTGACAAACAGCGGATGGAAGGAGGTCTAACTTGTTCCAAGATGAGGGTTGTCTTGGGGTCTGCTTTTTATCAACATAGCAGACTTAAAACGTCTCCCTCCCTAGCTTTTCGATGTCCAACTGTAGAGGAATAGCAAGGACGTCACGTGCGCGTCATCCGGGGTAACCTGGGCTTGCTTGAAATCTACAGTATTCGAAGGCTTTGTATTTTAAATATATTTATTTATACCAATTATATACATAATAGGGACCTGCCCTATCCATGTTGCATCCCTGCCTTTGTGCAAAACGCCATGGAGGGGGGCAATAACTCGAGTTGATAGGTTGCAATCTCGGAGTCACTCGCCGAATGCTTAGCTTATATCTAATAGGGACACACTTGTGTATATTCCAAAGTACCAGGGTCGATGGTAAGTACGAACTGTGCTTTGGTTATACTAGAGTAGGGACAGAGGATAGGGTTAATAGGGTAGAATCGCACACTATTACTAGGGAATTATGGTTTCTTTAGAGATTTAGGGCCTAAGATTGAAACGGTTGATATTTTTCCTCGTTTAAAACCTTCGAATATGGTTTCTTTATTATAAAATTATGCGGAGTTAACTGTTACTGCTAATGAATTTATAATTTATCTGGGTAAAGGGTATTCTCTATCTTATTCTAATTTTATCTATTAAAATTCTGGTCGTCTGGAGTAGAGATGAAGTACTGAGTAACATAATCAGGTTTCCAAGGTATTTATAAAACAAATTCTAAAATATCAAATTGAATTGCTGAAATGCAGTCTATTCTGAGATGGAATATCAAAGAATAGCTGTTTTAGGGGACCTTTGGCAGGCAAGAGTAAACCAAAGGATACTTTGAGTGAAATAATACTCATTTTGATATTCGTAATTCGTTTTCAGTTTCATAGTAAATTTAGTACTTCGTTTATACTAATAAGAGACCAGAAATGCAGCTTATATTTTAGTTTGGGGAATGGAAATGGGATTAATATCCCTTAGCTTTTGAATGTAAAAAAGATTAATTTTGATGACTGATGAATATTTGGCACTTCTCTTCATAGTCATCTAGATATGCATAAGTTCCGAAGTGTTGGTAAAAGCCCGTCTGGCTAACAAGTTAGGGTAGGTGTTCCGACTAACCTTGTTGACTGGACTAAGAGCCTCCAATCCTGCATCGAGCGTATGAGTAGCATCTTCGCAAGAAGCTGGTAGTTAATTATAATCTTGAAAAGTTAGGGTGTAAACGGGCTTATCCCAGGAATGCTACTTATATGTTATCCCGGAGGCTTAATAGGTGTGGCAGGTTTTTACCAACAAAATTTTTAAACTCATTTTATCAAGAATATATAACTTTCTTAATATTTTATATACTGCATTACCATACCATTCTAATATTTTTAGCAATACCATTTATATTTTACCTTAGAACACGTTGAATATGCTGCGACAATAACTTAATAAAATATTCCTGAAAATTTTCTTCAATAACATAATAAAAAAAATCTCAGTAATAAAATCTCTATTTTATGAACTAGGTAATAATAAAATAAAACAGAGTCCAAAATAAGCATTACTCATTAAAGGATCTAGGTTTCCGCGGTCCACTTCGAGGGGTCCTAACTGTTTACTAGACGATTACGAGGCCAAAATTTAGGAGTAATTATTAAGGGGATATTTATTTATTTAATATATAAGGGGGAGGGTACACTACTCATCCAATCCAATTATACCTACAGATGCGTGATCCCAGAATGCGGCGAAGTCCCTGGCGCAGCACACGAGTACAGGCCAGATTGGATCCTCAACGCAGTACCAGCTGACAGCAACGGAAACCCTCAGAGTTGCGAGCGCTACGTACCCTTAAGTGGAAGTGGCACTCCGCAATCTTGCCCCGCTAATATCTTTAACCAAGCTGCTACTCAGGAATGCGATGGTTTTGTGTACGATAGAACTAACTCAGTTGTGTATGATGTAAGTTGGTATGATATGCTTACAGATTATTTAAGTAGGTATATTGGCGTCTGCTAGCTCGCGGGTGCACGCACGCGGGTGCCATTATAAATAAAATCCTGCACCCCGTGCCAGTCAGTATTGCTCATACTGTTTTTTGATAACCCGCTCCGTGTACCGTGCCGGCTAGCGGACGACTCTGTGTGGGAACGGCTTTGACAAGAATTTATATCGACTGAAGCACGTAAAACTCTTGGGGTTTTCTCAATGGCTATTGCTTTTTATATGAACTCTTTATTGCAATTATCAAATCTACATAATCATGAATATCATGATATAGGTTAATGTTCTAAATAAATCTTCAGGTCAATTTAGTTTTGTATGTACCTTACCTAACTCTATTTAAGCGTTACTTTTCCAGTTTGACCTGGGCTGCAACGAATGGCTACGAGCACTGGCCGGCACCCTCAGCAGCGTGGGTACTCTTCTAGTCCTTCCCATCACCGGTTTCGTGTCCGACAAGTACGGCAGACGTGTGGCCCTCGTCATCAGCGTGTTTAACCTGGCCCTGTTCGGTCTTATCAGAGCCTTCTCTGTCAACTACCCCATGTACCTCGCCTTTCAACTGCTGCAGACGACTCTTGGTGCTGGCACATTCAGTTCTTCTTATATCTTTGGTAAGATTTTTACTTATAGTTCCAAACTTACTTTTTAATAAGTACATAAGCTAGGTAACAGCCCGTGTATTCTATATTTTTTTAAATTTCAACAGGGCTGAGTCTCCAAAGTATTCTCTGAAAGTTTGTCTTTTTTCTTACACGGATTTAACAGTACATTTGATGGTCATCAGCGACAAAAAAGACTATGCGTTCTTCTTCTAACAAGAATTAACTTTCGAAGGTCTAATCCTGGAAGCTAAATTAAAACCACTTCTGCAGCTCATTAGAGCTGTTTTGATGATGGAAACTGAAGGTAGCTATAGGAACTAGGTGACAAAACAAAATAAACTTTGGAAATTTGGGTTTATTAATAAGTCTTCTCGATTAGTAGATTCTTTAGTTACGAATGTTAAGTCTTCTCTAATCTAATTTGTAGAATTTGTAACAGATCTGATTTACAGAAGAAGTTTTAAATTAAATTCGGGTACAGTAGCTAATTATCTGTATGGCCTTACTATTTACCTATGCCTAAAATAATTTCATCGCATCTTATTATCATCCACTATTGTATTTTGTAGCTGCTGAACTGGTGGGCCCCAAATACCGAGTAATAACAAGTGCCACCTGCTCCTCGATGTTTGCCGTCGGCCAGGTCATCCTTGGCAGCATAGCCTGGCTGGTCCAGCCCTGGCGGTACATGATCATGATCCTCCACATCCCCTGCTTCATCATCATCGCCTACTACTGGGTGCTGAGAGAGAGCGTGAGGTGGCTGCTCGCTAAAGAGAAGTTTGTGGAAGCTAAAGAGGTTCTAGAAAGGGTCTCAAAGGTTAACAGGAAGGAGATTAGTGAGAAGTCTATGCAGGCGCTGTTGACGCCCGCGCCTGTAGCTGAAAATCAGGTACTTCATTTGTTTTTTTTTATTCATATAAATTTAGTGTGTACGGTCACGGAATTTCCAACCGTACGGTACGGTTTCGGAATCATAAAAATTCCAACTATACCTGTCTTTTCTTTTATCTAACTGACAATTTTTTCCTCAGACCGATAGCTCCGATGGTCTCCTCAAGACGATCGTCAAGTCCCGTATTCTCCTTCGACGGGTCTTTACTACTCCCATCTGGTGGATCACGACCACCTTCGTCTACTACGGTCTGTCCATCAACTCCACGGGTCTCGCCGGCAATATGTACCTCAACTACATCCTCGTCTGCGCCATCGAGATCCCTGGCTACTACACTGCTGTGTTGGTGTTGAATCGCGTTGGAAGGAAGATTACTCTCAGTTGCGGTTTCTTTGTGGCTGCCGCTTGCAATATTATCTTCGCTTTCATTGACAATAATGGTAGGTTTTTTTTTACTCCGTGATACTACCGTCTATCGTATCGTGTTTACGTGGTTTTACTTATTTATTTGTTTGTCTGCCTGTGGCGTCGAAGTTTATAGGAAAAAAAATCTAAAGAAGATTGCATTCGATTAGAGAGAATGAATGAGGTACTTTTAGGGTTCCGTGCCTCAAAAAGAAAAAACTGAACCCTTATAGGATCACTCGTGCGTCTGTCCGTCTGTCATAGCCTATTTTCTCAGCCCAAAGATGGACATGTTTTTTTTATAATTTTAAAATACACAGGTTCGAAGTTATTTAAGAAAATAGCTAATAAATAACAATTCCCCCCCCCCCTTTATCTCCGGGTCTAATTTTTTTCTTCAAAATAGTTCTTTACCTATAGATGACAGGAAAACCTATTAGAAATGTGCAGTCAAGCTTGAGTCGGACTTATATACGGAACCCTAGAAACGCGAGTCCGACTCGCACTTGGTCGGTTTTTTTGGGCAGTCGTGTAAAAAAATGTAGGTAAACTTTTATATGTATTTCATGTAGCATTTATATCTATCTTAACATATAAATAATATAATCCATTATCATTTAATCTTCATTATCGCTAACAACAATGTGATCGAGCTATCAGATAAAATTTCACGAGTTCCATCTAATAAACTGATAATTTATGTTAAAAACAATGTCTTTGTTGAAATTTAGTTATCAATGATGTCAAAATAATGAAATTGAATTGTTACAATTAGCAACAATGTAACGGGTTCGAAAAAAAAGAGTTTTCTGTATAGTAAACAATTATTTATGACTTACTTAAGTATAAAATAGACGTTATAACTTCATTAACAGTTGATTATGCTTTCAGAACTAGCGACCTTCAGCCTGGTCCTCTTCCTGGTGGGCAAGTTCGGTATCTCCGTGGTGTTCACGTCGCTGTACCTGTTCACGTCGGAGCTCTATCCTACGCAGTTCCGTCACACGCTACTAGCGTTCTCGTCTATGATTGGTCGCGTTGGTTCGATCACGGCCCCGCTCACGCCGGCTCTGGTAAGTTCGGTATTTCCGTGGTGTTCACGTTGCTGTACCTGTTCACGTCGAAGCTGTATCCTACGCAGTTACGTCACACGCTCCTCGCGTTCTCGTCTATGATTGGTCGCGTTGGTTCGATCACGGCCCCGCTCACGCCGGCTCTGGTAAGTTCGGTATCTCCGTGGTGTTCACGTCGCTGTACCTGTTCACGTCGGAGCTCTATCCTACGCAGTTCCGTCACACGCTCCTCGCGTTCTCGTCTATGATTGGTCGCGTTGGTTCGATCACGGCCCCGCTCACGCCGGCTCTGGTAAGTTCGGTATCTCCGTGGTGTTCACGTCGCTGTACCTGTTCACGTCGGAGCTGTATCCTACGCAGTTCCGTCACACACTCCTGGCATTCTCGTCTATGATCGGTCGCGTTGGTTCGATCACGGCCCCGCTCACGCCGGCTCTGGTAAGTTCGGTATCTCCGTGGTGTTCACGTTGCTGTACCTGTTCACGTCGGAGCTCTATCCTACGCAGTTCCGTCACACGCTACTAGCGTTCTCGTCTATGATTGGTCGCGTTGGTTCGATCACGGCCCCGCTCACGCCAGCTCTGGTAAGTTCGGTATCTCCGTGGTGTTCACGTTGCTTTACCTGTTCACGTCGGAGCTCTATCCTACGCAGTTCCGTCACACGCTACTAGCGTTCTCGTCTATGATTGGTCGCGTTGGTTCAATCACGGCGCTGCTCACGCCGGCTCTGGTAAGTTTTGCTTGATTATCGCACTTTTGGTGTTTGATAAGCAATCTTGTACATTTTAGACCTGTGGATTTGACACTGGAAATGTTCTTAGTCTGTGCCGTAAAGTTATAGCCTCTAGCCGCCCACGAATCACGACTTGCCAAGGCAAAAGCAATTTTAAATTTTTCATTTAATATTGCAATTAAACGATGATATAATATGAATTCCAGGACATTTCTCTTTCCGCACAGACTCTAGCCAATGTATGAAAAATCATGAGATCAAAATTAGCTGTCTAGCATGTTCTGAACTAAAAAGTAGTCGTTCATAAACAACAACTTGGTAGACAATACTATTAGAATTATGGTTCTGGGCATAGCCAGTAGGAATAGAACTTTAATCCAGGTTTCCAAGTTTGGTCTTTTATAGTTAATATCTACAGTAATAATGACAATTCAATACCGATATAGCAGCCAACTGAATAAATGACAAACAAGCCAAACGAATACTTAGGTACATTGGAGTTAAGTAGGTATAAAGGTATGTTTGGCATTGGCAGTTATTTTACTAGATATCTTTAATTTATCAAAGTAATAATTTTTTCAATATCTCCTCTGTTCTTATCTAGATCGGCTTTTAATCTAATCTAAAATGCATTTTTTTTTATTTTACATGGCAATACTAGGTATTTAAAATTTTCGCGAAATGCGGCAGCCGAAAGTCGGCCAGTATTCACTTTTCAAGTTAAAAATGGCGGCCGCCGCATTGTGCTCTTGTCGGATAGCGTCAATTTCGTGGATTCTTGCCGCACGACCTTATTTTATTTTATTATAAAAATGTGAACCTTCTACAGATGGAGTACTGGGAGGGCATCCCATCCCTGATGTTCGGGACCATGGGCGTGATCTCGGGGCTGCTTGTGCTCACGCAGCCCGAGACCCTGGGCACGAAGATGCCCGACACCCTGGCGGAGGCCGAGGCCCTAGGACAGGCGCCCAAGGTCAAGCAGACCAGCTGATTCTCTCTACACTAAGACTTATAGCTCTAACTTTATAATAATAATGTATTTATTACGAAAAAAACATATTACTTATTTTCTGAAAGTTTGTAGTTTTTTTGAAAGGCTTAGTTTCCCCTCTGGGTTGGAAGGTCATCTATGGCAGTCGCTTCCTTATGAACTAGTGCCTACGTCAATTCTTGGGATTAGTTGTCACGAGCGGACCCCAGGCTCCCATGAGCCGTGGCAAAATGCCGAGATAACGCGAGGAAGAAGAAGAAGATTTACTGAAAGTTTTTAATTTAACTAGGCCTTATCTAAAAATGAACTAGTAGCTCTATGAGCAGGGGCCAAATTTGACATGTACAACTGTCAGATTTCGCATCCACGTCAAATCAACAGTTGATAAAAAAATCAATGCAATAAGCATACTGAGTGTTGATTCCATCAACGGTGGATAATATCATTTGGTACAACCAAAACTCAACTCTAAACTGTTACAACTCTAATTGTTAATGTCAAATTTAGACATTGTACGTATTCGAGAACTTATGATTTTTCCCACATCAACGGGAATCAACACGATACGTCAAACGTCGCTTGTCGAATAGGGGTCCAGTTCAGATGTAGTGCATAATCCTTAACCATCGTATGATCATGGAAAGCACGAAAGTGTTATATTATGCCAATTCAGTCAGTCACAGTGCAAAAAGTACTATTTAATCCGTTTCCATAGTTACATAAAAAAGTATAGTTATCTCAATTCACAATCGATCAATTATTTACATAATCATTTAGATAACACTACGCACTTTTATCTTTTAATCATTAGTGTAAGTATTCGGAATTCCATAGTGTGCATTCTATGGATTTTCATTAAGACAATTTTTGTAACATTATAAATAATAATGTTGTAGGATAATCTTACACAAATTGATAACCCCACAGTAACCCCAATAAGGTTTTTATTTTGTGGGTACTATTTATTCGAAGATTTAAATAATAGATAGATATAGATAAATACTTTACATAGAAAACATCAATTACCCAGGAACAAATATCTGTGATAAACACAAATTAATGCCCTTACTAGGATTTGAACCCGGAACCTCCTGCTTCGTAGGCAGTACATTAATAATAAAAGTAGTTACTCGTAAATTGTACATTGGATACTAAAAAACATGTAACGTAGTTTTGCATAATCAATTTATTAAATATTCAACGATAATCTATATTTACAGTTTGTATACAACTATACACAGGGTTTGTATAGCAATATTTACTTAGCTATAGCTATATGGGTAACAATACTTTTGGCATGACGATAATGATGACAACAGTGATGTTGGGCAGAATTAGAAAGAGTTCATAAATCTCGTGATTTGTTAATGCATAGTTGTTGATGCAGTGCATAAAGTAACGCATTTTATCCGAAGCAATTTAGGCCCGAGCGTTGGTAAGCGATATAGGTCGAGGATAAAATGCCTGGGGTATATACTCTGCTTTTCACTTCGATTGCGAGGAAAGTACTTATACAGAAATATCAAAAATGCAAAGGTATTTTACCGTATTCATCATAGTCTAATACAACATGGCCTTCTCTTCCCAGAGTGACACAAGCCTACGTCACATAACATGGCCGCTATATATATTAGCGCTGTCGCATAATGACGTAGGCTTGTGTCAGTCACACGACCACGAAAATACGGGAAGAGAGTACCATGCGGAGTATATTATTATACCATGGTATTTATACAAGGCTAAAGGATATGAGTAGGTAACTAGGTACCCGGGCCCGATGGCTCGTGGGGAGGCGCAGGCGCACCGGCCGCCGGTTGCAACAGTGGCAGGCAAGTATTGCCCGGTTCTTTATTGCTAGTTAAAATAAGGGTCGTAAAAAACCGGGCAAGTGCGAGTCGGACTCGCGCACGAAGGGTTCCGTAACTATATAATGCAAAAAAAAAACAAAAAAAGAGCAAAAAAACGGTCACCCATCCAAGTACTGACCCCTCCCGACGTTGCTTAACTTTGGTCAAAAATCACGTTTGTTGTATGGGAGCCCCATTTAAATCTTTATTTTATTCTGTTTTTAGTATTTGTTGTCATAGCGGCAACAGAAATACATCATCTGTGAAAATTTCAACTGTCTAGCTATCACGGTTCGTGAGATACAGCCTGGTGACAGACGGACGGACGGACGGACGGACGGACAGCGAAGTCTTAGTAATGGGGTCCCGTTTTACCCTTTGGGTACGGAACCCTAAAAATGATTTTATTTTATGCACTAGAGCATAAAAAGCAACTTTTTGTCGCTTACACGCGACTTAAACAGAAATTTACGTGCATGAGAAGATAAAAGTTACTTTCTGTGCCTCCAGTGTAAAAGGGTTAAACTCAAAAAATGTAATTTTTCAGTATGGCCGAAAAACGTTTCAAACCGTGTTTTCTCTGCATTGTTTCTAAAAAAATTAGGTTTTTGTTTTTAGTTTAGATAGTTTAAGTCATGAATTATAACTTGTCATTTAAATTAACCTGACTTATGTGAAAGTAACGGAAATATTGGCTTTCAAAAACAACCTATATCCCTTTTCACAAAAATAATGAATGTGTGAAAAGGTTAAGCTGCACTTTCTCTAGTGTTGCTAAAATCTTTTTGAACTTTTGTGTTGTGTAAAGAAACCATTTTGGGAACTAAATATTGCATTTTTTTTAGATTGATGGTACAAAAAACAAACCAAAGAGAATAATATTATTGTAATTAAAGAATGACTTAATATATTTAATTACTCTGTTGAAATTGTGAATGGTTACTGAACAGAGTAATGTTGTACTGTTGTACTGTAGTGGTGTTGTACTGACAACAGGGCAGTTGTACTTGTTTGTCTTACTTCCCCATCTTTGTTTTTTTATTTTTTGTTTTTGTTGCACAATTATTTCATAATCAGCCTTTTAGATGTCTTTTCTTCTAAAGGACTTTCTTTTTGATATTTGACTTCCACCGTTTTGCACAACATTGACCAACAAAAAAAAATTATATGGAAAGGAATCTAAGTGAACATTAACCATAATCATTAACTCAATTTAGCGAAACTAGATGGTGAAAAACGGTCAAAGTAAATTATTTATACCCCTTTACACATCATGACGTCTTAAAAAATGTTTGTGAATAATAAAAAAACTTAAGTTTTACCGTCATTCACGAACTAGACTCGGTAGTTGAAATAGATCTAAGTGAATTTTGATTTCTTTACACCGAATGTTTCTTGAAATGTAGTTTATTCATTAAGATTAAACTTTACTTTAACTATTGTTCGTAACACGATTCTTAAGTACCAATTTTTTAAACGAGATTATATAAAAATAAATCGTTTTGAACATAATGGTTAAGATTTTTGGGAAACTTAAACCCTTTTGCACAATCGATATCTCAGCAATTAGAAGTCGTAGGGCCGTGGGTGTCAGCACAAAAGATGTAGTTTCATGTAATAAACCTCGTACTGGCAAAATTTGTAATTTGGACAAACTCGAGTTTAACCCTTTTACACTGGAGGCACAGCTTTGATCTCGTATATTTAAATTATTTTTAATGTCATATATCGCTCTTTCTTATTCTGGCGTATCTTTGTAGATAATAAACATTATTTATTTATTATGATGAAGGAATGAAAATATAGGAGTATAAATGCGTTATTTTTTAACAACTTAGTAAAAATATTAATTATGACACTCTATATACAATAATATACAAAGTAATAAAAAAATAAGAATCATAACGAAACTCGAGAGCAACATAGGCTAAGTATTTCGTGGCCAATTTGAGCTACCTATAATATAAGTATGTGACTATTCTATGTCACAGCGTCTCTCATCGGCGTCTAGACAACGTACATAGTCTAATAAAACATGGTCTTCTCTTCCCAGAGTGACATAAGCCTACGTCACAATAACTTGGCCGCTATATACCGGGTGTGGCCTGTAACATGAGCAAATAATTAAAACATAGATTGTACTCCTCAAACGGTGACACTTTTGTTCAACAACTTTTAAAAATTATGAAATATTTAGACTCCCTATTTTTCATACAAAATAAATATTATCTTCAATGGACGCCATCGCCACGCCATATCATTGTGATTGACGTTGCTTGTCAAGCCTTAAACATAACAAAATTCGCAATACATTGCATCTTTGAATAACCTTTAAAGTGTATTCAAAATCAGAGTACAACTTATTTTCAAAAGTCGCTGAACAAATGTTGATCAGTATGAGGAGTACAGCCTACATTTTTTGCTCATATTACAGGCCACACCCGGTATAGCGCTATTGCATATTATCATATAGCGCTGTCGCAATGATGACGTAGGCTTGTGTCAGTCACGTGACCACGAAAAGACGGGAAGAGAGTACCAGTCGGAGTATATTATTATATATACCATGCAACTGTACGACTGTTGCTTGACGCGACTGTGCAGCGACGCCATGCATTTTCCACAGCGCTGACTAGACGTCGACGCTCAAAAGACGCTATATTCTGTGGTCTCTTTAAGGTGACAGTCCATTTCCAACGACAGCTGCACTACTGTTCATTTTACTATGGAAATTGACAATGACAGCGACGCGTTCAGTACTGGTAGTGCAGGTTAGAAATGGAATGTTATACCATTATGCACACTGGCGACACGTGTCGCGCGATGTTGCCAGACATGTCGAGCGATGTTGCCAGACATGTCGAGCGAAGTTCGGCAACGTCGCGCTACCTCACCCGATGTCAACAGAAGCAATTGGGTAGGTAAAGTTTTTTGAAGATAGGCAAATTATATTTTTTCCCGATAGTATTCATTATAGCGATCACGGAAATGCAGCTCTTTTATTTTTATATCATTTTATTGATTAAATATAATTTTTTAAATGATCGATATGACGTTTGTGAGGTGAAATGGCAGATTCCAGTAATTAATTCCTTGGCGCGTAGTAGATGGGACGGGATAGAAAAAAAAACGATGTCAACTGTCAGTGTCACTTAGCTCTCATTCCCGAAAAATAACGGACAAGCCTCATGTTACCTTGCGAATTGCTATTAATGTTATCATTGAGATTTTCGGCGACCTCAGCACGACCCACGGACTTCTGATTCCCCACGACATCTGCGCGTATTTGGACAAAGATTGAATTTACTTTCGATAACTTGGCACTGCATAAATTATTGGACAACGTTTTCTTCCCCACCCCTACACGACGGCCCCTACGCTGACCCTTGGACAGAGTTTTGCAAGAAAAATAAGCGAGTTCATACGAGATTGCGAGCAGATTCTACAAATTTGAAATTATTATCATAACAGTGATAGGCACAATGCCGTTGAATTAGAGGAGCAATGGCCGTACAGGAGTACGTATCCGTGAAATACATAGGTACATAAAACTTTCTTCACTTGTGTTTTGATTTTTATTATTAAATTGCCATGAGCTGTTAAGTTCGTAAACAAGAAATCGGTCTAATTTTTTCTAACAATTTCAACCATCTGTTAGTTTTGTGTGGTTATCCTCATTTTATGAATGTTGTTCTTATTTTCAGGTGGATGTAAACATTCATTGGCGGTATTATACTGATGGCTAATTAGAACCATTGAGCCATGACATACTTCCTTGCAGTGTTATTCGGCTAAGCCTCTCCGAGCATCCTGTGAATCTGAAGGATATAATTATTTCCATAAAAAAGAGCAATCGAATTAGGACCAAGATATCCCGAGAATCTAAAGACATTTTATAAAAAATGCAATAAAATGAAAATGGGAGACTCTCTTATTTTAACAATGTTACAAGATCATGACAATGTTATGGTCTATACTTATTAAAATTTTAAAACCAACATGTCTTTATCTTTGACTTGAAAATGTACAAATGATTTGGGTTAAGTTTTATGAAATGCAACTTATGCTAAAAATCTATTATTAGTATATGTCAAATTATCGTGAACTCGATGTTGCTTAAGGCGTATCCAGATTAGTCAATTTTTCGCCAATCTGATTAAATTGCCCGATCGAATCGGGACGTATGGACGCAAACGCCAATTTAGCTCGCCGAATTCAACCGCCGATAATGTCCAATAAAATGAGGTGCGGACACAAGAACACCAATTTGTGAGGCTAGTATTTTCGTTATGGGGCATTTTTTCAACTTAAATGGGTCTAATATCACCATAAATCTAAAATTGGAGATTGACGCCAATTTCATTTCTGATCAGATCGACCGATTTGATCAGTCCCGTCTGGATACCGCTTTAGCACCGCGAAAGGGCGCTGCGCGGTGCGCGCGGATTGACGCATGCGCGTACCGTATGCTTTGTATCTATGGTAATATAATTTTAAAAAATATGCAAATAAAAGGCGGCAAAGTTTATTCGTTGTGCAATACTCAATAAGTTACCGCTTGTTATTTTAATACTCGTAATAAACAAAATGAGTTCAAGTGACGAAAACGACCTGGAATAGACGGCATGCACCGCCTCATTTGAAAGCAGAAGCAAACTTAATAATGAATAACTAGCTTCCTGCTAAGTCCTGGGACAAATACAACAGGACTTACGACATGCTCATGCTGTGGAAGGACACAAGAAGGACAGCCAAAACGCAAGAAACACCTACTCTGAATGTGGTTTTTAGCGTATTTCTGTGACCAAGTGAAAACTAAAAAGCCATCTACATTTAATATAAACTAAGAATATGCGTTGTTTTTTTAATTGTATTCGCGTCACTTTACCCCTATTAAATACGCTTTACTAAATTGAATTTGTTTTATTTCCTCACATAATTTGAGAATAGTGCTTACTATGTATACCTCAATGGAAGCAAAAATGTAGTATTTTTGCGAGTTGATACACTTGCTACTTGTGTATAGTGGCAAATGTATTAAACCCGCAATCAACACTAATCAATATGTAAACAGGCCCCAACGTGAAGCACATTTACCCTACAGACATACTTATCCATATTGACCATATTTGAACCGCTCAACTCTCTTCAAGGGCACGCCACACAGCGTGATTCTAGGTATATACTGTTGTAATGTTAATGCTTAAGGATAATAATTTGTGGATTTTAAAATAAAACGAAACGAAATTTACTGGATTTAGGTATATTATATTATTTTGGATTTATTTTATTTTTATTTTATTTTATTTTGTAAGGAGTACCAACAGCTGCAAAAACATTATATAGATTTAGGTAACAATACAAAGCCAATTACAGGTACTCACAGATAGAAGAATTTATATTATAAGTTTTCTAAAGTACAGTCGCCATCAGATATATTGGTGCAGCTAGGGTGCTCATAAATATCTGAACACGCCTCTATTATCAGGGCGTGCGTGTTCAGATATTGTGAACACCTTGCCGAGCCCATATATAATAGCCAATAACGACCTAGTTATAAGACTATTACAATCTTAATCATTATGTATGTATAATACAACAATCACGTTTATATAGTCCTCACAAACGTATAAGTTACCATTTTGGCCAATATATCTTCAAAGCTTGGCACCGAATCGCTGTTAAAGACTTTGGTGTGCTCAAATACGCTGAATTTGGAAAGTAACGTATCTGTACTTCCTACAAGACGGTACGACGCACTTTGAGTTCATCTCTGTAATATTATATTTCCATTCGAACGTTTCCGGGATCGTCTCGTGTTGATACTGAGATCCAAAATGACTCGTGTAGCATTCCAAGAGTCGTGGTGGAGGCGTTAATGAAAATGTTCTCCAAGAAGCAGTGCCAAGTAGTTTCCGTCCGACCATTATTTTCCAATTATTTGCAAGTTATTTTCCAAGAATGACACTGACAGTTGACATCGATTTTTTTTCTATCTCATCCCATTTACTACGCGCCAAGGAATTAATTACTGGAATCTGCCATTTCACCTCACAAACGTCATATCGATCATTTAAAAAATTATATTTAATCAATAAAATGATATAAAAATAAAAGAGCTGCATTTCCGTGATCGCTATAATGAATACTATCGGGAAAAAATATAATTTGCCTATCTTCAAAAAACTTTACCTACCCAATTGTTTTATTTTTGAAATTGGAACCCTTAGTTACACAATAAAACCACAAAAGAACACAAAAACACAAAACGTATCACAAGATTTATTTTAATTATTGGTAACATTCGATTTTAACAAAATTCGTACCTACGTTTCTTAAGTGCAAAAGTTAGAACTACATAAAAAAATACACAAATAAATCACTTTAAATATTATCACAAATCTCAGAGCACATTAACACTAAGGCCTGAGTGGACGCTCGAAGCGGAGCGTTCGGCGGGGCGTGCAGCGTGGCGTCGGGCTCACAAGTGATTTGAGCAGCGTGCACTAAGACCGCTCCTATACGTTTGCATTTATTTAACATGCACGCCGCACGCCCCGCCCCGCTGCACGCCCGGCTCGAGCGTCCACTCAGGCCTTACACTAATGGCTCCTCTACACGATGGGCCAGCGCCGGCCACTCCAAGGGACGCAGCCATGCAGTAGAATGAGATAGCAATATCACTTGCTCCCTCTAACGCATAAATACGTCCCTTGAAGTGGCCGGCGTTGGCCCATCGTGTAGAGGAGCCATAAGACATACGATTATTGGCTAATTGCGGCTTGTAACGCGTTTATAAATAAGAACCAGACGTTCCAGGGTTAGCCAACTCTCTCGGCGTTACCCGTTTAAACCCTGAGTTAATAGTACAGTTTAATCCTGTTATCCTGTATAAACGGTTAACTCCGAGCTAGTTGACTAACCCTGGAACGTACAAGTGGCCCTAAGGGGGCTAGACGCTACTATCTTTTAATTTCAATAATGCCGTTTGAGCACCATATTTTACAATAATATATTTATTTTGGCACAGTCAATCTTAAATACTAATTTAGCTAAGGCCTGTGTTTCAGCCTTACTTAATTCTTATCTAATAACTAATCATTGTAAAAAATATCTCAAACCATTATACTCAGATCCAACAATTATATGCAAGACACATATCAGATATTTAACTTATAATGTCCGCTCGGGGGGCATATTGCAATACTAGAAATGATATTACCTATAATACATAACACTCTCACCTTTTGTACACATATTTCATTATACGAATGGATCTACCGTCTACCGCGATTTAATTTCATTGTTTTTCCTTCAATTCCGCTGTTCCAGCTGAGTTAATTGCACCAGCTGTGGTCGCGGAAAGTACAAAACGTCGTCGTCTTCGTCGCGTCTTCGGAATTTAAGGTAAAATATGAAATTATATTATATCGCGGTGCCTATAGTTCGTTTTTTTAGCATTAGAAAGAACTCCATAGAAGTAAGCGTACAGTTTTTATCAGGCTCTATAATTGTTAATAATTATTGAATTATCTAATGTAGCACGGTCAATACATATAATTTACTTCAAATCATTACCGCTAAAAGTGCCGGATTTGGAACCACAAGCTTACTATACATCCGTACGTATAATTAAATAACTATATGATATAACTCCAGATTTATGCACCTAGCGACCATCTTTTATGTCACCCAGATATATCACAAATTCAAAATTGGGCAATAAGGTCAAGCTCAAGCGTCTCGACTGTCTACTGTGTCCGTTCCACTGTCCCACACTCAAACTTTAGCGTCCTCTTCAGTCCGGTCCAGCTTCTCAGCCTGCTGAATGTCGTCGGGCAGCGGCGACCGGCTGGTTTCTGGTAGTAGCAGAGCTAGCAGACCAGGTATGAAGGCTACCAGGCCTATCACTACGCTGGGCAGGCTGTGCATGTATTGCTCCTGTAAGAAATAAGAAAAAACTCATTAAGGAAAATAAAAGCGTTGTTGCGACTTTGTGAAACATGATAAATACTTGTGGAGCATAATCTAAATCAGCCAGAGTCAAATCTTTAACCACATCATAGTTCCTCATATTTTCTCAATAAACTACTTAGTTAAGTGCCGGTATGTTACTATGATGACTTTCATGCACATGTTTTAGACAGACCAGAGCGCTGGTGGCCTAGCGGTAAGAGCGTGCGACTTGCAATCCGGAGGTCGCGGGTTCAAACCCCGGCTCGTGCCAATGAGTTTTTCGGAACTTATGTACGAAATATCATTTGATATTTACTAGTCGCTTTTCGGTGAAGGAAAACATCGTGAGGAAACCGGACTAATCCCAATAATGCCTAGTTTCCCCTCTGGGTTGGAAGGTCAGATGGCAGTCGCTTTCGTAAAAACTAGTGCCTACGTCAAATCATGGGATTTAGTTGTCAAGCGGACCCCAGGCTCCTATGTGAGCCGTGGCAAAATGCCGGGATAACGCGAGGAAGAAGAGTTTTAGACAGACCATACTGTAATATCAGCAGCATTATGGACGACTTTATCCACGTGATAATATAACCGTCACATTTTAACACCGCAGGATTGAAAGTGGCGGACATCGTTTTGTCGCGGTATAAGTATACGTACTGGTCAACATAATAGAAAATAGATGATGGAGGCCAGCGCGGGGCCGATCATTATAAAAGCCTTTAGGTAGGCTTACGTCCAGCTGTCTTTCAGCTGACATGATGACAATTACGACGATGATGATGATTTGTTGTACAAAAAAGTTAAAAAGACTAAAGTATCTTACCAGTAGGGGAACTTGAGGCACAAGTATAGCCCCGATGCGTCCCACAGTGTTCGCCACGTTGGCTAGAGAGTTCCTCGAGGTGGTAGAGAAGATCTCTATACTGACGACGTAGAGAGAGAACATGCCGTACCTGTTGCACATCTTACCACAGCAATACACTTAACCTTCGGTAGACTTTATCTCGGGGGAATAAGGCTGACTAATAATCAGATAACTGTGTTAAAGAAGGAATCTTACCAGCAGAGGAACTTGTGGTGCCAGTATGGCCCCGATGCGTCCCACAGTGTTCGCCACGTTGGCTAGCGAGTTCCTCACGGTGGTAGGGAAGATCTCTATACTGACGACGTAGAGAGAGAACATGCCATAGCTGTTGCACATCTTGCCGATCAAGTAGAGGACTACGGACAGCCAGCTGAGTGCTGAGGTGAGAAATAGATTGAATTAGATCACAAATATCAATAATTATATAATTTTAACTGACGTGGGACTGGGCGGATCAAGTCTGCCGCATGCATCCGGATAGGTGGGCTAGTATAATAGTACAGTAGATGGTATAAAATACTTCATATAATTGCAATAGACTTTTGAATAGCTTGGTTAATGGAGAACCATAACTGATCGAAAAAATATTAGTAAGGAAGGTATAAAAAACATAATTTGTTTGCAGCATATACTAAAGCCACAGAGAACCACTGATGATAAGTAAGTAGTTAGGGTAAACCCTCCAGTGAATGAACACCCCCCAGTGAATGAACAAAATCACGTTTTTTGTCTAAAATAAGAAATATAGCAATTTCTTCCACTTCTCTTATTTTTTTTCTTATTAACAACTCTATTTCCTATGCAATGACTACCCGTAATAAATTTATTTTCGACCAGTTAGGATGTGATTGGCGTTTGAAGTTTACGTATTTCTGGATTTGAAGTTTTTTATGGAAATATTAGATCCCAGATAAGAACAGTGTACGTTTGGAGCAACATATGAAGTGCTTATTTAATCTTTACCAGTACAAAGTTTAGTTATTTGGTTAGTTTAAGAGTTGAACCTTCTATTTATGTACACTTTGACGGCGTATTATGCGATTAAGTCTTTATTTTTTATAGTTCCATTACTGGCTCATCAAATGTTCTGAAACCAGTAAATGAACAGTGTGTTCATTTACTGGTGTCGCGTAGATTTCATTTTTTCCCCAAATGTATATGTAAACGCAATGGTATTGAGCTTGTTTTTTGTGATTCTGCATAGAAAACGATTCTGATTCATTTAGCCAGTATTGGAACAAACCAAATTTCTATAGTCCATTTACTAGATTTGTCATGCCTATGTATGAACAATACAAAATTTGGCTTGTTCATTTATTGGATTTCTACTAATTCTATGTATGAACAGTGTAACCACGAACAATGCAGTGACAAGTTTATTATTTTAAACATTATTTGGTGAGCATGACCCCTTTTCATCAAAATATGCACGTTGGTTCTTGGTTTAATGGTTAATTTTATTTTTTCCTTTTAATATGTAACGGGTTTCTATGTTATTGGTGAATAACCGTCATTTTATTACATTATAATCGATTCGAAGTCAATATGGAGAGATAAAAAGATATAAGAACTATTGCTATACCTATTAAAATAGAGCCAGAAATGGTGTTTGTGATTAAAATGATTTTATTATTCTAATTAAAAAGAGTTAAATAATGTTCATTCACTGGGTTTTTCGGTGTTCATTCACTAGTTTTTATGTTCATTCATTAGGTTTTTGGGTAGTTTTTGGTAAATTCTGGTATAACTCAAAAACTATGAAAGTAATTAAAAATCGCAGAAATTACATTCTTATTTATTAAATGAGGATTGATTAAATTGCAGTTAATTATTCCAATTATTAACGAATGCTGAGCAATGATTTATCAAACTTGGATAATTGCTTAAGTGTTCATTCACTGGTGGTCTTACCCTACTTATATTACAATTATTTAACAATTCACTCATGAAAATGAACTCACAGCTTGGCACAAACGCTGAGGAAATGAAGCAAACACCCGCAAGACAGTACGCCACACAAATAGGCGCTTTCCGTCCAAAGCGGTTCAGCGTTAGCGCAGTAATAATGCGCGTGGGCACCGCAACCAACTGCAGTGCGGAGTAGTTCAAGTATTTGTTGCCAAATATGCCCGTCGAGTAGATGATGGCGCTAGTGTACACGAAGGAGAGGCAGATAAAACAGGCGGAGATGAGCGTTAGGCGGAGGAGGATGGTGCGGGAGCGGAGAACGGAAAGGAGGTGCTTGGTTGAGCAAGAGGGCGCGTTGTTGTTCTGAAACAGACAATAAAATACATTTAAATAAAAAACTGTAATAGTCAAGGCTAAAAATGAACTACCTATGATGAACAATCCATAATTTTTACCTACATTTCTATCGAATTAGTAAGATTATAAGCTCATAGAGTTACTACACGTTTATTACGTTTAAAAGTTTTATTGGACAACCATTTATCTATAATTAACTATCTAAAATAATCTAAATGAACGTTGTTCTCACCTCTTCACTCTTAGTCTGTTCAATTGACTTCATCATCTGCTTCGCCTTATTAGAGAGTTCTACATTATTTATCTTCGCTACTTTGTTCAGCACCCTCACAGCTTCATCATTCTTATTATGAGCCAGTAGCCAGCGTACACCCTCATCTATCAAGAAGATGTAGAACACCACAACCAGCAGGGGTGCGTATATGGCTCTCAGGAGGTGCCTCCAGTAGGGAACCTTCCAGGCGATGAGACCGAAGAAAGCTGTTCCGATGTTGGTGAAGATGTCCCAGATGCAGGAGAAGGCGACGCGGCCGTTTTGGCTGACGGCTTCTAATGCTGTAATGTTGAACACAATTGTTAATTTAAAACATTTACAATCTTCAAAAAAATCATGCATTTTCCAGATAAAGAGTAAATTTATGCATCACCAATTTATGCTTTCAAACTTTTTTTAAATTATCTTTATACATGGCTATTGCAGAAAGTCACGACCCCCAAAAGTATTCCCAGTTACCAATCTAGCCGTAACCTCATTTATTTGGTCCGGTGTTGATCCCCTTGTTTGTTGATTTATTTTTATGTTGTTTGTTGATGTCATTTTAGCTTTTTAATGTAGCTTTTTAATGTAACTCACTTGGTGGTCATTAAATATGTTAACCCCAGTATCCTAGAAGTGCAGTGCAGAGTATGTAAGATAGTGATACTTACAGAGCACCATAGAGGCGTTTCCGTATCCAAACGCGGTCTCAATAAACTCAAGAGCCAGCAGCATCCAGTAGTTGACGGAGAAAGACTTGATCAAGCCTACGATACCCACAAGAATAGGCGTGCCGACGATGATGACTTTGCGACCGTACCTGCAAAGAAAGTATAAAATGGCTTACAGGATGAATTAGAAAGATAAAAACTAACTTACTTGAAATTGCTATCATTATGATGGCAATTACAAGAAGCAAAATTGTGAAATTGGTACGCTCAACTTTGTACTGACTCGGTAAGCGACAGAGTAATAATAAATTATAATACCTATCTTTATGAATTCCACTAGGTAGATTCAGAATATTTAAAACGATATGGGAAAACGTACCGGTCAGAAACGAAGCCCTAAAGTATAAGGGAGATGATGATGATGTTGTAGTCGATGCCGATCATCATGCGCTTCCAAGGTTAGTTGTTGAGACTCCATTCCATTAGATCAAACATTATCTAAATGGGATTAGTTAAGAGGATGATGATATTGTAGACGTACCGATCGGAGCCATAAAGTATGAAGATGGTGAGATTGAGAGATAAAAACATGATTTAAATGGTATTAATTAAAAAGGTGATGAAAAAGTAAACGTACTGGTCGGAAACGAAGCCGTAAAGTATGAAGATGATGAGATTGAGAGATAAAAACATGATCTAAATGGGATTAATCAAGACGGTGATGAAATAGTAAACGTACCGGTCAGAAACGAAGCCGTAAAGTATGAAGGAGATGATGAGCCCAATGTTGTGGACGGTGCCGATCATCGTGCGCTTCCACGGCTCGCAGCCCAGGTCGAACTGAAACACAATATTTTGTGAAACAATGTTACTAATACTTGTACAAAACCAATAAATATTTTTTCATGTTTTTTCCAATGTTCCTCTGCAGTATACAGTTTTTTCAACACTTCGTCCTATTTTGCGAAGGTAATAATATAGGTCATACTGAGCAACTTTTGCTATGGGACCAAACTACCAAACGAAAAATTACGAACTGTTTTAAGCCGATTCTGTTTTAACAATTTGATAAGGTTTACGATTTTGACTCATGTCATCAGGCATCTCACACGCGCCGATAAGTGCTAATGCGAAGGGTCCTTATGGATCCTGCATTTAGTTAGCGGCCAGTGGTAGATTTGTAGTCTTTGCCGCCCTAGGCTCCATGCCCTATAGCCGCCCCTTTCGCAGCACCCATCATATTGACTATAATTTTAAGTTATTTCTTGTTATCATGAGCGAAATTATTGTCACAATTTGCCGCCAGTTATTTTTTGCCGCCCTAGGCCCGGGCCTACTGGACCTTAGGGCAAATCCGCCACTGTTAGCGGCTAATATGCTAATGCAGATTGGTGCAGCGGCGCAAGGTCTTAAAAATATTAAAAAAAAACTCTATGGGTGCAACGTCCGTCTTTCACACGTCTAGTCACTACACCTTATAAAACAAAGCCCCCGCTGCGTCTGTCTGTGTGTATTGTATGTTTGCGATAAACTCGAATAATACTGAACGGAATCTCATGCGGTTTTCACCTATCAATAGAGTGATTCTTGAGAAAGGTTTAGGTCAAATATAATTTCGGACGGAGCGGGTCGCTAGTGACATATAAGGCCAAATTTCGAGTCTCAAACTAGAGGGCACTCCTCCGTGTCTTTAGTCAATAACTCTTTGGTCACATTGTCATTGGTGTGTCACTGGCTCATTGGTATGCTAGATCTCGAAAATTTTTCAGCATTACAAATTCTTGACTTAACCTCTAGCCGCCCAGAGGCCTATAAAAAGGCCTGATATTACATTCTAATTTGAATCTTAATTTTCACAAATCAAAGTTGCAATTGTCTTGGCAAGTTTTGATGTCTGGGCGGCTAGAGGTGTAAAATATTCTATAGCTCAGATTGTTCAAGAGTCCTCTATTCATAATAATGTCAATGAAATAACATAAATTAAATTATTTCAGCTTATCAAGTTATTCGCTACGCCGTACGCATTTATTATAGTATTACAAAGAAAAGTAAATACTTACGGACATTTTCAAAACAACAATGGCGTTTGAAATTCTGGCACACGGAGTAATTTTTAATACTTGTCATGTTTTAGGAGTTTCAAATTATTAAAAAGCCCGATTATGCTTAACCTTTTTTAAGGTTTGTCATCGTGTTTTAATATGACCTTGAGTTGTGTCATTAGGCATTACTCACGCCTTAATAAATGCCAGTGAGCTTCTTAATCGAGACGACTCCTGGAGGCCATTTCAAAAGTAAATTTTGACATCAAGTTGATATTTAAATTAATGTCATTTATTATTCGCCCGTACCATCGCTCACACTGTTAACTGTCCATCGGTGGACCTCATGCCTTTTATATTATAAATAAGGTCCACCGATAAGAGTGTTGCTGTTTGTACGTCTCGCTCGCGCCAATACATGTACTGACAAGTACGAACGAAATACACGCGTGAGTGATAACCAGAGCTCGGATAGGGTGAGCTATTTGCCTTATATATGACATAAGACATGTCAAATTATAAGGCAAATAGCTCACCCTATCCGAGCTCTGGTGATAACAAAACGACACCATTCAAATATAATTTCGATGTCAGAATAAAAGCAGTTTGAATTGGCCTCTTGATTGAATTTCTTCAATGGTTTTCCTAATACGAACACCATACTAAATATGGCCTTAAATTGATCCCCATACACTATTTTTGTTACACCTTGTATAGTGTATACGGGTCAGAATTAAACTGGACAGTCTACAAGATATAGATATAGATTTCTGAATAGCAGCGTTAGCATTAAACTTGGCCGGCCATGACAATGACCATCGCGGCGGCGGCGCGCGCGCATTGTGTTGCGCGCGTCACTAACCTACCCGAGCTAATGACCAGTAATGAACACACTACTGTAAATATGCCACTATTCTGCTGATTGAACTATGGTAAGTATTTTGTGTGTTTTTATACAAATGTTGGTGAAACTGAAAAGCTCGATGTAATTGAAGTTCACCGACATTTTCTTGACATAAGACGATCATGCACGCTAATACGGTTAGGTTCCGGGCTGAGGGGGCTGACACTTCGTTATCTATGATATCACGTGATGCTTCCCTGCCTCGCCCCGGGCCCGTACCGTTCTACCTTGACAATCCCAAGTAGGTACTAGTGTGAACTCATCTATGCAATCTGTAAAACTTCTATACATTTTCAACTCACCTCAGCCGCAACACTGTTGTAATTTTCATACACAACGCGCTCACACGCCACCGTATCTCTAGAACTGAAGTAGTCCGGGCTACACGAGTTGGACGCGTTCCATCGCTGGCTGGATGAGTTGAGCGCGTACCGTGCCGCTCGGTAGCACGTATTGGTTGTGTTTTGTAGCGCGAATTCCGTCCAGGACGCGTTGAAGCTTGGGTCTATTGAGTCGCATTCGGGTACTGCACATCTGAAAATAGAAAATTGTAAGCACAATGTACATTAAATTGCGATTTGTAATGTGAAACCTAAAGAGTTCTTATAAAAACCTAACCTTGACGGTTTTGAATAAAAATAGGTATATACCCCAAATTTACTTTAGGTTATATCTTTCATATTATAAATATACGTATATAGATCTCATTAACTGTTGGTATAATAAAGTAATAATATTTACCATAGGAACATGTCAATATTCAGAAAGAAAAAAGGGGACTAAGTTTGTATGGACAATATGGAACCCCGGCCTTCACTATTCCCTTAAAATATTTGTATTAATTTTATTTACGCCTTCGTTAATATTTTATTAAACTCATTAAATCATCAAAAGAACACATTGTTTACTATAATGTCACGTTCTCTGAGATAAATTATCACTTGCATTGTCAGTATAGTACAGACAATAATGAATAATTGAACAGGTATTTATAATTATTATGGCAATAACCGTAATTAAAATTTATGTTTGTTTAGTAAGTTATAAAAAACAGCTGAATGTATGAAATTACTTAAATCTTGTTGCACTATTTTCTTTTCCCGCGCTTTCTGAAACGGAATCAGCATTTTTTTATAATACTTGTGGGAAATAGTCACTCGCAAGCATTGACATAAAAATATCTCTTGTTTCATAATGCCGGCTGTACACACTCGTCGACTCGTCGCCTCTCGCCGAGTCTCGGCACCACTCCGATCCAATCGGAGAAGCGCGAGACGAGAAAAGAACAGTATGTAGTTACACACTCGTTCTCGGCCTGTCTCGGGATCTTTTGACTAGTGTTACAGCCCGCATTAAAGTCCAATGCTCACGAGTAAATTTTACATAAACGGTGGTCGACATTCACGAAACATCCATAAGTAACGGTGCACTCTAATACCTCAATGGAAACGGGTCACTAGAACTTTCCACAGACATTGACCCGTTTTCATTTGAGTGTAAATGAAAATGCCCATGACCGCGGCACGTGCCATTATACACGCGTCCACCGTTACATAATAATCAATTAAACTGCGACGTATAAACAAAACAATGCGATGCACTCGTTTAATTTTAGATTTATTTGACGGCGATGCTTTAATTTATGTTTAAATGTGGGTATTGTTAAGTCTGGTTGTAAAATATGGGTGCATTAAACCTTTTAAAGATTTAGCAGCGACCGTGTAATGACAGTATGAAAAGGTGTATTTTGAGATGTTAATTGTTGATAGTAAACTTTTCTTTTAAGATGGACATACTCACTTAATTTATATTCTATTGGTGATTTCTTTTTACAACAATCAGTCACCATAACATATTGCGCCGTATAGCGCTATCTTTTTCAGCTGTCCAATTCAATGCGCGATTTTTTTTAGACTTTACACAGCTTTTTCAATCAGTAATCTTTGCTAATATGTAACTTTGACGAGCGATGTGTCATTATTGTTTTGATAACGTGACACGTGACTTATCTTAATTGTATCATCCAAGAGCCATATACAATGAAATTATGCATGTAGTAACAAAGATACAAAGTCGAAAATTGGCATGAAAAGCATAACAAGCTAGCAGGTACATTACGATAGGTATAAGTGCGAAAAATAGGAAATTCGCAACGAGTGGCGATAAATTAAAACACGACCGAAAATTTATTTTTTAATACAGTTGCTCAAAAAGTGCTACTTTACGTAGCTGTTTAGCGTGCGGAAAGTTGGTTATCTCGAACTAGTGCTTTTTACTTTTCCAATTTTTTTAAATTTATACTTGTTCCAATTCACGACTACTTATTGATGAGTGTTAATATTAGTTTCCTTTAAACGTCGTAATCAGCATAAAAACCTACCGTTAATGTAAGAATACGAAAAATATTACATATTTCATATTTAATTATTTAGCTCTTCATCATTATAACACGTTTAGTTTTTAATATTCAATATTGAAAATTCCGTTCTTAATAAGTTGACTGAATGGAACGGAATAGCTGCCAAACGCCCATAGATATAATATACTTAAAGGCGACGTTTAACCGAGCTGTCACTGTTACCACTTTTGTTTAGTGTACGATTAACAATGTTTTTCTTATTTTTTCGCAACTGTATTAAAAAACGTCGTTCGATACACGTGCGGAAATGTCATTAGTGAAGTAATGACATACCTTCCGCACTAGCATCGAAATGTACTATTTTCTACATACCTAGTTTTACGTAATGTGCTAATTATCGCACTAGTGCGGTAAAGTGCACCATATGTATTGTAAAGATACTAAAGATCCGTTTCCATCATGTTTGTTCGTAAAGGAATTAATTTTAGTCCCAGTAATAATAATAATATAATTAAAGTTTTCGGTTTGCGTCGCTTGGTGGAGAGGCTGGGATGGTTAAAACAGCTTGACCCCTTTGAATTCACAAAAAAACACAGTTGTTGTTGAATTACTTAAACAAGTCAAGTTTTAATAAAAATATGCTGGTTATAATGCGAGCTCTTTTGTTTCATGTGTTATTTTGCACCTATATAAGCGTCTAAGAAAAGTCGAGATTGAAGCCTTCACAGTCCGCCGAATGGTATCGGCCTGTCAGTTGTTCGGAACTGTCAAAATTTTGTTCTAACTGACAGGCCACCCGGTACCGTCCGGCGGACTGTTAATCAGTGGGGCACCTGAGGGACCTGTGGTTTTTTTCATACCTATTATCCAATAAACTGTTGTACCATGTACCGTTACCTGTAAGGCACCTCAGCAGCCACGAAGACGTAAGTAGTTATAGTTGCACATGGCCAGGAAAGAGTCTCTAAAGGAGAGCAGCAGCAGCTGGTGCCAACAGCCACACTCTTAACTTCCTTATTACAAACGGCATAAGGTCCACCGATGGACAGTTAAGAGTGTGGGCGATGGTATTTTCTGAAGCTGCCCAGCTCACACAGGGTGCCGTCGATGAAGTTTTTTGCATCGTATCTTATTGTAAGTCTTTTATTTCCTCTTCAATGTCTAGTTTTAGTGTCAAGCGGACCGTACGTGCGGATCGCTCCGCACCACCAAAATGTATGAGAAAGATGTCCGCGCGGACCCGTCAGCTTTACTCTATAACGCTCCCTGAACTTAATACATATTGGTCCGGTGCGGAGCGATCCACACGGACGGTCCGCGTGACACTACAACCAGCCAAAAAGAGTTGTATCATCTGTCGTTACCTGTAAGGCACCTCAGCAGCCGCGAATACGTAGTTGAAGTTGCACATGGCCAGGAAAGAGTCTCTGAAGGAGAGCAGCAGCAGCAACAGCTGGTACAAACAGCGACACTTTTAACTGTCCATCGGTGGACCTTATTACAAGGGCATAAGGTCCAGCGACAATTAACAGTGTGGGCGATGGTATTCGCCGAAGCTGCCCAGTTCACACAGGATGCCGTCGATGAAGTTTTTTTGCACCGTGTCTAATAGTTCGTCTTTAAAAAGAGTTGTACCATGCGAAAGCTGGCGGGATACCGCTCTGGACCGATCAAAGTGGCGTGCTCTTGTGTTGGAGGCCAAGACTCATTTTGGGTCACCGCGCCAACCAACTAAGTAAGTATTAAGTACTTAAGCATGTGTCGTTACCTGTAAGGAACCTCAGCAGCCGCGAATACGTAGTTGAAGTTGCACATGGCCAGGAAAGAGTCTCTGAAGGAGAGCAGCAGCAGCAGCAGCAGCTGGTACTTGCCAAAGCTGCCCAGTTCACACAGGATGCCGTCCAGGTTGAAGCCTTCTGTAGGCTCTTCTGCCTGGAAATAAATAAATATTATAGGATTTATAGGACATTCTTAAGGTGACGGTCCATTTCCAACCACAGCTGCATTACTGTTCATTTTACTATGGAATTTGACAATAACAGCGACGCGTTCAGTACTAGGAGTGCAGCTGCGGTTAGAAATGGAATGTTACCATTACACAGATTCATCATCATCGACATTTATTTAAGAGTTAGACTCTTGTCGGTGGAGCTATTTCCATGCATGCCGGTTCTCTGCCTTCTCCTTGACAGCCTGATACGACACGACGTTGAGATTTTCCTTTACTTGATCTATGAACGTTCTCCTTCTTACACAGATTGACTAAACCAATTTTTAAACAAACAGATACGAGTACGTCTGCGAGCGATATTCCAAATTTACGGAAAGCTTCCGTAGCTTAATTGGTTAAGAGCAAACGTACGGATTGCGGAGGTTAGGGGTCATCCATTAATTACGTCACACGAATTTCTAGGTTTTTTGACCCCTCCCCCCCTCCTTGTCACACTTGGTCACATTTGGCAAACCGCTCCCCCCTAGTGTGACGTCACATTTTTTCTACGAAATCGCCAAATCGAATTATGTAAGTACCTAAGTATTATTAATATTTTATCAAAATATTTTTGACGATATAAATATTAGTAATTTTATAACCCAGAACTGCTTAGGAAAGAAACTTAAACGAATAAAAACGATTATCGTTTTAAAAACTTGTTATTTAAATGTACAGCGAATAAAATAATTTAAATAAATTTTCGGTTACTGATAAAGTTAAAGTGACATCACAAAGTTTGTGTCTCCCCCCTCCCCCATGTCACAATATGTCACATTTTCTTGACCCCCTCCCTCCCCCGAAACGTGTGACGTAATTAATGGATGACCCCTTAGTGTTGGTAGAAGGCTTGTGTTGTGGGTATTCAGACAACTTTATATATAATATACAAATACATAGAAAACACCCAACATTCAGGACCAAATATCTGTGCTCAACACACAAAATGCCCTTACCGGGATTCGAGCCCAGGACTATCGGCTTATGGGTTTAAAATACATTTAAATTTAATTGAGCGTCAGAGAATCTCTCCGTTAGAACTTGGTCAAAAATATCGGATGCAGGTCGCATTTCCTTGCCAATTCTCGTGAAATATTAAGAAATGGTTCTTTATCGAATTTGAGATGTAAAGTGACGATTCCCTCCAGTGGTGGAAGGCCGGATCCGAACGTGGAAACGTGGTCTTTAACTATCGCGTATAACTCCTTTTGCCGCTCCCCGTAGTATTTGGTTACACAGCCACGAAAAACGTTGTCTCCCTACCTGACACTGCTTGTATAGTCTGTAATAGACTTGAAGGCCAATGATGAATGAATGAATGAATGAATGAATGAATGAATGAATGAATGAATGAATGAATATTCTTTATTTCAGACCAGGTCCATATAAAATTAAAATTAAAATGATGATGATGATGATAACTCCTTGAACCTCTAGGCCACCTCGGCACGGCGGAATCGGTCCCAATTTATCGACTTTAAGTGACCCGTTTAAAATGTTCTAGTCTCACGGAAATTTTCACCTTAATTCTTCTTTTTATAATTTTTAGGGTTCCGTACCTCAAAAGGAAAAAACGGAACCCTTATAGGATCACTTTTGCGTCTGTCTGTCCGTCTGTCACAGCCTATTTTCTCAGAAACTACTGGACCAATTAACAGTGACCCAAAGAAAAGATGGACATGTTTTTTTTATAATTTTAAAATACATGGTACGAAGTTATTTAAGAAAATAACCATTTAACCTTTATCTCCGAAACTACTGGGTCTAAAATTTTGAAAAATATACACAATACAGTTCTTTACCTATAGATGACAGGAAAACCTATTAGAAATGTGCAGTCAAGCGTGAGTCGGACTTATGAACGGAACCAAAACATGATTTGTATCCCTTTACATTGTACCTAATAAAGATTAATAATTAATATTAAATCTACTGTACCTTTTTTAATTGCATCTCTGTGTTTTTTAATTGCGTTTTTGGCACTGTTTCAGCATTGTTTTCAACGACCGTTGTGCCTTGTGTATACATTGTTGTAAATTAATCTTTCACGTAACATAGAAACGTGACTTAGCAAAATGGGTATAAAAGGTTATCAATAACTTTATGCTTTATGTTTTTTCTCATTTTTGTATACAGTAAACAAAACGTGAGAATGATTTTATAGATATTATTTGTTTTAATGAATTTTCGGTACCAGAAAGATGGTTTCAAATTAGCAACTCTTCTTCTTTGTCGTCACACTCTTGTCAGAGTGGTCGTGGTCGTCATGTCAGGGCCGGTGGCAAGCTTCACGATCCGTCGCCATTCCTCCCGTACTGTAGCCCTTCTTGTAAATTCATGGAGTGGTTCATTGAATGCACTTTTGACTAGGTCTGACCAACGCATTGGTGAGAATTAGAAAGACGTTGTTTAATACCAGGTTCCTGGAGAATTGAGACGTTGGTTCGGAACTGTGTCCAGGTTACGCCAAGCATTTTTCTCCATTATCAATTAGCAGCTATCTATTATTGATTTTATTAAAATGTACGAATCACACTGATTTTGACATCATACTCGTATTGAATTTCGGAAAAACATGGGGCGTTATCAAATTTAAATACTAGCAAGCTTGGCAACAGCTAATATTTGCCTATAAGCGGATGTTAAAAAAACATAAATCGTTCCACAAAATTCTGTGAATGAATGTTGAAAAGGTAATATTATAAATATTTAAGTATATAATAATGGTCATCATCATAATGATGTTGGAAACTGCTACAGTTAAACATGTTGAATTTAACTACTGAAACACTAATCATGTACCTAGATTTCATTTTAATGCTTGTCTTAGAGCATTTAATAACCGGAGTCGCCTTTAACAGCTTACCCTTCTGCCGTTTTAAACCTTCCACGATTGTGCAAACTTTTATATGGACTGACGTTAATCTGACATGGCTATTTCTACGTTATGTACAAATAGCCATACATTTGACGTGGGGTACGTCCCCCGTAAAAATCGGCAGACTGTTTTTTACAGACATTGATAGCCAAGGCGTCTCCAGTTACTAAGTGCTCTAAGATGCTTGTAGTCTTGTAGAGCATCTACATCTCCAAATCCTATTTGTAAAATATAACCAATATATATATGTAATATATATATATTTAAGTTTATTTAGTTTAGAGATAGTTTGTATTATTATTTGTAAGCTAATTTAATGTTTTATTAGGGTTCCGTACCCAAAGGGTAAAACGGGACCCTATTACTAAGACTTCGCTGTCCGTCCGTCCGTCTGGCACCAGGCTGTATCTCACGAACCGTGATAGCTAGACAGTTGAAATTTTCACAGATGATGTATTTCTGTTGCCGCTATAACAACAAATACTAAAAACAGAATAAAATAAAGATTTAAATGGGGCTCCCATACAACAAACGTGATTTTTGACCAAAGTTAAGCAACGTCGGGAGTGGTCAGTACTTGGATGGGTGACCGTTCTTTTTTTTGCTTTTTTTGTATTATAGTACGGAACCCTTCGTGCGCGAGTCCGAATCGCACTTGCCCGGTTTTATTTACTTAATAGTGTTGTAATAAATAATTGCAGACATTAATAAATGTAACTATATTTTCATACTTAGAACTAAAATCAAGTAAAAACCAATGGGAATCATTTATAACCTTATATTATAAACAAACTTTACCGTTATATTGCAATAGTTAATTTATGTTTAAGATTATGATAATCATAATGTCGCAGGTGCGATCTGAATCAATAATACGGACGAAACAAAGTAACTGCCCACTTGTCATACTTTTCCAAATAGAGTTATTTTACTAACAGTGCCACTTGCACCATTCACTGACCCGGGGTTAACCGTTTAGATCTGGAGTCACCATGGTTACCATTGCAATTTGACACTGGGTTAACGGTTTAACCGGTTAACCCCGGGTTAGTGGGATGGTGCAAGTGGCGCTTACCGATCTATAGTTATCTGTCACAGTGTATACCTGTCTGGCTGTTCTACATATATGTAGAGCCATATTTCTTTTTCTTAGGTCATTACAGAATAATACTTTTGATTTTGACGCATACACGCGTATTCGGGAAACGAAATAATCACAAGATCTAGAGACGATATAGAGATCAACTAGATTTACATTAGATATCGACTAGATGTGACTTGGATACCTAAGTCATAACTTGTCGAAATCGTTCAAGAGGACCTCCAGAATCGCGGAAACGTCAAATTTGACATATCTAAATTACAAATATCTTTAAATTATCCATATCGTAACTTGTTGAAGTCTAGTAAAGATCTAATTCATTTCCCGAATCGAGCCGCGAGTCTTATCCGCTACTTTTGCTAACTGTACAGGCTGTTGTATTTATTGTTATGTTTATGTATTTTTCATGAGAAACTTGTGAAACAGTTTTGGGGGCTCCTTGTAGCCTAGTTTCTAAAACATCCCGCGTGGCACGCTGTTTATAATCCCATACAAAATGAAACCTAACGCCAACGAGTACGTCACGACACGCTATCGATTGAAATGTGTTCTGTACATTTTATTTTTAATTTAGTATTTTTATCGGTCCGTACCCAAAGGGTAAAACGGGACCCTATTACTAAGACTCTGCTGTCCGTCCGTCCATCTGTCTGTCACCAGGCTGTATCTCACGAACCGTGAGAGCTACACAGTTGACATTTTCAGAGATGATGTATATCTGTTGCTGCTATAACAACAAATACTAAAAACAGAATAAAATAAAGATTTAAGTGGGGCTCCCATACAACAAACGTGATTTTGACCGAAGTTAAGCAACGTCGGGCGGGGTCAGTACTTGGATGAGTGACCTTTTTTTTTGCCTTTTTTGCATTATGGTACGGAACCCTTCGTGCGCGAGTCCGACTCGCACTTGTTTAGTTATTTCACTGACTTTTGCCGAAGACCGGGCAAAGTGGAGAAGACTGAGCAGGAAAGCGGACCTGGCGCTAGGCCGGGAAAACGCTAGGTGAAGAAGAAGATTTTTTTACGAACTTACCTTTTCTTTGATATCCTTTGCTGTCATGTTTACAGTCTATCGCACTAACACTAGTATCACAGAATTCAGCATATCTGGAACAACGAACACAGTTTTAACACAAATGTACACACACTAGATACCAACGAAACTAATAGGAATTTTGTTAAAAGTTCGTAGCGCTATGAAAACATTAATTATTAGGTAAGAAAAAAAGGTAAGATCATATATAAAAAAAAGATATGATGCATGTGACTATCATCATAAGTATCATAACGAAATCATTATAATGAAAACTATTTTTCTAGAACATACAAACAGATAATTATAGAGATCTTAGTTGAGATTTCAGATTTCAGAGATTTAGGATATATGTATTAAATTTCATTTTTAACAAGCAGAAACTTCCACGTCCACTTTCCTCTTTTAAATTTATTCTAAGCTTGATATATGTATTATTGTTATATGTAATTGCTTTGAAGATTTTTTGTAGGCAGTGATGTTATTTTTGGGAAAGATAACAAATTGTGATATGTCAGTGATTCCTTATTCTTTGACATTAGCATTGATGCGTGTCGCTTAAATGTATTAAAATTATTTTTCGAATCTTTGGAAAGCTTATAAGTAAGTAAATATTTTTTTATGAAGAAGACGTAGGAAGGTAGATATTTAGATAAGTATTCATAATTGTTTTAATTATTTAGTGTATGTACGTACAATTGGTTGTATGACTTGTATGAAATTGCACTGCTGAACTAAGCGTATTGGGTTTTATACTGTGAACAATTATACACGTAAGTGCTTTACATAAGCCATTGTAGTACATCATTTGGAACCGCGTCACACTACCGTTCCTAAGTCAAGTCTGAAAGTCCCATAACTGTCAAGTCGACGCATTAGCGTCATCATGCGTGTAAGATAAATGTGACATTTTATTTTATTTTTATTATGAAAATAATTAATAATGCTTATTGTCTAAACAATTATGCTAAATTGTTAAAAATTGCAATATCTATTTGCAAAACTACTAAAAAACGTTAGAAATTAAACCTAATACCTACATAATATATGTCCTACCTTAACGCTTGGGTTCTTTAAAAAAAATAACTAAAACAAAACGTACGTATTATCTTCAAAAAAATATCTCTTAGCTTTGATACATAAACATAAACTTTTGTTAAAATTGTCAACAATACGCCAAAGTACAAATAAGTACTTATATAAAATATATATAGTAAAAAAAATGGCAACGTATTTTTGGGGCACCTTGTAAATATTTTATATTTATTAATTAATGATTTGAAATAAAAGAATAAAACAAAGAAATGTTGCTATATTCGTATGCAGGTTCATTTTTTATCCACAAATTGATAAATAGCAAATTAAAATTAAACGTTTTCCTTCAAATATGCCACTGATTAATTACCTACAATAAAAGCTAATTAATTGGGTGGTTAACTGTGTACTATGAATCATTAACCAAATCGTCTGTAGCCATTACATAGTGACTATTAGCACAGAATAAATAATAGTACTAGGTACAGAAGACTCACTCTCTAACAAAACGCCTCTGTCACGATCAGCACGAATATGGCCGCTAGGTGGCGACAGCGCCACGCGCGGCTTATGGCAAACTCTAAAAAAATTGGGGTCTAACGGATGTACTTTTAGCTACCTGTAGCAAAGCGACGAAATCGCGGAGTGAGCCACGCCTGCTATTAGTGACCATTGAAAAATCAATTTACCTATTTTTCTTCTTATAGTCTATAGTTATTTTCTTAGCATTAGAAAAAAGGTAAACAATCTTGATGAACTTTGTCTCATATTTGTGTGTGTGTATTTTTTAAATTATTATATTTAAATTATTTACCCCAGCTGACTCTCTATTAAATATGGTTTCTTTCTAGCTATGAATATAGCTCAGACCGCAAAATACGCACGTTGCAGGTTATTTTACCGATTGCTATGACTTACTGTAACATTAATGACCTAAATAAAAGAGGTGTAACTGTTACATTGTTTCTTTAAAAATAAGCCCTTTAGTCTATGATTCATGTATCGTAAGTTATGATTCGCTCAACCGCATAAATATTAAATGGTTATAATATACTTTTTTTTTAAATGACGGTGACGATTAAAATGTATCTAAGTACTTATAAATTAAAGTCCTATACTTATGCGCAAAACTCGTGTTTTTTTAATTCTATAGGTACTTATTGTAAGGCATTTGAATATAGTATGCAAAATAAGCAATTTATCTCATTTAATGAAACAGTGATTCTCAGAACTGTTACAAGCCTGCCAAAAGATATGTAGGAACAATGGTTGTGTACATGCTTATTATTATCTCTTATTAGGAGCGTTACTAACTGGTACTATCCCGTACTTCTATGGAACGAAGACGTCATTGGACTGGTCAAATATATTTTAGATTCTAAAATGTTCTAAAATTTAGAACATCTATTGAAAAACGAATATACCTAAAACAAATATGCTAGTTATTAATAGGTACCTGTGCTTTTACATAAGGTACCTGCGAAAAAGAAGGCCCAATGCAGTTTTGTTTATGGTACAGTCGACGTCAATGATTACACTTTACACGTTAGGTACTAGCGAACATGGACGCAAAAATCGATGAAATTTTGAAAGAAGGCAAGCTTAAGAACCGTGCCTTCTTTGGCGCATGTACCATCGACGGTTGAAATGAATGTTGTTGCGCTGTTGTTATGATACAAGTTGTATCATACAACTTACAGCTGTATCATAACAACAGCGCGTTTCGCAGGCGATCAATTGTGCCGTTTTCAACAAAAAGGTTACTTATTGTTGGTTGTCAATACGACGCTATTTCCATAGAGCTTCAATTTGAAATCAACCTAATCGACAACCGACAATGTGGGAGGTACCTTTTAGTTGAAAACGTCTTATTTTATTTACCTTGGCATTGTTGAAAGTGCATAGAGACAAAACGAAAACATTACAAAGTGGGTCTGGACATTTTCCAAAACTCACTTCATTTAATTAAACAAAGAAGATTCAGAAATATGCTTAAGTTTTGACGTCTACCTTTAATGCGTTAATAAATACTCCACAATGATGTCTGCACATGATACATAAGCATTTTTGTTCACGCTGAAACAGAGACGCTTCGGTCAATAGCGGGTATTAAGTACTGCAATGTTCTGCCGCCAGAGTGCAGCACTAAGCTAGCTAGTAAACTATAGAGTAACTTATACATACTGTGCACTAAACTGTTTTTTGACAAGTTTTCACAGACAATAAAATTTGACACTGATGCACCAAGGCGGTTTGTTAACAAATGCCTACCGGGAAACGCGAAAACCGAAATTTAGGTATCTGCCTCTTTATCGCTCGAATAGGCAAGAGAGGTCAGATAACGAAATTTCGATTTTCTTGTTTCGCGATAGACCCCCAGATTGTGGTGGATATTGGTAGTGGCGCCCCCTATGCAAAGGTTCGCGTAATATTCCCTATTATAATGCTGGCGCAAAGAAGGCACATTTGACGTTACTAAACTTAAAGTTTATGTGATGTTACTCATATACTGGGTGTGGCCTGTAACACGAGCAAATAATTAAAACGTGGATTGTACTCCTCAAACGGTGACACTTTTGTTCAACAACTTTTAAAAATTATAAAGTATTAATACTTCCTATTTTTCATACAAAATAAATATTATCTTCAATGGACGCCATCGCCATGCCATAATTATCATTTATGATTGACGTTGCTTGTCATGCCTTAAACATAACAAAATTCGCAATACATTGCGGCTTAGAATAAATTTTAAAGTGTATTAAAAATCAAACCACAAGTTATTTATAAAAATTGCTGAACAAATCTTGGTCAGTATGAGGAGTACAGCCTACAGTAAATTTTTTTGCTCGTATTAGGTACAGGCCACACCCGGTATTGTGTTTTAGATACAATGTCGTCAGGATTAGTTTCACTGTGTCATATTTATGACAACGTATCGCGGGTTCTCACTATACACTCATCCGTTTTAATACTACACCTGTATTTTAGACTATGACTAAACCTTGACTTAGGTCACTAAGAAGGAAGATGCTAAGTCTGGTAATCTTGTGACGTCTAGGATACGTAACATAGCTGTGTACATCGTTGTAAGAGCATCATATATATACTTACCTTATAAACGTCGGCCTAAATCGCAAACCTCGTAACTCCTCCGGGGTAGTTACGGGGTTTGGGACTATAAGTATTGTTATCCAAGGTAGCAATTACTAATTTCCTTGAAATGGAGTTACGAGGTTTGCGATTTAGATAAAGTTTTGATCGGTATTTACCTGTAACCGTAACACGAGTCACTGGCTCAAATCTGACATATACGCCACACGATGGGCCAACGCCGGCCACTCCAAGGGACGCAGCCATGCGGTAGAATGAGATAGCAATATCTCTTGCTCCCTCTAACGCATAAATGCGTCCCTTGGAGTGGCCGGCGTTGGCCCATCGTGTAGAGGAGCCATAACACAAGAACTTTACGATCGGTCGCCGACATATCAAGAATGTAGGTACAGGTACAGTCACCTGCAAAAACATGTTACTCTTTGAAGGCCGCAAAATTATCTGACACGATCTTATTTGTAGAGCCATAAGAGCGTGTCACATATTTTTGCGGCCTTTGAAGAGTAACATGTTATTGCAGGTGACTGTACACATAATATTTATCATCGCATACCTTCACGGGTTTTATAATTATAAAACAAAAAATATTTTTTATATTACTTTACGTGATTATGATTTGGTTTAATGCATTGAGGAATTCAATCACATTATCGGTTTAGTGTTGTTTAATATTTTATTATTATGTCAAAATATTATTAAAAATGTAAGAAGGATTCAAACGGTCTACTTAGTTAAAAATACTTTTTTTATGTTAGATCAAACCATAAAAATACTACAATTACACGATTTGCATGTGTTAATGATCTGATTTACTAATAAGTATAAAGGTCTTTTTAGTATTAAGATTTATGTGCGTATTACGCTCCTCTAACATATGTATCTTATATGACTGTATGTGTTCTGAATAACTAAAATAAATAAAATAAAATAAGTATGCTCTTTTTCAGATTTTTTTCACACATTAAGAGGGATAAGGCCGGGCATAAAATAAATAAAATAAAATAATACATTTTATAGGACATTCTTACATAAATTGACTAAGCCACGGTACTTTAATAATGCTGCCGTCCTAAGCTAAAAAGCAGTATTTGCATTACATTCTTATTGAAAATACGTCCATTTAGCTTAGGAGGGCAGAATGTATCTATCTATTGCCTACTTTGTACAAATTATTACAATATTATTCATTGTTCTATTGTGATAGAAGTGCCTTAAATCATAAGCGTCAATTTTGTTTAATTTGATTAGATAACTGTGGAATTTTGACATTATTTATTTCTCATTCAGGCGTTATACCGGGTGTGGCCTGTAACACGAGCAAATAATTAAAACATAGATTGTACTCCTCAAACGGTGACACTTTTGTTCAACAACTTTAAAAAATTCTGAAGTATTTTGACTTCCTATTTTTCATACAAAATAAATATTATCTTCAATGGACGCCATCGCCACGCCATATCATTGTGATTGACGTTGCTTGTCACACCTTAAACAAAACAAAATTCGCAATACATTGCGTCTTAGAATAAACTTTAAAGTGCATTAAAAATCAAACCACAAGTTATTTTTAAAAGTCGCTGAACAAATGTTAGTTAGTATGAGGAGTACAGCCTACAGTTAAATTTTTTGCTCATATTACAGGCCACACCCGGTATGACCTATCGTACGTAGATACAATTTAATTTAGCCATATTATGCAATTATGCAGCTTATTTTGTTGTACCATTCACCCAATAAAGAATATAAAGGCTCCTCTTCACGTTGGGCCAACGCCAACGCCAACGAGGGACGCAGCCATGCGGTAGAATGAGATAGCAATATCACTTGCTCCCTCTAACGCATAAATGCGTCCCTCGTTGGCGTTGGCGTTGGCCCAACGTGAAGAGGAGCCATAAATTTAGAGCACTCTGCTGAGCAATGCGCAAAAAAGTCCATGTGAAGTTAAATTTATTCGCTAAGATAAAAAAAAAAATGTTTTTTTGTATAGTCGGTTTACGGACGATGATTTTGCGTGATAACGTCATAAGAAAACATTGATGAATAATTGCCGTAACGTTAATTACCATGGAGATTTGTCCACAACGTTACCATGGAGATCCGTCCACAACGTGACACTTTTTCATGCATGCTACCGGTGTTCATCGATTTATAAGACGTTATAAATAAATAAATAAATAAAAAGCCCATTTTATCCATAACCAACTTAAGCTATAGGTACACAAAAAATAATACAGTTATAAATTTTGAACTAATTAGCTAACAAATAATAGATTGAATCCACATAACTTAAAACTAAGTAGGTTTGGACCCCTCTCGGGTAAAGGCCTCCTCCAAATCATGCCATATATCTCTGTCTTGAGCTACTTCCTGCCAGTTGTTTACTTTATAAGACGTTATCACGTCAAAAATACATTAATTATGACATAGCCACACTTTGTCAATGTAAATACCATTCAAAGTTAGCTTGTGAATAGTTGGCAATGAAAATAAGTTTTATATTAAGCGTAGGGACGTGCTTGAGACGTGTCGCGCTAGACGTTCCTCGCATTCCTGCGATAACGGCAGCTTGATTTGACACGCATAATGACAGGTGTAACGATCCATAGCATAACATAATATATAATAGCGTTATCTATCATAAGATAGTCCTGGAATGAATACATTCTACTAGTGACTCTATGAGCCGTAAACTCGCAAGCATGACTTAAAACTTAATAAATTTATGGGCCCGATTCGGATTTTGAAATAGATATCTATTAGATATCTTTTAGACATCACCAAGATACGATAACGGTATGTTTAAGATCTAACTTATCAAATTTGACATTTGCGCGATTCCGGAGATACTCTTGAACGATTTCCACAGGATATGACTTAGAGATCCAATTCACATTTATTAGATATCTTACTCTATCTAAGTGGCATTGGTTGCCCGAATTGCGCTGCAAAAGAGAACTAGTTGATATCTAAACTATAACGTATCTAGAATGGATCTAGTACGTGTCGTCTCTTGTGAATATCTTGTACTACAAGTGAAAGTCCCTTTCTAACAAAGGCTGTCAAAAAGGGACATCCACTTGCATTATAAGTTACAAGCTTTTGATAAACAGGCACTGAGGGCTGGGTCATATCTAGCACAGTAGATCAGCATAGCCATACAACGAGGCAATAGAAGGGACACGCTAGCAATATGTAGACGGCGATTTGGTGCAGAAGGCCTACCGCGAAACACGTTTGACGTGTTGCGTCCCTGTCACACTTACGTAAGAAATTACAAGTGCGACAGAGAGGCAACACTTCGAACGTGGTTTGCGGTAGGCCCTCAGATTTTCTATTAAAGTACTTATAATTAATTTATAAATTTTCATTTTTATTTTTATTTGTAATTTTTATTTTAAGGCATTTTATTACTTGTTATAAGGTAATTAAATTAATTATTTTTTACATAGAAACCTTTAAAAAAACGGGTCATTATTACCGGTTTTTCATGTTTTCTTCATCCCTTACGATAAATTCACGTCACGTTAATATACCTAACCAGGCGTGGCTCACTCCGCGATTTCGTCGCTTTGCTACATGTAGCTAAAAGTACATCAGTTCCACCCCAATTTTGGGGTTTGCCATAAGCCACACGTGGCGCTGTCGCCAACTTGCGGCCATAAGTATCTGTGCTGATCGTAACAGACGCGTTTTGTTAGAGAGTGAGTCTTCTGTACCTAGTACTATTATTTATTTTGTGACCTAACGTAAAAGTCGATCATCCAGCAGTATTCCTCAGGGAAAACAGAACGCGTCACATAATGTAGATAACGCACAGCACATACTACTGAGTCACATGTTGTCGTAACTAAAATACCGTACAGTCAAGCTGCCGTGTTCGAACTTCAAGATATTCACAAGAGACGACACGTACTAGATACATTCTAGATACGTTATAGTTTAGATATCAACTAGTTCTCTTATGCAGCGCAATTCGGTGAATTGGATCTCTAAGTCATATCCCGTGGAAATCGTTCAAGAGTATCTCCAGAATCGCGCAAATCGTTATCGTATCTTGGTGATACGATAACGATTGGTCTTGAAGATATCTATTAGATGTCTATTTCAAAATCCGAATCGGGCCCATAGAATTTGATTTCTGTGCCATTTGTTGTTACAGTGACTAAATATGAAAGTCGCTAATTTTAATAATTATTATGTGCGTTGTTATGTCAATTATATGCTCAATAAGCTCTGTGGTCCACTAGCCTCTTAACTGTCTTGGTTTGTAAACAAAAGTCCGATATCGTGCTAATTTTGCAGTCCGTCCGTCCGTGTTCAGATAAGAACATTGTGGATTATTGGGATATGTAAACTAGACCAGTTTCCGGACATATCTACATACCAATAGGTGTTGATTGACTGATTTATCATACCTATTACAATATGTACATGTATACTTACAGTGCGCAAATCCAATATCCCCTAGCCGCCCAGAGACCTATAAAAAGTTCTCCTGTTCCATTCTAAAGAGGCCCACAGATTACCAGTTCACCGGACGATATCAGCCTGTCAGTTAAACGCAAAATTTGACAGTTCCGAACAACTGACAGGCTGATATCGTCCGGCGAACTGGTAATCTGTGGGCCCCTTAATTTGAACTTTGTGTTGACAAAATAAAATTTGATTTGCTTGGCAAGGTTTGACGTATGGGCGGCTAGAGGTTATGGGCAAACAGTGGTTAGCATGGGACCTAAGAAGTATATTAAGATAAATTTTACTTAGAAATACAACGAAAGTATTGTCAATCTGTATGTCGGTTTCACCGTCTGTCTGTCTGTCATAGGGCTGTATTTCAAGAACCGTAATAATACACAGCTGATATTTATTCATACATAATTAATATGAGTAGGTATTGCCGCTTAAAATTTACGTCCAATCGCGCCTAATGTGCCTATTATAATCTAAATGTGACGTTCCGCGGCAAAAGGTACCTTATGGCGGCTGGCGCTTACGTCGCATAGCGCCGCAATAAATATTGGAGCGACATTAATAATAGCGTAAGCGCCAACGGCCATAAGGTACCTCCCGCCATGGGGCGTCACAAATATCGACAGGTAAAGTATCTAATAGCGGGTATAAAGTGCAGGAAAACTTTGATTGATTACCACAGTACATGCGTACGCGCCTCTTACTATCAAAAGGTAGTATCCGCCATTGAAATCAATACAATTTACGCCCTTACGTGTTTTAGAAGGTGTCGTTGATAATTGAAACTTATTGCCTTGTCGATAAGGTGCGTTATTTGTATTGAGCTATCATTTGACCCTCTACGCGCGTGACAGCTAGTTGATGTTGGCAAAGAGAATAGAGTGTATAGAGATGGATTGTCAAAGTAAATTATGTAGCCACTGTAAATTTACTGCCATCTTTCGACACATAACACTCAGAACATAAAACTGTTAGAACGTCGTTTGACTTTGATCCTTATTTTTTCACTGATAAATATGTGTTAACTTATCAAATATTAATATTAACGCTATCTACTCGACTATAGGCCAAAGGTATGGTGCAATCTTTTCGACCAATGGCGCCATAACCTTCAGCCTACTCTCGAGTAGATGGCGTTATTTTTATATTTTACAAGTTAACACATATCAGGAAAGATAATGATCAAAGTCAAATGGCGTTCTAACAGTTTTAATTGTCTGTCAAAAGATGCCAGTAAATGTACTGTATTATACCGGGTGTGGTCTGTAACACGAGCAAATAATTAAAACATAGATTGTACTCCTCAAACGGTGACACTTTTGTTCAACAACTTTTAAAAATTATTAAGTATTTAGACTCCCTATTTTTCATACAAAATAAATATTATCTTCAATGGACGCCATCGCCACGCCATATCATTGTGATTGACGTTGCTTGTCACGCCTTAAACATAACACAATTCGCAATTCATTGCGTCTTAGTGATTAAAAATTAAAAAAGTGTATTAAAAACCAAACCACAAGTTATTTTTAAAAGTCGCTGAACAAATGTTGGTCAGTATGAGGAGTACAGCCTACAGTTAAATTTTTTGCTCATATTACAGGCCACACCCGGTATGTAGTATTATATGACATGTGACTGTAGCTACATAATTTACCATGACAGTAACTCTCTATCACAAATTCTCTTTGATGTTAGTAAGAAAACTATGAATAGGAGTACTATAGTTCGTTCGCGTTAAGAATGCAGTAAAATCATGATTGTCCTAGCCACGTCTGTAACCAATCAAATCGTTCCTAAATAGAAAGTTAAGTTCACAGTAATCAGTTGAAGTCATACTTTCTAATTCTAATTATGAATGATTTGATTAGTTACGAGCATCGCTGCGCCAGCGCAGCGGACAGTTATGATTTTACTGCATTCTTAACGCGAATGAACTATAATTACAGAACTTTTAATTGAACGTTTATAATACGAACGGAGCTTAGGCTCTTGCAATAAGGTGGACGAAATGTCAATTAATTAATGTGGATGATAGTACATCCCGTATGAAGAATAGAGATGCAAATATTAATCGTTGACCTCTTGTTTTTAGTGGCTAGGGGCCCGATTCGGATTTTGCAATACACATCTAAAGTGCGTCAAGCAAATCTTGTCAGTAGCAATGTAAAGCAAACTAAAGTAGGGCAACACTCAAAGAGTAGTATTGCGCTAAGAAAAGCAGCAATGTACAATGTACATCGAACCAAAACTTTTTTTTCCGCTGAGCGCGCCTTGTCAGGTACGTTAATTCAAATTGTCACTCGCGGATTCTCTATTGAAAATGTTTGAAATTGTTATTAATACGTATGGACGGACAATTTAAAAGCGGTGTGTGATGTTGATAAAAATGATTAACTAATTTGAAGATCTCAAAATAAAATTGTAAGTGGACTATGCCGTTAAACAAGAATGTATGATTAAAATCATTGCTTCAGCAGGTAGATGTCATACTGGATTTTCATATTTTATTAGATTTCTCAGTTGGCACTGTAGGCATTGTAGGCACCTTAGCTTTAATTAAGCACAGTCTTATTTAATATATTGGTATTTAATGGTGACACAGCAGAAATATCTCTTGAAATAGAATCGATTCAGAATGTAAACATTGTAAACCATTTGTAAACAAACAAGATGATGGCTGTCATTCGCGATCCACATTCCACAGATAAAACACAGATGACACGCGATTTTCGAATTATTCGAACACAGTGTTGCTAACCCGCGATTTTTCAAATTTGCCGCCGTTTGCTACTGACAAGATTTGCTTGACCCAGTATATTAGATATCTTTTAGACATCACCAAGATACGATAACGATATGTTTAAGATATAACCTGTCAAATTTGACATTTGCGCGGTTCTGGAGATACTCTTGAACGATTTCCACAGGATATGACTTACGGCTCGATTCGGGAAATGAATTAGAGACTCAATAATAGATATGAAATAGTAAAGATATGTGACGTTCCACTGAAAAAGGTACCTTATGGCGGCTGGCGCCGCGATTCGGCAAATGAATTAGAGATTCACTAGATATGAAATAGTGAAGATATGTGACGTTCCACGAAAAAGGTACCTTATGGCAGCCGGCGCTTACGTCGTACCGCCGCAATAATATTGGAGCGACGTTAATAATAGCGTAAGCGCCAACCGCCATAAGGTACCTGTATCCGTGGTACGTCACATATCTTTACTATATCGTATCTAGTTAATCTCTAATTAATTTCCCGAATAGTGCCGTTAGAGATCCAATTCACATCTAATAGATATCTTACTCTATCTAATGTAAAAGTGACATTGGTTGCCCGAATTGCGCTGCAAAAGAGAACTAGTTGATATCTAAACTATAACATATCTAGAATGGATCTAGTACGTGTCGTCTCTTGTGAATATCTTGAAGTTCGAATACGGCAGTAGTAGGACTTGAAAACATAATGATTGTGAATAAAGAACTCGCATCGATAATCGGTTCTCGTTTTAATCACACAGGCAAGCGTGAGCTGCTCTAAATATCAATTTCAATTTCAATCAAACTTTTTTTTTAGACATAATTAACAAAAATTGTGCAAAAATCACGAGTATCTTGATTAAAACATTAAATATTTGCTTAGAGAATATTTGTGTTTCTACGCTGTTATACCCTAATACCTAATTACAAAAAATTTACTATTTCTAGTTAGTTGAAAAATGTTTACAATATGCGTGATTTATAAAAGAAAAAAATGTAAAAAAAATAAGATTTACCTAGGTTTTAATTTGATACTTATATTCATATTTTATTACACAAACGGGTCTACCGCGATATAATTTCATTGTTTTTACCTTAAATTCCGATGTTTCAGCTGAGTTGCACCAGCTGTGGTCACGGAAAGACTAACGTCCGTATGTATAATTAAATATGTGTACAAAACGCGAGAGTTTAAAGTGTTATACTTATTATATTGATACTTAATGAAAAGATAAATAATACCGACGTCAAATCAACAGTTTCAGGAATAAAGTAAGACTCACGTTAGACCGGGCCGTGTCCGGGTCGGAGCTTCCGGTGCATCGTTTTCTATGGAAAGCATCACGTGATCGCCTGTCATGTCATAGAAAAGTAAGGGCCGGAAGCTCTGACCCGGTCACGGCCCGGTCTAATGTGAATCATTCTTAAAGTGACTGTATATAGAAGCACATAATTTATGTTCATCGGTATAATAAAAATAATTGATTTTCCATTTCCCACAAGCACCATTATTTATCTCAGAATGTTATTAAACTTTCATGTACTTACTACTTACACTACGCATTGATAAGGAAATTACAACTATTAATAACTAGGAACAACATGTATGTGCTAAGTTTAAATGTTTCTTCATATTAGGTTTTATACGCTTATCGCTAGAACGCTAATGCTTGAACGGTCAGGGCCCGGGCAGATGATTCCGAGAATTCCTTTTCTATGCGAGTGAATGGTGATCACATGATGCTTTCTATAGAAAACGATGCGTCGGATGCCTCGTCCCGGACCGGGACCGGGCTAGCGTGATTCATCCTTAATGGTAACATTCCATTTCTAACCGCAGCTGCATTAATGTCAATTTTACTATGGAAATTGACAATGACAGCGACGCGTTCAGTACCGGTAATGCAGCTGCGGTTAGAAATAGAATGTTACCATAAGAGTCACATTCCATTTCCAACTGCAGCTGCAATACTGTTCATTTTACTATGGAAACGCGTCGCTGTCATTGTCAATTTCCATAGAAAATGAACAGTATTGCAGCTGCAGTTGGAAATGGAAGGTCACTTTAAGTCTCTGTTTTAGTGAGCACCTATTAAGGCTTGCGCATTTAAAAGCTCGGCATATCAATATGTAAAGTCGCCATATTTAAAGTTCAATACGATTATTTAAGTTTTATCGGTAACTCTATCCATCCGTCCTTTACCATCGTCCACATCGTTAACTAAATTTTTTTAAACTTTATTAAAAGATCAGTAAAATTTTTACTGTTAGTAACCTACCTACCTACATTCTTCCGCGAAAAAACAGTCGCCCTCTCTCCGCTGCGGTCACTTTCGCACTTACATACTTGTTAGAACCTGGCAGGCATGGTGACATGCGATAAAAATGCGACCGTGCTATCGCCGCTGGTCTAACCGCTGCCTAATCAACTCAGGCGCATTGTGCGGAGCCGGAAGCGGCAAACAATAACTGTCTCCACGGCACCTTGGATTATCACGATTACTGACATTTGCAGCGTGTCATGTTTAGACTGCAGTTACTAGGAGTTTTGTGCAATTACTTTGTTAAATCTACTGTAACTATTCAAGATGTAATCGTCTTTCGGTAGGTGTCGCTATATGCCACCCCAAAGGCGTGTAGAGTCTGTGCGGAAAGAGAAGAGTCGTGAAATGTATGGGATCCAATACATTCTACGACTCTTCTCTTTCCGCACAGACTATATATGTCGGCGGCCGATCGTAAGATCAGGCATATCGTGAAATTCCTAGGCATATCGTGAAACGTGAAAATCTTTGACTCGTTCCCTGAGTCGACGGAGCCCCGCTACGCGGGGCTCCTATTTCTGGGCAGTTTTCCCTTCGGGCATCTGGAGCAAACTAACGAACCTATCCTACCTATATATTGGTTTAATGTGACTATATCGTCAAAACATTACACAGGAACATTACGATCTGCCTGATCTTACGATCGCCCGCCGACATATACATAAGGGAAGGAATGGAAAGATTCGCGAGGTTCTGGGAAGCTTCCGTAGCTCAAATTAGAGCAAACGCACGGATTGCGGAGGTTGCGAGTTCAATCCTGCCAGAAGCGTAATTTTTTTCCATTTTCTCCTTTAATAGCTACCTATAAACTTTGTAACTATTACTCGTATATGGAAATAGATGTCATATAAAATAGTGACCAAGTAGAATTTCAACTGGAGGAATTACTTTAACCCACATGTTCTGAAGAAAAGGTGATTTTTTTGTGGTTAACGCCTTTAGGACGACTCACGTTAGACCGGGCCGTGTCCGGGCCGAAGCTTCCGGCGATTATTTTTCTATGACATGACAGGCGATCACGTGATGCTTTCCATAGAAAACGATGCGCCGGAAGCTCAGGGTCCAACACGGCCCAGTATAATGGCTCCTCTACACGATGGGCCAGAGCCGGCCACTCCAAGGGACGCACCCATGCGGTAGAATGAGATAGCAATATCACTTGCTCCCTCTAACGCATAAATGCGTCCCTGAAGTGGCTGGCGCTGGCCCATCGTGTAAAGGAGCCATAACACGTTACCTAACGTGTACGTATACGGGTGTAACGGATGACCTAAAAGGATGACTCGTAGGTCATCCTTTTAGGTCACGGTGGCACTTGTTCGAATTATTTAGGTGTATGCAATCTTTGAAAGGCTAAGGTTGCCTCCAGAAACTCGCGAACTAAATTGACAGGTCAATGTGCACAAATGATACCACAGTTTGGCCAGTGATGTACATATCGATATTTTCAAAAAAGTTTGAATTAGACAATATCGCGAAAATTCACCGCTAGCCGCGCTACTGTTCCGCGGTCAGTTAAAATGTATCTTTAAGTAATTTAAGCTATTTTAAAAATGTTACTTGGTATTTCGAAAATTGTGCAATTTTATAGTAAGAGATACAAGGATATTGGATAAACATATTGTAGGTAATTAAATAAATATTTTATTACATTTATTTACTTTTATTTGTTAGGAAAACTTACAGCTAGAGTAACAAGTTGTAGATCACAACATAGAAACAGTGATTTGGCTCAAAATACAAAAAAGGCCAACCCAGACGGGGAAGTAAGATAAAATAGAAATCTTATTTTATTATTTAATTTGTTTGGTGTGGACGTAAAAATTAAATCGTCTCGGTGATCCCTATTGATTCGATTGTAAAGAAGATCAGACAATTAGGTCAGAATTTAAATAAAGTTAGACCAAAATAAGACTGCAGCGATTTTGATAGCCCACACAGTGCAAGTATTATTTTAAACATCAAACTTCTATGAGTATGACATATTAAATAACAGTTGCACTGCGTGGACTATCAGAATCGCTGTAGACTTTTTTGGTCTAACTTTAATTATCGATCAGTCTCATCTACCGCCAACATTGTATAAAATTAAATCACCAATTTTAGATTTATGGCGACAAACGCGAGCTTTTGATATAAACAACTTGCCCCCAAACCTGCATACTAACATTGAAATTTGTCAGTTTCGCATCCGCACCTCCTGATTTGATCGGTAACGTCACAATCTTACAATCGACACAACCACTTTTCTCGTCACATTCATACAAATCGAAATCGGTTATGACCCCTTTATAATTATGACATGGGTAGTAAGTATTATCCTACTTATCGATATCATTTTATCGACATATACCCCTGACTATTTTTTCTTTGCTATTCCTGGTATCATTTTATTTGTCAAACTCGTGTCAATTTAGTTCGCGAGTTTCTGGAGGCAACTGTAGTTACTCTTGAATTATTAGCACTTAAGTTTGATCATCAAACCATGGGTAATTTGATTTGATAAACTTTCAAATAATTGGCTCCTTAAAGTATGTACAGTCACCTGCAATAATATGTTACACAACGAAGGCCGCAAAAATATCTGACACAATCTTATTTGTAGAGCCATAAGAGTGTGTCACATATTTTTGCCGCCTTTGGAGAGTAACATGTTATTGCAGGTGACTGTACACTAGACAAGTACTCAATAAACAAACAAACAAGAAGTACTATAATATATGTCACACAAAGTAATAAATCGAAAGATGTATTTTAAATCCAAAATTCACAATAAAAACAATTCTAATTGCAAAATTAAGCCATAACCAGTTTCAGAGGTCAAGGTATAATTCATCTTCTAAGTACAACGTCATGTACAAAAACTACCTAGTTACATAATATAGGTACATATTATCAAAGTCAGGGTCAGTGCCAATGGCCGAAAACGTAAACAAGCCAATCTGCCATTATCTTTTCTACATTATTTCGTGAGGTTTGCCGAGTATTTGTGGCCTACTGATGACATACGCATATACTGCCGTATTCAAACTTCAAGATATTCACAAGAGACGACACGTACTAGATCCATTCTAGATACGTTATAGTTTATAGTTTAGATATCAACTAGTTCTCTTTTGCAGCGCAATTCGGGCAACCAATGTCACTTTTACGTTGGATATCTATTAGACGTGACTTGGATCTCTAAGTCATATCCTGATGAAATCGTTTAAGAGTATCTCCAGAATCGCGCAAAAGTCAAATTTGACAGGTTAGATCTTAAACATATCGTTATCGTATCTTGGTGATGTCTAAAAGATATCTAATAGATGTCTATTTCAAAATCCGAATCGGGCCCATACCATGTAGTTGCCTTCTGAGTCTGGGGTCCACTTTAGCAACATTAAGGTTGAGGGAGCGCTGGTGGCCTAGCGGTAAGAGCGTGCGACTTGCAATCCGGAGGTCGCGGGTTCAAACCCCGGCTCGTACCAATGAGTTTTTCGGAACTTATGTACGAAATATCATTTGATATTTACCAGTCGCTTTTCGGTGAAGGAAAACATCGTGAGGAAACCTGCATACATCTGCGAAGAAATTCAAAGGTGTATGTGAAGTCCCCAATCCGCATTGGGCTAGCGTGGGGACTATAGCCCAAGCCCTCTCGCGCTCGAGAGGAGGCCTGTGCCCAGCAGTGGGACGTATATAGGCTGAGATGATGATGATGAAGGTTGACTCATGCTAGAGCGGTCCGGCTCGGGGCCGAAGCGTCGACACTTCGTTTTCTATGATGGGTAATCGAGAAACTTATTAAATAAATTAGATAGGGCCCGTTTCTCAAAAGCTTGTAACTTGTTATACAAGCGGATGACACTTTTTTACAGCTTTTGTTAGAAAAAGGGACTTCCACTTGTATTACAAGTTGCAATTAAGCTCCAAGCTTTTGAGCAACGGGCCCCAGGGGTTTAAGCCACAACCGCCTTATGTTAGTATAGGTACTCGTATAAACCCTAGATGCCTACAATTAATAATGTACCTATGTTTTCTTGTAGAGGCTTTTACACTCACGCGCAGTTTTCGCTCTTTCGTCGCTTTGCTACAGGTAGCTAAAACTACATCCGTTCGACCCCAATTTTGGGGTTTGCCATAAGCCGCGCGTGGCGCTGTTGCCACCTAGCGGCCATATCTGTGCTAACAGTGACAGACGCGTTTTGTTAGAGAGTGAGTCTTCTGTACCTAGTATTATTATTTATTCTGTGGTAGAGGCTTTTACACTCACGCGCAGTCGCTCTGTGATTCACGCACTATAGTCTGTATCTTTAGGTACTTATTTAAATAAAAGTAAACAAAATCTACCCTCATCTAGCTTAAGTAGGCTGATGAAAACATTACACGATCAAATAATGTAGAATAAAAATCAAATAATGTGACGGCAAGTCTTGAAGTCGGACTCGAAATGAACAGGACGAAAACCCAGTTAATGACCAATGGCGCGAAACGTAGGGTCTCGGTAGATGGGCAGGATATACAATATGTTGACGAATACACCTATCTGGGCCAGACAGCATCCTTCGATAGCAGGCAGTCCAAGGAAATCGATCGACGCATCGAAAACGCCTGGAAGAGCTTCTGGTCCATGAAGGCGTTAATGAAGGGCAACCTTCCACTAGCACTAAAACGCAAACTCGTCGACATGTGTATTCTGCCTATCCTAACCTACGGTGCCCAAACTTGGTCATTAACAGAAGCCCAAAAGTCCCGACTCAAGATTTGCCAGCGAGCAATGGAGCGCAGTATACTAGGAGTCCGTAGAATCGATCGGGTAAGGAACACAGAGCTGCGCTCCAAAACTGGAATCGCAGATGTGGGTGTGAAGGCCGCCAAGCTCAAGTGGGATTGGGCGGGACATATCTGTCGGATGCACCCGGACAGATGGGCCAAAATAGCGACCGAATGGGCACCACAGATCACCCGAGGCAGAGGCAGACCAAAAATGAGATGGCGAAACGACCTGGACTCATTTTGTGGCGACTGGCGGGAGCATGCACAAAGCCGTGACGAGTGGCGAAAGACAGGGGAGGCCTTTGCCCAGCAGTGGGACACAATATAGGCTATTAAAAAAAAAAAAACAATAAAGTCGGGTCGTTCAGTGACTGATTCAGCCGGTTTTGTATTTGGTTGGTTAACCAATAAGGCCCACTTGCACCATCCCACTAACCCGGGGCTAAGCGGTTTAACCGTCAACCCAGTGTCAAATTGTACTGGGACCCATGGTAGCTCCAGGTTTAACCGGTTAACCCGCGGTTAGTGCAAGTAGGCCTAAATGTTATAACTACCCGAAAATTTACTTTTTTTTTTTTTTTTTTTACTTTTTTTTAGAGTATAAATTTAATGTGGAGACCTTTATGATTGTTGATCGCCATTAAAACAAACTCAGTCATATTTGTTCGTATGTTTGTCTCGTAAACTGCAACTCATGGTATATTTCTTCGTCGCGCTTCGCTGCGGAACCAAACTACATGTTGGGTACAGTCAAACGATTTAATTTCAGTACCATTTCGTACTAATACCACAGAATAAGTAATAGTACTACCGTACAGAAAGGACACTTCCTACAAAACCGAAGTTTGACAGCGATTCAGGGTCGAATCATGATATCCCTTTCTAACTTAGGGCACTATCCCTTTCGACAGTATAGGGTTGTCAAAATTCAAGTATTTTAACTTTAACAGCCTGTAGCTCCTTAAGTATTGATCGTAGAGTCAAAATAAACTAACAAAATTTGTAGGAAATTTAATGTTAAAACTTTTGTGCGAAGTAATTATAATGCTATTCGTACAGATATTCGAGATATGAGCAAAAATATGAAAAAAGGTACCTTCAACAAATGAAATGTAACAATGTGAAATCTCTTTATCATGGTACTTATTAGTAAAATGCAAGCATCATTTCAATTTTACTTTTCATATTTCTATTTTACTTGCACGACTTGCCTGGGGCACAGAATAATTAATAGTACTGCCGCACAGAAAGGAAACTTCCTACAAAACCGAAGTTTGACAGCGGTTCAGGGTCGAATCATGCTGGCCCTTTCTAATATATGACACTATCCCTTTGGGCTATTTAGGGTTGTCAAAAATCAAGTGATTATCTTATCTGTGGTCGTGCACGCAAAAGGAAGTCAATTGGTGCCAACCCTAATAATTGCTAGGAGCAATGCTGAGCCGAGTTTGACCGAAATCAGGAGTTTCGCACCCCTGCCTGGGGGCCGATTTTTGAATTTCGATCGCTCGATTTCGTCACTCAAAAATCGGTGGAAAACGGCGAAATGCTAGTTTTTGAAATACGAGCGATCGAAATTTAGAATCTATTGGTATTGGCCACTCAACTTCAATTCTATTAGTAGAATTTAAATGCTAGTGGATATATTAATTAACGAAATACACGAAATCGAGTGAAATTCAAAAATGAACCTATAATGATAAAAAGCCAAATTCTAAAACTAGTAGTACTTAGAGTAGAACTAGTATTTAGTTTATTTGTAAGAAAAAAACTGCGAAAAACAGCGCTTAGTGGGATTTTATACACGCATTGTTAAACAGCAAAATTTAAGAACAATCGAACAAAGAAAGTAAAAATAGATGAAAACGAAACGCTTGCAAGGAACAGTTGCATCATATACAGCTATGTACTTGAAAGTACTGGTAAATACAATGTTTTTAGGGTTCCGTATCCAAAGGGTAAAACGGGACCCTATTACTAAGACTCCGCTGTCCGTCCGTCCGTCCGTCCGTCTGTCACCACGCTGTATCTCACGAACCGTGATAGTTAGACAGTTGTAATTTTCGACAACAGAAATAAGATGATCTTATTTCTGTTGTCGCTATAACCACAAATACTAAAAAGTACGGAACCCTCGGTGGGCGACTCCGACTCGCACTTGTCCGGTTTTTTTTGGTTAGTCTGTTAATAATTTCATTGTACCTACTTAAATAATTTTGCATTATTTTTATATGGGTTTAAACCAAAACGTAAATATGCTTATGGACTCCTAAAGTTTTTTTAATCGGTATAATATTATTCAGAAAATAGTTATACATAGGTATAGTTCATGTAATAAACAGCAGCCAGAGGTTATTTTGGTTAGTCGTGAATTTAATAGCAAATAATGCGAATTAATTTGATACAATCTCAGAAAGTAAGAGAAATTCTATTGTTTGTTGAATCGGTTCTAAAATATCCTAAAATTGCAATCAATGTATGAATCAGTCTGTTTTCAAGTCTTTAACTACTAGGACTGTTTTAGTATCAATTGATTTTTAACGTAGTCTATAATTACTTCCTTTTTAGATATAGCACACTTAGAATACAGAGGGTCATAAGTAGTAATCTCTCATTTTTTGTCGACGTTTTCATCAAAATAATAAATATCCTCTCAATTATGAGTAAAAAAATTAAATTAAAAAGATAATTTCATTATTTTCATCCACATAACGATTTATTCAAACAAGAAATACATGTAATATAAACAAAAAAAAAACAATTATAAACTACAATAAATCTACAACTAAAATAACTACTAAACTAAAATAACCACATAACTAATTTTCACTACAAAAAACACTTACCGTTTCCATGGCGTTAATTCTAATTATTTTTCACTAAACTGATAATTTGCACTAAACAATAAGTTACAATCCACTTTTCACTAAACGTATCATATTTTCCCCGCCAGATGTCCCCAGTAGCGGAGCGCGCGCGCCACTGCCCCGGCGCATGCCCTAACGCATGCGCGCTAAATACCAACATAACCCGGCGCGCGGCCGAATTCGGAACTAAACAATCACAACCAAATCTCAGCACACCACGTACACACTAGCGCCAAAACGACTGCAAATCAAAATGTTTTGACGATAAATATGGCATATCATGACAGTAAATCGTTGTATGTACATATTGTACATAGCGACTATTAAACTGTGTACCAAACAAATTTGACGCTACAGCAAATCTATCAAATTCCTAAACTTGAGTTTGCCAGTCCAATTTTCACGCATATGACATAATATTGTGCGAAAAATTATGTAAGTATGTTAGTAAGTAGGTACATAGTTACATAGTAGGTACCTCTATGTTTATATGTTAGCAATTTAATCATAATAGTTTGCTTCGCTTGGCCATTCGATTATGCTACTTTTTAGTTCCAAGACTTAATTAAATACTTTGGCAAGCTAAAGTAATAATGGTAAAAACTAAAGAATGTGGTAGAATGAAAGGTAATGAGGGATGGCGAATTTTAACTCGACAAAACACAAACGGATTTTTTTATTGAAAGTTTATTATTCAATTGATGTACGTATATTGATTCTTAATGTGTGTCTTTTCATTATCATTTCACTTTTAGAACCCCAAATATTGACGTGCCCTTAATTTTTATAAGCAAAATAATTGTTATTTCTTTTTTATAAGACATTATTTTTTCTCAAATTTTAAACAAAAATATTACTCTGCTAATCCGTGAACTATTTTTTTTATTATTAATATAGATTTCCATAAAGTAACTTCAAATAAACCTTTACATATTATTCTGTTTCTTAATACCATGAAATAGGGATTTTATTCAGGATGTTTCCGGCAGGGGAATTATTCGATTTGGGGGCCGATTTTTGAATTTAGATCGCTCGATTTCGCCACTAGAAAATCGGTAGAAAACGGCGAATGGCTAATTTTTGAAGTACAAGCGATCGAAATTTGGAATCTATTGGTATTGACCAGTCGATTTCAATTCTATTAGTAGAATTTTAATGCTTAGTAGTGGATACACGAAAACGAGTGGTCGAAATTCAAAAATCGGCCCCTTGATCCCTGTTTATTATTTATTATTCACAAAAATCAATCTTTAGTTAAGTATTTTCTCCTGTTTTGTTTAGAAAGTTAAACTTTATAGAAGTCATCATTATTAGGTATAATATTGGATGGACCCTGTAACACGAGCAAATAATTAAAACACATATGTGTCGTCCCACGGGTAAAGGTACCTTATGGCGGTTGGCGCTTACGCTATTATTAACGCCGCTCCAATATTATTGCGGCGCTATGCGACGTAAGCGCCAGCCGCCATAAGGTACCTTTTGCCGTGGAACGTCACATATTGGACTCCTACTCCTCAATCGATAAAACTTTTGTTTCATACTTACAATATATTCTCTCTAAAACAGTAGTCACTTCGAACTTTATTTACATTATACTCCTAATTTTATTTACAAAACCGTCACTTGTTTGATAAATCTATCGTCTTAAGAATACATAATTAATTAATTAGATACACAACTATACACGTGCGACACTGCCGTGTCTACTCACTAAACTAGTGGCCCGAATGTCGATCGATACATTTATACCGAAATATAAAATATTTGACATAGGCAAAAAACTAACTAAATAGGTGATGGTGGACTACGTTATAATCGGGATGAATCAAAGTGTCAGAATAATATGTGACGTCCCACGAGAAAAGGTACCTTATGGCGGTTGGCGCTTACGCTATTATTAACGCCGCTCCAATATTATTGCGGTGCTATGCGACGTAAGCGCCAGCCGCCATAAGGTACCTTTTGCCGTGGACGTGGAACGTCACATATAGAGTTAGTAAAAAATACTTGGAAAAAACGGCCAATGTGACTCGGACTCGAAGGATCCCGATCTTACCTTGTTTTACTTTTTTTTTACGAACTTTCTAATAAGTTTTCCTGTAATCTATGGGTAATGAAATGACGTTATTCAGGTAATCTTTGTTTTATTTTTCATGTCGCATTATAATTTGCAAAGCTAAAGATTCCAAAAGTGAACCATTATCATAGCGAGTGGTAATAAAAGTGGAATCTTGAGCGTTACGAGGGTTTCAAGCTTCGAGCAACACGGAAGGGAGGCGGCATTCGCACTATTTCCCCTCTGACGAGGTATAAGATTAGCGCGTCAATCTAATCTAGCGCGGGTAATAAAACTAGTTGCACTTGGATTTTTCACTAGACCGAGTCCAGACGCGCGCGTGAACACTGCTGCACAAAAATGCCTATTTGCTCGGTTTTTTGTTATAAAAAGAGGTCGGGGACATCAAATTTACAAAAAGAAAGTGTTACATTTCACATGTAATATTTTTTTTTACATATCATACGTTAAATTACATTTAAATACAATTATTATATTTTAGTCTCAAGTAATTGTTGGATTTATCGATTTTGCTCGCTCAGTACAAATTGCGGATCGGTCGAGCGACAAATCCGACTTCTCATCTCTCAGAATACAATGACATACTTCAACGAAAATGTGTTAGTGTGCCTGTTGTGACACTAGTCACTCGTCCGTACACAAAAAGAGATCGAGGTTTGCAAGATTTGTCTTTGACGTGTGTCATTTTCTATGTATTTGTGTCGTCATTACAGATTGGATTTTGTATGTAAGTGTGTGAGAAATGCGACTGTGTGCACCTTTCCCCCCGCGAAAAATGGCAGAAAGATTTGTACGGCGAGATATCGCTTGGGCCCCTCCCTTCCGACGTGTCGGAAGCCGGTGTTGCTCGAAGGTTTCAAGGCATGAGGGTTAAACAACTTTGCTACCGAGTGTAACTTATTTTTTGAAGATTTATTAGTGTCTCCCAGGTCTAACCTCACGTAAGCACGGCAACCACGAGTTGGCATTTGACATTTTACGTTAGCGACTGCGTGAACTCGATCGCACCCACGGAAGAAAGAGTGAGCGCGCCGCGCTCTAATACATCAGCGCGAGCGAGATGGACTGCGATAGAGTTTACACAGTCGCTAACGTCAGGTGTCAACTGTCAATATGCATTCTTACTGCAAAGAGAGTAGTCAGAGTCTAGAGTTAGACCAAGAAAAGTCTGCGGCGATATTGATAGCCCACGCAGTGCAAGTGTTATTTATAAGTCAGATGTCATAGAAGTTTAATGTTTAAAATAGGAAAGCCGGGAAAGCAGATTAAGAGTCCATCAACGTGCACACGAGCGCCACTGCTAAATAATCGTGATTATATAAATTTGTGACGTTCCACGGCAAAAGGTACCTTATGGCGGCTGGCGCTTACGTCGCATTGGAGCGGCGTTAATAATAGCGTAAGCGCCAACCGCCATAAGGTACCTTTACCCGTGGGACGTCACAAATTTATAAGTACTTTTTGAATACATCAAACTAGTTTTCATGTTACTGGATTCGCCGATCTATGAACTATGGGCAGGACACTTGGAGCCCAGTTCGGCAGCCTCCTGCATAGTGTCAGGTAGCGGGATGCCTTTGGTCTCTGGGGCCAGTAGCACCAACAACCCTGATATTGCTGCGAGGGTGACTCTGCCTCCCCTGGGGCCGGGTTGATGGTCTTGTTTCGGGCCAAAACCAAGGGATTATTTATACGTAAGGGTTATTTATACGTCATAATTTCATAGAAGTTTGACGTTTAAAATAACACTTGCACTGTGTGGACTATCAAAATCGCTGCAGACTTTTCTTGGTCTAACTCTATTATTGTTTTATTTCTGTATAGCACCAGGAAAGCAGGTTAAGGCGATATGATTCGACTCATCAACGAATCTGAGGGGGTGAGGTGCGCGGCAAACCGTGAAGCCCCGCCCGCGCGTCCCGATCCGCTCGACGAGCACGTGAGCGCGCGCTGTGCGCGGCGGCGATAGCAAACGGGTCACAGTATAAGGATCTTATGATGGCAGTATTTTAACCATACCGTGCAAGGGTTCCGTTTTTATAGTTTTTATTGTATATGTATATATTTTTTGCATTACGTGTTTCTGATCATTATATTTAGAATTATTATTTTTACAGAGCCATGTGTACTTATTATTTAGTGATCGGTAACAACGTTTTAATTTAATGGCAGCGTAGTAGAATTAAAGTACCGAAAGGAAATAAACATTTTAAGGTGACGGTCAATTAAGGTAAGGTATTGTTCATATAAAGGTAAGGTATAGGTAGGTAGGTAGGTAGGTAGGTAAGGTAGGTAGGTAGGTAGGTAGGTAGGTAGGTAGGTAGGTAGGTAGGTAGGTAGGTAGGTAGGTAGGTAGGTAAGGTAGGTAGGTAGGTAGGTAGGTAGGTAGGTAGGTAGGTAGGTAGGTAGGTAGGTAGGTAGGTAGGTAAGTAGGTAGGTAGGTAGGTAGGTAGGTAGGTAGGTAAGGTAAGTAGGTAGGTAGGTAAGGTAGGTAGGTAGGTAGGTAGGTAGGTAGGTAGGTAAGGTAGGTAGGTAGGTAGAACCTTAATCAATCGGGGTGAGAGATTAGCATTTTACTCTTAAATACGACAACCTGATAAGAAAACGCAAACATAATCGAAGAGTTTGTATACTACATTGTAAAACACCGGTTGAGTAGAGAGTAATTTTTTTTTATATGACAAATGGTATTCGGTTTTTGAGTATCAAGGCATACCTAAATAAAGAACACTATTCAATAAATTTCAGCAAATCGCTTGAATACATCCCGAAAAACAATACATTAAAGAAAAATAATAATAAAATCATAAGTCAAAAACTGTCACTAGTAGGATGTTGATACTCAGCAAAAATATCCTTCATTATAAGAGGTACTCACAAAAAAAATAATTTAATTTTTTTTTTATCGGGCTTAGGGAAAACTCAGTTAAAGGTCAGATGGAGGAGCGGATGATGGAATTGAATTGATTGGCAGAGCTAGACAAAGATAAGTCTGCAACGATTTTGATTTGGTCTAACTTTTAACTTTTTTCATATTATGAAAAAGCCACATAGTGCTTTCGGTGGGGGGTGTTTAGTATTAATCCTTAATACCTACTGCTATACTGATTTACTTGAGGTAGCGAGGCTACTGGCCGGCGACACACAAGCAATGGTCTAAAAAGTAATAACTAACGGTGTCAGTGTCACCAAAACATCGCGACAGAAAGGATATCTGAATTCGCAAAATATACCATAAAACAGTGCCTTGAAATAACGAGGAAGCCAGCAGCGAGCAATCCACCCGCCGAGGCCTCTGCCAGCTGCAGACCACAAAATCCCGGTAAGCCCTTCTACAATCTGGTAAAGCAGTATAGTGTAGCGAAGGAACTAACTTAAAAAACTACAGTCCACTGGCTTTACGCCACACGGACATACCGTAATGTAACAAATTATTTTCAATATTATGTTTTGTTTCTTCCAAATATCTATTAAATAATTAACTGATTGTTGTTGAAAACCTGTTCAAGGACGCCGAATTAATATCTACTATTCCACGTCCTTGAACAGGTTTAAAACATCAATCATTTTCTTTTTCTACCAGATATGGTTCAGTCAAATTAATTTCTTCTACCTTTCTTAGCTAAACTCTAGTTCTACCTAAATTAGCCAGACTCTAAAACCAGTACAGGCAGCAGCAGATATAGATAAGCAGAATAACATGTTCAAAATGATCGACACAGACCTTATTATCTTGACATTTCCGTGTCATCATTTTGATTACTAGGCCCCGTAGCTATTTCTGCTGCGGACTGTACAATCCAGTAAATTTTAGTGAAACTTTTATATTTTTATTCAGTCTAGCGTATGATTTATGTTTATTTATTACTATCGACCCGCCCCGGCCTCGCGCGGGTTAACAAATCGCTTAATAATCCTATAAACTTTTGTATAGGATTTTGCTTTGTTCGTCATTCCCGCAGCTCGACTTTCGGCCTCGCCCAAAATTACTGGGGGTGGAGCCTCCTTCGGGCTCGCCTAACCTACTTGGAAATTTGAATTTGGCCTGTGTCCGCCGCCATTTTGGATTTTTCCAATTTTTTTTTCACATAGTAATCTTGGGCCTCCAAGCTCGCCGCATGCCAAATCTCAGCGCACTCGGACCAACATGAAAAAAATTAAAAAAAAAGTCGCCCTGTGTGATTTTTTTTAAATGCAGTTTGTTTTGTCTTGGGGCCCTCTATGACATTTGGTCGAGCACCCCCCACCCATCTCGCACCGTTTAAAAGTTGCCATACAAAATTAAAATGACCATTATTTCCGCCATCTTGGATTTTTTCCAAAAAAACTTTTTCATAGGAATTTAGGGGCCTCTATCTTCCGCCATGCCAAATCTCAGCGCGCTCGGAACAACTTGAAAAAAAATAAAAAAAGTCGGCCATTTTGAAAAAATTTAAATGTATTTTGTTTTGTCTTGGGGCCCTCTATGACATTTGGTCGAGCACCCCCCACCCATCTCGCACCGTAATATGAATACTTTTTGAGATATTGGGGAAATTAAAGATCTCTACTTTCCCCCCTTTTTTTGCTTATAACTTTTGATATTTTGTGTGTGCTACTACACGCTTCGAATACATTTTTCTAGGCATTATGACGAATCTAATGAGGTATCACACGTATTTTTAGGAGTATTATCTCTATTTTTCACCGTGTTCAGTTTCTCGAACAAGACTAATATGTACAACCAAGCACAAGATGAACTGCCTGTAGGCACTTGGAACTCTCAATTATATTTAATTCATGTCGACCGTGGTCAAATATTAAAATTAGTGATATGTATTTAGTTCTTAAATAATTGTATTGCGATATGCTTATTATGGTAATTTTTTCAATTAATTCAATTTGACATTTTATATTTATATAAATTTATGATTATGATGATGAATTTGCACGCTTGACGGGCCTGGCACGTTGCATGCGATCCAAAGCCGGGCGCCTTCGGCATCCTCATACTAAAAGCGTAACACTATACATATATTGTAACATCCCCATACTGTGTCAATCCAAATAAATAATTTCTGATTTTCAAAGGAGTCAAAGAGCACGAAGGAATATAATCATTTTGCAGATCGGACGTAGGTATATCAGTAAAGGTGAAATACTGTAAATATATCATACTTACATACTCACAATTATATTATCTAGGAATATAATATTATTTACCTACATTGAAATTGGTTGCTGACCTAGTGAAAATACTGAAATATTTTAACTGTTGATGTAGTAAAGCTAGGCGCTTTCAACCACCTCGTAAAGTATTAGATGCTTCTGTTATCAGAAAGTGTGTTTTTATAGCACTTAGTGACTTTTTCTTACGTTTCATATGCTTTGTTTCCCATTGTTTGTAAATGGTAAAATCACGTGACCGCGCGGAACAGACTGACACAGGTCCGTCCTCTACAAGCGCTGCCGCGCGACTGAAGAGGGCGTAAGTGCGTTCGCGAGTGATTGCGCTTGCGGATTTAGTAGGTATTGAAACATAGAAATTATTTTAATGATGTTACCGAGACAAAGTGATCCAAAACGTCTAGATTATCTTATTACCTATACATTTGTGTAAAAAACAAGTCTAAAAAGTTTGTATTGTAGATATGGTTTGGATTTATTGTTAAAAAAAGGCGTAACTTTGGAATTTTTTTCTATCGAGCAAAGTTTATCTAATCATGTTTTTGAGATCCAAAACGTATCTGCCAGATCCTTAAGTATAAGATATATTTTTTTCACAATTTTAAAACATTGTTTCTTATATTTCTAATGGATTCAAAAAACTGGTTCGCTTAGCTCCTACGGAAAAAGCACGCCTTAAGGCTAGCTTCAACTTTAGTTTTTTCTGGCAGGACGTTTGGAGCCCAGCTCGGCGGCCTCCTGCATAGTGTCAGGTAGCGGGATGCCTTTGGTCTCTGGGGCCAGTAGCACCAACAACCCTGATATTGCTGCGAGGGTCCCAAACAGGACGAACGGGAGATGCTCCCATACCATTGAAGCCTGGAAGAAAATAATAATTATTATACATAGGTATCTACCTATATTTAAATGCTATATAGAGCTCCCCTGTAGAAACAAATTTGAGGATTAAAATGTAAAGGTGCGTCGCAAAAACTGCATTTGTGACGTTATCTATGAAAAGGGACCTTATTGTCGATGGCGCTTACATCATTATTAAAGATGCTCCGATATACGTGCTGTGCGGCGTAAGCGCCATCGACAATAAGGTCCCTTTTCATAGATAATGTCCCATTTATTTACTGTAGACACGTCATCGTAAAACTATAAGCACGCTTTTCACAGTGATAATTTTTAAGAAAAAAAAACCGACTTCCATGGGGGCCGATGAAAGATTATTGTAGATGGTACACTATGTAGAAAAGGAGGTAAAACCACCCACTTTTTTACTAGCATTTCGCTTCTGTATAATGGCTCCTCTACAGGATGGGCCAACGCCGGCCACTCCAAGGGACGCAGCCATGCACTATCACTTGCTCCCTCTAACGCATCAATGCGTCCCTTGGAGTGGCCGGCGTTGGCCCACCGTGAAGAGGAGCCATGAGGGTCGTAGTTCTAGCCTAACCTAACCCACTCCTCAGTTCGAACCTAATCAAACCCACTTTTCAAGTAGCATTTCGTTTCTGTAAGGCTCGCAGTTCTAACCTAACCTAATCCTTGTTCGGTTCTGTGAGGATCGCAGTTCAAACCTAACCTAACCCACTTAATGGCGCATGCCGTGCGGTGTACGGGGGTTTAAGCGGGAGGGGCTAGTAAGATTGGCATCATCGTACTTTATACCTACATTAATTTTATGGTAGGTAATCATAGTTGTTTATTTAGTTAAGGTATCATAGTGGTTTTCTGGGTCAAGGTCCGGGTCCGAGTCCGGGTCAGAGTCCGGGTCCGTGTCTGGGTCCGAGACCGGGTCCGAGTCCGGATCCGAGTCCGGGTCCGAGTCCGGTTCCGAGTCCGGGTCCGAATCCGGATCCGAGTCCAGGTCCGGGTCCGAACCGGATCCGGGTCCGAACCGGATCCGGGTATGAGTCCGAGTCCGGGTCCCAGTCCGGGTCCCAGTCCAAGTCAAAATCGAAATTCGTAATCACCAAACGTGTACCATGCGTCATTGAAGAGTTCTGTTCTGGTCATCATCAGCAGTTCCACTTCATCAAATGCGACAGTTTTGAATGTAAATGCTTGATTTTATGATGACAATACAAAAAAATCTATACGTATGCCTTTAATATTTGAGGAGTTCCCTCGATTCCTTATGGATCCCATCATCAGAACTCTAGCTTGACAAAAATGTGGCTTAAAAACTTAACTTGCTTAACGAACATAACGAAAAGGAAAAATCGCCAAACGTGAACTATGCGTCGTTGAAGAGTTCTGTTCTGATCATCATCAGCAGTTCCACTTCATCAAATGCAACAGTTTTTGATGAAAATGCTTGATTTTCTGATGTAAATACAAAAATCTCTATACGCATGCCTTTAAGATTTGAGGAGTTCCCTTGATTCCTCATGGATCCCATCATCAGAACTCGAGCTTGACAAAAATGTGGCTTAAAAACTTAACTTGCTTAACAAACATAACGACGAGGACAAATCGCCAACCGTGAACTATGCGTCGTTGAAGAGTTCTGTTCTGATCATCATCAGCAGTTCCACTTCATCAAATGCAACAGTTTTTAATGAAAATGCTTGATTTTCTGATGTAAATACAAAAATCTCTATACGCATGCCTTTAAGATTTGAGGAGTTCCCTTGATTCCTCATGGATCCCATCATCAGAACTCGAGCTTGACAAAAATGTGGCTTAAAAACTTAACTTGCTTAACAAACATAACGACGAGGACAAATCGCCAACCGTGAACTATGCGTCGTTGAAGAGTTCTGTTCTGATCATCATCAGCAGTTCCACTTCATCAAATGCGACAGTTTTGAATGTAAATGCTTGATTTTATGATGACAATACAAAAAAATCTATACGTATGCCTTTAAGATTTGAGGAGTGCCCTTGATTCCTCATGGATCCCATCATCAGAACTCGAGCTTGACAAAAATGTGGCTTAAAAATTTAACTTGCTTAACAAACATAACGAAGAGGACAAACTGCGTAGGGAACAGCTCATTGGTGAAGATGTACAGTGAAGTCACCACTATGGAGATGGTGTACTTGCCTAGCAGGTACACTGCCAGGGACAGACCGTAGAAACCTTGAAAATTAATGGTTATGTGACTAGACAAGTATTTTATTCAATATTAAGGTAAACATTTTGTAAACATCATTTAATTTTTAGAAGATGCTTAGATATAGTGATATGAATATAGTTAACTTTTAAGTATTTTCAGTCATGTTTATCTAGGCTCCTTAAAAGATGTCACGCATGGGACTAAAAATTGGTTAAATGTTAATAAATAAGACACGACATTTTACATTCAATGATTATGGTTCCTTAAGAAAGAGGCTGGCTCAACTGGACTAACCTGCGGGCGCAGCACGGTGACATTTTTATCGACTATCACTATGCGCGTCCCCTTCACACTTACATACTTGTTAGAACGTGACAGGCATGGTGACAAGGGATAAAAACGCGACCGTGCTACGCCGCCTGGAAAGAGCTGGATATAGCTGCTCAGGATCGCGACAAATGGAAAATTCTTCTGCGAGCCCTATGTCCCTAATGAGGGATGACAGGATTACATCATCATCATAATCAATAAATTAAAGCGACAAGAAATATACAGTCAAAGAACTAACCATCAGGCATAAAAATGAATCCAATCTGACACGCTGCACAAATCCAGAAAGCGCCAATAAACAATGGTTTTCTACCAATCCTATCAAATAGGAGAACAGCCGTCCAAAACCCAGGTATCTCAACTGCTCCAACTGCCATGTAGTTCAAGTATTTATTCCCTGACATGTTGACAGCATTCATTGACAAACCGTAATAGACTAGTACAGTTGTGATCCACCAAACTGGTGCTATAATACAACGAAGGAGTATAGGTTTGTGTTGAAACACAAGAGTCACTAGCCACGGTTCCTTCTGCTTCTTTAAAGCCATCCTTCTCTCTTCTTCGGTGCTCTTTTTCAAACTTTGTAGAGATCTCTCAGACATCGTTTTGCGATTCATTTGTGCTGCCATTTTCAATTGCGCTTCCGCTTCAGTATATCGCCCTTTGCTTAAGTACCACCGGACTGACTCAGGCATGATAAAGAAGTAGGTAATTGTGATAAGTTGAGGTATATAGAGTGCAAGTGTCAAGTGTCTCCAGTAAGGTACAGCCCAGGCCATTAGAGCCTGCATGACCATGCCTATTGTGTAGAAAGTGGACGTTGTAGCGCCCGCTATGACTCGATACTTGGGTCCCACAAACTCCATTGCTGTTAAAAAAAGTGGTTATAAATTAGAATTGAATTTTTAATGTCTAATAAATTTTGATAAATAAAGAACAAGCGACAAATCTATGTTATACTTACCAATAATATAAGCGCAAGAAAATCCTGCCGCATCAAAAACAGCCTCCAGAAACTCTAAAGCGATAAAACTCCCATAGGATTGAGTCCAGTACCGGGACAAGCCAAGCCAGGCACGATTAAAGGCGTTGAGGGCCACGGCGAATCGGCGCCCGTATCTGTCAGCGATGAAGCCAGTCAAGGGCAATGCCAGTATCATGCCGAACGTGCTGGCTGAGCCGATGATTGATCTGAGCCATTCTTGGCATGCCAGGTCAAACTGTAAAGTAAAAGATACAGTTAAGAGCCCATCAACGTGCATACTAGCGCCACTGCTGAATAATCATTATTATTTAAATTTAACGAAAGATATTAAAAAAGGGGGCCGCTACGTACCTACCTACTGTGTTTTGTATTTAAATACCTTTTGAATACATCAAACTAGTTTTTGTGTTGCTGGATTCGTCAATCTATGCGTCCAAAGATAAAACGGCCGTTTTTGTTTTGAGTTCCTATACCTATCTAACGAATCTAGCAACATAAAAACTAGTCTGATGTACTCAAAAGGTACTTAAATACAAAATACAGTACGTAGCGGCCCCCTTTTTTAAAATCGTTCGTTAAATTTTAATAATCACGATTATTTAGCAGTGGTGCTAGTGTGCACGTTGATGGGCTCTTAAGTTACGTTAGTGCTTGACAGACAAATTTCAGTAAGTGACATTTTCTCACCTCGTTATTGTTATTTATTATTAGTTTCATGGTTATTTGTAATGCACTCAAATAAAATCATAGACTAGGAATCCTCTAGACCGAGTTTAGAGCAATTATTTCATGCAACCGATGATGCCAAAAATGAGGGGGTACGCGGGACGAGGTGAGCGAAGTCCCGTGCCGTGATTGGTCCGTTCAAAGACACGGACGTCACACAAAGACACTTTCGACTCGAACATGGAGTAAAATTACCGTATGCGTGGCAGAGGGGGTAGCGCGACTATGCTCAGTCTGGAGGATGTTTTGTTTGTGAATAAAATACCTACCTCATACACCGCGGTGTCTGTATTCTCATATACATAATCCTCGCATGGCACAATAAGATCCCTGTCGAAGTCATTAACCGAGCAGCTAGCATTCCCTCCGAGCCATGTCGAGTTGAATCTATTGCAGTTGTCGAAAGACCCACCATCTTCGGGTATCGCCATGGTCAACCAATTCGAATCACCGCTGGTTTCGCATTCTGGGATTAGGCATCTGGTAAATATTATCATGTTATACATAGAATCCTAAAATTATTAATAATTGTACCTAGATTCTAGGTTAGCTAGCTTCTTTACTTTAATTTTGAAATTGGTAAAATACGGCTAGTCCGTCTAAGCGAGAAAAAAAACGGAAACAAATCAAAAACAAGCTCTCCTATATTTCTGGTCCAAGTTAATTTGTCAAACGACTTTTTTTTATTTGGTGCTCCGTCAAATATTTTGCTTTCCGAAAGGTTTCCGTCGACAATTTTGCAAGTGACAAAAGGCCACGTAAAATTTCTATAAAAATATGCATTCAGACTTAAGGCCTGGGCACACCGGCTTGCGTGTGCGTGACGTGTACGTGCGCGTGCGCTAAAATGTTGGAGCCGCACACGCACACGTCACGCAAGAGCTGTGCCGTGTCTCATAAGGATCTGTATACTACAACGCGCGCGCACACGTGCACGTCACGCACACGCAGCCGGTGTGCACAGGCCTTTTCACTTCTGCCGTTTACAAATTCAGTGCAAAAGGTTGCTTGGATACAAAGTGAAAAAACCAACACTCACCTGGTGGTTATTCTAGCAGCAGTAAACACATACTCGTTCCCACTATACCCGCCAAGTAGAGCCACTAACAAAGCCAACCCTAACGCCCTCTTCTGGAAACTCCCAAACTCCCCTATTTCCTCTATTAGTATCGTGTCTAAATGCACTTTTTCTTTTTCTTTCTCCATTCCTTCTGCTTTAATACCGTCCTGCTATTCTGGCTGACTTCTTTTTAAAGTTAGGACTGGTTTTTGATTCTGTTGAGGTGAAATTTTCTTTAAAGTTTTTGGTGACACGTTGAAGTATATTTACCACCTTAAGTAATGACAAAACGTTCGTTTTTCGTTTTTTAAATGCTACCTATAGTATAAAATACATATGTTTCATAAATTATGTCTAAAGATTTAGAGATTTTGCTTTGAACAACCAGATAACTTTCCTTTAAAATAGATACAAATATTTATAAGTTGCACGATAATTCGCTACTATTTACGATCCGTCACTAACCATTACAAGAGATCATGTAGGTACTTGACATGTAACTGATAAACTATTGATAAGACAATGCATTGGATATTGGATTACATTAGGCATATTTAGGATAGTATAAAGCGGGTGATATTATTCTGATGCATGTCTGAAACATACCTATGTACAATACCTACAATCATCATATTCTGATATGCTTGCGGCATTACAGTCATATTTGCGGCGTTTGCGGTAGAGACCGCTGTCCTAGCCTTGGAGTAACGACAGAGTTTAATTAAATAAAATTAAGGTAAAAAAGTTTTAAGTTAAACGGTTTTATTTTAATCAGAAAGTGTACCAAAAACTAGAAAATAAAAATTATTATACTTATCGGAGTTCTACATATGTACTACCTATGTTTCTTTTCTGGGCAGTATTCATGCAAGACGTGTAGCAAAATGTAGTTTTCTCGAGTCTGATTCTAAACGCCACTTTTCGACACCATGTCAGTGGATTAAGTATTAATCGGAATTTTTTCTGAGACTAAAATAAAAACGTGGGGCGTTAGAATAAAAATACGTTGAGAAATATAATACATTCATATATTTGGAAAAGAAATATTAGTAAACATGACTAGAAATCATTATAACACAATTTCACCTATGTCATACCTACCTCGGAAAGCTCCACATTTCATTGTATATTTTTACTTTTTTAGATCTTACTCAACATTTTTAAATACTAACGCCCCACGTTTTTATTTTAGTCTCAGAAAAAATTCCGATTAATACTTAATCCACTGACATGGTGTCGAAAAGTGGCGTTTAGAATCAGACTCGAGAAAACTACATTTTGCTACACGTCTTGCATGAATACTGCCCAGAAAAGAAACATAGGTAGTACATATGTAGAACTCCGATAAGTATAATAATTTTTATTTTCTAGTTTTTGGTACACTTTCTGATTAAAATAAAACCGTTTAACTTAAAACTTTTTTACCTTAATTTTATTTTTAAGTTTTTAGTTGAGAGCCCGAAGCGTCCGGCAGGTTAGTGCTCGAACAGAGAACAATGGTTCAAGTGTCTTAATTGCGAAGGCCGAAGGCCGAGCTATGCGTAGGGCCGAAGGCCCGAAGCGTCCGGCCCGTTAGTGCTCAAATAGAGAACAATGGTTCAAGTATCTTAATTGCGAAGGCCGAAGGCCGAGCTCCGCGTAGGGCCGAAGGCCCGAAGCGTCCGGCAGGTTAGTGCTCGAACAGAGAACAATGGTTCAAGTGTCTTAATTGCGAAGGCCGAAGGCCGAGCTCCGCGTAGAGCCGAAGGCCCGAAGCGTCCGGCAGGTTCGAACAGAGAACAATGGTTCGAGTATCTTAATTGCGAAGGCCGAAGGCCGAGCTCCGCGTAGGGCCGAAGGCCCGAAGCGTCCGGCAGGTTAGTGCTCGAACAGAGAACAATGGTTCAAGTATCTTAATTGCGAAGGCCGAAGGCCGAGCTCCGCGTAGGGCCGAAGGCCCGAAGCGTCCGGCAGGTTAGTGCTCGAACAGAGAACAATGGTTCAACTGTCTTAATTGCGAAGGCTGAAGGCCGAGCTCGGCGTAGGGCCGTAGGTCCAAAGCGTCCGGCAGGTTCGAACAGAGAACAATGGTTCAAGTGTCTTAATTGCGAAGGCCGAGCTCCGCGTAGGGCCGAACGTCCGGTAGGTTCGAGCAGAGAACAATGGTTCAAGTGTCTTAATTGCGAAGGCCGAGCTCCGCGTAGGGCCGAAGGCCCGAAGCGTCCGGCAGGTTAGTGCTCGAACAGAGAACAATAGTTCAAGTGTCTTAATTGCGAAGGCCGAAGGCCGAGCTCCGCGTAGGGCCGTAGGTCCGAAGCGTCCGGCAGGTTCGAACAGAGAACAATGGTTCAAGTGTCTGCATTGCGAAGGCCGAAGGCCGAGCTCCGCGTAGGGCCGTAGGTCCGAAGCGTCCGGCAGGTTAGTGCTCGAACAGAGAACAATGGTTCAAGTATCTTAATTGCAAAGGCCGAAGGCCGACCTCCGCGTAGGGCCGTAGGCCCGAACGTCCGGCAGGTTCGAGCAGAGAACAATGGTTCAAGTGTCTTAATTGCGAAGGCCGAAGGCCGAGCTCCGCGTAGGGCCGTAGGTCCGAAGCGTCCGGCAGGTTCGAACAGAGAACAATGGTTCAAGTGTCTTAATTGCGAAGGCCGAGCTCCGCGTAGGGCCGAAGGCCCGAAGCGTCCGGCAGGTTAGTGCTCGAACAGAGAACAATGGTTCAAGTGTCTTAATTGCGAAGGCCGAAGGCCGAGCTCCGCGTAGAGCCGTAGGTTCGAAGCGTCCGGCAGGTTAGTGCTCGAACAGAGAACAATGGTTCAAGTATCTTAATTGCGAAGGCCGAAGGCCGAGCTCCGCGTAGGGCCGTAGGTCCGAAGCGTCCGGCAGGTTCGAACAGAGAACAATGGTTCAAGTATCTTAATTGCGAAGGCCGAGCTCCGCGTAGGGCCGTAGTACCGGACGTCCGGCAGGTTCGAGCAGAGAACAATGGTTCAAGTGTCTTAATTGCGAAGGCCGAAGGCCGAGCTCCGCGTAGGGCCGTAGGTCCGAAGCGTCCGGCAGGTTCGAACAGAGAACAATGGTTCAAGTGTCTTAATCGCGAGGGCCGAAGGCCGAGCTCCGCGTAGGGCCGAAGACCCGAAGCGTTCGGCAGGTTAGTGCTCAAACAGAGAACAATAGTACAAGTGTCTGGAGGCTTGAAGCGTCTGGGAGGTTAATACACAGAACTATAGTATGAGTGACAAACACGTTACAGAACTATAGTATTATGTATAAGTGTCTGAATGCGAAGGCCGAAAGCCGAGCACCGCGTAACGTCGAAGGCGAAGCGTCTAGAAGGTTAGTCCTAAAACACGGAACTTAATTTTCTTCGGCGCCCTCATACTAAAATGATTATTACTTGGGACTTCGCATATTTATACCTATACCTATAGTTATATCTATAGTGTGGGCAGGCCACACCTTGCATCATCACGACTGAGGAGTTGGAGGTAATTTTTAAATGCTAATTAATGCCCTTACTGCCTAATACTGGAAATCCTACTTTGAAATCAGGACTTAATTAATCTTGGTGGTTAAGGCAGGCAGTAACCCTGCAGCATTAGAAGGAACTGATGAGTTGGGAGGACAATATGAAACGTAAATGCCTCTACTTAAAACAATGAGCACTACTTTAAAATTGACACATTCGCCAACCGGTCGATTACGATAGGCAGTAACCTTGCATCATCACGATTGAGGAGTTGGTGGTATTATTAAATGCAAGTGCTCCTGTCCAATACTTTAAATCCTACTTTGAAATCAGAACTTTATTAATCTAGGTGGTTAAGGCAGGCAGTAACCCTGCAGCATCAGAACTGATGACTTGGGAGGACAATATTATACGTAAATGCCTCTACCTAAAACATAGAGCACTACTTTAAAATTTTAAAATTGACACATTCTCCAACCGGTCGGTTATGGCAGGCATGCAATAACCTTGCATCATCACGATTGAGGAGTTGGAGTTCATTTTTAAATGCAAGTGCCCCTGCTCAATACTTTAAATCCTACTTTAAAATTAGAATTTTCGCAATCCCTGCCGGTAAAGCAGGCAGTAACCCTGCAGCATCAGGACTGATAAATAGAGGTCATTATGAAACGTAAACACCTCTACTTAAAACTTAGAGCACTACTTTAATAGTGGCATATACTCTAACCTGTCGGTTACGGCAGGCAGGTACCTTCCATCATCACGACTGAGGAGTTGGAGGTCATTATGAAATGCTCCTGCCCAATACTTAAAATCCTATTCTAGAATCAGAACTGTATCAATCCTGTTGGTTAAGGCAGGCGGTAACCGTGCAGCATCAGAACTGAAGAGTTGGAGGTCACTAATAAGTCACTAAGAATTTGTTTTATAGCAACAATAATATAGTTAACCTAGCAAGTCTGTAATACTCTCGGTTAAGGTAAGCAGTATCTCTGCAGCATCAGGATTTAAAGATCCAAGGTTGAAAATATTATAAAAAGTCATTGTCACGGGGACCTGATACGGATGCCAAATTTCATCGAAATCGGTTAAGTAGAAGTGGTCGAAAATTCGATTGCAAGATTTGAAGCACATATATGTACAAAGAAGATACGGGGTCAAGCTAAATAAAACCGTTTAATAATAATAATAATAAACCCGCGGGGGCAGCTTGTGGCGAGCTGACGGTGAGTGGCGACACCGCGGACCCCTATTCCAGAGGGCCCTGTCATCTGGCCCTCGCCTCTGTGCTTGCCTTGATTGGCCGGCCAGAGTGGAGTCGCAAGAGCGGGACCTATGCTCCAGGTTGGAAGTGTAAAATGTCATAACGCCGGCGGCCTGCTGAACGGATCACCGGGATCTGGCTACCGCAGACTCACCTCTCGACAACCTTACAGCCGCTCCGAAGTGTTGCCCTATTGTCGCACTGTGCGTGCGGCCGTTGTAGGGCCCACTAAATGAGTAGGCGAGTCACCACCTGTCTTACACAATTTTGAGACTGATTGTCACGGCAGGTGTCCGCTAGTCTCTCCCATAGCCCATTATCCAGTCCATCCAACGTTCAAATCTATAGCCCATGACCTTAGTTCCCATCGCAGCACAAAAGTGCTGCACTGCAATAGTCTTTGCACCTGGCGGGGACCATCTCCGGATGTATCACATTGTGCGTTCGGGGATGGTATCCGCCATGTGTATCCCTTGCTTTTAGATTAAAGTGTCTTAAAGGGCCTCTGCGCTGTTGGCTCCGGCCCCACGTACGCCTCCCAAAGGTCCGGGACCCCATGGTCCCGAGATATGGAAAAGACATACAAATAATAATAATAATAACCCCGCGGGGGCAGCTTGTGGCGAGCTGACGGTGAGTGGCGACACCGCGGACCCCTATTCCAGAGGGCCCTGTCATCTGGCCCTCGCCTCTGTGCTTGCCTTCACCGGCCGGCCAGAGTGGAGTCGCAAGAGCGGGACCTATGCTCCAGGTTGGAAGTGTAAAATGTCATAACGCCGGCGGCCCTTGAACGGATTACCGGGATCTGGCTACCGCAGACTCACCTCTCGACAACCTCACAGCCGCTCCAAAGTGTTGCCCTGTTGTCGCACTGTGCGTGCGGCCATTGCGGGGCCCACTCAATGAGTTGGCGAGTCACCACCTGTCTTATACAATTTTGAGACTGATTGTCACGGCAGGTGTCCGCTAGTCTCTCCCATAGCCCATTATCCAGTCCATCCAACTTTCAAATCTATAGCCCATGACCTTAGTTCCCATCGCAGCACAAAAGTGCTGCACTGCAATAGTCTTTGCACCTGGCGGGGACCATCTCTTGATGTATCACATTGTGCGTTCGGGGATAGTATCCGCCACGTGTATCCCTTGCTTTTAGATTAAAGTGTCTTAAAGGGCCTCTGCGCTGTTGGCTTCGGCCCCACGTACGCCTCCCAAAGGTCCGGGACCCCATGGTCCCGAGATATGGAAAAGACATACAAATAATAATAATAATTCGGCTTCGGAGAGAGGGTGAAGTAATTTCTCACCTTCTGTACATGGATGATCTCAAATTATTTGCACCAAATAGCCAAGACTTGGTGGAGCTACTGAAAACCACCGAAGTCTTCAGTAATGCCATCAATATGGAGTTTGGTGTCGATAAATGTGCGGTTATGCATGTACAGCGGGGGAAAGTTGTAAATTCAACAAATTTACAACTTTCTGAGACAATGTCTTTCAGATCCATCTCTGAATCAGAAACCTATAAATACCTTGGTATGTCACAGTCGTTGGGTATTGAGGAAGAAGGTATTAGACGGTCGGTGAAGGAGCGCTTTTTCAGTCGGCTCACAAAAGTACTTAACAGTCTTTTGTCAGGAGGCAACAAAGTGCGCGCCTTCAACGCCTGGGTAATGCCTCTACTCACATACTCCTTTGGCATACTAAGGTGGACTCAGACCGAGCTGGATGCCCTGGATCGGAGGGTCCGACAGCTGCTCACCACACACCGTATGCTGCACCCACGCTCGTCTGTTATGAGATTGTACATCCCACGGAAATGTGGAGGTCGCGGCTTTCTAAACGCCAAAAATCTCCACAACCGTGAGGTGTACAATCTCAGGAATTATTTTCTCAACAACGAGTGTGGGATGCATCGTGATGTGGTGGCAGCTGACAGGGGCCTCACGCCGCTCTCCTTGGCAAACGAGAACTGGCGCAAACCTGTAGTACTAAGCACCGAGGACCGCAAGGCGGTATGGAAGGATAAGCAGCTACACGGGCGGTTCTACAAGGCCCTCATGGGACCCGATGTAGACCTACCCGCGTCGGTGAACTGGCTACGATTCGGGGACCTCTTCGGAGAAACCGAGGGCTTTGCCTGTGCAATTGCGGACGAAGTTATCATGACGAATAACTACCGGAGATATATCCTGAAGGACGGTACGGTCGACATTTGTCGGGCATGCCGCCGTCCCGGAGAGTCACTCAGGCATATTATCTCCGGTTGTTCTCATCTTGCTAACGGCGAGTACTTGCACAGACATAACCTCGTAGCCAGAATTATTCACCAGCAGCTTGCCCTCCTATACGGCCTTGTGGACCGCGAAGTGCCGTACTACAAGTACACACCTGCGCCAGTTCTCGAAAATGGTCGTGCCACGCTCTATTGGGATCGATCTATCATCACTGACAGGACTATTGTTGCCAATAAGCCTGACATCGTGCTGATAGACCGATCGCAGCGCCGGGCCGTGCTCGCCGACGTCACCATCCCTCATGATGAGAATCTCGTGAAGGCTGAGAAGGACAAGTCCAGCAAGTACCTAGACTTAGCTCATGAGATTACCGCCATGTGGGATGTTGACTCGACGATCATTGTTCCGATAGTCGTGTCAGCGAACGGTCTCATAGCGAAGAGTCTCGACCAACACCTAGAGAGACTCTCGCTGGGTGGCTGGATCAAGGGTCAGATGCAGAAGGCGGTAATTTTGGACACGGCGCGTATAGTACGTCGGTTCCTCACTCTGCGGCCCTGACCACCGGCAGCTTGGGCCCTGCCCCGCTGCCGGCGGCACCCTAGGTTAGGTTTTTTATAATGTGTTTATATGTATTTTTTATTGTTTTGTAAGTGTTTTTATATTTTACTTTTATATACATATTATAAAAACCTAGCCTAAGAAAAATGATGAATAAAAAAATAATAATAAAAGACTAAATACGTGAGACTTTGGGTGACCCTAGGCTGGATCATTCATTCCTAGACCAAAGAATAGTAATGAAGGTTAGCTGGAAGAGATCCCTTACAGGGATAAGTTTGCCTTTGTACCTTTATATCTGTAAATATTATGTAAACATGTGTTGTGTGCAATAAAGTGATTACTACTACTACTATGATAGATATGAAAGTTTGCATGTTTGGATATTAAGATAAATAATGTTTTTTAATTTTATCTTATTTTATTTAGTAGTAGTTTTTAGTTTTAATTTAGTTTTATTTTATAGATAAGTTAGTTTATTTTCATTTTTAATATTTGTATCTACCTTATCAATAAACTTTTACATGTTTTTTATTCATTCATTCATATAAGGTCTCGGAAGGTTTCTTCGACCTGCCAAGGTCCGCAGCCTGCTGCATGGTGTCCGGTAGCGCGGTTCCTTTGGTCTCTGGAGCCAGCAGCACCAGCAAGCCGGATAGGGTTGCGAAACTCCCGAACAACACGAATGGTAGGTGTTTCCACACCATTGTGCCCTGTGGAATAAGATTATCATTGTCAACGTAGTTCATTACAAGCTTACACTTGCATTCCGCAAGCATGCAGTATGAAAAGAGAGACTAAACAGCAACCTACATGTGGGTCCATACCAAAAATACCTGAATGAGTTTTAACGTCTTGATAATAAAGGCTTTTTTCCTGTATTTTTGAATACCTTGGCCGCTCCAATATCGATATAACTGATGACGATTGTACTGTACTGTACCTACGTTAGCGTAGTAGTTGTCATTCAAAATATGACATTGTTGAGTAACTCATGTGTTCATTCCCATACATGGATACCCTCATGTATGTACACACCACAGTAGATTGGTTAGTCTTCTATTGCCGGGGGCCTAGGCTAGGCCCTCTAAGTCTAAACTTATACTCACAAAAGCAGGCGTGAGTAGTATTGATATGGCGCCAATCCTGCCGATCATGGAAGCGAAGGAGAACAGATTGCCTCGATATTGCGTAGGGAACAGCTCGTTCGAGTAAATCTAAATGTTAATCTAAATCATAGTAGCACCACCCCATCTCGTCCCGTGGGTGTCGTACTTATAAGGCGTACTTAATAGCGGGGTCCTTGCTCAAAAGAGCTGTGCGCGCGCCCCATCGAAAAAAAAATCTAAATCATAGTCACCAAAGCAGGCGTGAGGGGTGCTCATATAGCACCAATCCTGCCGATCATGGAACCGAAGGAGAACAGACTGCCTCGATACTGCGTAGGGAACAGGTCGTTCGAGTAAATCTAAATCTAAATCATAGTCACCAAAGCAGGCGTGAGGGGTGCTGATATAGCGCCAATCCTGCCGATCATGGAAGCGAAGGAGAATAGACTGCTTCGATACTGCGTAGGGAACAACTCGTTTGTGTAGATGTACACGCAGGTTACGACGATTGAGATGCTGTACTTGCCCACTAGGTACACAGCCAAGGAGAGTTCATAGTAATCTGTATGAGAAAAAAGTGGTTATAATATAAACAAAAGTAATTCTGCCTTTCCAATGAGGCCCTGACGAGCGGAGATGTTTTAATCCACAACTCTTCTCCACTACAATTGGTTGATTCTTTTCATCTCCGCTCGCCTCCGCCTCAGTGGAAAATACAGCCTAAAGCAAGAAAGGGTAACATTAGTTTATAGAAAGAAGAAATAATTATAACCTTTGAACCATAATATTGAGACTTTAGCAGACTGTAAACGGAAGCCAGGCATGAGTGAGTTTGCAATGATTGCCACGAGGGTTGTGACACTTGTGCCACAGGAAAACATATTTATTTTGTTTGCGTAGCAGAAACTTATTTACTAGATTCCTTTAAAAATAAAAATAAATGAATTCATAAAACTTTAGCAAGTACATGTATTTAAATACCTACCTTTTGTCATGAAGATAAATCCAATTTGACAGACCGCACACACCCAGAAAGCGCAGCAGAGCAACGGCTTCCTGCCGATCCTATCAAAAAGGAGCACAGCCGTCCAATACCCTGGTATTTCCACCGCCCCTACCGCTATGTAATTTACGTATTTATTCCCTGACATGGTGACAGTACAGGCATGAATTGAACTCAAAGTCAGCGGTTGCGTGCGACAAAAAGGAAGCACAATACAAAGTTAGATCCAAAGTTCGCGAACTAAAAGATAAGTGGTGGAAAGAAATGGCTGTTGAATTACAGCATTACGCCGACACACATCAAAGCGGGAAGTTCTTCGAAGGAATACAAGCCATTTTTGGCCCCCGTGTCAGAAAAACGGCCCCACTTTATTCAAAAGACAAGTTAACCCGAGTTACGGACAAAAATGCCGTATTGAAGCGATGGGCAGAACATTTTAATGATGTTCTGAACCCTAATGCGCTCAGTGCGAACTTGTCTTATATCAACTCGCTGGAAGAACTTCCCATAAGACAAGATCTAGATGACCCACCAACTTTCGAAGAGTTTGCGGCAGCAGTTAAGCGTCTCAAAAACTCTAAGGCCCCCGGCATGGACGATCTCCCGGCTGAAATTTACAAATACAGTGGGAAACACATTGTCAACAGACTATATCATCTGGTCTTAAGAGTGTGGAACACGGAACAAGTGCCGCAGGCCTGGAGAGATGCGGCTATCTGCAAGCTGTACAAAGGGAAAGGAGATGTCTCCGACTGCAGCTCGTATAGAGGCATATCGCTTCTCTCCAGTGCCGGTAAAATTCTTGCACACATTATTAACACCCGCCTAAGTAACGTCGCTGAAAACCACCTTCCGGAGAGCCAGTGTGGATTCCGTCCTAGCAGAGGAACCATGGACGCAATCGCTGTCGTGAGGCAAATCCAAGAAAAAAGCCTTGAGCACCAACGGCCTCTCTACATGTGCTTTGTGGATTTGGAAAAGGCTTTTGATAGAGTTCCACGCGAGGCTCTCTGGATCGTTCTTTGTAAATTTGGCTATCCGAAGAAGTTCGTCGACCTGATTCGCCAATTCCACATTGGTATGAAAGCCCAGGTTCGGCACGAAAACGAACTCTCCGAGGAGATCCAAATTACAAGTGGTGTAAAACAAGGATGTGTTCTAGCACCTACACTCTTCGCAATTTATTTTTCAGTGGTCATGAGAGATGCTCTGCAGTATTGTGGTGACCAAATTCAGCTGAATGTCAGAACTGAAAAGGGTGTATTTGACATTTCTAGGTTTAGAGCGAAGTCCAAGATTCAGAGGATCTCCATTTTGGAGATTCTTTATGCTGACGACATATGCCTCATGTCCGACACCATGGCGTATCTCCAAGGCTACGTTGACGCACTACATCGCTCATGTCAACAGTTTGGTCTCGTTATTAGTGCTTCCAAGACTCAAATTCTCAAACAACCGTCAAGAGGAGGTGAGGCTGACCCAACGGTGCTGAATCTAGATGGGAGACCTCTAGATGAAGTATCACACTTTAAATATCTTGGAAGCACTATCCGGCGTGATAACACCCTAGCCTCGGAGATACCTTCACGTATCGCCAACGCCGCTGCTAATTTCGGACGACTCACAGATCGCGTCTGGAGGTCCCATGATCTCAAGCTCGAGACAAAAATTAGCGTCTACAGGGCGCTAATCATTCCTGTCCTTTTATATGGAGCAGAGACATGGTGCCTCTACAAAACAGACATAAAGAAACTAGACACTTACCACCTGAGGTGTTTGCGGTCTATACTCAGGATTAAGTGGCAGGACCATGTTCCCAACTCCGAGGTCCTGCGTCGTTCCGGAATGTATGGCATGGAGGCCATACTAATGCAGCGGCAGCTCAGATGGTGTGGGCACGTCCTTCGAATGGATGATCACCGCTTGCCTAAAGCTGTCCTCTACTCTGAGTTGGCAGTGGGTAAGCGGAAGCACGGTGGTCAGCACCTGCGCTACAAGGACGTGCTCAAACGGCATCTGAGCGCTTGCGCCATCGACCCTGAGCATTGGGAGGAGCTTGCTGGAAGAAGGTCATCTTGGCGTTCTACCATCCATAACGGTGTCAAAATGTTTGAGGATAACCGTCTCAAAAGCTTAGACACCAAACGCCAATTACGGAAAGAGAGACCTAAGCCCTCCTACGTGTACACGCTCAACGAAGCTGGCCAACTGTATTGTCACACGTGCAATAGAGTGTTTAAGACCAAGTTCGGCCTGGCCAGTCACATAAGAGCTCACGCTAGACAGCGTCCATGATGTTTATCTGGGGACGCCGTCATCGAAAACGATGAGGAGGACTATATAGTATACCAGAGTGGTCGTGATCCACCAAACTGGTGTTATAATACAACGCAGCAGAATCGGCTTATGTTGGAATACAAGCGTTACTAGCCAGGGATCCTTAATCTTGTGTTCCTTCTTCAATTCTGTAATCTTTCTCTCTTCTTCTGAGCTCTCTTTTAGTTTAGCTAGCGATGCTTCTGATAGCAATTTACCGTTCATTTTAGCCGCTCTCTTTAACTGTGATTCGGCTTCATTATAACGGCCCTTGCTCAGATACCATCGTACTGATTCTGGCATGATCCAGAAATAAATAACAGTGACCAGCTGCGGTATGAATAAGGCTAATGTCAAGTGCCTCCAGTAAGGAACGGCCCAAGCCATAAGGGCTTGCATAATGAGTCCTGTAGCGTAGAAAGTAGACATCGTCGCGCCAGCTGCAACTCTGTACTTCGGCCCCATGAATTCCATCACTGTTGACAAGCGAGATACTTAAAATCTTTAAAGTCGATCATAATCAAATTTTGATGAAGTGTTACAATTAAGCTCTATGAGTCATGATGCTCTCAAGGACAGTGGAATTCTCACGGTCGTTGTAGTCAGTTTTAGGAACGAGTGGGTGTTGAGTGCTATAAAAAAAGAAACGATATAGATCATTCAATGTCAGTGTCGATCTTATCAGCAATTGCATCTCGTCCACTGTTGCTAACTGTCATTTTTTACCTTATAGATTACTGAACTACATGTAGGTATTTATTTCTTTCGATAATGTATGTGCTAGAGTCAGACCGTGAAAAGTCTGCAGCGATTTTGATAGCCCACGCAGTGCGAGTGTCATTTTAAACGTCAAAATACTATGAAATTATGACGTAAAAATAACACACTGCGTGGGCTATCAAATCCGCTGCAGACTTTTCTTGGTGCGACTCTATTATATTTTCTTTTAATGCACTACATATTTATTTTCTGACAAGAAAGTCTAGCCAATTAACAAACATTTCTAGAAAACGCCAAATAAATAATGTACTTATGGAAAAGATCGCGTGAAACTGACATGTGACTATAACTTCATACTACTACTTTTCATATTAGGTACTTATCGATACATTTTCAATTTTCTATTGGCATTTTGCCGATACGCCCCCACTGTATTTGACTCAGAGGAAAAAGGGATTGGCACCTAGAATAAAAACCCCTAGGGATGTAAACCGCAATGTTTTACCACAGACACCGTATAAATAAATTGCTCCCCAACTCACCAATAGTATAACCGCATGAAAAAGCCGCAGCCCCAAAAGCGGCTTCCAAATACTCCAGGGCTATGAAACTGCCATAGGACTGCGTGAAAGACCTCGCTGTGCCAATCCAGGCACAATTGAAGGCATTCAGGGCGAGGGCTGTGCGTCGGCCATATCTGTCGGCGATGATGCCAGTCAATGGCAGGGCCAGCATCTTGCCAAACGTGAAGACTGAGCCGATGAGCGAGCGACGCCATTCTTGGCATGCCAGGTTGAACTGAAAAATAAAAGTCCAGAGTTGCGCATCATACGTTTCGGACATATGGCATCAACCGGACCAGTTTTAGGTACAAATATGCACCTGCGGAAAATTGAAAGAATGTTGACAATTTTAACAAGAAACAAAGAGAGTTTAAATTTGGGAAATTATTCGAACTGAACTTTGATTGAATGATTTTTTTTTAATTTTGCTCGTCACGTCCCCCAGCTATTTCATACTAAAATTATATTATCGTTGTATGCAGATTTACGATATAGGTACAATTAAAAATAAAACAAATTTAGACATTTGTCGTAAATATGTGTTTTTTTTATCGCGCCAACTTTAACTTAGTAAGGTTTTGGTTGGAGTCAGCCTTTGCCAATATAATCTAGTTTCCATTAATTTTTGAAAGTCATTTGCATTTTACATTTAGCCCCCTCTGAAGAGGCACTGTCCGTGGCAATAGGGTAATTGACATTTTTTTTATGAATGGTATCAATCGATCAGGTTTGTTTTGAGGATCAAATATCTGTATGGGACCCATTGTCTTAAAGCAATACAAAAGTCACAAATGATGGTCAAAGTCTGGCACCCGCACTTTACTGACGAAACGCATCTATCAAAATGGCAATACATCGTGACGTCACCATGTAACTTTAGAGGCCGTTTCGAGGTATGGAACACAAGGAAATTGTGATTTTGTCGATGAAATATTGCGTTTATGTTGGCATACAATATTTTTGCTAAAAGAGGGTATAACAATTAAGGAAGTCTCAAAGCTGCCATCCTAATACTAAAGAACGTTGCTGTCGAACTATCCAATACAAAACATACTTCATAGACAACAGTGTCAGTCTTCTCATAAACATACTCGACCTCGCACCGCACGACGTCATCTCGGTCGAAATTGTCTGCCGAGCAGCTAACTCCTGAAGAGTTGAATCGTCTACAGTTGTCGAAGGTACCACCGGCACTGGGTATGGCTAGGGACAGCCAGGATGGTGAAAAATCTCCGGTCTCGCATTCGGGAATCAGACATCTGAAAAATCACGTTTTTTAGGGTTCGTACCCAAAGGTTAAAACGGGACCCTATTACTAAGACTCCGCTGTCCGTCCGTCCGTCCGTCCGTCTGTCACCAGGCTGTATCTCACGAACCGTGATAGCTAGACAATTGTAAATTCAATGTTGACGTGTAAAAGTGCCCTTGTGGCCTATTTGCTGAATAAATGTTGATGTTGATGTTGAAATTTTCACAGATGATGTATTTCTGTTGCCGCTATAACAACAAACACTAAAAAGTACGGAACCCTCGGTGGGCGAGTCCGACTCGCACTTGTCCGGTTTTTTTTCTTATACCTTTAAACAAGCAATTCTTGTAAATATATCTATATATATATTCATGGGATTTCGGAAACGGCTCTAACAATTTTTCTTTATGGGAAGTCCATATATGTAGTAAATTTCATTACGTTTCGGGAGCGAAAAATCGATCTAGCTAGGAGCTAGGTCTTATCTCTAACGCGCATGTTTTTAGTTTTTATCTGTTTTCCCAGATAGTGATAATAATTAAGATGCAAACGAGCAGATGAATCGCCTGATGGTATATAAATGATTACCGTCGCCCATGGACTACCCGCAACACCAGAGGGTTTGTAGCGTTGCTGGTATTTAAGATGGGAAAAGAGAATAGATAGTATAGAGGGCTATTGTCAAAGTAAATTTTGTAGTCACGGTACATTTACTGCCATCTATCGACACACGATTAAAACTTAAAATAAAATTGAAAATATATAAATTAATCAAAATATGTTTACGGATAAATGATTTTTAAATTTTATTGTTCCATACTGACCCATGTTCTTTCACTGATATGACGTGTCAAAATTGTTAAATATCAAACGGTGTTGTGAACGCCATCTAGCCGAGAATAGACCAAAGGTAATGGCGCCATCTATTAGAGAATGACTTTTTCTTGATTTCCGAGGCACGTTTTTTTCTTAGACTTTATTTATCTTGTACGGAGTTATATATATCCTGAGATGGGAGAGTCTTTCGTTGAAGTTTCGAAGGCCGTATCGGTCCGGAAACAACACAGGCGACAGGACCATAGTTTAATATGTTTATTTCGTGATATAAATATATACAGTTTTGAGTTTTTTAACACATCCGCGTGTTTGCTTTAAGGATGACTCACGTTAGACCGGGCCGTGTCCGGGCCGGAGCTTGCGGCGCATCGTTTTCTATGGAAAGCATCACGTGTGATCGCCTGTCATGTCATAGAAGCGTAAGCTCCGGAAGCTCCGGCCCGGACACGGCCCGGTCTAACGTGAGCCATCCTTTATTCGTTCTAAGAATAAACCTACTGTAGTTACGTAGCATAACAGTGGTTATGATATTTATCTAGGTTATCAAGTGCGTCTAACATGCCTAAATACCTATTTAAGACTCTGATCTTTCTCTACGTCCTTGACTTCTTATCTTAAATCTAGATTAAAGAATAACTGTAATAAAATGTTTATAAATGTTGCGAAGACTTTTTTTATGATTTGAGTAAGTAATGAAAAAATGTATCCCACCTTCGTAAAAAAGCTTTAGATTATCTCAAATTTGCGAAGTCTACAGGAAAGACGAGAACGAGTTAAGCATACAATAATATCCGTATAACCCGACTGTACAGGCAGTGATAGTAGCGGATGAAACATCGCTCCAAAAGTATCTGCCATTCTAGAATTATTAACCCGTTACTTTATGATGCTGAATGTACTACATACGGGAAAAAATAAATTTATTGGCAAAAAAAAAAAACATTTTTGGTACAACCTTTATCGCTGACTGTAATTTTCTTTCCACAGGTAACTAATACTCATCGAGACAATTATAACAACCCCAAACACAATTAGCTCACCCGATCAGCGTGATGGTACCTTTATATTGCATCGTCACCCGACTTATGTATGCAAATTTTCAGCTTCATCGGAAACCGGGAAGTGGGTCAAATTTAACTTAGAATATTTGATTACAGACAGACAGACAGACAAACAGACATTGCATCGTCACCCGACTTATGTATGCAAATTTTCAGTTTCATCGGAAACCGGGAAGTTGGTCAAATTTAAATTAGAAGATTTGATGATTACAGACAGACAGACAACGGGACAGGTTAAACTAAATAAAAGCTTGTAAAACAACATCACCTCGTCGAAATCCTTGCAGCAGTGAACACATACTCATTTCCACTATAACCACTAAGCAGCGCCACTATCAAACACAGCGCCAAAGCCATTTTCTGGTACCGTCCAAACTCTCCTATCTCCTCCTTTATTATCTTGTCCAAGTTCACCTTGGCTTCTTCTTTCGCTTTTTTAAATATATCATCTTTTTCACTTTCATCCATTTCACTTAGTTGGCCCACTGATGGCAATCTGTAGGTAACCCCTAATGTTAAAATGTTAAAATCGCACCAAACAAAGTTTGCAGCGGATTTGATAGCCCACGCAGTGTAAGTGTTATGTATACGTCATAATTTCATAGAAGTTTGACGTTTAAAATTACACTTGCACTGCGTGGGCTATCAAAATCGCTGCAGACTTTTTACGGTCTGGCTATAAATAATTTCATTCGATAGCGGGACGTGACGTGACGCGTTTGCGTTAAGTGTCATTTTATATGGGATTTTGAGTTTCCAAAACCTCCCGCTTGGCGCGCTGCTCAAAATCCCATACAAAAATAGACATAACGCAAACGCGTAGGTCACGTCACGTCACGCTATCGAATGAAAACACTAGGGGTTTGTTTATTTTTATCACTAGTTTTAAAATACACTCAGGTACTTAAAAAATATTTTTACTAGTAGGTATACTTGTAGAAAATTAACGCAGAACTAATGTGCTTAGAGACAGAAGTATTATGCGAGGTTCTGTCTCTACGTCACATGCATTACTAACACTGCAAAGAGATGTACCAGGGGCCTTATTCCACTTGTGCAAAACTGACATTTCGAATCAACATCACATCAACAGATGATTGTATCGCATTGTTCAATGGAATCGCGTTCTATCGCAAACTTGTGATCGAAAAAATAAGTAAGAAAAAATCAACTTTGTTTTACTACTACTATACGGTTTATAATGACTTTGAACTCGGGGTAGGTCGGTTAAGTCGGTTTGGTTCGGTTGTCACCTAACTGTGGATTGCTAATGTCAAATTTTGACAGGCGTGGATACTATCGCTAGACTTTTTTGTCCATGGGCTTGGGCACCATCTTGGAGTTTTTGACGTGCGAAAGGGTATTTTATAGCATAGAGTAAAGCTTTTTTTTTCAATATATACGTTTACAGGAATTAATGACATCTTGTGAGCGATAGATGAACTAACGCGCTATTCACGGTGCGGCGGCGAGTAGTGGAACTATACGTGACAATTTCCCTCAATCAAAAGGGGACTACACTGTTGATGGTCGATAAAGGCTATTATTAATTGAATTTTAACAGCACGAACGCCTTATTGACAAGCGTTCTTTTTGTTGAACCCACACCTACACGTCAAATAATGCTCGCTCCACACATTCACCTATGAACGCTCAAAAATACCTATTCACGCAAGTTGTAATTAAACCATATTTAGAAAAGTCAGTTTTTATTACTGGGTGGAATTAGGGATGAAAATCCCGGAAAAAAACAAATGCTTATCGCACACACAAAATTTAGTTTTTTCCTGTTATTTTCCAGTTTAGGATGACTCACGTTAGACCGGGCTGTGGCCGGGCCGCCGGAGCTACCGGAGCTTCCTTTTCTATGCAAAGCGTTAAGCAGGCCACTGAAGAGCCTTCCAAATGGATGCCGTTACAATGGATTCATCCAAATGGACGGCATCCTAATACTAAACATTGTACGTTTTTGACATTCACGGACCGATTTTGGAATGTAGCCACGCTATTTGGACTGTTTTCACTATGACATTGATGCATCAAGGTGATTTGCTTACAGTACCTATGTTTACAGATAGGCTACCGCAAAACGCGATAATCGAAATTTCGTTATCTGCCTCTCTGTCGATCGAATGGCCATGAGTGATAGAGGCAGAAAACGATATTTCGATTTACGTGTTTCGCGGTAGGCCATGGGATGTGATTAACGCCCTCTACGCAGGGTTTTGCGTAATATTGCCTATTTCCTGCCTCAAATTACAGTGTGACAAAAACCAGTAGAATATAAATGAGGGCGCCACTTTCTACGTTACTGTCCCTTTTTTGACGTAAAATGCTTAAAAATGGCATCAATTTAGTATGGAATATTTTTAGTTCCAGTTTATTTAATTTCTACTATTTTATGTCGCACTTTGGGTATAGGCACTAACTACTGAAATAATACAATAGTACTCTTTGTATATATATTTTTTATAATAAACTAAACGGGGATTGGCTCTATTGAAAACAGAGCCTAAGATGATGGAGCTTACCGGCTCAGTAAGTAATAATAGCCTATTCACTCTTGCTTTAAAGACACCGAGGTCAAATTTCCCAGGAAACACAGATGACGGGAGCGCATTCCATTCCTTAATCGTCCTTACAAAAAAGATGAGGCAAATCGTTTTGTGCGGACAAATATAGATGGTCAAGCAAATCTTGTCAGTAGAAAAAGGCGCGAAATTCAAATTTTCTATGAGACGATATCCCTTCGTGCCTACATTTTTCAAATTTGCCGCCTTTTTCTACTGACAAGATCTGCTTGACCAACTATAGAATATTAACAACGAACGGGTACAGTCGCTTTGCTCCTCCCGCCTGGACGTCCGACATAGACCTAGTATTAGGTACATAGATGAGCTATACGCGTGCCTCCGTGAGGGATAAAACATTCGCAAAGCGACAATATTAAAAACACGTTTTAACATTCCTGACAACATACCAAAAACAATCTACGTAATTCGGTCGGGTTATTTGTTGCCCACCATAAACCATATAAATAAATGTTGGTGGGGAACAAACAAAAAGTGAGACTGTGACAAGGACAAGCAATAATACCGCTTTCTCTGCTACTCCTACTGAAATTGCCATAAGTGCATCTGGTTCGGTCGTTTAGCCCCTCCCCCGTGTCATCTCTATACACCGTGTTTTTGTTGAATTCCGTTACCTTCGGGGTATGGATAAGTATCCGACCGCCATATACGCCAGTAACCGACACATAATTATTTATTTCAGCACGCTACATGTATACTAAACTATTTATACTGTTTTTATTAGTATTGAATTCTAACAATATTTTGGTGGTAACTACTGGGAATAAAAATTCCCAGTAGTTACCACCAAGCCGAGTTGGTGGTAACTAGTGGGATTTTTTTTTTACCAGTGGTAAAAGGTGGGAAAAAATGCCCAGTAGTTACCACTGGTAAGAACTTGGTGGTAACTAGTGGGAATAACACATTCTTTTGCGCACTCCCTAGAATATATCCGATAGAACACCGATAGACATGTAACTCGTCGGCGATGATATGATCGAGGCTTTGTAACTTTGATTTGACAGCCATCGCCAAAAAGTATATGAGCCCGGCGCTCTATCGAGTCCAGGGCTGCCAGCTGATAGTCGGACCAAAAAAGTCTGCAGCAGATTTGATAGCCAGTGGCAGCAGTATTCCATGCACGAGCAGACCTATGTTTAGTGCCGCCTCACCTTAAATAGGACATCAGGTTTTGGTAGCAGGCCTGGACTCAATTGTCGACCCGAAATTTTGGTTGGATTATTATTTTTCTAATACAAAGGCCGCAATGAGACTACCATAAAAATTTTGTTTTGTACCAAGTTTTGTTTCTTTTTAAAAATAAAGGAATGTCTCCTTTAAAGTAAAATGAGCCTGCTTAAGGATTTAAGGTAGTTTCCCTCCAGGGCCCGACTTATCTTGCCACCCTGTATATGGCATCCTATTTGAAAGCAATCCTACAAATTATGGTCATACACGCCAAATTTGTCAAAATTGTTGTTATTACACCATCATCTGTAAATATGTAGTTAGTTAATAAGTTTGTGCGTGTATCCTACTAACATTTGTTGTAAGATTTAAATTTAAATGACGAAATTGATCTTTTGTTGGCCTTAAATAAATTAAATTAAATTATTAATCACAGGGTAATTAAATAACAACAATCTTAACAAATATAGCGTTTATGATCATGATTGTAGGATTGCTTTCAAATAGGATCAATAAACATTCTTTGAATAGGTAGGTATATCTTCCTTTGACGTGGCTGCTATAGTCTTCAGAATTTGATTTGCCGTGTGATCATCGCTTTCTGGTTGCAACTTGGTGCCATCGAGGAATGTCCATAGTATATATATGAAAGAAAAAAATATTTATCACAACACAATACCTTCTACTACTACAGGGCGGCACCTTTAACCTTATTTTGGCAGTGATAATAATATATCCTTACTTAATATAAAATAGGTTAGGTGTCTACATAATTGTGTATCAATAATATTTTCAGTGGCTCATCTCTGTTATATATATACTAGCTTTTCCCCGCGACTTCTTCAGCATGGAATTATTTTATTCAATCAGTTAAAGGGTGATTTCTTGAATGAAAACTACCCTTTGTCATTCCCCGGGACTCAAACTATCTCTATGTAGGTACCTACCCAACTAAATCGTGCACCAGCGCCGGTGCTACACCGCACGGGCGGGACAGTTCCTATTGACAAAGTTTGTTGTCCAGTTTGTGTTAAGTCCTCATACAAAGTTCCACCCCTTTAAGGGATGATTTCTGGAATAAAAACTATCCTATGTCCTTCTTCGGGACTCAGACAATCTCTATACCATACATATTTCAAATAAATCGGTTCAGTGGCTTAAGCGTGAAGAGGTAACAGACAAGACAGACAAACAGACAGCCACACTTTCGCCTTTATAAATTTTATAATATTAAGTATGGATATATGCACTAGTCCAAGCACCAAGGGCGTGTAAGCGATAAGATAGAGATTCCGTGTCGGTAAAAGACAATAGATAGGTACCTCCCATACAACCAATTCCAGTCGCCGTTACGACGCGGTGTAGACACATCTTGTGTCGACACCGTCTGTTTCGGTCACAATTCCAGTCGCAGAGTCGTCGCCGTGTCGACACAGTTACCAGAAATGGGGAAGGGTCGACACATGACACAAAGTGACATAAAGTGTGGTCGCCGTGTGCACACATTGTTTCGGGTTTGCGACTACTTTATGCCAAAATCATTCGTTCATTCGTTCATTTTGTTCCTGTCAAATGGAAACTGTCAGATGGAAAAATAGTTAAATAAAAATAAGTGACATTAATACGCCATCTCTAAAACGGATTACAAGACGTAATTATATATTGTTTGCATTTATATTACAACAGGACTTAAATTATTATGGGGAATTAAACTGCTCGAGTGATTTGATAAACTAAGTGTAATATAATCAACGCGCCACCACATTGTTTTAGTTTAGCCGGAAATGAAATTGTTTACTTCTCAGTGCTTGTGTTCATAAATATATTATTTGATGCATTTTTAGTACTTCGATGCGTATACTATACTTAAATAACAGAAATAACGCTTTACATACTACGAAACTTGTTAATTATGATGTATAAATATGGTTTAAGGCTGAGAAATATTGCAGTCACAAAGTAGTCGCAAATGTTTCGACTTTGTGTCGACTCTGTGTAGACACATGACACGCGCTGTCAAAAGTAATAACAAAGTTACTGGATTTGCAAAATGGCTCCTTGTGTTCATTTGTTTTCAGATATTCTCAAAGTGTAAAAATGACGTGGTCAGAGATGGGACTTAATAGATTAACTGTTTATTCGATTAATTAATGGAATAAAAAAAGTTAATCCTCAAATTTTAATCACGATTAGTTTAGTCGACCTAACATAGATTGAAATTGAATTAATCTGAACATTAATCGAATAAATTATCGATTAAATCTCGGTTGGAAGTTGACAGGGGGCCATTTTTGTACGTAAAAATAATAGAAATGTCTTGCATGCAGATGGTAGCCAAACACTTTGTCATAAAAGTCGAGATGGGTGTCGATTTATAGGTTTTAGGGAGTGCCGATTTCGAAAATGATGACCATTTTGGAATCCAAAATGGCGGCCATGCACTGTGTCATAAAAGTCGTCATGGATGTCGTTTTATACGTTTTAGGGGGCCCCAATTTTGAAAATGATGACCATTTTGGAATCCAAAATGGCGGCCATGCACTATGCCATAAAAGTCGTCAGGGGTGTCGTTTTATAGGTTTTAGGAGGCGCAGATTTCAAAAATGATGACCATTTTGGATTCCAAGATGGCGGCCATGCACTATGTCATAAAAGTCGTCATGGGTGTCGTTTTATAGGTTTTAGGGGGCCCCGATTTAGAAAATGATGACCATTTTGAAATCAAAAATGGCGGCCATGCACTATGTAATAAAAGTCGTCATGGGTGTCGTTTTATAGGTTTTGGGGGGCGCAGATTTAGAAAATGATGACCATTTTGGATTCCAAAATGGTAGCCATGCACTTTGTCATAAAAGTCGTCATGGGTGTCGTTTTATAGGTTTTAAGGGGCGCAGATTTCGAAAACGATGACCAATTTGGATTCCAAGATGGCGGCCATGCACTATGTCATAAAAGTCGTCATGGATGTCGTTTTATAGGTTTTAGGGGGCCCCGCTTTCGAAAATGATGACCATTTTGGAATCCAGAATGGCGGCCATGCACTATGTCATGAAAGTCGTCATGGGTGTCGTTTTATAGGTTTTGGGGGGCGCAGATTTCGAAAACGATAACCAAATGGTTATGGTGGCCGCCATTTTGGAATCCAAAATGGTCAACGTTTTCGAAATCGGCGCCCCTTAAAACCTATAAAACGACACCCATGACGACTTTTATGACATAGTGCATGGCCACCATTTTGGAATCCAAAATGGTCATCATTTTCAAATTCTGCACTCCCTAAAACCTATAAAACGATATCCATGACGACTTTTATGACAAAGTGCACGGCACACATCTTGGATTCCAAACTGGTCATCATTTTCGAAATCGGCACTTCCTAAAATCTATAAAACGATATTCATGACGACTTTTATGACAAAATACGTAGCGGCCATCTTGGATTATAAAATGATCATCGTTTTCGAATTCTGCACTCCCTAAAACCTATAAATCGACATCCGTGACGACGCAAGTTATCTTTATTTTCAGATCTAACAAATTGCTACAGAATACAAAGGACAAAAAAAGAAGCGAGGAGGTAATGAAACAAGCAAAAATACAGATGATTCCTCGACGCAATAGGATGCTTCTTAAATTGTGTCCAGATTTTTTTGTCATAAAAGTTTTTATTTTTCACGTATTACTCTCACAAGTTCCGTGACATTTCGACCTTGTAATTTTTTAAGTAAATGTTTTTGTTTATCTGTGAGGATCTCACTAGAATAATATAATCAAGGTATGTTTATATTTGATGATTGAAATAGTAACGCAAAAAAAAATTATATTTGTGTCTTGTATTCCTGCCGAAGACTTTTATTTTTCCTTTTCCTTCTACACAAGTTTGGTCAAGTAATAAGAATTTAGGGCTCTCAATTTTATTTTGACTTCTACAACAGTAAAGCTACGAGGCCATGTTTGGTATCGTTTTCGTATAAATTCGCAGTACCAAATTTAGTTATGGTATCACATTGACACCATTCCAAAGTAAAAACATATAAACTTACTTTCTTTTAAACTCCTCTTCACGCTTAAACTGCTGAACAGTTTTAATTTAAATTTAGTACACATATATTTTGGGTCTCGAGACAGGACATAATAAGTTATCTCAAAAATCATCCTTCAAAGGTGTGAAATGACGTGTAGGGAGGAATTCAGAATTGACTTCTTGAAGTTAATACTGTTTAAGTTTAGGTTTGAAGTCATGTTTTTTTATCATTTTTAACTAAATCAAAGATGTAGACCATCCCAAATTTAATATAAATCGGTTCAGCGGTTATTGATTTCCCGTACAAATTTCCACGCCACTTTTCACACCTTCAAAAGATGGTTTTGGTTATAAGATCTATCCTATGTCCTGTTCCGGGACGCAAACTATTTCTATACCAAATTTCAACGAAATCGGTTCAGCGGTTAAGCGTCAAGAGGAGTTTAAAAAAAACCGACCAAGTGCGAGTCGGACTCGCGTACTTATTAAGGGTTCCGTACATTAAGTCCGACTCGCGCTTGACTGCACATTTCTAATAGGTTTTCCTGTCATCTAAAGTAAAGAACTATTTTGTGTATTCAGACAGACAGACATACAGACGCACGAGTGATCCTATAAAGATTCCGTTTTTTGCTTTTGAGGTACGGAACCCTAAAAAGATTTTTTAATTTTGTGGAATGGTTTCAATGTGATACCTTAAATGGATTCAGCAACCCAGATTTATACGAAAACGATACCATACACGGCCTAGCACCTTCACTGATGTAGATATATCAAGATAAAATTGAGAGCCCTAAATAAACTTTCAAGAGCGGATATCTCAAAAACTATTCAACATATCGAAAAAATTGACTGAATAAACTTGTAACAAATTAAATTAACTTTCATTATGTATAAGTGGCCATGTCGCTAAGATGCATAGTTTCCGAGATAATCGAAAAACCGGAAAATGGGACATTCAAAGCCCCCTCTCTTCCCCCCGCTCAAGGGCTACGGCCGGGGACTTTTGATATGTTCACCTCCTAACTTGCCCAAACCAAGTTACAGAGTCAAAAATTGTGTTCCGAGCATTTCCCTCTACAACTTTTTTGAGCATTCGTTGGCTGACCTAAGTAGCTTATTGCATTTCTTTAAAAACTTTTCTGTAAAAGGTTGACGGGTGTTGGGTGTTTATATGGTTTTGGTCGATTATTATCATTTGCATCGCCCATGATGACTTACTAGAATTACTTACGAGCACACGAGACACTAATAGTAGTTTGACAAACCTTGGTTTTCAAGAGGTATTTTATATTGACATTTGCTGTCACAAATTTGCTGTCAGATTTAGTCGCAAACCGCACGCAAAGTGCACACAAATGTGTCGACACCTTGTTACGGAAAAGTGTACACACGGCGACGACACTTTGTTTCGAAACAATTCTAGACACATTGTGTGGACTCTGTTACGACACATCTGACATTTAGTTACCACTTTGATGATTCTGCGACTGGAATGGTTATATGGGCTATATTAATAGTTGATCGCTGGCTGTTCACATTGCCGGCGAGGACTCTCTTTGCACTCTTTACTCGCAGCGATAAAAGCTGTCAACGATAAAGTCGCTTAGCGGTAGGTACTCGCTAAGCGATGTTCGCTTGGCGGTCGGAGAGACCATGCAACTAGAAAAAATAGTCGTATTGTTTTACCACATGTATATCGATATTACTAACGAACCTCTGTAACTCAAAAAAAAAGAAACTGTATTTTTACGTGTCTATGTATAATCACCTGCCTAACACGAATTTTATTGTGTTTTTAAGACTAACAAAAACCTACAAGAACCTCTCTAAGTCGATGCACTCTATAAGATAAAACCTCGTTAACACGAAGTTTTGGCGTTTCCCTTGAGATCCGTGCTATCGAGGTTCCACTGTACTACTATTCTATGTACTATTCACGAAGGCTGATATTTGCTTGTAGACCTTCATCATCATTATCATCATCTCAGCCATAAGACGTCCACTGCTGAACATAGGCCTCCCCCTTGGACCTCCACTCGTACCGGTTGGAAGCGATCCGCATCCAGCGTCTTCCGGCGGCCTTAACAAGGTCGTCCGTCCATCTTGTGGGTGTACGTCCTACGCTGCGTTTACTAGTCCGTGGTCTCCACTCGAGCACTTTTCGACTCCATCGGCCATCTTCTCTGCGCGCAATGTGGCCTGCCCATTGCCACTTCAGCCTGCTTATCCGGTGGGCTATGTCGGTGACTTTAGTTCGTCTACGGATCTCCTCATTTCTGATTCGATCACGCAGAGAAACTCCGAGCATAGCCCTCTCCATAGCTCGTTGAGCGACTTTGAATTTTGAGATGAGGCCGATAGTGAAAGACCACGTTTCGGAGCCGTAAGTCATCACTTGGTAACACACATTGATTAAAGACTTTCGTCTTGAGGCACTGAGGTATGTCGGACGAAAAGACATTACGTAGTTTCCCGAACGCTGCCCAACCGAGTTGGATTCGGCGGTTGACCTCCTTCTCGAAGCTTGTAGACCTTATTAACCTTGAATACGGTGTTTAAAACGTCAAACTCGCATTCAAAAACTCGCTTCGGTCGCAGCCGGACGCCCCAACTCGTTTCCAGTTTTCTAGCTCTAATCGCTTCTCGCTCATCGTTCTTGGTGAAACCAATGCCAGTATATTGAACCTACAAAATAATATATTATATTTACATTTATAACACGAGGTACGATAAATATACCAATTATTTTACACTACTGAAAACTGCAACTAAAACGTTCGATATGTTTCGGAAATGTTTGGGCACAGTCATTTGTAAGGTCAAATATCCTCCCATCACCCATCTAATTAAATAAAATGTTCCGTAGGTTGTATGTATAACTATATACAGGATACAGGTGTATAAAGACGGGCCAATAACACCTGCTTTGTAGGTATCTTAGTTCAGTCATTATAGATTTTGACCTGTGAATAATCAGTTCTTGGATTTTTTTTCGTAGGTCCCTCGGGGGGGTCAAGGGAGTATAAATTCAAAAAGTAGACTGAATCAGGCTTCTGTGTATATTCAAAAAACGGTTTTTCTTGAATAACTCGGGCATTTTTGATTTTACAGTAAAACCGTGAGGACAAAAATTGTAGGAAATTTGATTCTCTACAAGTTTGGTCCTCACAATTTTTCTTCTAGGATCGATATTTTGTAAATTAAATTTTAAAAAAGCGACAAGTTCCTAAACCTACGTATAATGAACACCAACTACGCCGGTATCGTCTTGGGTTGTCCCATTCGTTTTTCGTCAAGTTCTTAAATTAGTCCTATTCTGCTTTCGTCACCCATTCTACATTCGTCACAATCGTCGGTGGCTTTCAATGTAGAATGCGTGACGAAAGCAAAATAGGACTAATTTAAGAACTTGGCGAAAAACGAATAGGACGACCCAAGACGATACCACTACGCCATATTGGTTAGTACCATGCAACCCCGCGACCCGCCCCGGCTTCGCACGGGTTACACAAAACCTTAACAGATTATACACCTAAATCTTCCTCAAGAATCACTCTGTTGATAGATGAAAACCGCATGATAATCCGATCTGTAGTTTTTGGGTCTATCGCGAACATACATACACACAAACAGCGCGGCGGGGGACTTGGTTTTATAAGGTGGAGTGATTCTATACTCGCTGTGGTCAGTTCTCTTCCTCCCTCTCTTCCGCCCGGGAGGGTATAAATAATAAATAATTAAAAGCCTAAGCCGAAACACCTATTAAATACTTGTCATGGAGAAGTTACTTTCTGGTCTTCATGAAAAAGTTCCATTCACCAAATAGCACTCTTTAAATGCAAATGTAAAAATATACTATAAGTACCTATATATAAAATATTTGAAAAGTTTCGTCTATTCTTTCTGGAACCCATCACCAGAAATAGGTCTCGACTAAAATGATGCTTAAAAATAACTTGCAGATTAAACATAACGAAGAAGACATATTGCCAAACGTGAAATACGCGTCGTTAGGGTGTTCCAGCTGGTCTTCATCAGCAGTTCCACTTCATTAAATATCACTCATTTTATTTAATCTGAATGCTTGATCATCATATGATTCAACAACAAATTTAAATGTATTATGTCTGTAAGATTAGACGAGTTAGGAATAAATTCTTACGGAATGATCATTCACAGAGATAGGTAGAAAGATGGACAGACGGACGGATGCACAGACGGATAGACGGACAGACGGACGGACGGACGGACAGACGGACAATAAAGTGATCCTAAAAGTGTCCTGTTTTTTCCTTATGAAGTACGGAAACCTAAAGAATTACTTTCTGCTTATCATAGCGTTCTTTCTTTAGACATACGAGTACTTTATAGTAAGTAATTATATTCATTGACGCCTCCTCTGTATAACTATGTAGTCATGTTTATGACGAGCCATACGACACGATAGTTTAAAGCACGAAGTGTGGAAATTTTAAACTATCCTCTGGTATCCCTGTTTACAGCTAGCAACACCGCGTGCCTATGTCCGCCATTATGTTTTTTCGTGCGATACGATTACGACTAGTGTCTTAAAAAGTAATTAAAATATCTAGTGTAAGAACATAAAATGAACAGAAGAAAATTGAAGAAGTTGTTGGATATCCTCGATTACGATTCGGATGAAGGTATTTATTCCTAAATATCAAGAAAACTGATCGTTTTCTGTAAGCAGACCGGCAGAGACGCCATTGTTGTTGTTGGTGAATTACAATTGCGCATCATTGAAATAATACCTATGCAACGTTTTTTCGTTGTTAAATATGGGATTTATTCTTATTATAAGCATGGCTATATACATTAAACACATGTATCGAGGTATGCTTGCGGTATCACGAGCGGATGCACGAGCAAAACTTATATTTGCACACATTGATGCCTACTTGATTTGCCTCTATAACGATACATTAAATAACTGATTGTACTCTATTTTGGATAATTCTTTGTTTATACACAACAGCAGAAAATATTCTCGCGGTGCCACGGGCGGGTACACGAGATGTATTTGTACTACATGCTGTTTGTTGTCACAATACAAAGCAAAAATGTAATCTTGCGGTACTACTGTGCGAGTACACGAGATACATGGCTTTGGTAACTTCCTTTTATAATTATTACAAAAGGCGTACTCTCGCGGTACTACCGAGCGAGTACACGAGATGGTATTTAGGAAGTTTATCCCGGTCCAATGGAGTGTGTTCAATAAATAGTTCAGTAATTATAAATACTATTTTTGTACATAGAGTTGTATGTCCACAGCCCCTCGAACAGATCGAAAAAATCGAATAATAAGTTCGAGTGATGAGGATGAAGAACCACCTAAGAAGAAACGGAAGCGTATTTTGCCTATTGAAGAATCTGATGATGAACAAGCTGATGAAAATAAAGAGAACATCTTGCAATTAATTGGAGAGCCAGATATAAAAAAGAATGTAATTTCCATTAACCCAAAATTAGCGGAACTGTGGCAAAATATAATACAGAAAGGATTGGATAAAGAAGGCAAAAAGAAATTGGAAGAAAAAATTCCCTCAATAGAGAACTGCTTCGTTCAAGCCCCGACATTAAATGAGGAAATTGAAATAACACTAAACAAAAATGCTAAAACCAGAGATCAAAAACTGTGCGAAAAACAGACCCAAATTGGGTTAGTTATTGCTAACTTAAATAAAATGTTAAAAGAGCTAATTAATAAAAATGATAAAGAACATGTGGAAATGCTAGGTGACTCTATAAGACTATTAGCTGACCTCCACTACCTAGAAACCGAAACCAGAAAGGCAGTTATTCTACCGGGCTTAAACAAGGCACTCAAGGAAACATTAGAAAAAACGCAAACCACTACTTTCCTCTTCGGAAATGATTTACATAAAATCATTAAGAAAAGTAAAGAAATGGAAAAGTCTGTCAAGGATATTCAACAGAATAAAGGTTTAAACTTTTGGAGCCCGTCCTCCACCAACAATCAAATGCAGGGCGGGCCAAGAAAAAATTACCTAAGCAAAATAAGAATGTATCAAAGAAATTACTACCGGAACACAGCAGCAGCAGCAGCAGCAGCAGTCGGTCAACCCCGGAGAACCCAACGACAGTGGTCACCTCGTCGTCCAGTTCGAGGCAGACGTCACCACCTTCATCGCCGAGACCACAAGAAATAGCCGAGGTATGTGTGGCTGGACGACTAACATATTTCTTTGACAAGTGGTCCAAATTTATTAAAAACAAAACAGTCCTCGAATGGGTTCATAAAGGTTACGAAATACCTTTAATATCAACACCTAACCAGAAACATATACCAAAAAATGAAAAGTTCACTTCTACAGAGAAACAAATAATTCATGACTCATTAAATAAATTATTGAAAATAGGGGCAGTAAAGTACTGTAAACCTGTAAATAATCAATATTTATCAAAAATATTTTTTGTCCCAAAGCCAGATGGAACAGCTCGATTTATCTTAAATCTAAAATCCTTTAATAAACATGTACTTACACAACACTTCAAAATGGAAGATATTAGAACTGCCATTAAATTAATCAACAGGGAGTCTTACCTTGCCTCCCTGGATCTTCAGGATGCTTACTTCTGTTTAAGAATTCACACAAATTCCAAAAAATATTTAAGATTTCTTTTTGACAACAATATGTACGAATTTCAGGTACTTCCATTTGGTCTCTCCTCTGCTCCTTATGTCTTCACCAAGTTGATAAAACCTATAACAACTTACCTCAGGGAACAAGGTCTACTTTCAGTCAATTATTTGGATGACTTTTTATTTATTGGGAACTCACAGATTGAATGCTCTCATAATATTTTAACCAGCCAAAACTTAATAGAATCATTGGGTTTTATAATAAATAAAGAAAAAAGTAACATACATCCCTCAAAGCAATGTAAATTTTTAGGTTTTGTTTTAGATTGTTCTAAGTATTGCGTATCATTACCAAACGAAAAACGCACCAACATATATAATAAAATAAAATCATTCATCCGTCTCAAACATACTACTATAAGATCTTTTGCATCGCTAATTGGTATTTTAATATCGATTTGCCCTGCTGTTCCATATGGCCTAATGTATACAAAACGATTGGAACGCCATAAATTTCTTAATCTTACAAAGAATGACAATAATTTTGAGGCTAAAATGGTACTTACTTATGAAGTAAAAGAGGATTTAAAATGGTGGAAAAAACATGTCTGTTTGGCTAGTAATCCTATTAGGGAAGGTATTCACAAAATTGAGATATTCACAGACTCTTCTCGAACTGGTTGGGGTATTGTATGTGGTTCTAAAAGGTTACACGGTTTTTGGAATAGAGAGGATAGGAAATCACACATAAATTATTTAGAATTAAAAGCTATATATTTTGGCCTACAGTGCTTTGCTAAAGATCTAAGAAATTGTGAAATTTTATTGCGTTGTGACAACACAACTGCAATATCATACATTAATCGATATGGAGGGATTCAGCACAAACATTTAAATGATCTTACCCGTCAAATATGGAAATTTTGTGAATTAAGAAAATTATATATATTTGCTTCTTATATAGCTTCTAAAGATAATTACATAGCAGATAGAGAGTCGAGAAATACTAACGAACAAACTGAATGGCAGCTATGCAATGACGCATTTAACAAAATCAAATTAAAATTTGGATGCCCAGCAATTGATTTATTTGCATCAAGAGAAAATGCTAAATGTAAAAGGTTTATTTCTTGGCATATCGAACCTAATTGCTGGGCAGTAGACGCTTTTACAGTTTCATGGACAAATTTAAAATTTTATGCTTTCCCACCATTTTCTCTCATTTTAAAATGTTTAAAAAAGATTGAAATCGATAAAGCAGAAGGAATAGTGGTAGTTCCCTTGTGGCCGTCTCAAGCTTGGTTTCCTATATTTATGTCTTTAAAAAAGTCACCCATATTGAAATTTTACCCAAATAGGTCATTGTTATCATCTCCTTTCAGGGACCACCATCCACTACACCAGAACCTTACACTGATTGCCGCAGTATTATCAGCAAAGTCTACTTAAGAAAAGGATTAACCTGTGAAAGTATCAATATAATTTTAAATTCATTATCAGATAATACAATAAACCAATATAATTCATGTTTAAAACAATGGTGGGAATATTGTAGTATTCAAGCAATTGACCCTTTCATAATGTCAGTTCCAAATATTCTTAGTTTTCTGACCCAAAAATTTAACAATGGTTCTGCCTATGGAACTCTTAACTCTATTAGATCAGCTTTGTCACTGCTTATGGATAGTGATTTAGGTACACATAAAGATATTAAAAGATTTTTTACCGGCATTTATAAAATGAGACCAAACAATCCAAAGTATAATGAAACCTGGAACCCAGTTTTAGTTTTAAATTATGTTTCAAACTTATATCCTAATACAAACCTCACGTTACATAATTTGTCTAAGAAGTTAATAATTCTATTAACTCTAGTTACTGCTCATAGACTACAAACTATGTCGCTCATAAAGTTAAGTAATATAAATATCGCAGATGAAAATATAAAAATTAAAATTACCGACAAAATTAAAACTTCAGGAAGGAATAAGCTGCAGCCATTGCTTATAATTCCATATTATAAAGAGAATTTGAGCATTTGTCCAGCTACAGCTTTAAAAGACTATATTGATGTCACGAAATCATTAAGAAAATCTGATCAATTATTTCTGACAGTTAGGAAACCCCACACACCAGCTTCAACTCAAACGTTGGCAAGGTGGGTTAAAGATATTTTATCTGAAGCCGGTATAGATATATCTATATTTAGTGCTCATAGCACAAGACATGCGTCGACCAGCCACGCATATAGGAATGGGGTGAATATCGAATATATTTTAAAAACAGCTGGGTGGACAGAATCATCTAGGTGTTTTGCTGATTTTTATAATAGACCTTTAATAGATGAAAATGTTTATTCAACCAGCATTTTAAGCAGTTTGTAATTGATTATTTAACTCACTTTTTAGAAATGCATATGATCATATGTGACCGTTATCAATAAATAATTAAAATAAAGCAACCATGTCTTTAAACATCTACATAGTTATACAGAGGAGGCGTCAATGAATATAATTGATTGATCAAAGGAACTTACCTGTAAGTGACCTTCGATCAAAATTATATGAAGTTGACGCCTCCTCTGTCCAGACCCTACCCCTTTTTTAGTTGCTCTTTATCCCTCCCAAAATGCTTGCCTAATTTTAATTATTTCAGTACCTACTTTGAACTATAATGGCGGACATAGGCACGCGGTGTTGCTAGCTGTAAACAGGGATACCAGAGGATAGTTTAAAATTTCCACACTTCGTGCTTTAAACTATCGTGTCGTATGGCTCGTCATAAACATGACTACATAGTTATACAGAGGAGGCGTCAACTTCATATAATTTTGATCGAAGGTCACTTACAGGTAAGTTCCTTTGATCAATCAATAATCGTATTAACTTTATTCCTCTTCAACTCGATACCTACACCCGTTCCCGAGATAAAGGGCCTTGACTTGACAGACAGACAGACGGACGGATAGACAGACAGACGGACAGACGGATAGACGGACGGATAACGAATTGATCCTTAAAGGGTCCCGTTTTTTCCTTTTGAGGTACGGGACCTAAAAAAATAACTTGTACTGATCATAGCGATCTTTGTTTGGACATATCGTATAGTAAGTAATACTCGTATTTACTTTACACCTCTTATTACATATTTCGGTCCCTTTTACATATTACTTACATAGGTGAAAGAAAAACTATTAAGTTAAGTATGTATACCTATATATATACTAATATTATTTCTAGTACCAAAAAATCTACTTACTAACATACCTACACGTAATTTAAAAAAACCGGCCAACTGCGAGTCGGACTCGCGTTTCTAGGGTTCCGTACATAAGTCCGACTCACGCTTGACTGCACATTTCTAATAGGTTTTCCTGTCATCTACAAGTGAAGATTTTATGTATTTATATTTTGTGTATTTTTTGTATTTCAAAATTTTAGACTTAGTAGTTTCGGAGATAAGTAACTTTTAGGCTATTTTCTTAAATAACTTCGAATAAATGTATTTTAAAATTATAAAAAAAAAACTACTACTAATTTACATATGTGTACCAAATTTCAACTTAATTGGTCCAGTAGTTTTGGAGCAAATAGGCTGTGACAGACGGACAGACAGACGGACAGACAGACGCACGAGTGATCCTATAAGGGCTCCGTTTTTTTTCTTTTTGACGTACGGAACCCTAAAAACAAACCTCCTATGAGTAGATCCACTTCACTAAATGTCACTTTTTTTGAACGTAAATACTTGCTTTATTGATGAAAACACAAAAATCGCTATATGTATGCCTACTTATAAGATTCGAGGAGTTCGGATGGACCCATCATCAGAACTGGGATTTGATAAAAACGGGATACCTATACTTTAAAAAAAAATCCAAATCGGTTCACCACCGCCAACCGGTTGAAATTCTAACCTACGAGTAAGTAGTGGCTTACAAAATTAAAAATACCTACTTTCCAAATTTCATTATAATATAGTTTTTGAGTAAAATTGCTGTGGCATATGGACGGATAGACGGACAATTCTACCTTAGTGTACTTATGAGCTTAATCACAGAATAAATAATAGTACTAAGTACAGAAGACTCACTCTCTAACAAAACGCGTCTGTTACGATCAGCACAGATATGGCCGCTAGGTGGCGACAGCGCCACGCGCGGCTTATGGCAAACCCCAAAATTGGAGCCGAACGGACGTACTTTTAGCTACCTGTAGCAAAGCAACGAAATCGCGGAGTGAGACACGCCAGTTAATATTTACTTACTTCTTTTTTTTACTTTGAGACATTCTTAGCGGTAAACGTATTCGCTATGGCCGAAAACAGTTTATAGATGATTATCTTATATCGATGCTTTAAATTATTGTTGCTTTCCCACAGCCATCGTAAATTTATTATCTTTTAAACTTTCGTTTTTCACGCGTTCCTGAAACCATAAAGCAACTATAATCTGTGCTGAAACTGAACAAATCTGTACACATGAACACTGAAGAACGTGAGATTGATGGAAGAAAATAATGCCAAAACCTGAAAGCTGAAATCTAAATTTGAAGAATGTAGCAGAATGCATTGAGCACTGTCAGTTTTTTTTTATATTCCATATTCCATAATATCAATATCCAGAGAGGAAAATTGCGACTACGTTTGTATGGAGAACCGGACATCCCCTTGCCTCTTAATAATATGCTTCGGCACATGATTACACATATTTATATGTAGGTACGTGCATTGTATTTCCATATCTTACAAGCAGAGAGCCAGACGGTGCTTGCTGGATATTGGTTTCTGAAATCTTCGACTAAGTCTTGGGTCATATGAAAATAAAGCTCTTTACTTAACATTGTATAATATTTTCCTTTTTCATAGTTTTTTTATATAATATGCATTTTTTTCTTGGATATAAATTTCTTGACTTCGATTGACGTGTTTATTATTTTCGTTACTATGACAGCGTGAACATTGAAAAAAAAAAAATATAACGTGAAGGTTGAGTCCGCAGGTGAAGGTACAGTGACATTTATAGTTGGTCAAGCAGATTTTGTCAGTAGAAAAAGGCGGCAAATTTGAAAAATGTACGCGCGAAGGGATATCGACTCATAGAAAATTTGAATTTCGCGCCTTTTATAACTGAAAAGATTTGCTTGACCATCTATATAACTCACACAAGCAAGAACCACCAACGACGATTTAAATTAATATGATAAGCATTTAAATAGCAACTTTTTGGCGTTTATCGTGCGTACTTCTATTCGTCTTTTGGGAAAAATTACCACAAACAAAGGGCCTACGGTGAAACACGAAATTCCAAATTCGTTAACTGCCACTCTATCACTCTTGCATATCCGAGCGATAGAGTGGCAGATAAAGAAATATCGCTTTTCGGGTTTCGCGGCAGGCTGTAAACAAACCGCCTTGATCCATCAATGTTATATAAGTAGTTGGTCAAACCAATTTGTCAGTCAGTAAGAACCGGGAAATCTATAGTCGTCCTTTTCTTTTGGGTGCTAGTACTAGTGTAAAGTGTAAGACAAAGATTGTATGATTGTCTCTGTCTATGATTGAAAGGAGACAACCTTTGAAAAAACTATATTTATTCGAAACATCTGTGAAAACTTGATTACTTATGCATGCAAATTTTCAGCTTAATTGAACACCCGGGAAGTGGGTATTTAGATTTGATTGATACAAACAAACAACGGGGCAGGTGAAAGTGAAACTACATAAAAGCTTGTAAAAATGTGGCTTCTGGAATTTCCAAGTTCTATTGGAATTTCAGATGAAAACGTCCTTATTGCATTTGAAGCATAAAGACGTACCCTTATTTTATGGAAAGCCACAAATAACAACCAATTCGAGGCTACTATTATTAAGGTGGCAAAATACGAGTAGGTCAAAGTAACTCGTAAGCCTCGTAACACAAAATAAGTTTCACAGAACAAAATTATTTACATATTCTAATAAAAGGACTGAAGTGTAGTGCTGCGAAGAAACGGTATTTTAATGACATAATTTTATTATGGATACCTATACATGGTAGAAGTAGGCATGGAATCCTCCATTTTGCGTGGTCTGACGCATCTGGCCGGGCTTTCCCGATTTTCTGTCGATGTCTGTGAAGACCTTTCGTCACAAAATATCTAAAATAATAAGTTTTAAATTAATCAAAAACTCTCCAGTTTGCTATTCATTCAAACTGAAAACATCCAAATTTCTAAGTCGTTGTCCGGTGTCTTATATGCCACTGAAAATTCAACATCAATAACAACTACAGTGAAACCTGGATAAGTGGAATCTCAAGGGACGAGCAAATTTGTCTCACTTAAAGAGGTTTTCCACTTACCCAGGCTCCCAGTTAGCCAGGTACAAATAAATTTCTGTCTCATTTACAGAGGGTTCCATTAATAGAGGTGAGAATAGAGTATATTTCAGTTATAGAGGTGGTTAATAAGGTATTTAGTTTTTATCTTTAAAAATAAATAAGGAAAAATAATCCTTGTCCCTAAATATTTTTTAAGTCTGTTTAAATATTTCTTCGTATTTATTTTGAATGATTCTCCAAAGGATAGATATTTCAAAATTAAATTAAATTTGATACGGACTTTATTGCGTATTAGAAATTTAATAAATGAAAATTTATTTTTTCGTGTTATCAAAATTTCAGCTTTAGTTTCGATATTTTTTCTTACTTACGTACATAAATTAACTAAATCAAACTTGAAGTTACTTAGACACAATTAGGCAAATGCGGAATTTGTGGATAGACTTAGAGTTAGTAAGAATACGGAAATTGTTCAATGAAGTCCATTTAGAGAGGTCATAGATTGACGTTATCTCAGATACAGAGGTCAATTCCCTATAAAATTCTAAAAAACAATTAGGAAAATGTAATCTTATAAATATAGTCTCAGTAAAAGAGGTAAAATACACTCTCTGTCTCAATTATAGAGGTAAATGTGACTATAAAATCACAACAACGAATCCCAGTTATAGAGGTTCGTTTTTTCTCAGTAACAGAGGTAATTCAGTGCTAAAGTGTCGGGACCGCACCATGAGTCCCAGCTATAGAGGTTTCTCACTTATCCAGGTCCCACTTAACCAGGTTTCACTGTAATTAGGCATAGCGTCCAATGTAGAGAATGGCACAGGCACTTAGTTCTTACGAATTTTACCTGAATTTATTAATCAAAGGAGCTGATGTAAAAGTGGGTTGGGAAAGTTGGCAGCTAGTCGCCGAAGGTCCGGTTTTCCAGAGTTTAGCCCCTAATCAAGTAATCATGCACCTCACATACCCTGGCTCATGGCTTAGGGCTTTTAACAACACAATAAATGCTTATTTTGCCGCTTTCTCCACTATCTCTCCCTGCCATCTAACCCAGAGGGGAAAAATATATACCTTATTGTGGCTACTCCATCTTCCTCATGATAATTATTTTACTTCACAGAAAAGCAATTGGTTAAGATAGTTACAACAAAGTCATTGTTAATAGCCGGGGTTAGGACCCACGACCATTGGTTTAAAAATTATACTTTTTACCTATATGATTTGTAAGTATGTTTATAATAAATCTGTTTTCTTTTTGCCATTTTGAAGTAGTATTGTATCGCTTTATATTATTATTTGTCAATTATTTTTTTAATCATAGACAATTGTCACATGTTCGTTTCATGATAGATCTACACCCACGCAACTGCATGTCATGTTCTTGCGGTTTACTTTTATAACGCCAAGATCGAAATTTGACTGCTAACTCCATCTTGCGTCCAGTAGAAGAATCAAAGTATTGTAGAAAAATGAGCATGCAGTTTACTCTATGCCGGAGGATCCCCTTTTGAATGTCATAAATCCAAATATGGCAGCCATACCCATCGACAAAAAAGTCTAGTTTCATTGACAGTTACGATCACAAGTTGTCAAATGTAACAACTTGCGATACATTGTGATCCTAACTAGAGCTGGGACACGTTGGCAAAATGCGTACCAAAAGTACGTTTCTATGAAAATACCAGTTTTACGTGTACCACCCCAAATAGGCAATTTACGTGTTTACCGTACTTAAGCGACTTACAAAATATTCAATAACCAATCTTAGGGTACCTATTATAGTTACTTACTTACTACTTACTTGGTTGGCGCGGTGACCCAAAGTAACACAAGAGCACGCGCCACTTTGATCGGTCCAGAGCGGTATCCCGCCAGCTTTCGCCGACCTATCGTACTATGTAGGTATAATTATATTAATTGGATATATTTAATTTTAATCGTCACTTTTGATAAGCCGAATATGAGCTATATTTTGCCCCCATGGAGTTGTAAGCGTCCATAGTCTATAGTCTACGATAACCGCTTACCACCACGGTAATATCAGGCAGGATGTATGCTTGTTTGCAACTGACTTAAAATAAATGAAATGGTTTGCAGTTTAACTAAGACTCAAGCTTCAAATTCTGTAACCAATTTATTGTGTTTCTATACCAAACACTTTTTACGTAATTTCTGACCATATTTAGTTAACTAGTTCAGTGCGTTTTGTATAAGTAAATATTTTAACTCAAAGATTTAAGATTTATCTGACATGCCTTCGTTACGTGGAAGGTAGAGTCGCCATCAGATATATCAGAGCGGCCAAGGTTCTCACAAATATCTGAGCACGCCTCTATTGTCAAGGCGTTAGAGTGCGTGTTCAGATATTGTGAACACCTTGGCCGCTCCGATATATCTGATGGCGACTGTACTGAGCCATAACAACAAACCTTTCCCGTTATCCAAGTATTTAGAACTTGTATTAGGGTGGTATTCCACCTGTCCAATTTATTTGTCCAATATGTATTGCGTCTCACATTTTGCTTTAATGAGAGAGTGAGACGCACTGACATTGGACAAAAAAATAGGACAGGTGGAATACCAAGGCCCCACACAATTGTCCATGACATTTAGCTGTTGCAGAACTTGAATTTGCTTGACAGTGCCATCTATATGTCGGCGGCCGATCGTAAGATCAGGCAGGCCCCTGTTTCACCAACGTGACAGGTGCGACGAATTGTAAAATCACTGTTGCTGACGCCACAGGCATCCATGGGCTACAGTTACCGCTTACCATCGGGCGGGCCGTATTCCTGTTTGCCACCATCATTGTATTATTAAAAAAAAACTTTATGATATCGGAAAAAAACAGGTATTTCTCTTGCTAAGTTTATGACAATTGTCACAAGAAACTCTACAATTGTCACGAAATTCCGCCATATAACTCATTACCTGTCAAGAATTACCTACAATTCTTCTACATCTTTGACAATTGTCAGAAACTTCGCAGGAGAAATATCTGTTTTATTCCGATATAATAAAGTTTTTTTAAATAATACAATGATGGTGGCAAACAGGAATACGGCCCGCCCGATGGTACGTGGTAATCGTAACCCATGGATGCCTGTGACGTCAGCAAGAGTGATTTTACAATTCGTCGCACCTGTCACCGATGTGAAATTGGGGCCAGATCGTAATGTTCCTGTGTAATGTTTTGACGATAGTCACATTAAACCAATATACAGGGTGATTCATGAGACGTGAGCAGGACTAATCCTGCACACTCAGTAACTGATAATTGATCGATCACCGTCGTATGTGAAACAACCACACTTTTTCCTATTTTTCAACTTTTTGGTGAGGGCAAATTTAATTCTCTAGAATCATGGTTACCCTACAAGACTTAATTAATAAACATAAAACCTCTTTTACGAAGAAAATAAAATGTCAAACCTGAGTGAGATACGAGTTTTCAAAAGTAACCAGACCGTGATGACAGTGATGACATTCAATTTGACACAGAATATCGGTAGTTTAGTATTCTAATGTTAGGGTGACCAACCATGTCGTAAATAAATTAATAACTTTTTTTTCAACACGACTATAAAATTAAAGTTAACCTCACTAATACTGATAGGAAACAGTTGCTTATAATTTACGAAATGCGCAGTGTTAGTCCTGCTCATGTCTCCTGAATCACCCTGTTATAGGTAGGATAGGTTCGTTAGTTTGCTTCATATGCCCGAAGGGCAAACTGCCCAGAAATAGGAGCCCCGCGTAGCGGGGCTCCGTCGACTCAGAGGACGGGTCAAAGATTTTCACGTTTCACGATATGCCTAGGAATTTCACGATATCCCTGATCTTACGATCGGCCGCCAATATATACATCGATTGAACTAGCGACTAAATTGTGCAACTAGCTTTGAGTTGTTAAACAAATTCCGCTAGAAAGCGCTACTGATAAAATATGTTTCCTATGCTATATGCTAACCTAACCACTGTATTTGATAACATGTTTGTATAGCATTTGTATAGCCATACAAATGAACTTAATATTAGTCCCGTAAATAAGTAGGTACTATAATACTATCAAAACAAGTATTATAGATTAACTGCCATCCATTGTTAAAACTATAATGGGAATGGGAGAATATGATACTTACATGATGTACCTATCCTTGAATAGGAAGATTTTGCTTTTGATTTCTTTTGGAAGCTCTGGTGGCCTAGCGGTAAGAGCGTGCGGCTTTCAATCCGGAGGTCGCGGGTTCAAACCCCGGCTCGTACCAATGAGTTTTTCGGAACTTATGTACGAAATATCATTTGATATTTGCCAGTCGCTTTTCGGTAAAGGAAAACATCGTGAGGAAACCGGACTAATCCCAATAAAGCCTAGTTTCCCCTCTAGGAAGAGGTCAGATGGCAGTCGCTTTCGTAAAAACTAGTGCCTAAGTCAAATCATGGGATTAGTTGTCAAGCGGACCCCAGGCTCGCATGAGCCGTGGCAAAATGCCGGGAGAACGCCAGGAAGAAGAGATATATTTTGCTTAGGTAAGGTAAGGTAAGTAATGTAATGTGGATAAGACCGTCTATCAGGTAAGACCGTCTACGTGCCGTCTGCAATGCTCTTTCGTTGCTTCCAACTCTTGTTTTTCAATCATTTGAGAAACGTTAAACTCAGGCGATCGCCAAATCTTCCATCGCAACTTTCGCAGCTGTTTCTGCCGTTTTTGAGGTTATTTACAACTTAAGCAAAAAAGAAAACAAAATATCACGTATATCACAACAAGTTATGTAGCTGTCCATTGTAACCCAGCCAGGCGTGGCTCACTCCGCGATTTCGTCGCTTTGCTACAGGTAGCTAAAAGTACATCCGTTCGACCCCAAGGCAGGCCTATGGAACTCTCCGCGCGAGCTCGGATTTATACCTACGAATTTGCTCCCGTTCACGGTAGAAAAGCAAGCCAGTTGGTTGCCACACGCGCTCACGTACGCACGTCACCGCGCGCCTCATCGTAAATTTTTAGAATAGTTACAAGCTACGTAGTAGGTACCTGTTTATTAATTTTATTATGTATGACTAATGTATAGTTTTAGATATCTATCTATTTGAAATAGGTAGCAATTTTTTTATTTATTTTGGTAAATGTTTATTTTAACGACAGTAAGTTAACTTTACACCGGAAAGTGCCTACTAATTTTTTCTCTGGTTAACTTATAATTAATTACCTGTATTCATGGGGTTTCTATTATTTTTCTTTATTGTGTAATATTAATCTCTATCTGGTTTTAAATTATACGAGGTTTTGAAACTAATTCTTGCTGGGATTATTGCGCGGTTTATAAAACGGCGTAAACACTGCGTATACTGCAGGGACATATGATCTATTAAAATGACTATTTCGCAAACACTAACGCATAATTGGAATATTAGGTATAATTTAAGATTTAGCTTTCCTTTTATTTTACTCCGCTGTTTAAGTAGGTATTTATTTATCATTTCTAAGCGTCAGCAACCCTAGCGTTGAGCCGGTGCGCGCGGTGCGGGGAGCGGCGCGTTGAAGGTCACTCTATTGTATTTTTGTGTAGGTATCAAAACGGTAGGTATTTGCGTTTTGTTTGAGAGATAAGTATCTGTTCGTAAGAACTATTATATAATCTGTGCCCAAGGGTTTGCCTTAGCCGCGCGTGGCGCTGTTGCCACCTAACGGCCATATCTGTGCTGATCGTGACAGACGCGTTTTGTTAGAGAGTGAGTCTTCTGTACCTAGTATTATTATTTATTCTGTGACCCAGCGTGGAAATACCGTAAGCGTCACAGGCACCTTTGCATTGGGAAGGAAACGTAGCTGATTGTTTGTATGAAATTAAAGTTGTAATTTCATTTTATTTTATGGTTTTTCATTTTATAGCTTTTCAAATGAAATATACGCAACCACATATCATGAAAGACATTCATAATCAAATAATTCTCTGCAAAATTAAACATTATACTGTTGACTTTGCACAGAATTATCATAATATACATGTATATTAATCTCAGCTGTGACAATACGTCCATTCTTTGATTCAGACGTCATCAAACAAGCCACTTATATGAAATTGGTTGACATTAACGATGTACCACAAGATTATACCACAGCAGGCTTCAGTCCACATTACACTGCAGGGCTACTTAGATTGTCAGTCATAACAGTGAATTTCTACAACTCATCAGTTTCGATATCCACGACATTTATAAGCTTTTTTGTAAATATGGAATACTTGTAGTAAATAGTGATTTTATTAAACACATGCTTAACGAAAAAACTAAATTAACATTCTATCAAGTTGAGTTTTATGAATAAGGTGGTAAAAACTTAAAAACTGCGCCATGTCTTCTCAAATCCCAATGTCCGTGACCGTCAAGCCAGCGGAGCCTGTGACGTCAATAGGTTCCATGGCGACCTTCGGAAGGTTCCAGCGGTGGCAGTACGTGCTGGCAACTATACCTATACTGTTTACTGCGATGAGCAACATCAACTATGTGTTTTCTGCGGCTGCCGAGGATGCCAGGTTTGGCAAATAATCTTTTTACAACACGCTTTATTGTTGAGCGTACTTAATGACGCCCATAGGATCATGTGTGCTTGTTTCGAGACAGCGGTCATCTAGTAGTCTACTATCTGGTATCGTCTTGGATCGTCCCGTTCGTTTTTCGTCAAATTCTTAAATTAGTCCTATTCTGCTTTCGTCACTCATTCTACATTGAAAGCCACCGACGATTGTGACGAATGAGTGACGAAAAAGCAGAACAGGAATAATTTAAGAACTTGATGAAAAACGAATGGGACGACGCAAGACGATACCTACTATCTATCTTCTGGCTAAATAGCGATATATGCGATGCATCACTAAGTCAGCTCAATCTTATCTTATACCTTTAAACGAGCAATTCTTGTATATTGGGGCTCATGGGGCAGCGAGACTGAAGTTTCAAGAGTGGATTATTAATGGTAGACCCTCACATGGAAATTTATTTAACGAGATGTGTGAAACGCGTAAAATCTTCAAATCTCGCCTTAAATGGTGTCAAGATCACGAAACTCAAATTAAAATGGATTATATAGCGTCGCAACACTCCAAAAAAGATTTCCGAGCTTTTTGGAAGGCTACCAATAACACAAAGCTTCGGCCTGGCTGTCCTGTAAGCGTTGGAGGCAAAAGCGATTTAAAAGACATCGCTAACAACTTTAAGGAACAGTTCGTTGTAAAATCGCCTCTTGGACCATCGCAGGAGATGGGCGGTGCTGAGGCCATCACGGAACCGGTGGGACCTCGTTATACGGCTCGGGAAGTAGCTAAAGCTATTCGCTCGATCTCCCGAGGCAAGTCCCCGGGGCATGATGGCCTCAGCATTGAGCATCTTCAATATGCGGGTCCTCATATCTCAAGGACGCTAGCGATGTTTTATACGTTGTGCGTTAGACACTGCTACCTACCTGAGGACTTAATGAAGACTATCGTAGTGCCGGTCGTTAAAAATAAAACTGGTGACTTATCCGATTCCACTAACTATAGACCTATTTCCCTTGCGACTATTGTAGCAAAGGTATTTGACAGTTTGCTTAACGCACAGTTAAATAAGTACGTGCACCTTAACCATAATCAGTTTGGATTTAGACCTGGGCTATCCACTGAGAGTGCGATACTGTGCCTTAAGTATACTGTCAAATATTACGTGGATAGGAAAACGCCAGTCTATGCTGCCTTCTTAGACCTTTCTAGGGCTTTTGACCTGGTCTCCTACGATGTATTATGGAAGAAGCTGGAAGCTATTAAACTACCCTCTGAGACAGTTCGCATACTTAAGTACTGGTATGGGGGCCAGGTCAATAGCGTTAGATGGGCTGGTACACTGTCGGACCCGTACAGTTTGGAGTGTGGAGTGAGGCAGGGCGGATTGACCTCGCCCACACTCTTCAATCTGTACGTAAATGGATTACTCGAGGCGCTGGGTAAGATGCATGTCGGCTGCTATATAGACGCAGTGTGCGTAAACAATATAAGCTATGCGGACGACATGGTTTTGCTCAGCGCATCGGCTTGTGGCTTACGACAATTGTTACATGTATGTGAGAAATACGCCTTTGAACACGGACTTAAATACAATGTAACTAAAAGTAATTTTATGGTATTTGACCCCGGCAAAAATAGGGTTAATGAGGTTCCTCCCATATATCTAAATGATATTCCACTAGAGAGGGTGGGAAGCTTCAAATATTTAGGTCATATTGTTACGTCTGACTTAAAGGACAATCTGGACGTAGAACGAGAACGGAGGGCTCTGTCGGTTAGGGTAAATATGATTTCCCGTAGGTTTGCGCGATGTACAAGGGAGGTAAAACTTACCTTATTTAAAACGTACTGTACTTCCCTGTATACGTGCAGCCTATGGAGGTTCTATACGCAGCGGGCCTACGGGGCCCTCCGGATCCAATACAACAACGCGTTCCGGGTATTGATGGGGCTGCCTCGTTTCTGCTGCGCATCAGGGATGTTCGCAGAAGCGCGCGTGGACTGCTTTTATGCGACTATGCGCAAACGATGCACATCCCTGGTGCGCCGGGTGCGGGCCAGCCCCAACCCTATCCTGTGTGTGATAGCGGACAGACTTGACTGCCCGTATATGAGACACTGCTGCGAAATGCATGTTTCCAGCAGTGTATATATATTGTAATAGTTAATTAGGTACTAACATTAGGAACGTAAGTCTACTAACAAATCTGTATGAGTCCATAGTTGCTCGAAATAAATATTTTTCATTTCATTTCATTTCATTTCATATTTATTTATTTATAAATTTATATGTAGGTATATATTATAATTCGGGGATTTCGGAAACGGCTCTAACGATTTCGATGAAATTTGCTGAGGGCGAAAAATCGATCTAGTTAATAGGTCTTATCTCTTGGAGAACGAGGGGGGAGGCCTATGTTCAGCAGTGAACGTCTTATGGCTGAGATGATTATGATGATGATGTTTTCCGAGCATAACTCAAAAAGCAAAGCAAAGCAAAGCTCGGTCTCCCAGATATTGATGATTCATTGTATTGTTTATTGTGTAAAATAATTGTAAATTAACATCTTGATCACTAGGTTGTATTTTTAACAGCACTATGGCATTAATTTATTCGCATTCTCAGACCATGTCCTACTGAGGAACATCAAATCATTAACTGGTAACAATAACAATATAATTATAATAGCAATGTGACAAACAAAAGACATCATTATAAAAACATTAGGCTCGACGAGCAATGAGAAGTTTAATATTATACCTATTAAAAACCGGAGTCGCTCGGAAACGTTTTATTTATTGAATTAACCATTTTCTTGTATTTTTTGACACAATACATAATACATCTTAAATAATTACGAAAGTAATAACTATCCGTCATAACCCGTTCCTTATCGCTTCCGGTGCAAAAGTGCCCATAACACTCACGGCATTACCCCGCTGGATGGCTATGGACAGCCTCTGCACCAGAAACGATTCGGAGCGGGGATCCTCTCCCTTTTCTGCCGTGTCACGCCAAACTCCGTTAACTCGAGTTACATGAGTTACGGATAACCAGTCTAATCGTCTTAAAAACCATTAAATATATATCTTCTAAAAGAAAATTTTGAAAATCTTCATTATGTACTGAGAAAAGCATATGACTAACTCATGTAACTTCATTTTTTTGCCGATGGCGTCAGGCACAACTCAGTTAACTTGAGTTGTATGACTGACACAACCAAAATATCAACATCGTTTCTTAGGTTACCGGAGTTAGGCATGACTGGCCGAGCGCTTGATTTATACGACAACAATATTGGTATAGTAATAGGTGTCACGTTTGATCACGCGTATGTCATGTAACTTGACTTACATGACTTCGTGTGACCACTATAGTATGGAAGAGTTGATCATGCGAAATCATTTAATTCGAATAAAATGAAAACTATTCAATTATGCGAAAAAAAAATTAAAGGGCCCAATCTGTGGCCATATTTCCTACATGTAAATTAGAAAAAATAAAAAAATTACGTCGAACCGTCAACGATAACCGCATTAGAATCTTTAAAACTTTAAACGTAATTATCTCGAAACTCAACTTTTAAAGTTACATGAGATGCGCGTGACACGACAGTTTTGCCTGAGTCGACGGCCTAATGTGAGTTAATATGTGTTCAAAACGCGAAAGTTTAAAATATTATATGGTGTATAAATAGTTTCAAACATCTAGAAGATTGTCACTAGGACTCATAATTAACCAAGCGAGCACAAATCACTTAATTAAAAAAAAAAACAATTAAATGAAAAATAAGCTAATTTGGTTGTAATACTAACTTATGAAATGTCCAATGGAAAGTAAACCCTAAATGGCTTAACAATTAAAGTCCACGACTGTACTCTTGTATAATAATAAATATAACATGAACCCTGAAATTGACTCATATCGTTGTTTATTCAGGTTTCAGTAGAACCGATTGTTATATGCAGTTGTTAGCAGCAATCATAGCAATCAGGGCAATCATCGTGATGAGCCCGTTTGAAGTATTACGGCAAAATGGAGGCAAAATATCAACCGAAGAGCGCTCTAATGTCAACGGAAAATTAGAATAAATAGATTTATGGTAACATTCCATTTCTAACCGCAGCTGCACTACCGGTACTGAACGCGTCACTGTCATTGTCAATTTCCATAGTAAAATGAACAGTAGTGCAGCTGTCGTTAGAAATGGACTGTCAGTGTCACCTTTACACGAGAAAAGATTACTAAGTTATTAATGTTATCATTTCACTGACTATTTTTAACACATTTTTAAAGACTGAATCTACAGATGCCAAGCTTTCATAATTATAAAGTCTGCGCGGAAAGAGAAGAGCCATGGAATGTATTGGGCCCCATATATTCCACTACTGCCGGCCTAGCCAAGGTTACAATCGCTATCGCTTCGACAACGAAAAGCTTTACGTCTCTCTATCACGCTTCCATATTAGTGCGACAGTGACAGTTGCGTTTCGATCGCTACGGAGCATACTCGATTGGCGTCGTCTTGTCTACGGGGCCTATTCTCTTTCCGCACAGACTCTATTTACAAGCAAACTTTAACGAACTAATATGTATAACTTTGAGAGACCGTTTGGAGCAACAAAGACTGCGTTGTTCAGGAAATTAGCAATTTAAAATGCACTATAAATATTATATGCAACAAAAAGTACAAATATGGACTATGAAAATTTAGAAAAGACAACTTATATATCATATTTAATGTCGAAATATTTACTAAAATATTTTTTTCCTTAATTTCTTGCCTACAGATGTGCCGTGCCAGTCTGCGAAACAGCAAACTCCACACCAGCCCTGCCACCCTGGTGGCCTGCGGTCGAACATCGCTGCTCCCGTCCGGTGCTCACCAGCGGCATCGTTGGCAACTGCAGCGTGCACAGCTTCACCAACCAGTCTGTGCGTTGTGACAAGTGGGTGTATGGTTCCAATAACTCCATAGTTTCTGAGGTAGGTACAGAATAATATACTACAAACTCCACACCAGCCCTGCCACCCTGGTGGCCCGCCGGCGAACATCGCTGCACCCGTCCGGTGCTCGCCAGCGGCGTTATAGGCAACTGTAGCGTGCACAGCTTCGTCAACCAGTCTGTGCCTTGTGACAAGTGGGTGTACGGTTCACATAACTCCATAGTTTCTGAGGTAGGTACAGAATAATATACTACAAACTCCACACCAGCCCTGCCACCCTGGTGGCCCGCCGGCGAACATCGCTGCACCCGTCCGGTGCTCGCCAGCGGCGTTGTAGGCAGTAGCGTGCATAGCTTCGTCAACAACAGTTCACATAACTCCATAGTTTCTGAGGTAGTTATAATCCCTACTAAGATACTACAATCTCCAAACTACCCTGTCAGCCTGGTTGCAAATTGAGATCTTATATCTATTACACATAATTGTACAGTCAACTGTAAAATATGGGTGTAGCCAACTTATTCAAATATGTCCCATAGTTCTTCATTCGCTGACATAAGAGCTATGGGACATATTTTTATTTTAGAGATGATTTGTGAACACATATTTTTATTTGAGTGTACAAGTAACAAAACACCTATTAAAAACGTCCGAAAACTTATGAATCTATAATATAATTATTGGTGCAATAAAGAATATTTATTTATTTATAAAAAATATGGATGTTTCTCGTTGTGAAGCCCCTTATTGGAAATCGGTACAAAATTAACGATTGTTTGAAGGTTTAAACTATTTCTGCAGTTTGACCTGGCCTGCCAAGAGTGGAAGCGGACGCTGGTGGGCACCGTCCACAACGTGGGTGTGATGATATCCATGCCTCTAATGGGCTTCGTTTCAGACAGGTCAGAGGTTTTTACATAGGTAAAATTTAATAAAAGAATAGCATCAGACACAGCTGACTGATAAGTGTACAACCAAACTACAAGAGCATTCAGGAAGTAAAAAGAGTAAGCGGCCAGTTGCGGGAATTTATTTTATTAGGATACTGCGTTCGCTCTGGACCGATCAAAGTGGCGTACTCTTGTGTTGGAGGCCAAGACTCATTTTGGGTCATCGCGCCAACCAAGTAAGTAAGTAGGATACTGCGTAAATTTATAGTAATTTTATACTTTGCATGACATTGAAGCTACTTTTATTTGTGTACAATGTAGATCCATAGGTAGTTTATCAGTCGTATGTTTACATAAAATAAAAAACTCGGCACGATGTGTCTCAGGTGGGGCCGAAGAAAATCTATAATAGCCAGCGGTCTGGGTCTGGTGGTGGGGGCTTTCAAGACCCTAACCGCGGGTCCGGGCTGGACCGGGTATCCCCTTTACTTGTTACTGGAGCTTCTCGAGGCTGCGCTGGTAACTGGAACTTACACCACATGCTTTGTGCTAAGTAAGTACTTTGACAGCTTGTTCCCTTGTAATTCCTACTTCCATCATCCACTTTTTAAATTTACTTGACTTCGAAGCACATTCTTCTCTTCCTTAGCTCTCTCTCACTCGTCATCTCATCACTTACTTTCTTTCTGTTTATATCTCTCAGAATCTCATCCACTTTTACCTTGGTCTAACTGTTCTACCCTCCTAAGGCCCAAGGTCCTACCTATAGGACCTCATCAGTTCGATGAACTTTAAATCCTATTCAATTGGAACAGAGTTGCTATTGCTTTGTTTCGTTTAATTTTCCAACAACGCAAAATCAACTTTATTTCCTACAATATATTCCCTCCAATTATTTTCATTCCTTTTTCACCTTGTTACGTGACTTTCTTCATTCGCATCACATACCGTAAACACTACGGAAGACGATTACCCTCGACTTTAAGCTACAATATTATTAAATATTTTTTACCCTACATATTGTAACATTTGACATTTCAGTGCTAGAGTTAGTCGGCAAGAACAAACGCATAATCAGCGCCCTAGTCCTTGGGATCATGATCTCCTCCGGCGAACTTCTCTTAACCCTCATCGTCTGGCTGGTCCCCTACTGGAGACACTTCCAGCTCTTCCTCTACTGCCCTGCCTTCATCTTCCTCGCCTACATCTTCCTTCTAGAAGAATCCTTACGCTGGTTAATTGTTAATGAGAAAAACGATAAAGCTGTCATGCTGGTACAGAAGATTTCAAAGTGGAATGGTGTGGCGTTGTCACGGAAGATGATAGATGCTATTCGGAATTCGAAAGTGGGGTTTGATGCGGATAAAGAAGTGGAGAAGGAGAAGTTCCATCCGAAGCTGTTGTTTTCTTCGGCGATGTTGGTTAAAAGGTATTATTTAGTGCTGTTTGTTTCAATAATATATTCCTAATAACCTGATGTGCTTGATTTGGTGGTGGTAAATGGCCATAAGCAGAGGTTACTTAGCGAGTGATTTGTTCAAAAGGATACGAACACTACTGTTAAGAGAATAAGAGCAAGTGCAGATCATTTTGGATACGTCCTCTGCCACGTATGCTGCTGAATTGACCAAACATATAACATAATTAATAATGGCATTATTTTATTTAAATACAATGGAGTATACATACAGTGTTACAATTTACGAGTATTATAGAGTTGTTTAAGCGCCACACTGATCTAGATCCAGTCTAACGGCAATTCATCTGTTTTTAATAAGCTAGACTAAACAACTTAGAACTTCAGAGAACTGAGGATACTATATTTCTAAGAAATTAAGAATACAGTATTATTTTCTAATTTTATTTTCAGGCTAGTAGTATGCTCATGGTGGTGGTTCACCGCAGCATTCGTCTACTACGGCCTCTTGATCAACTCCGTAACGTTGCCTGGCAACAAGATAGCGAACTTCGCTCTCTCCGCGATCTCGACGCTGATTGGCGAGTTCATCGCTTGCTTCTCGCTTAACAAGATCGGGAGGAAGTATACTTTGCTGGGAGGGTTCCTGGTTTGTGGGGTCGCGTGCGTCGCTGAAGCTTTTGTACCAAAAGGTAAGTACAATGAGTAAACAAAGAAGTTCTTGTAAGGTATTCGACATGGGCACTTTATTTCAACGTAATATAGGTTAAATTTGAACGTCGAAGATTTTTCTGTATTCAAATTTAATCCACTTCAACATAAAGTGTCCACATGTCGAATACTAGTGCAGCGATGAGCACTAGTACTTCTACCTTAGTTGTCGGCACCAGAGTTAAGGTCACGCACACAACAATATACCATGTGATAACAGCGGCATTTTCCAATTTGTGTTCTTTTTGGTACCGGTCGCAAATTCAACAGCCAAGATTGACCAAAAAGTATAGTGTCACCAATGTCACCATCTCATTCGTTCATTTATACTTACATAACCTACCAGTATCTACACCTATACAAATTGTAGAGATTGTTTTTCCTACCTTATGGTCACTATTTCAACTATTCTGAGCTGTATAAACCAAGATTCCACCTATATTAAGTTAAGGACCATCCTTAAGAATCGAAAAATATTGCTATTTCTAAAATACTGTTTCAGCTGCCAAGACCGAATTAATAGTGATATTCCTGCTCGGCAAGATGTGCATATCTATCTGCTTCAACGGTATCTACGTGTACACATCCGAGCTGGTGCCGACCAGCGCGAGGGGCTGCTTAGTGGGCGCCTGTTCCATGGTGGCTAGAGTTGGCTCTGTCTTAGCACCCTTGACTCCACTGTTGGTGAGCCTATGACCATATAATGTAAGATGTGCATATCTATCTGCTTCAATGGTATCTACGTGTACACATCCGAGCTGGTGCCGACCAGCGCGAGGGGCTGCTTAGTGGGCGCCTGTTCCATGGTGGCTAGAGTTGGCTCTGTCTTAGCACCCTTGACTCCACTATTGGTGAGCCTATGCCCATATATGTAAGATGTGCGTATCTATCTGCTTCGACGGCATCTACGTGTATACACATCCGAGCTGGTGCCGACCAGCGCGAGGGGCTCCTTAGTGGGCGCCTGTTCCATGGTGGCTAGAGTTGGCTCTGTCTTAGCACCCTTGACTCCACTGTTGGTGAGCCTATGCACATATATGTAAGATGTGCTTATCTATCTGCTTCGACGGCATCTACGTGTATACACATCCGGGCTGGTGCCGACCAGCGTGAGGGGCTGCTTAGTGGGCGCCTGTTCCATAGTGGCTAGGCTAAAGTTAGCTCTGTCTTAGTACCTTTGACCCCATTATTGGTGAGTAGGTCTTTCAACTTTTTCTTTAATCTTTTAATGTAATCTATAATCATATCATCCGAAAGGCGTTCAGTAGTGGTAAGGTAGTGGGTAAGATGGTGTGGTAGTGGTAAGGTAGGTGGTAGGTATTCTCCAAAGGATAAACACGATTCAGATCATCAGTGCATCTTGGAACTGTTGAAAGTGTCATATTATACGGGGCCATTTTGACGTTGGAAAGGTGGTATCGTCTTGGGTCGTCCCATTCGTTTTTCGTCAAGTTCTTAAATTAGTCCTATTCTGCTTTCGTCACTCATTCTACATTCGTTCCAATCGTCAGTGGCTTTCAATGTAGAATGAGTGACGAAAACAGAATAGGACTAATTTAAGAACTTGACGAAAAACGAATGGGACGACCCAAGACGATACCGGAAAGGTGACGGCAAATGGTGAAAAATAAATGATGGACGATTCAAAACCTGGATTACTTTACTGGAGTACTAAAATACTTTTTTTAACATCAAACCTTAATCAACAGAATTTAATTCTACAGGCTAACTAATATTATTTTGTTAACTGAATGTATTACTTAACGTTCCAGGGTAACTGGTGGCATCCATTGCCGACGCTCCTCTTCGGCGGTTCAGCGTTGATGGCCGCGTTGCTGACACTCTCGACACCCGAGACATTGCAGCGAGACCTGCCCGACACCGTCGCCCAAGCTAAAGCTTTCCATCAATAACCAGTGGCTCTGTGAACTGCGAGTCCGTCTTTGCAATAGCATAGAGAAATATAGTAAGATAAGAGTCCATACACCAGTTTTGGTATCAAAAGACTAATATTTTCATAGTCGACATCTAGCATCGAGTAGCGGAATTATCAGTACTGCTAAGTAGTAGTACCTAGTAGTACTGTCAAGTGACAATAGATGTCGCGCCGACCGGAAAGTTGAGCATTAGACATTTCTCTATGGTCTTTGCGTAGTTTGAATCTGAATAAATGTATAGATCCGCAACTTTCACAAATTATCAAAAAATAAATTATTTAATAAATTAATGAACGTACAAAATTTTACGAGAATCGGTTGAGAAACGCGCTCTACAGTTGGAAAGTTTCTCGGAAATTTCAGGGAAAATTCACAGGAAATAAAGGAAATTTTCATTTTGGAAATGGGAATAAAATATAGGTAGGCTAGCAATCATACTTTTTTTGCGTTAAGTTTCTGAAATTTATCCATGTGGAATTTTCTCAATCGAAACTATCCAACGGGACACATTAGTACATTAGTAGGCACCTCAATCACTCACGTCCTGAGTGAACGTGACCATGTGAATCAATTTGGGTCTAAGTAATCACTTTTAATTCAAAACTATGTATTGTATTGATATAAACCACTTTTAAAAAATAAATTGTATAGGCAGATATAATAGAAATAAAGTAAACAGTACTATATCGTACTTGTTTAATAAATAAAATTCCTAGAAATAGTAAAAGGTAAAATCACAATTTTCATCAATATAGCTAATTATCATAGTACCTATTCATAGTGTTACGAATGTTTCATGATAAATCGCAACAATTACACTAGATTTATTCTTTAATCATTTATTTAGTAATTGAAATAAATAAAACTGAAATATCATACATCATATAATTAAATTTCATAATTATAGGTACATTATGATTGACAATTTCGTAAATTGATAAAAAATATTATGCGCAAATTGTACATGCTATTGCTAGAGTTAGACCGAGAAAAGTCTGCAGAGATTTAGACAGCACACAGCAGTGCAGGTGTTATTTTAATCGTCAAACTTCTATGAAATCGATTATTTGATTGATTGATTGAATTATGACGTATAAATAACACTTCAACTGCGTGTGCTGTCAAAATCTCTGCAGACTTTTCTTGGTCTGACTCTACATACCTATACATAAATACATAATGTCAAATAAAATGACATGATTAGGATTTAGGATTGTTCATCATTATCAGTTTACGTTAAAATAAGATTTTGTAGACAATAATTACAAAAAATATAAGAAAGATGACTGAACCAGTTGTATGTACAATTTTCAGATGATACAATTCATGTGCAAGCGACCAGCGCATTCAGGTAATAAGGTAAATACGGTTAAGTGTGTCTGCGGGGTAAGTCTGTCTGGCCTTCATACCGGGCCTGTTTACACATTGATTTGTGGGTATCGTCTTGGGTCGTCCCATTCGTTTTTCGTCAAGTTCTTTAGTCCTATTCTGCTTTCGACACTCATTCTACATTCGTCGGTGGCTTTTAATATAGAATGTGCGACGAAATCAGAATAGGACTAATTTAAGAACTTGACGATAAACGAATGGGACGATACCGACTAGTGTCTAGTGCGAGTTCATACATTTGCCATTAAATGCAAGTAGAGTTAGACCAAGGAAAGTCTGCAGCGACTTTGATAGCCCACGCAGTGCAAGTGTTATTTATACGTCATAATTTCATAGAAGTTTGACGTTTAAAATAATACTTGCACTGCGTGGGCTATCAAAGTCACTGCAGACTTTTTTTGGTCTAATTCTAGCAAATGTACTTGCAATAATCGCTTATCAATGTGTAAGCCCGGACCCGGACCCGGGTATGTCCTTAAACTACGTCCAAAACCACCGGTGGACGGGCAGCAGCGTCCCTCAAATTCGGTGTACTCGACTGCGATCGCCAACCCGCCTGCCAAGCGTGGCGCTTATGGCATTCACCCCCCATCCGGCACGTATGGAGGTCCAAGGGGGAGGCCTATGTTCAGCAGTGGACGTCTTATGGCTGAGATGATGATGATGATGATGAATGTGTAAGCAAGCCCTAACGCTAAGGTCGGTCACACTAAACTTATCCCTTAGCTACAGTTACCCGTATTGACATTAATTATAATCATTACATTAAAACTGAGAGCACAAGACATTACACTTTTTATTACCAAATAAAACATTGATAAGTATAAGATGTGTAAGATCTAAGAAAAAACCAGTGCGCCGAGTTTGACAGCCAAAGATGTTGCAGTACAGTCGCCATCAGATAGATCGGAGCGACCAAGGTGTTCACAATATCTGAACACGCACTCTAACGCCTTGGCAATAGACGCGTGTTCAGATATTTGAGAGCACCTTGGCCGCTCCTTTACATCTGATGGCGACTGTACAAACAGTAACACTTAACCCTTTACCAGGCTGGTGGGGATATATTTCCCACATACGGCACGTTAAACTTGTGTTCTATTTTCAATGAGTAAGACTGACATTCGATTGTCATTTTTGAACTGTCAGCCTGCAGCCTGAGTAAGGGTTAACTGTCCATCAGTGGACCTTATGCGTTTTGTAATAAGGTTTACGTACTGTCAGTTAACAGTGCGGGCGATGGTACGATGCCATATCTTTTCTGTAACTAATTTGTAAAAAGTAACTTCTATCAAATTCGAAGGACGAATTTTCTTAGATTCCACAGACCTTATACACTCACCTTAACTATTAATAGGTACGTAAACGAAACATAATGGCACAAAAACAATGTTAATTTAGTAAAATTCTACAGTAATATAATAAAATGTACAATATAATAAAATTCTTAATACTAACTGACCAGTGTCAATCACTTTATAGCTTGGGACGGTGACAGTTGTCACAAAGCCAAGCTATGTGAAAAATACTACGGAAAAACTTATTTCCCTTGAGAGAAGTATTTTTATTATTTACTTGTGTAATTTAGTTCTTGACGTTTCGGTTCCCATTGTATTTAAATACTTGAAGTTTTAAATTCAATATGTAGCTGCCAACGAACACTGCGGGTTTCGAAAATATAAGCAATTTATATTTTTATTTAGTAAATAGGTACTTCTTCTTCCCTCTCTCACAATGTAGATATATCACACTAAAAATATATTATATCTTTTACACATTTGTAATGTGTTTGTAGTAAAAGTTTCGGCATGTAGAGAGCGGCGAATAAAATTTGCATGGTCACTTTTTATATATATAAGAGGTAAACGAGCAGACGAATCACCTGATGGTAAGCAATTACCGTTGCACCTGCAACACCAGAGCGGTTGCAAGTGCGGTGCCGGCCTTTAAGATGCTCTTTCCTTGAAGGTTTGAAGGTGGTATTGGTCCGGAAATACCGTGTGCGACACATTTCGCAGTTTATCTGTGCGAGGCAGGAAGTTTCCGGAGAAACGCACAGTTGAGGTCTACCATGTAAGTGGTAAAGATAGAAATGTCGCGTAAAGCAACAGCGGAAAGAAGCGGCAGAATAAATGTATTCATAATGTGTCCATGCAATTTTTCAGCTCGCTGTACGTCACTGTTGTGCGAGTGACCGCTCTCTACGTATCGATATATCAGACTGGGAGTTGATACCTCGTGTGGACCAACATAGTCAGGTTAATCCACGATGATATCTGTACGTTTGGTCGTCCGCGGTGCGACCACCATAGCTTCCGCCTGTAACCAAAGGACATTTTGAGTATAGCAGAAATCAAAAGATGATTAATTAGGTACTCTCAAGTTTAGTTTTATAAGCAATTAGTCATTAATGTTTATTGCCAACGTTTCTTTGCATTTCACATTCTGCATTGCACTAATGAAACGCCTACGCAAACAAATGATGTGAATGTATCTTGTAGAAAATATTTTAGTTAACAAAACTTTAGGGGTTGCGTGTAAACATGTTCAATTATCATCAATTATCAATCAATTAGTATTGTTTGTGTGAAATAATGCATGACCTTTACTATATTAAGTCAAAGGAGCCCAGGAGATCCCAGAGTCCGATTCTGATTTAACATTTTGTTACGATTTTAATCTAATATTGATACGATCTTGACAAACCTCTCATGTTGATTGGTGCATGCGAAATGAAGTGACAGTCGTGCGTGACTTCGTGAGATGCGCGCCAATCATCAAGACCGTCGAGGTCGTATCAAAACCAGATTCGCACCATAACAAAATGTTGATTTAGGAAGTGTTAAGTGTTGTACAGACCAGATAAGGGAGGTACGGACAGGGATTTCTGGTACTCATAATACCTGTAAAATATATTAAAATATATTACCTGCTCGATGGTGTCGGGTAGTCGTAACCGCAAAGTTTCCGGCGTGAGCAGCATGAGACCGCCAGAGATGCCCGCCATCACGCCGAAGATCAGGTATGGGAGCGACACCATGATTTGCATCTGAAAATAAGTAAAATTTAATTTAATTAAAGTTTTATTTATTTGAAGAATTGGGAGACGTCCCGAAAGCAAATTACCTATTGGCAAAGCAAATTCAGAGTCGGTAAAGAGTCACAAAGGTCACATAAAAAAACGCAAAAAAACAGAAACGCTGATTGTCTCATTGCACGATTTACAATTTGTGATATGTCTAAATTATTCAACAATACAAAGTTCGACTACACTTCACCATTTAATACTAGCTAAGTACAAACTAAGTCCTCAAAATACGTTGTGGTTTCACTACAAGATGATTCAACAACTCTATAAGCGACAGTTGGATAATCCAGCATATTGATCTAAATATACAATAAAACAAATTTCTAGGCGACCACTCCTAAATAACGCCTAAATATCTAACCAAATTCTACATCAGCAGTCAAGACTGGCCAACTTTTAGGAACAGGATGATTACAACATTTACAACTCTGTAACATTCTACATTCATTCTAAAATATTCTACGTCAGTTCTACAGACTGACCAACCAACAAGGGCGTGCTTGGCGCCATCAGGCTCCCAATCCTGCCCATCATGGAGCAGAAGCTCATGCAGGAGGCCCGACCTTCAGTCGGGAACAGCTCTATGGTGTAGATGTAGATGGACGCGAAGGTCATGCTGATGCAGAGCTTGCCCAGCATCGTTAGGGCAGTCTGGACCCATTTCAGGTCTGGAATGAGGACGGAATCTGAATACTACAATCGTGGCCGCACAGAAGATATCCAGTGACCATTTCTTGATGTTAGTTTCAAAAGTTTGTTTAGACTAAATTTATTTTCAAAAACCAGAATAGTCTTCTGCATCTTGACACTGGTTTGTAACAAAGTTGTAAATTCAGCGCCAGTTCTCATACAAAGAAGTTGTATCCTAAAGTTAGTTGCTACAATTATGTCAAATGGTCTCTAAGAAAACCACATATATTTTACACCCCAATTTTCGATAAATGCTCATTGAATAAACTTATTTACGGAGCACTTAAATTACTCCATCATCCTTTTGTATTTTGCTTGTATTTGTATACTGACCAGTAATGGTGTCTGAGGTGCCACAATGCTGCCAATCCTTCCAATCATAGAACAGGTTCCGAGCATAGAGTGTCGTGCCTCGGTAGGGAACAGCTCCGACGTGTAGATATATATGGAGCTGAAGGCCATGCTGATGCACAGCTTGCCCAGCATTGTGAGGCACGTGTGGATCCAGGTTAGGTCTGAAATGGGGATACATGGAATTCTAGAAACTACTTTCTACACTAGAACGTATGAAATGAAATAGTAATGATGATTTAAGTGATAAAAGTAAGGACATTTTTTGCAAGAAGTTACCACTACAGATGATTAAACTACAACATGGCTAAACTAAACTAAACGTCCAAATTAATGTTGTTGTGAATGTTGTTGAATCAAGTAAAAGTAAATACTGGAACTATCCTGCCAAATGTTTACATCATAATTCTTGAATGACTACCAATTAACAATAGTAAATTACATATAACAAGTGATATAATAATTTTTTTATCTATGAAAAGTCTCGATCTCGACTAAAACCTAAAAACTACTAGCTTTATAAACTTACCCTCGGGAACAAAAGGCAAAGCGATGAGAGCGGATCCACATACAAAGAACGCTGTCATGATGGAGCTCTTGCGTCCGAAGCGGTCCAGCGTCAGCACGCTCAGCGCGTACCCAGGGATCTCCACGAGAGACGTCAACATGAAGTTCACGTATTGGTTCCCGGCCAGAGAAACCGAGTTGATTGATAATCCATAGTAGATGAAAGTCACGGTAATCCACCAGAATGAACAAATGAAGAGACGTGACATGAGAATCTTTGATTTCAAAACTTGTTTGAACAGCGATTTCTTTTGAGGTCTGCTAAAAGACGTTTGCTCAGTGACTGCAACTTCCGTAGGCTCATTAGGAGATTCTAACTGCTTTTGGGATTCTGGAGACAGTTCCTTCTTATTAATAGCAGCAGCTTTATAGATAATTCTAGCAGCTTCTTGTTTTCTGCCTTTGCTTAGCAGCCATCTCACGCTTTCTTCGATGAGGAAGTAGTAGAAGATGAAGAGGAAAGATGGTACGTAGAGGACGCGGGTTAAATGCCTCCAGTAGGGGACGTACCAGGCCACTAGGGCGAGAATCACTTGGCCGATTGCGAAGGAACTAGAGATTATGTTGCCGCCGAGCACTCGCCGTTTGAGGCCCACCATTTCTAGCGCTGAAATAAAAAACAATATTTTAAATACCTATGATCAGATGGATACTAAGTTCAATCTACTAAGGACTCTTCAGTTATTTTATAGAATTTATGTCAAATGTTAGAAACTTACTACGATTTGTATTTTTCAAAATGGATGGCGTCCAATCCATGTTCTCAAAGTCAATCTGTACTCTTACAATAAATGTATATGAAATGCAAGTTTAGAATAATAGTTGAAAATGAAGAATGTTTAATCTATTTCTAGCCGATTATTAAGTGCCAGAACCCAATGTGGCGTCTAAGGACTCGAACACGAGGTACATATCGTAGTTAATTACAATATAACTACTAACCTAGAATAAAGCCCGTACTGTATACGCCAGAGCCCAGCGTAGCGTCCAGGAACTCAAACACGAGGTACATGACGTAGTTGACAGAGAAGGATCGTATTAGGCCCATCAGCGCCGCCAACACCGCGGTCATGACGAACGCCGTGCGACGGCCAAAACTATTAACATTAAAATAAGTAAGTATGAATAGTCGTAGTATATTTTGATTGCCTAGTTCCTTTTTAGTTGTAGGTTAATAAATAAATATTAACATTCCAAAAGGCATAAGGTCCACCGATGTACAGTTAGGAGTGTTGCTATTTTTTTGTGTTGCAGTTATTAGTGTGGGATGGTACAGTCAGCAGCAGAAGTTGCTAAGCGGGCCAGGTGTTCAAAATGGTCTTGACGCGACTTTATTGTTAAGAGAATAAGAGCGTGGCAAGGCAATTTTGAACACCTCGCCCGCTTAGCAAGTTCTGCTGCTGACTGTACTTCGATTAAGATAAACTAACAAAATCTATAGATCGTTATGATCAGACATAAAAAATATATGTAATTTTATTTCATTTTAATATTTAAGCCTTTATAACGCAGAGGGAATATATTTCCCACGTGATTTTGAAAGTGATAGGGTTTTATTTTGCTTAATTTCTGTCATTGTAATACTTAGGTACTATAATAAAGGGTTAAGTTGGGGGTTATATTTTTACCTAGGTTACCTACTTATAGATTAGAAATACATATGTATAATTTGCTTTTATTCGTTTTTCTAAATAATTCACTTAACTCACTCAAATGCATGTTACTACTTTTCTCAGATAATAAACCGCAAATAACGTGGCTGTATACACATCAATTGAAGTTTATTCACGAAAACAAAGATAATATTCTCTTTGACAAAAACCACAAGAATAAGTTACTTGATACTTTGTAGCCTATTAAACCGTACATATGTTAACCAGTATATTGTGGTTTACATACATAATATGAACAATTCATTTACTTTTCAATTTTTGTTATGGTTTTTACAGCGCACTTCACTCGCGGCTGTATGCGATATAATCAGCGCCTGGCAGATTGTATTGGCAATGATGATCTGCCGTTGCACAGATTATTGTAGGAATTGCATATTTAGTTCTACCGTCTTTCTACGTCTCTAGAACGTTCAGGGCAAAATCTATTTAATCAGGTGGATTTTCATTGTATGTTTACAATTTAAAATAAAGTATCGAGGTAAATTGTAGGAGTAGCGCATTCATGTGTGAATTTTGTTTCATGATAAGTTTTCTATTCTAAGCATAGATATAAACTATGGATGAGCGCATGCATACGAATTGCCCGTTGCGATCTTCATGTCAGCAAAAAAGCGCCATCTCTTACACACTGCGTACAACTACGTAAGCTCGACTCTCGCGATAACTTTGTACGGGCGTACAAGGCTTGTTAAGTTTATTCGCGGTTTATATCAGAAGAGCGTCGATTAAGTTTATGGTTAATCAAAATTATTTGTTGTATTTGTTGGCGTTGTTTGATATCCGTGTCGTCGACACTGACGCTCCTTCTTACCTCTCACGACCCGTGACATCTGTACTAAAATCAGCTGAAGACGAAAAACAGAGAAAATATTCCACGGCCTGTGAAATGCGACATGCAACTTTCACACCACTTGTAACATCTGTTGACAGCGTCTATGCACCCCAAATGTCCTCCGTTATAAAACATATGGCAGAAACCATATCTCAACGTTGGAACCGTTCTCTAAGTACCATAGTGGGCTGGCTGAGATGCAGGATCAGTAACACCGTTATACGTGCCACCAGCATGTGCATCCGAGGCACACGCCACCGGTTTAAGTCCCCCGCCAGGTGGCTTGGGTTCGACGACGGTGCCGCCCTTCCACACATCGACTGAAACCCCTTTTCTACCCTACCTACATATGTCTTAACCTAACCCTTTGCCTATGTATTACTTATGATTCTCGTAATAAATGCTTTAGTTAACATATTTATTGTATTAAAATGGGCGAACTTATCCTTATAAGTTTCCGTTCTTCTACGTTATTTCGTGATGTCATTATCGTCTCAGGCGGCAATGCAATATTTTAAACATTCGCGCCGTGCGGTGTGCCACCCTGTGTGAGCCGGCTGTGTCAAGGTCGACAAGTTGGCCGAGCTACTAGCTACAGCAATACAGTTCGATAAGTACCTCCCGAGCTTTCGCGAGTAAAATGCGGCGAACAACTATTTCTGTTAGTTTCTTGCTTGCAAAACAGGTAGAGTAAAAAAGAAGGAAACAGCAATACAAACTAACTATTTTGGCTCAGTGATCCAAAGAGAATCTTGGCCTCCGAAACGAGAGCGTGCCACCTGTCCACAAATATGATGCAAAAATATAAGTAGGTAATGGAAAGTATTAAATACAGCGATGTGAATTAATCGGTGTTTGAAAATGCGCGCTTCGTTTCTAGCGCTCACCTGTTAATTTTTTTTTTGAGTTTTACCTACAGTTAATTAAAAACTTATACCTGACAAGAATTAATATACTAGGTACCTAAGTCAACGAATAAAACAATAACAAATACTTGATCTTGTTATTTTGAATGTTTTTAATAATTATGTAAAAGAAACGGGAACAAACTCTGTAAGACAGACAATAGGTACTTTAATTTCGGTAATTATATCCGGTAGGTAATCAACTAATCATATTTAAGTAAATTTACCTATACAAATTACGCATTATGCATTTCTACTTCATAATAACTTCCAAAGAGAAATGACGTCCTTACAAGGTTAATGTATTAGCGCTATGACGTACGAGCGAACATCAGTGGCGCGTGAGAATGAAATAAAATTATCGTTTAAAATTGGGTTTAAGCAATAAATAAACGTAATTGGAAATTACTTACCGATGATATGAGATCCCATCTTTTTTCTTACACTTCCGGTAATGGTTTTTGCACCCTTTTACAACGCAATGAGGAATTTTTATGTTATGCTGCGTGACAACTTTCTACTGCGCAACTCGCCACACGACTGAGCGCCGTGGTGTGATAAATGCGATTATCACACCCATGTAGCGGCCCCCTTTTCAGTGCTCGTTAACCGCGTCCTTACGAAGTAATATATATGTCAATGATTCTAAGTAAAATGACGCGGTTAAGTTAATGAAATGACAATTGCTATTGTTTTTAAAAGCACGAAAATGGCCACGCATGGTGGAGGCTTCCGTGTTACACACGATATAAGTAAATAGCCATACCACGCATACCAGCAAAATAAATTCCTTGACTGTGCCTTAACAAGTAAACATAATATAATAATAATTATATTTATTTTTAGATTTCGTTTTTAACTTTTGTAGGTTAGTTATTTAATTATGTTTTGTTCCTAGGTATGTAATAAATTAGGTTTGTATGCACCAATAAATCCCATAATTTAATTCGACTTATGAACTTTTAAAATGAATGCGGTAGTTTTGAAGTTCATGGCCCTTTATACTAATCCTTGAGCTAAATAAGAAACATAAGGATACAATATTAATGTCCTGGGCCTGGCATTGACTTTTGCAATAATAATTTTTAAGAAAAAAAAACCGACTTCCATGGGGGCCGATGAAAGATTATTGTAGATGGTACACTATGTAGAAAAGGAGGTAAAACCACCCACTTTTTTACTAGCATTTCGCTTCTGTATAATGGCTCCTCTACAGGATGGGCCAACGCCGGCCACTCCAGGGACGCAGCCATGCACTATCACTTGCTCCCTCTAACGCATAAATGCGTCCCTTGGAGTGGCCGGCGTTGGCCCACCGTGAAGAGGAGCCATGAGGGTCGTAGTTCTAGCCTAACCTAAGAACCTAACCCACTCCTCAGTTCGAACCTAATCAAACCCACTTTTCAAGTAGCATTTCGTTTCTGTAAGGCTCGCAGTTCTAACCTAACCTAATCCTTGTTCGGTTCTGTGAGGATCGCAGTTCAAACCTAACCTAACCTAACCCACTTAATGGCGCATGCCGTGCGGTGTACGGGGGTTTAAGCGGGAGGGGCTAGTAAGATTGGCATCATCGTACTTTATACGTACATTAATTTTATGGTAGGTAATCATAGTTGTTTATTTAGTTAAGGTATCATAGTGGTTTTCTGGGTCAAGGTCCGGGTCCGAGTCCGGGTCAGAGTCCGGGTCCGTGTCCGGGTCCGAGACCGGGTCCGAGTCCGGATCCGAGTCCGGGTCCGAGTCCGGTTCCGAGTCCGGGTCCGAATCCGGATCCGAGTCCAGGTCCGGGTCCGAACCGGATCCGGGTCCGAACCGGATCCGGGTATGAGTCCGAGTCCGGGTCCCAGTCCAAGTCAAAATCGAAATTCGTAATCACCAAACGTGTACCATGCGTCATTGAAGAGTTCTGTTCTGGTCATCATCAGCAGTTCCACTTCATCAAATGCGACAGTTTTGAATGTAAATGCTTGATTTTATGATGACAATACAAAAAAATCTATACGTATGCCTTTAATATTTGAGGAGTTCCCTCGATTCCTTATGGATCCCATCATCAGAACTCGAGCTTGACAAAAATGTGGCTTAAAAACTTAACTTGCTTAACGAACATAACGAAAAGGAAAAATCGCCAAACGTGAACTATGCGTCGTTGAAGAGTTCTGTTCTGATCATCATCAGCAGTTCCACTTCATCAAATGCAACAATTTTAATGAAAATGCTTGATTTTCTGATGTAAATACAAAAATCTCTATACGCATGCCTTTAAGATTTGAGGAGTTCCCTTGATTCCTCATGGATCCCATCATCAGAACTCGAGCTTGACAAAAATGTGGCTTAAAAACTTAACTTGCTTAACAAACATAACGACGAGGACAAATCGCCAACCGTGAACTATGCGTCGTTGAAGAGTTCTGTTCTGATCATCATCAGCAGTTCCATTTCATCAAATGCAACAGTTTTTAATGAAAATGCTTGATTTTCTGATGTAAATACAAAAATCTCTATACGCATGCCTTTAAGATTTGAGGAGTTCCCTTGATTCCTCATGGATCCCATCATCAGAACTCGAGCTTGACAAAAATGTGGCTTAAAAATTTAACTTGCTTAACAAACATAACGAAGAGGACAAATCGCCAACCGTGAACTATGCGTCATTGAAGAGTTCCGTTCTGATCATCATCAGCAGTTCCACTTCATCAAATGTGTCTTTTTTGGATGTATATGCTTGATTCGTTGATAAAAAACCAAAAATCACTATGTGTATGCCTTTAAGATTTGAGGAGTTCCCTCGATTCCTCATGGATTCCATCATCAGAACTGGATTTTGATAAAAACGGGACCAATCTGTATGCATATACATTCAATCAAAAAAAGAATTTTCAAAATCGGTCCAGTAATGACGGAGTTATGGAGTAACAAACATAAAAAATAATAAAAAAAAAAAAAAAAACATACAACCGAATTGAGAACCTCCTTCTTTGAGATTTGGAAGTCGGTTAATAAAATGCAACGAAATTACGAAATACTCGTACCATTGCCGTATGACAATACAGGGTGATTTCTGGGTCGTGATCCAGAACCACTTTTTCTGACTCTGTAAATGATCCACATTATCATATGGTAGTATTTGATGAAAAGATAATTACTTTAATTATTCTTATTTTTCAAGTAAAATTAATGTTATACTAAGTAATTATGGTCACCCTATGACTTTTGACATACTTACGCTCTATGGAAAGCGATAAGACATCACATTGAGTAGGGTCACCAAATTGTATGCAAAAATGTTTTTTCCTACTTGTCATCTGGAAAATAATCATCATTATTGGTGATAAATAATAATTAACAACATCATTAGGCACATCTTTGGATTCTGTATGATGTCTGGCTCTCTTGCTCCACGACCCCGAAATCACCCTGTATATATCACACACGTGGCATTTATTACACTTATTATCAAGTTATCACCGTTCAATCTTTAGTGCGAATAAAGGTGACATTATATATGTGCACGAATGTGCTTCTTTTATTAGTTGTGCAGTGGAAAGCAGAGAACTCACGTGTCAGAGACATAGCCAGTAAGCGGTAACGCGGCGAACAGTCCCGCGCTGTGTATGGTGCCCACCAGCGTGCGTTTCCACTCCTGGCACGCCAAGTCAAACTGAAACAACACATATATTATTTTAGTTGACTGTAGACCGGAGTAAATGGTTTTAATTTCAACTCGATACCTTTATGTGTTCCCGAGATAAAGGGTCTTGACAGACGGACAGACAACAAAGTGACCCTACAAGGGTTCCGTTTTCTCCTTTTGAGGTACGGAACGTGAAATATTTATAAGACAGACTAGAACCATAAAAATAAAAGTACCTACCTAGCTTAAAATAATAAAATGTAAGTAGTAAGTACAGATCCCATGCCACAACGCGATAATCTTATTTATTATCAATTTATCATTACGCTTTCTAATCCTGGATATCAATCAGCAAATATCAGTATAGACTTTGAGACCGCTTCTTGAAGCAATTAATATAATCCTTGAATATTTTAAGCCTTTATAAAGCAGAGGGAATATATTTCCCACATGATTTTGAACTATTCAATTTTGCTTAATTTCCAACACCGTTATGCCTTTTTTTTATTTATTCTATACTAAAATCTTACATTAAATCAAACAGAAAAGTGCCGTGAAACCCTATCGGGTTTGTACCGACACGACATTCGTGGATACATTTTACATTACACATTGTTGTGATACATAGGATAATCAAATTTTATATAAAATTAATTAAGTTTTACAAGAAATAAACTAGCGGGTAAAACTAAATAGCTCCCACTCGAGTACACAACCGGCCGTGCATTCCTTATCGCTGTGCGGTTTACATCTCAAGAAAGTCTTAAGCGGCTCAGGTTTTCCTTATGGCGTATGCCATTCATTGATATAGGTAAAGGGTTAAACATTTCTACATAACATTATCGCTTATACTCTGGCACAGTGAACTTGTCTGTATAAAAAGGCGGCAAATTGCATTTCCATATAAAATTTCAACTTCGCGCTATTTTCTACAAGCTGGGTGTGTTACCATGTATTTCATTTATAACACACTATTAATCTGTTCGGAAAGAGAAGAATCGTGGCATCTATTGAGCCCCATAAATTCCACGACTCTTCTCTTTATTCGTATGCACAGTTGCACACATAATAAAGCGTTTTAAATAAGTATGTAGTTGTCACACGTTTCACGTGTATCCATTTAACTGTGTAATACACTGAGTTAAACCGTACAAATTAGTTTAATGTTAGTGCGACTCACGACAGATTAAAATCGAAAATCAGATTTCTTATACACCCGACGTAATTTATTCAATTAAAGTTTTAAAGTCGTCTATTTTGTATGTACAATCAGCTGCAGAGATAGTAATTAGTACCCCTGCGAAACAATTTTTATACAAAGGGGGTCAGTTATTTCTGCTGCTGGCTGTAGTCACAGCCTTTTCTTTAGTTAAAACTAAACGCGACTTGCACTCGACTTTATCTGTCAATAATCAGCTACTGCCACTTAGAGGGATTTAGGTAAATAACATAGTAATAATAATAATAATAAGCCCGCAGGGCAGCTTGTGGCGAGCTGTTGGGGAGTAACGACCCCACGGACCGGAGTGCTCCCGAGAGTCGGTCAGGGTCTCCGTCTCCGGCGTGTCTTCGTCGGTCGGAGTGGACCCCAAAGGGACCCGCAGGACTCTCAGCTCTGGCTTGCCTTAATTGGCCGTCCAGAGAGGAGTCGCTAGAGCTATATGCTCCAGGGGTGGAAGTGAAAGATGCATAAGACGCGAGTTGGCACAGTGGCTGGTAACAGCCACTGGGTAGAAAGCGGCGCACACCTCTCGACACCCCTGAGCCGCTCACACCGATGTTGCCCCTGGTCGTCTTCACGGCGGCAGTTTCAGGGGCCCATCTAGTCAGCGGCAAGTCACCACCTGCCTCGATAACGTGTGTTAGCATTGTTATGGCAGGTGTCCGAACTCTTTACAATAGCCCAGTCTCATAGTCCACCCAAACTTCAATCCATAGATCGGTATACTATTCACTTTTGCTACAATAGTCCCAATGCCTGCTGAGACCGGTTCATGGGTGTCTATTGTTGCACCTGTGAACGGGTTCCAGCAGGCGTTCTACATGACATTAAAGCTCTCCAAGGGGCCTCTACGTGTTGGATCCATATCCCCACGCACGCCTTATAAATGACCGGGCTCGAAAGACCCGAGAGTTTTAAAACGGAGATACAAATAATAATAAAATCGTTTATTTCGACCAACTTAGGATCATATTCATTGACATATTATAATAAAAATTAAGATTAAAATTAAATTAACTAAATTTACATTTAAATAAAAATAAATTATAATAAATTAAATTAAAGCATTATATTCTAACTTATACATACTAACACAACAAACAATAAGAGCCTTAGAGAGGCTTGGACACCAGCACGTGAATCATATGACAGTGATTCAGGTACTGGCAGTCAAACCTCTCTGCGAACGCCCTCAAGATGCCGTTGGCACTAGCCCGCACTCTGCGCACCAGGGATGTGCAGCGTTTCCTCATTGTGGTGTAGAAACAGTCTACTCTGGCCTCCGCGAACATCCCCGACGCACTACAAAAACGAGGTAGTCCCATCAGCACCCTGAAGGCATTATTATATTGTATACGAAGAGCGTTGTACTGCTTTTGCGTATAGCACGCCCACAGATTAGCAGTGTAAAAGGTAGTACAGAAAGCTCTAAAAAGAGTCTTTTTCACCTCAGTGGAGCAACTAACAAATCTGCGGGCCACCATATTCGCTCTAACACACAACGCTCTCCGTTCCCTTTCAATGTCAGCATCATCTTTCAAGTCAGAGGTTACTACATGCCCAAGGTATTTGAATCGGTCCACCCTATTAAGTGGAGTTCCGTTTAACTTAATAGGAGGTACTGGTGGTAGTTTTTTACCTCTAACTTGAAAGACCATGCATTCAGATTTCTTGACATTATATGTCAAACCGTGACTGAGTGCATATTTCTCACATATATTTATGAGCTTCGCCAAACCACAAGGAGAGGCACTCAGCAGCACCATATCGTCTGCATAGCTTATGTTATTCAGACAAGTATCGCCAATGTGGCATCCGACAATAGTGCTGCTGAGCTCCTCTAAAAGTGCGTTGATATACAGGTTGAAGAGCTTGGGCGAGGTCACCCCTCCCTGCCTCACCCCACACTCCAACCTGTATGGCTCCGAATAAGCGCTTGACCATCGTACTACATTCCTCTGGTTTAGGTACCAGTATTTAAACATTCTACACAGCTCAACCGGCATTTTCGTGTTCCTTAACTTCCGCCAGAGGACGTCGTAGTTGACGAGGTCAAACGCCTTAGATAAGTCAAGGAAGCATGCATAAATACATGTGCCTCTCTCTGTGTAGTGCTTGACAGTCTCCTTAAGACACAATATGGCAGTTTCCGTGGAGAGTCCAGGCCTGAAACCGAATTGATTTTGATGTATATCAAGGTACTTGTCCAATTGTGTACCCAGCAGACTGTCCAGCACTTTAGCTACCACTGTCGCTAGCGAGATCGGTCTGTAGTTGGTTTTATCACCTACATCACCACCCTTATCCTTGACAATTGGTACTACCACAGTCCTCATCATTGCCTCGGGTAAGTACGCGTGACTAATGCAGAGGTTGTACAACAGAGCGAGTACCCTCGGCAAGTGAGGGCCTGCATTCCTCAAGTGTTCAATACTGAGGCCATCGTGACCAGGAGATTTTCCACGCGACATAGATTTTAAAACCGCAGCAACATCTTTCGCTGTAAATCTAGTTTTAATCTCCTGGTCACTCAACTCATCCTCCAGTAATGAACATGTCAACTTTAAGGGTGACGCCACAGTAAACTGTTTTTGAAATAAACTGGCTATACACTTATGCTCACTAATGCCCTCAATACTCGCAGGAAGGCCAGGTTTACTGTTTAGGTTCTTCGTGGCTTTCCAGAACCCACGAAAGTCACGCTTAGAATGATGAGATGCAAGGATATCCATCCTTATCTGGTCAGCGTGTTTTTGACACCATTTCAGTTTCGCTTTAAAAATACCTCGGCTTCTCTGCATCTCATCATAATAATAACCCGACTCCGGTCTCCCATACCAATTCCACAACCTAAACTTCTCCCGGGCCTCCCTGTGGACCTCACCTACATGTTCGCATAGTAATCCCTACTTGATTACACGAGACGATAAGCCTATACGATAGGTACACATTTCTACAGTTTTGCAGATTTTATGAATTAAGTTATTACCTATGTTACCGTAGGTACCTATATCTTTATTTGACTTTTAATTTATTGTTCTAATTTGAATTTTATTTTAATTTTAATTTATTTTGTACTATACCTAATTTAATGTAAAATGACATGTAATATGAATTATTATTAATAAACGAATATGAATATGAATATAATAGTTTTAGAAAGCTAATGGTAATCTAAACTATCGGGGCTAACGGATACCTGGTTACAAGCGTCTTTAAGGCAGCTTCTAATCTCATGCACTTCTCGCAAAAATCGACTTCTATTGAACAATGTTATACACATAGGACATCAATCTGCTAGAATCTATACTCCAATCGTTCCATAATCCCTGTGTTCCGGCCGAGCGCACTAAATGAAAGCTTTTCAACTCACCACGGCTACAATGACATTATGGCTACCATAAACATACTTATTGCACGTCACAGTACGATTGGCGCTAACGGCGTCCTGGGCGCAAGCGCCACCATCGTCGTTGGCCGCCGGCCGCGCGCACTGAGAACCGAGCGCCTTGATACCCCACTCATCATCATCATCATAATTTAAGACCACTCCTCGGTCTTGTAATTGTATGGTATCAGGGCCAGACTATGTAAGATTTGAACTTACCTCAGCTGCAATGGTATCATAGCTACCATAAACTTGCTTATCGCACGTCATGGTATGATTGGCGCTGAAGGCGCCCTGGGCGCACGCTCCATCGTCGCTAGGTGCCGGCCGTGGGACCCAAGCGCCCAGGAATCCCACTCACCGGTCTTGTACTTGTATGGTATCAAACTTTAAGGGTTAAGGAAATTAAGGGCCTGACTATGAAAGATTTGAACTTACCTCAGCTACAATGGTATCATGGCTACCATAAACATGCTGATCGCACGTTACGGTATAATTGGTGCTGAAGGCGCCCTGGGCGCACGCTCCATCGTCGCTAGGTGCCGGCCGTGGGACCCAAGCGCCCAGGAATCCCACTCACCGGTCTTGTACTTGCATGGTATCAAACTTTAAGGGTTAAGGAAATTAAGGGCCAGACTATGTAAGATTTGTACTTACCTCAGCTACAATGGTATCATGGCTACCATAAACATGCTGATCGCACGTTACGGTATAATTGGTGCTGAAGGCGGCCTGGGCGCACGCGCCATCTTCACTAGGCGCCGGCCGCGCGCACTGGGACCCAAGCGCCCAGAGACCCCATTCGCCGGTCTCGTACTGGTACGGTGGGGACTCGCATTCTGGTACTGCGCATCTGGGGAAGATAGAATTTTTTTAAAGAAACAAACGAAAGAAGTCAATGGTTTTTGGCTAAACGGTCCGAGTAGTTACGGGTTACTAGTTTAAGAACTGTAGGTACACTGGTACGCTTTCCAACCAGCCTCCCCTCGCCCCATGCATCATAATGACGCGTTTTAAAATGAGAGTGTAACTTCTATTATGCACATAATTATTTATTAAATGGCGGCATTGGCAGCGGCAATTGCAAAATAAGTGGTTTGTTAACAATGTTGCTGTAAAACTACATTTACACACTTAATATTTTTATTTTATTACTTAGGTATTGTATTCGTGTAGTAAAATAACACGTACAAAAGATACTCGTGGTTCATGTAAAATAAAACTGCGTCAACATAAATTGAATGCTTCCTTATGGTAAGGACTATTTTCCTTTATTAGATTTTCCTCCGTCATTTAAATGTGAAGTGTCTCGTAATTTTCAACTTTATCTTAATGATAAAAGGTGTTATTTCGATTGCGGACGTTGCCATAATATATCTGATAAGGGCAAAAAAAGGTAATTACCAAAATATGTGTGTCTTAATGTCGTTCGTGACATAAAACCTACATTTAAAGTTGAGTAATCTAATGTACCTTTTCGTACTTTAATGTAATAATATTTTAAGCCAAGCCAACCCCATTCTGCTTTAACAATGTGTTATGGTTTTGATATGACATTGGAGTTCATTCATTCTTTTAAAATTATGGCTTGAGTCCAGTGGGACTATTTCGCCAGTAATGCCAGTATCAAGGTATTAAGTGCTAAATACGACGACTAAAATTGTACCGTTAGTACAAGATAGTAAACGGTGACTTTATTAGCTCTTTGTAAAGCGATAGCTGGACCTTACAAGTACCTAGCACGTGGACTACGGGCCGTTGACACCAAAATGGTCGTTAAACACATTTCGAAATTAATTCTCTATTCACTGCACACTAGCACAGTTTACTGTATAATAAGCTATCGATATTACACTTTAAATAATATTAATGAGCAAAAAACAAAGGAATTAATCAAGATGGCGCTCGAAGCGGAAGTCGACATTGAAATTTGATCACTCTGATTGGTGCATGCGAAATAAAATGAAAGTCGTAAAAATGTATCAAAATTACAGGTGGTTTGTATTGTAACACTACCTAGTATTTACGGGGTCCCTTTGTTTCCCATAAAGTTTTAAGTCATAATGTATTGTTTGTCATATTATCGTTAGTCATAAAACTGAAACCGTTAACTTTTCAGGATTTTCGTAAGATTATTCTATAGATAGGGTAGGTTAGGTTAGGTTTGTTTCATGGCAATCCTAAAAACTTACGCGTTTCTGAGAAAAACCAATTATGACTAACGAAAATTCGGACAAACAATACATTATGACTTAAAACTATTTGGGAAACAATAGAGACCCAGTATTTACACATACAGGAACACAAAGATTTTCTTACTAAATGTCTTTTATTGTACCACAATAGCGTTTCCTGTTGATGGTCGAAGTTGCGAAACGAGACATCGTGTGACCGCGACCCACATACTGCACCCGGTTACCTCGATACTATAAGCATCCATCTTATATGGTCATTTCTTGAGGAAATAAGGTAAATGAACATATTATGAATGAAATCCTCATGGTTAAGTATTCGGATTATATTGCGTTTTAATAAGCAGCCTCAGAGTATATACTTTATGTTTCATTATAATAATTATTTTTGTATGGGGCTGTCCACAAATGACCCCGTTTCCTCCTACGTCATGCTACCATCATCCGATGTCCAGACCCCCCCCCCCCATTTGAAATGACGTAATTTATGAATAGCGCCTATGGGGGGTAGTTTAGCACATTGTAATTTTAACAGAGGTGAATTATTTGTAGGTAGGTATAATATTTGGTTCGAAATGTCGGGATGTATTTTAAATTTAAATTAACAATACGCGATTAACTAAGTTTACATAGTTTTATTAATTGAATACATAATCGATATTAAAAATTCAAGTGAGTGAAACCGTTGTCGTATAAACAATTTGAATACATAATCATATATCTACTTGTAAAACATGTGGGAACGCCGTCATTCCATAGCTCACGTTTTGTTTGGTTCGTTTTGCAACCAATGGAATCTCAAGACTGCTTTACATTCTTTGAGATTGTATCTAACGAAGATATTGTACTTACTTCCGATCGTGTTGACATACATAAATACTTTGATGTGTTCGTTATTTGTTTGACACTCATTTTTTTCATAAGACCAAAAAATTTTGCGGTAAAAGTGAAGCGGATTCATTTCTATTTATAAATCACTATCGACCCACCTCAGCTTTGTACGAGTTAACACATCATACACTTAAACTTTCCTCAAGAATCACTCTATCGATAGATGAAAACCGCATGAAAATCCGTTCAGTAATTTTTAGGGTTCCGTACCCAAAGGGTAAAACGGGACCCTATTACTAAGACTTCGCTGTCCGTCCGTCCGTCTGTCTGTCACCAGGCTGTATTTCACGAACCGTGATGATGTATTTCTGTTGCCGCTATAACAACAAATACTAAAAACAGAATAAAATAAAGATTTAAGTGGGGCTCCCATACAGCAAACGTGATTTTTGCTTTATGGTACGGAACCCTTCGTGCGCGAGTCCGACTCGCACTTGCCCGGTTTTGAGTTTATCGCGAACATACATAAACACAAATAGACGCGGCGGATGACTTCTTTTTATATGGTTTTGTTTACATATGATAGGTAGTTTGCCTCTGATCTGGCCATGATTTACCCCCAACATGACCCTTTTGATGGCAAATCGGCTTTTAATTGCCACTTAAAATAGGTATTCAGGTACTATATTTATAATTACTAGTCAGTGCTACAATTTTCCTCAGTTTATTCAAATTAGTAGGAAGTGTCCATTACTAAGTATCAGTTTGATTGCACATTTTCCTGTCGTAGGGACGCGCGGCCTTGCCTTTCTTCCGCAGTAGACACCAATTTTAGAGTGTCATACCACAAAACAGATAGATACAGAAATCAATCTACATACAAAGTGCGCTCTAGCAACGCACACATAGACACTGCTCACGGACACGACATCTCGGACCGGTTGGGACCAGTGCGAGCGCGAGTGCCATCCGCTTGAGACACGCGTCTGTGAACTTTTTTGTGCAATAATCGAGAAACAAAAAAAGTTATTATAACTGTTCAGTGGACGGTTAAATTCAATATTAAACGGTGAATTGACGTTTTTTAAGCTACTTACCAGTGGTTTCAGAGAGAATGCAAATTTATTAGATTACACTTTAAAATATAACAATCGTGCTTATCGCCAATCTCGAAATCATCGCAAGATATTTTCTGTGACAAATTTGTAATATAACAATGACATTAAAATTAAAATATTTGAGTTCTTAATGTTATTATTAATTTTTATTTCCATTCTTGCCGTTTCATCCTGAATAATAAATCAAACAACTAGATACGAGATACGATACTATAGATACGAGTGCCACTACCACGATAGTTTTTTGTGCATAAGCCAAAGTTGACAACCCTAGAGCGACCGCCGAGCGTAGGTATGAAAAGTAAAGTACATACATGTGATTGACTTCTGTACCTATCTCTTTTGTGGTCATACACTCAATCTGCATTCATTGAGGATGACTCATGTTACAGTCAGTAGCAGAAGTTGCTAAGCGGGCCAGGTGTTCAAAATGATCTTGACGCGTCTTTATTGTTAAGAAAATAAGAGCGTGTCAAGGTAATTTTGAACACCTTGCCCGCCTAGCAACTTCTGCTGCTGACTGTACCGACACGACACGAAGCATGGTCAAGTTTTCATACTTATAGTGACGGCACCAATCATGATACATTTAAGAGAAAATTTGGTGATTCTTATACAAGATTTGTACTAGATTAATTCTTATTTGTTGTTTGTTGTGTAGTTTATTAATTTTTATGTTTGTAGTGTTTTATACTGTTAACCCAAAGGTTGACGGTTCGAAAATGACATTCTAATGTCAGTCTTACTCACCGAAAATATAACACATGTTTGAAGTGCCACATGTGGGAAATATATATCCCCTAGCCTCGTAAAGGGTTAATGTCTAAATAAAAATGCCATTCTATGAACTATAATATTAAGTAGGGTTATCCGCAGATGGTCAAAAACGCAAAATGACTAGTGTGTTGTTTTGCCTAAATCGCAATTAGTCTACGTCGCAAACGGTCTAGAACGCAAAATGCCTACATTTTATATCACCACATTTTACATAGGTAGGTTAGGTTCGTATTAGGTATCTTCAAATGGCCGAAGGCCAAACAGCACAGAATAGGAGCCCCGCGGAAGCCGGGGCTCCGTCGACATCGCTATAAAGTTAAGATAAAACGGAAAAAATAATTCGGGCATTTTGCGTTCTAGACCGTTTGCGATGTAGACTAATTGCCATTTAGGCAAAACAACACACTTAGTCATTTTGCGTTTTTGACCATCTGCGGATAACCCATTAAGTATATATACCTACTTATAGTTGCCATCAGATCGGAGTGGCCAAGGCGGCCTATTATATATCAAGACGTTAAAGTGCATTTTAAGATATTTTTGAGCACCTTAGCTGCTCCGATGTATCTGATAAGTGATGACGACTGTATCAGGCTAAAAAAATATGCCGCTGAGCCTAGTAAACAAATTGATCCAATTTAACTCACCGAGATTACTAAGATTATTGCACAATAGAATCATAAGCATGTACTCATTATATAATAGCCGTATCTCTTTACAAGAGACCGTAACGATGTACATCCTTACATCCTACCGTCAATTTAAATTAAAGTACGATAAACAACTACAAGGTGTAACATGAGTAAACCGAATAATTTTAACAGCGTATTCCTGATGATATTTAGAGACAAAAATGTCCTATACCTAAACTTTTTTTAATAAACGCCTAGTTTCAGAGATAATATTAATTTAAAAATAAACAAGTTTTTGTTGTTACATAATGTAAAATGCCTTTTTGGTGGTAATGTTGCTGCTATGGGACGTAGTCTATATCCTTATTGATAGATGTCAAATAGTGACAAGTAACACTTTGCAAAAAGAAGGTTTTACGAAAAAAAAATCTAAAAATCAATTTTAAGTAACAAGTTTACCAATAACATTTATTTTTTATGTAAAAATACATTAAAAAATGGAAAAAAAAAAATTTTTTTTTTTGGCGAATTTGACCTAAACTCATATTACATTTTTTCCTTCTTTTGACCCCAGAAATGCGTGGTTAAAATTATTCGGTTTCCTCATGTTACACCGTGTATATACCAGGGACCAGAGGGAGCTCGTTTACGATTTTTCTTAAGGATTGTTAAACAATTCTAGTGAATGAATGAAATTTATTTACACTGATCTTAGCGTTTCATTTCATTTTCTGCAGACGATTGTCATCTCGGCAAGGCCCCGGTTATTTCAAATGAAAAAAATCACTGTCTCAGAATGTGTACTGAGGCCACTGCCTCGATAGTATAAGAATCGATAAATCACTATTTATAGATTTTTCCTTAATTTCAAAACGTGACGTAGCAATGTACAATATACCAGGTAAAATTGTAAAGTAATACTTGTTACAACAATTTGCGATTTCTAAACAGTTGTTCTTTTCAAACATCAATTCATCTTACACAAAGCAGATACTTTTTAAACATCCCGGAGGGCAAGATTGAGGGGCAAAGACACAGAGTAAAGGCCTATGCTCACATTTTGGGCCCGATTCGGATTATGAAATAGACATCTATGAGACATCTTTTAGACATCACCAAGATACGATAACGATATGTTTAAGATCTAGCCTGTCAAATTTGACATTTGCGCGATTCTATAGAGATACTCTTGAACGATTTCCACAGGATATGACTTAGAGATCCTATTCACATATAATAGATATCTTACTCTATCTAATGTAAAAGTGACATTGGTTGCCCGAATTGCGCTGCAAAAGAGAACTAGTTGATATCTAAACTATAACGTATCTAGAATGGATCTAGAACGTGCCGTCTCTTGTGAATATCTTGAAGTTCGAATACGGCAGTCAGCCAAATAAAAGATTGAGTTTCTGTCGTGTCGTACGAGGGAGTTAAAAGGCTGGCCCAACAAAAATGAGAGTGGCGATTACTCCACCGATAAGCTCTTAAATATTGATGATGAAACAGTTGTTATCAATGACTATCTATATTGATTGATGACATGAATATAATAATCATGAATAATCATAATATAATCAGAATCAACCTAACTTTTCAGTATAGAATGCCATGAAAAGAAAGACTATTAAGCATTATTTACGATTATCTATTGAGATAGACATTTTGTTAATGATGGTCCCTGAAGTTACAAGTGTTAGTGACCACTTTTAACTAACAGGTTGTGTGCTTGTTTGCAACCGCTGTGGTTAAATAGGAAACAATAAAAGCAAGAAACATTGTTATTGATAAGGTTACAATAGAGACATGTCATTTGATTGCAGACGATGTGATTATGCTACACATACCTACGAGCAAAGAAAACGGATCATTTTGAATGGACCTACGCTAACAGTTTGCAGACAGACACAGTTACTTTTTCATTTATAATATTTGTAGGAATTGGTAGAATTTTAATTTATATGTTGCATACTCAGCATGTTGATCAATTGTCAAGGAACTGATTTTTATAAATTTACAGGTACTTATACAAAATGATTTGGATTTGAAATAGGTAGGTAGGAAAAAATACATCATAAATAGAACATCTAGTAGCCGAGCCGAATATAATAGGTGAGACCACAGCACATTGTCTCCGCTGGCTTGGTTACCTCGAAGGGATGGGTGAAGATCGGGCAGCCAAAAGGGCCTACTAGGGTCGACCAACTGAACGGCGTCCTATTGGTCATCATAAATGTCGTTGGGCAGATAGAGTGGAGGCAGATATCCGTGAGCTCGGCCTCGGCGTAAGCTGGCGTGATACCGCTCAGGGCAATAACCGCGAAAATCGAAGTTCGCAAATTGCGGGCATTTTTCTCTGTCACTCTAATTACGCCTTCATTGGAGTAAAAGAGAAAGATCCCCGCACATTGCGAATGTCGGTTTTCGCGGTAGCCCCGCAGGACCGAGCAAAGTGGCGTGCTCTCTTGTTGGAGGCCAAGACTCATTTTGGATCATCGAGTCAGCCAAGTAAGTATACAGAATGACCCGTTATAATTGCTCTCGAGTGCTTTATGAAATTGCAGTTATTTTGTCATTAAACGGCATGCGACGATGACGGTAAATAGCAAATCACGTCCTTATTCATTACCAAGTGTAATTGGATTGTTGAAACCATTTTAGCGGCCTAGCCTAGTCGGTAGTGACCCTGACTATGAAGCGGGAGCTCCCGGGTTCGAATCCTGACCTGCATGAGTTGCGTTCTCGCGCGCGACTTCGTACATCTTACGCGACACCAAGTATGGACTCGCGCGCGAAGTGACAACTCATGCTAGACGTGGATATACGGTTTGGTAAGGGCATTTTATTTGTGTGTTCCTGAGTTATGAATGTTTTCTATGAAAATAAACCAGTACAGTACCTATCACCAGTACAGAGCTTATTCCACCGTCCCCATTCTACCATCGGACTTTTAGACGCACGGCCGGTTTCCATCCTTACTTGGTAGATATTCCACCAATTCGCACGAAGCGCTTTGCTTCTACTTTCCTTATGCGCACTGCCAAGGAATGGAATTCCTTGCCGGCGTCTATATTTCCGTGTTCTTATAACCCGGCAACCTTCAAATCAAGAGTGAACAGGCACCTTCTGGGCGAGCTCGCTCCATCGTAGGCCACGTCTACGCCTCGGCTAGTCTGTGGCCATGAGTAAGCCCATTCATAATAAAAAAAAAAAATCAAAAGCCGAGCCCTCCTCGTAAACGAATTTATTCTACCTACATAACAAACGGCTATTAAAAACTCCGTATTAAACTGATCGGTCATTAAATCGATATTAAAATAACGCGTGACGCAAAAGATATGTTTGGTATGCCACGCTCGTCATATCGAGAAATGGATTATTAGAGTCGCATGGCTTTAATTATGTTATTGTTTAAGATTGTGGTTAGGGTTCTCTAGTCATAATTTTAAATACTTGGATGACTTGAAAATCAAAACACACCAATTGTTATTCTTAGTTAATCGACACTTATAAAGTACATGTAGCAATAATTTTAACTGGCCTTTTGGTGATATTACTACCATTATACGCAAGCGAAATGCCTCGTTGCTTTGTAGAGTGCGGGCCAGCTCCAACCCCAACCTCGCTACTGTAGCGGGCCGATACAACTCACCTGTAAGGGCCGCGCCACACGGACTGCAACCCGACTGCATTTTGTATGGGAACTGCACGCCAACCGCAACGTCGACGTGCAGTTCCTATACAAGTTGCAGTCCGTCTGCACCAGCCCTTAGGTGACATTTTGACAGCATGATTGATTGTTTTGCTGTAGGTTCTTGTTTTCTATTTTTGTTCTACTAACATTTAATTTGAAATCTTAAATGTTACTAACCATAATCGGCCATTGTTACGAATAGATTTTAATTGAAATAAATTATTCTCAGAATGGTGTAATGTACCTGTGAGGCGTAAACCGGGAGTTGAAAATATACTGCGACATCCAAAACGCACTACACATTATGGGCAAAACTATTAAACAGTAAACCCTCCGCTGATACGGCCCGAACTCTCCTAATTCCTGGAGTATGCTATCCAGGTTGGAACCCACATTACTGGCCATCACCACCCCATCATTATATTCACTAAACACTGAATTGTTTTGCATGGCATCACCGGATTGAGTGCTCATAGCTGGTATTATTATATTGTGGGTCCATGTGGGTATTGAAAGAAAACTGAGCTCACGTATTTAAATTAGAAAATCTGAACGGATATTTCGACATTTTGATGATTTTGACAGATGACAGAAGATTTATATTTATTGAGGATTTATGTACGCTTGACGTATAGGTACAACTTTTTTCTTGTCTCTGCCAGTATATCGTTTGAGTTGAGTCACAGAATAAATAATAGTACTAAGTACAGAAGACTCACTCTCTAATAACAAAACGCGTCTGTTACGATCAGCACAGATATGGCCGCTAGGTGGCGACAGCGCCACGCGCGGCTTATGGCAAACCCCAAAATTGGGGCCGAACGGATGTACTTTTAGCTACCCGTAGCAAAGCGACGAAATCGCGGAGTGAGACACGCCTGGTTGAGTATACGTATAGTTGAGGTAGAATAGGAATGTGAGTGTGCGGAAAAGAAATTTTAACGATCTAGAGTGATAAGTTTTCAAACTTTGGGGTAAAGAGTAATTATTGCATTACCTGTTAAAAATCTTCGCTATAACGATGGTAAAAAGGGGGTTTATATTTACTTATTTCCTGACTATTTCTATTATTATTTTCTTTTGATCAGGATTTAACATTAGAACTCACTGCGCTATTTATAAAGGCTCCTCTTCACGTTGGGCCAACGCCAACGCCAACGAGGGACGCAGCCATGCGGTAGAATGAGATAGCAATATCACTTGCTCCCTCTAACGCATAAATGCGTCCCTCGTTGGCGTTGGGGTTGGCCCAACGTGAAGAGGAGCCTTAATACACAACACAAACTCAAATACACAAATTGACAAAGTCCCACGGTAAGCTCAAGAAGGCTGTGTTGTGGGTAGGTACAGTCACCATCATATATATCGGAGCGGCCAAGGTGCTCACAAATATCTGAGCACGCCTCTATTGTCAAGGCGTTAGAGTGCTTGTTCAGATATTGTGAACACCTTGGCCGCTCCGATATATCTGATGGCGACTGTATTTACAGTCAAGTGTAAAAATATGGATGCACAAATCATCTTAAATGTCCCATAGCTCTTATTGTGTCATCGAATTAAGAACCATGGGATTTATTTTTGAACAAGTTGTCTACACCCATATTTACTTGACTGTACTCGGACAAAGAAATATACAGTGTGGAAAGATAAGTCGGGCCCTGGAGGGAAACTATCCTAAATCCTTAAGCTGGCACATTTTACTTAAAGGAGACATTCCTTTATTTTTTAAAAGAAACAAAATTGTAATCAAAGAGTTTCTGAAACTTTTCAAAATTCCATAAAAATAAACACTCGCAATTTATTCTACTAGTCGATACAGTTAATGTTTATGATAACATTTTTCCAAGAAACATTAGGTCTTACACTCGTCTGTCGTATAAAAAAGTTATCCATGAAATCTTATATTTAGTACTCAAGATTTTTTTAGACAAGCCAAGTTGAAGAAATAAAGAAAGATCTTTAAATGCAGTTTTATTTCTTTTTAAAAATAAAGGAATGTCTCCTTTCAGTAAAATGAGCCAGCTTAAGGATTTAAGGTAGGTAGTTCCCCTCCAGGGCCCGACTTATCTTTCCACACTGTATAATACTTAAATACATAGAAAACATCCATGACTCTTGAGTCATTCACTCCTGAGTTCATTTGTCCTGACAAATATCTGGTCCAAAAAACCGGGCAAGTGCGAGTCGGACTCGCGCACGAAGGGTTCCGTACCATAAAGCAAAAAAAAACGGAAAAAAATGCAAAAAGAAAACGGTCACCCATCCAAGTACTGACCACGCCCGACGTTGCTTAACTTTGGTCAAAAATCACGTTTGCTGTATGGGAGCCCCACTTAAATCTTTATTTTATTCTGTTTTTAGTATTTGTTGTTACAGCGGCAACAGAAATATGTACATCATCTGTGAAAATTTCAACTGCCTAGCTATCACGGTTCGTGAGATACAGCCTGGTGACAGACAGACGGTCGGACGGACGGACAGACAGCGAAGTCTTAGTAATAGGGTCCCGTTTTACCCTTTGGGTGCGGAACCCTAAAAATGAACCCAACAGCAAAAACCAGCTTTGCTATCTTGTTACACACAAACTACTCTTAATAATCTACGTGTATTCTACTTGTCCCAGGCGTGTCTCACTCCGCGATTTCGTCGCTTTGCTACAGGAAGCTAAAAGTGCATCCGTTCGGCCCCAATTTTGGGGTTTGCCATAAGCCGCGCGTGGCGCTGTCGCCACCTAGCGGCCATATCTGTGCTGATCGTAACAGACGCGTTTTGTTAGAGAGTGAGTCTTCTGTACTAAGTACTATTATTTATTGTGCTTGTACGTACCTGTGAGGCTGTTTACCAGCATTGAAGACGTACTGACCCTTCCAAAAAGCACTAAACATGATAGGCATTATAATAAAGCAATAGTGTTTCAGCTGATAAGTCCCGCACTCGCCTAGTTCAATAAGAATTTTGTCCAACGAAAATTGGACATTGCTGGTCATTTCCACCACATTATTGTACACTAAGTAGCCTTTTTGTTTGGCTTCATCGCCTCGGTTGTTCATATCATACGCATTATTTTAACATCACATTAGTATGTTTTAAAGGTATGTTCACTGGGCACGAAAAGTCTGTGGACTTCTTGTGAAAGACTCCACATGGAAGGTACGATTCTGTATGCTGTACTTGAAAGCATCAAATGATACTGTAGAATATATTGATGGGTCTAGTAGAGTTTGTATAAAAGGCAGCACAAATTTTATATAAATTCGAGCGCGTAAAAATAAAGTTCAGAAATTTTGTTTATATATTGACTGCTGACAGATGATTTGAAGATGGTACATTTGACATTTGGCTTTATAGAGTTTGGTTTTGGGAATTTGGCTTTGTCATGAAGGTAGAAAAAGAATTTGAAGTTGTTTCAAAGCAAAGAGACTCTTAAATTGTGAGAATAATTGGTCCACATCTCCCTTATTTGCACTATTACAGTCCCTATCAACATATATCGGAGCGGCCAAGGCGCTCACAAATATCAGAACACGCCTATATTTTCAAGTCGTTAGAGCGCGTGTTCAGATATTTTTGAGCGCCTTGGCCGCTCCGATATAACTGATGGCGACTGTACATCATTATCATTAATAAACTGATATCCTTATACAGGCCATCTGCTATCACTTAGAAGGTGTTTCTTTTTATCTAAGCATTATCAGCGATTTTATACAATATCTTCATAGTAATTAGATAAATTGAAATGTGTCGCGACATACACCCGCCTTATACCTACTCGTAATTCGGTATGAAGCAAAGGTCAATAACCGTCACATTAATAAACAAGTGCGAGTCTGACTCGCGCACGAAGGGTTCCGTACCATAAAGCAAAAAAAAAAGCAAAAAAAAACGGCCACCCATCCAAGTACTGACCCCTCCCGACGTTGCTTAACTTTGGTCAAAAATCACGTTTGTTGTATGGGAGCCCCATTTAAATCTTTATTTTATTCTGTTTTTAGTATTTGTTGTTATAGCGGCAACAGAAATACATCATCTGTGAAAATTTCAACTGTCTAGCTATCACGGTTCGTGAGATACAGCCTGGTGACAGACGGACGGACGGACGGACGGACGGACAGCGAAGTCTTAGTAATAGGGTCCCGTTTTACCCTTTGGGTACGGAACCCTAATTAATCGATACACTACGAGACGAACTCCAGCCTCTAGTCGCCCAAACATCAAAACTTGCCAAGACAAATGCAATTTTGATTTATCAAAATAAAGACGCAAATTAGAATGGAATGGTAGTCCTTTTTATAGGCCTCTGGGCGGCAAAAGGCTAGGCACGTCCTGAGGCAGCAATCTCATAGAATTATCTATGTCGGTGGTGTGTTAATGTACATATAGAACGATAGTTTTTAGGGTTCGTACCCAAAGGGTAAAAACGGGACCGTATTACCAAGACTCCGCTGTCCGTCTGTCCGTCCGTCTGTCTGTCACCAGGCTGTATCTCATGAAGCGTGGTAGAAATTTTCAACTGTCTAGACAGTTGAAAATTTCACAGATGATGTATTTCTGTTGCTGCTATACGAGTAACAACAAACCCTAAAGACAAAATAAAATAAATATTTAAGTGGGGCTCCCATATAACAAACGTGTTTTTTTGTCGTTTTTTGCATAAATAATGGTACGCAACCCTTCGTGCGCGATTCCGACTCGCACTTGGCCGGTTTTTATCAATCATCATCATCATCATTCAACAACAGAAGCTACTTACTTACAAATGTAGTGCGCATAATTGTTTTCCATCGGAAACGTTCGTATTTGCTACTTCAGTAAACTTCAGTACCTACTTTTTGTACCGAGACTGACCGAAATAGCAAGTCGCGTGTTTCCGTGAACATACGATGGAAAATAATATGCACTAGGATCTGTACACTTAACTTACTTACTACATAATAATATACTAAATTGCTCGTATAGTCAGTTGACGATGTTACGAAGTATTTAATTTGTTTGTGACAAAAAGGTTTAAATAATGAGGTAATGCATCAGTGACTCAGTCAATTAGAGCTAAATAAATTAAGTACTTAATCCATTCAGGCATTCGATTCAGCGAATTGGTCTAGTTACTAACTTGATTGCTTTTTTGTGCTTATTTATATAAACTGATCCGTTTCCTTTTTGTCAGTCAAGACAAAGAAGAGACTTATAGGTAGGTATAAAGTAGTAAAATAAATAATTGGTTGACACTTGACAATATTATGAAGTCGACCTAGCCCCAAACTAACTAAAGCTTGTAGATATGGATAATAGGCGACGACTATATAGGTACATAAATACATACTGGACCCCTTCGACAAGCGACGTTTGACGTATCGTGTTGATCTCCCGTTGATGTGGGAAAAATCATAAGTTCTCGAATACGTACAATGTCAAAATTTGACATTAACAATCCACAGTTAGGGTGACAAGCAAACCATACCGAACCACCCTTAGTTTAGAGTTGAGTTTTGGTTGTACCAAATGATATTATCCACCGTTGATGGAATCAACACTCACTATGCGATAAAATCAACTGTTGATTTGACGTGGATGCGAAATCTGACAGTTGTACATGTCGAATTTGGCCCCTGATACCTTATTCTAAACAGCCGTATCTTGCTACAGTTGCCGTCAGATATATCGTATAGCGTCCGACTCGCTCACAAAGCACCTAGGCCGCTCCAATATACCTACTCGTAAAAATATATTTCTGATGGCGACTGTACATATAGTATAAACCACCTGCATAAAAACCTGCGTAATTCGGTTACTGAGTGCCGGCGAGTCGAACACTACAGAACCAGTCTGTGTCATCGAGATGCGTAACAAAAGCGCGTTATCGGTGAGCGCACCTACACTGGTTTTTTGAGCGTTGGACTAGCCCGCGCTCAGGTGCCAAATAGAATGAGTATGACCCTTTTTTGCAGGTAAGCACTTGCGGTTTTACTTAACAATAGACAATAGGATTAGCCATCGGGCTCTCTTTGAAAGCTACGCACTATACTCTATGTTGTTAGTAGTATTATTAACGTCTAGTACCCACAACACAAGCCTTTGAGCTTACTGTGGGACTAGGTCGATCTGTGTAAAAATTGTCCTATAATATTAATTTATTTTATGTTCCAATAACGGTATAACGCACATGCCAACATCATTGTTGTAAACTAGTTCCAACAAATATTGCAGAAGGTAGAAAACCGTACATTTATTGACAATTTACGCCTGAATCACTCGAGTATTTTTCAGGAATCTACAAATAAGTAGTGTTTTGTTTCTTAAGTAAATTCGAGTCACAAAAGTGCTTTTGTTTGCGAATTTCTTTTGTTTTATTTTATGTCGGTCTAGTGACGGTCGTTTGTTTCACACACAAACATACCCTCGAGCATACATCTATTATGCTAAAATCAAAACCTTCATTTTTCCTTTGCCGCAGTCGGGTAGCCATAAAGCACCTACGACACCTACGTATTACGTATTAAGTCCATATGGTATCAATATCAACAACATCCAAAGTAATATTTATTTATTGTTATTTGGATCACTAAGAATACATATATTCGTGGACTGTGAGATCATAAGCTAAGTTAAGCCGATTTACTAACATTTTATTACAACTTAAGCATACATGTATTCTATGAAAAGGTTAGAGACGTACAGTTAGTTTAATAAGATATATAGTTTATGATATATACATTATAGCCCAGGAAAGGACTGATCATCAAACATAGAGAGAATCATACTGCCTTTGTTTTACGTTAGTACTAGCACTCAAAATACAGGGATGAATATAGTTTTCCTGGTTTTTACTGACAGACGTGACCCACCTAAGGGAGCACCAGAGAGTGGATCACCTACACTAGCGCGAATTTAATATTGCCTACTCCATTCAGGATCAGCCTCATTTGCCAGACTATTTGATTTAGTTTAAAAGTATAACAAACCTGTGAAGGACCGTGCCAGCATTGAAGACATATTGCGCGTTGTACACCGCACTGAACATTATAGGGACCATGATCAGACAGTAATTCAGGACCTGGTATCTCCCGAACTGGCCGAGTTCCGCCAGGATCACGTCACAGTTCACATCTTTCGCCATTTTACCCTTAATTCACACACGAAAATAGTTTATAATTAATAGACACTATTGTATGGTTTTTCACACAAAAAAACTTGTCTAAATACTGTGACAGTGCACTACTTTAGTCTATTTTTAGTTCGAAAACCCCGTTCACGTCTGACTGTGTTACCAAAATCATGCGTATATTTTTTTTCCAAAAAATACGAAAAGTTAATACAAAAATCTGGTTCCGATTCTAATGAAACACAGATGATAGAAAAAAATTGTCGCGAATTCTGTACGCGTGTTTTTGTCGAAACGTGTGTGTCCGTCGACGCGCCGCGGACGTCTGATAGCTGGTGATAAGCGCACGCGCTGCTCAGGTGTAGCAAGGACCTTATTAAGAGGTCTGCGGGATTCACTTCTGAATGCTAAAGTGCATTTATATCGATATAATAATGAAACGAATTTAGTTGCCTGTTATTTCTATTCAACAACTTTTAACCGACGTCAAAATTATGAAAGTGGTTCTCAATTAGTCTAGAATTTTTTTTTTGTTAAAGTATGTTTCCCGATTTTTCAAAGTGGGTTGGACCGATTTGAAAAACTAAAAAAAAAAATACGATTAAGGAAAAATTTGTAGTTAAAATTTCTGAGCAGATACCTTCAGTTATTGTCAATTTAGATTAATTACAATCCGAAATAAAATGTCATGTACGAAGAAAAAACCGGGCAAGTGCGAGTCGGACTCGCTCACGAAGGGTTCCGTACCGCAAAAAGAAAACGGTCACCCATCCAAGTACTGACCCCTCCCGACGTTGCTTAACTTTGGTCAAAAATCACGTTTGTTGTATGGGAGCCCCATTTAAATCTTTATTTTATTCTGTTTTTAGTATTTGTTGTTATAGCGGCAACAGAAATACATCATCTGTGAAAATTTCAACTGTCTAGCTATAACGGTTCGTGAGATACAGCCTGGTGACAGACAGACGGACAGACGGACGGACGGATGGACAGCGAAGTCTTAGTAATAGGGTCCCGTTTTACCCTTTGGGTACGGAACCCTAAAAAGTGACCATTTGACCAAGGCCCCCAGTGTCCACGGCTGGGGTCGAACCAACGTCCCTTGCTATCGTAGCGTGCCTAATTCCCTCGGCGACCCGGGCCACGACGGCATGGGTAAAATTTTTCTAAATACATATAAGTCATTTCCTGAGGGCTTTTGGACCATAAGTTTTGTTACATATATATTATGGGCCATAAATAAGTTATGGTGCCCCCTGTAATTTTGATGAATGTTGTAGGTATAAGTGTATACTCAAATAAAGTATTACTTTATTTTATTTTATTTTAGTATATTGAAAACCAACAGCGTTATATATATATCCAGAAAAAATAAATAGAATCACAGAGCCAATTATAGGTTCTCACTTATAAAAATATAACTAATTATACAAAGTGTTTGCCCAACTTAGTTACACAAGAACAGATGATCTATGTTTGCAAAAATAAATAAACAGAAGAAAAACCTTTTACGAATAGTACACATTCACATAAGTTATGTTACATATACATTCACATTACAAACAATATATAGAAAGACTTTTATTCACACATAAATCAGCAATCAGGCACCGGTTCGACCGGCGGCGACTCGCAATCCTCCGGAATGCTCACTCGTTTCTTCGTGTGCACCAGCCTTGAAGAAGAACGGTCTTTCTCTTTCTTCTTCGTCTTTTCTTTCACTTTCTCTTTCGTATTGTCGGATACCACGTTGCCGTTTCGGTCTATGGGAAATAAGTATAAAATTTTAACATTATAACCTAAATTACCGTAAACTGGGGATTACCTACTTTCACTTTCACTTACTATCACTTTGAATAAGCGTAAACGGGTTCACACGACAGGACGCCCAGGATCGCGCAAAGTGGAGAAAAGCAAGTAAAAAAGACCTTGGCAAAGGCAGGGATAACACTAGGTAGAAGAAGACTGACCCGCTGGGAGGCATAGATAATCGATTTGTGAGAAATAGGCAGTTAATATTTTAACGCAATATTAAGAATTGTACACTAAGAAAAAAAAATCTTTTAAATCAATTGAAATATTTACGTTTAATGCTTTAAACAGTTCCATAGGAGCCTATCGAACCAAGCAGTAAAGTTTACTGTTTGTACGTTACGTACGAACGAACGTACATTAGTTGACATTGTAATATGTATTAGTTAATCTTAATTAAATTATTTTAAGGTGTGCTCGATTGATCATATTTTTTTCAGTGATATGATTTGATTGGCAACATTAACGGAAATACTATGATGAAAGCGGCCTGAAACCAAATACTTAAGTTTTAAAATCGATGATCATTGCTTCCCCGCGTTTCAAAGTACAATTTTATTTACATGTAGCGTTATCTGACTAATTAAAATCTGTAGGATATAATCAACTTGGTCTACTGTCAAACCTGGTGACTGGCCACTGGCCACCTAGCTAGCCTAAATAATCAATAGTGACCCTGCTTAAAAATCTGGAGGGTATTGAGTTCAAATTCCGTTAAGGCAGATTAGGTACATGTGCGTTAATCAAGAGTTATGGATTTATTTTGTGTATTTTTGTAAGGCTGACCGAATTTCTCCTTCTGGCTTTTACTGACTAACGCTATATTCCTTTAATAGAGTTATTTGAGTTGCTTTTCGGTGAAGGAAAACATCGTGAGGAAACCGGACTAATCCCAACAAGGCCTAGTTTCCCCTCTGGGTTGAAAGGTCAGATGGCAGTCGCTTTCGTAAAAACTAGTGCCTACGTCAAATCATGGGATTAGTTGTCAAGCGGACCCCAGGCTCCCATGAGCCGTGGCAAAATGCCAGGATAACGCGAGAAAGAAGGAAGAGTTATTTGAGAGGACAATAATTTATGATTTACCTCTTATAATGACGTGAATCTTCTTATCCTTCAAAGTATCAATTTCCTTCGACACATGCTTATGCTTGGTGGTTAGACTGTCAGCATCCTCTAACCCGTCCACGTTGAGAGTGTTTCGTCTGATTGTAATCATCCTCGATGGAGTCCTTCTTGGTCTTCGTACGAGTCTTGTCCACTATGATGGTCTTTGTGAGACCACCTTTGAGGTGCTTCACTTTTACTTTCTCTTTGGATTTAGTCTTTGTTTTTACTAGAAGAGAAAACAGTGGTCATTCAAAAACTGTTTTTAGTTTGAGATAGTAAGGGGTCATCCATTAATTACGTCACACGAATTTCAAGGTTTTTTGACCCCTCCCCGCCTCCTTGTCACACTTGGTCACATTTGGCAAACCCCTCCCCCCTAGTGTGACGTCACATTTTATCTACGAAATCGCCAAATCGAATTAAGTAAGTAGGTACCTAAGTATTATTAATATCTTATCAAAATATTTTTGACGATATAAAATATTAGTAGTTTTATAACCCAAAACTGCTTAGGAAAGAAAATTAAACGAATAAAAACGATTATCGTTTTAAAATTTTGTTATTTAAATGTGCAGCGAATAAAATAATTCAAATAAATTTTCGGTTACTGTACAGTTCGGTTACAGTTTGTGTCCCCTCCCCCATGTCACAATATGTCACATTTTCTTGACCCCCTCCCTCGTGTGATGTAATTAATGGATGACCCCTAACAGAACAACCCAAGAATGGCTCAGGACGCCGACCGACTACCTGGATGGGCATATGATCATTCCCAAAGACATGAAGACAACGGATTTAAACCAGGGATGACAGAAACACCCAGAGTGGCGTTTACGGACTAGGAGGGCCGACCCCAAAAGACATGGGAAATGAAATAGGTTCAGAAGAAGAAGTTTGTGATTAAAAATATTGTATTTAACAAAAAGAGAAGGTACTTACAGGTGTCTCGTGTCGATTTCTTGCTGACTGGAAATATAAAAAATACGAATATTAGACCCCTATCTATTATTTTAGAATATTAGATACCTCCTTGTTATATAAATAGTACATTATGCAATAATATCCTCTAGCGGTCCACCAAGCAAGATATATAAAAAAACCGGACAAGTGCGAGTCGCACTCGCCTACCGAGGGTTCCGTACTTTTTAGTATTTGTTGTTATAGCGGCAACAGATATACATCATCTGTGAAAATTTCAACTGTCTAGCTATCACGGTTCATGGATACAGTCTGGTGACAGACAGACAGACGGCCAGACAGACAGACGGACAGACAGCGGAGTCTCAGTAATAGGGACCCTTTTTACCTTTTGTGAACCCTAAAAAGAATGAAATTTAATTCGGCAATTGATATATTTGTAGCGGACGTGAAATGCAAAAGTATCTACCTGATGTCTGTTATCTTCACGTTTAAACCACTGAATCGATATAGATGGTATGGAGATAATTAGAGGCCCGGGGAAGGGTCTAGCATAGTTATTATCAATCATAATCATGTAGAAAGCTATAGTGCATAATAAAAAGCAATTATACTAACCTGTATCCAGTGTCTCCTTCCTGTAGTGAACTGAAAATAAAATAAAGATGATCAGTAATGTCGTTTCGTCGGTGCGAATAAAAAAATCACTATGTGTTTTTTTACGATTTTTTAATTTAGGCATATTTGAATTCCTTTTTAAATTTCCCGTCGACCCACATAAATATTTTTGTTATATCTTTATTAGTTTTGAAAATAAAAATTCCGCTATGTGAACACAGAACAACATTTGTCCATAAAAATAACAGAACAGAAACAAAATATAGCTATGTGATTTTTTACCACATAACGATATTAAATGCCTTGTTTTCCGTCGAGGGTGATGGCGATAATGTTGCACATGGCGATTTATTGTAGAATGGATTACCCGACATAGACCCTAAAATCCGCTATGTATCATCTATTTGTAGAATGGATTACCCGACATAGACCCTAAAATCCGCTATGTATCATCTATTTGTAGAATGGATTACCCGACATAGACCCTAAAATCCGCTATGTATCATCTCTCGTACTATGTTACTTTGGCAACAAATCGCTATGTGTACAAACTTCACACATGACGATTTTAATGAACCAAATTTAAGTCGCTATGTAGCAAAATTTGGTTAAAATAATAATATTGTAAAAAATTACATATAAATCTGTTTATTTTCTTCATGAGTAGGTATCATGTAAAAATCATTGATCCATCAGAAAAAAAATACAGGCGCAACAAATATATTACAAACTAGCTGTGCCCGCGGCTCCGCCCGCGTGGAATTCGGTTTGTGTCAGTAAGCTGCTAAATATATAAAAATAGTAAATTATATTAAGCTGTATTTTTTTATTTAAAAAATTATAACATTTATAATTTCCGACTCTTTTAGTATGAGGGCGCCGAAGGCGTTCGGCTTTGGAACGCGTACAGCGCGCCACGTGCGTCGTGCTTAACCCGACGCTTTGAGTATGAGGATGCCTTCGGCGCCCAACTTTGGCAAACGTACAGCGTGTCACGTACGTCGGGTTATGCCCGACGCTTTGAGTATGAGGGCGCCGGAGGCGCCCGGCTGTCGAACGCGTACAGCGTGTCACGTACGTTGGTCTACGCCCGACACTCTTAGTATGAGGCGCTCGGCTTTGGAATGCGTACATCGCGCCACGTACGTGAGGCTACTCCCGACGCTTTAAGTATGAGGGCGCCGAAGGCGCCCGGCTTTGGAACGCGTTCAGCGCGCCACGTGCGGCGGGCTTAGCCTGACACTTTGAGTATGAGGATGCCTTCGGCGCCCAACTTTGGCAAGCGTTTAGCGTGTCACGTACGTCAGTCTAGGCCCGACTCTTTTAGTATGAGGGCGCCGAAGACGCCCAGCTTCGGAACGCGGACAGCGTGTCACGTACGTCGGTCTACGCCTGACTCATAGTATGAGGGCGCCCCAGCTCTGGAACACGTACAGCGTGTTACTTACGTCGGTCTACGCCCGACACTTTTAGTATGAGGGCGCCGAAGGCGCCCGGCTTTGGTAACCATACAGCTTGTCACGTACGTCTCTTTTTGTATGAGAAGGCCGAAGTCGCCTAGCTTTGGACCGCGTGCAGCGCGCCACATACATCGAGCTATGCCCGGATCTTTTAGTATGAGGGCGCCTTCAGGCCTGGTACAGCGCGCCACGTACGTCGGGTTACGCCCGACGATTTGAGTATGAGGGCGCCGAAGGCGCCCGGTTTTGGAACGCGTACAGCGCGCCACGTACGTCGGGCTACTCCCGTCGCTTTGTGTATGAGGGCGCCGAAGGCGCCCGGCTTTGGTAACCATACAGCGTGTCACGTACGTCGGTCTACGCCCGACTCTTTGAGTATGAGGGCGCCGAAGGCGCCCGGCTTTGGTAACCATACAGCGTGTCACGGACGTCTCTTTTAGTATGAGAACGTCGAAGTCGCCTGGCTTTGGACCGCGTGTAGCGCGCCACCGTACGTCGGGCTACGCCAGACTATTTTAGTATGAGGGCGCCGAAGGCGCCCGGCTTTGGAACGCGTATCAGTGGTTACGTCCGAAGGTTTGACTATGAGGGCGCCTTCGGCGCCTAGCTTTGATAAGCGTACAGCGTGTCACGTACGTCGGGCTTAGCCTGACATTTGTATGAGGAAGTCGAAGTTGCCTGGCTTTGGACCGCGTGCAGCGCGTCACGTACATCGGGCTACGCGCAAGACTTTCAGTACCTATGAGAAAGTCGAATTCACTCGGCTTTGGAACGCGAACAGCGCGTCACGTACATCGGGCTACGCCCGACACTTTAATATGAGAGAGTCGAAGGCGCCCGGCTTTGAACCGCGTGCAGCGCGTCACATACATTGGGCCTTCTTTGTATTTTAATGAGTATCCCATTCAAATATTATTATTGAATAATAATAATATTTGGTTTAATGAGATTAGCTTCTCATAACATGTTTTGTCAATTCGTACTTTCTATAACTCAAATTTAAACCCACATGTTGGATATATATTATTAATCGGCTTTCACAACCCTTCATTTTGATACCCTACTCGATAGGTTTGCCCGGTTTTTTTTTTCTAAAAGTTGCGTAATATGGCGTATTAAGTCCGCCATATTGCTTTGATAATTACGTCACATAGCCTATGTCACCCGAGATGACGTAAGGATTCTAATGATGTATCGTACGTCTAAAGGCCGAGCCACACCGGCTTGCGTGTGCGTGACGTGCGCGTGTGCTTGCGCTAAAATGTTAGAGCCGCACACGCACACTTCACGCAAGCGGTGTGCCGTCTCTCATAAGGATCTGTATACTACAACGCCGCACGCGCACGTGCACGTCACGCACACGCAGCCAATGTGCACAGGCCTTAAATCGGTTAAGGCATTCAGAAGTTAAGGTGGAATAAAGAAACTCACTTAAATAAATATATACCTACATACAACCACGAACGCTGAAAACACAATACTCTCTCTCTCTCTCTGTCTCTCTTGTTTTTGGGCAGTCGTGAAAAAGATGGCACTGTGCAATGAGGGGCAATTAATTTACTGTCGTTTAATTTTGTTGTATTATTAAATCAATATAATTATTCAATTTGTTGATATCCGTACCCCCTCAACTAAACTTAGAGTTAATTTGGCAAAATCCTTCCTCGGTGGCTTATTCATGTCACTACGTATTAAATTCAGCGCCATCTGTTAATTTACCAGGGTACTCAATAGTGGTAGCACATATTTGAAAAAAGTTCGCCCCTACTTCCTAAGTAGCTTCCTAAGATTCAGGGGCAAACTTAAATCAAGCGGGTGTTGTGGCTACCCCCTCTTTTAGGGGTTGAATTTTTATAGCCTATAACCTGGCCGGAGATATTCTCGACAGATTAGTAAAGTTTGCATCAAAATCCGTTCAGCCGTTTTCACGTGATGCGCGTTCAAATAAACAGACAAACAGATAAACAGATAAACAGACAAACAGACAAAAATTCTAAAAACTGTTGGAACGTGTTCTGTTATCGATTCTAAGTATCCCCAGCCAACTTTTTTTCGTTTATCTTCCATGTACAGACTTTCGACCCTCTTCAGCTTTATTATAATTATGTATAGATAGAAGATAGATAGCAGGAAAATAAACAGTTATTTTTGTCTCCTGAAAAGTAGCTTAAAAATACATGGCGATTTTTTTATTCGCACCGACGGTTTGTCGTATCTTTAAGTTCGAATCGGGTCGTAAGTTACAAACCTGGTTCTGGTTCTGGTTCTGGTTCTGGTGTTGGGGTGTCGCAATCTACTGATGGCACCTAATAGAAAAAAATTCAAATATAATATTAACGTATAGGTAAATTATTCTATACCTATTAAGGGTGAGGCATTCATTATCTTCGAAATCCATTTTACACCACCACGCATAACAAACGTAATATTACAGAATATTACATTAGAAAAAGTATCTACTTTTTCTACAACAAACAAACAAACGTAACACACACGTAATATTACATACCAAAACAACAAAAAAAAAAGTAGATACTTTTTAGTAGGTACTAAAAATATAAGTTTGAAGTTTCGTTAACAAATGAGTATAGATAGGTACGTAAGAATGATATATGTACCTTAATATGTAATGGTATGTCTAGTGAACGAATCAAAATAAACTTTATAGATTTTACTCTTCGTAAATGAAAAGTGGTTATGCGAGTACGCGCGCGCGTTGCCACTTTTTCATTTTGCTGATTGTGCTAAATAAGACCATGAGACTCACCTCTTCCTCAGTTGGAGCTGTGCCAGCGTTGATCGCCTACAACATACCAGTAAAAATGAGAAACAGAAAACATCACCAGTGAAAATGAGAAGCAGAAAACATCACCATTGAAAATGAGAAACAGAATACATCACCAGTTTTCATTGAGAAGCCGAAACACGTTTCCTACTGGTGTTTTTGTAGGTATTTTTTTTTACCAAGGGTATGGCATTTTTAGCCATGCGGCTTTCTTAATGATTTCGCGACAGTCGATTTGCGAAAAAGACGACTTTAAAGTAGGTGGTTCTGGTTATGCAGGAGATTCTCACGTTTCACGGATGGTAAAGTTTAAAAAGTCAAATAATTTTTAGTCACTCCAAGTCAGAGAAAAAACAGGTGATTTTAGATACCTATTACCAGTGGCGGCTTTGCAGTCTTTGCCGCCCTAGGCCCCAGGTCCTGTAGCCGCCCCATTCAAGGCACGCATAATATTGACTACATTTTGAGTTATTTCTTGTTACCATCAGCGAATTTTTTGTCACAATTTGCCGCCCCTATATATCTTGCCGCCCTAGGCCCGGGCCTAATGTGCCTTAGGGCAAATCCGCCACTGCCTATTATAGTAACTCACCGACAAAATCAGCACCGTCCCCAGTATCACAAAAAGCCTCATTTTCTCCGATCTAGGTAACTATCAATACAGACTCTCAACCAACTGCCTTTTTTATACCCCCCACTAATATATTCATGGCAAATATTATCAACAAGCATACAAATGGCCATCTTTTAACTACCCAGATGTACAAATAATATTGACAATAAGATCTTATGGAATAAAAAAGTTAATGATATGTAATTTTAATCTTTATTACGAATTAATTAAAGTTGAACATTTAGAATGGTTCAAAATGTTGTTATAAATATTGGAATGCAATTTCAGATGACGTTACGCGTTTATTATAATTCGTCTGGGAATTTGTTTGTTAATTAAATTGTATAACGTCATGTTATCGCACACATGATACATAATAATAATTCGAAAATTGAGTCATTTATTAACCCACAGTACCGTAAACCACCCAACTATATTACAGTACCCTATTTCACCACGGTGACAGGTGCGACAATTTGACAAATCTCACTGTTGCTGACGTCACAGGCATCCATGGGCTACGGCTACTGCTTACCATCGGGCGGGCCGTATTCCTGTTTGTCACCATCATTGTATCGGCAATAAATAGGTATTTCTCTTGCGATGTTTATGATGATAATGATGACAATTGTCACAAGATTTAAAAGAACTTTCGGTAATTCTTGACAGCAAATGAGTTCTGTCTCGGAATTTCGTGACAATTGTATAGTGTTTCTTGTGACAATTGTCATTAGCTTCGTAAAATGAGTACTTATTTACTGGCGATATAGTGGAGCTTTTTTTTAATTAATATGTTGGTGGCAAATAAGCACACCGCCCGTCTGTGATGGTAAGCGGTTACCGTAGGCTACGGAGGCCTGTGACGTCAGTAACAGTGATGTCGACAATTGTCGCACCTGTCACGTTTGTGAAATAGGGGCCAGGGCTATAACCGCGAAAATTGTAGTTCGAAAATTGCGGGTATTTTTCTTTGTCACTCTTATTACGCCTTCATTGGAGTAAAAGAGAATTATCCCCGCAATTTACGAATTACTGTTTTCGTGGTAAGCCCCCCAGGGGGCTAGCCAAGATGACAATCGTTCATAGAAAATGCTTATCGAAACATAAGTGAACAATGGATCTAAATTATGTGAGTTACCCATTATAAATACCTACCATGTATATTTTCATACTATTTGTAGATGAATTAATATAATTATATACCTACCTATATAAAAAAAATAGCAGGCGGTACTACAGTTCTGCTTCCAAATATTCTGGTTTGCAAAGGCTCTATAGTAAATCATCATCATCATCATCATCAACATTCTAGCCTTCAGTCGCCCACTGCAGCTGAGCATTGACCTCTCTTCGTTTACGCCACTTATCCCAGTTCTGGGCTAATACTGCCGTATTCGAACTTCAAGATATTCACAAGAGGCGACACGTACTAGATACGTTATAATTTAGATATCAACTAGTTCTCTTTTGCAGCGCAATTCGGGCAACCAATGTCGCTTTTACGTTAGATAGAATAAGATATATATTAGATGTGAATTGGATCTCTAAGTCATATCCTGTGGAAATCGTTCAAGAGTATTTCCAGAATCGCGCAAATGTTAAATTTGACAGGTTAGATCTTAAACATATCGTTATCATATCTTGGTAATGTTTAAAAGATGTCTAGATGTCTATTTCAAAATCCGAATCGGGCCCATAGTCTCATTCAAAAGTGCCCTGCGATTTTCCGAATGTTATCCACCCAACGAGCCAACGGAGGCCAGGCGCTTTCATCCGAAAGCGGCCACCAATCCGTCAACATTGGTCATAATATTATGACTCATAATGCATCAGAGTTTTTGTAACGTTTTCAAAACCGCGGAGCGGTTCGCATGGTCTACAGCTCGCAGAACCACGTGGTTTTATTTTATTTTTCACCAAACCAACTCGTAAAGGCTCTGTTGATTGCTCAAAAACCGATAGCAAAGTTGCATTTTATTCACTTGTGAGGCAAAGTACGTACCTAATTAATCAAATGCAAATTTTAAGTTGTTTTTTTATGATTGCTGGTTGAATTCACTTTTAAATGATGGTTTTGAATGATAAATATTTAATAACATTCATTTGGATTTGATTTGCTTTGTTTTTGTTTCATCATATCTTAGGGCCCCGCCACATCTGGCGTCTTTCGAGCGTCGGCGTCTACAATTCTATGGCCGACGTCGACGCAACGTCGACGCAGCGTCGACGCAACTGCGCAGCGACGTCATTTTCCATAGCGCTGGACCGACGCCGACAGACGCCGACGCTCGAAAGACGCCAGATGTGGGGGGCCCTTACAGTTAATATTTTTTTCGGGTTGGTGTGGTGAAAAATTTTTTTGTACTTATATATCACTCGGGGTCAAATTTTGTTTTACCCTCGTGCTTTGAAACCCTCGCAACGCTTAAGCTCAAGATACCATTATTAGAACCACTCGCTACGCTCGTGGTTCAATTTTTGAATCTGAATCGTCTGTAAGTATAATTTTGTATATATACAAGCGTCATACTCGTACAGGCTGACGTTATTAAATATCGACTAAATATTCTAGTTGTGATACAAAATGTAATGTGGTAAGGTTTTTTTTTTTTATTTTTTTTTATGTATCGTTTGTGTGAGTCAATCGGTCCTCGCTAGAAATACGGGCGGCCGGTTGCTCTTTGTCGGATAGAAGCTATATGAGTGAAGCTAGTAGGTGCATATGTGTGTGTGTTGTAACACGCGTACACACTAGAACCTCGTACTGTATCTGTTCGGTTACAGTTACAGCTCGCAAAATGAGTACGCTCGGTGAAAGCGTTCCGGCGACGTCGCGAGCCGAAACTGTAACACGCGTACACACTAGAACCTCGTTACTGTATCACGCATGTTCGGTTACAGCTCGCTAGTGAGTACCCGGCTTTACAGATTTGTTGGGGCAGACCCCCGCAGCGAATACGGGTGGACTTGTCCTAAATTTAAAAGTGGAAAAATTACTGTCTTGGGTGAGACTTGAACTCACGGCCTCTGGATCGATACTCCAGCGCTCTGCCATCTGAGCCACCAAGACCTCATCCCTAGCCAGCAAATCTTTCCACCATATTATAGGTCAAGGGGACCCTTAGCGACATCTACCGTAAGAGTGTTATACTTCTTAAACGGCTACCTCGGCGGGGCGGGAGGGGTAACTGGTGAATTTCCAATATGACTTGGAACTCCGGTAGCCGTTTAAGAAGTATAACACTCTTACGGTAGATGTCGCTAAGGGTCCCCTTGACCTATAATATGGTGGAAAGATTTGCTGGCTAGGGATGAGGTCTTGGTGGCTCAGATGGCAGAGCGCTGGAGTATCGATCCAGAGGTCGTGAGTTCAAGTCTCACCCAAGACAGTAATTTTTCCACTTTTAAATTTATTCTAAGCTTAATAGCATCGTTCGCAGACGTTTCTGCTTGTTAAAAATTAAGACTTGTCCTAAGTTTCCAGGTCTTCGCCGGGATTGGCGGTTTCATGGTGTAAGTAAAATTAGAAGTACTAGTGTTCGACGCTGCACTAGTATTCGACATGGGCATTTTATGTCAAAGTAATAGAGGTTAAATTTTAACGGCGAAAATTTTTCTGTATCAAATTTAATCCTTGTCACTTTGACATAAAGTGCCCATGTATACTAGTGCAGCGCCAAGCACTAGTGGTATGGTGGTTTGCGGTATTTGTGGTTTTAAGAATCTTATTTACAAATTTAATTTATGTTAAGCGAAGTTTAAATTAGACTATCAAGAACTTACTTACATTCAATTTTCATTACATTGCACGATGTTCATGATCAGATCAAAGTTTTCGAAGATCAAAGAAATCGGCCACATAACGTAAATTGCATTCAAAACCCATTCAAACTCTTGCTAGTCTGCGCGATTCGAACTTTAAGATAATTAAGATATCGCGCCGTTAGACATTCACTAGATATGAAATAGTAAAGATATGTGACGTTCCACGAAAAAAGGTACCTTATGGCGGCTGGCGCTTACGCTTATTATTAAAGCCGCTCCAATATTCAGTCGGGGCAATGGTACGTTTTGCCGTGGAACGTCACATATCTTTACTATATCTTATCTAGTGCATCTCTATTTCATTTCCCGAATCGCGCCGTGTCTCGCTACCTTTACTTTGTCGGGTCACCACATGGTCGTACTCAAGTTTCTCAGATTTTAATCATAATCGTGGTCCGCTTCGTTAAGCCAGACCACACCGGCAGCGTGTGCATGACGTGCACGTGCGCTAAATGTTGGGGCCGCCCACGTCACGCAAGCGGTGTGCCGTCTCTCATAAGGATCTGTAAAATACAACGTGCACGTGCACGTCTACACACACGCATCCGGTGTGCACAGGCCTTTAGTCCTGAACCATAGTCTAGGAATCCTCTCGACCGAGTTTAGAGCAATTATTTCATGCAACCGATGATTCCAAAAATACGGGGATGCGCGGGACGAGGTGAGCGACGTCCCGTGTCGTGATTGGTCCGTTCAAAGGCACGGACGTCACACAAAGACACTTTCGACTCGAACATGGAGTAAAATTACCATATGCGTGGCAGAGAGGGTAGCGCGACTTTGCTCAGTCTGGAGGATGTTTTGTCTGTGTCCTGAACTCGTGACAGGTCAGTCGTAGTCGTCATTGCTGACATTGTCGTGTGGTTAATAAACGAAAGTTGGTGTTTTATTTGACAATTTTTACAGTTCAGTTTGACCAATAGACCACTCGGCCACGGCGGTACCGGTACCCTTCCCAAATTATCTGGTGTATGCTATCTTTGAAAGGCCAGGCACCTTTGACCAACTCTAAGGGCGAGCAGTACGAATTCTTTAGTTAATGGATTACGGTATAGCGAGAGAGATGGTGCTGCCATCTATTCAAGTAGGGAATAAATCTTTTTTTTTTTGTTTGTTTTAAAGTAGTCGCACTACTTTATACCTTTATAAATTATAAACTGAAATAGACATCTCCCATCCTCCGTTCATCGCCCACAGTTAAGGCCAGAGCACACCGGCTGCGTGTGCGTAGACATGCACGTGCGCTAAAATATTTAAGCCGCGCACGCACACGTCACGCAAGCGGTGTGCCGTCTCTCATAAGGATCTGCATATTACAACGCGCACGCTTACGTGCACATCTACGCACACGCACCCGGTGTGCACAGGCCTTTAACTGACAATGTGTCAACTTTATTGCAAACACTACGAATACTTATCAGTCTACAGGACAGTTGAAGTTGCTATTATTAGTACAATGAGCGGATAAACTAGTATTTTAGTCGTTGTTAATATTATCACTCGTCTAATCCTAACTTTTTCGAATTTTTAGACTTCTTTCCGCTATTGCAGGTGCATTTACATAATAGAGGGTCCCATTTATCAAGCTAAGTTTGAATTTATTTGTCATTTTGTGTATTGGGATGCACCTAGTAGGTATGTAATAATTAAGTCAAGCCTGCGAGTAAATAATATACAAGAAAAGAAGTAAATGCATTTATTTAACGTCACAATTTAAGATCACAATTTGAGTTTATTTACAAAACAAAATACCTACCTACCACAAAGACGCATGATGATACGTCAGTGAGAATGTCAATATTTGTATAACCATAGAAGATACTCGTAATTCGTATTGATATTTACGATATGATGATGATAAAATACACAAAGCCGGCAATCGAATAAGATTACCTAGATATAATTCTGCCAGGTACACAATTAAAGACTGATTTTCAATTAATATATAAGCCGTGAGTACATATTTATTCAGAGGTCAAATGGGGTAAGACTAACATAGCTTATTTTACTCGGGGTAAGAATAATAGTATGAGGATTCCTTACAAGTGTTACTCTTGTTCCATTGTTTGTCTTACCCCATCTGACCTTAATAAACAAAATAAAAACGCTAAAAAGAAGTTTTTTTCCAAATTAGCCTGTGTGATCTCAATGGAACTCGTTATATAAAGACCGTCTCCGCCACGTCTCCGGCTTTTTAGTCGTACCTAGTCGTTGTCCGTTTGCATCCGCACGGCAGTCGCGGCGGTTTCTTCGTCGTTGTCGTTGTCTCACACGGCGGCGTCGGCGGGACTGTTATACACACCGGCTCTTCAGTTGTCGGCGTCTCACATGGCGGCGTCGGCTTGATAGTGATACACGGCGCTTCAGTTGTCGTTGTCGGCGGCCGCGTCGGCGGGATTGTTATACACGGCGTTTCAGTTGTCGTTTTCGGGAGGGTAATAGTAATACATCCCGGCGCTTCGGTAGTTACTGTCTTCTTTGTGCGCACTAAACTCTCCAATTCTTTTGTCTTTACGGACTTTTTATCTTTCTCTGAGAGCTTTGTTTTAACCGTGTCTAACCTGATAGTTCCATCCGGGTTGGTTATGATTTTATGTCGAGTGACATTCTTGGCAATTTTTATTTCTTTTAATCGTTGTTTTTGTTCTTTTGTTAAAATATCTTGTTCTTCGATCCCGTCTTGTATGAGGGTTTGGTTCGTCTGGTCGTAGGAATCGGTCAAACCTTTCGTTTTATTTTTGGTCTTTGTTTTGTCGACTATGATTGTGACGGTACTGCCGTCTTTCTTCAGTTTGGTCTTTACTTTTTCCTTGCTTTTGGTGTCAGATTTGGCTGTGAAAAATTGTTTTGTAAATTTGTGTTTTGTTTTGTATGTCATAAAACTCATTACAAAGTTAATAAAATTAAAACAAAAACATTGTTTAATTGTTGCCTTTTATAATGCAACAAGCAATCAAAAATAAAAATATGCTAATGCGACTTACTTTTGAGTTGTGATGAATTTCTTGAAACTGAAAATAAAATAAAAAATGTTGTCACAATAAAAGTTCAAGAACATTATTTAGCTTATTAAATTTCGTAATTACAGTAACTGTCATTCTTACGTTTGGATATAATTTCCGTTCGAGGCCCATCTGTAATGTAACAACATAAAATCTTATTGCGAACATATTTAATTTATGTACACTGAAAATTATTATAAATATACAACATAAAATGATGATAAAATAGAATAAATACAAGAAAAACTTATCTACTTTGAAATATCTACCTACGTCAAAATCTTAGATAGGTAGGTACTTGTCCACATCCCACATCGTATCTTGTGTGGTTAGTACTTTAATGGCACGCGATGGTGATATAATTTTGTCGTGTTAGCATGTCGAATTACCCCCATGCCCGTAAGATACATCTATATGTTGAAAGGATGTAAAACTTACCCGGAGATTTTTTCGTGGGAGACTGGATCACAGGCGGCTCGTCTGTTACGATAATGGGCCCTGGCAAAAATAGTTATTTGTTTTACAAGGGGGCAAAGTTGTTGTTTAACCGCTCGTGCTAATATTGATACCCGAGCAAGCGAAAAATTCCAAAATTGAACCACGAGCGTAGCGAGTGGTTCGATAAATGGCATCTTGAGCGTTGCGAGGGTTTCAAAGCACGAGGGTTAAACAAAATTTGCCCCCGAGTGAAACACAAAATTTTTCACCACACCAACCCGAAGCAAATATTAAATGTAAAATATCAAACAAAATCAAACCAAATCAAATCCAAATGAATGTCATTAAATATGTAATATGTATCATCCAAAATCATCATTTAAAAGTCAATTCTACCAGCAAACATAAGAAAACAACTCAAAATTTGCATTTGATTACTTTGCCTCACATGTGGATAAAATGCAACTTTGCTATTCGTTTACGAAGTGCAAAGTAATTCTTTCCGAGCAGGTGTGGTGAAAAAATATTTGTTTAACAAACTTTGTACTTACTACGCTGGTTAGGTATATTAAGAGTTTTTTTTTATTATTTCACATTACTATTAAGTGGCTAATATTAATATACTATAGTAACAGGCGCAGCGTGGGTAGACCCCCCACAAGATGGACTGATGACCTGGTGAAGGTCGCGGGAGTCCGCTGGATGCGGGTGGCGCAAGAGCGGTCATTGTGGCACTCTTTGGGGGAGGCCTATGTCCAGCAGTGGACGTCCTCTGGCTGATATGATGATGATGATGATGATGATAGTAACAGGATAAGGTAGTCAGCTGCAGAGATAGTAAAAACGCCATGACCTGGATTCGAAACTGACTTTACATAAAATAATCGAAAATTAGCTAGTGTAAAAATCATGTCTATATTTCCTTACTTATAGTCTGTATCTATAGGTATTTAAACAAAATCTACCCTCCAATGGCTCCTTAAGCCAGTTGAGGGTAGATGAAAACATTACATGATCGTGACATGATCAAATAATAATGCAGGTTAAAGTCAGGTCGTTCAGTGACTGATCCAGGCGGTTATGTATTTGGTCGGTTAACCAATAAATGCTATGACTACCCGAAAATGCACAAATTGTTTGTTTACTTTTATTGAAATACCTAAAGATACAGAGTATAAGGATTTACTTTAGAAAAATGTCACGTTACTTACTCGATCTGTGTTACTCTCGCATGGCGATGGCAAGCAGTAGGTTGCCTGATAAAAAATACAAATAAAATTAAAAATCAATTTGTACTTAACTGTGAGTGTAATGTAATATCTTAGATACATTTAAAGTAATTTAATAAAAAAAAACTTACCGATATTATGAGCAAAGACCCCAATATCAATAGACACCGCATGTTGCCCGAGTCGTCTCCGAGCACAGACCACCCACGTCAGCTTTTTATACTTCGCAAAAACGTTAATATTATTTCACATAAAACAGCTTTCTTAGGGCTGATACAGACAGAATGCAACCTGACTGCAATTTGTATGGGAACTGCACGCCAACTGCAAAGTGCAACGTCGGGTTGCAGTCTGTCTGTACCGGCCCTTAGATTTTCCTTTAAGGCCGAGCCACACCGGCTTGTGTGTGCGTGACGTGCGCGTGTGCGTGCGCTAAAATGTTGGAGCCGCACACGCACACGTCACGCAAGCGGTGTGCCGTCTCTCATAAGGATCTGTATACTACAACGCCGCACACGCACGTGCACATCACGCACACGCAGCCGGTGTGCACATGCCTTTATGAGGGAAAATAAAAAGAAGCAATTCAATTACATTCTCTATACAAATACGAATAATAAGTATTAATTGTTTATAATTGCATTCATTGCAATAAAGTTGCCACCGACAAACAATAATTACATTGTTATTTAGTTTAAAGTGAAAATAAAATAATTAATTGATACCATAGAAAATTGTATTACTCATCCATAATTGTTGCAATCGATCAATCACTTACTTAATTTTTATAAAAAACTCCTTGCTGGCTTTCACTCTGGCCCCCACCTATGCTGCCGTATTCGAACTTCAAGATATATTATTCACAAGAGACGACACGTACTAGATCCATTCTAGATACGTTATAGTTTATATATCAACTAGTTCTCTTTTGCAGCGCAATTCAGGCAACCAAAATGTCACTTTTACGTTACTGTTAGTTAATTAGTTACCTACTGATGGTGAAAGTAGAAGGGCAAATTGAAGGAAAGCTCTGATGGAATATTACCAATTCCCAATGGTTGACTGGTAGAGAATGCCTCAAGGCGTTAAGTCCGCCATTTGTACTCTTTTGGGTAAATTTGTTCCATAAATTTTAAGTAAATAGATATACTTCAAGGAAAGGAAAACTCATTGTTATTCTAGGTCAAGTTGTTTAAGTGCTCTTGAAAGTTACGCTAACCTGCTTTCAATCTCAATCTTATCAGCTGAAGAAAGGGAGCAAATTTATATAATTACATATGTACTTCAAATCCTGCGTACGCGTGTATGTTGCATATGCACGCAAGCGGTGTGCCGTCTCTCATAAGAATTGGTATATTACAAAGAGCATGTGCACGTCTACGCACACGCATCTGGTGTGCACAGGCGTTTAGGTTACCTATTAGAGACAGAATTAAAACACAGTTTTTGTAACAATTAATATTATAATATCCTTAACCGTCTTATTTACATTAACATCAAATGCGCGAACAACACCTACTACATACAGTTACAATATATTATATAGCGTACAACAGGTTACATAAATATCTGTCCAGTAGAAATAGCTACGTAGGTTATGAAGGTATATAAAACCTGTCACAGACACTACAGACCCCGCATTATGAAGCGTTTACAAAAAGCATGAGGTCACCACACAAATAAATAATATATGTGCAATTTTACTTGTAAAATGCAGCACTACCGAGTTGCATTCTGCATCATATGATTAAAACGCATGTTCATAACTAAACAACAATTTTTATAAATGTTTTTATACCTCATGAGTACAGGACTAAGGGCTCATTTAGACGATGCGAGAACTCGCATACGAGTTTCATTAAGTACATTGCGGGTTTTGATCGGTCGGTTGAACTGAACGTAACCATCAGTCCGCAATGTAACTAAAAAGAATTTAAATATGAGAAATTTGTAGGTCACTTAAAAACTTATTTAATAAGTAATTGTTTTTATTCTATACAAGATTTTTTCGATGATAATAAATACCATAAATAGGCATATGTATACTATAAACAATTTTTTTGCGACTACTATTTGTTGTGTATTCTGTAACTTGTATAATTGTTTTATGTGTTAGATAACATTGCAATACCCTTACAGGGTGTCATATTTGTGGAACATTATTAGTTAAGAACATCTGTATAAACACCAATATGAAAGCAATAAACATATTATTATTATTATATTATTATTAAAATCGCATGCGAGTTCGCGCGCCGGCTAAATCAGCCTTAAAACGTGGACGTTACTGAAATAAGCGGCCGCGCTCATACTTATATTAGGGTTATCCGCAGATGGTCTAAAACGCAAAATAACTAGTGTGTTGTTTTGCCTAAATCGCAATTAGTCTACATCGCAAACGGTCTAGAACGCATAATGCCCAATTTTTATATCACCACATTTTACATAGGTATAGGTTAGGTTCGTTAGGTATCTTCAAATGGCCGAAGGCTAAACAGCAAAGAATAGGAGCCCCGCGGAAGTGGGGCTCCGTCGACATCGCTATAAAGTTAAGATAAAATGGAAAAATTAATTCGGGCATTTTGCGTTCTAGACCGTTTGCGATGTAGACTAATTGCGATTTAGGCAAAACAACACACAACACTATACTAAATTAGTTCGGGAACGCCTATGTGTGGTGACCGCAAGTCTGTATATGCTCCATATTGTAGTTAGGGTGATCTGTGTAGTAGTCGAGTGCTTCAAAAGTGCTATTTTTCTAGACTTTATCATTCTAGACTTTCTAGAAACTAAGTGGAATATATGCACTTTTGAAAAGCAACTGGGTATTTTGGGGTTCAGTTCATTTTGATTCTTGCTGTTAATTCTATGCTGTCAAATAAACAGTATTCACAATAATTATATGTCGATCCGTATTATTTAGTTCCATACAAATTAAAAAATAAAGTTTCATAAGACAAACGGGAAAACAAAAAAATATACGCCTAAACCTTCCTCAACAATCACTCTATTGATAGCCTGTCGGTATTCTACAGGCTGCACTTGGGAGTGTGCCCAAGAGCTACACGAGCTTATTCCACCGTCCCCATTCTACCATCGGACTTTTAGACGCCCGGCCGGTTTCCATCCTTACATGGTAGATATTCCACCAATTCGCACGAAGCGCTTTGCTTCTACTTTCCTTATGCTCACTGCCAAGGAATGGAATTCCCTGCCGGCGTCTATATTTCCGTGTTCTTATAACCCGGCAACCTTCAAATCAAGAGTGAACAGGCACCTTCTGGGCGAGCTCGCTCCATCGTAGGCCACGTCTACGCCTCGGCTAGTCTGTGGCCATGAGTAAGCCCATTCATAATAAAAAAAAGGTGATAACCGCATGAAAATTCGTTTAGTCGTTTTTGAGTTTATCGCGAACATACAGACAGACAGACGCGGCGGGAGGACTTTGTTTTAAAATGTGTAGTGACGTGATGGAATGACACTCGAATTTAGCGTAACAAATGTAAAATAGGTACATATTTAACATAACTTTAAACCATTTAGTTTCCGACTAACAGAAGCAAGGGAAGCAATGTATCAAGGGTCTGCCTGAAAACCAGCGTTGTAGTTAATACACTGCAACATTATGCTGAGGCAAGCTCCTATTTAACACTCATGAATATTTCTCCCTTAGATGTGCAACTCAATTTCTTAGTTTTTAAGTGTAAATTTAAGATTTATCTGTAAAATGTGTTACACTATTTGTTAACTCTGTCATTTCATGTAATGTTGAATAAAATTGTTCTATGTCTATGTTTTATGTCAAATAATTTTTCAATTCTAAGAAATCAGAATGAAATCCAAGTTAATAGAATTTATAATAATCAGAAAACTACATTTTTGACCTTGACTTAGATGGTGTAATACAATTAATCCTCTCAAAAATCAGATTTTTACTTGTTTTTATACGATCAAGATTCACAGATAAAACTGATAAAACAAATTATTTGTTAGTAATAGCCATGTATTATAAACCTATTAACCTACATATAGAAAAACCAATATCTAGATCTTAGTGACTAATATAGCCCTTATCTCAATGGCATAAGGAATCAATTGCTCAATAGTTATAAGTATTTGTTTGACAACATAAGATAGCAGTAAATATTGGAAAATTACTTCAACCTGAAGGTTGCAATTGTTGCAAGCATTTGTCCTTTAGCTACATATTGGTCAATACCTGCTTAAGTGTGTGGTGGAAGAAATTTCGATAGCTAAAATTACCAAAATCATGTTTTTCATTAGTTAATGATTTAAAATAAGTAATAGTTTTATGTACGTACGGTATTTCATGTGAACACAATAACAATTTTGCAGAACATTTAATGACATTAGTATTTTGACAACAAAAACATTAGTATTTTGAGCACGTTATGACTATTTGTTGCTTTTGAGACTATTATAACAGTCGGTCTAGCAGTTGCGTTCTCACGCGCGACTCCCATCTAGCGCGACTTCAAGTATGGACTCGCCCGCGAGAACGCTACCTATGCTAGACCGCCTGATGTCTGAACCAAACGGACGTTTCCAACTAGCAATATCAAAACGAACTGAAAATTAAGTGATAGCACAGATTTTAAGCTCGGTTTACACGCAACCAGTACCGTTTACACCTTCAGTCAGGTCCAATTTCATATACAGAAATCAATGAATTTATTTTTGAGGTATTTTACTTTAACAGAGAGCGCTCCTGTCAGCCGAACATATAGTAAAACTCAAACTGACTCGCTCAAGCACTTGTCAGGTGTAAACCGGGCTTTACAAATAGTGGAAAGTTTTAATATATGACCTATTTTGTACCTTGTCACAGTGACAATAAAGTATGAGGTCTATAGCCGGATACTCATTAGCGAGCCGTAACCGTAAACCTGCAACCGCAAACCTGCGAACCACGTACACACTATGTTTTTTTGGTTACAGTACATACAAGCAACGGTTACGGTTACGGCTCGCTAATGAGTATCCGGCTTTAGCGACTTTCGTATTAATTGTCACTGTGGCAAGGTACGAAATGAGCCATAAATGAATACTTTTTGACTGTATTATCATTAGTATAAAGTGATTCGACTAGAGATTGGTAATTCTGTGACCTTATCACTACGGACAATATCATACCAAATATATTCAATACAATGAAGTACCAATTTTAATAGAAGTACAAATACATAATATGTTGAAAAACAAACTCTCCAGATAAATAGAAACAGGTTACTTTGTATGGAAATTTCCATCTTAATTTCACTATTTTTATTGCTCTGGAGTGTACAATACTCCATATTTTGAAGTCTACAAAGAAACAAAAATTAACCCGTTTATAATAATTTTATTCAGGTCATTTTAAGTTCAAGTTTCTTCAATAAAATATCTCCAGTTAACTTCTTCCCGCTGTGTACGGAATTCCTTATCAAGTGTGCGCCAAAAACATTTTAAATGTTTTAAAAGGTTAAATTCTTAGTAGTCTTCAAATGAAAATATCCGTACCATTTTATAATTAGAGTATGTAGTTTTTTGCGTGTGGGTTAAATATGATAAATTTAATGGAAGATTATAATTTCAAAATTTACATGACTTTTACTTATACAAATACATTTAATAAGAACCAATATGTATATCGCTTTAAAATGCTGTATTATGATTTGACAAGTGCATACATCGTAATAACTATCTCGTTTATTTTTTAGGTAAATTTTAAGCTGCATACTATTTTTTATTCCTAGAAAACTGTAACTTTTAGTCAAAAGTGCCACCGCTTTTATATGTTATTGCAACGAATATAAACAAGTTTTGACAACATAATATACAAACAAAATATGACCACAAACATGCACATTTGTATACCAGGATAATGATGGTAAGCGGTTATTATAGCTTATGGACGACTCCAGCTTCAGAGGTGTCACAGACCCTCTTCCGTTTAAATAATAAAATATATGCAATTGTCAATATAATACAGCAAGATTTATCAAAAAAAGACGATATAATAGAATCGAATTATGTAATAAATATGTACATGATATAGAATGGAACGCGAGTGTAATAACATGTATACAAATTGAATGGATTGGTCAATTTTGGACAGTCAGCATTACATACATCAATTCTATATAAATCTAATGCTGGAATTACATAAGTTTAGTAAATACGTGCTTAGTACTAGTCACTTTCACATGCTGGGTTTACATGAGCTTATTAACCAAAAATATTTAAGCGGCCAAGACATTCAAAAAATACCTGAATATGCACTTTATGATCATAAACTTGGTACGTTAGGCTTTGTATTTGTAAAACTGCAAATAAAAGTATATAAAAGCATTTTTCAAACGGCTTGGATACGGTGACAGCGGTCATTTCCATACAATTCATAACCTTAAAACGAGATGACATCTGTCATCGTACCCAAACTGAAACATTCCAGAGTCGGACCAAAAAAAGGCTGCAGCGGATTTGATAGCCCACGCAGTACAAGTGTCATTTATACGTCATAATTTCTTAGAAGTTTGACGTTTAAAATAACACTTTCAAATAACACTTGGGCTATCAAATCCGCTGCAGACTATTCTTGGTCTGACTCTATATTTACCGTATTGTGTCAAAACAAAACGGGTCAATAAATATTTCTTATTTAGTCTAAACATGACGCATATATGTATATGCCTATATGACGCTTATGTTTAAATGTTTATGAACACCCGACCAGTGTAGATATTTGTGACGCTGACTGTACAAATGTTACACTACGAACAACAGGTATATAATCCTCGAACAATTCGTAAAACACTTTTTTAATATATTTTTTTTAATTACAGGGTAACTATAATGAACACTAAGAAGTTTTCTATACAGTAACAGGCATTTAGGTATTTTTATTTATTATTTATGATAATATTAAATACATATGTTACAAGAAAACAGCTGTAGGGACAAATAACGATGTATAAAATACGTATCTGAGGTACGTTGTATTTTAGACTTTAGATCAAGTAGATAAGAGTTATAATCGTATAGACTAGAGCAGAGGTGGCAAACCAATTAAAGGGTAATATTTTTGTCTTATTACTAATTGAAAAAAAAAATTGCTGGTACAGCCAGCATCAAATAGATAGTGACGGCCAAAGTGCCCAAATTAGAGATGCAACGGATAGTTGGTTGGCCGGATACCGGATATTCGGCCTGACCATCAACCGAATATCCGGTATCTGGCCGCCGGATAATCTGCAGCGGAACTATACCTACATTTCGGTTTTTCAAGGTGCGCATTCTGCAGGTTTGACCTGTTTCCTAGTGAACGTTCGCGCGGACTTATTTCTAGGTTCGAAATGAGTGCACGTGCAAGTCAAAGGAATTATTAAATTGTTTTAAAATAATAAACAAGTACGATTATGACCGTGTCTGTTTCTTAAATCCAATTTTTTTACTCCGAAATCAAGCAATGTTACTATCCGGTATCCGACCGGATAGTAGGTCACTATCCGGTATCCGGTCGGATGGTAAAATAATGGCCGGATAGGCCGGATACCGGATAGTAACCGGATATCCGGTGCATCTCTAGCCCAAATATAGTACACACCCTTATTTCTATGGTAACAGAGGTGTGTTACGATATATTGGGCCAAGGTAATGCATTGATTAATCTATTTGATGCTAACTGTACAGTCACCTGCAATAATATGTTACTCTTCGAAGGCCGCAAAAATATCTGACACGCTCTTATGGCTCTACAAATAAGATCGTGTCAGATATTTTTGCGGCCTTCGTTGGGTAACATATTATTGCAGGTGACTGACTGTACGTCGTGGCCACTGTTATTTTTTTAATTTACCAAAAAGGTTTGCTATCCCCAAAGTTAATAAATTAAATCATTTCATAAAAGCTAAGACAAATACGATCATGGGTACACGTCAGACTACACCCAAGAACAATAAGACAGGTCTCTTTGTATAGAAATTAGCATAAAAAGTAACCTGTTATCATTGCTATAAATTGTAATCCTAGTTTCACTTCGTTATTTCTCCCTCACAAGTAACAAATCGATATATTATAATATTAGTAATATAGTTTTCTCTAAAAGGTACACATTAATTATAAATACGCCAATATTCCAAAGGAAATTGGCACATTTGATCCAATATTTTACGCGGCTATCACAATGACGCGGTGCACACACCTCGGGTGTGAGAACGAGACAGCGATATGGATATGTACGTATATATCTGTCCCGCTCGCGCACCGGAGAGGAGTGCGAATCCGCATCCAATGCATACCGGATATTTTAACCTTTTAACCTTTTCCACACAATTACTACGCGACAAATAATACACATTTTAAAGAGTCGCTGTTCAAATAACAACCTTGTTTACAATACGTTAAGATCCACATTTGAATTTATACACAAGGTATTTTTATTTTTACACATTTATTTTTATATTCTCGAAATCGAGTTGACAGGTGAGTTTAACACACAGATAATTATTTTGCACGACACATTATTAATCCTTTTTTATATGTATTATTTAGTATTTACAGTAAAATATACAACTATGGCAGATAACACACCCAAAGGTCGTTGAACCGGTACGTATAAACCTTTACCACTGATAAATTAATTTAATTACCGATATACATACAACCCTAACAATCAACCACCGATACCCGCAAATGATTAGCTTAAGCAGCCATTCTCAAAGTGTGTTTCGCGGAACCCTAGGGTTCCGCGAAGCCTTCCGCGAAAATGCTTGTAATAATAAGAAAAAAAACCAGCACTTCTATAGGTATATCTGGTCCACAGTGACGAACGAAAATTTATAATTTGGGGTTCCGTCAAATATTTCGCTTTCCAAAAGGGTTCCGTCACCAAAAAAGTTTGAGAAGCGCTGGCTTAATGTATACAGTTTAGATTCTCAAACAAGTTTGTTGTACAAAAACAATGAAATGTTAATTATCATTACGAATTGATGAAAAATAAAAATAAACTGTTTTAAACTTGACTATTTACTTTATGAGTGAATTGCAAAAAAATGTACCTACATAGTTAAGCGCCTGTAATTAGTCTAAAGTTAATTGATTACAATTATAATTATACCACAGTTAAGCCATTTATATTTAAGTTAGATGCATGAAAGTGTGTTAGCGTATGCTATAGACTTATATGTGTACGAATTAAGTACAATAAATACAATTTACATAGTTAATTTTCGTAACACAAATAAATCAGTTAAGTTAAGACTAATCACTGCTTCTTAACTGCGCTTAATTACGTACAATTTTTTTTGCAATTCACTCTTATCATACTACAGTGTGGATACATAATCATACTAAATCAATTTGCTTAAGTCAATCAAAAGTTCAAATGATTTTAACCTTTTAACCACCCAGGTCTTTCCACCAGAAATTAAAAGCGAGTCATCATTTTATTAATTGTTTGTACAATCGCTATCAGTTATAGCGGAGCGGCCAATGTGCTCACATATATCTGAACACGCCTCTATTGTCAAGGCGTTAGAGTGCTTGTTAAGATATTGTGAACACCTTGACCGCTCAGATATATCTGACGGCGACTGTATTCACGATGGAAATTTAAGTGGTTAAAAGATAAAATGCATTTCGATATTATAAGATACTCGAACTATTTTAAAATATTTAACAAAAAGAAGTTGAACTAGGTACTTATTGACTGAAAACTGTAAGTTTTAAATATTCAACTATAGTTCGTTTATTTTAGCATTAGAAATAAGGTAAACAATCTTGATGTGTCTTTTAATTCAAAAACACATTTTAAAAATAAGTTACCGCAAATATGTAACAATTATGAATGTAATGCGATCATTTATATTCTTCTGCTTTCATAAGTAATAGTTACTGATTTCTAAAAAGCATTTTTCAATTAAAAGACATGTCAAGATTGCTTACCTTCTTTCAAGTTCTTTCTAATGCTAAAAAAAACGAACTATAAATAGAAAATATAATAAAACTTAATAACAAAACAAGCAATTGGCAACGCATAGACTAGGCCCAAACCCAACAAAACTGAATTTACTTAAAAATATAAGTATACTAAAAAACTTATACTTGCGGCCTTTTTTGCTTATTAATTTTATTCCCAGAGAAATATTTTTTAATAAGCTTATATTCTGTTTTTACATAACATAAGAATGATGCCCGCAAAAGTATAGTTGTAATGTTTTAAGGGCCACCCCATACCCCATGCAGGGCCATCTGGCGTCTTTCGAGCGTCGGCGTCTACAATTCTATGACCGCTGCTCGACGCAACGTCGACGCAACTGCGCAGCGACGTCATTTTCCATAGCGCTGAGTGACGCTGACCAGACGCCGACGCTCGAGGGACGCTAGATGTGGGGTGGCCCTTAGATGTCTAAATTGTAGCACATTTTCTTCCGTCACTACATCCACATCCGCTTATGTGTATGAATATTTAGTTCGATGCAATAAATTAAATACTTAACGCGTTTCTGAATGGGTTGATAAGGTTATCTTAATATTGGATTATATAGCGAATCAATATATCAATTTATCAAATTAAATATTACTACATAGATAAATGAAATATACTAGCGTTATCGCGTAATCTGTTTATTATCTTCATTCGATGAAATAGTTGTAGACTGTAGTGCATTTGATTATTTTAATAGGATTATTTCTGTGCGTAAGGGCGATTGTGCACTAACTACAATGAATTTTACTGTCCGGCAGTCCCAGTTTTTACGGTCCGATATGGCACGCCATTAAATGTATATAGTAGCTTGTGTACTACACGTAATTTTACCGTCCGACATTTTACTTTTCCCCATTCCGGACAGTTTTTTCCGGTCAGAGATGACAGCTATGAAAAAAGTGTATGATTGTCTGGAATTAGTATTAGGGATGTACCGACTAGCCGGGAAAGCCGACTATCCGGCCACATTTGTAGTCGGCGATTAGTCGGCGACTAGTCGGCAAAAATGGCCGATTAGTCGGCACTTTATTAGTGAAAGAAAAACAGAAAAAAAGAAACCAACAGTCAATATTTACCATGTTTTATGTCTATTTTACCAAAATACCTATTGAGGGTGTGAAAACTTTCGTTCATATAATTGACCGTTTGATCGTTATCGTATGGTGGTGGGCCGGTGTTTTCCTCTACAGGTCGATCTCAACTGATTCTCGTGTAATTTCATGGCCAAGTTCTATACTTAAGGATTTTATTATAATTCAGTTTTTTTTTATGGTGGAGCCATGGAGAACTATTAATGTTATTGCAAAATTTAGAGACTTATAAACAGGGCACGTTGCTCGTAAAGACGCTGACCACAGGGGATAGGTTCTTAACTGGCGACTACGTACGAGAAATAGAGCCTTGGAAATACCTCCTACAAGTTGTACCTATTGACAGTCTGCTCAGGATCTCAAAATAAAAGAAAGACAGAAATTGAACGAGGATTCTTGTGATAGGTCTTTGAACCTGTAGAGAACACCTTTTAGCCAAGCTAATATATGAATAGCGCAACTAAAAGAGCAAAACTATTGTTTTTCACCTGAACTTATACGAAACAAATATATGATCTGGCCGACTAGCCGACTAGTCGGCCGACTAATCGGTCATTCCAGCGCCGATTAGTCGGCTAGTCGGCCAAATCAATAGTCGGTACATCACTAATTAGTATTATTCATGACTTGGCCGGGCGGGGGCGGACTAGGGGGGTGTGTGTTTAGCCGCTTTCACTGCGCCGCACCTGCGAGTAAAAAGACGGACAAGTGCACAAGCCAATCATCCGTTTTTTTCACGTCATATCGGACCATGAAAACTCAGACTGCCGGACAGTAAAATTCAGTGTAGTGCACAATCGCCCTAATACTTGTAATAGAGTAACATTTCGCGTAGTTCAGTTTTCGGCTAAAATATTACACTACGCGTCTTGGTAAATATTTCCTTGTCTATGTTTATTTAATATAGGAGGTAAGCAAGCAGACGAATCGCCTGATGGTAAGCAATTACCATCGCCCATGGACACCTGCAACACCAAGGTTGCAAACGCATTGCCGGCCTTTAAGATGGGTACGCTCTGTTCTTGAAGGTGGAAATACCGCGAGCTTGATAGACTGGACGGGCTTAAATTTATATATTCCTAAACACCAACCTACGAATACTACTTTTTTTTTAAATATTGTCAATAACCTCCAAAATATCAGGAAGTAGAATTATGATAGTCATACAAACACGAAATAGTTCTACCGAGTAAAAATACACGAAATAACCACTGTAATATTTTACCTTTGTTGGGTTCCGTACCCAAAGGGTAAAAACGGGACCCTATTACTAAGACTCTATCCGCCTGTCTGTCACTAGGATGTATCTCATGAACAGTAAGTGAGGCTCCCATACAACAAAAGTGTTTTTTTTGCCGTCGTTTGCGTAATGTTACGGAACCCTTCGTGCGCGAGTCCGACTCGCACTTGGCCGGTTTTTTTATAATATGGGAGATGGGAGGCAAACGAGTAGACAAACCGCCTGATGGTAAGCAACATCAGAGGGCTTGCAAGTGCGTTACCGGCCTTTAAGATGAGAGAACGATCTTTTCCTGAAGTTTTGAAGGTCGTATCTCTCCGGAAATACCGCGGGCGACAGTTCATTCCACAGTTTAGCTACACTGCCGTATTCGAACTTCAAGATATTCACAAGAGACGACACGTACTAGATCCATTCTAGATACGTTATAGTTTAGATATCAACTAGTTCTCTTTTGCAGCGCAATTCGGGCAACCAATGTCACTTTTACGTTAGATAGAGTAAGATTTTAGATGTGAATTGGATCTCTAAGTTATATCCTGTGGAAATCGTTCAAGAGTATCTCCAGAATCGCGCAAATGTCAAATTTAAAAACATATCATTATCGTATCTTGGTGATGTCTAAAAGATATCTAATAGATGTCTATTTCAAAATCCGAATCGGGCCCAGTCAGTACTATACAGTCGTTCGCGCGCACCCGAGCTGCATACATCATCGCATTGTTAATAGCTCGGTACACGTCAATGGCTGTTACTTTTAACACTGTGGTTAAGCTGTGCGTGGCAATCTAAGTGGTGAAGATAGAAACGCTGTCGCGTAGAATTTATCTAGACATAATTTATTTCCCGTTTTTGAATAAAAATTAGGTTTTAAATTAGATAAGGTTGATAACGGTTTTTTACTTTAACCAAATTCACGCTAAATAGCCACACAGTAATAGCTCTTATCGCTCTTAAGATACAGTTCAATTCCAATGCTACTATAAACTAACATACTAATATATATGTTGATCAGTCTGAGAAGTATTCTTACGTAGAACATTTTGAGAAAATAGTGCATTACGGAGAAATACAGTAAGATTCTAGGGTAATCGGCCCAATTCGAACTTTAAGATACGTCAGTTAATAGATCTAGAAACGATATGGATTAGACATGTCAGTGTCATATGTGACTTTTCTTCAAACAAAAACGTCACTTTTGACACTGACACATCTAATCCATATTGTTTCTAGGTCTATTAAGGGGTCATCCATTAATTACGTCACACGTTTAGGGGGAGGGAGGGGGTCAAGAAAATGTGACATATTGTGACATGGTGGGGGAGGGGGGAGACACAAACTTTGTGACGTCACTTTAACTTCATCAGTAACCGAAAATTTATTTGAATTATTTTATTCGCTGTACATTCAAATAACAAGTTTTTAAAACGATAATCGTTTTTATCGTTTAATTTTCTTTCCTAAGCAGTTTTGGGTTATAAAATTACTAATATTTATATCGTCAAAAATATTTTGATAAAATATTAATAATACTCAGGTACTTACTTAATTCGATTTGGCGATTTCGTCGAAACAATGTGACGTCACACTAGGGAATGGGAGGGGATTGCCAAATGTGACCAAGTGTGACAAGGAGGGGGGGAAGGGCCAAAAAACCTAGAAATTCGTGTGACGTAATTAATGGATGACCCCTAATTGACGTATCTTGAAGTTCGAATCGGGCAGAATGCTACAATTTTGAAACGTAATCATTTATTGCACATATCGTATGTGCTACTTTATCGTACTAAACCGCAAAATAAAGAGCTATACCGGGTGTGGGCTGAAACACGAGCAAATAATTAAAACATAGATCGTACTCCTCAAACGGTGACACTTTTGTTCAACAACTTTTAAAAATTATGTAGTATTTAGACTCCCTATTTTTCATACAAAATAAATATTATCTTCAATGGGCGCCATCGCCACGCCATTATCATTGTGACTGAGGTTGCTTGTCACGCCTTAAACATTAACAAAAATTTGCAATACATTGCGTCTTAGAACAAACTTTAAAGTGTATTAAAATTCAAACCACAAGTTATTTTTAAAAGTCGCTGAACAAATGTTGGTCAGTATGAGGAGTACAGCTTACGGTTTAATTTTTTGCTCCTATTTCAGGTCACACCCGGTATATTATGTACCTACTGTAAAACGTTGTACGACACACGTAATTCGCACTTGTATCGTAATGTGCTATTAATAATCTTTTGAGGAAAAGGTTTCTTAAATCGTCAGATTTGGGTTGTTTTTACTATATTATTTCGTTTGAATATTAGTCGTCACGGTTATCCTTACCGGTTATACCCACGGTTACCAATAATACTCTCGGTTCCGGGTCTCAAAAAGGGAGTTTAAGCGATGTGTCGGGGCCAGGTCACAGATTTTAAGCATTACATGCAGTGCCATTTTAGAATTAATTTTCCATACACTTTTCGTCGGGTAGCACAAATCTCAGTTTTGACATTTTGCTGGGACATAGCACTATTACTCGTATTTATTGGGTATCGTCTTGGGTCGTCCCATTCGTTTTTCGTCGGGTTTTTAAATTAGTCCTATTCTTCTTTCGTCACTCATTCTACATCGAAAGCCACCGACGATTGTAACGAATGTAGAATGGGTGACCAAAGCAGAATAGGACTAATTTTAAGAACTTGACGAAAAACTAATGGGACGACCCAAGACGATACCATTTATTGTGTGGCCTTGGTTCCTCGTGTTCAGAGCGGGAGGTGTGCCAGGGGGTGCAGGGCCAGCGCGGCGGCGGCGGTGTCGGCGGCGGCGGCGTGGTCGTGCAGCGCGGCCAGCACCAGCGCCAGGCGCCGCCACGTGTCGGCGCGCTGCGGCTCCAGCGCGGCCGCCTCGCGGAGCGTCTTCTCCGCGAGCCGCAGCCAGCCCAGGTTGTAGTAGGCTGCGCCTGGAAGATTGTATGTAATGTTGATTCTCGCTCCGATGCCGGCCGCTGAATCGTCGACACGCTTACGGCCCGGTCATGACCAGTGTTCGGCGAACTTGGTGCCGCACGGGGTTAATGACCTACTACACATCATTATGCTAATACTGATATGCCGTGGGAATACCGGGATTCGTGTTGTATTACTTCCTTCTACAATATTTCTAATTTTAATAACTTAATGAAATAAAATTATATTACAGTATAATAAATGTAATAATAAACAGGGGTGAAGGGTTTACAATACCTAGGTAAACACTAAGCAAACTTTAAATCACAACATGTGAACTTAATGGTCCGTGGAATATAAATCAACATATGTTCTACTAGAAATGGGTTCTCAACCAATTCCTTATCATTCGACTAGAAAAGGATAGAATTAACTAATAAAGGGACACTGTTTGCCGTCTATTTCGTCCTAGTTTAGTTTAGACGCAAACAGTAGAAAATCCAACTGTGACCTTCGACAAGCCAGGTAGCCCGACTAAATGGTTGTTTATCACTTTAGATAAGTATATTTTAAACAATACTATATTTAATACAGGTGCAAAAAAATATTCTTATTTCATACTTCTGTATGACTTTTAATTATACGGGAAATTGTAATAATACTCGGTTAAAGTGTATCAATGTTTTTAAATAATAATGATACAATTTATGCATTTATTCAGTGTTTAAAATTCTATTTATAAATAAATAACACTTAATATTCTAATACTCAAATTACTTTTTCGACCAAGATCGCGGCGTTTGTGTCATGTCCATATTAAAATTTCTAGTGGGAATCCCGCAGCGTGGCACCAAGTTTGCCGAACACTGGTCATGACTTTGCGCGACCGACGGCGGAGGCAACCATAGGTGGGAACGAAAGCTCCGATCGCTGAAACCTACGGTTGCCGCCGCCGCCAGTCGCGCAATGTCGTTGCCGAGTTGTTATACAAAAAAGTCAGGCGAGGTCCGACCTGCGTGACGCACTGCACAATTGCATATACTCCATGTTGGATACTTCGGCGCTACAATCTACAAAAAAATAACCGGGCATGCTGAACACAGCGCCGAAACCCCACACTAAAAAAAAGTCAATCGAAGCTCAACTCAACTTATGGGACGATCCAATATATCCTGATATAGGATGTCATGTTTCGATGTAAGTCTTAACCAATACAAGTAAGCGCTAGCGCACCGTGTCGTGTGTGATTTCCTTCCAATTTCTGCGCTCGGCAGATCCAGTAAATCTCTCAAACTGGTCTCTCCAGCGGTATTTTGGTCGACCTATACTGCCCTATACTAAGCCAAATAGCGCTCTCAAAAGAAAATTCACCGCTAACATATACTTTAGTTATTGTAGGTAATAATTCTATTTTCAAAATAATTTGTTATAGAGATATATTTGGCTTTGGAGAGTAGTTTAAGTCGTCCCACTCTAAACAAGCCATGTTACTCACCTAAATGCACAATACTGTCGAGATGAGTGGGATGCAACGCTAACGCGTTTTGGAAGCACTGCCGCGCCTCCTCCCACTCTTGGCTCGCTTCATGAACCAAGCCACGCTGAAAAACATTAACAGGTAAATAATCTATTTACACACGTGAGGGTGGTATTCACCTGTCCAATTTTTTCTACACAGACAGACAGACGCACGAGTGATCCTATAAGGGTTCCGTTTTTTCCTTTTGAGGTACGGAACACTAAAAATACAATGAATATAAGTTACCGTTAATGTTAATGAGTAGTTACCGTGTATAATACTTCGTGGCTGGCGGGCGCTAGCGCCGCGGCCTCGGCCACGCAGCCCGCCGCCGCCGCCACTCGGCCCAGCCTGAAACAACATTATTACTGTTAAGCCCGATTTAGACGATGCGAGAACACGCATGCGAGTTTCATACCATTGCGGGTTTTGATCGGTCGGTTGAATTGGACGTAACAAACAGTCCGCAATGTAACTAAAATCGCATGCGAGTTCGCGCGCCATCTAAATCACCCCATAGAACGCATTAGGCCCACTTGCACCATTCCAGTGACCCGGGGTTAACCGGTTAAACCGTTAACCCAGTATCAAAATGTACTGGTAACCACGGTAACTCCAGGTTTAACGGTTAATCCCGGGTTAGTGCAATGGTGCAAGTGTATCTTTTCGTGTATCCGCAAGCGCCCCCGAAAACAATAAGATAAAACTTAATTTCCTACAGTCTTACATATTGGTGGAGAAAAAATATTAACATACCTACATCAACTCTTAGTTGCATGAAACGAACACAAAGTACTGTTTCTTAGTGTGGTATTCCACCTGTCTTGTATAAACTAGGTATAAATCTTACCTGAGACACAAGTCAGCCAGTAGCAGCCACGCTTGCGCGCGGTGCGTGGCCAGAGGCGGTCGCGTTTTGGTCCGCGCCGCCGACACTGAGGACGCGCCCTCTGATAAGGCTCGCTCCACCCGATAAGCGCCAGCGGATTCTGCTCGTACGGACGCTGTTGATCAAAAATTTATTGGTAATGTGGCTTGTTACCAAAAAAAAGTATCCGTGTTAGATGATTCAGATGTTCAAATTGAATTATATTTTTAAAGATTTTATTATTCAGCAAAAATATTTAGTTTTCGTGGCATTTATGACAACTTCTACAGTTATAGTTTTTAATTAACTTCAAGATTTCAAAGGACGTGGTTTTCAAAGGAGTTTTTATTTATTTTAGGTTTAAATACTGTGTTTTAAGTCAGATCTTTCTTTTTACGGAATATTAATGCTATTTCGTCCAGCGAATCACTTGTTACACTCAGTTTTTATTATGTATAAAACTTAACAAACTCCTATTATGTAGTTAATTTGTATTTTTATCTCTTTCTATTAAACACTAATGTCAAAATAACGGATAATAGAGTCAAACCAAGCTAAATCCCAAGCGATTATGATAGCACAGACTGGGCAAGTGTAATTTTAAACGTCATCATTTCATAAGTCTGTGCTATCAAAATCGTTGCAGAATTAGCTTAGCCCGACTCTACTTATAGGACTTATCTAATTGAACGTTACTGTACGTTAGTACGTTTTTAAATAACGACATAACTTACGCGCATGCGTGGTGCTATGCAAGTCCGTCTGCCCCGAGTCCGACAGAGCGTCCAACTCTGCGTATCCGTTCCGCTCCTCCGATTCCGCTTCCGCCTCCGCTTCCGCGCTGTTCAGCAGTGTGAGCAACTCCTTACCGGTCGCTAACGCTGCCTATAAAAGTACATTTTGTAATATTACTTCGGCTAAATGGGCATTTTTATTCTAACTTTAAAATGCGTCTCAAGTTTTGTTACAGATGTAGAGCATAATTATTTTCCATCGTATTTTAACGGAAACGTACGAACGTGTCTTGCTATTTCAGCAATTCTCGGTACAAAAAGTACTGAGGTTGATTGAAGTATCTAGACATTATGACAAATACGAATGTTTCCGAGAAAATAAGACGAAACACAATTATGCACTATATCTGTAAGTCATGTTTGACTGCCAATGCCTTTACATTGTCGTCTGTTTTGTGACAATTGGGTAGGTCAAGTTTTTTGAAGATAGGCAAATTATATTTTTTTCCGATAGTATTTATTATAGCGATCACGGAAATGCAGCTCTTTTATTTTTATTTCATTTTATTGATTAAATATATTTTTTTAAATGATCGATATGACGTTTGTGAGATGGAATGGCAGATCCGAGTAATTCCTTTGCACGTAGTAAATGGGACGGGATAGAAAAAAAAACGATGTCAACTGTCAGTGTCACTTAGCTCTCATTCCCGAAAAATAACGGACAAGCCTCATGTTACCTTGCGAATTGCTATTAATGTTATCATTGAGATTTTCGGCGACCTCAGCACGACCACGGATTCCCCACGACATCTGCGCGTATTTGGACAAAGATTGAATTTACTTTCAATAACTTGGCACTGCATAAATTATTGGACGTTTTCTTCCCCACCCCTACACGACGGCCCCTACGCTGACCCTTGGACAGAGTTTTGCAAGAAAAATAAGCGAGTTCATACGAGATTGCGAGCAGATTCTACAAATTTGAAATTATTATCATAACAGTGATAAGCACAATGCCGTTGAATTAGAGGAGCAATGGCCGTACAGGAGTACGTATCCGTGAAATACATAGGTACATAAAACTTTCTTCACTTGTGTTTTGATTTTTATTATTAAATTGCCATGAGCTGTTAAGTTCGTAAACAAGAAATCGGTCTAATTTTTTCTAACAATTTCAACCATCTGTTAGTTTTGTGTGGTTATCCTCATTTTATGAATGTTGTTCTTATTTTCAGGTGGATGTAAACATTCATTGGCGGTATTATACTGATGGCTAATTAGAACCATTGAGCCATGACATACTTCCTTGCAGTGTTATTCGGCTAAGCCTCGAGCATCCTGTGAATCTGAAGGATATAATTATTTCCATAAAAAAGAGCAATCGAATTAGGACCAAGATATCCCGAGAATCTAAAGACATTTTATAAAAAATGCAATAAAATGAAAATGGGAGACTCTCTTATTTTAACAATGTTACAAGATCATGACAATGTTATGGTCTATACTTATTAAAATTTTAAAACCAACATGACTGTCTTTATCTTTGACTTGAAAATGTACAAATGATTTGGGTTAAACATTATCAAACTGCACAACGGGACTTAATCGCGTATTTAAGTCCCGTTGTGCAGTTTGATAATGTTTAATAATCGTGAAAGTTTAAATCAGTGATTTGGGTTAAGTTTTATGAAATGCAACTTATGCTAAAAATCTATTATTATTATATGTCAAATCATCGTGAACTCGATGTTGCTTAAGGCGTATCCAGATTAGTCAATTTTTCGCCAATCTGATTAAATTGCCCGATCGAATCGGGACGTACGGACGCAAACGCCAATTTGGCTCGCCGAATTCAACCGCCGATAATGACCAATAAAATGAGGTGCGGACACAAGAACACCAATTTGTGAGGCTAGTAGTTTCGTTATGGGGCATTTTTTCAATTTAAATGGGTCTAATATCACCATAAATCTAAAATTGGAGATTGACGCCAATTTCATTTCTGATCAAATCGACCGATTTGATCAGTCCCGTCTGGATACCGCTTTAGCACCGCGAAAGGGCGCTGCGCGGTGCGCGCGGTTTGACGCATGCGCGTACCGTATGCTTTGTATCTATGGTAATATAATTTTAAAAAATATGCAAATAAAAGGCGGCAAAGTTTATTCGTTGTGCAATACTCAATAAGTTACCGCTTGTTATTTTAATACTCGTAATAAACAAAATGAGTTCAAGTGACGAAAACGACCTGGAATAGACGGCATGCACCGCCTCATTTGAAAGCAGAAGCAAACTTAATAATGAATAACTAGCTTCCTGCTAAGTCCTGGGACAAATACAACAGGACTTACGACATGCTCATGCTGTGGAAGGACACAAGAAGGACAGCCAAAACGCAAGAAACACCTAGTCTGAAAGTGGTTTTTAGCGTATTTCTGTGACCAAGTGAAAACTAAAAAGCCATCTACATTTAATATAAACTAAGAATATGCGTTGTTTTTTTAATTGTATTCGTGTCACTTTACCCCTATTAAATACGCTTTACTAAATTGAATTTGTTTTATTTCCTCACATAATTTGAGAATAGTGCTTACTATGTATACCTCAATGGAAGCAAAAATGTAGTATTTTTGCGAGTTGATACACTTGCTACTTGTGTATAGTGGCAAATGTATTAAACCCGCAATCAACACTAATCAATATGTAAACAGGCCCCAACGTGAAGCACATTTACCCTACAGACATACTTATCCATATTGACCATATTTGAACCTCTCAACTCTCTTCAAGGGCACGCCACACAGCGTGATTCTATATACTGTTGTAATGTTAATGCTTAAGGATAATAATTTGTGGATTTTAAAATAAAACGAAACGAAATTTACTGCATTTATATTATATTATTTTGGATTCATATTATAAGTTTTCTAAAGTACAGTCGCCATCAGATATATTGGTGCAGCTAGGGTGCTCATAAATATCTGAACACGCCTCTATTATCAGGGCGTGCGTGTTCAGATATTGTGAACACCTTGCCGAGCCCATATATAATAGCCAATAACGACCTAGTTGTAAGACTATTACAATCTTAATCATTATGTATGTATAATACAACAATCACGTTTATATAGTCCTCACAAACGTATAAGTTACCATTTTGGCCAATATATCTTCAAAGCTTGGCACCGATTCGCTGTTAAAGACTTTGGTGTGCTCAAATACGCTGAATTTGGAAAGTAACGTCTGTACTTCCTACAAGACGGTACGACGCACTTTGAGTTCATCTCTGTAATATTCTATTTCCATTCGAACGTTTCCGGGATCGTCTCCATCTATTGTGTTGATACTGAGATCCAAAATGACTCGTATAGCAGTCCAAGAGTCGTGGTGGAGGCGTTAATGAAAATGTTCTCCAAGAAGCAGTGCCAAGTAGTCGAAAGCAATCGTTATCATTATCAAAATATCCGTGTTGATCGTGCTAGGGACGTTAAAAATACTTATTCTAGAAATCACACCGACATCCAATTACAAGAAAACACAAATGTTTCGTCCGACCGTTATTTTCCAATTATTTGCAAGTTATTTTCCAAGAATGACACTGACAGTTGACATCGATTTTTTTTCTATCTCGTCCCATTTACTACGCGCCAAGGAATTAATTACTCGAATCTGCCATTTCACCTCACAAACGTCATATCGATCATTTAAAAAAATACATTTAATCAATAAAATGATATAAAAATAAAAGAGCTGCATTTCCGTGATCGCTGTAATGAATACTATCGGGAAAAAATATAATTTGCCTATCTTCAAAAAACTTTACCTACCCAATTGTTAATGGGTCGTTAACGGTACAAAGTTGACTGATAACTCCTAATTAATGGCAAGTTAATTAGGGTCTCAAGATGGCAGGATTCACAATGTATTGGCTCCTCTACACGATGGGCCAGCGCCGGCCACTTTAAGGGACGCATTTATGCGTTAGAGGGAGTGATATTGCTATGTTATTCTAACGCATGACTGCGTCCCTTGGAGTGGCCGGCGCTGATCCATTGTGTAGAGGAGCCATATAAGCGTGCGTGAAGTACAGGGGGTGGTATCAGCTTATTGATGAAAAATAGTATAGTCAGGCGTGGCTCACTCCGCGATTTCATCGCGTTTCGACAGATACATGAGGCCTACACCAGTTTTGGTGTCTCGCAGTAGTAGTTGCCGCGCACCGCTACGGAACGGACGCTTGCTCACGACTGCGTCACTTTGCGATATTTATCGTAATAGATGCGTTCCATTAGAGAGTAAACCTTCTGTACCTAGTACTATTATTTATTCCGTGGCATAGTTTGAGTTTTCGATATTCATATATTATAGGGTGGCCCGACTTTAAAATGCGTTCGGCTATAGTATTGAGGAAACGAGGGATGTGTAATTTTAGTACGGACAAAGAGGAAATTTGGGTGGTAAATGGGTCAATCGAATTTTTATTTTAGCACAAACGTACCTCTCCGCTCTCCCAGACCAGCTGCAGCGCACACAGCGCCCACAGAGGTCACAGCGCACTGGGGTATTTAGCTCTCGCTAGCCTCGCCGTAGCTAACGTCTTCGCTTCTCTTGGGCCGCGCACGACCATAAGATGATGGCTGTTACTACTATATACTAGACTTTATACGGTAAAACAGGTTTAAGATTCTAAAGCGACGCCAACATGCATTAAATGGAATACCACCCTTAAGGCTCATTTAGACGGTGCGAGAACTCTTATGCGAGTTTCATTACATTACGGTATTTGATTGGTCGGCAGTATTGACGTAGTCAACAGTCCGCAATGTAGCTAAAATCGCATACGAGTTCGCGCGCCGTCTAAATCGGTCCTTAAGGTGTCTGCACGTACCTCTCCACTCTCCCAGACTAGTTGTAAAGCGCACAGCGCCCACAGCGGCCACAGCGCGCTCGGGTACCGCGCGCGCGCCAGCCGCGCCGCGGCCAGCGCGCGCGCGCCGCGCGGCCCGGCCGCCGCGCACGACCACAGCGCCGTGGCCAGCCGCAGTCCGCCGCCGCTCTCCGAGTGCACCGCCAGGCACGACCGCGTCGCGTCCTGACATATATCATAAAAGGTTACACTAGTGTCCGAGTGCCACCTCGTCCGTTCCTCGGTCTTATACAGGGTGGAAAGACACGGCGATCCTTTTCGCAAAAGGGGGATTGTTTAGCCTAAACTCTATATTTTCTCCATAGAAACTATGTTAATATAATATGTGCAACCGTTTCTAAATTATGGCCTTTTAAACATCCATGCAAAAAAACTACTTTGTTCTAACCCTAACAGGTGACAGGGTCAATGAACTTACTTGTAAACAATCAGTATACGACAGGAAATTATGCTAATTTGTTGCCATCTAACCATTCTTAGGTCGGCGAAGAGGGCCCCCTCTTAACAATAAATTGGGGAAAATTTCCCCTCCTCAAAATTTTCAGATTTTGTCAAATTACCCCATTACACACACAAATACAGCTCACGCACACTATCTCAAATTTACTGGAACAGGTCAGTGACCTCTAATGTTTTTTTAAAGGTGCTGTTTCGAGTTTGGTGTCTCTTTTGAGGAATTTAAACTGTCAATGCGTTCCTTTGTGATAAGACAGAGAAAAAACACTTTTTATATAGTTTTCCTTATTTGTTCATGTCATGTCATAGGTATGTGACGTATTTAAATGTAAATAATCCTAGGTAGTTCATTTCGTTGTTGACTTTTGTATTAAGATAGAGGCACAAAGAGCAACACTCTTAACTATCCATCGGTGGACCTAATGCCTTTTGTAATAAGGTTTACGAACTGTCAGTTAACAGTGTGGTTGTGGGCGATTGTATGCGGATGGTAAAGATAGACCGAATTAAACCTAGGAGTTATTTTATTATGTCAGATGGATAATACTTACGAAGCTATTGAAATTTGTATTTTGTATTTAAATAAATAAATTTGGATTCATTCAAATAAAGGTTATTACAATTAGGGATATAGATACCTCACCTACCTTATTGGTAAAACAAAAATCAGAGCATTACAAAAATGTCAAAAGGCCAAAGCCACGCTGATAAGAGTGATAAGACTAAGACCTCGTCATATAAACTTTCACTGAAAGAAAACCAAAGGCATTTCTGGTAATTCTATTTCGTTTCTGAGTTATCGTTTTGCACCGAATATCAATAAAATAAAAGCACATTGTTATTTGTTAGATACATTTATATAAGAATCGTGACATCAAACCAACATAGGTACTCGTAAACTACACCAATCCGATGTTATTGGCATTAAATGTCGTTCTTTCAACTGATAATATAGCCACTAAAACTCGCTGAGACTGCAGGTCGACTCTTGATTTCAATTTCTTGATCATATATCACTGAATTAACTTTAACTCAAAGCACGTGATAGCTCTTTAGAATAGCAACGAAACTGGGTGAAACTAAGAACTTTATTGCTGAAATTATGTGAACAACATTGCTTTGTCTTCATCAATAAAATTTTAATAATTATAATTGTGTACGTTAAAATGTGAAGAATTTTGTTAATAAATTGTCTATCTAGTATGTTGACATTATATCATACGTATGTGTTTTTAAAATGACGTAATATGAATGCCAGCACAATGAAAAAACAAAATTCCAATAAGAAAAAACATATCTTCAAACTTTTTCATTTTGAGTGAATTAGGAAGAAACTAATTACTCTGATTTGGTTGTGTTCGTATATTTTTTAAATAATTTGTTATATTTTTTAAGTATTACCTATGGCTTGTGAATAAAAACAAATCAAAATTTTGATGATTCTAGATCTTCGTGTGACATTATTCATTTACCCTATTTATTTTGAACACAGTTTTTCACTGGTATCATTATTCGTATACGGACATGAATTTCTGTCAATATATATGCCAAAACGAAATGTCAAAATGGGACGCCTAAGTACACGACCGCTCCGGACGAGCCCCAGCGGGCATCTGAATCAAAGGAGAATTTTGACAGATATGGCGGATGTATGGAAATTTTACGAAAGTTTACATTTACGATTGAATTTCTCTGTTACCTTTAAGAGGAAAAATAGGAAAAGATTGCTAATTCGTTGTAGTCCAGTTATCTGGCTTTCAAAATCACTCGATATTATAGCTTGAGCATCGATTTATTTATATAAATTTTACTAAACGCTGACACTCGTTCATCTCTTTTTAGGTACAACTTTGCATAAGTGTATATTTATGATATTGTAAAAGATTTCAGATTTTCAAGGGTGATTCGTTGTAAACACACTCTTTGGGATAATGACATTTTTTTTTTATCAAGAGATGTGAACGCTAGCGACTAAATGGTGACTGCGTTTTTCGCTGATTTCGCTCGACGCAGTCTTAATCTGATTAGTTGATTACATTCGCCTTTGACGAGGACTAAACAAGTTTTATATGGTAGGTATTTATATTTTTTATACCTTTTGGCACTTGTCCCACCAAGAGCGAGTAAGCGATTAACTATCGGCGATTTTCTCGCCCAAGAAACGAACAAAAGATTAGGATCCTGTGTTAGTAAAAGAGACACTATATTAATAGTTCATCGCTGGCTGTTCACACTGCCGGCGAAAACACTCGCTCTACTACTTTGTCGCCGCGATAAGATAAAACTAGCTCAGCGGTACTCGCTCGGCGATGCTCGCTTCGTAGTTTGAACAAGTCTGCGACGTCTGCGTGTTCGGCTACGCTGCACCGCCCGAGCGAATGACGCGAGTAATAGCCCGTCGCACTCGAACACTCGCCTATAGCCGAGCGACAAAACTATTGGAGCTAATACTCGCTTCTTGCCGCTCGCCCACTCGTTTCTAGTTTATCGTTCTACTCGCTTATGGCTCATCGTCGACGGTGGGACAAGTGCCTTTGTCTATTTCTCACTAGTTGTCAGTAAATGCTTGACCTGAATGCCGGTTTTTTCGTTTCGCTCTCCGCATATTAGCTATCGAATAGTTTAAATGTCCTCAATTCCTGGACAGCCTTAATATAGATTCAAAGTACTAAAACGACTTACCATGGCATCATTTAGCCTTCCTTGCTGCATGTACGCCACGGCTAAATGGTAGAACGCCAAATGGTCGTTGTCGTCCAGAGTGACCGATCGTAACAGCAGTTTGAGACATTTTTCGTTCGCTGCGTCCTTATCCACTCGAGAATTCGTTTTCTGAAAGTACAATATTGTTAATGACAAGCTTTTAAATACCTAACTTTTAAGAAAATTAGATGACGTGACAATCACAACACATGGTTAAATATTATGGTCTTCATCCGCACTTCACCATTTGTGATTAAATAAGTGTACAATTAAATAATAGGGTTTTACTATGATGTTTCGTTCTTATTAGTGATTTTTTTTATTCCTATTTCCTAATCGATTTTATGTCATAAAATTACTAATATTGCTTTAAAGAAATGATTTTTAGTATAAAATAATCATACTTTATTTATTTAAATTGCTGATTTTAACATTCAAAATTGCCAAAAAATATGTGTCGACACAAATGTGACCAGGTCTGACGAGGCGGGGGGGGGGGGGGGATGGGGCAGGAGGGGTTATAAAATCGTAAAATTCGTGTGACGTAATTAATAGATAACGCACATGCCAACGGAATTGTTGTAAGCTAGTTCAACCAAATACAGTTCAGTAAAAGATGAGAGATGAGATAGGTAACCATTTAACCAATCGCATTTTTGCCAATTTCAATTTAATTACCTGTGCCAACATTTGATACCCGATGCCGCAGTAGAGACAGCATCTTGCCAGCATGGGTCCGTTTCGCTCTTCCTCTATCGCTAACGCTTGTTCCGCTAACTCGATCCCGTCTTCTATCTGGGGATAAAAGATACACTTAAGATTTTTGTCGCTAAACTTGATAAATCGAAATTCAAAATCATTGTAATTCAATTTCTAATTCAAATTTTAAATGAAAAACGATGAAAAATAAAAGATGCGGTCTGTGGAAATCTGTTATCAATGTTATAATCTACGTAAGTTTAATTTTTTGTTCAAAATTTCATGGCATCAGTGAAAATCTGCGATCAAGACTAAACGCAAGATTAAAAGTGTACGAGTATTTCGTCAGATGACAACCAAAACTCAGGAAAAAAACAATAATAATAAACTTGTCTTACCAGGAATAATAATAAACTTGTCTTACCCAGCCGCTCCTATAGCACGTGTCTGCTCCGAGCAGCCGTAGGGCTGCGTCTTGTGGGGCGAGAGGCGCTGCTCGCTTCATGACCGCGTGCGCTCGCACGCCCGCCGTCCATACTGTACTGTCTACGAGATAATGTTAGGAATAATAATAAATTTGTCTTACCCAGCCGCTCCTATAGCACGTGTCTGCTCCGAGCAGCCGCAGGGCTGCGTCTTGTGGGGCGAGAGGCGCTGCTCGCTTCATGACCGCGTGCGCTCGCACGCCCGCCGTCCATACTGTACTGTCTACGAGATAATGTTAGGAATAATAATAAATTTGTCTTACCCAGCCGCTCCTATAGCACGTGTCTGCTCCGAGCAGCCGTAGGGCTGCGTCTTGTGGGGCGAGAGGCGCTGCTCGCTTCATGACCGCGTGCGCTCGCACGCCCGCCGTCCATACTGTACTGTCTACGAGATAATGTTAGGAATAATAATAAATTTGTCTTACCCAGCCGCTCCTATAGCACGTGTCTGCTCCGAGCAGCCGCAGGGCTGCGTCTTGTGGGGCGAGAGGCGCTGCTCGCTTCATGACCGCGTGCGCTCGCACGCCCGCCGTCCATACTGTACTGTCTACGAGATAATGTTAGGAATAATAATCAATTTGTCTTACCCAGCCGCTCCTATAGCAGGTGTCTGCTCCGAGCAGCCGCAGGGCTGCGTCTTGTGGGGCGAGAGGCGCTGCTCGCTTCATGACCGCGTGCGCTCGCACGCCCGCCGTCCATACTGTACTGTCTACGAGATAATGTTAGGAATAATAATAAATTTGTCTTACCCAGCCGCTCCTATAGCACGTGTCTGCTCCGAGCAGCCGTAGGGCTGCGTCTTGTGGGGCGAGAGGCGCTGCTCGCTTCATGACCGCGTGCGCTCGCACGCCCGCCGTCCATACTGTACTGTCTACGAGATAATGTTAGGAATAATAATAAATTTGTCTTACCCAGCCGCTCCTATAGCACGTGTCTGCTCCGAGCAGCCGTAGGGCTGCGTCTTGTGGGGCGAGAGGCGCTGCTCGCTTCATGACCGCGTGCGCTCGCACGCCCGCCGTCCATACTGTACTGTCTACGAGATAATGTTAGGAATAATAATAAATTTGTCTTACCCAGCCGCTCCTATAGCACGTGTCTGCTCCGAGCAGCCGTAGGGCTGCGTCTTGTGGGGCGAGAGGCGCTGCTCGCTTCATGACCGCGTGCGCTCGCACGCCCGCCGTCCATACTGTACTGTCTACGAGATAATGTTAGGAATAATAATAAATTTGTCTTACCCAGCCGCTCCTATAGCACGTGTCTGCTCCGAGCAGCCGCAGGGCTGCGTCTTGTGGGGCGAGAGGCGCTGCTCGCTTCATGACTGCGTGCGCTCGCACGCCCGCCGTCCATGCTGTACTGCCTAAAAATAATAAATTTATTTATTTATCTCGATCAAACCACAACTAGGTCCTAAAGGTGTCCGCTAGCTGGCGTTTGCACGGAGCGTGTTAACAAAAAAAATAGCAAACATAGACCAAGATGCAACGATTTTGATAGCACATTTTCATATTTCATAGAAGTTTGACGTTTAAAATAATACTTGCACTGCGAGGGCTACCAAAATCGCGCGCCACGGATCTAAGGGTGGTACTGGTATTCCACCAGGGTCGGCTTTCCTACTCAGTCTTCTCCACTTTGCCCGGTCTTCGGCATCTTTAGGCGTGAGATTGTCCGAAAGGAAAATTTCATCGCTCCCTCCAGGGACTGCAGTATGCACGATCCCGGGCTCGGATCCCGATCATTAACCTTATGGCAGGGTTTTCTGGCGTGTAGAGCGTGCGGTACTAGGGTAAGGGCAGGGTATGGGTAGGGTACTCTAAAGTAACCATAGCACACACCTGGAGAAATGTGTTGTGGTGCGTGACACAACTGGACGGGCGGCGTGGGCGACGCGGCCGCCGTCGCCAGAGCTCGCTGCCTCCACACATGCGCGCTGCCGAACGAAAACTTCATCGCTCGCTCCAGGGTCTGCGCAATACAAGATAAACACATTATGTACGATTGTACGTACAGATGTAGTAATAATTATTTTCCATCGTATTTTCACGGAAATGTACGATCGTGTGTTGCTATTTCAGTCGGTGTCGGTATACATAAAGTATACAAGTTGACTGAAGTAGCATAACAAATACGAACGTTTCCGAGAAAATACGACAGTATTATATAATAAAATAGTAGATAGATGTTAAAACCAATTCTAGCTGGTTTTTCTTCCCTCTGTATCAAGGTCTCATAACGAGTGCAAATACGCTTGATCAACCCCAAATGGCGGGAAAATGCCGATGACAGGGTCGAGTGGAGAAAATGAGAGGAGGGAGGGGAGGAAGACACCAAAGTAGGCTAATAAAAAAGTATAACAGTCTAAAATTTCTGTATAGGTTTAGAGAAATGTCAACACATTTCTCCCTCTATCATCCCCCACCCTGTCACCCTGTCCCACCATTTGGGGTAGAATGCGTCCAAGTCGTCCCGCCATCTCCTTTTAGGTCTGCCTTTTTGTTATAATAATTAGTATAATTACCTCTAAAACTAGACACAACTGCCCCCATCTCGTGACAGCAAGTGCCAGTAGATCGGCAACAGCCACAGCGTTGGCTAAGGCGTGTTGCCTCGCGGCTTCAAACTCTGCACTCTGTGATAACACTGCGTCGCGGACCGCCATCGCCTCGCCTACTAGGAGGAGGAGGATTATCTCCTCGTACTCGTTTCGGGGGACGAACTGGAACAAAACAGTGATCATTTATGTCTATTTATACAAGCTTTTATTTAGTTTCACCTTTCACCACCTAGTCTGTGTGTCGGTCTATAATCAAATCTTGCAAGTTAAATTTGATCCCTTCCCCGTTTCCGATTGAGCTGAAATTTTGCGTGCATGTATAAATCGGATGACAATGCAATATTATGATACCATCGAGCCAATCTGACGATGAAGACAGGAGGTGGCCATTGGAATTCTGTGATGAAACAACGCAACCTAATTGTGTTAGGATTGTCTCGATGAGTATTAGTTGTCTGCCGTAAGAAAAGTACAGTCAGCGTTAAAAGTTTGTACCAAAAATGAAATTTTTGCCAAAAACTTATTCTAATCATCTGTTATAGTCTTTCGATTTGTAGCTGGCCCCGAACGGGTAATCCTTGGTCTATATTGTTGTAACGGTTTGCTATAAAACCTCGTTTGCGCTAAGCGTTTGTGCTGGCCGGTTGTAAAAAAAAATTAAAAACATTTTTAAATAGTTTTCTGAAATCTGTCACTGGAAGAAAATTGCTAAACACAAAGAGCATATAATCACTGCGTTTTAAGAGTCGGCACTCTCGAACAATCCTCGAACCGAATTATGAACGTACATATCCCAACACACCAAATACAGGCTTAAAGATCTCGCATCCAGGCAATAATTGTTAAAAAAAAATCCACACACAATACTACCAACACAAAAAAAAACAACGCTAGGGCTCGACACTTCCAGTACCTACTGTTTATCGATATCGATAAATGTGCGATACGTGCTGCTGTATTTACCTACTGTACTACTGTAACAGTACATTTTGAGAATCACGTGGATTAATAAAATAAAAGAACATTATATATATATATAAACAATTTTATTTTACATGATAAAAATAACATAGTTTATTATTCAAGTAGGCATATTACAATATGCTGTATTCGCGCGCATTCTTTTTTAATCTGGTCCCTTTTTATTGAAGGCACTGGATGGAGAATGATTTCCACAAATGAACTTGTTTCCATTCAGCTTTTGAATAGGTAAATAAATACGCCAATACCTCATTTCCTTTTCCTCAGCTTTGCCCATAATCGACATCTGAAATAAAGAGATTATCGATAAATTGGTCGTACACTATTCGTGTCATAGGTTACTTAGTTTTTTACTTAAAAATACTTTATTCACAAAATATTTTCGTTTTAATCATGGATTGTACACGACTAAAACTAATTAAATTAGTAACTGTTAACGACTCAAAGTAAAAAATGAAAATATTGCATACAAACATCAGTTTACCGACCTGTTCGGATCAAGTGGAAATTTGGCCAAAAATGCGTCAGTAGTTAGTCTTCTTACACACCCACTACAAACTTCACATTTCCTTAAAGATTTAGCCCCCATTTAAATAACAGCTAAAGTTATTTTACCAATTACAATAAAAAATAACCACGTATTTCCACGTTCACGACAATTTAAATGACGTTTGAAGTTTTACTACCAATCATACCAACCTAAAGAAAAGTAAGTATAATACGTCTATGTTAAAAGCAAGTATGGTATGTGCGACCAAAATGCAACAGCAGTCATTTTAATTCGATAAGATTATTTCTATGCCTCAATGTTGGTAACAAGTACGTTCTTAATTTATCAAAGTATGGGGTGTCGATGGGCTGGCTAAACATTTACGACAATTTCTTGCAAATAAGATATTAACTAATCTCTAAAATTGTATAATTAATTAATTTAGATCGTGTCTTATTGATATTATGCTGTGTACATTTCCCCGGATCGGGTAAGTGTTGTGAATATTTCATTTGACTTACTAATAGGAATAATTTTACGTTGTATTCTTTTATACTGTTAAGTAATCTGTTCCTTTCTGACTGCTTCATCCGTGCTAAAAAATAATGCTAAAAGGTTAATTTTCCTGATATTTCTTTCCTTGTGGGCCGGATGTCGCAGTCATTGTCGTGCGCATTTTCTAATATGCCCAATAATACTAGGGATCAAGTCTGGGTACGAAATTGTTTGAACCCTGCCTGAAACCCTCTATCCTGCACTACCCCGGGTTGCGCTATGCGCAAGCTCTACAATCTGGAAGGTTTCCGTTCCGAGCTGAGGATCCTGAACCACAGCGGGGAGCCATCCTAGTCTACTCTGGATCAACTGGGACTCCTGCGCTGTACAGCGGCGCCATCTACAACTGCGACGCCCGCGATGTAGAGCCTCAGGAAAGTGCCTTCTTTTAAGGACTCGTTTCTATATTTCTTTCTCTGTGTCAGCTCAGTTACACGGACTCGCGACCCTAGCCTAACTTCTTGTAATTTTAAATTTAACTTTCATTTCTAACCTATCTATCTCTATCTACATGTGACGCTAAACGTCACATTGTTAAGTAGTAACCTGATTGATGGCGGCGTATCTCTTAGGCTTCCACGGGCCGTCGCTGGCGTGGTCGTCGCGGCGCCGCAGCGTGCCGCCCGCCCCCGCCCCCGCCCCCGCCGCCGCCGGCGAGGGCTCCGGCGCGCTGTACTCCTGCAAACGATTCAGGTTTCACGTTTATATTATTTAGGGCCCCTCGCACCATTCCACTGACCCGGGGTTAACCGATTAAACCTGGAGTTCCCGCGGTTCCCGGTACGATGAGACGCCGGGTTGACGGTTTAACCGCGCAGACCCGGGTTCGTGAGATGGTGCAAGTTGGCCTTATTGTTATTTTCACCACACCGGCTCGGAAAGGCTCACTTACTACTTACGACTTCAAAAACTGATAGCGGAGTTGCATTTTATTCACATATGAGACAAAGTAATCGAATGCAAATATTGAATTGTTTTCTTATGTTTCCCGGTAGAATTGACTTTTAAATGATGATTTTGGATGATATAGTACTTTATGCGACCGTTGTTTAAAAGAGGTCAAAAAACGAATGGCGTGAGTAACAATTTGAGGCGAAGCCGAAAATTGTTAATAAAGATGCCACGAGTATTTTTTGACTCAGTTAAACAACGTTGCATACAATACTTTTTCTACGACCAAACACTTACTTTAAAATAGAATTGAAAATTTAACGAATCTTTTTAATTCAGGAAGTAGCAAAAATGGAGAGTACGGGCGTGAAAAGAATAAATGAATGAAATTAAAAAAAAAAACATGTCTATGGTTCACTTATTTGTCAGAGATAACATTTAAAGTAAAGTTGGCAACACTGTATTTCATTCAATATTTTTTAAGTGGTCATTACACGAAGTATTGTAAAATCGCCAAAAAGATACTGCGTGTATGCACAAATTCTTTTTTGGGGAATAGACTAAAGACCTGTCTTGACAACTATAAGGTAGGGTTTTAAAGGTGTGCGCACGACCCTTTAAATGACAAATAAAAGTACTGGAGTAGAAAAAATATTTAATAACATTCATTTGAATTTGATTTGGTACGATTTTGTTTGATATTTTACATTTAATATTTGCTTTTGGTAGGGTGAAAAATATGTATCACGCGGGGTTCAAATTTGTAAATGTTAATTTAGCCTCACCTGTCCGGCCAAGCCTCGCATGAGTAGCTCCGCGAGTTGTCTGGCGAGCGCTAACCGCAGCGCCTGCGTCGATGCCGCCTCCACCGCCGTCAGCATCACTCGATACCTGCCAACGGATAGTTGACTTAATCTAATTAAACCTTTAAACGAGCAATTCTTGTTTATTTATATACCGGGTGTGGCTTGTAATACGAGCAAAAAATTAAATTGTAGGCTGTACTCCTTATACTGACCAACTAGTTTAGCAACTAGAACAATTAGTTCAGCAACTTTTAAAAATAGCTTGTGGTTTGATTTTTAATACACTTTAAAGTTTATTTTACGACGCAATGTATTGCGAATTTTGTTATGTTTAAGGCGTGACAAGCACAATGATATGGCGTGGTGATGGCGTCCATTGAAGATAATATTTATTTTGTATGAAAATAGGGAGTCTAAATACTTCATAATTTTAAAAAGTTGTTGAACGAAAGTGTCACCGTTTGAGGAGTACAATCTATGTTTTAATTATTTGCTCGTGTCACGGGCCACACCCGGTATATACTAGCCTTTGCCCGCGACTTCGTCTGCGTGTAATTATTACCAGCAGCTAGAGTAAGTTCAGCGCCTGGATAAAATCTAATAGCAATTCGAGCATAATATGCTTAAATGTTTACACCAATTAACAGGCACTTCATTAATTTTCTCATTTCCACCCCCCTTTTCACCCTCTTTAGAGATGACTTCTGACATAAAAACTATCCTATGTCCTTCCCCGGGACTTTAACTATCTCTATGCCAAATTTAAACTAAATCCGTTCAGCGGTTTAAGCGTGAAGAGGTAACAGACAGACAGACACACTTACGCCTTTGTAATATTAATATGTATTATATACATATGTATTTCGGGGATCTCGGAAACGGCTCGTAACGATTTCGATGAAATTTGCTATATGGGGGTTTTCGGGGGCGAATGCGATCTAGCTAGATTTTATCTCTAGGTAAACGCGCATTTTTGAGTTTTTATATGTTTTCCGAGCAAAGCTAGGTCTCCCAGATAGTGTACCTTTAAAACGTCCAAATTCGAAATAACGTCCAAATTGTGTCAAAACACAATGCATATCTAATTACAGATGTAGTGCATAATTATTTTCCATCGTATTTTCACGGAAACTTACGAATTTGTCTTGCTATTTCAATCACTCTCGGTTCCAAAAGTACTGAGGTTGATTGAAGTAGCATGACAAATACGAACGTTACCGAGAAAATACGATGAAAAACAATTTAGGCGCTACATCTCTACGAGTGTAGCAAGAATCCCATTGTATCGTACCCAGGGTTCGGAAACCGGTATTTGCTCCATACAAAAATACCGGTATTATTACGTTCGTTTTTGTTCTTTTGGTTTATTATTTCATTTTTAATGGGACAATCTAATAATACAAAGTTATAAATATTGGAGAAGGTGGTATGCATGCAGCTTACTGATTTCCTTGAAAGTAATAACATACTCCCATTAAGACAATCTGGCTTTAGAAAAGGGCATAGCACCTCCACTGCCCTTCTTGATGTGGTAGATAAAATTTTGTCCTCACAAGATGTAGGCGAAGGAACAATGTTAGCACTTCTCGATTTCTCCCGTGCCTTTGACTGCATTAACTCATCTACTTTACTTTCTAAACTAGCATACTATGGTTTCAGCAATAACTCGATAAAGTGGTTCGCAAGCTATATGAGTAACAGGTCACAATTTGTTCAACTGCAAGGCGCAGACGGCTTAACTGTAGCATCAGGATTACTTCCAGTATCTAGAGGGGTGCCGCAGGGCTCTATTCTTGGCCCAGTGTTGTATAGTCTCTATAGTGCGGATATCGTAAATAATATAAAACATTGTAAATTCCATATCTATGCCGATGACATACAGCTTTTCATATCATTCAAACCAGAAGATACGCAGCGAGCTGTCGATAGACTTAATGAAGATCTGCACCGCATTGACCGCTGGTCAGAAATGAATAGTCTCGTTCTCAATCCGACAAAATCCAAGTTCCTCGTTTTGGGCTCAAAAAAACAAGTTAACCGAATTACAGCTGCAAATCCGCAAGTCAATATTTCAGGCAAATGTGTGGAGATGGTATCGGAAGCTCGCAACCTAGGCCTGCTCATGGACAGCTCTCTGCACTTTGAAAACCACATCTTAGAAACTGTAAGGAACTGTTTCTATAGACTAACAGTCCTTTACAGAGTTCGTAATTATCTTAGTGTAGATATGCGTGTAAAATTGTGCGACACACTCATCCTGTCCAAACTTAATTACGCGGATACGGTATATGGTGATTGCCTACTCTCTCGTACCAAGAAAGTCATACAACGGTTACAAAACGCCTGCACACGCTTTTGTTTCCCAATACCCCCACGATCACATATTACTCCGTATTTAAACATGAATAAACTCTTAAATATGAATGGTCGACGTACCCTACATTTTGCCACGCTTTTATTTGGTATCTGCAATAGTAAAAAACCCACATATTTGCATGATAAGCTGGTCTTCTACCAGCGTCATATCAGGCGTAATCCCCGACTGATTAGCCCAAGGCACAATACAGCAGCATTTCGTGGCAGTTTTCGTTATGCTGCCACGAACTGCTGGAATAACCTTCCGCCACCTATTTGGGAGAGCATTACTGTTAGTGGGTTCAAGTCTAAACTGAAAAAACATCTATTGGCTCAACAAGGTATTGCTGCCTAAGGGCATCATTTTCTAAAATATTGGTATCAGCTCTAGTTCCTTAACCTCAAAGTCGATTCCTAGTTAACCGCCGTATAATAAAACCATATGTATAATATTTTTGTAATGCTTATATAAGTATTGATATTTAATACAACAAACTACTCCTACTACTAACACACGAGTCGCGCAGTATGCTGTCCCGCACCGCACACCTCGCTGGCTCCACAGAAAATCAGCGCCGTTGGCAATGCTTAGTCGTGCCAACTGAATTACTGAGTGGAGACCATTTCAGCCTCACATCTTTATCTTTAATATGTCCCTTTGTGTTTTGTATACTTCTTGTTTCGCATTTTATGTTATTATTTCCTATTGTGCATTTTGTAATGGAATGATGTGTTGCCTGAATAAATATTTTTCTATTCTATTCTATTCTATTCTAAGTTGTTACCTAAATACATGATTCAGTCCTATCTAAAGAGCATATGAAACTATGCGGGCATATAAGTCATAAGTCATTTATTCATAAAACCAATTTACACGTTATATATAGAACATATTTACAATATGCCGTGAACAAACAAAAACTCAATTTGAAATAAATCTAACAGTTAAATAAATCTAACTAAGAGTTACTTGACATCCCTTTTTTGTTTACACAGGGTTACTTTTTTACCGGTACAATAAAGTTTACCACATCATTGGTATCGATAATAGATCACATCGCACAAATATTTTTTTTTTTTTATTTCGCTTCAATTAATTTATCCTTCACCAATTTAGTAACTTCTGGTTACACTAAGCCGCTCGCTAAATCGCGCGCGATGACGTAAACAAACAGTTGCCAGTTCGTGCGTTTGCTAATTGATGCGTAAGGCATCCACATTTTCTAGTACTTTAGCGGATAAGTTCGGGCATTGGTATTTTTGTTTTTTTGTTCCCAAATAGTAGTAACAAAGAATGCTGGTATTTTTTATTTTTGGCAACAATTACGTATGTTGATTTATTGTACTGGTAAAAAAGTAACCCTGTATAATGATAAGTATTGTTTACATATCTACCTACATTACTGCGCCCATCAAGGTTTAATGTGTCACATGTGAAATGCAATAAATAAATACATTACAAATAATTCAAAATATTGGGCTATTTCGGGGTTTAAAAAAAATACCGGTTCCGAGCCCTGCTCGTACCTGTCAACGGCGCTGTGTAAGCGCTGAGCCCGTATGTGTAAGAGCGGGACGCGCTGTAGTGCTGTCTCGAGCGTCGCGCCCGCACTGACGTTCGTTGTACCTCGTTGGAGATATAGAAGTGTGAGTTCTGATGCCAGCTCGAAACTCCGAATCTGAAAACACTATCTATTTAGGCTGCGTTTCCACCAGAGATATGCGAGGTATATAAATAAGTTGAAACTCTAGGTCAGCGGTCGGCAACCTTTTAGCAGCCAAGGGCCACATAGTAGTTAACGAAGTTGACGCGGGCCGCACACAATGGTAATATTTAGAACAATCATTGTACCATACTTTTCTCAATAAATTATTTGTATTTGTATTTGTTTGTATTTGTGTCTTAAGCAGACATTGTCGATGGTCAATATTACATACAAAATAGCCAGGGAAGCTCGCGGGCCGCAAGCGAGAGGTCCGCGGGCCGCTTGTTGCCGAACACGCACTAGGTCCATGGGGTCCCAGCGCGCACAAGTTGTTCGCAGAAATCGCGAAGCGTCTGGTTGGCGTAACTGGGGACCGAAAAGCTGGCGGCCACCTCGCACAACGTATCAGCATTGCGATACAGCGAGGAAATGCCGCCAGCATCCTTGGTACAAGGCCTCAAGGACCTATTATAGATATAAGCTAAGCAAAGCTTGTACTATGGGTGCTAGGCGACGATATACATACAACGATGTGCTAGGCGACGATATACATACTTATATACATACGAAAAAAACTCGTGAAGCATCAGTCAGTCATCGGTCAGGAATAAATATCTGTGCTCTTCAAACAAATAAATGCCCTACTGGGATTCGAACCCAGGACCATTAGCTTCACAGGCAGGGTCACTACCCACCAGGCCAGACCGGTCGTCTAATTTCTTCATTTATTTTCAACGCTAAGTGTATAGTTATTCTATTGGTTCTAGGCCCAGTTGCACCTTCCCACTAACCAGGGGTTAAGCGGTTATACCTTTAAACTATTGTCTTATTGTACTGGTAACCATGGCAACTCCAGTGGAATGGTGCAATTCGGCCTTGACAAACATATCCCTCGCTACGCATCCTCCATGGTATAATAATATACTCCGCCTGGTACTCTCTTCCCGTCTTTTCGTGGTCACGTGACTGACACAAGTCATCATGCGACAGCGCTATATGGTAATATGCGATAGCGCTATATAAAGTGGCAACGTTATTGTGATGTAGGCTTGTGTCACTCGGGAAGAGACCATGTTTTATTAGACTATGGTATTCTCGCACATCTCTTCAAAGGGTTAAAAGTTTTGTTGGAAAGAGACGGAAGTCTTACCATCTCGCTTTCTCGCTCGGCCTGCTTATATCGACTGCTGCCCGGTAGCGCTGTTTGTTCGAGACATAAGCCTTTGATCGCGTAGGACTCGGCTACTATTCTTAAACTCCGACTGTAAGAGAATACATTTTTTTTGTAAACATACACAGGTAAGGGCCACTGGCCTAATCCGGGGTTAACCGGTTAAACCGTTAACTTAGTGTCAAATTGTACTGGTAACCATGGTAACTTCAGGTTTAACCGGTTAACCCCGGTTTAACGGGATGGTGCAAGTGGTCCTAAGTCTGATAGCGGACCCTGGGTTTCGAAGCAGGGCTATGACCGTGAAAATCGTAGTTCTAAAATTGCGGGCATCTTTCTCTGTCACTCTAGTTACGCCTTTGTTGGAGTAAAAGAAAGATCTGAATGCGAATTTCGGTTTTCGCGGTAGCCCCTCTGAAACGAATCAATTCTTCAATGGACTCAAAAAGGAAAGGGTCTAGCAGGCTAAGCGAACAAGAAGTGCCCCCAACGACGGATTTGGTCATTCTTTCAGGTGGTGTACTGGCAGGTCCTAAGAACTCTCTATGCTTAATATCAGTCCTCGATCTTCTTTTGTTTTCGAGTTATTCAGGATAATGTAAAATCATCAGTGTATCATTGAAAGTGTCATATTTTGTAAACCGTTCAAGTTAGATTAACCAAACAAAATTATATTTGACAACAATAAAATAGACTACAAAATGAATATGTTTAACCTGCATCATGTCCTTATACTTCATTATAAAAAAAAACACTTTATTTTTCTTCTCATTACTTTTTATACTATTCGCGGAGGTACACCTACAAAAAAAAAATATGCATGAGTAGCCACTAATACCCACTATATACACATATAAAAATATTTGCATAAATCTTCGTGCGTCATGCCAAAAAAAAAACATTATCGAACAAGGATCTCGGAAACGGCTCTAAACATAAAAAAACTCAAAAATGCGCGTTTTCCCAGAGATAAGACCAAGCTGAATCAATTTATCGCCCCCGAAAACACCCATTTAGCAAATTTCATCGAAATCGTTAGAGCCGTTTCCGAGATCCTTGTTCGATAATGTTTTTTTTTTGACATGACGCACGAAGATTTATGCAAATATTTTTATATGTGTATATAGTGGGTATTAGTGGCTACTCATGCATATTTTTTTTGTAGGTGTACCTCCGCGAATAGTATAAAAAATAATGAGAAGAAAAATAAAATGTTTTTTTATAATGAAGTATAAGGACATGATGCAGGTTAAACATATTCATTTTGTAGTCTATTTTATTCTTGTCAAATATAATTTTGTTTGGTTAATCTAACTTGAATGTTTACAAAATATGACACTTTCAATGATACACTGATGATTTTACATTATCCTGAATAACTCGAAAACAAAAGAAGATCGAGGACTGATATTAAGCATAGAGAGTTCTTAGGACCTGCCAGTACACCACCTGAAAGAATGACCAAATCCGTCGTTGGGGGCACTTCTTGTTCGCTTAGCCTGCTAGACCCTTTATCCCAACCTATAGTACCTCTTCAGTTTGATGAAATTTAAATCCTATTCAATTGGAACAGAGTCGCTTTTGCTTTGTTTCGTTCAATTTTCCAACAACTCAAAATCAACTCTATTTCCTACACTATAGGTTCTAATTTCAATGGCAAATTTTGGATTTTTCATTTGTATGGAGGCCTTAGGTTCATCTTTTTAAAGGTTTTGTTATCGCCGTAGACCTTGTTGTAAGGGTCCCTTAGGTGTCACAAATGAAAAATAAAACGGACACGTGCGAGTCGGACTCGCCCACCAAGGGTTCCGCACCATTACGCAAAAAACGGCAAAAAATGTATTCTTTTTTTAGTGTTTGTTGTTATAGCGGCAACAGTAAGTCGGTGTTGTAATTAGGTACCCATTTAGTAGTATTTACTATTTACGTGCGATTCGACCTTCACGTAAACAAATTTCTAATGTATGCTGTTATTAGAACTTGTTTAACAACTAACTTAACTACAATAACCATAGCGGACGACCTTCCGTATCCGTTTAAAAACAGTTGTTAATTATTTCGATTTTAACTCCATGTTTTATGCAAAAATGGATAGCAAACCTGATACGGATGGAACAACGAAACAGGGCTCGGAACCGGTATTTTTTAAAACGGTTAAAGATTCTTTATTCTCATAAGAATTACAAATTCACTTACATGAGAACATTATAAATTAAAGTATTTAAAACCCCGAAATAGCTCAATATTTTGAATTATTTCATGCTCTTTAGATAGGACTGAATCATGTATTTAGGTAACAACTTCGTATTATTAGATTTTCCCATTAAAAATGAAATAATAAACCAAAACAAAAACGAACGTAATAATACCGGTATTTTTGTATGGAGCAATACCGGTTTCCGACCCCTGCAACGAAAAATGACACATGCTCATAGTCTATTGGCTCCGCTACACTATGGGCCATCATGCTGGGCCACTAAGATAGGCCAGTGTGTAAAGACGGTACTTAATGGTGTTGGATAGCTTAAGGTGGCCACTGACGAACCTTCCAACAGTCCAAATAGCGTGGCTGCAATCCAAAATCGGTCCGTGAATGTCAAAAACGTACAATGTTTAATATTAGGATGCCGTCCATTTGGATGAATCCGTTGTAACGGCATCCATTTGGAAGGCTCGTCAGTGGCCTGCTTTATGGCGCGGCGGGATGGCGATTACGTTCATAAAGTGGCTATGCACTTTTACATACATAATATCCTAGTTATAAGGTAGCACGATAGATATTATATAGTTACAGTGCGTGTATACAGACTCTATGTCCTACTCGCAACTACGAATTATCACAACAGCGAGATTACGTAATGAGGCTAATTACACACTTATAGTGTTAACTATAGTATTAATTTCCTATTTTTAGTGTCAGTTAAAAGAGCCAAGACTCATAGAGAAAAAAATACATAGTGCTCACTCCATACATCCGTTTTAGTACCAAAATGACTATTATTTTCGTAGTCGACATCAGTACTGCTACTTAACAATAGATATTGCAACGACCGAAATAATGTTCAACAATTTTCAGCTAATATTATAACCGGATTCTCTATTTACAATTAGTTGTAAGTTGTAAGATATTTTAGATAATTCTGCTACTCGCTGTTAGATGTCGACTGCGTAAAATAACTGCCGTATTCGAACTTCAAGATATTCACAAGAGACGACACGTACTAGATCCATTCTAGATACGTTATAGTTTAGATATCAACTAGTTCTCTTTTGCAGCGCAATTCGGGCAACCAATGTCACTTTTACGTTAGATAGAGTAAGATATCTATTAGATGTGAATTAGATCTCTAAGTCATATCCTGTGGAAATCGTTCAAGAGTATCTCCAGAATCGCGCAATTGTCAAATTTGACAAGTTAGATCTTAAACATATCGTTATCGTATCTTGGTGATGTCTAAAAGATATCTAATAGATATCTATTTCAAAATCCGAATCGGGCCCTAAGTCTTCTTTAATACTAAAACTAATGTATGGAGTGAGCAGTCTATTCTTACTATATTTCACTATGCTAAAGTGGTATCGTCTTGGGTTGTCCCATTCGTTTTTCGTCAAGTTCTTAAATTAGTCCTATTCTGCTTTCGTCACCCATTCTACATTCGTCACAATCGTCGGTGGCTTTCAATGTAGAATAAGTGACGAAAGCAGAATAGGACTAATTTAAGAACTTGACGAGAAACGAATGGGACAACCCAAGACGATACCGCTAAAGTGTAGTTGTTTACGTACAATGCGATTTTATAATAGTGACTCATCCAGGCGTCAGACTTTAAACAGTTTATTTCATAATTTGTAAATATGATCTGTTTGTAGTAATACAAAGTCCTCTGCGAAATAGTTTAACCAGATGACTTCTTAATAAACAATATCCACTCTTGAAATCAATTAATTTTAATGACTTCTTTTTTTGACATTTGTATTTACCTATATTATTGCTATTTTCTTCTTCTTTCCTTGATCTGGCTAAGTATTTTTAATTTAGTGTTAGTGTTTTGTAGTTGAGTGTTTAGTGTTAGTTGTATATTTTGTAGTTCTATTGTGATTTTGTTTGACATGTGTTATTTTGACATTAGAGAAATTGAATTGAAAGCGTACTTATGACCTTCGTCCTTCAATTATATACCTATATTTTATATGGACTGGCGTTACGGGCAATAAGAATGGGGCCTGAATGGAGCCAGTACTGCGGTGTGACACCGCTACAACGCGATTGGTTGATGAGTTAGCATCACGCGCGCGATTGGTCGCAACTTGTTGCGTTAGACTCTACGATTGGCTCAAACTTGTGAGTACCGCTGAACTAGTTTTTAGTGCCCGTAAGGCCTATGATTGAAGGTAGCAGAGGGTGTAGAAAATACTTGATTGTATCGTGTTGATTTTAGGGTTCCGTACCCAAAGGGTAAAAACTACCCTATTAATAAGACTCCACTGTCCGTCTGTCTGTCACCAGGCTGTATCTCATGAACCGCGATAGCTAGACAGTTGAAATTTTCACAGATGATGTATTTCTGTTGCCGCTATATCAACAAATACTAAAAACAGAATAAAATAAAGATTTAAGTGGGGGGGTAACACACAACAAACGTGATTTTTTTCCCGTTTTGTTGCGTAATGGTACGGAACCCTTCGTGCGCGAGTCCGACTCGCACTTGGCCGTTTTTTTCTTAGGTTGCACTGTGAAACAGGAGGCTTAGAAGTTATGGCACCAGCTGCTAAATGTGAAGGCGCTGACTAAGTACCAGCCCTGGACCTGGGACTCTTTTTCTGTCTTATATAATATATAATATTTATAGTTTGTTTTTTTTAGCATTAGAGATAAGGTAAACAATCTTGATGTGTCTTTTAATTGAAAAACACTTTTTAAAAATAAGTTACGGCAAATATGTAACAATTATGAATCTAATACAATCTTTTATATTCTTCTGCTTTCATAAGTAATAGTTATAGATTTTTAAAATGCATTTTTCAATTAAAAGACATGTCAAGATCGCTCACCTTCTTTGAAGTTCTTTCTAATGCTAAAAAGAACGAACTATATTTCAGTTTGCATTAACAATTTCATTCCAATAATAACGGTGCGATTCACTAGAAATGAAATAGTAAAGATATGTGACGTTCCACGGCGAAAGTTACCTTATAGCGGCTGGCGCTTACGCTATTATTATATCGCCGCCGCCGCTCCAATATTCAGCAGAGGCAATGGCACCTTTTGCAGTGGAACTACTAACTTTACTATTTCATATCTAGTGAATCTCTAATTCATTTCCCGAATCGCGGCGTAACTCTCTCGATATGACCTAGTAACCCGGGGCCCTTATCAATTTATGTAAGTCCATAATGAACTAATGCCAGGCGTGGCTCACTCCGCGATTTCGTCGCTTTGCTACAGGTAGCTAAAAGTACATCCGTTCCACACCAATTTTGGGGTTTGCCATAAGCCGCGCGTGGCGCTGTCGCCACCTAGCGGCCATATCTGTGCTGATAGTGACAGACGCGTTTTGTTAGAGAGTGAGTCTTCTGTACCTAGTACTATTATTTATTCTGTGCTAATGCACTATTTCCGGAAATCATCGAACTAATATTATCTTAGCTACAACAACAGTAATCAACAAGTAATAACTGTTATCAACTGCAGACCGGATGGCAACATGTCCATTTTAAATATTATTTTAATTATAACAATTTTATCTAAAGGTCTGTCTCCATAGTGCGCGGCAAACTATCGAACATTGAGCGAGCCAACACGATCAGATCGAGTTGGCTCGCGAGCCAACCCGGTATCCATTGCGCGCGGCTGCCTCGCGAGCCAATGTTCGATAGTTTGCCGCGCAATATGAAGACAGGCCTTAATAAACGTTCATCGCAAAGCTAGGCTATTAACCGCGAAGATCGAAGTTCGCCAATTGCGAGCATATTTCTCCGTCACTCTAATTACGCTGCTCTAGCCTACAATTTACAAATTTCGGTTTTCGCGGTAGCGGTAGGCCCGTAATTCCGTCGCACGACCGTTTGTCGTGATTCAGGGTACCTAGCCAAGGTGACAATCGTTCGCCGAGAAACGATCGAAACTATCTGTCTTTATCACACTAATATGGAAGAGTAATTGACAGACAATAGCGTTTCGTCACTAAAAATTCCCTATTCAAGTAAACACTTACATAGGCAGCTCCTTCTCTGTTAACGTATTCAGCTCGGCCATCTTATAATTCTTCAGCGACTCATCGTACGCCCCGCAGGCAAAGTTCAGCTTCCCAAGTAGCAGGTGAGCATCCAAAGCAACTCCGGCCTTCCGGCCCGCCTCGTCGGTAGCCAGTGTCAGGTATCCTCGGGCCTCGGAGAGCTCCCGCTGGGCTCGTTCGATGTTTTCTTTGTTTGGGGGCCATTCGTCCAGGTAGGCTTCAAGCTTGCCTTCTCCGATGAGGAAGTGTGCGAGGCTTTCTGTAAATGATTGAGGTTTTAGCATATTGATAGATAGATGGAATACTCTTTATTGGCACACCTCATTTGTTTACAGTGTTTACACATACATTACATTATTTACATTTGTTTTCGTAAGATATGCAATAAAATTTATAAATAATGGGCATTCAATCAATTAATAATCAGAATCAGAATCAAGCATTTTATTCGTGGTAAACTTAAATCTAAAATTACATACAAGAGTATAACTAAAAACTATAGATATTAATAAAATTGGTATTGGTGTGAAAGTTTACCACGAAATCGGCTCGCCTCAGCATAATACTGACGCAAAAGTCAGCGCTGATCTTCCGGCGAGACCATTTGTGGGCCATGAACACAACCATACAACCGTAATTGATTGTTGAATGCCCCTTTCTACAATTGTGGTATTGGTTTTGTGTTATTTGATGGGTCAAAATTATTTACATTCCTCTCTCTCTTTTTTTTTTATTCCTCTATAAATAATAGTAGATTGTACAACAAGGGCATAAAGTGACCCATCTTTAACCGAGGCAAGTTTTTGGTCTGAGCGAACCGAAGACCAAAATAGTAGACGAGAGTAAAAATGGACATTTATGCCCTTGTTGTACACTCTGCTTTTCACTTCGATTGCGAGGAAAATATACAAAAAATCAAATATTTTAGGTTATTTTAACGTATTTATTCAAGACTAAAGAACATTGTTCTTGGGCCGGTCGGGGGCGCGGGGCGCTCCAATCGGGAGAGCGCCGGTCGGGGGTGCGCCGGCAGGGCTGGCAGTTTGTATGGCAGAATTTGGACTTTATTGCTAAATCAATAAGGGTCGTAATAGATGATTTTACTTTATGCTCTAGAACATAAAATGCGATTTTATGTCGTCTACGCACGACATAAAGGTGCACTTTTTGAGCAAGAGAAGTGAAAATAAATTTTATGTATTGTATGGCACAGATTTTCATAGTTTGAAATCTGCATATCATTTATGATCCTTGATATTATGCTGCAGTTAGTAAGGGTTTTAATTAAGGCTCAGCAAGATGGTTGCTCTACATATAGCCGAAATATAGAGTTCATTCCCATTTGACATGGTTGGCAACACGCCAACAGAATAATAGTAGTAGTATTGAACTGTATGTAGGACATGTATCTTAAAACTACTTTTATAAATAAAGATTTGAATCCAAAATGATAACTTTTATAAGCATAGACTGAATGCTCTCAGATTTTTACCTCTGAAATGATAGTTTGATTACAACCATGGCTGACAGCAAAAATATATATTTTAAAATTAAATAGATACACTAATAACATGCTGGGGCCTATTGCATACTAAGATACAAACTATAACTATCAGTTTATAGCTTGTAAAAAAAGGTTCTCATCAAAGGCTCACCTTGCATGCTCTTTTTCACATAGACAGTGGCAGATTTACTCTAAGGCCCAGGGCTATAACCGCAAAAATCGAAGTTCACAATTTGTAAAAATTTCATTGGAGTAAAAGAGAAAGATCCCCGCAATTTGCGAATTTCGGTTTTCGCGGTAGCCGCTCTGTAGGCCCGGGCCTAGAGTGGCAAGACTTTAGGGGCGGCAGCCAAGCGGCCATCTATGTGATGACTGATGGGTGCTGAAAAAGGGGCGGCCAATTCTTACTACAGGGCCTGGGGCCTGGAGCGAGCAAGACTGCAAATCCGCCACTGGACATAGAATTAAATCTGTTAGAAACGTGATTTGTAAGAAATCTTGCAAGAATACTGAAACCCGCTTGACAAGTTTTGAAACTACAAAAAATCATAAAATTAAATTCGATTATCTATAATTGGCTATTAATGTACCTAATCATGCGTTCAAGCGCGGCAATATGCTATTGCAGTATGAGTATGTCATAACTCTGCAAATAAACAGTTGTGTGAGTAATGAGCTGATAAGATCTTAGGATAAGCCAATGTCACCAACTGCCCAGACCCTAAACTTGCTCTAAATAGTCAGAATAGGTGTTTAAGAAGTCACTGACCATGCTGCGGCGACCTAGACTTCAGCTGCTGAGCTAATTCCACCGCCTTCTTCCAATTCGACTCCTCACGGCTCTTCTCGATCTCTGTTTCGTAACTCCGCACTGCATTCTTGCTCCTCGATGTCATTTTAGCTCACGCACTATCATCCAGATGTCACACCATCGACTTTAATTCGAGTTTCACTCAAACATTGCAAGAAACAGGAAAAAACTCTTCGAAATCGCATGAAACCCCAGCAATTGAAGGCCAAATCTGACAGATGACAACATCCTCCCGTAAACGTGTTTCTTTACACGACTTATCCAATCTGCTAATAGCATTATGAAGATTATGAATTTCTTTTTGCTTTTTATCGACAAGCAATAACAAATTAAATAAACTGTTTTTGTTGTATTACAAATAAATCAACTTACCCAGTTAAAGTAAATTTCAAAAAATCCTTTACCAAGTTACTATTCATATTTTACATATTGCAATTTATTTTTTACATATTGCAACCTAGATATAAGTCTGATTTTACTACTCACCGCTAGATGGCGATACAACTTATCTTTTACGAGCAAAGTGCTATACATTATACCTTTAGTTTCCTTTAGTCTGTTAACCAATATTCCACTTAATTCTCTATTAATTACCTACATTTGAATTGGTTAATTAAATGCGTGTGCGTTCGTGTAATCGTTAACAGGGCCCAGGGCTTAGTCATTCCCAAAATAATCATGCCCTCTTAGAAAGCTTACCTACAACCAACATAAGTTACTGCTCCGGGGAGCCGGGGACCTAGAGGACACCTTGCTGTCACCTATATTGACAATGACTTAAGTTTCAAGATGGTATGTAGGTACAGGGACCGCGTCGAGCACCAATAGGTACATTTACCTTACCTGCATTTTACAAAATTATTTAAACAATCGAACATTGCACAGTAAGTGAATTAGCATTCTTGACCTTACGGGTGTCAGCAGCCTTCGGCCAGTAATCCTGTGGCCGAGGCCGACTAAGCCGATTATCTATTCTTGGCCGCCTCGTATCGAGTATTACAGCTGTTGCCAATTGTACTTTAATGTAAGTATTGTGCAGCATGCAATATTAGCGAAGGATATTAACTCGTCATACTTATATTTTTCGATTTTTACACACTTCTTTGTGTATGAATAGGCGGTACCTTTAACCAAATAGAAGTGATTTATTTCAGGCAACATTAGAGTAGATAGAGAGTGAAAAGTAAGCGCTGGTGGCCTAGCGGTGAGAGCATGCGACTTGCAATCTGGAGGTCGCGGGTTCAAACCCCGGCTCGTACCAATGAGTTTTTCGGAACTTATGTACGAAATACCATTTGATATTTACCAGTCGCTTTTCGGTGAAGGAAAACATCGTGAGGAAACCGGACTAATCCCAATAAGGCCTAGTTTACCCTCTGGGTTGGAAGGTCAGATGGCAGTCGCTTTCGTAAAAACTAGTGCCTACGTCAAATCATGGGATTAGTTGTCAAGCGGACCCCAGGCTCTCATGAGCCGTGGCGAAATGCCGGGATAACGCGAGGAAGAAGAAGAAGAAGAGAGTGTAAAGTATTATGCGAAGAAGTTTCAAAAGACCTTATCTAACCAGTGACACTATGCACAGTGAGCTGTAGACCTGGTGAACGCCCAATGCTCCGCAAATGTAATCTATAAAAAATGATAATAACTATACCTAATTATCAAATATGCTTACCAAATTTCATATCATTGGTTGAGAAATGCAACATGCAATTGGACAGACTTACGAAAGTATTTTTGCTCAAGCTGAAATCATACCTATAGCTAGCCCTGGATCTATTGTAATTGACCGACTACTGAGAGGGAGGAGGTTCTTTATTCGGTTGTATGTCTTTTAACTAACATTTTTATTTAATTTCACCAGTCAGGTGTTTCGTTGGGATCCGATTAGCTAGGCTAGGTACTAGGTACCCATGGAATATTAAAAACGCGACAAGGTCGATGGAGCCCCGTTATCGTTATCAAGATGGCCGTGTCAGCCGTACCGCGGCGCGACGTCGCGCGGCAGTCGCGACGGCAGTTTTAATGCCAATCACACGCAAAAAACGATTTCCGGTGCGCTGTCTAAAGGATGACTCACGTTAGTCCGGGCCGTGTCCGGACCGGAGCTTCCGGCGCATAGTTTTCTATGGAAAGCATCATGTGATCGTATGTTATGTCATAGAAAATAAGGCCGGAAGCTATCCGGCCCGGACTAACGTGAGTCATCCTTAAAACTACTTACCATAGATGTAAAAATAAAAGACCTCGCGAAAATAAAACTGCAACTTCATCACAAGCTGATTTCGCTCCTACATATACCTAAAGGACCGCGGCAACGCGCATGTAATATCTCTGGTGTTGTAGGCGTCCATAGGCTACGCCGCTACGGTGACTGCTTACCGTCAGGCGGGACGTATGCTTTTTTGCCACCGACGTGGTATAAAAAAACGACTTACTTACTTATAGGTACCATTTGGATCCAGACTTAGGTACCTACATCAGAGGGCCTACCGCGAGTTCGTAATTTGCGGGCATCTTTCTCTGTCAGTCTACGCTTTGATTGGAGTAAAAGAGAAAGATGCCCGGTATTTGCGAACCTCGGTGATCGCGGTAGGCCCTCAGAGGTATCTACCCTGCAATTTGTCTCATAAAAGTCATAAACTCATAAACCTTATCCGCAAGACATCGACCAATTTCAACCACAACATTAATTATCATTCAGATGGATCTACTGCCACTGAACCCGCCATAAACAATTGGTCACGAAAACAGAAAAAGTTAAGTCTAACCGCCTGGTACGAATTACATCGCCAATATATAGGTAGATTTAAAAGATATAGCACAAACTAACTACCTTAGGACAAAGCCAATGATATTATAAATAACTCCAGATAGGTTATTAGGCGCAAAAAAGGAAAACCGAAATTTCGTTGTCTTCCTCTCGGCATTTAGCGTTTTTAGGGTTCCGTACCCAAAGGGTAAAACGGGACCCTATTACTAAGACTTCGCTGTCCGTCCGTCCGTCCGTCTGTCACCAGGCTGTATCTCACGAACCGTGATAGCTAGACAGTTGAAATTTTCACAGATGATGTATTTCTGTTGCCGCTATAACAACAAATATTAAAAACAGAATAAAATAAAGATTTAAATGGGGCTCCCATACAACAAACGTGATTTTTGACCAAAGTTAAGCAACGTCGGGAGGGGTCAGTACTTGGATGGGTGACCGTTTTTTTTGCTTTTTTTTGTTTTTGTTTTTTTGCATTATGGTACGGAACCCTTCGTGCGCGAGTCCGACTCGCACTTGCCCGGTTTTTTCTAGCGTGTCGCAGTTTGCACATCAGCATGGCGGTCTTTAGACTCGGCGGCCAAGATCCACTTTCGGGTCGTTGCGCCACAGCAGTAAGTACGCATGTATGGTAATATTTATTTTATTTTCAATAATAATATGTACATATTGAATATAAAATAACTTATTAAAATAAACTAAAACTACAAACAAAATAAAATTAATACTAAAACATACCTATAAAATAAAAAACCTAATTATAAAAAGAATACCCCCCTCTAGTAGGTCCGCCTGTGGCATGGTACCCATGGCGGCGTTTCCTCGCTGAACCGCCACCAGGGCGATTCGTTGCGAGGAATACGCGCCAGCTCTGGGGTCCCCTGTGGCGTCAATCAGCCGCCCCGACAGGGCCCTCACAAAGGCCTGCATGTCGGCTGACCAAGGGCCCAGTGTCTCTACCGCGAGCGCCGCAAACTCGTAGTATGGTTACGATACTGTGCTTGGTAAACGTGGAAAATAATAGTTTTGGCGTCAAAGCAGCGGCCATACCAGTCGAGGTCGAGGCTGATTGAATTTCATTTATTTCATGACACACTTAGATAGTGATGGGATAAAACGATTGAGTTGGCATTGCTGTTTGAGTTAGAGTTCGAGTTGTGATTGAGTAGCAATGTCAGGCGTGGCTCACTCCGCGATTTCGTCTTCCGTATTTCCGTTCGACCCCAATTTTGGGGTTTGCCATAAGCCGCGCGGTGGCGCTGTCGCCACCTAGCGGCCATATCTGTGCTGATCGTGACAGACGCGTTTTGTTAGAGAGTGAGTCTTCTGTACCTAGTACTATTATTTATTCTGTGGCAATGTAAAGTATCTAGTGTGTCTGCGTGTCAAGAAGTTAGTAACATAACACAGTAAAGATACTGTGTTATGTTACTAACATAGAAGATATACAGATCAGCCAGGCATCGAAGATATGCCTGACTGATTTGTATAGGTACTATGTGTGTGTATTTGTACTGCGTAATTTGGCAGTTCTTTGGACTTAGGTAATATCATGTCAAAACAAAATCAGACGCGATTAAAAAAATACATGGTTATCGCCGATCTAAAAATATTTGTTTCTTATTCACAAGTCCGTCATATTAATAAGTCCAAGGCCCACTTGCACCATCCCACTAACCCGGGGTTAAGCGGTTTAACCGTCAACCCAGTGTCAAATTGTACTGGTAACCATGGTAACTCCAGATTTAACTGATTAACCCCGGGTTAGTGGAATGGTGCAAGTGGGCCTAAGTGGTATAAGATGATTTAGCAATTACAAAATTCATGTATCTGGAGTGGCAAGGCTCAATGGCCGATTCAAGCCAGATGTACTTATCTACACATATACCTACCTCATTATGAGAAATAATTGAATGAGTTTTCCAATGTTACACGCTTGAATAACTGTTTGAGTTGAGACTGAAATCCGGCAACGCATTTACCTACACCCCTCTGGTGTTTCTAGTGTCCATGGGCAACGGTAATCGCTTACCATCAGGCGATTCGTCTCATTTCCATCCAATATCATAAAAAAATCGCAACATATATAACGACCTCGAGTCCTTCAGAACTCGTATCAAGTCGAGATGTCCGTTTCCCAACACTAGCATCTTCTCTATCGATGATGCGCCACGCCGTTCATAAAACAACTTTTAGTACCCTGTCGCTGTAACTTATTTAATAGGCACGTTTTATGCCATCCATGTGGCTAGAGCGATATGGTACTAACATGCATTGAAGGCGACTGTTTTATTTTCATATCGGCAATGCGGCATCTAAATTGTAAGCATTTTGTGAAGCTATCAAAAATACCTGCGAGTTCGAAAGAATGTGAATTAGACTTTATTTTGTTAGGGATAAGACGGAGGTTAGCTTGCAGTTTGATTTAATACTTGCATATACATTGTTTGTACAGTCAGCATCAAAATAAGTATATGAACTGTCCAATCGATGTTCAAATGACTTGGGCAAAATAAGTTCTGGAATGCCTACTTTGCCCACTGCCTACTAGCACTTGGCATGAAAACTTATTGTGGTCCTATTCTGTATATTCAACATTAAAAAAATAAAGTACAAAAATAAACTTACCTATAACCTTTGATTTGTATGACGTAGGCAGCATTGGTCTTACCATCTATAAAAAAACCGGGCAAGTGCGAGTTGGACTCGCGCACGAAGGATTCCGTACCATAATGCAAAAACAGGCAAAAATAAAACGGTCACCCATCCAAGTACTTGACCCCGCCCGACGTTGCTTAACTACGGTCTAAAATCACGTTTGTTGTATGAGAGCCCCACTTAAATCTTTATTTTATTTAGTTTTTAGTATTTGTTGTTATAGCGGCAACAGAAATACATCATCTGTGAAAATTTCAACTGTCTAGCTATCACGGTTCGTGAGATACAGCCGGGTGACAGACGGACGGATGGACAGCAGAATCTTAGTAATAGGGTCCCGTTTTACCCTTTGGGTACGGAACCCTAAAAATGTACAACTGTCTATCAAATGGCGTTTATTATATCGAAAAATTTTCGGGCTCGCTTCGCTCGCGTTTTCAATAACATTCTGCGGTATGATAAAGATGATATTCGGGTGGCAACTGCAGCAGCATTACTCTGTTGCAACGTTACTGCTGCAGCACTGTCAATTTTCGTGATAAAATGATGTGACTGATTTCCATACTAAAAGTAAAAAAGTACAACTGTCTATCAAATTGCGTTTATATATCGAAAAATTTTCGCGCTCGCTTCGCTCGCGTTTTCATAACCATTATATAATATGATAAAGGTGATATTCGGTTGGCAACTGCAGCAGCATTACTCTGTTGCAACGTTACTGCTGCGGCACTGTCAATTTTCGTCATAAAATGATGTGACTGATTTCCATACTAAAAGTAAGAGAGTGAGGGTACGTATGAACATTTCCAACGTAGGCATTCGATTTGACCTTACGCGGACGCCCTTAAAGTCATGGAAAAAAGTCTTGCTTTTGGGCTTGCGGCCAGCCGATTTTTTCGACATAGGTTACCGATTTTATAGCGAATTTTGCTCTCTTGCACGGCAGATTTGTCGGCCAAGGCGAGTTGCTACTTAGCCGCGATCCTGAGACCTAACTGTCAAAGTGACACCACTTTGGCAGTTAGGTCTCAGGGGCCCCGTGAAAGCCGAAAACTAAAAGCATCCTATCAAGTAGCGCTTTCGAGTGAAGCCAAAGAGGGAGCAATAGAAGAGTCGTGATTACATGCATAGATTCGATTTCAAGCCACTCTTATACAATTCACTTGGTCAATTCCAAGCTCTGCTTTCTTGCATCTTTTCTGTATGAAAACAACCACGCTGAGACCCTTAAATATCAAGCCCTATGCGACGCTAGGCTGATAGAAAACTGTCACATCCCTCCTCTGTATGAAATCCTGGATTCGCGCCTGTAAAAGTAAAAATATACCACTGTCTATCAAATTGCGTATTTTATATCGAAAATAGTACTCTGTTGCAACGTTACTGCTGCAGCACTGTCAATTTTCGTGATAAAATGATGTGTCTGATTTCTATACTAAAAGTAAAAATGTACAACTGTCTATCAAATTGCGTTTTTATATCGAAAAATTTTCGCGCTCGCTTCGCTCGCCTTTTCAATAACATTCTAAGATATGATTAAGATGATATTCAGGTGGCGACTGCAGCAGCATTACTCTGTTGCAACGTTACTGCTGCAGGACTGTCAATTTTCGTGATAAAATGATATTGTGACTGATTTCCATATCCAGCTGTAATGCGGCAATGAACGTCACTCAATTGACCAAAAAAAATTTCAATATAATCTTGACGACCCTAGGGAGAGGGGGCACCATGGTCTAGAAATGCTTAGGGCATCAAAATATCTTAATCCGGCACTGGTCGTTTGCGGATCAAACGATTTGGGACTCGCATTTTATACGCATTACCATGCCTTCCCCAAAACAATCGAGGTTACAAAGGGCACGTGGTTTTCGTCAGGAGTCTGAAGAAGACCACAGTGAGTGGCGCTTTAGCCAGGCAAGCCGCTTCGCTTTTGCTCGCGCGCGTATACCTTACTGTATCGTCCGATATACACCTACTACTCTGTCGTTTAAGTCACGTGTAAAATTTGAATAAGGGCGAAAAAAGCTATTAATTTTGGAGTGTATGTTTATTTAGTGGTACCTAATTGTAAAATATTTTATCTGGACTACAGTCCTCTAGCATATCCATCTGTCAACTTTACATCAAGTTCCGCCTCCAGGGGAGAGGAAGAGAAATAGAACAGACCGAATTCCACGCGGGCGGAGCCGCGGGCACAGCTAGTTTAAAATATACTGTCAACCCTTAAAAATTGATTTACCTGATAATTTCTTGAAAAAATAGCTAGGTACAAAATTTGTATCATACAAAATCTACCATTATTTTCAATGAAAGCATACGATTTTGATTCTTACATCTCAGACATACGTTTCGAAACTGAATAAAAATTTAAAAACGTTTTGTATTTTGAATAGCATTCGTTATGTAGGTAAATAATATTAAATTTTAATTCACCTCGGCAGGACCATAGAGAAAAAAAATATTTTTTACTATATATATTTATGTATGACAGGACAAATGTTGTATTTTTAAAGTAGAGACGCTATAAAAATGTACTTACCCCAATAAGGCCCAGTTTCCTATTTCTATCGCACGCGAATAATTATTTATATTATAATATTTAAAACTTTCGCAATTTGAACACATATTTATAGACGGGTTACGCTACGTCTTACGTAGGCGAACAACGCGCGAACGCGGCGCGGCGCGGCGCGGCGAAAGCGGCCGCCGCCGCGCCGCGCCGCGCCGCGCCGCCTGACATTCGCGTGCAAATCGCGCCGCACCGCGTTCGCAATGAGATCGCTTACGTAGGACACTTCTATGGGCATCAAAGGATTGATTTCGCCGCGCCGCGCCGCGCCGCGTTCGCGCGTTGTTCGCCTACGTAAGACGTAGCGTTAGTGAAACCTGCGCCGAAACGTCGGTAAATAAAGGTAATTAAATAAATTTCGCGTTAGATAAATGTGAGTTATTTATATTGCTGTCTGTCTGATAATGCCGACGGTCAATGCCACTGTGCGAGCGGAAAAAAAATCAGATTGTAGGTACTCGACATACAAAAATATTTTTCCGTGTCCAACTGTCATACTTACTTTTACCAGAAAACCTTGCATTACTAGCAACACGGAATTCGAATGTAAATTACCCGAAACAGAATCAAAATGGCGGTTTAAAATTAGATTATTGCAGGCCATCACGAAAGGTATAATGCGCCTGATCATGCTAACTGTAGTACCAATTAGATTTGTTACTTTGGCTTTTTGCTGATCTTTATTTATTTATTTATACATTAAGTATACCTACAAACATTTTGTCTTATCGGTCAAAATTTTATTATTACGTAACTAGAGACTCACCCCGCCTATGCACAGATTAACAAATTATACACCTAAACCTTCCTCAAGAATCACTCTATTGATAGGTGAAATCCGCATGAAAATCCGTTCAGTAGTTTTTGAGTTTATCGCGAACATACAAACACACAAAAACAGACGCGGCGGGACACTTTGTTTTATAAGGCGAAGTGATAATAATGACAGTGCTGAGCACTTTTAGAGTTATACTCATAACTATAATAAACATAAAATAAATACTTAAAAGTATTGTACAATATAAGTATGTCAACACATAGGTATCAGTGGCAGCGCATCAAACATATCCATAGGCAAGACGGGGCTAATTTGGCTTGCATATTTCCTTTACAACTCTGCTCAAATGTCCAAAAACAGGCAAGCCGGTGGGAATCAGCTTTTATGGACCCGCTGCCACTGCTAGGTATTGGGCCAGCCGAATCACTCAGTTCCCCAGCGTATTGCGTATGAAACGTGTATGAAATACGGCCCAATACAGCCCGGGCGTATATTTTTTAGCAATAAAGGCGCCCGGCAATAGAGAAAGAGGCTGCAACCGGGGCCACACTGCAAGCTATCATTTCAGAGACAGATTCCAATTTAAATATTTGTTACGCTTTTGATCTTATTTTGGTACGACCTTGACGATAGCTCACGCTGATTGGTGCTCACACAACGCACTAGAAGTCTCTCTAGTCACAAAATAAATAATAGTAGAGTACTAGGTACAGAAGACTCACTCTCTACAAAACAAAACGCGTCTGTCACGATCAGCATAGATATGGCCGCTAGGTGGCGCCAGCGCCACGCGCGGCTTATGGCAAACCCCAAAATTGGGGTCGAACGGATGTACTTTTAGCTACGCTTTGCTACAGAGCGACGAAATCGCGGAGTGAGCCACGCCTGCTCCAGTTTGGATGTTATTTAAAGCTAATTTTAGAACTAAACGTGACCATCACTGGATTAATCTATTTTTTTACCGTTTTTAGCGTAAAACTTGGTAAAACATGATGAACTCTTTAGTGTCATCATATTAGTCCGCTTAAAAATGCAATGCATATTGGACAAAGATCTTAGATAGTAGAATACTACCCGAAGAGAAAAATTGAGTCTCCGGTTTGTCAGGAGGCTCCGGGATGTGACCGGGCCGGGCCCGCAGCGTGCCACGCCCGAGCCCCGGTGATCACGTGATGCTCTCCATAGAAAACGACGCTCCGGAAGCTCCGGCCCGGCCACGGCCCGGTCTAGCGTGAGTCATCCTTAATGCGAGTTCAGAGATGACCTGGCTTCCACATATGGAATGGCAATATCATTTTATAATTTTTACTAGCTGTCAGTGTGAGCCGGCCTTTTCAAAGTACGCGAAGGTCGGCGAAATAGCCTCGTACTCATATGCAGATGCTCTCCGCCTCGAAATATTGCGGCGAAAACTGGTGTAAATACTGCTACGAAATACGCTTTATATGAAGAAGAAAGTGCTAGCTAAAAATGAAGAATACTGTAAAGCAGTGGTTCTTAACCTGGGGGTAATTACCCCCGTGGGGGTAAAACTGGTATTTTACGGGGGTAATAAGCTAACTTAATATAAAAATACAACAAACGTACACGTTTTATTTTTTATTACCATTGGGAGGAGGGGTCAAATCAGGTTCCCTAGTTAGTCATAGGGGTGACCGGACTGAAAAGGTTAGGAACCACTGCTGTAAAGAGTGTAGTGATGCTTTATCATAATTTACTTAATTAAAAAGTACCTACCATCATTTAAATTTGAATGAAATATATCTATCACATACCTATCTATATACTTACTTATACGTGGTCAAGCAGATCTTGCCAGTAGAAAAGGCGGCAAAGATTACTTATTTATTAATTTACGGCCAGATTCGAACTTTAAGATACGTCAATTAATAGATCTAGAAACTATATGGATTAGATGTGTCAGTGTCAAAAGTGACATTTTTAAATTGTTTGAAGAAACGTTACATTTGACACTGTCATCTAACCTTTCTAACCCATGTCGTTTCTAGATTAGATCTATTAATTGACGTATCTTAAAATTCGAATCGGGCAGTTAGTTTGAGAGCGCGACCGCAGGCTTTATACCACTAAAAACTGAAAATCGACAAATCCGACCTTATATTATTTATTTTCTGTCGGCTCGATATGATTCTTTCTTCAAACATATACCTACGTCACTTCTGGCTCGGACATATCTAATCCATCTCATATCGTGTGCTATAAAAATCGTTGCAGACTCATTGTAGTAACATTACCCCTTTCTGCAGCAAAACTGCTACAACCTCCATCTGAATGTCACCTACGGAACCCAAAAGTTAAATTAAGCTTCTTGTTAGCCCATCTCCATCTTCTGCCCGTTATAATTAGCCGTGAGTCCGCAAATATCCGAGTTGCTGCAAAAAGCTCATTAATCTGACTAATGTGGTCGTGTTCCGGTCGGTGAAAGTAGGCTAGTACCCGAGTAGCGTTTATCTGCTCCATTGAGTAGCCCAATACAACCCGCGGTCAGGGCTCACTCGTGGCTCACTCCGCGATTTCGTCGCTTTGCTACATACAGGTCAAGAAGAAGAAGGAGGTCAGGTTTGCTTCAAATCAAGAGTGGACAGGCATCTTCTGGGCGAGCTCGCCCCATCGTAGGCCACGTCTACGCCTCGGCTAGTCTGTGGCCATGAGTAAGCCCATTCGTAATAATAAAAAAAAGGCAGCTAAAAGTACATCCGTTCCACACCAATTTTTGTGGCTAGCCATAATCCGCGCGTGGCGCTGTCGCCACCTTGCGGCCATATCTATCCTGTTCGTAACTCGTAACAGATGCGTTTTGTTAGAGAGTAAGTCTTCTGTACCTAGTACTATTATTTATTCTGTGCCGCGGTCATCATGTCATCAAATACAATTTTGTTGGAGGGGTGCTGACTGTGGTCGTACATTTGCTGCTAAAATCGCTTAATATCAGCCACCTGAGAGCTCACGAACGTTGCTCTCATTTATTAGTACAACAGTCGCCGTGGTCGAAACCGGCCAGGTCAGTATGATGATATGATATATGATATATCCTTAAACTCGTTTGTTCCGTGTACCAAAATTCCCAGTTGTATTTATGCCCATCCATATATTTAGACCAATCTTTTATTTTCTTAGTACTTAATTTTATTACAGGTGTAAGTTTTAGTCGTTTTTCGCCCCAAAGTCGTGTTTTACGAAAGCCACAAGAAAAAACAGGTAGGTAAGGCGCGTTAGGTAGCTTCAGATGCCCGAAGGGCAAACTCCCCAGAAATAGGAGCTCCGCATTGCGGGGCTATATCTACTTAGAGGTTGTAAAGTAAATATTTTTGGAAAAATTGCACTTTAGTGTTAGTCTTGAGGGTTTAGTACAATCAGCCTGTGAAAATATTACTAGAGTCAGACCAAGAAAAGCCTGCAGCGATTTTGATAGCCCACGCGGTGCAAGTGTTATTTACACGTCATAATTTCATAGAATTTATGGCGTGTAAAATAACACTTGCACTGAGTGGGCTGTCAAAATCGCTGCAGACTTTTCTTGGTTTAACTCTGCTATCTATATTGTAGCTATATATCCATGATGTGATCGGCGACGGCTAGGCTAACTAATTACAAGCGTGAGCTCTAATATGGCCTGCAAAGCCGCACTTTTAGCTATTATGATGATGATGATGATGATGCTCTCCCGACCGATTTCGGCCATAGCGACTGCGTGCTCTGGAGTAGGCAATTTATAACTCATGTTATTAGAGTGTAGCTATTATTAGACAGAGTCCGAATACTGCGATGGGATCTCGATCTAAATGGGGTAAGAAAGGGTAGAGGGGGGTGTGTCGGGGCAACGACTCGGAACGTGTCGGCGCTGAGGGCTTAGTACAGTCGGCCTGTGGAAATGTTACTACTTAGGGCTTTGTGGTTTTAGAATGTTATTGCGTTGTTGTTGCTTCTCTAACTTTCGATTTGTTAAGATTTATGTCGCTAAGGGATTAACAGGGTAACATTTTTATTGACATTCTACCGGGTGTGGCCTATAATACGAGCAAAAAATGTAACCGTAGGCAGAAACTTTTAAAAATAACTCGTGGTTTAATTTTTAATATACTTTAAAGTTTACTCTAAGACGCAATGTATTTCGAATTTTGTTAAGTTTAAGGCGTGACAAGCAACGTCAATCACAATGATATGGCGTGGCGACGGCGTCCATTGAAGATAATATTTATTTTGTATGAAAAATAGGGAGTCCAAGTACTTTATAATTTTTAAAAGTTGTTGAACAAAAGTGTCACCTACTGAGTACAATCTATGTTTTCATTATTTGCCTATATTACAGGCCACACCCGGTATAAAGAAAAAGATAGTTTATTATTCAAGTAGGCATATTATTTACAATAAATAGTTCGAACAACAAAATAAAAACACTATGGAAAATAATAGGAGAGCAGACAAAAAAACCTCATTTAAAAAATAAACCTAAGAAAAATATATCTCTTAAAATAAACGACACAATGACAGATCAACCTCAATTGATTGCAAATACTTTTAATACGTACTTTTCTTCAGTTGGAATTAATACAAATGATAATCAACCAAGCGGACGTCCAGTTCTTAGTTCCACACACAATACGATGTTTCTATCTCCGGCAAACCACATAGAAGTTGAAAAGACTATAAGGAACTTAAAAAACAAACACAGTTACGGAATTGACGAAATACCCCCCTCACTAGTGAAAACATGTTCAAATGAGCTGATTCTTCCGTTAACATTTTTAATAAACCAATCGTTCACAACAGGTACATTTCCAAATGCTTTAAAAGTAGCCGTTATCAAACCTATGCCTAAAACAAAAAACCCAACCGACCCAGACCAATATCGCCCCATTGCAATGTTGCCAACTTTCTCTAAAATCTTTGAATCGATTATGGTCAAACGCTTATCAGACTTTTGTGAAAAATATAGCATATTTGATGACAGCCAATTTGGTTTTAGAAAGCAGAGAGGTACAGTACTCACTGTTTACAAATTCATTCAGGAAGTCATAAATATTATAGACAGTAACCATTCTGCTTTTGGACTAATGCTCGATATGAGTAAAGCGTATGATCGTGTCAAACACGACATTTTACTAAATAAATTATATGGAATAGGGATACGTGGAGATGCCCACAACTGGTTCAAGTCCTATCTGAAGAACAGAATCCAATTAGTTGAAGTAGAACATTATGACATTAAAAGGAAAACCGTGACGAAAATATATTCAGAAACTAAACAAATTACATGCTCCATTCCGCAAGGTAGTGTCCTAGGTTGTATCCTATTTTTGATTTACATTAACGACTTGCCAAAGATAATAAACTCCATCAATATCAAATGTTTTTTATATGCCGATGACATTTCCATAGTATTCTCAAGTCAAAATAATGAGGAAGTAAACCAAAAAATGAACAGTATCCTAAACGTAATTGTTAAGTGGTTTGATGACCATAATTTACTATTAAATCTTAAAAAAACTAACCTTATACAGTTTAGACCCCATCAAAGATCCCCCATAGATATAAATTACACATACCTGAATAATATTCTCCAACAAATTAGTAATTGCAGTCTTCTTGGTATAAATATCGACGAAAATATCAATTGGAAATCTCATGTTGACAAAATTAGTACAAAACTTTCTCGATTTACCTATGTCTTAAGAAATATTAAAAAAAGCACAGATTTTAAAACGGCCGTTGCTGCATATTATGCATTTACTCAAACCTGCCTCCAATATGGAATCATTTTGTGGGGCAATAGCACAGATATACTACAACTATTTATACTGCAGAAAAGGTGCATAAGAATTCTTACAAATATTAAAAATCTTGAAACCTGTAGACCTCACTTTAAAAACTTAAAAATTTTAACTTTACCTTGTCTATATATTCTAGAAGCCAGTAAATTTGTCCGCAAGAATCCAAGTTTATATACAAAAGCAACAGACCGCCACACGTGTGCCATAAATATAAGAAATAAAGATAAAATAGCCATACCATCAAGTAACTTACAAATTAGAAACAAGAGCCCTCACGTTATGACTATAAGAATTTATAATTACCTTCCAAAAGAAATAACCAACGAAAAAACATACACAAAATTTGTTACCAAGTTAAAAACCTACCTAATAGACCATAGTTTTTACTCCCTGCAAGAATTTTTCAATGAAAATAAGTATAATTCTAAGATACTAAAATAATATTTTTGTTATATATTATAGGCATAGAAATAGATAAATTATAGTGTAAGTACCTTTCTTATGTGTAATACATATTTTATATGCACGTGTATTTGCAATGCCCTTGTAGGGTAACATATTGTAATCTTATTTTACTTTTAGAGTAAGATCAATATGTGAGCAATAAACTATTCTTATTCTTATTCTTATTCTTATTCTTAAACGTCAAATAAAGCTACACCGGCTCCAACCCTACACCTCTACAGAACCACCATACAGTAAAATAGTTAGTAATAGTAGTTTATGTGACTGCGCCATAATGAAAGGCATTAAAATACGAGCGCGTGTTTATGAAACGAGCTAAAAGCGAGTTTCATAAAAACATCACACGAGTGTTCGATATTAAACTTTCGTGAGACATATTTTAAATTGTTTATACGACAACGCCCATATAACCATTCCAGTCGCAGAATCATCAAAGTGGTAACTAAATGTCAGATGTGTCGTAACAGAGTCCACACAATGTGTCTAGAATTGTTTCGAAACAAAGTGTCGTCGCCGTGTGTACACTTTTCCGTAACAAGGTGTCGACACATTTGTGTGCACTTTGCGTGCGGTTTGCGACTAAATCTGACAGCAAATTTGTGACAGCAAATGTCAATATAAAATACCTCTTGAAAACCAAGGTTTGTCAAACTACTATTAGTGTCTCGTGTGCTCGTAAGTAATTCTAGTAAGTCATCATGGTAGATGCAAATGATAATAATCGACCAAAACCATATAAACACCCAACACCCGTCAACCTTTTACAGAAAAGTTTTTAAAGAAATGCAATAAGCTACTTAGGTCAGCCAACGAATGCTCAAAAAAGTTGTAGAGGGAAATGCTCGGAACACAATTTTTGACTCTGTAACTTGGTTTGGACAAGTTAGGAGGTGAACATATCAAAAGTCCCCGGCCGTAGCCCTTGAGCGGGGGGAAGAGAGGGGGCTTTGAATGTCCCATTTTCCGGTTTTTCGATTATATCTCGGAAACTATGCATCTTAGCGACATGGCCACTTATACAAAATGAAAGTTAATTTAATTTGTTACAAGTTTATTCAGTCAATTTTTTCGATATGTTGAATAGTTTTTGAGATATCCGCTCTTGAAAGTTTAGTTAGGGCTCTCAATTTTATCTTGATATATCTACATCAGTGAAGGTGCTAGGCCGTGTATGGTATCGTTTTCGTATAAATCTGGGTTGCTGAATCCATTTAACATGGAAACCATTCCACAAAATTAAAAAAATCTTTTTAGGGTTCCGTACCTCAAAAGCATAAAACGGAATCCTTATAGGATCACTCGTGCGTCTGTATGTCTGTCTGTCTGAATACACAAAATAGTTCTTTACCTATAGATGACAGGAAAACCTATTAGAAATGTGCAGTCAAGCGCGAGTCGGACTTAATGTACGGAACCCTTAATACGCGAGTCCGACTCGCACTTGGTCGGTTTTTTTAAACTCCTCTTGACGCTTAACCGCTGAACCGATTTCGTTGAAATTTGGTATAGAAATAGTTTGCATCCCGGAACAGGACATAGGATAGATCTTATAACCAAAATCATCTTTTGAAGGTGTGAAAAGTGGCGTGGAAATTTGTACGGGAAATCAATAACCGCTGAACCGATTTATATTAAATTTGGGAAGGTCTACATCTTTGATTTAGTTAAAAATGATAAAAAAAAACATGACTTCAAACCTAAACTTAAACAGTATTAACTTCAAGAAGTCAATTCTGAATTCCCCCCTACACCTCATTTCACACCTTTGAAGGATGATTTTTGAGATAACTTATTATGTCCTGTCTCGGGACTCAAAATATATGTGTACTAAATTTAAATTAAAACTGTTCAGCAGTTTAAGCGTGAAGAGGAGTTTAAGAGAAAGTAAGTTTATATGTTTTTACTTTGGAATGGTGTCAATGTGATACCATAACTAAATTTGGTACTGCGAATTTATACGAAAACGATACCAAACATGGCCTCGTAGCTTTACTGTTGTAGAAGTCAAAATAAAATTGAGAGCCCTAAATTCTTATTACTTGACCAAACTTGTGTAGAAGGAAAAGGAAAAATAAAAGTCTTCGGTAGGATTATAAGACACAAATATAATTTTTTTTTGCGTTACTATTTCAATTATCAAATATAAACATACCTTGATTATATTATTCTAGTGAGATCCTCACAGATAAACAAAACCATTTACTTAAAAAATTACAAGGTCGAAATGTCACGGAACTTGTGAGAGTAATACGTGAAAAATAAAAACTTTTATGACAAATAAATCTGGACACAATTTAAGAAGCATCCAATTGCGTCGAGGAATCATCTGTATGTTTGCTTGTTTCATTACCTCCTCGCTTCTTTTTTTGTCCTTTGTATTCTGTAGCAATTTGTTAGATCTGAAAATAAAGATAACTTGCGTCGTCACGGATGTCGATTTATAGGTTTTAGGGAGTGCAGAATTCGAAAACGATGATCATTTTATAATCCAAGATGGCCGCTACGTATTTTGTCAGAAAAGTCGTCATGAATATCGTTTTATAGGTTTTAGGAAGTGCCGATTTCGAAAATGATGACCAGTTTGGAATCCAAGATGTGTGCCGTGCACTTTGTCATAAAAGTCGTCATGGATATCGTTTTATAGGTTTTAGGGAGTGCAGAATTCGAAAATGATGACCATTTTGGATTCCAAGATGTCTGCCGTGCACTTTGTCATATAAGCCGTCATAGATGTTGATTTATAGGTGTTAGGAAGAGCAGATTTCGATAATGATGACCATGACCAACAAAACGACATCCATGTCGACTTTTAACATAGTGCATGGCCGCCATCTTCGATTCCCAAATAGTTATTATTTTCGAAATCTGCGCTCCCTAAAACCTATAAAACGACAGCCATGACGACTTTAATGACATACTGCATGGCCGCCATTTTGGATTCCAAAATGGTCATCATTTTCGAAATCTGCGCCCCCTAATACCTATAAAACGACACCCATGATGACTTTTATGACATAGTGCATGGCCACCATTTTGGAATCCAAAATGGTCATCATTTTCTAAATCTGCGCCCCCCAAAACCTATAAAACGACACCCATGACAACTTTTATGACATAGTGAGTGGCCGCCATTTTGGATTCCAAAATGGCCATCATTTTCGAAATCTGCGTCCCCTAAAACCTACAAAACGACATCCATGACGACTTTTATGACATAGTGCATGGCCGCCATCTTGGAATCCAAAATGGTCTTCGTTTTCGAAATCTGCGCCCCCTAATACCTATAAAACGACACCCATGACGACTTTTATGACATAGTGCATGGCCACCATTTTGGAATCCAAAATGGTCATCATTTTCTAAATCTGCGCCCCCCAAAACCTATAAAACGACACCCATGACAACTTTTATGACAGTGCATGGCTGCCATTTTGGATTTCAAAATGGTCATCATTTTCTAAATCGGGGCCCCCTAAAACCTATAAAACGACTTTTATGACATAGTGCATGGCCGCCATTTTGGAATCGAAAATGGTTATCGTTTTCGAAATCTGCGCCCCCCAAAACCTATAAAACGACACTCATGTTAACTTTCATGACATAGTGCATGGCCGCCATTCTGGATTCCAAAATGGTCATCATTTTCGAAAGCGGGGCCCCCTAAAACCTATAAAACGACATCCATGACGACTTTTATAACATAGTGCATGGCCGCCATTTTGGAATCCAAAATGGTCATCGTTTTCGTAATCTGCGCCCCCTAAAACCTATAAAACGACACCCATGACGACTTTTATGACATAGTGCATGGCCACCATTTTGGAATCGAAAATGGTCATCATTTTTTAAATCTGCGCCCCCCAAAACCTATAAAACGACATCCATGACGACTTTTATGACATAGTGCATGGCCGCCATTTTGGATTTCAAAATGGTCATCATTTTCTAAATCGGGGCCCCCTAAAACCCATAAAACGACATCCATGACGACTTTTATGACATAGTGCATGGCCGCCATTTTGGAATCGAAAATGGTTACCGTTTTCGAAATCTGCGCCCCCCAAAACCTATAAAACGACACCCATGACGACTTTTATGACATAGTGCATGGCCGCCATTCTGGATTCCAAAATGGTCATCATTTTCGAAAGCGGGGCCCCCTAAAACCAATAAAACGACATCCATGACGACTTTTATGACATAGTGCATGGCCGCCATCTTGGAATCCAAATTGGTCATCGTTTTCGAAATCTGCGCCCCTTAAAACCTATAAAACGACACCCATGACGACTTTTATGACATAGTGCATGGCCGCCATTTTGGATTTCAAAATGGTCATCATTTTCTAAATCGGGGCCCCGTAAAACCTATAAAACGACATCCATGACGACTTTTATGACATAGTGCATGGCCGCCATCTTGGAATCCAAAATGGTCATCATTTTTGAAATCTGCGCCTCCTAAAACCTATAAAACGACACCCCTGACGACTTTTATGACATAGTGCATGGCCGCCATTTTGGATTCCAAAATGGTCATCATTTTCAAAATTGGGGCCCCCTAAAACGTATAAAACGACATCCATGACGACTTTTATGACACAGTGCATGGCCGCCATTTTGGATTCCAAAATGGTCATCATTTTCGAAATCGGCACTCCCTAAAACCTATAAATAGACACCCATCTCGACTTTTATGACAAAGTGTTTGGCTACCATCTGCATGCAAGACATTTCTATTATTTTTACGTACAAAAATGGCCCCCTGTCAACTTCCAACCGAGATTTAATCGATAATTTATTCGATTAATGTTCAGATTAATTCAATTTCAATCTATGTTAGGTCGACTAAACTAATCGTGATTAAAATTTGAGGATTAACTTTTTTTATTCCATTAATTAGTCGAATAAACAGTTAATCTATTAAGTCCCATCTCTGACCACGTCATTTTTACACTTTGAGAATATCTGAAAACAAATAAACACAAGGAGCCATTTTGCAAATCCAGTAACTTTGTTATTACTTTTGACAGCGCGTGTCATGTGTCTACACAGAGTCGACACAAAGTCGAAACATTTGCGACTACTTTGTGACTGCAATATTTCTCAGCCTTAAACCATATTTATACATCATAATTAACAAGTTTCGTAATATGTAAAGCGTTATTTCTGTTATTTAAGTATAGTATACGCATCGAAGTACTAAAAATGCATCAAATAATATATTTATGAACACAAGCACTGAGAAGTAAACAATTTCCTTTCCGGCTAAACTAAAACAATGTGGTGGCGCGTTGATTATATTACACTTAGTTTATCAAATCACTCGAGCAGTTTAATTCCCCATAATCATTTAAGTCCTATTGTAATATAAATGCAAACAATATATAATTACGTCTTGTAATCCGTTTTAGAGATGGCGTATTAATGTCACTTATTTTTATTTAACTATTTTTCCATCTGACAGTTTCCATTTGACAGGAACAAAATGAACGAATGAACGAATGATTTTGGCATAAAGTAGTCGCAAACCCGAAACAATGTGTGCACACGGCGACCACACTTTATGTCACTTTGTGTCATGTGTCGACCCTTCCCCATTTCTGGTAACTGTGTCGACACGGCGACGACTCTGCGACTGGAATTGTGACCGAAACAGACGGTGTCGACACAAGATGTGTCTACACCGTGTCGTAACGGCGACTGGAAATGGTTGTATGGGCGGTTTCACTCACTTGAATTTTTAGTCGCTATTGGCGACATGTTTCGGGCCCGTCGGGGGTCCTTCCTCAGGCTCGAGTGTGTGCACGAGTTGCAGCCGCCGCGAGCACTCGAGCCTGAGGAAGGACCCCCGACGGGCCCGAAACATGTCGCCAATAGCGACTAAAAATTCAAGTGAGTGAAACCGTTGTCGTATAAACAATCACACGAGTGTTATTAATGCCTAATTATGTACAGTTACACTGATGTGTTCAGGAACCGCATGATACAAACGCCATTGCGACATTTGATCAGACTGTTTACAATGGAATTTCATCTCGAATACAACGTCATCTTGATTGATACTAAAATGATGTCAAATAAAATTCCTTTCAGACATAGTTATGAACGAATTTGAACTGGTTTTGATACGACCTTGGTGATTGAAGCACATCTTACGAGTGCACTAATCAGCGTGAGTGATCTCCAAGGTCATATCAAAATAATACCAAAACTATAACTGTTATACCTGCCGAAAAAAGCTGCTCCAATCGAGTCGATACAATGATATCCGTTTATTCCGTAGCTATATTTGGTTCCTCCGTGCTACGACATGCTACGACGCACGTGCTACGCGCTACGCCGTTGAAGCAGTGCGCTGTGGGTGATAAGCCCCCTCCAGACTATGCGCGTGAATCGCGGGCGAAGCCGCGAACGCGAGTGTGGAGTCGATTTTCGCAGACAGCGAAATCGACTCCACACTCACGTTCGCGGCTTCGCCCGCGATTCACGCGCATAGGTAGTCTAGAGGGGGCTATACAATAATGAAAATAAAGCTCAGAGGATAGCGGTGCCGTCATATTATAGCGGCATTAGCGGCTGTTTCCATACAAAATACTATTAAGGTGCAGGGGGGAAATTTAGACTGCGGGGTAATTCGAAAAAGATGTGTTGTGTGTGACTTTGGTTAATAATGTAAAACATGGAAAATATTTCGATTAGTTTAATTTAGCCCGCAGTCTAAATAGCTCCCTTGCACCTTACATTTTTTATATTTATTTTATATTTATATTTAGCCGTATTATTTTGTATGGATACGCCCGCTTTATATAACGAGTAAGACAACCGTCACGATGGTCTCAAAATTCCTCGAACCTCTTAAAACCACTTGCACATGAATCGTTGTAACCATTATTACGGCATTTACCGCCATCTTCAAATCAACCACACCACAAAAAATGTCCCTCGACTTGCAGAAAAACCTATAAAACCCCCAATATAACGAATTACATATGGCCATGCGTTAAAATTGAAGACACTTTTATTCTAATAGAATTCTCATTGATGGCCCCATGAAACCACCACCTAAAAGTTAAAAAGCACTAAGTCACAAACTGTTTCATTCGATTTTAAGATTTATTACGTAGTGTTACAGTTGATATCTAAATTGGTACTTACTAAAAGTCAAACGCACTAAGTCACAAACTGTATCTTTCGATTCTACACCTTATTACGTAGTGTTAGAATTGATATTTGAATATAAGGTTAAAGAAGTATACACATTATTATTTAAGGTTATATGTCGATAAATAGCTGGTCGATTAATGACCACTTTAAGAACGGCGCGAAACTCTATTTTAGTGCTTTAGTTTATGGCTCATTGGCCGAATGGCTTTTACATAAATCTCCAGTAAATGTTTAATGACTTGTCTTTATTACGTTGAATTACTTTGTCTAAGCTGTTTATAATGAGGCTAAATAATTGAAATTATTACTACATATAGAATCGGCACTTATCGCCATGAGTTGTTGTTGTTTTCACAACAAACCATAGCGTGTCTAATAAACGTGACCATGACATAACTGTATAGACTAGAGTTAGACCAAGAAAAGTCTGCAGCGATTTTGATAGCCCAAGCAGTACAAGTGTTATATAATAGAATACAATGCAATAGAACACAATAGATTTTTTTTATTGCATAACCTAAAATAATTTTGCAAGTGCTTTGCCGGACTTTAAGATGGGAGTACGTCCTTTTCTTGAAGGGTTGAACACACGACTTTAGCTGTGCAAGGCAGGAAGTTTCTGGAATCGCACAGTTGAGAACTGCCAACCAGCTCAAGGGGCCCACTGATTAACAGTCCGCCGGACGGAATCGGCCTGTCAGATAAAAATTGACAGTTCCGAACAACTGACAGTGACAGACAGATATATACCATCCGGCGGACTGTTAATCATTGGGCCCCTTAAGTGGTAGAAATTCAATAATACATATTTTAGAATTGCAGGCTATTTGAAGCAGACGTTACTAACGATGTCCATATCATGTGATGTAGCAATGCGGGCCTATAAACACTATTGAATATTAAAATTTGAACCCTACCCCGTCGCAATAAGATTGCAAATTGTACAGACGTTCTGTGACAGACTGGCGACCGGCCAGTATGAAGTTGGCACGTGCCAATAGGCTTTGCCTAAACGCAATAATGTATTCATAATGGGACAAGGTCAAACGGGGTGGAACGAGTGGTTTACGAAGTACCTACATATGTGTACGCAAAGACATTATATGTAACTTCGTATAAAATGAATAAAGTCTAAGGAAAAAACGTGCCTCGGAAATCAAGAAATACACTTTAACCTTTCACGATTATTAAACATTATCAAACTGCACAACGGGACTTAATCGCGTATTTAAGTTTTAAGATTTACCTCCGACGTTTCGAGGACGGCGTTGTCCCCGTGGTCTCGGAGAAGACTGAGTCTTCTCCGAAACCACGTTAAGTCCCGTTGTGCAGTTTGATAATCAAGAAATAGTCATTCTCGCATAGATAGCGCACACACCTTTAGCCTATGCTCGGCTATATGGCGTGACGACTCCGTTTCATATTTAAGACGAAACAGGAGCTGAGTTTTAAATATTTTAGGTAAATATACCCGTCTCGCTAACGGAAGCGGCACCTAAAAGTAGTGCGATAAGGACAAGGCGAAAAATCCTGCGTAAAAATCTCAAAAATCGAGGTTTCGTACTCCTCTGTTTCCTCCTCCAAAACTTAACCAATCGTAATCGGAAATCTAAATGATTATGAATTTATCTGTGTCGGACCGTTTTGCTTTTTTGGCTTTGATATCAATCAGTTTTGAATGCCACCCTCTCATTGCGGCATAGTCAATTAGGCCATTTTGGCCATTTTTGAAGGGCTCTAGCGCCTTAAAAAACAAAAATATCAAAAAAAGCAAAACGGTCCTACACAGATATTGACAATATTAATCTGTGTTGAAAAAATCATTGCTCTAGCTTCAAAAACCACGGAGGAAAACGAGGAGTACGTTTGTATGGAGAAATGACCACTCCTGTTCGCTCTTAATCTAAAGCAGGCCACTGACTTGCCTTCCAAATGGATGCCGTTACAATGGATTCATCCAAATGGACGGCATCCTTAAACATTGTACGTTTTTGACATTCACGGACCGATTTTGGATTGCAGCCACGCAATTTGGACTGTTGGAAGGCTCGTCAGTGGCCACCTTAATAAAGTATTTTTTACCTAAAATTTAAATTATATACTATTAAATAAAGTTTTATATATTATGACGGCAATGTATTTCATCTGCAAACTGCATGTTTACCTTCATTCATAAACCGCAGGGGAGAGCGGGGCGCACCTGCAGCGGGTCAATGTCGGGTCAGGGGAGGCTGGGATTTCAATGGAATATTTATAGTGCGACGCGATGTGAAAACGGTGCATTTGGACGTGTGGCGGTACCGTTGGGGTTATTTGGAATAAAAACTAGAAGTTTTAAGTTTGTACAGTCACCTGCAATAATATGGTACTCTTCGAAGGCCGTAAAAATATGTGACACGCTCATAAGACTACAAATACGATCGTGTCAGATATTTTTGCGGCCTTTGTTGTGTAACATATTATTGCAGGTGACTGTACCACTTGTACCAACAAGTGGTGTGTTAGTTATTAATTAAACATCGACTCAAGTATTATCGATATGGTGCATGCGAAATGAAGTGAAAGTCGTGCGTGAGATGCGCGCGATGTTATAATTCGGGAAATTAATTAGAGACTAACTAGATATGAAATAGTAAAGATATGTGACGTTCCACTACAAAAGGTACCTTATGGCCTCTTGCACCGCATTCGGGAAATTAATTAGAAATTCGCCAGATATGAAATAGTGAAGATATGTGACGTTCCACGGAAAAAGGTACCTTATGGCGGCTGGCGCTTACGTTGCACTATAGGAGCGGCGTTAATAATAGCATAAGCGCTAACCGCCATAAGGTACCTTTACCCGTGGGACGTCACATATCTTTACTATATCGTGTCTAGATAATCTCTAATTCATTTCCCGAATCGTGGCGAATATCTAAAGCAGGTCACTGACGAGCCTTCCAAATAGATGCCGTTACAATGGATTCATCCAAATGGACGGCATCCCAATATTAAACATTGCACGTTTTTGACATTCACGGACCGATTTTGGATTGCAGCCACGCTATTTGGACTGTTTGAAGGCTCGTCAGTTGGCCACCTTAATACCGTTCGGCAAACTCGTATTTTCACATAAATTACCAGTAGGGCTACCGTCAGTTTGACATAAACGCTATCATGAATGTAATTTACTTTATCTACACACATATCATAAACTCTCTATGATGCCTTCAAAATCCGTAAATAATGGCCCCCATTACGATAAACTGTTTTGTTACAGCAAATTTCTTATCTGTGAAAATGTGGTAATAGCTTCTTTACTATATCAAAATCGATTTGGTAATGCATTCAAATTTCGAACATCTCTGAAAAAAAAGCAATTTGATTTGACCCCTATTCTAATATCAGTCGAGATGACGTTTTATTCGAGATCAAATGACAATTGCATACAATATTGACAAATCTCGCATGTAAGTTGGTATCGGACGATATGGTAATCGACCCCGACTCTAGTTTGTCTCTGAATAAAAAAAAAACTACGGATGCGTGACGTGCGTGAAAAAAGTTTTAATATGCCGCCATTTGACGTACAGTTTATCGTTTAATTCGTTTTTAAGTCAAAAATTATTTGTTTTGTTGTTTTTAAAGTAACTATAACAAATTTCGTGTAAAATGTGTGATAAAGATACCTATTTCGGAGACGCCACCTCATATCCGCGAGTTCCGCCAGAGAGGAAAGTGCCCTAATGTCGACTGTATTATGAGGTTAGTGAATATATCATAGAAAGTTTATAATATGTGTGTAGATAAAGCAGTGTATGTAACTGTACATAATTAGGCATTAAAACACTCGTGTGATACTATTTATGAAACTCATTTCATTCGTTTCATAAACCCACACTCGTATTTTAATGCCTTTCATTAGGTAGCAGTCACATAAACTACTATTCTATTCATCTCGCTCGTACTAACATATTAGTGCGAAAGAGATATATAGAAAGTAAAATATGTTCACGATGCCAAATGCCAAACTGATGGTAGCCGTACAGAAACGAATAACTCGCGACTACCAGCAAATTGCTTTACTTTTAGCCTTTTAGTAATCATAACTCTAAACTCGCCATTTGAATATAAACCGTATTATAGAAACAAAATGGTTGTTTTTATATTGACGGATTCGGCAATCATTGCTCTTAGCTCGCCATTCGAATATAAACCGTAGTTTTGAAACAACAAGGTATAGTTTTTACATTGACAGATGCGAGTATGTTTTGGCCTTCGCTCCCCTTTCAATTTTCGCGTCATGTAATCGGACGGACATGATTATCTTTTACCGATTGCTGAAGTGGGGTTAATGAGATTTCTGTTTCGATCAACTCAGGCAGGGTTTACCTAGAAAATATATTCTTTCTTACGCGCCATTTTGACCTCATGTGAACCTCAAAGTTTTACAATGTCGGTTTCCAAATTAACAACTCACCGACCGTTCACTGCTCACCGACACTCAATAAATTTTAATATTTCACAAGATACCCTGTACCTCTAGCGTAATTTCATTCGATGACATGACGAGACTGTTTGAATTAAGTGTCATTTCGTACGGGATTTTTGAGTTTCCAAAACGTCTCGCTTGGCGCGCTGCTCAAAATCCCACACAAAAATAGACAACGCAAATGCAATCGCTCGTCACGGTATCGAATGAAATTTACACTAGGGGTGGAGCCTGATTCAAATATAAAACTAGTGGCTCTGTGCATAACCTATAACTAAATAAACGGCTCCACCATTTTTAAGGGTCAAACAGAAAACTGTGCTACGTCTTTCCTGTAGACATACACAAGAGTTAAGGGCTATAAAGGTTAATTATTGCCCACAGGCACAGTATAATAAACAGTGCTTAACGTACAGTACGGACACTCCCTGCCTGCCGTTGAAAGTGCCGCCCACCCGCTCTCGGTTACCTCACAGTTACCGGCTAGCTGGAACGCGACGACGCGGTGCGCAGAGCGGAGACCACGTAAAATATTCAAATATTAAACAAATATTTACAAAACCTATCAGATCACACTGAAACCAATACAATATCTATATGAATAAAAAATCATGTTTACAACTTACGTAATATGTTGGTGGCCTGAATTTCCTTACAAAATTTTCGTTACTTTGTTTATACTGATTCAAAATAGGAAACTATTGTATAAATTGAGCTTAGATACCCACCTTACAACATAATACGATTCTTATTTCTTCCTGTTTCGCGCAAAGAGTTTTGAGTAATTGAGGTCATCGAACTTGACAACAAACTGGCGAGAACCCTTGCACGTCTTATCTCACTCACACAAGCATGGTACGCGTTCACCTACACGAGCATAGACTGTGTGCGTAGGAACGCGTTTGTTTCATACATTTGATCGCCAGTGTCCGGGGTGTGCCACAGGAGAGAAAAATGTACAGTTCGCGCGAACACACTAGTTTTCTTTCCTGTGGGCAATAGTTAACAGTTTGTGGGCATGTAAGTAATGATTTTATCATAGTTCTCTAAATAAAAGGAGGACCTTTTCACGTGGATAAGGGTTAAATAAGAAAGTTAACCTTTATAGCCCTTAACTCTTGTGTATGTCTACAGGAAAGACGTAACACAGTTTTCCGTTTGACCCTTAAAAGTTTCCAAGTACTAACAAACAACAACAAAACACTATTTTATCTTCGAACCTGCTTACAAAATTTCACGAGAATCCATAGATAATTGCGAAGAGGAGAAAATCTGGACATACGAAAACATTTTTGTCCAAGCCGAAACGGAGACCGCTAACGCTCGGTCAATAAGACGCATAGTTCGTCTAAACAACCTTACACATACAGACTCTGCCGTATTCGAACTTCAAGATATTCACAAGATACGACACGTACTAGATCCATTCTAGATACGTTATAGTTTCGATAGCAACTAGTTCTCTTTTGCAGCGCAATTCGGACAACCAATGTCACTTTTACGTTAGATAGAGTAAGATATCTATTAGATGGGAATTGGATATCTAAGTCATATTCTGTGGAAATTGTTCAAGAGTATCTCCAGAATCGCGCAAATGTCAAATTTGACAGCTAGGTTAGAACTTAAACATATCGTTATCTTATCTTGGTGATGTCTAAAAGATGTCTAATAGATGTCTATTTCAAAATCCGAATCGCGCCCACTGTCTGTCCAACTGTCCGTCACTCGCGAGTGCAGTATACTATGCAGCTGCAGTTCTGTTGCACTCAAGGACGCAGGACGATGCGCGGTCGATAGCGCGCCGTCACTAGATAACGTACAGTCAGCAGCAGAAGTTGCTAAGCGGGCCAGGTGTTCAAAATGATCTTGGCGCGACTTTATAGTTAGGCAATAAGAGCGTGTCAAGGTAATTTTGAACACCTCGCCCGCTTAGCAATTTCTGCAGCAGCAGACAGATCGGGAGCTCTCTACAGTCAGCAGACTGTAGAGAGCTCCCGATCTGTAACATGATCATCATGGTAGTATAGAATGAATGAATCAAGAGTGGAGCATAACTAGAAGTTGGGCCAAGAAAAGTCTGCAGCGATTTTGATAGCCCACGCAGTGCAAGTGTTACTTCAAACGTCAAACTTTTGTGAAATTATGACGTGTAAAAAATAACACTTGCACTGCGTGGGCTTTAAAATCGCTGCAGACTTTTCTTGGTCTAACTCTACCCAATTATCGCTATTTTGGACTTAAAATAAGCGCTGTAACGCCTAGATACGAATATTTACATTATTTACTAATATTTAGCCTTCGGTATAACTAGTATAAGTTACCATTAGGGGAAGGCCGGATAATCACGAACGCTGGATAGTCTCGAACGCTGCTATTTCACTACGTTATAAAGACGTAACATGATTTCACTTAACTTGTCACTTTTTCAATAAAAGTTAGCACAACAAAATAGCACATTTAAACATCTGCTTGCGGTATTTATTTAATTTCCACTATTTTATTGATTTTATATATTTTTTTTTTGTCTATTTTTACTTACAGCAGCTATCAAAGTTTCATCTTTCTTTACTGTGTAAATTCTAATAATCTCTAAGTAACCTAATTTTAATAAACGGAACAATAAACCAGAAAAGGGTGTGTCAGAATCATATATACATCATCTTTTGTCCTTTTTACCATAAAGAACGTAAAAAACCGGGCAAGTGCGAGTCGGACTCGCGCACGAAGGGTTCCGTACCATAATGCAAAAAAAAAAACAAAAAAAAGCAAAAAAAAAACGGTCACCCATCCAAGTACTGACCACTCCCGACGTTGCTTAACTTTGGTCAAAAATAACGTTTGTTGTATGGGAGCCCCATTTAAATCTTTATTTTATTCTGTTTTTAGTATTTGTTGTTATAGCGGCAACAGAAATACATCATCTGTGAAAATTTCAACTGTCTAGCTATCACGGTTCGTGAGATACAGCCTGGTGACAGACGGACGGACGGACGGACGGACGGACGGACGGACAGACGGACGGACGGACGGACGGACGGACAGCGAAGTCTTAGTAATAGGGTCCCGTTTTACCCTTTGGGTACGGAACCCTAAAAACGTGGGTGCAGTCAAGTAACATATTCAAATGAGGATCGGATCAATATTCATGAGACCCGGCAAAATATGTTTACATCGACCCATTTATCTCGAGAGGCGGGAGTTTTTCTAGCTTTTTTACACGGCTTAGGCCCACTTGCACCATTCCACCAACCCAGGGTTAACTGGTTAAACCTGGAGTTACCATGGTTATCAGTACAATTTGACACTAGGTTAAGGGTTTAACCGCTTAATCACGGGTTAGTGGGATGGTGCAAGTGGCCCTTAGCAAGCCTATCGTGGACTGAATAAACATTTGTCGCAAAAGTTTATACAAGGTGTTACACAGTGCTCTTATCATAACTGTAAAAAGGTGATTAGGTAGATTTCGATGAGGTATGTACGTCTACGATTAGGGAATGCAAATCGGTTATTTTTTGTATGGAAATAACCGCGGTTTCGGTTAATAACCGATTATTTCCATACAAAATAAAACCGAAAATAACCGATTTGCATTCCCTATCTACGATATCTTCTGTTTACGCACTACCGCTTGGCAAAAAAGAGTAGAAATTAAAAAGTGGCAACACTGTAGTGTCGTCCCGTTTTCTTATATGTATTGGTTTGAAAGGGACGAAACTACAGTGTTGGTACTTTTTAATTTCCACTCTTTTTTGCCAAGCTGTACAGTAAATAAACTTGGTCAAGCAAATCTTGTCAGTAGAAAAAAGCGGCGTATTTGAAAAATGTAGGCGCGAAGGGATATCGTCTCATAGAAAATTTGAATTTCGCGCCTTTTTCTACTGACAAGATTTGCTTGACCGTCTATAGTTATTCATTCAGAAAGTCATACAACTTATTTTGTTATAACAGTTTTAATAGGTATCTTAGATTATATACCTGTACTGGTATTATACTGGTATTGCCAAAAATATATGGACAATATCACCCAGCACATTCAGGAAAGCTCCCCAATACAAAAGGCGATGTGATACGATATTTCGTAAATACGAGAATTGTCAGGGAGCCAGGGACCAAGAAACTAACCTCGTTGAAAAGGCACATTAAAAAAATCTTCAATCAAAGTTCAACCTTCAAATAATAGTAATATGGTTGAATACAGAAAGATAGGTGTATGTGATATGGTGTAAGGTAAAAGGAGTGCTGGACCCCTATTCGACAAGCGACGTTTGACGTATCGTGTTGATCTCCCGTTGATGTGGGAAAAATCATAAGTTCTCGAATACGTACAATGTCAACATTTGACATTAACAATCCACAGTTAGGATGACAAGCAAACCAAACCGAACCACCCTTAGTTTAGAGTGGAGTTTTGGTTGTACCAAATGATATTATCCACCGTTGATGGAATCAACACTCAGTATGCGATAAAATCAACTGTTGATTTGACGTCGATGCGAAATCTGACAGTTGTACATGTCGAATTTGGCCCCAGGTGTATACCTCTAAAGGCAATATTGAGAATTGAAAAGGCTCGGGTTGTGCCACAGTGCTTGTATTAATACAGTATGGACAACCCTATGTGATTAAGCCTTGTTTAAAAAAAGCCGGCCAAGTGCGAGTCGGACTCGCGTTCCATTCCGTACATTACCCAATTAGTAACAATGTAATTTTTATGTGAAACGCGAATGAAATGTTTTTAAAAAACTCATAGGGTCAGATCAAAAGATTAAGTCCGATTCATGCCCGACTGCACATTTCTAATAGGTTTTTTAGATATGAAATAGTGAAGATAATACTTTATGGACTAGATATGAAATGGTAAAGATAATATTGTATCTAGTTAATCTCTAATTCATTTCCCGTATCGCCGTATGTCTAAGCAGTGACTGCGTATTTCAACGATAGTAGGTATGTCATAAAATTTAAAAAACCGGGCAAGTGCGAGTCGGACTCGCGCACGAAGGGTGCCGTACCATAAAGCAAAAAAAAACGGAAAAAATGCAAATAGAAAACGGTCACCCATCCAAGTCAAAAATCACGTTTGCTATATGGGAGCCCCACTTAAATCTTTATTTTAGGTCTTCTGTTTTTAGTGTTTGTTGTTATAGCGGCAACAGAAATACATCATCTGTGAAAATTTCAACTGTCTAGCTATCACGGTTCGTGAGATACAGCCTGGTGACAGACAGACGGACGGACAGCGAAGTCTTAGTAATAGGGTCCCGTTTTACCCTTTGGGTACGGAACCCTAAAAAATACCCTGTACACATATTTTAAAGATATCTGTAGGTACTGCTCTCCCAAGACGCTCGGCAAGGAAAATATTTGTGGCGTCATATTTGCGGTGTCATATTTCTATTAACGCGTCACAATAGACCCCACTCGCTGTCAACCCGGGGTAGGAAATAGTTGGCAGTTTCATACAATAAATATTGAACGGAATGGAACTTTTATTTACCGAATAGACTTAGACCAAGAAACGTCTGCAACGATTTTGATAGCATACGCAGTTTTATACGTCATAATTTCTTAGAAGTTTAAAATAACATTTTCGCTACGTTTGCTATTAAAATCGTTGCAGATTTATCTTGGTCTAACTCTATCACGTTATAGATTAATAAACGGAGCTTCCGGAGCTTCGTTTTCTATGGAAAGCACCACGTGGTCACCGATCAGCCGTCATACTGCTGTATTCGTACTTCAAGATATTCACAAGAGACGACACGTATTAAATCCATTCTAGATACGTTATAGTTCAGATATCTAGTTCTCTTTTACAGCGCAATTCGGGCAACCAATGTCACTTTTACGTTAGATAGAAGAGTAAGATATCTATTAGATGTGAATTGGATCTCTAAATCGTTCAAGAGTATCTCCAGAATCGCGCAAATGACAAATTTGCCAGGTTAGATCTTAAACATATCGTTATCGTATCTTGGTGATGTCTAAAAGATATCTAATAGATATCTATTTCAAAATCCGAATCGGGCCCATAGTAAATGACATGTCGGGCGCCTCGGCCCGGGCCCGGCCCGGTCTAGCGTGAGTAAACCTTTAACGTCATCTACAGTCATCCTTAACTCTAAAATGTTAATAATTTATGTTGTGCTTAATATTGGAACGATTTTCAGCGACATTTTTCCTTTCCTTGAGCTATAGAATAATTCGCGATCAATCATAATAATAATAAAATAATTCCAACTTGCTCTTCTATATGGCCTTGTGGACCGCGAAGTCCCGTACTACAAGTACTCACCTGCGCCTGTTCTCGAGAATGGTCGTGCCACGCTCTATTGGGATCGATCTATCATCACTGACAGGACTATTGTAGCCAATAAGCCTGATATTGTGATAGTAGATCGTTCGCAACGTCGGGCCGCGCTCGTTGACATCACCATCCCCCATGATGAGAATCTCGTGAAGGCCGAGAAGTACAAGTCCAGTAAGTACCTAGACTTGGCTCACGAGATAACCGCCATGTGGGATGTTGATACGACGATCATTGTCCCGATAGTCGTTTCAGTGAACGGTTTAATAGCGAAGAGTCTCGACCAACATCTCGAGAGACTCTCGCTAGGTGGTTGGATCAAGGGACAGATGCAGAAGGCGGTGATCTTGGACACGGCGCGGATAGTACGTCGGTTCCTCTCTCTGCAGCCCTGACCACCGGTAGCTTGGGCCTTGCCCCGCTGCTGGCGGCACCCTAGGTTAGGTTTTTTATAATGTGTTTATATGTATTTTTTATTGTTTTGTAAGTGTTTTTATATTTTACTTTTATATTCATATTATAACAAACCTAACTTAAGACGAAAGATAAATAAAGAGAATAAAATAATTCAGCCTATATACGTCCCACTCCTGGGCACAGGCCTCCTCTCGAGCGCGAGAGGGCTTGGGCTATAGTCCCCACGCTAGCCCAATGCGGATTGGGGACTTCACATACACCTTCGAATTTCTTCGCAGATGTATGCAAGTTTCCTCACGATGTTTTTCTTCACCGAAAAGCGACTGGTAAATATCAAATTATATTTCGTACATAAGTCCTGAAAAACTCATCTAAGTATGAATTATAATCCTTATTAAATAAAGGTGTTTTACATAAAACATTTTACAATTTTACAAGCTCCCTTTAATAAATTCGCTTTTACGGCAGCTGTCTACGAAATCAACTTTTGCGATTTCCATTTCCCTCTGCCTCAGGGCAAAAATCAAAAATGTCTACAATTTTCGTGAAAAGAATGATTTGATTAAAATACTCCATGAATTCCGTCGGCGCTGACAGGTTATTTGACTAAAATTAATGTTATTTGCTCGTTCGCACGACATGACTCACATGACAGCGTTTATCATTTATCGCTTTGGATGTAACATGTAATAAAAGTGAGTCACGTCTTGACAAATATTTAATGAGATGTGTGGAGTGACCCGACACAAAGTTGTGCCTTTGGTAAAGGATTGGTGACATGTTGAATTTTATGAGTTTTATTACTCGCCTAGTGTAGATAAATGAATAAAATGAGCCAGTGTTCAAAATAGAAGTAAAAAGTATACTTTAATTAAATAATAATATCTGGGAAACCGAGCTTTCCTCGGAAAACATATTATTAAAACTCAAAAATGCGTCTAAATCGATTTTTTGGCCCCGAAAACCTTCATATACCAAATTTCTTCGAAATCGTTAGAGCCGTTTCCGAGATCCCCGAAATACATATATAAATAAATAAATATACAAGAATTGCTCGTTTAAAGGTATTAGATAAAGAAAATTAATTAAAGTAACTTCGATCCAATGGGAGTGACTTTTTGGCGACGGGTTTGTGAGACCGCTAAGACCAATCCAATAAGAATTTCGTCCTTTCTTGTTGACATTACTCTAAAACAGGGTAAATAGGTAAACGTCCTCAGTTTTCCCCGACCTCTTTCCAACCTTACACAGCCAACAACACAGTTATTCTTCCAAACACCCCGCTGGGAGCGTAATCGGCTCGTCGGGATGAAATGAGATTTTTTAGTGCCCGGAACGCTCCAAACTGACGGTTTATGCGATCGGGCGATCCTTCATTTAAACCGGGCCTAGAAAAACAAGATTTTCAACAGGAAAAATCTTTGAAAAGTTTTGGAGCAACACTGTGCAGCACTAGGCAACTTAATGTTGCACAATGTTGCTCCACAGTTGCTGTACAAGTCTACATAGGCAACATCCTTATATAATATAAAGTGACACGGCTTGCGTTGTAGAAACGAATCATCTGGCCACGTAGCCAACATGCCAATCGCTTACGCTCCGTAGCGATCGAAACGCAACTGTCACTGTTGCACTAATACGGAAGAGTGATAGAGAGACATAAAGCGTTTCGTTGTCGAAGCGATAGCGATTGTCACCTTGGCTAGGCCGGCTGAGCATTTAACAAAATAAACTCATTAGTTTCAACGCTGCAGTGGAACACACGACTCAAACATACCCACACTTAATAGTCAGGTAAACTATTGTCTACAAGAAATACAACTTTTGTTACTCAACCTGTGTAAGACCCCATTTTAGTCGAACTACGAGTATACATGTATTGTATGCCAATCTTAGCATGTACTCATACAGTCAGCTTCAACAGTAAGAGATCCGACTACGCGTCAAAAGTATCTACCAGTCTCTAATAACGTAACAAACGATAATATATCTCTGTAAATAATGTAGTTGTAGAACAATAAAATTAGACTGTGACAGATACATAGGTACCTACTTTATAAAGCAAACTGTAAAGCTATATGTATCTCTTGCATAAAAAAGCGGTCAAGTGCGAGTCGGAATCGCGTTCAAAGGGTTCCGGACATTACATTTACATACATTTTACATTAATGTTTATAATGTATTTTTTTATGTGGAACTTGAATGAAATGTCTTAAAACCCGTAGGAGTTGGATTAAAAACTAGAAGTAATTAAGCCCGACTGACGCTTGATTGCATATTTCTAATAGGTTTTCCTGTCATCTATAGGTACTTTGTGTATTTTTATCAAAATTTTTGATCCAGTAGTTTCGGAGATAACGGGAGGGGAATCGTCGGACAGACAGGCCGACGCACGAGTGCAGATCCTATAAATGTTCCGTTTTTTCCTTTTTATTATGTATGTAACTAGAAGGGGCCTTTAGGTATATCCAGGAGCCGCAATGAAACACCGAGTTATCTCAATCGTGTGTAATTCAGGACTGACAAACTGTCATACAGTAATATTTTCCTACCCTCTAGTCGGCGCATGTAAACTTAGATCTACCCCATATTACATATATAACACTTTTCAGGTACGGAACCCTAAAAATCCAAGCCTGTCGTGTCATGCGTTATATTTGCATAGGCGCCATACCATTCATACTGCTTTATTGTTCCAAATTTTTTTTTTGAAAAATAAACACTAGTAAGTAGAAACCAAACGTGTATTCATGTTTCCTTTAGTAGTTAGATTCTTGCGTAATATAGGGGGGAGGGGGTCAGCCTATTCTTATTTTTAGGGTTCCGTACCTCAAAAGGAAAAAACGGAACCCTTATAGGATCACTCGTGCGTCTGTCTGTCTGTCCGTCTGTCACAGCCTATTTTCTCGGAAACTACTGGACCATTAAGTTGAAATTTGGTACACATATGTATATTAGTAACCCAAAGATGGACATGTTTTTTTTATAGTTTTAAAATACATAGGTTCGAAGTTATTTAAGAAAATAGCCAAAAAATTACCATGCCCCCCCTTTATCTCCGAAACTACTGGGTCTAAAATTTTGAATAAAATACACAAAATATTTCTTTACCTATAGATGACAAGAAACCCTATTAGAAATGTGCAGTCAAGCGTGAGTCGGAATTATGTAATTATGTAGGAACTAGGAACCCTAGAAACGCGAGTCCGACCTTACATTCATTGTTAGAACGTGACCGGCATGGTGACAGGTGACAGGTGAAGCGTTGTTTCGTCCGCTGCTATTGCTGCTAACTGTACAACAAAGTCCAGAGGCAGTATATAAATGAGGTGCGACCGCGGGCCGACCTTTGACCCAGTTCAGGTAGAACTGAAGGCAATTTACACAAAACCCGACCATTATTAAGTTGTAGGAGCTAGTTACGTATACATGTGTACAGTTAGGTATACCGGGTGTGGCCTGTAACACGAGCAAATAATTAAAACGTAGATTGTACTCCTCAAACGGTGACACTTTTGTTCAATAACTTTTAAAAATAATGAATTATTTAGACTCCCTATTTTTCATACAAAATAAATATTATCTTCAATGGACGCCATCGCCACGCCATATCATTGTGATTGACGTTGATAACAAAATTCGCGATAAATTGTGTCTTAGAATAAACTTTAAAGTGTATTAAAAATCAAACCACAAGTTATTTTTAAAAGTCGCTGAATAAATGTTGTTCAGTATGAGGAGTACAGCCTACAGTTAAATTTTTTGCTCATATTACAGGCCACACCCGGTATGCTGCCAAATAGGGGTCAGCGGGAGAGATGAGGTGTATCTGTATATGATAGTCTCATGAGTTCCAGAAGCAATTGTTAGCTGAAATTAATACATATAATCACGTCAGTAGGTGTAGCATATGTAATAAAAGAAATCTATCACAAAACAAATAATATACCAATGCAAATAAATACATATACCTAGACATCAAGCGCTCTCGCGCTCGAGAGGAGGCCTGTGCCCAGCAGTGGGACGTATATTGGCTGAGATGATGATGATGATGATACCTAGACATGATAGGCAGATATGTGTTTTCTATGTATAGTGTAAGGGGGAGGCCTATGTTCAGCAGTGGACGTCTTATGGCTGAGATGATGATGATGATGATGATGTATAGTATACCCCTCGCTCATATCAAAGCACGCTCAGATTTCGAAACTCCGAATGCCGCTCTCGGCCACACCACGTTTTATACTCGCGTAAATTCGCTCGTAGGACGTGCCCTGCGTGACGCGGTTACACGTACAGTCGACTTCATAAATGTATTATATGTATAAACTCTTTATTGTACAAAATACAAATTCAGTGCACAGGATAGGCAGTACAAAGGAGAACTTATCCCTTTAAGGGATCTCTTCCAGTTAACGGACAAGTAAGGAGAGGACAAGTAAGGAAGGTATCAGTCTGCATCAATAGTAGCGGATGACAGTAGCGGATTTAGGAAAGTACCTAACTAAGGGTTTCGAGACCCATCAAAAGCATCTGAGTCCTTTTTTTTGGTCCCTACCTAAACTTACCCGCTTTGGGTTGAAACCAAGCCCCTAACAAACCAAGTCCTCGATCCACCACTGGCGAATGAGACTAAGCCGAAGAATAAGTCTAAGAATGAGACGTCAAAGTAATGTATCATTATTTTAATAATTTAACAAACTGCTTTATAATATCTCTATATTATGTAAACAATTACAGGAATGCTACATTTGAAACGCAAACTGTAGAGATACTACCGTTTATACGGGTATATCTTGTAAGGAAGCGGTGGTGGCCGAGTGGAATGACGCCCGACTTGCAATCCGGAGGTCGCGGGTTCAAATCCTGGCTCGTACCAATGAGTTTCTCGGAACTTATGTACGAAATATCATTTGATATTTACCACTAACTTTTCGGTGAAGGTAAACATCGTGAGGAAAGCTGCATAGGTACATCTGCGAAGAAATTCAACGGTGTATGTGAAGTCCCCAATCCGCATTGGGCTAGCGTGGGGACTGCCCAAGCCCTCTCGGGCATGAGAGGAGGCCTGTGCCCAGCAGTGGGACGTATATAGGCTGAATTATTATATTATTTATTATTATATCTTGTAAAACAATAAGAGAGTGGCGATACTTTTGCCTCGTTGTTTTTGATGCAGACTGTACGCACAGTTAGTTCTTCAAAAAGGCCTCGGAAATGCAAATACGTCTTCATTATCCTCCCACGTTCTCCAGGGGGCCTACTGCGAACCACGTTCGATGTGTTGCCTCCCTGTCACACTTACGTTCGAATTTACAAGTGCGATAGAGAGCCAACACGTCGAACGTGATTCGCGGTAGGCCCTCAGTTCACTCTCTTTACGCGTCGTTTGGTATTATTCGTGTTCTATACGAATAAGGCACGTAAAAACAAGTGTAAAAGTAATAAGTTCCGTACGCAAGAAACGGCCAAAAATCACGTTTGTTGTATGGGAGCCCCACTTAAATATTTATTTTATTCTGTTTTTAGTATTTGTTGTTTTCAACTGTCTACAGACCACTGATTAACAGTCCGCCGGACGGTATGGGCCTGTCAGTTAGAACAATATTTTGACAGTTCGGAACAACTGACAGGCCGATACCGTCCGGCGGACGTTAATCAGTGGGCCCCTTAACGTATATTAATGATGTAAATAGTTTATTTAAATATAGGATAACAAAAAATTTAAAACTACATAAAGTTAGACCTAACTACAACATAACTGTCTAATTATCACGGTTCATGAGATACATCCAGACAGACAGACGAACAGTGGAGTCTTAGTAATAGAGTCCCGTTTTTACCCTATATTAGAAGCTTTTATTTAACTTGCCCTGTTAGTAACATATGTTATTAGTGTGGGTCAAATCGTGGAAGCTAAATTTGACCCACTTCTCGATTTCCGATTAAGCATTTTCGGCATGAAATGGTTCAAAATCTTATGATTAGCGTCGGAGGTATATCATTATTTTTAATTTAATAGTTATTTTTGTAACGGTTCTCCTTCTTTTCCAGCTTTCATACATTCCTGAAATTCCATAACAATGTCCCACAAATGTTGCGCTAGACTGTACTCTTGCACTAACTATATATTACCTACATAATTTGCGCCGTCTGTACCCCACTGCCCAAACTTCAACATTTATAATAGATGTCGCTTTTAGAAGAGGTCTACGATTACTGATTAGAGAAAATACAATTCTAAGTCAAAAGGTCGTATCTACATACACACTTACGACTTTGAGCCTTATAACCGTGCTACAAGGTCTCATTTACGAGGGTAGTTTCAGATACGGCATTTTAAAATTAGAACGGTTTAAGTTTGCTTTGATTTAGGGAAGTGCCTTTATGGTCGGGTTAGCTGTTAAGGCTTTTGTCCACTAGTTAGGACAACAAAATGGGGACATAAACTAAATTACCTAATGGAGTGTATGCGTGTTTCATTCAACTTGGAAAACACTAGCGCTTATAAAATAATATTGTAAACTGTGAATTGTATATCGTAAATCAATGTACGTACATTGTACCATCACCCACACTCTTAACTGTCCATCGGTGGACCTTATGCCTTTTGTAATAATGTTGTTGCTACAACAAGATATTTTGCGCGCTTCGTTTTGTAAGATATTTTTCAAAGTGACTGTTCCGTATAGGTACCGTAAACCGGGGTGAGTAGGTTTCGCGGGGAGAGTTGGGTTAAGTATGGGGAGAGAAGGTTTGAGAGGAGGGTGAGATGGGATTTTAAGGCTACTGCTACAAAAATAATGTATTCCAGTTTAAAATAGGGCTATAGTAATAAGCATAATAAAAAAAAATCGATCCAACAATCTTCCAAAATCACCTTTGTATAAAATGCTTGATTGATTGATTGGTATGAAAAACCCTCTCACCCCAAATACTACGGGGGCACTACGGGGTGAGGTGGGTTTTCCTCTTTATCGTCAAAGTTATGAAATGGAACTACCTAAATAAAATACAAACTAAAATACAAACGTCCGAACCACTTATTATATACACCATTCAGTTTTCACATGTAAAAATAAAATTTTATCGAGGTTTGAAAGTCAAATTTCACCCAACTCACCCCATTTTACGGTACCTACACATATTCCATATCTTCGTTTTTCTAATAATAATAAAACAGTCATTTCAGCCGTCCTAGAAATGTCGGAGGTCAATTTAAAACTTAGGTAATTTTACGCGATTAAGAAGCCATAAGCTCTCAAAGTTTTATCATACACCTAATATTCGGGATTAATTCCAAACAACATTCTCCTTTGTCCCGAAACAATATACCTCCAATAACCTGCCTAGTGCCTCTTCACCTTCAGTCTGAAAGCGAAGTAAAACGGCCCCCATCTTGACCTTCTAGCACTTTCACACCAGAAGGTCGTATGTGCGAACAGTTTCAAATGCAGATACGACGTTCTGATGCTACGCGAGTTATCAGGGCATAAAGGTTTTGGACCACTTCGGTGTAGGCTAGAGTCAATGTGGAATTACCTATTATACTTGTAGTACCTAGTAGTACTTAAGAAGTGATTATGTATTATATACGTAGGGTTATATTGAAGAACTTTCAGCCCCAAATTAATAAATACAAGATAGATATAGCAAAGATCCCAAAGATTTACATTAGACAACGAAAACAATATTAAAGAACCCAAAAGCCGAAAGCTCTAGAACATTCCCTAACAGAACTTTCCAGAAGTAATAATTTAGTGAAAAAGGGCGTATCAGCATTTACTCCTCAAAGTAAGTAAATCTCTTGGCAACGGAACGAAATTCTAGGCTTGGTTTTAATTTAAACAGACGTATAAACAAGCGAAGATACACTTAAGAGCCCATAAAAAGACCTTATCTCGTTGTGGTAAGGTTTATTTTGTCTCCGATAGTAACTAAACTTTTCTGCGGATGTGACCTTTTTGCTTAGAAGGAGCGAAGTATGCGCCAGCCTTCCTAACTTTAGTCAATAAAGTTTGGGGATCATATTTGCGAAACGGGCTCGCAGATGCCAACTGTACAGTCGGACAGAGAACATTTATACAATACAGTACCGATATGATGGGTGTTCTTGTCTATGTACGTTACAGCGTACAACGGTGTGCGTCACTTTCTATCCTACGGTGTTAAAAAGTGACAGTTATTTTATCACGTGGATAAAGATGGATAAAGCCATCCATAATACGCAGGCTGGCTAAAAAATAACTGCATTCCTGTTACCAAGGAGGTCTTGGGATTATACTGAGCAACTTTTACTATGGGACCACCTTCGAAATCGCGAAAAAAAATAATTACATCACTTAGTAATTAATTCGTTGCCTATTTGTATTGAATACACATACTGACAATTAACTGATTCAATTCGACTTAAATCTAAAAACTTGACTTACTTTCATATTATACACATAGATTTAAGATTCGATCTCATCCTAAGCATGTAATATTGCTATGCCCTCACAAGGTCCATGTGGGACTACCCAGACATTGTAATATCTATAAAAATACCATGGTTGCAATAAATAAATATGATATGATATGATAATTTTTAATATGAAAAAGTGGCTGATTGTTGGTAGAGCAGTATATTTATTGGGGAAGATTGTAGGTACTATAGGTATACGCGATAGTTTTCAGAAGGGGCACGATCTTCAGAGTAACAGGAGTGAGATTCAGCAAAACAAAGCCCAGGTCATTGCCCCCGGGGGGTGTAAACAATGCGACGACGAAATCGGTGTCTATTCACAAAACATAATTATGATCTCGACCATCATAACTTGTTTAAATAAATAAAATAAATAAATTTACGATTAACGACCGGTCTGGCCCAGTGGGTACCGTAAAATGGGGTGAGTTGGATGAAATTTGACTTTCAAACCTCGACAAAATTTTATTTTTACATGTGAAAACTGAATGGTGTATATAATAAGTGTTTCGGACGTTTGTATTTTAGTTTGCATTTTATTTTGGGTAGTTCCATTTCATAACTTTGACGATAAAGAGGAAAACCCACCTCACCCCGTAGTGCCTCGTATTTGGGGTGAGAGGGTTTTTCATACAAAGGTGATTTTGGAAGATTGTTGAATCGATTTTTTTTTTCTTATGCGTATTACTATAGCCCCATTTTAAATTGGAATACATTATTTTTGTAGCAGTAGCCTTAAAATCCCTTCTCACCCCCCTTTCAAACCTTCTCTCCCCATTCATAACCCAACTCTCCCCGCGAAACCTACTCACCCCGTTTTACGGTAGTGACCCTGCCTGTGAAGCCGATGGTTCTGGATTCGATTACCGGGAAGGGCATTTATTTGTGCGATGAATACATTATATTTATTGATCTAGTGATCCAGTGTCTCTAAAAAAAATCGCATAAAGTATATTCGTTTCGTCCGTTAATGATCTACAGTGCCACAGACAGACACATACATAGTTGTCAAACGTAATAACATCTTTTTTGCGTTGGGGGTTGAAAATTTTAAAATTTAACATGTCTTCCTTTTTTTTAGGGTTCCGTACCCAAAGGGTAAAACGGGACCCTATTACTAAGACTTCGCTGTCCGTCCGTCCGTCCGTCCGTCCGTCCGTCCGTCCGTCCGTCTGTCACCAGGCTGTATCTCACGAACCGTGATAGACACTTGAAATTTTCACAGATGATGTATTTCTGTTGCCGCTATAACAACAAATACTAAAAACAGAATAAAATAAAGATTTAAATGGGGCTCCCATACAACAAACGTGATTTTTGACCGAAGTTAAGCAACGTCGGGAGTGGTCAGTACATGGATGGGTGACCGTTTTTTTTTTTTGTTTTTTTTTTGCATTATGGTACGGAACCCTTCGTGCGCGAGTCCGACTCGCACTTGCCCGGTTTCTTAAATCAGTTGTAAATAAGCAGAAAAGTATAAACAACACGCCAAGGCGAAATATCTCGCACTTTCCCGACATACTTTGTATCTCAGGCCGCAATCAGTCCGTCGTGCCCTAAAACAAGTTGAAGGGCCCGTGATAAATAAGAGCACTCGGGGCACGCGATTTGCTTTTATTGTGTATGTTGGATCCGAGGAGGTTTTTGTAACGTTGGTTAAAATATCTCTCTGAATTTCTTAAAAGGTAATTGATTTATTCATAAACAATAATACATTTAAAAATACACTACATTAATCTAAACATAAGACTAATTAAAAAGTAAACTTAAATATAAATATAAGCAAAATAATATAGACAAAGAAAAAAGAATTAAACTAATTAACTAAAAGTACCTAAAAAGTAAAAAACCTACAAATAAAATACTGGCCCCAGGTCCGTGCCCTCCGGTAGGGTGCCCAGAAGGCTGGCGGCGTTACCACGCTGTACGGCAACGCCGATGCGTTGGGCGAGGTAAGCTCCAGCCTTCCGGTCACCCGTTGCGTCTATAAGGCGCTTGGCCAGCTCCTTATATACGCTGTGCGCGCCTTGTCCCCACGGCCCAAGCGTCTTCTTAAAAAGAAATATAATCTTGAATATAAAGATTAGGTAGTTGAAATGAAGAGCAATATATAATTAAAACAATTAAAAACACACTCTTTTGAATTTCAAGTTCTATTCTTTAGTTCATAATTGTGAAATCTGATGTTTAGTCTCGGGCGTACTTTGTTGACAAATTTTTTTCGGCAAATTTCTGACGTCAGAGATCATATAATATATATGTACATATATGCACCCCCCATCAAGGGGGAGGCCTATGTTCAGCAGTGGACGTCTTATGGCTGAGATGATGTTTATGATACGTATATGCTGCAACATAAAATAGTAGAAATTTAATAAAATGGAACAAAAATTTTCCATACTAAATGGTTGCCATGTTTAAGCATTTTACTTCAAAAATTTGATAGTTACGTAAGAAGTGGCGCCCTCAATAATTTTCTACAATTTCTTGTCGGAATACGTGTGTCGTTTGTAGTCTAACTTACCTCACTTGTCTGTCAAGTTGTCACCACAATAACCATCCGTTTCAACCCCCAAAGCGATAAGCCATCTGAATCGACTTTCCCTTTTTAACATAAATAAACAAAAACAATATTCCCTAAACCGCGAACACGATTCCAAATCCTTACAAAACCTTTTCGTGTCAACACGCCGTTTCATAACTAACAACAAAGTCCCCTAACTAAGGGGTCATCCATTAATTACGTCACACGAATTTCTAGGTTTTTTGACCCCTCCCCCCCTCCTTGTCACACTTGGTCACATTTGGCAAACCCCTCCCCCCCTAGTGTGACGTCGCATTTTTTCTACGAAATCGCCAAATCGAATTAAGTAAGTACCTAAGTATTATTAATATATTATCAAAATATTTTTCACGATATAAATATAAGTAATTTTATAACCCAAAACTGCTTAGGAAAGAAAATTAAATGAATAAAAACGATTATCGTTTTAAAAACTTGTTATTTAAATGTACAGCGAATAAAATAATTTAAATAAATAAATTTTCGGTTATTGATGAAGTTAAAGTGACGTCACAAAGTTTGTGTCTCCCCCCTCCCCCATGTCACAATATGTCACATTTTCTTGACCCCCTCCCTCCACCTAAACGTGTGATGTAATTAATGGATGACCCCTAACTAACTATAAATACCTATAACTTAACTATTAATCTTTCTCACGCGACGAAGAAAAGCGCACTTAAATTAGTATTCATTTAGTAGCTTTTTAATTTCCATAATGCTTACGTGAACTCAGACCTAGACTTTATTATTCAAATTCAAACTCTATTTCTTTATCGTACGGTCTAATTTAATTTCACTGCACATTTATATTTATATAGTAGGTATTCAACATTCGTGCTTGTGTGACAAGTCCTGAGTTAGTGCTTGTAAAAGTTCTTGTTCAAGAATAGAACATTTAAACTTTGCGAGTTTAAAGTTGAAATAGCTAGATTGAAAATATCCGTTTTATTCTAGAACTATTTGGTAGTTTTAAATTCCGACTGTCTGTGTATTGCGCTCTGAAGTTCGAAGTCTTGAGGCTTTTTGAAGTCATTGGCATGATATTAACCAACCGCATACATTTTTTTTTTACGAATACCTATTATTACCAAAACTTATTCCAAATTTGTTGAATACGCCAATGAATCCCATGATACAGTTCATAACGGAATTATGATTTAATGTTTATTATAGTTATTTTCATAGTGTAATGTCATATGGTATTCTGGTTTGGGGCAAAGCAGCTGACATACAGACTATATTTGTCTTACAAAAGAGAGCCATTCGTTCTATATATAATTTAAGGGTGCGTGAATTCTTAATGATTCACGCACCCTTAAACTTTTTAAAGAAATTAATATTTTAACTGTAGCTTCCCAATACATATATGATAGTATTATTTATGTCGTTAAGAATCTAGACTCCTTCACTAAGAATTCTGATGTCCATAACTATAATACTAGAAATAAAAATAAGCTTGCTGTCAGAAAGTTTCGTGTTCGTAAAGTACAGAAGTCATTCGTTGGGCAATGCATTCATTTTTATAACAAGTTACCTGAGGATGCTTTAAGATTACGCTTTCCAGCTCTTAAGAATTACTTAAAAACGTCATTGATGTTGAAGGCTTATTACAGAGTCGAGGACTACTTGACAGACAAACATGCATGGTCCAAACCAGAAACTGTAATAACGACAAGTAGCAATTAAAAACATTGTATTATGTGTAGAGTTAAAGGTGACTCAGCTCAGGTAAGAAAGCACATCAAATTGTATGAAAGCATCTCATAACAATCAGTCAGATTCATATAATATGTATTCTCATTTCTTTTATTGATTTTATTTTCTTTTCCTTTTGTAAGATTTGATATGTTTTCTGAAAGAGCTACGTATTTGTGATTTCATGTACATATATGTTTATTTTTTAAGTTATGTACTCACTGAGTATAATTGCATGAATTCTATAGTAATTTAAATTGTATTTTTCTTAATTACTCGTAATGCATGTTAATTATAAGATGTAATAATGTTTTGAAAAGATGTGTCCCGCCGAGTTTGTTGCCGGTCCCATATTGGGATACCCTCCTCCAATTGAGGGGGGATTTAAATCTTCTCGGGGCAGAGGTGTACGGTTGGAGCCGGTAAAGGTTTATTTGACGTTCATAAGTGCATTGTAATATGCCTACTTGAATAAACTATTTTTTATCTTTTATCTTTATCTTTAATGCTAATGTAGGCGAAGTTATGTACTAAAGGCGAATTTAAGGTATTTTTTAGAACCCTTAATTATTTTCAATAATTTACAAGTTGCAACATTGATAACGGGGTTTGGTTTAAGCTGCACCAACTTGGCAAGCGACAGAGTCAATTAAGTTTATAGTAGCGCTGCCACACTTTGTCGCTGCAGAGTTAGCTTAGACGGATTCTAGTAAGTTCTATGTTCATACAAAATGTTAGTTATACGCGGCAGACATAGCGTGCGATGGTATTATTCGCAGACAGACCTTATCGCCGCGTCATCGCAACTCATTTACATTTTATTAATGCGACTAAAGTTTCTACAATGATAACTGAAATTTGAGTCTTACCAAGCTTTCATTTCATTAAATCATATTTAGAATTATGAATTATGATTTAAATTAAAACCAATCATTTATAAACATTGGCGCCCAACGTGGGACCCGAACTTACGACCCTGAGATAGAGAGTTTGGTGCTTTATCCACTAAGTATAAGATGTGTAGAGTCGTGATTTGGATTTGATAGCCAATATCGCTTTAACCCTATATATAGCCTGCCTTGTATAGGGCACCTTCAGATATACTCGTAATGTGGCAAAAATGATTGCCTTACATCATCTTTTTATATTTGATTCTTATGCAAAAAAAATTCATCGTTTTTTATCTCGACAGCTGAAGGGTTAAAGCACCATTATTATTCAACTGTCAAGGCAGGTTTTTAAAACTTTACAAATCTTAAATAAATCTTTGTTTGAATTAACGAGCCAATGCAAAAACATTATCTCGTCCATTTCTCTTCGTACAGTTACATATGCCATTTACAATAACAAAGGATTTAATTATTAACTATAATGGACGATAATAACCGATAACTTGTTACATTTCATTATACGCGATAACGCTATCTTAGTTACGATACTTCCTTTACCATTCGGGCATTCATGTTTTTCTATTGTGTTCAATATTGCCTTTTGTTAGGCCCTTATTTTATGAGAATGGAAGGTTATTGTGTTCACGGATATTTTATTAAGGTAAGGTAAGGTTTATTGAAAATACTAGGTAAGGTAAAAAATCATATAGTAATCACCTTATTCAGTTTATTGTACAAAAACAGGCTCACATAAAATGTATAGTAATTGAGCACAAGCAAGATAAACAGACACATTGCAATTTTTTTTAAATATAAGGTCTAATTACAAATGTGTTTTTTTTTTTATATTTACACAAATCGACCTAGCCCCAAACTAAGCAAAGCTGGTACTATGAAATGAAATGAAATGAAATGAAATATTTTTATTTCGAACATATGGTCCATATATAGGGTTAGTCATTACAGTAACTTATATCTATAGTTAGTATTATAATTAAGACGAAACAAACAAACAAACAAAACAAAACATTCATAGCTTTCGCGGCGGAGCAGCAACAGGTGAGTGTAGCTGTACACACCGCTTGACCAGGGGCGAGTCCCAACGCTGCGCCAGCGTACTTAGGATGCTGTTCGTGCTGCTTCGGCTGCGATTGAGGAGTGACGCGCATCGCTTCCTCATGATGGCGAAAAAACAGTCTGTTCTAGCCTCAGCAAACATTGCTGAGGCGCTACAGTACCGCGGCAACCTAAACAGCATCCTAAATGCATCATTGTACTGGACTCTCAGAGCGCTATACGCCCGCTGCGTAAAATTAGCCCACAGACCGCACGTGTAGAAAGTTTGACAAAAGCTTTGAACAAAATTAGCTTTACTTCTTTACTGCCACGTGCGAACCTGCGGGATAACATGTTACAGCGGACACACAGCGCTCGGCGCTCCCGCTCGATGTCCTCGTTGTCAGACAGTGTGTCCGTGACCCAGTGGCCCAGGTACTTAAATTTGTCCACTCTCTTTAACGGAGTTCCGCAAAGCTTAACCTCCTGCATTCGGTAACTTTTATTGCCTGATTTAAATTGCAAGAGCTCGCTTTTAGACGCATTGTACCTGAGCCCATGGGCCTCAGCATACCTTTCGCAAATACCTAACATTTTTATGAGACCACCCATCGAGGGGCTCAGCAGCACCATGTCATCAGCATAGCTTAGGTTATTGACACATACGTGTTCTATGTGACATCCAACACAAGCGCTGCTGAGCTCCTCGATGAGGCCATTCATATACAAATTGAACAATGTAGGAGAGCTCAATCCACCCTGTCTGACCCCGCATTGCATCACGTACTCCTTGGACAAGGCGCCCGCCCACTTAACACTGTTTTTTTGGTTACCATACCAATGCTGAAGCAGTGAGATGACGTTACGGGGGACCGTCGTGTCCTTGAGTAGTTTCCTCCATAATAGGTCGTAAGACACCATGTCAAATGCTTTTGACAAATCCAAAAAACAGGCAAATACCGGCGTCTCACGTGACGTATAGTAATGGACGGTCTGCTTAAGACATAGGATTGCGCTTTCAGTCGATAAACCCGGCCTAAATCTGAATTGAGCATCATGTAGTTTAATATTTTGTCCTAAAATGTCATCAAGCAAACCGTCCAGCACCTTGGCCACAACCGTGGCAAGCGATATCGGCCAGTAATTGGATATGTCAGAAGCGTCCCCTGTTTTATTTTTTATGACAGGCACAACAATTGTTTTCACAAGTTCCTCGGGTAAGTAACTATGACTAATACATAAGTTATAGAACATTGACAAGACTACTGGTAAGTGCACACCCGCATGCTTGAGATGCTCAATACTGAGGCCGTCATGTCCTGGCGATTTTCCCCTATGCATCTTACTAATTTTACCAGCAACCTGCTTGGCAGAAAATCTAACGGGCTGGGTACCGACTTCAGCCTCAGCATCGAGCACCCCAAGCGCTTGGCGGGTGAGTCCGGCTGTGAAGTGTTGCTGGAAAGCATTAGCGATAGCAGAGGGTTCTGAATAGTTGGCGACACTTACAGGAAGGCTAGCCCTAGAATTTAATTTAGCAGTGTTTTTCCAGAATTTTCCAAAGTTCCGATTAGAATAATTTTTAGCAATAATATCCATCTTTATATCATGCTCATGTTTCTGACAGTACTTTAACTTGTTTTTAAAAACTCTTTTAGTTTCGCGCATCTTATTGTAGACATAGCCAGCAGCCGGTTTACCATACGTTACCCACCACTGAAACCAAAACCGAGCCTCCCGGTGAGCTTCACCAACGTGTAAATTCCAGCCCGTTATGTACCTATTCTTTCCACGCTTAACACACTTATAGGACTGTTTCGCGGATAATTTTAGTATAGATATTATATTATTATACAAATCTCTTAACTTATTTTTATGATCGGTATTTGAACACATCCTATCTGCGCAGACCGAGAATTCGGTAGGAAAGTTAATATCCTTAAGTTTATTCGTACAACAATTCGTATATTTTTCCACTTGTTCCGAGTCCCGTTCACCCCATTGCACCTTATCAAAGGGACACGAAAGATTAATTTGAACTTTTGCCTTAATCAGCTTAAAATCACATTCCAATAACAAAGGGTAGTGGTCGGACCAATAAACATTGTATAGCACTGCCGCACTAACAACCGTGGTTCGCGCGGCGCTTGTCACCACACAGTGGTCAAGCCATCGTCTAGATCCGTGGGCATCACTGACAAAAGTGTAGGTATCACTCGGTAACATATCCATATCTACACATGACAGGTACTGTTCGGAGCAAAAGCTTAAAAGTTCACGTGAGAATAACTCACCCGGGTGCGCGTTGAAGTCCCCAAGCACGAAGACGGATTCCACATCGTTACTTTCCACAATCGACTGAATTTCACCCAAACATTCCGTAAATTCACTTACGTTATCCGCGCAGTCAGTCGGCATATATACCGACATAACAATCACCGACCGATCATTGAGTGCTATCTTGATAGCCACTAGCCGCACACTATTACACTGAATAACCGAAACACACGGAAACAACGACTTCCGCCACAGTAGCGCAACGCCACCGTGTGGTCGCCCTCGAAGCACTTGCGCTGAAGAATCAATTGCTGATTTTCCCGTAAAAGCAAACTCCTTATCAATGGTGCCAAGGAAAGGGATATCATGCTCCATCAACCAGGGATACTAGTGGACCAACGCCTAACATGGCATTTGCACATAGAGCTGCTCATGAGCCGTATCAGGAAACTTGTATGGGTCTTTAAAAACCTAAGACACATTTGTACCTCACAACTTCTCAAACAAATATATGTAACCCTTGTCCAATCAGTCATAAGTTACTGTATACCGGTCTGGGGGGGTGCTACAAAAACTAAATTTTTAGAACTCGAAAGAGCCCAGAGATCACTGCTTAAAGTTATGTATTTCAAGCCGTTTAGATTTCCTACCATAGAGTTATATAATCTTTCTAATGTATTATCTGTCAGAAAACTGTACATATTATTTACGACCTTAAAATTACACAAGTCCGTACCATATACACCAAACACACATAATAGAAGGAGAAGAAACAATTTAATTCCAACAGTTCAAATAAACACAACGTATGCTAGTAGACAATTCGTTTGTAAATCCGTTAGATTATATAATTATATTAATAAAGATTTAAATATATAAGGACTGTTCATTTTATTAAGCGGACACACAAAAAAGTATAAATTACATTTTTCTAATCCTGGAATCGCTTTATTTAGATAAATATAATAAAAACGGAAACCAACGCAAAACATTTTAATGTAAATATAGTATAATATAATAACATCGGTAAGATTTTCGTACTTTTACACGGTTGCGCCGTTCAAGTGCCTGCACATCAATTTTTCACACTTTTTGACAAGTTGTAAACAACATTCGTTTGAATTCTTTCAATGTTTTAGCTTCTCATCTACCCTTTTTTAAGTGCATCTTCACATTGGTCTAGTGCCACTCGTTGGAGTGGAGCTCCGGGCAATTAGATGAGTTGACTTGTTTTTGAACGAAATCAATGTTTTTCAAATTCAGTAGCTTCACTTTCTGACCAGCATAGTGGGCACTTGCCAAATCAGGCCGAAATGAAGAGGTGACATTATGCGTCTGATAGACGGAAACTACTCGTTATTAGATGCATTATTTTCTGTAAATGTCGCAACCAAAGTTCATGTCGCAAAATAGAACAAACTTTTTAAGGCCACAGGAACCAATTGCCTGCCAGACAAGGACTTTGTTCATGAATTGGTCAATTTTGATGTTACTCTCCTCGTCAAATATATGATCTTCTACAACGGCATGCTAGCATCAGGGCCATTGGTAACGTACTACAGCAACATTTTACGCATTTTCCGTTGTCCATTAAAATGCTACGAAATTTATCTTAATGTAAAATGTTGTACAGTTTGACGCTTCTTTTTTTCGATTGCTTTCGCTGCTCTGTAATTCTTTTGTCCATTTTTTTCTTTTTATGGGTCCATTTATTGCACATACTTCTTATATTTTAATCTGTGCCTACTCTAACGCCTGCTGTCTTAGGAATTTCGCGAACCGATAAGTAATTTATTGATTTTAACAGCCGCATGACAATACTTTTGTTTCTGGATTGGCCGGGCCGCTTCTGTGCCGGGATTTTGTAAAATCTTCAAGCATATGATGCTCTCCAAATGTTTTAATTATTTTATGCACGTTTAACTTGGAAAATTTGTACATATTTACGATTTTTCGCAGTGAATACTAGCCTGTGCATCCTAATTGCAGAACTAACTTGCTATGTTCCAAATTTGTTCGGTCCTTCGGGAAAAATATTTGACTATTATGGGAACAAATATGTAGCAATTGATAAATAAGGGATTGTTAATTATATTGTTATGAGCTGTACGTCAATTGATTTTAAATTCGCCGATTAAAAGAGGTGTAAGAGTGTCCGCTTAGTAAACTGAACAGTCCTTATCCATTATCATATTACGAATGCAAAAACATCATAACAAATTGGCTAAAATTTAAAAGCTATCATGATATAGAAAACTTAATCCATAATGATTTTGATATCTAAATACACAGACACACATTCGCACACACACGCACACAGACACACACACACACACACACACACACACACACACATCACTCATTCTCTCATTAATTTTAGGCAAAATTTAAATTATCTCTAACTACTTTTGTTATTCACTGAAATGTTAATATTATTTCTTTTAATTTTATTCATGTAATAATTTATTGTTGTTCACTTAGCAACTAAGGAAGAGCGGTGCCTCTTAATACAAGTATCTGTTTACTTAAAAAGAGGTACCAACCCTGTACAATGTAACCTAACACTTATAATGAATAAACAATTTTATTATTATTTGTATGTCTTTTCCATATCTCGGGACCATGGGGTCCCGGACCTTTGGGAGGCGTACGTGGGGCCGAAGCCAACAGCGCAGAGGCCCTTTAAGACACTTTAATCTAAAAGCAAGGGATACACGCGGCGGATACCATCCCCGAACGCACAATGTGATACATCAAGAGATGGTCCCCGCCAGGTGCAAAGACTATTGCAGTGCAGCACTTTTGTGCTGCGATGGGAACTAAGGTCATGGGCTATAGATTTGAAAGTTGGATGGACTGGATAATGGGCTATGGGAGAGACTAGCGGACACCTGCCGTGACAATCAGTCTCAAAATTGTATAAGACAGGTGGTGACTCGCCAACTCATTGAGTGGGCCCCGCAATGGCCGCACGCACAGTGCGACAACAGGGCAACACTTTGGAGCGGCTGTGAGGTTGTCGAGAGGTGAGTCTGCGGTAGCCAGATCCCGGTAATCCGTTCAAGGGCCGCCGGCGTTATGACATTTTACACTTCCAACCTGGAGCATAGGTCCCGCTCTTGCGACTCCACTCTGGCCGGCCGGTGAAGGCAAGCACAGAGGTGAGGGCCAGATGACAGGGCCCTCTGGAATAGGGGTCCGCGGTGTCGCCACTCACCGTCAGCTCGCCACAAGCTGCCCCCGCGGGGTTATTATTATTATTATTATTTGTTTCTCCATTTTGGAATTCACGGGCCTACAAATCCCGGTCTTTTGATAGGCTTGCGTGGGGATATAGATCCAACACGTAGAGGCCCCTTGGAGAGCTTTAATGTCATGTAGAACGCCTGCTGGAACCCGTTCACAGGCGCAACAATAAACACCCATGAACCGGTCGCAGCAGGCATTGGGACTATTGCAGAAAAAGTGAATAGTATACCGGTCTATGGATTGATGTTTGGATGGACAATGAGACTGGGCTATTGTAGAGAAGTCCGGACACCTGCCATAACAATGCTAAAACACGTTATCGAGGCAGGTGGTGACTTGCCGCTGACTAGATGGGCCCCTGAAACTGCCGTCGCGAAGACGACCAGGAGCAACATCGGTGTGAGCGGCTCAGGGGTGTCGAGAGGTGTGCGCCGCTTTCTACCCAGTGGCTGTTAACAGCCACTGTGCCAACTCGCGTCTTATGCATCTTTCACTTCCACCCCTGGAGCATATAGCTCTAACGACTCCTCTCTGGACGGCCAATTAAGGCCAATCCTTGGGATCCACTCCGACCGACGAAGACACGCCGGAGACGGAGACCCTGACCGACTCTCGGGAGTACTCGGGTCCGTGGGGTCGTTACTCCCCAACAGCTCGCCACAAGCTGCCCTGCGGGCTTATTATTATTATTATTATTATATCAACCATGTTTCCTGCAGACCAATTATTCCAGCCGTGTAGCACAACTTACGTACACATTCCACAGATCTAACAACATTTTTGCAATTAAAGCTATGGCTACTAGAGGACGATATACATACGTATATAGATAAATACATACCTATACATATAGATAGAAAACAGTCATAACTCAGGAACAAATATATATGTTCATCACATAAATAAATGCCCTTACCGGGATTCGAACCCGGGACCATCGGCTTCATAGGCAGGGTCACTACGCACTAGGCCATACTGGTCGTCAAGATTAAACTTGAGGCTTAAGATTAAACTACAAATATATAAAGGACTAGCTTCCGCCCGTGACTTCTTCTGCGTGGGATGATGATGATAATTCTATATCCTTAACCGCGCCTTAAATTATCTCCATACCAAATTTCATTTAAAACGGTTCAGCGGTTTAAGCGCGAAGAGGTAATAGACATACAGATAGACAGAGAAAATTTATTCATATATATATAAGTTATCTAAATACAAACAATTATAAAATAAAACGACACTAAACTAAACTAAATCTAAAAAAGGCCCCTGCGGCAAGGTCCCAAAGATGCTGGCTGCGTTACCCCGCTGAACTGCCAGACTGATGCGTTGAGCGAGGTAACTGCCGGCTCTCGGGTCACCAGTTACGTCCCTTAGTCTCTTTGAAAGGTCTCCAAAGGATTCAGAGCGCCGGGACCCCACGGACCCAGGGTCTCAACGCCGAAAGGAACACCTGTATTCGGCACCGAGACCGCAGTATTTCCCTACCTATAAATAGTTACAGAGTTATAGTAATATTAGTAGGGAGGATATAGGTCATCATCATCATCATCATCATCATATCAGCCAGAGCACGTCTACTGCTGGACATATTAGGCCTCCCCCAAAGAGTGCCACAATGACTGTTCTTGCGCCACCCGCATCCAGCGGACTCCCGCGACCTTTACGGTCGTCAGTCCAGCTTCCCAAAGCCCCCCTGAATGTGGAGAATATGCCGGAATGAAATGAAAGTTAATTTTTTCGTGAGCTGCAGCCTCAGCCAGTGAATTGCAGTTACTTTTTAAGAATTTTGATAGCTCATTGTATGCACCTACAAATGATGTACCATTATCAGAATAAATGTCGGTTGGCAAACCCCTACGAGACACAAAACGTCGCAACGCTGACAAGTAACTGTCACTGGTTAAGTCACCAACTAACTCTAGATGCACTGCTTTGGTGGTGAAACATACAAAAATGGCTATATACACTTTCACAAGTCTACACCCACGACCCTGACGACTGGCAGAAGTCAGAGGGCCCGCATAATCGACACCAACACTCTCAAATGGCATATTTGGGATAAGACGTGACGCTGGTAAGTTTCCCATTAATGGCGCTACAATCTGGCCTTTCATACGAACACATTTAAGGCATTTTTGGAAACATGCTTTCGCTAAGTTAGTCCCACCGATGGGCCAGTATTCGTCTTTAACGGAGGATAATAATAATTGCGGACCTGCGTGCATTAACCTCTTGTGCTCAGATTCAAACAATAATTTCGTGAATCGGTGTTTAGCATGAATCACAATCGGATGCTTTTTCTCAAATGAAAAATTAGAGTTATCAATTCGACCTCCCACGCGCATTATTTTATTCTCATCCAAGAATACGTTAAGTTTAAGCAAAGGGCTTTTTTTTGGAATAGAGTGATTGCTCAACAACAGATTATATTCTGAGAATGATTCCACTTGAGAGACCCTAATGACTATGTTTAATGCGGTTCTCAGCTCGTTGTCAGTTAGATACATTGTTGAAACAATTTGCTTTCTACACAGACTCGCAAAGCGCACAATATAAGCGACTGTTCGAATAAGCCGTGATAGATTAGAGAATCGGGAAAAATCAATGAAATCGTCACCGTTTTCTTCTCCACGATTGTTCGTAACGTTCACGTGAAGTACAACTTCAGACCGAGTTTCAGGTAGTACCTCCACGGTAGTAACCGGACTTACCGGCCATTGCGCCTTATCCTGTTTCAAAAAGGTAGGACCAGACCACCAAATATCTAGAGATCTAAGAAGACTGGCAGGTACCCCACGAGAAATGTGGTCAGCAGGGTTTTCATGTGTCGGGACATGTCGCCATGTACAGTTTCCCGTCTTTTCTAATATCTCCGCTACACGGTTGCGAACAAAAGGTTGTAACTTGCTAGGTAACATCCGCAACCATCCTAGCACTATTGTGGAATCTGTCCAAAATGTAATACTCTTGAAACTAAGTCTTAGCGAGTCTACTACCTTTTCATACAATCTAACTCCAGCTAATGCACCGGAAAGTTCAAGCCTCGGAATCGTCGTAGGTTTAATGGGAGCCACGCGGCTCTTGGCTAATAGTAGCCTAACCAACACGTCTCCTTTTCCATTGATGCTCCGCAAATATAAGCAAGCACCATACGCCCGCTCGGATGCATCAGTGAAAATATGACATTCGACTTCCTCGTATGACTCACATAACACTAACCGTGGAATGCGAATATCATTGAGACACGGTAAGTCGTGGGCAATATCCTCCCAAAGCTTGCTGATCTCAGGAGTTAACTTCTGATCCCATGAAAGTTTCTGTCGCCATAAAGTTTGTAACAACATCTTCATGAGAATGACACAAGGAGCTAGCACACCAGTGGGGTCGAATATTTGCGCCACTATTGATAGCAAATCCCGTTTAGTGTCGCCGATAAGCGAGCATTGACCAACCGGGAAACACAATTCGTCAGACCCTGGCTGCCAGCTGAGTCCCAAGGTTTTACTGGGTTCAGTGCCAATATTTAAATCTAATTGAGACGAATCGGAGTCAAGCATAAGTTGGGGTTCATTTGATTTCCACTTTCTCAAATTCATACCAGCGTCAGCTAGGGTAGAAGTAACCTTACTTTTAATGGAAAGCACCTGTTGCAAATCATCCCCGCCAGTGAGCAGATCATCGACGTAAAAGTCGTGAATAATGACCTCGCGAACGACCTCATCCTCACACTCAAGACCGAGCTGTTTTATACACCGTGTTGCCAAAAAAGGTGCACTGGCAGTCCCGTATGTAACCGTGTTCAACTCAAAGATCTTCAAAGGTTTAGATGGATCATCCCGCCACAGAATCCGCTGCAAATACCTGTCATCAGGATGAATTACTATTTGCCTATACATTTTCTCTACATCCCCTGAGATAATGTACTTGTGTTGTCTGAATCGAAGCAGTATAGACAAAAGATCGTCCTGTACAGTGGGCCCTACCATCTGAATATTATTCAGAGATACCCCAGAGCTAGTGGGAGCGCTAGCATTGAAAACTACTCTCAACCGTGTAGTCGTACTACTCTCCCTTAAAATACCATGATGAGGTATGTGGTATGCCTTCTGCTCTAATCTAGACTCTTTGCGCTCAGTCATGTGATTCAGTGACTCGTATTCTGCCATAAACTCCTTATACATGTCTCTGAAATTTGGACGTAAATCGATTTTACGCTCTAATGATAATAAACACTGCTTAGCGCGATTAAACGAATTCCCTAGAATACTAGGATCCTCCTTCAACGGCAACCTTACGCAGAATTGCCCATTTGCCAGCCTACTGACAGTTTCGGTGAAGTGTTTCTCACACAACTTCTCCTCAGGAGAATAATGGGAGTCTTTAGGACAGACCTCTTCAAGCTTCCAAAACCGTGTAAGTTGAGTTTGAACCTCATCATTAATTAATTCAGCACTCGTGTTAGAAATGACATTCGTAAAATTACATTGAATGGCATGCGACGAAATCAATGCGTGACCGCTGATTATCGGCCCTGCAACTATGTATCCCAATTTAGTCTCGCATAGCACCGTTCGCTCATCCCCTAACTCAATTTTGTGTGACCCCAACAACTCCCAAAATAGATCACCACCAATCAAAATATCAATTTCAGATGGGGTGTGAAAGTTAGGATCAGCCAAGCACAAATCAGACGGGATATTTAACCGCGATATATCATGAGAGTCGATCTGATGATAAGGTGTGGGGTCAGTTATAGATGGTAGCACAGAGCATACCAGACGAGTGGAATAGGTATCATCCAACGACTTAATTGGCACTCGACATATTTTACCTACGGGCGTCTTCAACTTATTTACCCCTACAATCGATCTATCTACTTGATCAGTGTGTAAATTTAATTGACGACACATCTTTTCAGTCATAATAGATGTTGCGCTGCAATTATCTAACACTGCTTTTACTATAAATTCGCGATTATCATGCCCATAGACTTTAATTAGTGCAGTTGCTAGTAGCACAACCTTTTGCTCAGATGCGCACGATTGAGATGTTGCCGTGCTCATGCTAGCTGATAGCGAAGGAACGGTTACGCTCCCCGCCACTGGCGCCGGTGGCGCCACCTGTGCCGGTGCAGTACTAGTACTTGCCTGCGTTCCGGGTCGCTCGCACGAATTTGATCCTGTTTTGAGGTTATGAATGTTATGATGCTCTGCGGTATCGGTATGAACAAGCGAGTTATGTTTGCGCTTACATAGCTTACACCCTGCCTTCTTGCACTGGTTTGCATAGTGACCGCCCCGGAAACAGTTGTAACATATTTTATAAGTCGGCAATAAGTTAAGCCGCTCGGCATTACTTAAGGCAAGAAACTGAGCGCAATTATTTAAATTGTGTTCAGCATTACACTTTGGACACGGTTTAGATGACGGCGACGAGGTGACACAGTGGTTGGCAGGTTGTGTAGAAAGCAAAGTCCTATGTTTCGACGCAATTTTAGCCGGCTGACTCGATTGACCGGCGCCTGAGGCGCTCGATAACTCCAAAGTTTCAATTAAGTCTGCACGATTACGCATAAAAGTGATGAAATTATCAAAGGAAATAGGCACAGTTTTATCTAAGCTTCCTTTGTGTTCCTCCCATTCACGAAATGTTGTAGCGTCTAATTTTTTGCTAACGATGTAAATAAGAAGCGTGTCCCAATGCTTGACAGGCTCGCCTAAAGATTCTAAGCATCGTAGGTTTTTGTTTACTTGATCCATAAGTCGTTTTAACTGCACGGACGACTCCTTTGTGATCGGCTCAACGTTAAACAGCGCTGATACATGATTTTGCAGTAGTAATCTTTTGTTATCGTACCGCTCACAGAGGAGTGTCCATGCTACCTCGTAGTTGGTGTCAGAAAACTCAATAGAGTTAATAACCAAGGCCGCAGATCCTTCCAACGATGCTCTTAAATAATGGAATTTATTGATGTTATCTATATCATCGTTAGAATGAATCAGACTTGTGAAAGTATCTCTGAAACCTAGCCAATTCTCGTATGAGCCCTGAAATTTCGGTAACTGAATAGTTGGCAGCTTAACCAGTTTACGATTTGAACCACTTCGCGACCCACGATTACTACATGACTCAAATTCGTCACGTTTTTTATTGAAATTGTTGAGTATATCCTGGGCCCGCGAGAGTACAGAAAAGTAGTTATTTTGGAACTCGTCTCGCTCTGTCATGTGTGCATCTAAACTTTCAGTGTTGCATTCTAACTGTGTCTGTACATCATCATAAAGTGCATACAATGCCTCAATCTTACCTATACGCAACTGCAATTGACTAGCTTCAGCTTGAGTTAATGACGACTCCTTCACTTTGTCTAGGTATGTAGTAAATAAGGTGAGTTGACCTTTATAACTGCCTCTTTTGCGAACTAAATCTTTTTCGTCAACCATTTTTGGGAAGCTGGTGTACGTAGACCTTGAATGTAAACAATTTACAATGCAATTATTAAAAAATAATCCCTAATAAAATAATACCTGTTTAAAAATAATACAGATAAAATTAGTCCGCAAATACACATGAAATTAAATATAAATGACAATAGTATCGAGTGAATAGAATAAGAGTACACGAATAACGGCAAATTAACGGTCAGAAGTTGCGTTGACAATATCACATTTTAAATAATTACAACGATCTAAATTACAAATGAATCTGACTCATTTAACTACCAAATAGGTACACTTTACAATAAAATATTCACTAACCTGGAGTTAATAACGAGTACCTTAAAACCTTATACTACCGTAATAACGAGTGCTGGTCCTAATAATAAATCCTAACACACTCAACACTGGCGGATTCCGACGTCCTGGTGAAAATGTTCATCACAGCCTCGGCAGTTATAACATCCTCAGTGACAAATTGGCAATTTATAGATCCCTTCGGTCCTTTGATAAATTCTGGTTCCTTTATCCGGTTCGTGTGGACCATGTTCAAGGGTCTAACGGGTTTAATATTAGTTAAAACTCCAGTTTATAAAATATGATGTTTAATCTTCTATTGTGGCAAAATGAATAATACAATTTTACCAGGAAAAAAAACAAAAGACGATACGCTAACTTTTTTATAGTAAATGTCTAAGCTGCCAGTCTCTGCGGATTCAGCTTTCTTGCGAACAGGGGGGTCTACCCACGCTGTGCCTTCCTGATAGGATATAAGTACATACATGATATTATATTAACATGTAAAGTGCTTATTTTATTATTTATGAAAAGGGCGCGCCCTTCCCCGTGTTAATTCGATAACGGCTCTAATTTTCCTAATGGCGCAGTCGGTAGGGCTAATCGATCATACCTGGTTCGGACAACTTTTACTTTGTGCGTAATAAATGTAATAGTCTAATAATAGTACATTGAGTACTCGTATTTCTTTTGTTTACCTCTACCTGTTTTGCTATTTTCTTTCTGTATTTTTCTTCTATTGAGGTGTGGAATAAAGAGTTTTTCTACTCGTCGACTATAATTCATGAATTAATATTTCTTATACCAAACTTCAATTGGGTCAGCGCTATCGAAAATGACGTCGCTGCGCAGTTGCGTCGAGCGCGGCCATACAGTTGTAGACGCCGACGCTCGAAAGACGCAGGGCCTCATGAGTTACGAGAAAGTGTCGTTGACCAACGCGCCGAGCGCGGCGACGGGGACGCGTACCGTACCAGTGTGAAGGTATCGCGGCTGCTCGCGTATCTTAGCTGTACGAGTATACTTTTGGTTTGGTTTGTTTGTATGATTCTACTAGTTTAAAGTATTATTTTTGTTGACTCGTAGAAAAAGTATTGTATACAATAGTGATATAATCAAGCTTTTCAATCTCGTACCTTACTTAGGCAACTCAGCAAGCTTCATTGCCTAAACACGGTACTCGACTGAAAAGCTCTCTATTATATCACGATTGTATAAAATACTATTTTGTATGTATTGTATTGTAATTAAGGATATGTTTACCGGGGTCAAATAGAACTAGCAAAACATTTGCAAAACTATATTCGTCTATTTTTTGTAAAAACCTCCTGAAAAATTGGACAAGTTATTTTGAAAACTGAGATGAGATTAATAAAAATAAAGTTGTTTATTTCATTACATTAAAGTTACAAAATAAAATATAATCAAATTAATTAATTTAAGGTAATTACAAAAACAAACCTTAAAAAAATATTAATTCTACACTTAACCTAAAATACCCCCCCCCCCCTCCGCCCCTCTGCATCGTACCTGGCTTAAAGATTAATGAATAACACTTAATGAGTAGTACCACATATAGAAAGGTCGTATCAAAAACTTGACAAAATGCCATCTAAATGCACCGAAATATTCCTGATTGCCAAGTTACTTTCCATGCCTAAAATAACCATAAAAACAGCAGCACTCTTAACTGTCCATCGGTGGACCTTATGCCTTTTGTAATAAGTTTTACGAACTGTCACTGTCAGTTAACAGTGTGGGCGATGGTATATATACCTTACGGTATTCATGGTATCATGGTATGTCACCCGCGACCATTGCCCGCGACTTAAGAACAAAGTGAATGGCGCCACATTAATGATATTATAAAAATAATTCAGCCTATTTATACCGGGTGTGGCCTGTAACATGAGCAAATAATTAAAACATAGATTGCACTCCTCAAACGGTGACACTTTGGTTCAACAACTTTAAAAAATTATAAAGTATTTAGACTCCCTATTTTTCATACAAAATAAATATTATCTTCAATGGACGACATCGCCACGCCATTTCATTGTGATTGACGTTGCTTGTCACACCTTAAACATAACAAAATTCGCAATACATTGCGTCTTAGAATAAACTTTAAAGTGTATTTAAAATCAAACCACAAGTTATTTTTAAAAGTCGCTGAACAAATGTTGGTCAGTATGAGGAGTACAGCCTACAGTTTAAATTTTTGCTCATATTACAGACCACACCCGGTATACGTCCCACTGCTAGGCACAAGCCTCCTCTCATGCGCGGTTTGGGCTATAGTTTCCACGCTGGCCCAATGCGGATTGGGGTCTTCACATACACCTTTTTTTTTAACGAGTAACGAACATAATTTATTAACGGTGCCAAGTTTTAATCATAATCCATTTTCATTCCTCCTTGTTCATTGAACTTAGAATTTGAATTTGAATTTCTTCGCAGATGTATGCAGGTTTCCTCACGATGATTTCTTTCACCGAAAAGTTATAGTGGTAAATATCAAATGATATTTCGTATATAAGTTCCAGAAAAACTCATTAGTGCCACAGAAGAAATAATAGTACTACCGTACAGAAAGGACACTTCCTACAAACCCGAAGTTTGACAGCGATTCAGGGTCGAATCATGCTGTCCGTTTCTAATATATAGCACTATCCCTTTCGGCTATATAGGGTTATCGAAATTCAAGTGATTATCTTATCTGTGGTCGTGCACGGAAGTCAAGTGGTGCCAACCCTAATAATTGCTCGGAGCAATGCTGAGCCGAATGGAGCCGAGTTCGACCGAAGTCAGGAGTGTCTCCCCACTGTTAGTACGAGCCAGGATTTGAACCCGCGACCTCCATACAAATTATTGGATATCATTACACAAAATGAAGAGCTGAAGCACACCTTATCTTATCAGTGACTTACCCCCTTATTCATAAACGTTTACTAAAGTTGACAGGCCGATAATAATCGTTTGTCCCTTTCCGACGTATTGGTATGTCATGGAAAGGGACAAATGATTATTATCGGCTTGTCAACTTTAGTAAACGTTTATGAATAAGGGGGTTAGAAGCAATAGTACCTGTACATTATAAAATACATTATATATGCGAGAAATTATTTACTTAACAACATAATTAATAGATCACGGACTTCAACTGATTGAAGCTTATATTAGGATAATCCTTCCGCGGTTAAGTAAAAGAGACTAAATAAGGACGAGTATTTCCTCAGACTTTCATACTGCGATTAATTATTCATCTCACGTACCATACATCGTAAACTTCGAAGAACCCATCTCTCGCTTATTTACACAAACATCCATATTATCTTCATGTTTATCTCGCAGTCTCATTTATTTAGTCCCTGCAAACGTACCTAAAACACGCCCTAAAACGGTACTATGTCGCATTAATTTAATAACTAAAGTAAATTTATACAGTCGGTGACTAGACGGAAAATAGGGCATTGTGTACCATATTGTGTTTAGAGTTTACGGCATGCGTACTGCGCCGCGCCGAGCCTTGAATTACCACTCCATTCCGTTTTATTTTACGACTAAAGGAAAAGAAAATAAATTGCTACTATACGGCACGAAGCCCCTGCTACGATAGGACCGCTCCTACACCGTCCATCGACGCATCTGTATGCAATATAACAGTAATAGTCTATAGAAACCAGCGTTAGGCATGAAACATGATAAAGTGACGCGTTATTACCAGTGATATCTAGAGGGCACCGCACGTGGCTGGGAGGCACGATCGATAGCTACATACAACAACTGTTGCTTCGCATCACCTCACCCACTCGCACACACAGAAGAACTAGTCAAAACATGAGAGAGAGCGAAGGACATCGCTACAAGCTCATTGCGCAAAACTCACGCAACACTACCGCTTATTCCACCACTCGTGTAAGTTTTCCTGTAAGCGGGAAAAGGCAGGGAGATGCGGCATCGCATGCTCCTAAAACGTCACAAAGGAGGTCGCCGGATGAATAACAATGCGGACTGCGGAATGATGTCCTTATCGACGACCGCCGAATTACCCCTGCTGCGTATCGCCGCCATCTTTCATTTCAATCAAATTAATCAAGTTTGCTTAATGAACGAGTGTTCTATGTCACTTTTTCTGGACAATTACGCTGATGGAAAAACTCTATAAACAGAGACAATTAAGACATTTACAGAGTAATGCGTACGCAAGGCGTGTTCATAGTCAAGGCAAAGCTACCCTTTTAGGGGTTAAATGAGTCTCTTGAGATAGCATAATGGCCAAGAAATTTGTTGTTCCAGCCAAATTTCTGTCTTTATTACAATTTCTGGAAGTAAACTGTCGGTAAATGGGAACATTTTACCCTTAATAGGTACAAGGTTTGGTACAACGCTGACCTTTACAAGGAAAACTTGAAGGGAAAAAGGAAATTTTTGTCTTGTTTTATACTTTATGGTTACACTACGCGAGACAAAATAAGGTATATAAACTGTATGTAAAAGCTATGTAATAAAAACATTAATAAACTTTAAGTTTACCTAGTTTAGTTTATCGTCATAAAATCCCTTAATATACGGCGAATAGTGAATGCGGCACTACGCAGTAGTATCGAAAGTGGCGAAAGCGAATCCGCTACTGCAGTGCAGTGCTGTGTATATAATACATCGTCCTATCTCTGTCTTTCACGTACGGTGAGAGGGGGAGACGATGTCTGCAATAGGTGGCGTGACCAGGATTTTTGTTCATTGAGTGCACTGCGACTGTAAATTGTTACGTCCTGTATTGCAGTTCCCAATTCAGCCTGTTTTCAATTCTTGAAATAAATTAATTTTCCTAATAAATTGAATAATCAATCTGTATATTTAATAATTTAATCATCATCCGTGTTATGCTTCTCAGCGTCATTCTCTAAGAATGTCTGCGGTTGCGTATAATAGCGACAACTCTTTTCACTCGTACATTTTGTACGGGTCGCGGCAATTAGACCGCAAGTATTTTTTTAAAATTGTCCCTGAATGTATGACCAGATTTCTGTACAAAAGAATAAAACTTAAGATATTTCATACTTTTTTACCAAGAGTCGGGACAAGCAAACTCTGCAAATACATAGACTTTGCAGTGACAGAGTGAGAAAATATCTATAGATAAATCCCTATGGAAATATGGCTTTTGCAATGGTACTCCTACACTTTGCCGCTTCAAATTCATTCAAAGTCGATGCAAATAATATGCTTAGAAGGACTCTATGTGTGTAATTCTGTTTATTCATCATTCGTTCCTTTTGCGCCTTCTTTAACAGAACTTCTTACATAACGAGTAGTAAAATTTTTTCAGTACAGTCGGCGTCCAAATTACACATACAATATTATAACTTTATGTCCATGGAGAGATATAATAACAAAGTATACAATTGAATACCCAGAAATGTAGATACAATACATGCAAATGACATAGCCGAGTGTATCATCAACATAATAGACTATTCGTCAACCATATTACAAGGACATAAGGTCCACTGCCGGTAAGTGGAGTGTCAGTAATAACAGAGATATATATAACTCCGTATAAGATAAATAAAGTCTAAGAAAAAAACGTGCCTCGGATGTCAAGCAAAAGTCACTGTCGAATAGATGGCGCCATATACCTTTGGTCTATTGTCGTTTAGATGGCGTTGGCGACATCGTTTGATATTTAACAATTTTAACACGTATCAGTGAAAGAACATGGGTCATTGTGGAACAATAAAAATTAATAATCATATATCCGTAAACATATTTTAATTCATTTATACATTTTCAATTTTATTTTAAGTTTTAATCGTGTGTCGATAGATGGCAGTAAATGTACCGTGACTACAAAATTTACTTTGACAGGACCCCTCTATACTATCTATTCTTTTTGGTAATAAGTATGACTGCGTTGGGCGCGGCGTAGGCGAGGCTCGGGTACGACACGAGTAATTATACGCGATGGAACTATATTCAATTATACGCTCGCGAGTTGGTCTGCGTAGAAGTCGTTTAAATTTTTACTGACTTTTATCCAAACCTAGCATTTACACCAGCAGGCGTATGGCTTATATATGGATTTATCCACGTGATAAAATAACCATCACTTTTTAACACCGGGTGATTGATAGTGACGGACGCCGTTTTATCACGCTGTCACGTAGACAAGAACGACCGATAGCCAATAATGTGCCTCGTTAACGTTCCGTAGCAAACGAAACGCAGTCACAGTCGTGTGGAAGAATTATTGAGAGAGATAACTACGATACGCTATCGAGCGTTAACGATTGGCACGTTGGCTACGCGCCCAAGTGTAAATGCTAGGTTTTTGTTCAGAATAAGGTGTCCGCCATATATCTCTATTAGGCGCCGGTCTGCGGTTTGATTGTTATTTATTACGGACGGCGAAGGGCGTTCCGTTTTACAGAAAGTACAAGTTGCGGCAATCATGTTATATTTGCAGATTATAATCTCAGAAAGACGGTAAGTAAACGTACTAGTGCTCAACATGCTAAGGCGCAATACACGACGCCTTGCGGTTACCTCTATTGACAATGACTTAAGTTTCAAGATGACATGTACTGGGACCGCGTTGAGTACCAGTACGTTTACCTACCTTATATGAAAGGGGGAAATGAGATTTAATGTACGAAATTCTTCTTGCTTATAGCCCTTACTTTATATTCAGATTTTTTAATTAAGAATGGAGTTATCGAGGTTTCACTATGTATGAACCTTGTGATAGTTGGTAATAGAGTTAGACCAAGAATAGACTGCAGCGATTTTGATAGCCAACGCAGTGGAAGTGTTATTTTAAACCCACGATGTCATTGTTTTAGAATCTGCCTCAAAAACCAACCATATAGGCTCTTACTAGTATAATTATAAACTCGTCGCCAGCCCCCCGCAGTCGCGTGGTGCCAACGTGCCAAAGTGCCAGCTCGATTCTGGTTCAACATTTTGTTACAATAGTTTCCATTTTTTTAGGGTTTCGTACATACCCAATGGATAAAAACGGGACCCTATTACTAAAGGGGTCCACTGATTACCAGTCCGCCAGACGATATTGGCCTGTCAGTTGTTCGGAGCTCTCAAATGTTTGTTCTAACTGACAGGCCGATATCGCCCGGTGGCCTGTTAGTCAGTGGTCGGCTTATTAAGACTCCGCTGTGCGTCTGTCCATCTTTCCTTCCGTCTGTCTATCACCAGGTTGTATCTCATGAACCGTAATAGCTAGAAAGTTTAAATTTTCACAGATGATGTATTTCTGCTGCGCTATAACAACAAATACTAAGCTGTACGGAACCCTCGGTGGGCGAGTCCGATTCGCACTTGTCCGGTTTTTTTTATACATACAACCTTGAGTACCTGATATGCGAGTGGTAGAGTCAGACCGTGAAAAGTCTGCAGCAGATTTGATAGCCCACGCAGTGCAAGTGTCATTTTAAACGTCAAACTTCTATGCAATTATGACGTATAATAACACTTACACTGCGTGGGCTATCAAATCTGCAGCAGACTTTTCTTGGTGTGACTCTACTCTAGTTCACGCCTATTGAAGCTCTCGAAATGCAAAGAGTCGTCTCACTATAGTCCGTTTTTATAGCATTAGAAAGAACTTCGCAGAAGTTCGCTTGTGATTCTAAATTTGGCACTATTAGCGGTAATAATTTGAAGTAAATTATATGTATTGACCATGCTACATTAGATAATTCAATAATTATTAACAGTTAACGAGCCTGATAAAAACTGCACGCTTGCTTCTGCGGAGTTCTTTCTAATGCTAAAAAAACGAACTATAGATATCTTGCTACCACTTATTGATACGTATGAGGCCGCAGACTGCAATGGACGCAAGCGCCAAATCAAGACAATTCATACGGGGTCTTTTTCAACATTTTAGGAATTCAACTTTCTGTTCCTGAAGGCTATTATTTACCTTAAAGTTTTAAGTCATAATGTATTGTTTGTCCGCATTTTCGTTTAGTGATAATTTGTTTTTTTCCGAAACGCGTAACTTTTCAGGATTGCCATAAAATAAACCTAACCTATCTATACCTATATTATCTATAGGTACCTTACGAAAATTCTGAAAAGTTAACGTTAATTAGGACTAATGATAATATGACAAACAATACATTATGAATTTATGACTTAAAACTTTATGTAAAACAAAGCGACCCCCATTCTTTTATTCTTTTATCTTTTAATTTTCTGTTTTTAATGTTAATGTAAAGTTGACGATCTTTTAATGAAAGCCTTTGTTTTATCCTTTTGTGTAAAATACTGTGTCTTTTTCTATGTCTAATATAATCTTCATACGTTGCGCTCGACCAAATGTATGTCATGCGTGACTAAAGATCGTCTCAAAACCAGATGAAAACTTTAACAGAATGTCAGATCAGAATCGGCCTCCAGCACAAAGCGGGCTCGCGGCCAACGGCGGCGCGGCGACGGCGAGGCGCGCTCCGCAGACATACATGTGTACTCTGAGTGGTAAGTATGAGTATGTAGTCGAAATTAACTAGAGTCAGACCAATAAAAGTCTGCAGCGTATTTGATAGCCCACGCAGTCGATGTATAATTTTAAACGTCAAACTTCTATGAAATTATGACGTTTAAATAACACTGGCACTGCGAGGGCATCAAAATCGCTGCAGACTTTTCGTGACTTAACTCTAGTACAGTCGCCATCAGATACATCGGAGCGGCCAAGATGCTGAAAGATACCTAAAAATAAAGATTGATTATCCAAGTAGGCATATCACAATGCGCTTATGAACGTCAAACAAAGCTACACCGTCGGTACGTATCCTTGTGCATCTTGTGGTACTGCCATCTTGTGGGCTACAGTTGAAGCATACACGACACATTTACGCCTCGCGCCAAAAATCTGACAGCCCCTATGCCATAGTTCATGCACGGGGCCCATATTTATTTTGCACCCAATGCGTTAGTACGCTGACAGATCATCTCAATACAATTTTGCTAGGTTTAGCCTTTTGAGTTATAAATTATATGGAGATTACACCTGTGAAAATTACTACAGAATGGATAGCAATGACTTTCCATTACCATCCCAATGGAATTATTAACATCGCAATGTAATTTATGATCTTTTCAAAAATCTAATTTTAATCAACAAATTTATATTTGAATGCTCTCTCCTGGGAAATAAGCGTTGCCGTATTTGTATATTACGTTATATTTGTAAAACGTGGGACCAACCGAACAATTGTGAAAAAAATATCTTTTTCACACATTTTTCCACATCAAAGGACCTAGCCAAGCTGACAATCGTAACCACCAACAAATATATCGGAGCGGCTAAGGTGTTCACAATATCTGAACACGCATCAGTCTAACGCCCTGACAATACGGCGTGCTCAGATATTTGTGAGCGCCTTAGCCGTTGCAATATATCTGTTGGTGACTGTACATCGACAAACGCCCAACGAAAAGGGTGTAGAAGGTAGAGAGGCAATATAGAGTACTCTCTCCAGGCGGGTGTTATGCCTGGAGACCGAAGTCCACTGAGAGTTGGTCGGAAGTTAAAAACTCCGTAAGCGCGATGTAGGTCTCATACTAATTGCGTTCTAGCTCCCTAACGCCATCTGTTAGACTATTATGGCACGACGTTGGCAGTGACAGGTATAGTCAGCGTAAAAACTTGGCAAAAATTTGGCTGTTTCAGACATTTTGGCTGGTCCATTTTCTTTGGCAGGTTAATTTTTCGCGATTTCGGGGTAGGTCCAATTGCAAAAGTTGCTCAGTATAATCCCAAAACCTCCCTGGCAACGGGAATAATGCAGTTATTTTTTAGCCACCGTGTATATTCAACTTACAAAATTTGGCAAACGGTTGAAAAGCCCCTATATACCCACGCCTAGGCAAGAGCCGTAAGGGTTAGGTAAGTAAACGTTAAGGTATGTAGGTTAACAGCCGAATTGTTGGCAACCTCTGATTATTGGCACGACCAGTAGGCCTACAGCCAGGGGTCATCAACGGTATTGATTTAACAATAACTTTGTTGAGATTTGGTCTACTATTTACCAAGGTTCTGTAAAAAGCAATTTATTTTGATGGAATTAATAGATTTCTATAAATTTCATAAATTTCTAATTGCAATGTACGGCGTATTTCTTTTAGTAAGAATACAATGAATATTATGTTTTAAATCCGGGACTTAAAAATGACTCCTTGAGACGACGAGTGGCCCTAAAACTGGTTCATTCCTAGACCAAAGAATAGGCAACGCCATTTAGCACGGGAATGTAGCCATAAGAGCACAAATAAATAATTTTGACATTGAGTTTGATCTTTCCGCAGACAGGAAGACCTGGGAGACTAGTGCACTGAGAGAAAAATCATCACCAGGAATTAAAAAACAGTTCTGTACTGGGGGAAAAAATGAAGTTTTAGTAATAATTATGGACGTTTCACTATTTCTGTAAAGTTTATTTATTTCTACAAACAGCTCAGTAATCCCAAATATAATTTCAACAAACAGATAATAGAAATTGCAAGAACTAATAGAAATTGCAAAAGTCAATTTGTTCCTATTAGTTAACTCTCCTTGTCCCCGGATTAAGTTTATTTTTGTAATTCTAAGTGTATTTTTGTTGTACTTTTCTCTCAGTGTGGGTATATGGTGGGTATAATGTAATCGCAACTTCAAAAAATATTTTGTTAGGTGTTAATACTGTTAATTTAATTTGACCAAGTGAACTAAGACGCGTTTCTTCTTCTAGTGCCATCTACCGGAGATCTTTCTTTGGATGAGGAGTTGAAGTTCATACTTCTCGTTTCGCATGATAGACGCGTAGTCATTGGAAAATTTGGCTAATGAAACATCTTCTTCTTCTACTGCCATGCCCTAGCGGGCGTCGGCGGCCACCTTTGCAAAGTCTTCTCTATTCTTGGCCAGTCTTGTTAGCGTGGCCGCGTCTTTGATGTTTGTCCATTTTTTGATGTTATCGAGCCAGTTCATCCTCCTTCTTCCCCTTCCCCGTTTTCCCTCTATTTTTCCTTCTATTATAACTTTCAGCAGATTATACTTTTCATTTCTATCTAGATGTCCAAAATATGCAATCTTTCTCCGCTTAACTGTGGCTAGTACTTCCTTCTTCTTCTTCATTCTTTTTAAGATCTCTATATTCGTTATTCTTGCGGTCCATGATACTCTCAGCATACGCCTGTACAGCCACATTTCGAACAGCCACAATGAAACATCAGACAATACATATTCCGAGGTTGAGATAGGTTCGTTACAGCATGTATGTGCAGGCGCGGCCGGTGATCCATCCAATCTGCATTTAATTTAGTTCTGGCTAGGCTGCCCCGCCCGGCGACATTGCTTTTAAATTACAACATTTGTTTTTGTCCCAGATAATTTAACTTGTGGATGGAGGATACAGTCATCACACATCGGCACTGCCGTCATTATGGGCATTTTCACTTAAAAGTGTACCATTTACTTTTTTTCCCAAAATTCACAACTTTCCGGTTATTGAAACTCAGCATTACGAGGACTATATATCGATTTTAAAAAAAAAGTCAGTTTAGTAACTATTCACACACATTTTGTACAGACCGTAACAAAACTGACAGACAAAATTTGTATGAAAATTGGGGACACTTTTTTTCTTTCTCTCATCCAATAGTACCTATTCGTGATTTTGAGTTTAAATAACTCAAATTAAAAAAACCAGTGTCAGTGTCAAAAGTCACATTTCTTCCAAAAAAACCGGGCAAGTGCGAGTCGGACTCGCGCACGAAGGGTTCCGTACCATAATTAAAAAAAAAAACAAAAAAAAAAGCAAAAAAAAAAACGGTCACCCATCCAAGTACTGACCACTCCCGACGTTGCTTAACTTTGGTCAAAAATCACGTTTGTTGTATGGGAGCCCCATTTAAATCTTTATTTTATTCTGTTTTTAGCTTCGAGCAACACGGAAGGGAGGCGGCATTCGCACTATTTCCCCTCTGCCGAGGTACAAGATTAACGCGTCAATCTAATCTAGCGCGGGTAATAAAACTAATTGCACTTGGATTTTTGACTAGACCGAGTCAAGACGCGCGCGTGAGCACTGCTGCACAAAAATGCCTGTTTGCTCGGTTTTTTGTTATAAAAAGAGGTCGGGGACGTCAAATTTACAAAAAGAAAGTGTTACATTTCACATGTAATATTTTTTTTAACATATCATACGTTTAATTACATTTAAATACAATTATTATATTTTAGTCTCAAGTAATTGTTGGATTTATCGATTTTGCTCGCTCAGTACAAATTGCGGATCGGTCGAGCGACAAATCCGACTTCTCATCTCTCAGAATACAATGACATACTTCAACGGAAATGTGTTAGTGTGCGTGTTGTGACACTAGTCACTCGTCCGTACACAAAAAGAGATCGAGGTTTGCAAGATTTGTCTTTGACGTGTGTCATTTTGTATGTATTTGTGTCGTCATTACAGAGGGCCTACCGCGAACCACGTTCGACGTGTTGCCTCCCTGTCACACTTACGTATGAATTTACAAGTGCCATAGAGAGGCAACACGTCGAACGTGGTTCGCGGTAGGGCCTCTGATTGGATTTTGTATGTAAGTGTGTGAGAAGTGCCACTGTGTGCACCTTCCCCCCGCGAAAAATGGCAGAAAGATTTGTACGGTGAGATATCGCTTGGGCCCCTCCCTTCCGACGTGTCGGAAGCCGGTGTTGCTCGAAGGTTTTTAGTATTTGTTGTTATAGCGGCAACAGAAATACATCATCTGTGAAAATTTCAACTGTCTAGCTATCACGGTTCGTGAGATACAGCCTGGTGACAGACGGACGGACGGACGGACAGCGAAGTCTTAGTAATAGGGTCCCGTTTTACCCTTTGGGTACGGAACCCTAACAAAAACGTTTATTTTTTATTATTGACATAATAATATTCGATCGAGAAGGTTCAAATCAGTGTAACGCCTTTAGTGCTTGTTGAATAGTAACCCGGAAATTCTTGGCTAAGCCCCGCAGGCAGGCTTAGCTCATCTAGCAGAGCCGGATTATTCCGGCCCACGTTAAATATCGGATTTTTACGGACGCCCGGTTTACTGAAGATTTAGCGATTGGCCCATCTTTAGCAAGAATATTCGCTATCAAATAAATCTGCTCGATAATATCTTTACGTGCATTCTAACGCTACAAACTACGTTCAGTAAATTGTATAAAATTATACAGATGGCCTAAAAATAAGTTGCCAAAAATTTTAGGTACTATTTTTTCTTTCACGTCTTTAAAAAACCGGGCAAGTGCGAGTCGGACTCGCGCACAAAGGGTTCCGTACCATAATGCAAAAAAAAAAAACAAAAAAAAGCAAAAAAAAACGGTCACCCATCCAAGTACTGACCACTCCCGACGTTTCTTAACTTTGGTCAAAAATCACGTTTGTTGTATGGGAGCCCCATTTAAATCTTTATTTTATTCTGTTTTTAGTATTTGTTGTTATAGCGGCAACAGAAATACATCATCTGTGAAAATTTCAACTGTCTAGCTATCACGGTTCGTGAGATACAGCCTGGTGACAGACGGACGGACGGACAGCGAAGTCTTAGTAATAGGGTCCCGTTTTACCCTTTGGGTACGGAACCCTAAAAAACATTAAAAATTAAAACTACAATCATACTCGTATGATTACTGCCACAAAACATATTATCTTAAATATGTTCTACTTTAGGCTGGAATCACATCTGTCAGCATCGAGTCGCATTTTATATATGAGAAATCGCTCTTTAGTATGAAGATGCGTACGCATCGGAAAGCTGAAAGCATGCGCACGCATCTTCATACTAACGAGCAATTTCTCATATGTAAAATGCGGCTCGATGCTGACAGATGTGATTCCAGCCTTAGCTTGGATACACTAACACAAATGTTTGTTAAAGTTATTAGCATCCGCCGTAGTAAAAAAAAATCTCAGCGTACTTTTGGGCCAGCCTAGTATTATTCATTGTACATAACATTTTTTAGAAACCCTAAGGAGTTATCTAGAAACTAAACTAAAGCTAAATCCTAAGAATTTATTGACTCAATTAAATTAGATACACTACAATATTATTAATAAATGCAGAACAATGATACAATATATAATAAATCCCAACTAAATTGATAACTAACTTAAAATCACAAAAATCTTATACCTAAACTAACAAGTTAACAACTATAAGCTAAATTAAATTTATTTCATAAAACAACTTGCGTAAGATTTATCGAAGAGGAAAAATGGAAAGAGCATCTGAGTGTTAATTCTCGCTACGTCGTAGCGGGGTCTACGAACTCTACGAAGTGCTACGACATTAGGAGTCGAGCATTTAATAACCAGAGTCGCCTTTAAGAGCTTACCCCTCTGTTGAAAACCATACACAATTGTACATACATACTTTTGTATGGACTGACGTGTATGACGTGTATGGTTGACCCTCCCCCGGGAAAATCGGTAGACAAAAGTATTAAAGTAAGTAGGTACAAACAAAAAGTAATCGATGAGTTCGATCAAAATAATGCACATTTTTAGATCATCCTTCGCGATGTTCAATCGTTTTACAGCCGTATTCGAACAATGAGATACATCAAATACTTAATAGATATTGAGACGATATGGATTAGATATGTCAGTGTCAAACAAGTGTCAAAATTGACATTTCTTCAAACAAAAACATCACTTTTGACACTTGTTTGACACGGACATATCTATTCCATATCGTTTCAATATCTAGTATTTGACGTATCTCATTGTTCGAATACGGCTGTTAGTATCTTTATTATTGTTTCAATATAAAGTAATATTATGTACAGTCAGCATCTATAAAGCAGCGGGTCAAACGAAGCAAATCAAACGGAGAATTTTATGTTTGTTCATCTGTTCAGTCATAACTTCTAAAGTCGTCTTAGAAAGTCGTTTTACGGACACGTTAAAATAAGTAAATACTTACTTAAAAAACACTGTTTATTAAGTAAAAATTAGATTTTTATTTGAACATAATTACTTATTTATACAAACCAAGGTACATAGATTAAGGTTTCACTGGTCGTGGTCGCGGCTGACTGATTGTCCCAGCAAAATGTCAAAACAGAGATTTGTGCATCTATAAAGGTAATTGAATATAATTCGCGTTAGACCCGTCTATAATGTGAGTTAATATGTATTTAAAACGCGAAAGTTTAAAATATTATACATAGATTAAAACTTAAAAGGTACCTACGTACCTACCTACTCTAAATAAACTTTAAGGACAGCAGTATATGTATAAATTAAGAGGCAAGCATTGATACTAAATGAAATAATTACCATAATACATGGCGAAACTATGTAAATTTCACAGACTAATAAATATTCCCCGCAAGTTTCGCGAAACCAAATTTATTCACTAAATTAAACGCGTCCAAATATGGCGCGCGATAAAAAGCAATTTAGCGGCTACTCGTTTAACAAGCTTAATATTCTTAAAAACCGGCCAAGTGCGAATCAGACTCGCGCTCTGAGAGTTCCGTACATAACACAATTTTTCAAAATATATCTCAAAATTTTTTATCGTATTAGGAGTGCGTTGTGAGACTTAAATTTTTTGCATGTATCTTTCTAATGTTTTTGATGGAATAGGCTTTCCTATAATCTAATCCAAGATAATTAACTAATTTCTGTATTTTGTTTTAAATTTGTCTGTTAAGGTTGTCTGGAAGAGATCGCTTTTTAGCGATAAGACATCCTGTTGTTTAACCTCTTCTTCCTGTATTATTTGTATTGTTTTCTGTAATGAGGTGTGCAATAAAGAGTATTTGTATTGTATTGTATTGTATTGTATTGTAAATCGGTATGTTATAAGTAAGCTATGCTGTGCCCTTACTGGGTTCATTTGAGACATTGTACATATACATATTATATTAGACACCTATACTGTACCATAGTTGCAATAAAGAATTATGAATTGTAGGCTTCTCCCTAATTCTCGACTATTTTCTTAAATACCTTCTTTACTACATATTTTATAACAAATGTACGAGTATACATACCTAAATATAATTAATATGGCCTGTGAGTTTCGTTTTTTTTTTTTTTAGTTGCGGAACCCTAAAAACCGTGTACACCCTTTTAACTGAAAACTAGGTCCTTATCTGGTGAAATTAGATGTGAAAATGCATTCAATATTCAGGGCGCGTGGGCCCGCGCCCCGCACCCCGCACCGCGGGGCCTCCGCATGGAGCCCGTAATTATGGGACCTCATTAGCATAGTTGACGAAAGATGGACTGGTGTTAGCTTCTGGAACTTCTAATTGTTTTTTATTTAGTGACTAGGGCATTGATTTACAAATGGACTTAGCTTGATACTTTTTAGTAGGTAAAGATTAAGATAAGATAAATTATTATTCAATTATTATTAGGCATAAAATTAAATTATTATTAGGCATAATAATTATAGGTTCTCGCGGGCTTGGTTTCCGCAACTCGACGTCATATTATTGCGCCTATTTTATGTGATGTTGTCGAACAACTCAAAATTTCTTCCCCGGACGTATTTTGCGTGGTGGGGTGGCGTCACTATTGCCAACCCAACTCTACCAAGAAGCCTAGCAGACCCTTGACGGTACCGACGACTTCTGGGAGAGACCCCGGTGAGCCGAAGTGTTGTACCCGGTATTCTGCCACAAGTAGGCATATTACAATGCGTTAATGAACTTCAAATAAAGCTACACCGGCTCCAACCCTACACCTCTGCCTCGAGAAAATTTAAATCCCCCCTCAACTTGAGGAGGGTATCCCAATATGTGACTGGCAACAAACACGGTGGGGCACATCTTTTCAAAACATTATATCTTATAATTAACATGCATTACGAGTAAATAACAATAAATACAATTTAAATTACCGTAGGTAGGTGTTAAGGTAAACAACCTAAAGGGGTCCACTGATTACCAGTCCGCCAGACGATATTGGCCTGTCAGTTGTTCGGAGCTCTCAAATTTTTGTTCTAACTGACAGGCCAATATCGCCCGGTGGCCTGTTAGTCAGTGGTCGGCTTAAAGTATAAATAATATATAATGGAATCAGGCGTTACTTTGCGAAAATCCACAACCCACCAAAAACATTTCGTGTGAAATTGGCGGCCAAGACGCACTAGACGCAGTCCAATAGACAACATGCCGATCGCTAGCGCTCTGTAGCGAACGAAACGCAACTGTCACTGTCACACTAATGTGGAAGAGTGATAAAGAGACACACAGCGATTCGATGACGAAGCGCAAGCGATCGTGACCTTGGCTTGGCGGCCTGGGCTCAGCAAAAGCGAAGGTTCACTCTTCCGATAAAGAGACAGATAGCTATCGTTTTGTTTTCTGCTAACAATCTTGGCTAGGCCCCGGTTTCACCACTGAGCTTAATAAAACGTTTTAAACGTCAATTAAAAAAAAAATCAGCTTCATTATTTATTGTTAACTAGCTCGTGCTGCGTGTAGACGGGCAATTACAGCGTCCGGCTAGCTTCCTACTTGCCTAGGTCTTGCTAGGTAGCACAATAGGCTACACATGTACGACCTTAGCCGCAACACGAGCGTTTATTTTATGGCGTTAGTCATAAACGTCAGATAAATCTGATTTGAGCTAGGTATGTCTTATCAGAGAGTTTCCATGAGAACCTTTTGCTTCCATCTTTAGATCAGTTTCGATCTCAACAGTTGTGCACCTGACCGTAAGGCGTAGGTATACAGGTTGATTCAGGAGACGTGAGCAGGACTAGCACTGCGCATTTCGTAAATTATAAGCAACTGTTTCGTATCAGTATTAGTGAGGTTAACGTTAATTTTCTAGTCGTGTTGAAAAAAAAAGTTATTAATTTATTTACGACATGCATGGTCACCCTACAATTAGAATACTAAACTACCGATATTCTGTGTCAAATTGAATGTCATCACGGTCTGGTTACTTTTGAAAACTCGTATCTCACTCAAGTTTGACAGTTTATTTTCTTCGTAATCATAATGCTGTCATTACGGTTAAAGAGGTTTTATGTTTTTTAATTAGGTCTTGTAGGGTGACCATGATTGTAGAGAATTAAATGTGCCCTCGCCAAAAAGTTAAAAAATAGGAATAAGTGTGGTTGTTTTACCTAAATACGAAGGTGATCGATCGATTATCAGTTACTGAGTGTGCAGGATTAGTCCTGCTCACGTCTCATGAATCACCCTGTATAACACGATAACTAGTACGCGAGGCACATGCAACTGACATACGGAATACGAAAGGAGTTTAATAGTAAGTTAGGACTATTAGGCGAGACGTAGTCCCACGGGTGCGTGTTTCATGCGGTAAGTCGCAAGGAAGAATGTGTTAACCTCATCGGCTCCACCCCGGCCCTTGCTTGGCCTGGCGCCTAGAATCTTATCTTCGCCACAAAAAATCACTAACATAATTAATTACCAAACACGACCCGTGGGAACACATCCAGACGGCATTTTAAGTGCACCGACTGTCGCCAATTCAAGTGGTGTCAAATTCACACTCTATTTGTTAGAAATCTTAATGGTGACCCGCGTGGCAGGACGCCCCTGGCGCCGTCTAGTTTTTGCATCAAAACATAATATAAGCTCGGACTCGCAGATGTCCCGTTTACAGGGCACTTGAGCTATTAGTACTAAATCGATCTTTAGTTATTATACACGTCGCTTACAAGCTTTTATGATAAATCGTAAGTATGTCATATAAGCGACCTGCGCGTCGACATATATAATATATATATTATAGAAAGAATCCAGAAGAAATTTGCTTAATTTCTGTATAGGAAAAGTTAGGATATTACTTGGGATGGGATGGATACATTAGAGTTACTGCGGAAGTTATTACTGATAGCACAGAATAAATAATAGTACTAGGTACAGAAGACACACTCTCTAACAAAACGCGTCTGTTACAATCAGCACAGATATGGCCGCTAGGTGGCGACAGCGCCACGCGCGGCTTATGGCTTTCCCCAAAATTGGGGTGGAACGGATATACTTTTAGCTACCTGTAGCTAAGCGACGAAATCGTGGAGTGAGTCACGCCTGCTGATAATGCATTACTATACTCGTAAGCTAAGTATCCAACTGCCCTGTCGAGAAATAATTGATGGCGCTTCCACACATTGCCAAGTGGCAGTTAGCTTGGTCAAACTCTATTACTTGCATGTGCATATTACCATTAAAATAAAAGCTTGTAAAAATCGCTGCGTTTATCAGTGAGTGCGTACGCGCCACTGTAATTACCGGGAAAAAGCTTGACGCTGCAATCAGTGCACAAATGCAAATGAGGCCGCAATGCGTCTTGCTGCAACTGCATATAAATATCTACACAAACAAAGCGCTCATAACAAATTTAAATATAAGGGTTAAACTCACAAAGGAATCTTTTGTCCAAGTTACGCGGCAAATGTATATTCAAATCAAATCGCTATGATTTGAGGAAACATAGCTAAGAAGGTCGCTTTAACGTTAGTAAACCGCATCGAAATCGGTCCATCCGTTTGAGAGCTACGATGTCACAAGCAGACATTGACGTCAAAGATATAAACCTAACCTAAAACTATTTTTTATCATTAATCTTATCTTTATCTTTACTTTATAAATGTCTATGTTTAGCAGTAGATTAGGCAAAATGAAGTGAACAAGGGGAATGCTTGGCACGGTTTTTAATAGCTCACTGAGGCGGACCATTAAGGCTCCATCTTCACAAATAACGATAAGGGTGCAGCCAAGTAGATGGCGATATGACATTTTTACACGTCATTCTTATACTGTATTAGACTATAGGTACAATTTAATTGGGCTTAATTAAGGTCAAGGTCACTTTAGTGGACTAAACATCTAAAGTTAACGACCCGCCTCAATGTTAGGGGCTATTCATAAATTACGTCATTTCAAATTAGGGGGGGGGGTCTGGACGTCGGATGACGGTAGCATGAAGTAGGAGGAAATGGGGTCATTTGAAGCATGATTTTTGGATGATTATATAGGGGGGGAGGAGGTCAAAAATCGTCAAAGATCGATGACGTAATTTATGGACAGCCCCTTACCCACTTTATTATTATTCACAACGACGGGACTTACTCGTAATTGCGTTAAATTAAGTTTTAATTGTAAGCTTTTAATAAATTTAACAGGACCAAGTGCGGGTAGTTCGCAACGCCTGATGTAGATGTCAACTTTAGCCAGTCTTCTCCGAGACCACGGGGACAACGCCGTCCTCAAAACGTCGTACGTAAATTAAAAACTTGGCGTAAAATTTACGCCATTAAGTCCCATCGTTTGTCCCATCGTTTTGTCGTGAAAACGAATAAATTCAAATACCTTGGGTCCGTGCTGCACGAATCGGGTGTCCTCTGCGACCCCAGGATACCGGTGAAGCTAAAGGGCCTTGTGTACAAGAGCATCATCCGACCGGTCCTACTATATGGTAGCGAGACCTGGCCTGTCCTCGGAAGGCATGTCCAGCAGCTTCACGTCACGGAGATGAAGATGTTGCGATGGATGTGTGGCGTTGCGCGACTAGATCGCATACGTAACGAACACATCCGTGGCAGCCTCAGAATACGTGACGTAGCGGATAACCTGCTGGAAAGTCGCCTCCGATGGTATGGCCATATACGCCGCAGACCGGTAGACTACCTGCCCTATTCGAACTTTAAGATAGGTACGTCAGCTAATAGATCTTGAAACGATATGGATTAGATGTGTCAGTATCAAAAGTGACATTTTTCTTTGAAGAAACGTCACATTTGACACTGACATATCCACAAAACAAAGAAGTAATAGAAGTGAAACGTATGTCTATAGCGTGTGGCAAGATTATGGTTAGCTGCATACACTTTCAGCACAGACTATTGTCAGTCGTGTGACAGTTCAGCATGGCGCTTTTGACATGTCAGATGTGAAAACGATTCCAGGAAAAATTAGAAATAATTACGAATATGCCGTGCTGCTCCATTTTGGAGTGTAAAAACACTAGCGGGACAAAAAATATTAGATATGGAGGCATTTCATATCTTCGGTAAGTATTATTTTATGTAATATTTCAATATTTTTTACATTTTCGGTTTCCGCAAGGATTTTTGGATTGTTTAGTACAAAAATCAGATTTATGTAAATGAGATAAGGTTGATATCTACTTAGCGTAAAAGTCATGTACGGGTGCGCTATTCGGCCACAGTGCGAGGACCATATCAAAAAAGTTATCGATGTCGATGTTCGTATAAATATACACAGTTCGGTTTGTTTATGTTCATACATGTTCTTAATAATTTATTTTTGTTTTGCCTCTGGATGATCATATCAAAAAAGTCGTCGCTTATGCACATTTTATATTATGTAGGTACAAAATATGTTCTTACTTATTTATTCCAATTCAATGGATTATTTGATTTTAAGTTTTTCTTATAAAATAGTATCTAGTATCCATACATATTTGTCAATTTTCTCTATTAAATACGAGTAGGTAAGGTGTCAGTTTTAAGCTGTCACATAATTTTACTGCCGGGTATTTGCTGGCCAGTCTAAAGCCCGCTCCACAAGCTTGCACAAATCTTGAAGCGTTCTTCACATTGGATGCGAGTACACACCATGCTCCGGTAAAAACGTGCATAGTGCTATCTCGCTCGTACATCAGAGTGGCATTTCTATCCGCATTATTGCGATAAGTTGATAACCGTCTAAGTGCAAAAAATATTGTTAATATTTCCATTGTTTATAATTAGCATTTTTTAATAATTTTGCATACGAGCTTATATCGGAGATTCATATTGATGTATGACACAACATTATTGCTTTGTTTTGCCTTAAAATAATAACGTGCTAGTTAATAAGTATTGTGAACACTTATTAACTACACTTACACTTACTTGCGTTTTTACGCACGCATCTAGTGAGAATATTAATTGCAGGTAAAAAATACACATCTCGCGTATTTTTCACGCACGCACACACGCATCGCGATGGGTGGGTAAGAAATTTGATTTAATTAAAAAAAACTATAAGTACACAACGGGTTAGCACTAATTGGCTAGCAGGTTATTATTTCGCGTCATTACAAAGCAATATTGTTCTGGGGTGTGCTAAAGAGTAACAGTTTTTATTATACAGGGTGATTCCGGGGTCGTGGAGCAAGCAAGGAGCATTTAATTTAGTTTCTCCTGAGAATCACGATAGAGTAGGACCAACAACAATCCTGTGGTTTTTTTTAGTCATCACAAAAAAAAAACAAAATGTCCGGAATGATTTCAGATCATAGTCACCCTACTGTTTCCCAGGAAAACTTATGTCAAGTGCGTGTACTCTAAAAGACTGCAATCGTCACAGATAATGAAATTGTTATGCTATGATTAAATTGATAATCAGATAGGAATAATTGCATCGATACCTACGAAAATTATGATATTTTGTATTTTTGTTCTAAGAAAATAACAATAAAAATTAATACTTTATTTACACAAAATTTACAACACTAAATGTACTTCAAAAGTTGTTCAAAATGTGAACCTTCCTCCTGTATGCACAATTCCGCCCGTCGTCTTAGGTTGCCCCTTAATCTGTTCAGAGCAAAGTGATTTTGCTTAACCGTTTCAAAGGCTAAAATGATTCGCTGGCGTAGCTCTTCTACGGTGTTAGATTCCTGCTCATACACCAACCGTTTCACCTCTCCCCAGAGAAAAAAGTCTAACGGTGTGAGGTCGGGGCTGCGAGGTGGCCATGCAATGGGTCCAAGGCGACCGATCCATCGTTGGGGAAATTGTTCATTTAAATAATCACGAACACGGTTATAAAAATGAGCAGGTGCACCATCATGTTGATAATACAGGTTTTCTAAGTAAAGCTCCGGGACGCCTCGCAATAATTCCGGGACCACTTCTCGTAATAAATCAAGGTAATTCATTCCATTCAATCTGCCTTCGATGAAATGAGGGCCAATAATAACGTTATTAATAACTCCCGCCCAAACATTCAAACTAAATCGTGTTTGATACGCGTTTCTCCGAGTTAAATGCGGATTTTCTTCACTCCAAAAATGCTCGTTGTGGATATTGAACAAACCAACACGTGTAAATGTACTCTCATCAGTCCACAGGACGTTTGTTTCTTCATTGTCTAAAATCCATCGACACAGGTTCATCCGTAAGGGGAAATCAGGGGCGGAGATATCTTGAACGGGTAGAAAATGGTATGCATGCAATCCAGTAGCGTTGAGCAGTTTCCAGACAAACTTTTGGCTGACATTGTACCTTCTAGCAGCTTGTCGGGTACTGCGTTGCGGATCTCGGTAAAAATATCTCAGTATGCGTTGATCCAGGTTTTCGTAATTTCGCCTTCGTGGCCTATCACCACCTCGTGCTTGGGCATGGGCTGGAACGCTGAACTGCCCGTGTTCTCGAAGATTTCGCACCATTGAATCAATCAAACGCCTGGTTGGTATTGGCAAATTGGGATAATGATGGTGAAAAATCTCTCGTGCTCTCACAGTGTTGTTCGTTTGATGGTAAAATTTTACCATATCTGAACGCTCGATATTGGAAAAAGGGTACGCCGGAGGCATAATTAATTAATTATTTTATTAATTTCAGTTTACAATGTTTATTGACACGTGTATTGACTTTGACGTACTGTGACAATAATTACTCATAAATTATTAAGTATTCTATCAGACGTTTTGTTTTCAAAGAGGTTGCAATATGAAAAGTAGGGTAACCACGCATTTTCAGAAATCATGCTTTTTTTAGTTAAAATAAGTAAAAAATGAATCATTAGCATTTCAATTTAAATATATACAGGTAACATCGCAATCGTTTACTGAGTCAGAAAAAAAGGGTTGGGGTCACGACCCCGGAATCACCCTGTATACATACTCGCTTACAGTTATATGCGTGGTTGGTGGCGTGATTACTTTTAAAAAGTAAGTAGGTAAGTTATTAAAAACTTTAAACTCTCGCGTTTTGTACACATATTCAATTACACAAACGGGTCTACCGCGGTCTTATATCGCGGTAGACCCGTTTGTGTAATTGAATAAGTTATTAAAAAGTAAGTAGGTAAGTACCTAATCGTCGAAAATAAAGTAATACATATGTATAAAAAAACTGAATAGTTTACGTGTACATTGATAATTAATAAGCGTTTATCGATATCACACCGAATCATGCACATCCCTATCGCATGTGTCAACCTCATAGTCGAATATTTTATCCTATCGCATTCACTCTTGGAAAAACCATTCAAGTGTAAAAGGGATAGAGCATAAATGACAATTTGTCAATGATTCGTGTATTTTTACAAAAAATAAAAATCGTAGTGCAATTTTGACATAATTTTCTTGACTGTAAAGTTCAAATTACTGTGATGGGTAAGGGCTCATAATTCCTTTCGAAATAAGAAAATATGGCCAATTTTTGTGACAGCGTTTTGGCGACATAGGTTCTCATACTAATCCAGGCACATGCCGTTTCCCGTCAGAGCGCGGCGCGCTCATTCTTTCTTCCGTGGACATATCTAATCCATATCGTTTCAAGATCTATTAGCTAACTTATGTTAAAGTTCGAATAAGGCCGTACGTCAATAGATGCCTCAATCTCACTGTCCAAAGCCCTAGATCACGCGGTAGGCCTAAGAAGCGCTGGCTGGACGTCGTGACATGGGAGAGAACAATCTCACACCCGAGGATGCCGACGACCGGGCAAAGTGGAGAAGACTGAGCAGGAAAGCGGACCCTGGCGCTAGGCCGGGAAAACGCTAGGTCGAAGAAGAGAAGTCCCATCGTTGTGAATAATAATGAGTAAAAATCGTGAAGGTTTAAATCGATATCCATTTTACTTTATAGTAAACGAGCAACAGCCGCTTCGCTTATCGCTGACAATATGACCACCGCCTTAGCTAAGAAATTACACTCAAAGGGGGATGATTAAACAATTCACTGTGAGTAAACAAGGCACAAAGTTACTAATTTACATACATATTTCATACCCCCGGAGGTGAAGTTAGTGAAAAGCCTGTAAAATATAAGGGTTTCGGGCGAAATTGCCAACTTAACCCATAACTGCGGGTACCTACCCTTCCCAGTCGCAGGGAATTAACTAAAAGATGACAAAAAATATGGTTGTCTGTAAATCCGGTTTACGGACGATAATTTTGCGTGATGTCATAAGAAAACATTGCGTAATGTTACCACGGAGATCTGTCCACAACCTTACCATGGAGATCTGTCCACAACCTTACCATGGAGATCGGTCCACAACGTGACACTTATTCGTGCATGCTACCGGTATTCATCGATTTACAAGACGTTATCACGTCAAAAATCAAGATTCGAATCGATGAAGTTAGTCTCAAGATTTTTAATTAAAAAATTGTCAACCTTATTGTGATCTAAATAAAACCGTTTAAAAAGAGCTACGATTTTTCAAAAACTCTGCTGGCTGAACCTACTTTCCTTAAGCTACTTCTCAACTCAGATGATACCACTATTTAATTGTCCACTCAAAAGCAGTGAAAAGGTATTTTTGTTACAATAATTGATCCGAAATTACCCCGTTTCTATTGCGAATTATTAATGAACCTTTTTACCTTGATCATATCGAATACAGGCCCCAAATTACATTTTGATCTAAGACAAAACCAAAATGTCCGATCCCCAGGCGAATCCTACGCAAACTACTCTCGGAGTCCTATTCAGATGCAACAATTTGCTACGGGTTTGATCTTATTTTGATACGACCTTGAATATCGATCACAATAATCAGTGCAGGCGAAACGTAGTGAAAGTAGTAGCATAGTAAACTCTTTATTGTACAAAAATACATATTTATGTTAGGAGAACCAACAGCTTTATAACTGCTAAAGGTCTTCCATCCACTCTGTTAATTGATATTTCATTAACTTTGTGTTTCATGTACTAAACTGGTTTACTATGAACAATTTGCTTCTTAATGCTAAGAAAACTAAATGCATTCGATTTTCTTTGCCGAATGTTAAACCAGTCGATACTAAGATACTTTTGAATAATGAATGCTTAGAGATGGTAGATAAAGCACTGTTTCTTGGTTTAACATTGGACAAAAATCTACAATGGAGTCCTCATATAAGAACACTAGCAAACAAATTAAGTTCGGCCGCTTACGCTGTGAGGAGAATTAGACAATTGACTAATGTTGAGACAGCTCGCCTTGTTTATTATAGTTATTTTCATAGTGTAATGTCATATGGTATTCTGGTTTGGGGCAAAGCAGCTGACATACAGACTATATTTGTCTTACAAAAGAGAGCCATTCGTTCTATATATAATTTAAGGGTGCGTGAATCATTAAGAGAACTTTTTAAAGAAATTAATATTTTAACTGTAGCTTCCCAATACATAGTATGATAGTATTATTTATGTTGTTAAGAATCTAGACTCCTTCACTAAGAATTCTGATGTCCATAACTATAATACTAGAAATAAAAATAAGCTTGCTATCAGAAAGTTTCGTGTTCGTAAAGTACAGAAGTCATTCGTTGGGCAATGCATTCATTTTTATAACAAGTTACCTGAGGATGCTTTAAGATTACCCTTTCCAGCTCTTAAGAATTACTTAAAAAAGTCATTGATGTTGAAGGCTTATTACAGAGTCGAGGACTACTTGACAGACAAACATGCATGGTCCAAACCAGAAACTGTAATAACGACAAGTAGCAATTAAAAACATTGTATTATGTGTAGAGTTAAAGGTGACTCAGCTCAGGTAAGAAAGCACATCAAATTGTATGAAAGCATCTCATAACAATCAGTTAGATTCATATAATATGTATTCTCATTTCTTTTATTGATTTTATTTTCTTTTCCTTTTGTAAGATTTGATTTGTTTTCTGAAAGAGCTACGTATTTGTGATTTCATGTGCATATATGTTTATTTTTTATATCAAATTCTATAAAGTTATGTACTCACTGAGTATAATTGCATGAATTCTATAGTAATTTAAATTGGTAAATTAGAATCGATTTCCTTATATTTAACGGTCCCGATATTTAACAGTAGGTACTTAATATGTATGTAAATACACTTATATCTGTACAAAGTTTCAAACTCCCCGCAGCATTAAGTCATTTTATTTTCATGATTCGTTTAGCGATCACTCTTCTAATTACCCCGTCCATTGCTCGCTGCGTTTGCCTACGAGGCAGGGATAAGTTTTCAAGAAGCAGTGTAAGGTGAAATTTGGGTTGGATCAATTGGGTGGGTCTCAGCCCAGGGGAGGCGTGTGGGAAAGCTTTCGATGGCAAATAGAGTCGTGCGGTGCAAAGCACAAGCATCGTTTTTTTATGTAAGTCAACCAACAAGAAGACGAGCCTGGTGGGAAGCGGACACCATCACCCATGGACGGAGGAGCTACTTATGCGTTGCCGACCGTTGGGAACCCTGAATACCCTCTTCTTAAAGAACCCCATGTCGTAGCGTAACGGAAATACCTCAGGAGGCAAGTCATTCCACATTCTGCACGTTCTGGGAAGAAACGAGCGAAAATTTACGAATTATCAGTTAACACTGTTAACAGTGTGGGCGATGGTACTTAATGATAAACACCGACTTATCTGGCTAATATTAGGTATATTAATTACTACCGTAATGGTAGATTATTTTAATTTTAGCCCCGTTTAATCTATTTTTAATACCTAAATGAAAGTTTATTGTATTTAATACGCTTGTCGCTCAATACTCGAGGCCTCTAGTAAAGGACTATGAAAGCGAATATTATTGAATTTCAAACGTCCGTTTTAAAGTTGCCGCTGCATCGATCGCGCTCTTCTGCAAAGTTTGAGGAGTAAAGGATAGACCGGGACCCCTATTCGACAAGCGACGTTTGACGTATCGTGTTGATCTCCCGTTGATGTGGGAAAAATCATGTTCTCGAATACGTACAATGTCAAAATTTGACATTAACAATCCACATTTAGGGTGACAAGCAAACCAAACCGAACCACCCTTAGTTTAGAGTTGAGTTTTGGTTGTACCAAATGATATTATCCACCGTTGATGGAATCCACACTCAGTATGCAATAAAATCAACTGTTGATTTGACGTGGATGCGAAATCTGACAGTTGTACATGTCGAATTTGGCCCCGGGCCGTGTCCGGGCCGGAGCTTCCGGCGCATCGTTTTCTATGGAAAGCATCACGTGATCGCCTGTCATGTCATAGAAAAGTAAGCTCCGGAAGCTTCGGCCCGGACACGGCCCGGTCTAACGTGAGTCATCCTTAAGGTTAGGTCGTATAGTATAGTATAGGTTCAAAGCTATATAAGGTAGGTGAGGCGTATAAAGTAAATGTATGTAATTATAATTGAATACTACCAATAAAATGAAAATGAATATAAATATGAATAAAGCCCGGTGATCAAATTCCAAGGCACAATTACAATCAAGTGGGGACGTTAACCTAATGCGATCGAATCAAAACGTTGGCTTTATTTTGATGTTATTGTTTGATGCAAACGACCCGGATACTGCGCAGTGTAATTGCCGCCATAACACCATAGGTAATTACGCTGAAAATTGTCTTCATTTCATCTGACAAACAGGCCAATTCGACTATACACTCACTGCTTACATTCGAATGACATCTGCACTATACCTTTAATCCAGTAAATTTGCCGAATTTTGTAACCTGGCTCTTTTGCGTCAAATCCGGTAGTTCTGATTTTTTGCAGACTTGTTTATGATGTTGGCCCAATGAATAATCCAAGTTTGTGACTTCGAGCGCCGAACGCAACCTTGTAAAAAATTGAATAAACCGCATTTTTTTTTAGATTTGGGCGATTATAACCCTAAAGTACTAGTTTTTGGTAGTAACTTCCTAGGGCGTTTTTAAGGTAGACTAAATTTGCTACAATAAGACACTAGAATTGTCTCTGTACATCTAATATTTTCCGAGTAAAGCCTTTCAAAATTTTATAATTTTACATCAGTTCTTAGGTATAATATAAGGGTTAGGTAGGTAATTTTTAGGGAATTCATCACCGCCACGTTCTACAAAATATTTATTTTCCATAAAAAAAATATATTTTCAAAATAGGCACTCATATATTTTTTTTATGGATAGTAAATATATTGTAGAACGTGCCGGTGATGAGTTCCATATAAATTACCAACCTAACCCTTATATTATAGCTAAGAACTGACGTAAAATTATGACATTTTGAAAGGCTTTATCTCGGAAAATATTAGATGTACAGAGACCATTCTAGTGTCTTATTGTAGCAAATTTAGTCTACTTTAAAAACGCCCTAGGAAGTTACTACCAAAAACTAGTACTTTAGGGTTATAATCGCCCAAATCTAAAAAAAATTGCGGTTTCTTCAATTTTTGACAAAGTTGTGCTCGGCGCTCGAGGTCACAAACTTGGATTATTCATTGGGCCAACATCATAAACACGCCTGCAAAAAATCAGAACTACCGGATTTGACGCAAACGCAAAATGTATAATTTTACTGTATTACTTATAAAACAAGTCCTCTGCCGCGTCTGTCTGTTTGTGTGTATGTTCGCGATAAACTCAAAAACGACTGAACGGATTTACATGCAGTTTTCACCTATCAATAGAGTGATTCTTGAGGTAGGTGCATCATTTGTTAACCCTTACGAAGTCGGGGCGGGTCGCTAGTTTTAATCATATTATTTAGTTATCGTGCGTTTCGCCCACGCCATGGTAGGTACAATGTACTAATTATACGGACATGTACAGTCACCATCAGATATATCGGAGCGGCCAAGGTGGTCATTAATATCTGAACACGCACTCTATTGTCAAGGCGATAGAGTGCGTGTTCACATATTGTGCACACCTTGGCCGCTCCGATATATCTGATGGCGACTGTACGAGTGAAATACACGATATTTGAATGACTTCAGTAAGATGTCAGAGTGGTATCAATGAATGTTCGAATTGACCTGTAAGTCGAGTGAGTTGTCATATTTCAGAGCGCATGCGTGGGGGGGGGGGGCGGAAGGTGCTAATAAAATAAGCCACTTCCCCCCTGAGCAAACTTTGAGAAGCTATGCATTTTAATACATTACATCATCCTTTAAATGCAAACAGTTTTAATATCGTGTGCATTTTTGTTTTTTTTCTCAAGTCGTTTGATGCACGCATGACGCAGTTCAAACCGCATAGAATAAAAAAACAGCTTAAGTAGATTGTCACGGAAAAACTAATATACGGTTTGTAATAAACGTCCGGCAAATAAAATTATATTAAGAAAATAAATTCTACACTAACCCCCACTTAGCTTAGCGAGCTTAACTGCGTCACTTAAACGGTTATTTCTTCTTAAAACCAAAGATTCATTGATTCTTTAAGGTGTGTAACTGTTCGTGCTTCGAACTCGACATCTACTTTATGGGGGCCTAGCCAAGGTGATAATCGTACAGTCAGCTGCAGAGAAAAGGAGTGTAAATCATAGTTTCGGACACGTACTCTTGGAGTATCCTGCTGTCGAATGTTCGTTGATTCGACTGTCGCTGGATCGAATGTTCGCTGGGTCGAAATACTTGTGGCCGAATTATGCATAATCGAAAACTGGTAACTGCATAGAAGTTTGTATTATGCAAAGGTCCTTAATGAATAGTATTGCTGACTGTACATCGACAAACGCCAAAACGAAAAGAAAAAATTATCGTGATGACAGATGCTACGAAAAATCCATACAAATCCATATATTATTTAAGTTTGTATTGGCATTTTCTACCTTTCAACGATGACGAGGCCCTAGCCAAGATGACAATATCTTGGCTAGGGCCTCGTCGGGCCTCAGTTCGAATCTTGCTCGATTTTTATATTTCTCCTTAATTTGAAAAACATTCAATCACTCGCAGATCCTTAAGTACAAAATTAGTTTCTATAAACTTGTTTTTGTCGGTTCAGAATGTTTTTTTTTTTCAAAATGGCGGATCTTACAATTCACAGAGACACTATTTCTTAGAGTTTACAACTTTACACTACTTTTGCAATCAATGCATCTCTGTTAAAACTAACGCCCCAGTAGCTAATGGGGGAACCGTGTAGAGCAGCGGATTTATGGGCCAAGTTCTAGATCCTGCTCCTACCGGGATAGCATGGAATGAAATATGCTGTTAAGGAAAAATATGGTTAATACAGGGTTACTTTTTTACCAGTACAATAAATCAACATACGTAATTGTTGCCAAAAATAAGAAATACCAGCATTCTTTGTTTCTACTATTTGGGAACAAAAAAACAAAAATACCAATGCCCGAACTTATCCGCTAAAGTACTAGAAAATGTGGATGCCTTACGCATCAATTAGCAAACGCACGAACTGGCAACTGTTTGTTTACGTCATCGCGCGCGATTTCATACCGTTGACACCTTGTAATTAGTGCAACCAGAAGTTACTAAATTGGTGAAGAATAAATTAATTGATGCGAAATAATAAAAAAATTTTTTTTATTTGTGCAATGTGATCTATTATCGATACCAATGATGTGGTAAAATTTATTGTACCGGTAAAAAAGTAACCCTTATGAAAGTAAGGGATTTAAAAACACCGTGACGGGATTAAGGTGGATTCTAATTTGGTTTTTCCTTTGTTATAATTAAGGGTTTTTTTATGTCAGGCCCGGAATTAAAAAGCTCTAATGTTAACAAGGATTAGCTCGATGCTCGATTTGCAGATGCGTAAGTATGCTGAAATGTTTGTGTATACATATACATACAACCGTCGCTAATGGTAATACAATTTTTTGACCGTGACATCGCAATATATATGTGAGAAACTATAGTGTGGCAAGGCAACTTTGTCAGTAGAAAAAGAAACGAAATTCAAAATTTGTATATATGGACGATCGAATCTTATCGCCTACATTCTTTAAATTTGCCGCCTTATTCTACTGACAAAGCTGGCTTGCCAGAGTATTGCCATATTATGTTCGCCCTGTCTCTGTCTGGCACTTTTTCCCAGTCTTATAGAAGTTCCTATCATCATAAGCCCAATAATCGAAGGTGCGCGTGCCGTGGCCGCAGCTGGAAACCATTGCGAACGGGGACTTCTGGCTTTTGGTGTGGTATTTCGGCGGTTCCGTGGGAATCTCCCGAATCCTACACCAGAACAGGTGACGCAGCAAAAAACTGATGTTTTGTCGCCAAAAACGATCAGTTCAATGTTGTTGCTAGTTCCATTCCATTATACACGGTGGCTAATAATTAGACACACTTGTATGTAGTTTGGCAAGATGGCAAGCCATATTCGTCAGTAAAAAAAAGTGATAAATTGATAAAATCTAGGCGCGATTTGTTTTCGTTTCTTTTCCTGATGACAAAGTCAGTTTGCCAGAATATATTTCGTAATTTGCCCATGTGAAGTAAATATAACATGCACCAATTAGGCAGAAAGCTGGAATTAGCGTAATTGCAGGCGCGGCCGTGTGACGCCAATCACTCAAACGATCGCGAGACATGCGTGCCCGAATATTACATGACTAACTTGAAGGCCTACCGCGAACCACGTTCGATGTGTTGCCTCCCTGTCACACTTTTATACAAATTTACAAGTGCGACAGAGAGGCAACACCTCGAACGTGGTTCGCGAATCGCATGCGAGTTCACGCGCCGTCTATCAGCCATAAAGGAGCGAAATAACAAAAACAAGTTGGTAAAGTTACCGCCAAGTCCGGGGACAGCTAGCTGTCTTGAAGCTTAGCAGCCAAGTTTCTACCAATCAATTTACTGGTTTCCTGTGATTGTTTTATTTGCGTTTCGTTTATCAACTGTGTGTCGTTCCATAGAGGTGTCACACCGCAATAAAATACTAAGTACACACTGATATTTTATAAAATCGTGATACAATGCTTTAGAGTACCTACGTGTTAAGACCACGAAGATTAATGGATATTATCTAAATGAATATTATAGTTGAGCTAGCCCTAAGCCCATACATTAAAAGTAGCTACCCAATTGCAGTTTAGTACCTATACGAAATCTTAATTCAAGAATTAAAGTCGACGAATAGAAAAAAACCTTTGACAGTTGCCAACCCCATTCTTAATACATTCTTAAATTGCCGCTTCAATATTTTGCCGTTGCCAAATCGATATAGAGTCACTCCTCCTTCCTGACACCTGTCTATGTCTAATCTAATGTTACTGTTCTAACTATTTAAATTGGAAAGTGTGTGAACCGCCTTATGGAACGAAGGTCGACACACCCTCCAGTACATGTAATTATGTATTTTAATTTGTACGTACCCGTACGTGGCCGTTTGTGAGGCATAGGTATAGAATACAGCACCTACTTGGTGACCTTTTTAGATACGATTCTTATTTCTTCTAATTCGCGCAATGAGTTTTGAGTCATTGAGGTCATCGAACTTGACAGCAAAATGGCGGGAACCCTGCACGTCTTATCTCCAGAGCTCGGATAGGGTGAGCTATTTGCCTTATAATTTGACATGTCTTATGTCATATATAAGGCAAATAGCTCACCCTATCCGAGCTCTGCTTATCTCACTCACACAAGCATGGTACGCGTTCACCTACACGAGCTTAGACTGTGTGCGTAGGAACGCGTTTGTTTCATACATTTGATCGCCAGTGTCCGAGGTGTGGCCCTGTTAAAGAAATAGGGCCTGAAAAACAGTGTAGTAGTCTAAAACGCGTTTGATCGCTTTTCTGGCGAGGCTCCCGACCGCGCTGCCAGCTACCATTTGGCCGCGAGCCTTCCCTACCAGACTTGGCCACCAGAACTATGGAATTGACAAAAAGTCAAGCCATTTCCGTCAGTAGAAAAAAGCGTCAAATTTAAAAAGGTAGGTGAACGGTAATAGTCGGGATCCTATCTCATCGCATAATAATTGATTGTCATAATGTAATGTTACGCATAAATCTCTTTTCGCATATTTTTTCTCCAGCTGAAACAGAAAGTATTTTCGAAAATATTTTGCATAGGTTGTGTAGAGTAGGGTAGGTTAGGTTAGGATTGTGTTATAATTTTTCAGAAATGTTAATATTTCCAGCACAATAACAATTATGCGAAATGAGTTTTATGCGTAACATTACATTAGGACAATCAATTATTATGCGACCCAATATGGACCCGTAATAGTCCCATAGAAAATTTAAATTTTACGCCTTTTTCTACTGACAAAGTTGTTTGACCGGCTATAGCAGGTACTTAGTACATTGGGTTAACTTCGAGATTGGATTATATTTGAAAATGGCTAATATCCTACTAAACAGTAGCAACAGTAAGCAAGATGCCTTGGTAAGTGTTACAGTGGCGTAAAGTGTTGCTAAAATGTGTAGTGCTCCTGGTTTTATAGATATTTGCCATTTTTAAAATTACCCCGCTTTCGAAGTAACCCCAACACATCTTATAAGTAGGTATGCATGTTTAAAGGTAGTAAACATCGGATATGAATATAGCTTTTCAAAAACAATAGGCATAATTTGTCTTGTTATTTCGTAAAATAAATTTCATTTGAAATCTATTTAATTTAACCTGAATAAAAACTAAAACAGAACTCCCAATAGAAGGCCACATAAGACCAAATCTTCGCGAACATTCATCTGATTCAATATCAAACTTGGCCGACCCCGTCGGATATCTAGTGCTGAAAAACTTCGTCGTCTGGAACATTCATTACGTTTATTCAAATACTCTCTTTTATTTGTATTCACTTCCATAGACTCCGTATCTTGAAGAATCACTAAATCACATGCGTTACATGAACACTTTGCTCCCCACTGTCCTACCTACTCGTTGCGAATTTCCTATTTTTCGCACTTGTATCGATTACGATATATTAATACTATTTCAATACCTACAACGCGATGTTTTATTTGACTAACTTTTTTAAACTACTTCATGTGTATAGTCTAATAAAACATGGTCTTCTCTTCCCAGAGTGACACAGGCCTACGTCACACTAACATGGCCGCTATATATAGCGCTATCGCATATTATCATATAGCGCTGTCGCATGATGACGTAGGCTTGTGTCAGTCAGGTGACCTAGAAAAGACGGGAAGAGAGTACCAGGCGGAGTATATTATTATACCATGTTCATGTGTAAAATTGGAAGAAGGGAATGTGTTGTGAAATTCAAGATCTCGCGAGACCTCGCACGAATTTTCGAACTTCAAACTCGTTGACAGGAAATCTCGATTTTAGCAATTTTTTCGAGATCTCGAACGAGATTGAACGATTGATCCGTGTGAATACTTTGTTTTGAGTAATCTTTTTGACCTTAGGTTCAGGCAGTGCTATTGTATGCGGCCGGCTTTAGCTGACGATAAAAGCACTGTGGCGCGCTCTGTGTGGAAAAATCGGACGAACTTAAGTCACAATTATTTATGATTTTTGCTCGCTTACCTTACATTTTTTTGTAAGTTGAGTGCTTGTCAAACATATCAACTGATCACGTTACTGTCTCTGCTTACAATTTTGTAAAATTAAAAATAATTAATACCACTTTTTCATAATTACATGCAAATTAGAGCTACATACATTATTAGTTTTTTTTTTTAATAAAAGTAGTTTTTTTATTAAATGTTGATTAATTTGAAGATCTTCAAAATAAAACATGACGTAGGTACTCTAAATAAGTAGTACTTATATACGGAATTCTTAGAGATTTTTGCTCAAAACAACACAATTTTAATTACTTTGTCAAATCTCGATATCGTCGAGATTAATCTCGCTCTCGAAAGTGTGACGGTCGAGATTTCGAAACACCCTGTCTCGATTCAGATTTTTCGTGCGAGATCTCGAATCGCCAATCTTGGTGCGAGATTGCATTCCCTAATTGTAACTTATCCTGCGAAGACCAATGAGTCCAATGACCAAGGAACTTACTTTAAATTCTTGTAGACTTTAATTTCTTGATACCTATATTTAAGATCACCTCAAAAAGCAATCTAAATTTATGGTTATTGAGATTATAGAGTATTTAAAAAAAAGTACCTACCCTTTAAAAAATTTTTCAGATGCGGCCGAATTGCAGGCACCAATGCAAAGTGGTCTGTGTTTCTATTATATCCAATGCCGCATTTGAAGGCGTGTCACGTGCGTCAGGGGTAAATAAAATTACATACACGAATAAATTTTATTTAATACATCACTGCAGGCCTGGACGCTTTTCTAAACTTTCCATACATAGCTCTCAATGTATCGTGCATATCACCCAGCCTCACGTCTTAGAGGAATGTCTACGTCAGAGACTAGGTAATAAATAATAATGAAGACTGGTAGCTCGAGGCGGCCTCTTAAAGCGGAGGCCGTAGGTTCTAAAATTTTGGTCTGATAATTTTTTTTATTTAAGGCAACTAGTGGCCCATACATAAGTACTTTAAAACTAGAATACATATTATAAAAATATATTGTAAATTATTTATTAAACACTACAAATCACATTACACTTGCGATGCATTCGCAAGTTCGCAACCCCGCAGTGTCAGGGAGCCAAAAAATTGTAAAAGAGAAAAAATCCTTGGCGTCTACATTCTTTAAACCGCCTTTTCCTACTAAAGGAAACGGCGTGCCAGACTATATTTCACATGTTTTTGTATTTTTCGATCAAATATATATTTGCGGAAGTGCCGCTCTCTTAATATAGACGCTGTTTAAACCATCATCTTATTGATGTGACAGGCCAATGATGATGATGATATAAAACATCATGAGGAAACCTGCATAATATATAGGTATTTTTTTTTTATTATTATTATGAATGGGCTTACTCATGGCCACAGACTAGCCGAGGCGTAGACGTGGCCTACGATGGAGCGAGCTCGCCCAAATGAAGAAATAGGTATAAATGTGTGCGTGTGAAATCTGCAATCCCTTGTATGTACCTACCATCACGCTCCGCGATTGTTGCGCTATTTAGGGTCCTATCCTAGCTAAATTGGTTGCTCAATACTTACGCTACCTATAGAATTTATAATTTAGCAAGAACCATAAATGGCATAACAATCCCGTGTGGTGACTGTACCTACATACAATTTTAGGTTATAAGTTTTCCCTATGTATAAACTAGTTTTCCTAAATGCCTTGGTTAAATATTATAATTTTAACTGAGTTTTTCAGTCAAAATGAGCAGTCGGTAGGTAAATTAAATATTGATACCTCAGTAAAGTTCCCACTGTAAATGATTACGGTGTGAGGAAATCAAAAGTTATACAAAATTATAGGTACCCATGCAATAACTGTAACTGGGTGCGTACCCAACATGCCAATTTTGTCAATTGAACGTTCCTACACTAACTTGTCTCTGTCCTACATAATACATTATGTCTGTGTATAAAAGCTAGGAATTCCAATATGGTGGAATGCCTTTCGTGCAACGCTAAATTGTTCGGCTGCGGCCTACAAACACCACTATTGCGATACCGTGTTTCAAATATTGAACGGTACGAGTAGTTATGTAGCCCGCTCCACACTCGTCCGCGAATCGCGGCGGGTGTGGAATCTAGTTCGCAGATCTGCGAAATCGTTATACTTTATAAGTTATAGCTCTAAACAGAGACGAATGGGAAAAGGGGGGAGGTATTCGCCCAGCAGTGGGACACAGTGGGCTCTGGATAATAATAATATTTAATTAGATATACCCACAAATAACTTTAAAATGACTCATAATCCGCTGTTAGAGTCCCGTTTCGGATTTATCACTACTTATTTAGTGTTTTTTTTTTGGGAATTACCCGATTACACCTTACATAAATGTCACCCTTTGGTTAATAAAATTGTCTGCCTTGTTTTGTAGGTAGGTACCTAATTGCTTAGAGGAGAAGAGGTAGAGGTACCTATATATTAGTACAGTAAAAAAAATGTTGCTCGAATTCGAAAATGTTGTTATCTTTTTATTTTGTTACTTTTTCCACAATTACTAACTATTGGGCACAGTAAGTACCTATAAACATTTTGTAATTGACGTAAGTTAGGCCTGAGTTACACTTGTAAGTTTTACTTACGTAAGTAGGGACAAAGCTATTTGTTAGAATGAGATAACGATATTCATCTCTCATTCTGTAGTATAGCCGTGTCCCTACTTACGTAAGTAAAACTTACAAGTGTAACTCAGGCCTAAACGTAATTCGTAAGTACTTATCTAAGTGTATTAGGTAAAGTATTAAAATATATAAAAATATGTATTTTAGGTGTAACAGCGACACGACAGCGAAACGAATTGTTAAAAAGTTTACGATTTAAAAACATAAAACAATTTTTGTTTCAAGAGTCATCTATTGGTGAATAGTAAAGTTAATCTGCATCTGTCAATGCAAGTTGTTTCTACTCGCCGAAAGAGTGCGCTAGCAGTAACACCACTAAACAAAACAAATATGGCGGTTTAAATAAATATCATAAAAAAATAACATCATCAAGTGTCAATGTCAATAGAGTTGTAAATATCGATTGAGTTAAACCTGATTTATTGACTTATCGATTATTTTTAGTAGTCCGTTCAAATCGATTTCAAATAAAATAAATAATATAATCACATTTACAAATACATATTTTTTTTAGGTAATAACGTAAAATTTCGAAACTGTTTTAATTAATAAATAGCTGACTTAAGGCTCTTATTACCTATATACTATAGTTCGTTTTTTTTAGCATTAGAAAGAACTTCGCAGAAGTAAGCTTGTGGTTCCAAATCCGGCACTTTTAGCGGTAATAATTTGAAGTAAATTATATGTATTGACCATGCTACATAAGATAATTCAATAATTATTAACAATTAAAGAGCCTGATAAAAACTGTATGCTTGCTTCTGTGGAGTTCTTTCTAATGCTAAAAAAAACGAACTATACATCATCATCATATCAACCAATAGATAGATCTTGATCGATAGGCATTCATCAAGCATTCATTCCGGATCCGGACATACTTAAACGTCTAGCTTGACTTGGTCTGACTCTAATCTCTTCAACGCATAAAATACGTTTATAGCTTTATAAAACATGTCATGTGCGCTGAGCTAACGTTTGCATACTATGGCTTTCGTTACTTTTAAACTTTCGTACAGCCATTTCAAAAATGTATCGTTTTCGAGCCACTATCTCTGTCACTATAATTACGCCTTAATTGGAGTAAAAGAGAAAGATGCCGGAAATTCGCGAACTTCTGTGATCGTCTCTGCTGACCGACTCGAAGATGCGGGCTCTGAGCAAAGTGCGTGGGTGTGGGTGGTAGGTAGGTGCGACGTATTTATTCACGTATGTAGGGAAAAGTTTTTCAAGTTTACGACCCACACGTTAGGTTCCTGTTTCACGTTGAATAAAACGTGACGTACAGCAAAGATATATTTTATAAGCTGAATCCTTAATCTTTTGATTTTGTAATATTGAAAATCATTGATTTCAGCAAGTAAACATTTAATGAATTGCGTCGGCGTACAATATTATTCATAAGATGAGGGTATAAGAATATATTATCCCATTTATGCCGTCGCGCGACAAAAGCTTTACGAGTAATTGATTGAGTGGAGACGCGGCGTCATAACAGTCGTAACATACGGCGCGGCATTAATGGGGATGGGCCGGCTGCAGGGTGCAGGGTGCAGGCCTCGGCGGCGGGTGGCGGTGCGTTATCTCGTTAGCTCACTGCGGCGCTCGGCGCGCCCTCGGGCCGCGGAAGTAGGGCAGCTCGGGCCGGGCGCCGCCGCTGCCGGCGGAGTGGCGGAGTGGCGGAGGTCCCGCGCTGGCGCTCGACACTCGCTCGGTGCCGCACGTCCCGCTCGAGCCCGCAGTGACGCATTGCAGGTGCGCCCCGGCCGATCGGCGCGCGCCGCTCGCCCGTCCGACCCGCACCCGCCCGATATAAAACCGACTATCCTTTGCGGATCAAAACTAATCCCGTGCCGTGCGTCCCGAGACATGGACTTCCACGTTCGCGAGATCCGCATCTGAAAGGAAACTACTATAGTGATAGTGCAGTGCGAACGATTCCTAGGAAATCGGATATGAAAATACGGTGAATCGAATACGATATTCGGAACGATTCGCGGCCGAGTTCGGAGCGCGCCGTCGGGAGTTTCTCGGCGCAGCCGCTCGCGCGAAAGGGGGCGGCAGTATCGTTTCAACCGTCGGTCCGTGCGGTCGCTTTTGCGGCGTAGTCTGTGATTTTTTTAGTGTAGCTCCAGATAATCCAAGTTAATCTACAATGGTGAGTGTTATTTTCGCTCGGAGGTGTATAAAGTGAATTCGGGAGATCTTTCCGCACCAGGATCAGGGTATATTTCGGGGTTGTGGTGTATCGGTGTTTATAGTGATGACGGCCTCCATTATTGTGACGGCCGTTTTTTACCGCATTGCGGATCGCTGATTTCGCCGGGCTGGCGGCCGGTTCGGGAGCCGGTCTGGAGCGAACGGGAGGCCTGGCCCGGTCAGGAATCCGGGACGTTGGTCCGCTAACGACCGTTACTGTCTCGAGAACCGTCGCCATAGTTCCGTAGGTGGTGCCGGTGTCGTGACGTCGCACTCTGTCAAAACTGGTCAACAGAAGCTCTAATATGGCGTTCGCAGTGTGAAACAAGTGGTTCCGTGCAAGAATCTACGAGGCTGCGTCGCGCCCTAGCGGCGGATCGATCGGACGGCCCAACTGTCAAACGCCCGTTGACTCATCGCTCGCACTGTTCCAACCGATATTTTCATACGCAATTCGTTATTAAAACTAGTTCTGCTGTGTATCTTCGTCGTCCGAGCGAACCGCGGCTCTGAACAATGGAAATGTTGTTTTGTGGTTAATTGCGTTGACGTTTGGTTGTCACGCGAGGCGGCCGGTTTCCTGCCACTACACCAAACCGTTAACGTATTGTTTGGAGCTTTCTCTGTCATGGAAAGTCGTTGGCAGCTCCTCGTCTATAATTTGCTCTTTAAAAAACCCATAACAATCCCTAAATCATGGTCATTTAACTTGCAATCCAAGGTAAACTGGTATTGTCAGTATATAGTCTGCTTATTTGGAAACATGATTCATATTACAAGTTGATATGTAGAATTGGTTGAAGTTTCCTACTTACAACTTACTCTGCTAGGCTCTTGTTGTCATATACTTATTTACAAGTAAATATATTCAAAGGATATCAGTGCATTGTTGTAGGAAGGTCACAGAGGATTGTTGTGCATTCATGGCGGTCGTGAGAGTCGGATAAAGCTAGTTTTTGTTGAGGTAACAATGATTCTAGATGGTTGTAATTGTTGGGCTGATAATTGTACTGGTTACAGATTTGTTGATGGGGTTTTTGTATTGTATTGGGAGTCTTCGATATTTCTATTGTCATTTTACTCATCAACACCAAAATTGAAGGATTGATATCCCTTTCATGCTTAAATCACTGTAGAGTGAAGCCTACCAAGCTGGTTTAGATGAAAAAGGCCTCATTTAAGTATTTATTACACCTCTAGTGGCACAGGCTATATTTTTAACCTTTCATATGTGTGTGGTCAAAACTTGGAAACTTGGTTGTGTTGTATAGAGCACAAAAACTGTTCTAGAAATAAATGCTAAAAGATGACTAAAAATTTGGTCAGGAACCTTATCATATCCAGTTATTAATACCTTGTACTAAAATGAATTCTGTTTATAGGTAATTCGTTTTTAGTTTAGGGAGGTCAGTTATTAACCAGTGGCCAGTAATTGTAGATTTACCCTAATATGTCTGTAGTTATTATACTTTTTGTCTGGTTTATAACGGCTAACAAACATGCTTGTAATCACAGTGATATCATGCATGATTCAACCACATGAAATTTGTATGTGTGACATTCCAGGATATTTTCATATTTACACACATATACACAGTGAATCATTGTCCATTTCTACTGTAATTTTTTTTTAAGAATCTTATCATTAAAAACACACTTAGCAGTGGTTTTTAAAAACTCCCATAAGACGCATTATATTAAAACTAATGTGTTAGGGTGGTATTCCTGTCGGTATACCTGTCCAATGTAAATTGTCTGACATTTTGCTCAATGAGAGAGAGACATTGGACCAAGATATTGGACGGATGGAATATCACCCTTACTGACATATTATCCAGTCAAATAAACGCTCAACACATTTCTGCAGTAGCTGATTCTCAAAAGCGGATGAAAACATGTCAAGAGTAAAATAATTATAAATTTTAATAGTTGATTGTAGTTTTAAATTACAAAAATTTTCCTAATGTATTTATCATGTTAAATGAAAATATGACATCATCCTAATTTGTTACATTGTTAATCATCTTTTTGGAATGTTTAATCAATTTACTTTATCAGTGCCAGATAACGGTTTGTTGTAATGGAGTTATGAGAATAATATTATACCTATTCACCCATTAGCGCCCAATTTTGGGAACACCAAATTTTTCGGATGCTGTTAAGTAGAATTGCAAGAGACTAATTAACCCTTTAATGGTCCAGGTTGAAGAAAATTCTCAATTCAAGCCTCATTGCCATTTGGAAGTCCTAAAAATTTGGCATAAGTAAAAACAAAAAAATTATGTTATACGGTGGTCATTTTTGCCATATAATATCTAAGTGTGCCCCATAAAGGGTTAAATGCCCCATTCTGATGTAACCAAGTGTGTAACCGTCTGTCTTATGGATTAAAACACTAATCCACCTAAGCATAGTAACAGCTACTTGACAAGAGCCCTGTTAGTTGCAAAGGACAAAGTGCAATCTATAGAGTGGTTTTATCTGTTTAGAAAACTTGCATAGTTATCTGTATGTTTCTGTCTTGTCTTGATTTATGGTACAAATACCATTCAACCTTACTTCACTTACCATTCTCGTACAACAATCTGCCCAGTATGAATACGAATATGATGGTTCATCATCATCATCATTTCGGCCTATATACGTCCCACTGCTGAGCACAGGCCTCCTCTCATGCGCGAGAGGGCTTGGGCTATAGTGCCCACGCTAGCCCAATGCGGATTGGGGACTTCACATACACCTTTGAATTTCTTCACAGATGTATGCAGGTTTCCTCACGATGTTTTTCCTTCACCGAAAAGCTAGTGGTAAATATCAAATGATATTTCGTACATAAGTTCCGAAAAACTCATTGGTACGAGCCAGCATTTGAACCCTCGACCTTCGGATTGAAAGTCAGACGTCATATCCACTCGGCCACCACTGCTATATATATGATGGTTGTTCTTGTTTATATGACTGCTTGATAAAACAGTGTCCATCAGTTTCAATCCCATGGTGTTAAAAAGTGGTGGTTAAAGCTGTCCATAATATGTCAGCAGTGAACAGGCAAGAGTTCATGAGAATATAGGTTTCCCTAACACATATTCATAGTTTAATGACTTTTCAGTCTATTTGTCCAGTAAGTTTTGTTATACTATGACCAACAGTTGAGGTTTGTCAGAAGTTTTGTCATACAATGATCAACTGTTGAGTTTTGTCAGTGTGTTATCTTGACTGTGGGCTCCTTTTATGAAACTCTTTGTGCCTTGAACTTTCAAAGGGTTTGTTGTTGCTTACACTTTTTCCTAGCCTATTGAGTGTCCCACTGCTGGGCAAAGGCCTCCTCCCTTGATTTCTACGACTCCCGATTTGGTGTTTCCTCCGGCCAGTTGTTCAGGAAGCTGTCCAGGTCGTCCCGCCTTCTCCGTTAACACATCTTGAAATAATGATGCGTTCATAACCATGTTGCTAGTCATCATAGCAAACACCATACCCCTTGCAATACCTGTAGTGTGTGGATGCTTGCAATTCCAGGCTTGTCCCTCTAGCTAGTCTAGCTGCACAGACGGGCGTTTTTAGAATTAGAGTCCGTCACGTAATGGAATTCCACACACCAAAAAAAAATTTTGTTTGCCTAAAAATGGGTTGAATTAAATCTACTATTTATATATTTTATGAAAATGTTACTTTCTTTCTATATAAATTATTTATATTCCTAATAAATCACTTTAAACTGAATGACAGCGAAGGTGACGATCCATTACGTTACAAGTTTTAGGCAGGTTTTAAGTGAAGATCGGAGTGTTTTAAGTGAACCAGTTTTTACTTATTGAAATACAAAACAATATTAATTTTCTAAAAACGAATAACAACTGCAATACTAAGTATTACAATAAAGTTATTTAAAGAAGTCTTTCCAATACGTCACATTTTTCGTTTTAATTGTTGCTTTGCAATCATTTTGTTATAAAAAACGTAAGGTAAAGGTATTATAAAAAGTTGTTTTTAATAATTATCATATATTACTCTTGCAAATGAGATCGAAATCAGTATCAATTATCCTAAAAATTTATATAAATTCTAATAAAATCAATCACAGCCACAGTAGGACAAAGTGACGTTATGGACCATAATATCGCGTTTAGGAACTACATGAAGGGTTTACATGTGCGGAAAATAGCTACTTAATTTAATACCTACTTAATGTTGTACTAAATTAAATAATTTAGTAATTAATACCTAATATTATAGTTTAAGTTAACAGATTTTGAAATTTCCTGCAGTAATTATGCTTTCGACTGCAGCAGTATTGCAGCACGATAATACTGCCGACTGCATTACTGCTACAAAATCAAAATAGATGTTGCTGCCCAATTTTTTGACATTTGCAGTTAGCAGTATTGTCGTACTGCAATACTGCTGCAGTCGAAAGCATAACCTGCGCCTGCCAGCGTTTTTTAGGTCGAGCCGCCACTGGTGCTAAGTAATTACTAGTAGGTCGAGTAGTTAGAAGAATATAGCTAGAATAAAATTATTTGTGTGTTTTTAATATCACTCTACCTACTATATTTTGGCAACTTAAACTGACGGCATGTAAACCGTGCATTTTCATTCCATACGTCACGTTTTTTTGTTCCACTAATACATCACGTAACGTTTTGGATGTGACGTAGGTATGCCGGTTGGTTAATAAAGCGAAATAGCGGTCTGATCGTCTGAATTTTCTTAATTATAATTATTTGATATCATACAACACATAATAATCTAACGTAATTCATAAATATTTAGTCAATAATTAACTCCTTATCTTCAGTTTAATTCAGTTCGTTGTGGAAAACAAATTTCTGCACATCGTGACGCACAACCTACACTAGCTTTTTTCGAGCCCAATTGTCTTGTAAAACCTAAACACCGGGTAATTATAGGAACATAATGTTACGATCATGTAAAAATCCGTATGATATTAGTAGATTTTTGCTACTAAGTTGGTAAAAACTCCGTGACGTTGGTGGAAATTTCCACTACGTCGATATTGAAGGACAACAATAAATTAAACTTTAATGCATATTTTTACTTTAGGTGCTAAAAAATAAGGTTTTTAATAGATTTTGGCTGGTACGATCTTATCACACAACAACCAGGTTCGGGCCTAGAAGGAGGCAGATATATAATATTTGGATCCAAAGTATGCAAAGTGTGCATGGGACACTCAAAAATCATCTCCCTTTCTTCAGTTTTTGTACATTTTCTTTACTTTAAAGTACCATTTAATCAGTTTTTTAACCATAAATACTCACATAATAAATCACTTTACAATTTTTGTATACATGTAGTATAGTTTAAAACAGTATTTGACGGTAAAAAAGTATACCAAAGTCGTAGGACAGTGATATTTTACCCAAATATTTTTTTCCGAAAACGCCCAGACATCAAAACTTGTCAACACCATCGCAATTTTGATCCATCATAAAATTTATAACTGGAATTCTCCCATTCAGGAGACCTTATTATAGGTTTTAAACCTTTTCTTTTTATAGAATCCCATACTGTATTTTCTTGAGTACCTATGCCTTAGACAGGCAAATAATGTAATGTAGCTTTAGCTTAATAATGGCTTTAAGGTCTTGTAACCAGGCCTTAAAATAAAATAAAAAATATGCTTAATAATATCATATTATTCAGAATAAATTTCCTACTTACTATTAAAATGAAGTCATAGAACTTATTATTTATGACTAGGTACATAATTGTTTCCTTAAAATTAATCTAATCAAACATTCTGGTTAATATTTTCATGTGTTACCTACTTCCCTATCACAATTACCTGCAAAAATATACCCAATTATTTGGTACATAATTATTTTTTGCCAACTAAATTAAAATAATTGTTAGTTCAACTATAATAATAAATAGGTATACCTACCTAGTTTGTAACACAATGAGGCAAGAATAAACATTACCTATTCTATTTAATATGGTTGGTTAACTAATATTTTTCCAAGCTTTTTTCCATGTTCATAATGTATGTAAGTTGTCTTTAAATTTTGCACCTCTACCCCAATTTTCAACCACAATTTATGTTGGTTGAATTCAGCTGAAATTTGGCATCTTTATGTAAAATCGGTGACAATATCATACCTGATACGACGATGTAGGCCGACTGTGGCCATTGAAACTCTTGATAAAACAATGCAACCTCATAGTTTCAGTTCTTAGGGCCGATACAGACGGAAAGCAACCCGACTGCAATTTGTATGGGAACTGCACGCCAACTGCAACGTCGGCGTGCAGTTCCCATACAAGGTGCACTCCGTCTGTACCTGCTCTTAAAATAATTAATTTTATGACAACTTTTGAATTGATATTCCTCCATCAATAAAGGCGGCAACGCACTTGCAGCCCATCTGGTGTTGCAGGGGTCCATGGGCGACGGTAATTGTTTACCATTAGCAGTTTTGGCCGAAACGTTAATGCAATTGAAAATGTTGGCCATTAACCATTATAAACTGAACCTTAAACCGTAACGGACGATTAGAGTTTACGATTCAATTTATAATGGTTAATGGCCAACATTTTCAATTGCATTAACGTTTCGGCCAACACTGACCATTAGGCGACATGCCTGCTCGTTTGCCTCCTAAATCATTAAAAAAGTCAATACAAAAGATAAAATAATAAGAGTGTTTTACAATAAGTCTTGATGATTAGTAGATGAGAAGCTTGTAGGTATCAGAATTCTTGTCAAGAAATTGTTAAATATCATCCTACTACTTATTCTTCCATAATTCGCAACCTAATCCTGTTCATATCAGAATTATCAAATATATTATAAAATACGATAATGTTAATAACGATGCAGTGCCCGCTATCAAAACGCCGCAGTGTGACGTGTTGTAATTACCCCTGTTATCTGGTTCTTATCAGATAGCTAGCCGTCGGCTGTGCGGTCTGTTTCGAATACTCCGGTACTAGGGATGGTCGTCATGGTTGTATGTATTTTTCATTATTTTATTGTATTTTGTTAACCTCTGTGTGATAAGGGTTCTGGTCGAATTTTTAGTGATCTTTTTGTATTTTTGTCGATATCGAAATTTATCTGCTAATCTTTTTTACACTACGTCAGAGGCAAACAAGCATACGGCCCGTCTAATGATAAGCAGTTACCGTAGCCAATAGACGCCTGCAACTCCCAGAGGTGTCACATTCACAGTGCCCATACTTCTCTTACCTATACTCGGAGGTTTGGACTCGCAGTTTTTGACCACCAACACATACGAAAGGTTAAGGCCATTGTATTAGATGCGTTGTCTAAGAAATATAGTTTGAAAGCTAAGAATGGCGCTGTACTGCCGGTGTAAGAACAGCGTAAAGCGCTATCTACATTAGCTGTCAAATCAAGAGTTGAATTTTACTCATATAGAACAATCAATCTTTGATTATTATAATTGTAAATATTCAAGTACATGACAGGATAATCCAAATAGTTTGTTACTTCTATTGCTTGAAATTAAGGTGGCAATTACCGGGAGTGTCCGAGACTGGGACATTTCTTTTCCTTTTGTCATATTCAGTAGATCGTCATCAATTTTTAATCTGAAATTCGATTAAAATCCTCAAGTGTTTTTGTTATCTGTGATCACCTTGAAAAATGTCATTATCTTGATATTAATTGCTTTTTCTTGGAATGTTCATCTGCAGTGTTAATTACCCATTATTGTTGACGTGGTAATTCTTGATAAGAAAAACTGTGAAGGAATCTTTGTTGAAGTGTGAAATTTGTTATTGAATGATCTGGGAAGTTATTTGTTTATGTCTGTTGCGCTCAGTTTTTCTTATGTACAGTCCGCTGCAGAGATAGTTGAATTGAGAGTTGATGCGGGAGGGGAGGGGGGGGTCAGTATCTCTGTAGCTGACTGTAGGTACCTTTCCAACTTGTACTTTTAAGGTCATGTTTCAGTAATATGGTTGTCTAATTTCTGACTTGTTTAATTGCAATTATTGATTTGTCTAACAAGCCGTTGATAGTTGTGTGTACCTGTCATTTTGACATATGTATTTTGTTAGAAAGAGACGCAAACAGTGGTATGTTAAGTACGGTCAGACTCAGATATGAATAAAGGGGGGTAAACATTAAATTGCATACTAAGACTTAGGGATCTACTTAGTTGTTTCTCTAGATTAATACTATGCTGATTAATTATGCGAGTAAAGAAACTAAGATTAATTACATCATCAGCTTATTCCAGTTTACTTCATATGCCTATATTATTTTAGGCAGGCAATTCGATTGATCACTTGCGTGGATTTTCATCAAACCTAGTCTGAGGGTGGCAATCAGGTAAGGGTGAGGCTGAGGGTGGGACAATCTGACATTAAATGCTCCTTTTTGAATAGAATAATAAATGTGACGTCCCACGGGTAAAGGTACCTTAAGGCGGTTGGCACTTACGCTATTATTAATGCCGCTCCAATATTATTGCGGCGCTATGCGACGTAAGCGCCAGCCGCCATAAGGTACCTTTTGCCGTGGGACGTCACAAATACCCACGTGAACAGTTGAATAACTAATATTATCTAAATTTTCCAGGCTGACCAGCTAACAGAAGAACAGATCGCCGAGTTCAAGGAGGCGTTCTCACTGTTCGACAAGGATGGCGACGGCACCATCACGACCAAAGAGCTCGGCACGGTCATGCGCTCCCTAGGACAGAACCCCACAGAAGCCGAGTTACAAGACATGATCAACGAGGTCGACGCGGACGGTAAGTCTTAAATATCACGAGTACAGCTCGGTAGGACAACGGCCAAAGAGCTCGGCACGGTCATGCGCTCCCTAGGACAGAACCCCACAGAAGCCGAGTTACAAGACATGATCAACGAGGTCGACGCGAACAGTAAGTCTTAAATATCACGAGTACAGCTTGGTAGGACAACGGCCAAAGAGCTCGGCACGGTCATGCGCTCCCTAGGAGGACAGAACCCCACAGAAGCCGAGTTACAAGACATGATCAACGAGATCGACGCGGACGGTAAGTTTAAATATCATTACGGTAGTTCTATTAGCTATTCTGTGATATCACGAGTACAGCTCGGTAGGACAACAACCAAAGAGCTCGGCAACCGGCTCCCTAGGACAGAACCCCACAGAGGCCGAGTTACAAAATTTGGTCGAAACGAGGTTGACGCGGACCGTGAGTAGGTATAACTATTACAAACACAGCTCGGCATGGTGATCCATTCTTGGGGACAGAACCCCACAGAGGCCGAGTCAAGACAATCAATGGGTCGACTCGACACCGACGGTGAGTACATTTATCATGATCTGAGCGCTGCACAGTAATAAGCTTACTACAACAGAACCCCACAGAGTCCGAAAAAGATATGATCAGCATTGACGCAGATGGTAGGTACAACTGTCACGACCACAGCTAGGCGCGGTGATGCGCTTACGAATATATCGTTTTTAAGAAAGAGTCATTAAACATGCATTTTCCGAGTAGATTAATATGTTCTGTTCTAGTAGAACGAACCACTCAAAACACTACCGATAGTTAATGCAGCGTTTTTAACCTTCGACAGCTTTCCTACCTAACTACTTAATAACAATTTATTACCTACCTTACCTAGTTACATACTTTATTTTATATTCCGACCACTATCGCGTATTAAGATAGCGAAACCGATACGATTCTCAGTAGGTACGTACTTCAACGTACGTGGTGTTACCCACTTATGAATGAGTCAAATACGATAAGTGCTTAATCGATTTAATGTAAAATAAAAATTCCTATCATGTTGCAAAATGATTTTTTGATGTCTTTACAATATATACCACAAACACCTATCAAATATGTGTCAAATAGTTAAAATTGAGCGGATGTTATGGATTATGAAAATCAAAGGACGCGTCACATTGGTTTTGCCATTGAATTTTAGTCATGGTTACAACTCGTAGGAATGTAAACTTATTTTTATGGCTTTGAACGTAAAAACACTGCCTTATTAGTTTTTACGGGCAGTTTTCTGTTAATATTAGCTATTAGAGGTGTTAATACCCGTGACTAAAGTGGTCAGTAGACGTCCTCGATCGCAAGATTGCTTAATCATATCAACACGATAATTGCGAATAGAAACTTGACAATTATAGGTCTGCCACTTGCCACCAGGTTGATAAAGAAATAAGACACTAGTGTAGCCCCCAAAACATTGGCATTTGAAGTTGGATGATTGGGTAGTAAATTGGCCAATCAAACCGTCATTATATCTTTATAAAAACTGTGATAACTATCCGATAATTATCTTAAGCAGTATAATTTTCTTGATAATTTCAAACTTTGAATTACGAAGGTGGACGTCATGAATAAATTTCTTGTAATTACTATTACACTTCTGACCCAAACAATTATTTTGAACGTCAAAAATGGCGGTAAGCCGTCTTGGGTCCCTAAAGAGCTGTTCCTTTGTTTAGTTCCCTGCAAATATCGAATGTTCTCCTCAACGGTCTAACGATTTTGCATCTGCGTTTCTTAAACCATGAGAATAATATAGGCCAGAGAATAATAGACCTTTTTCTTAAGCATTAAGAGCTTTTTTGCTTTGGAAATCGTGTTTTGTCGTTGTCTTATTATTCCCATTTGTTAGGGAGCAAACATTTTGAAGAATAACGCTAAACTAGTTTTCAATAACGGCCGATTACACCAGACTGCACAAGCAGTTTGCAAAGTTCGCAATTGTAAGTCGGATGTCACATCGCTTAAGAGAAGGAAAACGACTACGCATAGTCGGAAAATATGTTTCTTTATTGTTACGAAAATTGTAATTTTATTGTTACATATTTACATTTTGTTATATCACTACACCTTATAAAACAAAGTCCCTCTGTTTGTATGTTTGCGATACACTCAAAAATTACTAAACGGATTTTCATGCGGTTTTCACCTATGAATAGAGTGATCCTTGAGGAAGGTTCAGGTGTATAATTTGTTTTGGTTTACCCGTTCGAAGCCGGGGCGGGTCGCTACTTAATACATTCATTGCCACCAAGTACTACGGGCTACGCTTGTAGCGCGTAACCACGGTTTCGCCGTATGGAGCGCGTAGTCGCTACGAACAGCGTACCCGACAGTCTGGCTCTTGGCCCTGAATGTGTTAAAATAATATCAACACGCGTGTAGTGTAGGTGACACTTTCATGTGACTATAATCACGTGACACTATACAAATATTGATTCGGCGGCTAAACAAACAAGAATTAAACCGTGCTGTTGAACCTACGTGATACTCGTACTTAATGTTTGAAACACAATGTAATAAAATATACTACGCACTAGTTTTACTACTTAGTTAGGTAGGTATTATTGTCACGAGAGATATCATATTGCTTGACATGGCACTGCTATATTTATATGTCTAGACAGTAGCAAACGAACATACGAACCATATTCCCAGATAAAATTACAATTGGCTACTTTCCTACTAGTCAAATCAGCTTCTTTTTTAGAACTGTCAAATCGATTTGCTAATATGGAATTTATATGATAACGTGTGTAGTGACGTCACAGTCAACTCACCTACTTTTTATACTTCCATCCAATTTATTAAATAGAAATTGTGTTTAAAAATAACTGCTATCTATGTTTTTCTAATAATCATCTGGTGCTTTATTTCGTGCACGGTGTGAAATAATTTATTTTAAGTAGAGGAGAGTACCCAATTCGGTTGCCCCAATTTGTCAAATATTTCATTACAAAATTGTCACAAAGTCAGGATTCGGTCGTCAAGTTTTGTATTTTTTTCCAATTCGTCAATTTTATTACAGTATTTTATAATTACGCAGCTTTATCAATTCGATTCACTCGTTTTTGATAGTTTCTCTAGTTTTTGGGTACAATATGGACACACGACACGAAAAAGTAACCTTTATGACTACTTACTTTTATTAATTAGACTAATCTAATTAATAAAACTATTAAGTAGTAAATAAAACCACACTGATGTGGTTTTGGTACAATAAAAAGCTTGACTAGAAATATGTACCCAGATACATTCTTACATTCTCATTAATAATTATAATTATAATTTATTTCGTCATCACAGGTAACAGTTAGGTGACAGTTAATACATGATTTGGTGACTTTTACGCTATAATGCGTAAAAGAGCGGCATCCCTATTGCATAGAGCGCAGGGCAGCGCCAACAGTCTCCTAAACGCATTTGTCGACAGAGTAGACTGCCCACTGATGAGGCGTATGGAATCAATTGCACGAACCCAACGCATCATCAAAATAAATAGTATTAAGTAGTTTTAGGTATTTATTATTTTACATTTTGTACTAACACTATGGGTTCAATGCCTGAAATAAATAATTTCAATTTCAAAATTTAAATTTTACAAAATGTCATTAAACATTAAAACCATTCTTACATTTGGTTACATTCTTAGTGCTGTTTCTTCGCATTTTTCTAAACTTATTATTAAATAAAAAGAATAAAATGACCGTGACTAACACAAAATTTTTGTGTTAGTCGCGGTCATAATCAGGAAAAAATCCGCCATCAACAAACCTCGCCACAGCAAATATTATTAATGCAGGAACTGATATCGCAGTTTGCCGTAGTAAGCCGGCACCGTGATACGCCTTATCAGGCGGCTCGGCACTGCTGTAAATATTTTGCCATATGTACATTGTTGGCATGAAAACATAGTTGGCCAGACTAGCTAGCATGACTGATTATAACACATTAGAAAAAGTTTACTATGTCTACCTTAAAAGGCTATACCTAACGATATACTATCTCGATTCCTTTTCGTCATAAGTAAAAAAACATCATTCTATGCTAATTATGTACCCTAATTAGTACGTGCTTACCCTACATGCCTGTAAAGATTATGAAAATTGAAAACGACATTAAATAACTATTTCCTTATTTACTATCTTCTGTAGGTAAATGTTGACCCGGAAAGACGGCAGTTTTGTCGTGTTTTTTATACATTACATTTTTAAATCGAGTAATGAGGTATACCTACTTATTAATAGCAGAACCGTCGCAAAGCATAGGACACGACGGTATGTGACACCTTACATATAACTCCATATGTCACAAAAACTCACGCCAAGGCAGTAGACGCCGGCTGTCTCCATTGATTATTAATACGATCAGAACAAAACTATCCAATAAAAATAGCCCTGACCTGTTTGGGATTACCGGGAGTCTGATCGCAGAATACTGGGAACCTTTGTTACCAGTTATATGTTGCCTAATACAAGAAATGTTTTCGTCTGGCCACTATCCCGAAATACTAAAAAGATCAAGGGTATGTCCTATATATAAAGGTTCAGGTGATGCGCGTTTGCCTAATAACTACCGCCCAATTACGATAGTGCCGACAATTTCTAAAATTATCGAGTCGATATTAGCATCTTCTATAACTCGCTATCTTGAGAATAATTCCATTCTTTCGCCCCAACAATACGCCTACAGGAAGGAGCAATCTACAACCTCGGCCTCTCTGCAGCTAGTCAATAAGGTGGTGGCGTCTATGAATGAGGGATTAAAAGTGGCCGGATTACTGTGTGATCTATCGAAAGCTTTCGATTCAGTTAACCATAGCCTACTTAAAATTAAACTAGACATGCTGGGCATAAAAAACAAAGCATACAATCTGCTATCTACATTTTTAGAGGGTAGGTCGCAAGTCGTAGAGGTACAAAGTCCAAATGAAAAATTTAGGTCTTCACCGGCTTGTGTCACCGTAGGAGTGCCCCAAGGCTCAGCCCTGGGAAATGTTCTCTTCCTAATTTTTGTCAACGACTTGCCTAGAGCTGTCACAGAAGGCCAAATAATACAATTTGCCGATGACACAAGTGTCGTGGTGACTGGCAAGACATACATTGAACTTGAGTTTAAGCTAAATCTAGTCATTGAACAGTTGCAAGCTTGGTTTAACTCAAACGGTCTCAAATTGAACACTGAGAAAACAAAATGCATCCTCTTCAGTGGTCGCACCGTCAACTACCCACAACTGACTTTGTGTGGAGACATCCAGGTTGTTAGGCTCGTAAGGTTCTTGGGTTTCCAACTTGATAACACGCTTTCATGGAAGCCTCACGTCGAGCTAGTATGCAACAAGTTGGCTACCTCTATATATGCACTGCGTGAGCTTAGCAGACTGGTGTCGCCAAAAACACTCCTGCAGGTGTATTATGTCTATATACATTCCATCATATCCTACGGCGTTATCCTTTGGGGTAACTCATCGGATAGTAAAAGAGTGCTAATTTTACAAAAAAAAGCTCTTCGTATCGTAGCGGGTGTTCCCAGAAATACGTCTTGCCGAGATTTGTTTAAATCAAAAAGAATATTAACTGTATGCTCGATGTATATACACGATACAGTGATGAATGTGAAGCGAAACTTGAAAACATTCAAACGAGTCGATGAAGTCCACAATTATAACACACGAAACGCTCATCGCCTCACGAATATTCGTAAAAGGCTGGCGCTATGTACAAAAGATCCAAGGGTGATGGGACCATCTCTTTATGAAAAGTTACCTAAACGTGTGAAAGACATAGCCAGTGTGTCGGAATTTCAGTCCCAACTAAAGCAAATACTGCTAGGAAATACAATATATTATATGGATGAATTCATGAGACCTTAAACTATGTATTGTTTGTTAGAATATCCCGTATTTAATAATGTACTTTGGACGATCATAATATTAATTCTTATATATTAACATATTAATTTATAATGCAATGTAATATTATGAAATAAATAAATATCATATCATATCCACGTGCGGCGTCTACTGCCTTGCCGCATACCTATAAGTCTGGTATAGCCTGTTGTAGCAGGGCTGCAGGGGTTGTCACACCGGCTTTTTGGCGGGCTTTGAGCAATACCAGTAGCAGGGGTTGGCACACCGGCTTTTTGGAGATACGAATGCAGCTCTTTGATATTCCTTTCCTAGAACTGGTGTTTTCTTATGCAGTTGGCTCTTCTCAAATTTGCCGGTCCCTGCAGTAGCGGTCTCAACGCCATGAGTGAGCCAGTTTCTTTGCTATAGAAAATTTTCCTACAGTGTGTTACTCGTATGCATGCGTTAGATTCGGTAGTAAACAAAACTGTGTAGCTGCAATTTAAAACTCATTAGTGACATTGACATTATTTGGACTAATAGCCCATTAGGCTTACCAGGATAACTGACACAAACAACTACACTCTTAACTGAACGGTGGACCTTGTGCCTTTTGTAATAAGGTTTACGAATTGTCAGTTAACAGTGTGGGCGATGGTACCTACTGCACATGTTATTTATCGCCTGTCTGAAAATGTTGTTCGTCCTTTGCCCTTGACATTTAGGAATAAAATATAATACAATAAAGCACACGATAAACAAATTATGTGCCGGCCTTCGAAGAGTAACATATTGCAGGTGACTATACCTTCACGCTCCGCGTTTGGTGGCCCATTTTTACTCATATAAACTGCCACTGTGACAGACAGACAAAGAAAATAGACACAGATGATATGAACGTCCATGGAAAATTTCATGTTATTTCAGAATGTCAGTTTAAAATTAAAGCGTAACATCGATTGTACGGCGGCGGCTAGGATCGTGTGTTCTTAACCATGATCCTAGGATCGTATGCTCTTAACCATGATCGTTTCTGTACTTTCTGTATGCACATCACATCTAAATATAGACGTTGGTGTGACGTGTTACTAATTAAAAAGACAATTACAACTGTCGATGCACATAACACCAGCGGACGTAATTAATTGTGACAAGTTATTAACTGGCGTAGGTACGCAGTTGACACATGTCACGGCTTATTACGGTTAGGTTTCAACCCATACCTATGTTCCTGACGTGATGTGTTATGATATTAGTACCTAACAGATCATGCCATATCAAACTTTTATTTTTATTTAGCTTTTGTACCCTAGTTGGTAGTGACCCTGCCTACAAAGCAGGAGGTCCCGACTGTGTTCAGTTTATCAATCATCACAGAACACAGATATTTATTTCTGAATTGTGAATGTTATTAAGTATTTGATCTACATGTATGATATCGTTGCCTAGTACCCACATCACAAGCCTTATTGAGCTTACTGTGGGGCTAGATCGATGTCTACTAGCGAGACTGACCCATAATATTTCATTATTTTTTTGAAGCTTTCATGTAATTCCAATCGTTCAAGATTTTCAGCGGTGTATGCCCGTTTGTTTTTATTTCATGTCCTCTGTAAAACATTTTGCCTAAGCACTACAAATCCATTATCTTGGTCGCAGTTGGGTCTGCGTTAATATTTACTATGTGGCAAGTTGGCAACTGGGACGGTGTTAACACCCTCACAATGCTACGCACGACGTGTAAAATGCAGTGGAAACAATGCTATATTGTGGCCGGAGCGTTTCAACTTGGGAAAATATCTTTCGTATAATAAAATAAACACACGAAATAGTCTAGAACTAGACGGACCCATGTAAAATAAAATACAAAAATAATTGACCGTAATTTTAGTCTGTAGTTCAAATGCAAAAACATTCAAAAGTTCGTTCAAAAGATTCGTTCTAGACGTAACCTCTTAGAAGCCAATTTTTCATGGTAATTTTCGTTTCTAGAGCCTAATCACGTCCATATCTTGTGTGTAGGTATTCAGAACAAGCCCGCTTTACATAATAATATAATATTAACTCGTTAATGTCAACCACATTACACAGTAGCGTGTTATTCCACGAAACTCTGGTTTAAAAACACCTTATTGCTTTGAAATAAGGTATACATTTCTGCTACAGTTGCAAGATATTATAGTTTTGAATCTTATTGTCCAGAGAATAAGGTTCAAAATAGCTTGCAAACTGCAAAGCGTCAGTTGCAGAAAGGATGAACAAATACGGCTTGACGGGGAAGCAATGAATAATAAGTAGAAAGCTTTCGAGCATTAACATGCTTCGTATGTGCCCGTATTGTTAGGCTGCCTTTTCACGAAGGCAGAGATGAGAGACGTGCGGAAATCGACCAGTAGCATTACATTACTACCAAGCCATTGGCTCCGCTCCCTCGCCAGACAAAGAATGAAGGACTTTGGAGCAGGATATCTGGTACCAAAGGACTTCAAAACGCTACCCATGAGCTCCATCATCCGGCACATGGATATGGTGGGAAAAGCTCTTGAGTAGTTGACGGATCTTTTTAGGGGGTAATTGCACAAAAGATCCCTATGGGTCGAAGTGTATGCAAGGGCCTCCGAAAACAATAAGATAAGACTCCCTCATGGCTCCTCTCATCTACGCCTCATCTCATCAGGCAGCCTTAGAAGGTCTTTATGCGAATTCACACACTGTACGAATATGTACTACAGCCGGTCCGATCTGTAGCTGCATATAACTTCTTACCAACCGCCTAAGTTACACATGCAGTAGACCGTAGTTAAGCTAAATGTCATACTTGTTGCTGTGAAAGGGTTGTCAAAACATTGCTGATTTGCTATTTATTTATTCTGCTGTGTTTATTCATTCTCGTAGACATTGTCTGGAGGATACAGCCGGTTGCCAACTGCAACGGACGCCTACGCAACTGATGAGTGTTGTTAAGTGCTTGTAATAAATCGTTTAGGATAAATTATCAGCAATGTTTAATCTATTTTTCCAACCCAAACATTACATGTCTTCTTTATTTGAGACATACACAATAAAACTTATTAAATTATCTTTTATTTAGGTTTTGCCCGAGACTTAGCCTTCGTAGAATAATGTTTTCCGTAATAAAAAGTTTGCGCCCAGACTTTTCATTTTCATTCATCAAATCATTTAATGGCCGACACAGACGGACTGCAACCCGACTGCAACTTGTATGGGACTTGCACGCTGACGTTGCAGTTGGCGTGCAGTCGCGAAGCGTGTAAGCGTGAAGAGATGTTTAGGAGTACGTGGAACTTTACTTTCGCTTTTGTATTAGTAAGAATTTCCTTTACCTTTCATGTTTGTGGCAGCAAAAAATCGGTTTTGCTGTATAAAGCAACAATAAAAGTACAAAAAATGACTTAAAATTCAGTTAGGCCCGGGTCTCCTATTTTATGCTGTACGCGGCGTCTGGCGTCAGCGTCAACGTTTTTGAACAAAAAAGACGCTGACGTCGACGTCTAAAACAGACCACAACAGTACATCTCTATAGTAAGCATCGTGACGCAGACGCTGTAAGCGGCCGATGGCGTTTATAGGAGACCCGGGCCTTAGGATCCTTGTCATTTACATACAAGAGGTTAATCCGGTCTGACAGTTCAAAAATGACAATCGAACTCATTGAATATAAAACACGTTTGAAGTGCCGCATCATGCGGCCGCTAAATCGCCTATGCCTTGACAAGGGTGGGATGGCCCTCGCCTTTGACATTTGCATGAAGCCCTCCAAACGTTGACCTAGGCATGGAATAAATTGTCTAATAAAACCGACGTCAACCTGAACGCATGGCGCCAATGATGCGTTCTCGTTTTCGCCGTGTTTATTGCCGCTTAAACCAATCGCGAGTCAAACGCGCCCGAACAATTGCGTGAATAACTGCTTTAAATGAGGGTATTTTCTCCATTCAATTGTCATCTTCCAGTGATAACAGACATCTTCGTTTTTCACCATTCAATTGTCATCTTCCACTGACAATTTCCTGTACATTTCTGGGTCTGTAAGTAGCGACAGTACTTACAATGTTTACTTGTTTAACCAGCAATGTACGGTGAATACATCGTGAAGAAACTGGCGTGGTGGTGTGACGACTTCAGCTAGGTATTCGATATCTCTAAAAATCAGTGAAAATACGATTGTAAAAAGGTCTCGTAGGTCCGTTGGTCCGTAAAGCCGTTTCCTGTGGATTGCAGTAAATTAATTCGTGGCCGCGATAACACTTTCCTATCCGCCTTATCAATGTTTAGCTGGCTGGATACATTATTATACCTTTAAATGTCGAAGTTCACTTCTGCTACACTGAAAAACATGAGTATTACCTAGGTGAACCAACTTTTTCTTGTCACTAGTTGCCATGGTTACGGTCTCTTGGGTCACTCTTAAAATAATAGTTATTTCGTATTTAAATGAACCAAACTTGAATTTTTAAGGCCTTTCCATAATGGGTCATCTACTAAGCACGTTTGTAGTACAGTCAGCAGCAGAAGTTGCTAAGCGGGCGAGGTCTTCAAAATGCTCTTGACGCGACTTTATTTTTAAGAGAATAAGAGCGTGTCGAGGTTATTTGGAACACCTCGATCGCTTAGCAACTTTTGCTGCTGACTGTACAGCAGCTCTTCTAAGAAACTGCTACAATTGTCTCCTGCCTGACGGACAAAATAACCGCCGTATGTTGCCGCTACGGACTAAAGAGTTAAGAAAAAGAAGACAAACCTTCACAGGATGCCGTACTAAAGCGGTTCAGACTAATTGACCTAGAACATCGGCCTTGATAAATGTAGGAAGAATACCAGTTTCACCTCACCGACTCCAACACCGAGCTAGATCCAATTCCAAGACCAAACGCTCAATTACTCTAGTCCTGTATCCGTAGATTCAGCGAAAACCGCGGTAATTGCGTCTATAGTTGAGTCAAACACTCGCTGCACGCGAATACGTAGTGTGCTCTCTGTCACACATACCTGCGGCGGGCGACGTCCTGTCTCTTTTTTTCTTGCAGCGGGTTTTAACTCGACTATAGTTCTTTCTGTCGAGTCGTAAAGCGTCTACGAATAGAGTTTAATTAAACAGGTAAATCTAAATTGCAATTGCGGAGATTCGTTCAAGCTGACAAATTGCTTTCTCGCTGCAACTTCGTTCCGACGAATACTTACGGTAACGCTTCGATGAGTTAATATTGAACGATAAATATTACCCCGGGCAAACTCCCACTGGTAATCAACGTCTTGTAATTATTTAATGTTCCCGGAGATTACTCAACTCGCGCCCACAATTTATTTAATAAAACATTGCCGCCACGTTATCGGATTTGTAAACTTTTGTAGAATTCAGCTGTTTGCCTCTAGGTATCATTCGGAAATGTAAGAGTGAATGAGATGCAGATAATGATGTTTAGATTTTAGATTCTTGCGGTAGGTTCTCAGATGACCATCAGGCGGGCGTCTTCTGTCGTCGGAACGTGACAAATGATCTCGTCTAGAAAGCGCCTGTGCAATGTCGACAAAGTCAGTTTGACTTTCACACAACCGTCGACGTCACACTATTTATTTTGGTCGCGTTAACAACCAATGATTTTTCGAATTTCGCCCGGCGTTTCGCGTTGGCGTCCGACTCCCACTGACCGATTTCCGCAGAGGCCCAGTTGCAGGCAAGTTTCATTGACCCCTGCAGCGTTTTATGGCGTTTCGAGTGCAGTTTTACGCGAACGCTGAACCGCTCTGCGCAGCTGAGAATCCTGGATGTTAGCTGCGGAATGGGGCCAGATCCGACGTGTTGACTTTATCCGAGATTTACTGCGACAGCGCTACCGCGAATGTTTCTTTTTTCTACAAGTCCCTGCTCCCTAGTTGGCAAGGTTCTTGCGGTGATGTCACTGCGCGCGATAAGAAGTCGTTCACTCGCGATGCGCGGCCCGGCGCTATTTGTGGATCCCGCGGGACGTTAAACCGGCTCCGACAGCTGACCGGGCTCTTCGGCTTAAACGCCTAATAAATCCCATGACCTTCGCCGCTAATGACACAAAGAATCTGCTGTCCATAATGTCAAACACAAATAACGCTTAAACGACACCTACGAATCTGTTGATTGAACAGCTCAACTCTTATCACTGGAGACGTGTAATAAAACGTAGCTAAAATAAAAACGCTTGACGTAATTATGAGCTCAGTAAAGAGCTGTCTCAACGAAGATAACTCTTAACGAGGTGATAAAGCACGAGACCGCGACTCGGGAAACAAGGATTCGTGGATAGCAGGGAGGGGCAGGCGATCAATACTGGCACGTGGCTTGAGCCCTCTCGAGCGTGAGGCGCTTCCAGAGGCTTACCGAGTTACAAACCAGTATAAAGGTTCGTTTCAGCATAGGTTTTTCAAGGTCAAGTTACACTGGTCTTTAGAGACTAGTGGAACAAATGGGAATATACACCTGCAGCCGTGCTCTAGGTAATCCTCTCGCCAAGCATTGTATTTCTGAGCGGGAATGTAAACTTTAAACGTGGGGTTGACGTTAGGGAGAATTCTGAAATCCGTTTCGATTTTTCTACGTTCACCTGAGCTCGCTACGTCTAGTACGTTCATAAGTTGATTGACTTTAAGGCAAAGTAGGTATTAGCTTTTAAAACCTTCTTCAACTGAATGTATTTGTAGCAGTAGTAGTAATCACTTTCTTGTACACAACACAGGGTTACATAATGTTTACAGAAATAAAGGTACAAAGGCGAACTTATCCCTGCAAGGGATCTCTTCCAGCTAACATTCGAGTAGATGAGGGGAGACTTCAAATTAGATAGACAAGACATTACGGAATGCACAATAATACTTAACCTAACCAATATGTCCAAAAGTAAATAAAATAAATAAATAATATAATATACATAGTATAAGGTGGTGGTGGTACTTACTGGTGCTCGACGCGGTCCCAGTACATGTCAGCATTGTCAATAGAGGTGACAGCAGTCATCTATTGGGCATTAGCATGTCGAGCACTAGTACCACCACGTTAGATTTTGTTAATTTCACATTTCACGCAACTGTCGTCCTAAAGGTTGTCAAACTTGCTATGCAAATATATTCCAGCGTAAATATTACCTATTTTATATTGCTAGAGGTCAGTCCACCAATGCCAACGTAAAGTTATCCAATTAGAGTCGAGTGGCATATCTGTGCTCGTCGAAATCTGTCAAACGGCTAATTTATATGCCAATATATCAAGACATCACTCAGTCAATGATAAACGTAATGTTTACTTCATTAACGCCAACTTCAGTAAACCGATTTGCACAACCATCGCGGTTTTGCTATAACCTGAACAACACTCTAAACCCTATTTAAATCTACTCCGATTAACCATGCTAATACGACACACAGATCCATTCATAGCTCAATCGCCTGCATAAAAATGCAAATAGCCCGCAGGTGTGCTGTGCACCAGTACCTACGCCAATTAGGCTGACTGCGCCGAGTCGGCGCGATCTACTCTGACTTGATTGACCTGAATCGACCCCCCATTACTCAAGTCGGGAACATATCGATCGACACTCATAGCAGGTTGACCGAGTTTACAATTTTCTACCTTTTCACTTAGAAAGTTAACGGGTTCGTTATAATAGAAACTGTTATCGATCTAGGGCGCATCGGACTAGCTAGGTTTTTATTTGTGGACGTATTCCTTTACTGAAGCAAGAAATAAAATGCGAATATTTAGCCAAACACTATAAAATAAGCATATTCGGCCTTGCAACATGTTGAAGACTACAATTTAGACGATTTGCTTGTTGATGTCTGAAATTGATTCACATAAGAAGACGCTAAATGTTTGAAGATATTGACATATAACCTGCTTGGATACCTTTCAACTTTCAATTCCTTTCATACTATAGGCCGACTGCCGTAGATCAGTCTGACAGACTCGTGTGACGCGAACAGCAACGCATGCGCCTGTTTATAGTGTTTATGCTTCTAATCCGGGATCACAATGGAAATAGGTTGTCGGTCAAGCAACTCGCGATCGATCGCCGTCGACTCTAACCGCGCGGCGCTCACTCACGCCAGGCCACGCTTTTTTAAAACCTGAACGATTTCCGTTGACATTTCTATCCAACTTTCAAGGTCAACCTCATTGTCTGTGTATGATAAGGATCCTGGAAAGATTTTTTAGTCATCTTTCTTTTTTTCTGGAACAAATTGGTACTGCTCTGTACGGCACAATCGAGATTTGAACTGACGATTTTTGACCATCACACGCATATGAAAGGTTAAAGGAACAGCCATCATAAAAGAGTACCTATAAGTCATAAAGTTTGGCCACGCAACAGTTCTATTATAATAATATTATAATCGCAGTAACGCAATGTTCAAAATGCCAATGTATTGTCGTGTTTAACAGTCTGTCCTTTTTTTTGCGAGTAAAATCCGTTATGGATACCTTATGTCGGACTTTCACCTAAAAACCTCCCAGTTGTCCTCCTCGGCGCATTTCGGACGGCTCTGGGATCTCCAATGAACGCGCCAGTGCCGTCCTAGCGCTATGCCCCTTTGTGGGTCCCCTCTTTTTTCAGCCGCAGTCCCTAGCTGCGACTGTCTCCGACCCCGAGAACCCTTTGTAGTCGCCTTTTACAACAGTCAGGGGATACCGTAGCCGTATTCTTACGCCCGGGCTACAGGGCGCGTGTAACAGTCTGTCCTAAGAAACTTTTAACATTGATGCATATCCGGACACTAAAACGATTTCCGTGCTATACTATCTCCACCTTGTGCTTCCAGAGTTATAGCCTTTCGCCTCTCATAAAGAACCTCAGTCAATTTGCTCCGGCTTTATAGAGGCAATGCGTCAAGGGTTGACCTCTCATCGGCATTGTTATTCGCGCCCCGATGCCGTCATTTGCTCTGGCCATTCGTTTTCCTGGTGGCTTTATGCCTCCGCTATTTTTCAGGTCCAATTAGTGCCAGCTAGTCAACAGGCTATTAGTTTCCTTCTACAATCATTTACCTTATTTGTTATACTGTAAGTTACTCTATCCTCTTTGTAGTCGACTTTAACTATTTTACACAAGCTTTTAACTTACAATGCTTATACATATCTTATGTAAGTATGTTCGGGTTAAATCTTGTAAGCTAAATTTAGACCTACTTCCCATTATTCGATTAAGCTGAAACTTGACATACATATGTAATTTGGCTGATCTATGATGGACACAGGATCAGAACAACGCAACCTAATGTTTGGTTTGTTAGAATTGTCTCGATGAGTATTATTTGCCTGATGAAAGAAAATGAAATAAAAAAATACGTATTTATTCGCTAATTGTGTAGGGCTGAGGAATTTTGTAAGCGTTTCTGGTTCATGTCGACTACGATGGTATAAATCAGTCAAGATGGCGGGCGAATGAACGGATAAAATAAAAGCGACAACGTGAAACTTGGAGTAACATTCCTCGCTCGTGTTCAAAGTAACCAGAAGCGATCATTAAAATAGACGTTGTGGCGACGCAAAACCGCAATGCGGTAATGAACTAGCACACTGAAACGAAGCCTTCGAACCCATTGAAGCGTCCGCAGTAATTTCATATAACACATTAACATCAGTTGCACCAAGTGTAGCCGTCAGCGGGCAAACTGTAGTGTTAATGGTTAGGATTTGGCCGGCCGCCAAGCTATTTATCGGGCCATCGGATTGTCGCATCGCCCCCCGTGAGCTCGCCTAGATAGCTGACCCATTGTTTGTCCTAATTGCTCCCAGAGTGCCCTTTGAGAAACTGAATCACGGACCAAATTACTCCAACAGACTATTTGGACCGGGGCTTTGGCGACAACCGACGCATACTAATCGCATTGATTCGTAATTCGAGGGAGCGTTCGGACGGAATTCATTCTAATTGAAGCGAATGTACCGCTAAATAAAGGGAACATTCTCCAAGTTGGCATGATTTGCATGGAAGTTTGGTGATAATCCGCGATAAACATTGTTGACACCGAGCAAAGCGCAGCGTCTGGAATCGCAGATTGCAAATGAATTTGCATATTCCTTTTGGCTTAGCGCCAGTCGCGATCGCGTGGACCAGACTCGTGTACTCGTAATCGCTTGTCGGAGCACCGTCTACTTAATTTGATGTGTTTATTCTTACAACATGGAGACTTGAGCGGTCTTATCTCCATTGCTGGAGCTTGCTTTGATGTTCTTCAGTCGTAAATTCGGCGCATAACGCGAACGATCACCTTTAGAAGTGATCAACCGTTCGCTCTAGCCAAATCTATTGTTATATTTTTAAATCAATAATTAAGATTCATTAGTCTGGTGTCTTACAACAATTAATGGTTATATAGGTGGCGTTTTAATCTGGTATTCGCTCATCTAATTGCCAGTCTTATAAGGAGTGTGCGCTGACGTTATGTTGAGTCATTGCGGCCTTGTATACCAGTACCGCATTATGTGCAAAATACACGTAGCTTATGTATACCATAGCCGTTTACATTACGTGCTTGCTGAAGCGGAGACTATTGTTTCATGTTGCCCTGAATATATAGCATAAAACGTTGTACTATCAGTATACTTCTTGGGCTTGGTTTTAAACCAAACATCCAGCTAAACAGCCTCTCTTGTCTGTCTTCCTGACCGAATTTGGAGTCGTCTTTTTGCATTTTTTTTGAGAGCAATTTTGACCACCACACACATGTGAAAGGTTAAGTCATTTTGGACGTTACCTGCCGATATACAAAACACAATTTAAACCCGAGGAGCTAAGATGCTCCTTAAAAAAACACTCGCGTAAATAGAATTTAAAAGCTTTTTACAATTACAATTTAAAAAAATTCCTTTCATTAACGTTAATCTTTGAGTAATTAACAATAAATCTTAACGCTTTATAGAACTTGGCTCATGGCATAAACTCTGCTGAATAATGTATTTTTCAAGACAATGAGAGTGAGTTCATATCTCCTTATAGCTGTGATAACGTGCGCGTAGGCGTAACGGTGTATGATCAAACTGATTACACAGGGTCTTACGTCATTTTGGATATAAACGTTCTATACCTGTGTACGAAATATTCTAATCGTTTTGGACGCAGGCAAGCGATAGCCGCTTTCAAGCCAGTATACACATAATCATCGAGTAGTGCCAATGCAGTGTGGGGTCTCACTTCTGGTTCACTGTTTTTTTAACCCCCGACGCAAAAAGAGAGGTGTTATAGTTTCGACTTTCGAGTCTAATGTTTAGTATGCGGCGGGAATAGTCCAGGAGCGAAACCGACTTTCCCCTGAAATCGTGTGTTTACAGAGTTGCTTTTAGATTGTCGGTTTGATTGCGGCGGACCGCTTCGTTGCCATTTTAATTGACTCTCGCCAGATTTATGACGATATCATGATCGAGATTGATTCGACAGCAAAATATTTAGATTAGATATATCTGTGGGATTGAAAACTATTTATAACCTACACACAGCCAAAGTGGCCAAATATATCGTGACACACCTTTTCGCCTATCATTATGTTTGATGTTGACTGTACTTAAAACCTGCTTAAGATTCTGAAGGGCCCACGCCAAAAACGCGTTTTAAGCGGTAAAAAGAGAAAAAAATATATGAAAACAGGTTGCACCGGCATATCGCGTGGTATAAGACATTTGACACACTAATTAAACCATGACTATCAATACATTCTAAAGAAGACATCACACAGATTAGTAACAGAAGAGAAAGTAAGACGGTCATCATCTAAATAAGGTACAATAATGAGATTGTACAGAATTGAAGCCTCACCCGGCCTAGTATCGACCAGGGGAAGCCAAGCGAGTCCGCGGCCTACAAACACACTTCGACCTACGTACGTACAGCGATCACTGACCACTTATGATCCTTTTGTCGTTGTAATAAGGTCTATTATCAGTTACGTGTTAGTATGAACAGACGTGGAGACTGCTACGATATCAATCGAATCGATTATTCTAGTATTTTCTGTACGCACTTTAATAAAGTGCATTTTCATGTTTAGGGGGCGGAAGCCAACGTCCCAAAAATATATTTAAACGCCTCTAAGACACTGACAAATAGTATCACTAAATATGTGTATAAAACGCGAGAGTTGTACTGACAAAATGGACTTGTAATTTGGTATATATTCTTGGAACGGTGACCTGTAAATATGGTTATGAATTCGACTGTACCAAAATGACACACGGTTTAGTTATTACATTTATAATTCAGATGACTTAAACGTACAACTTAAAATTAAGGTCAGCGCCATCAGTTTTCGAAGTGCGAGTATAGGTGCTTAAGCCCAACATTAGGAATCGTAGAGAGATTCTGAATATTTTAAAATAAATTCTGAAATTTTTCCGAAACATTACACTAAATTTGCAATATTATATACCCTTACAAAGAGTCACAACGTGTTCGACTACATGAAAATCTAATACTTATTATGAAACAACATATTACTCACAGCATGTAATAATTTGTGTTAACTGTTTATTTGTCCTGTTTGTTCACTCGCCTATGATCCCATTATCCTCTCTACACCCGGCGGGAATTCCTTAAACAAGTATCCTTAAAACCGCACTTGTCCTTGACTAAACGGGTTTTTCATAAACATTCTGCTTAACAATACAATGTGGTGTTTGTTATTAAGAGTGCTATTACATTTCGGGGTTGAGCTAGTTTAGGTATTTTACGCGCTGCGGCAGGCCGTGCGAGCTCAGTATTCCGATCCCTTCTACTACACTCGCACTACAATGATGGATTAAACATTCTTGATCCTTCGCGAAGCATATTGAAATCAACCATAACAACACTAACTGTACTTAACTTATAAAGTCCTAAAACCGTTATTTGGTAAGTACGAAAATACTAAATGCAGTGCAAATGTACATAGGGGCTGTTCATAAATTACGTCATCTATTTTTGACCCCCCCATCCCTCAAATCATCCAAAAATCATGCTTCGGATGACTCTGTTTCCTCCTACGTCATGCTACCATCATCCGATGTCCAGACCCCCCCTCCTCCCATTTGAAACGACGTAATTTATGAATAGCCCCATACTCGTACTTATGAACGTATATTACTCGAAAAAATTATAGGTACTCGCTTATTTACAAGAAACAAGTTACAAGAAACTGAAGATACACAGGGTCTGATGATGGAGCTGGAAGGTGGCCACGGGTACCAGTCTATCATGTAACTAAACCACTTCGTGTTTGGGCTCGTTTGATTCGTCTCAACAAGATCTTTGACACTGAAGATACACAGGGTCTGATCATGGAGCTGGAAGGAGGCCACGGGTACCAGTCTCTCATGTAACTAAACAATTTCGTGTTTGGGCTCGTTTGATTCGTCTCAACAAGATCTTTGACACAAGACAGTACTCAGGGTCTGATGATGGAGCTGGAAGGTGGTCACCATTACCAATCAACCATACAACTAAACCACATCGTGTTTAGGCTCGTTTTATTCATCTCAACTAGATCTTTGACACTAGGTGATACTCAGAGGCTGATGATGGAGCTGGAAGTTGGTTACCGGTACCAATCAACCATGCAACTAAACCACTTCATGTTTAGGCTCGTTTGACTAGTCTCAACAAGATCTTTGACACTAGGTGATACTCAGAGTCTGATGATGGAGCCGGAAGGTGGTCACCGGTACCAATCAACCATGCAACTAAACCACTTCATGTTTAGGCTCGTTTGATTAGTCTCAACAAGATCTTTGACACTAGGTGATACTCAGAGTCTGATGATGGAGCTGGAAGGTGGTCACCGGTACCAATCAACCATGCAACTAAACCACTTCGTGTTTAGGCTCGTTTGATTCGTCGCAACAAGATCTTTGACACAAGATACTACTCAGGGTCATCATCATCAGACCCTGAGTAGTATCTTGTGTCAAAGATCTTGTTGCGACGAATCAAACGAGCCCAAACACGAAGTGGTTCAGTTACATGGTAGACTGGTACCCGTGGACACAGTCCAGCTCCATCATCAGACCCAGAGTACTATCTTGTGTCAAAGATCTTGTTGAGACGAATAAAACGAGCCTAAACACGAAGTGGTTTAGTTGCATGGTTGATTGGTACCGGTGACCACCTTCTAGCTCCATCATCAGACTCTGAATACTATCTTGTGTCAAAGATCTTGTTGAGACGAATCAAACGAGCCCAAACACGAAATGGTTTAGTTGCATGGTTGATTAGTACCGGTGACCACATTCCGGCTCCATCATCAGACCCTGAGTACTATCTTGTGTCAAAGGTCTTGTTGAGACGAATAAAACGAGCCTAAACACGAAGTGGTTTAGTTGCATGGTTTGATTGGTACCGGTGACCACCTTCCGGCTCCATCATCAGACCCTGAGTACTATCTTGTGTCAAAGATCTTGTTGAGACGAATCAAACGAGCCCAAACACGAAGTAGTTTAGTTGCATGGTTGATTGGTACCGGTGACCACCTTCCGGCTCCATCATCAGACCCTGAGTACTATCTAAATAAATAAATAAATAAATATTATAGGTTCCTTTTTTTTTTACACAAATTGACTAAGCCCCACGGTAAGCTCCAGAAGGCTTGTGTTGTGGGTACTCAGACAACGATATATATTATATTTAAATACTTAAATACATAGAAAACAACCATGACTCAGGAACAAATATCTGTATCATCATACAAATAAATCTACAAATAATCTTGTGTCAAAGATCTTGTTGAGACGAATAAAACGAGCCTAAACACGAAGTGGTTTAGTTGCATGGTTGACTGGTACTGGTGACCACCTTCCGGCTCCATCATCAGACCCTGAGTACTATCTTAAGTCAAAGATCTTGTTGAGCCGAATCAAACGTGCCCAAACACGAAGTGGTTTAGTTGCATGGTTGATTGGTACCAGTGACCACCTTCCGGCTCCATCATCAGACCCTGAGTACTATCTTGTGTCAAAGATCTTGTTGAGATGAATAAAACGAGCCTAAACACAAAGTGGTTTAGTTGCATGGTTGATTGGTACCGGTGACCACCTTCCGGCTCCATCATCAGACCCTGAGTACTATCTTGAGTCAAATAAATACATATAGAATGTCAGGTCGTTTCAAATATTTTTAATCCTGTCCGGTAGTTTATTAAACTGTACCATTATAAATTATAATACTATAAAAACAGTGCTAGGATCAAAGTCTCTCGTTGCGGTTTACACGCACACAGTATAGCGTTTTACACGGCGCCCGCCGCACACAATGATAAAAAACCTCGTCGTCGCCGTTGAAAATGTGCGGAGCCGACCGACACACGTCCTACCTGTACAAGCTCTGCCGCGGCACTGAGCTGGCGAGCGCGCGTCATCGGTAATATAGAGTAGTTTTCAAAAAATTGCCAAAAAATTATAGTAGAATTTCATAAACACTAATGTATACCAACAGTATAAGCAAACGTTGCAGATTGCATGAGTATGAAAATGACTTCGATATTAAGTAGATTTTCGTAGAAATTGACACTTGTTTCGGAGAGAAAATTGAGTTCGTTTTACTTTGATTTTCTCTTTCTCAAAGGTGTGTAGGAAAAATATCGTTTGATATGCCTAAAGTACAGGGTATTAGTAATACAAAATAGCCAGGTTGAGCAGAGTAAACTTCTCAACATTTCCAAATAAGAGCTTGCCGTTCAGTGCTTCACGGGGTTTTTCGGAAACGACCATCAGAAAAAAATTCATTACTAATTTAATAAGTCCTTTTTCTAATATTTACAACGATATTTAAAAAGATAAGAAGACGCTTTTACTGGAACAAGTACTCATTGTTTCTAATAATGAGCACAAAGTCCTGAATTTCGTCGACTAGTATCATCAATTTTGCATTATTTCGACTTTTCTTGTAAGAGCGCTCTTAATAACTACCCGGAGTTTCCAAGGTGTGGGAAACTGCAGAAACAAACGTTCTCACTTCAAGGCGACTATGGAGTCGGTCCGGTGGTTCGGTGGAGGAATGGTCCTTCGCCCACCTCCCTTAAGAGCACCATATCACTACACCTTATAATACCATACCATAGTCCCCGCGTCTGTCTGTTTGTGTGTTTGTTCGCGATAAACTAAATAAACTGAACGGATTTTGAAGCGGTTTTCACCCATCAATAGTGATTCTTGAGGAAGGTTTAGGTGTATAATTTGATAACCCGTGCGAAGCCGGGGCGGGTCGCTAGTTAATTACAGGGCAGAGACGCCATAGTAAGGAAATCGTTTTAGTGCGCACGACATGTCTGCAAACGCGTCGATTTGTGTGTTAAAGTTCCTTAGGGCATGTGAACCTCGATGTTTCCGGACCGATACGATCTTTAAACCTTCAAGAAAATAGCATACACCGCACTATTGTGACCCCTCTGGTGTTGCAGGTGTCCATGGGCTACGGTAATTGCTTAACATCAGGCGACTCATCTGCTCGTATACCTTCTTTTATCATAAAGACGAAGTGGAGCGTCACCATTTTGTATGAAATTACTCATTCTGTGCCACCGCCCACCACCCTTAAATGGCAACGCCATATCCTCGGAATCGCCTATTGTGTTCAGCGCAAATGCTAATGAACTTCCCCCAGACACGATAGCTCAATTGATAGTTCTTTCTGCGCGCGGAATAATAAAGTGTCTTGACTGGGATCGGTTCAGGTTCATCCCTACTATAGACTTCCATAAACTGAACGTGAATTGCCACAAATCTCCCGCCAATGCCGTCCCTCCGTCCGGTAATATCCCGTAATTATGATAGCCTCAGGCCGAAATCGTGATTGTCAGTTAATACAGACGACGCGACGAACTTGGCAAAAACAATCGAGTATCACGTTCTCTGCTTCCGCGTATGCATTGAGCTTCCTAAACGCAATTGATATTGATCTTCAGAAGTTTCAAAGAAATGGTGTTATTTATTAACCCACTACTGCGTCCCTACCATCCATACAGGTATTACAGGTATCCCTGTACTATGACGTCTTCTGGAAATGTCTAAAGGCGTCAAACTCGGCTTGGTGATGGATATTCCGGCCCACGTGTCATCCGTAGGTGTCCCCTTCTAATATTGTACGCAATGCATTGTTTGTTTACGAATGATAATGACCATTGCCTACCATCTGGCTAAAAGAGCGCGTTGACAAATGATCTGGGCCCAGGTGCTAGAACAAGTGACCGGAATGCGGCTGCATTCTCGAAAGTTCGTATCGCGCGGTCGGTATAAATAGCCCGCGGTCCACCTCGCAAAGGTTAACCCACAATTAGACGCGCCAAACTTAACCCCAACTTATTTTTGCACATTGATTGGAGCGTTCACCCTGATATCAACGCCAGGTACGATCCGGTCTTATGCAAGAATGTACCATGGATATAAACGAGAAACTGGTTTTGTAGAATAGAAAACTGCAGAAATTCACTTACGGGAATAAATATAATGTAAAAAGTGACGATTGAAGTGAACGGATTGAATTGCGAAGAGGAATATTGCGAGATATTATAGGCAGGATCAAAAATATATTGGAATAGGCAGTATGTTTAATTAAATCCTCGTATCTATTTGTTACAAACTTACTAAAAGCATTTTAGAATTTTAATGAGCACCTAAATCCCTCACGATCTTGCTCGTAAATTATTCTATTTCGCGGTTTCGCCGAGATGCGGCCGTGCGGATCACGCTCCCCGCCGTATTGTTACGGCTGTGAATTATTCAAACATACGCCTTACACCGGATGCAAATCCGCGGGCTTATCCGAGACGGAATCTGAATTCCGTCCTTGTCGAGACTGTAACCGTAAAAATACGCTCCCAATGTGGAAATTTTCCCCTATGTTAGCATGTTAAAAATGCAACGCGCGTCGCAGATTGTTTGTCCACCATGTGTTGTCCAAACATTTCAGCGCGGAAAATTTAATGGCTGCGCCCTCGACAAGCTTTATGGATGTATTAACGCTGATAACACTGACACAGCAAACGCGCCATGTTCGCCCAAAATTCGGCCGTTACTGTGAGGATGATTTAATCAACGGCCGGCAATGATGTCACTGCCATAGCAACACGCTTCATTGTGCAAAACGCTCGTCACTTGCCAAAATTACTCCTTTTAGTAATTTTAGCCCAACACTAAAGCTTACATAGTCGCCTGTATATATTTTCATGGCGCATTTATGGGCAATTCGAATCATACGCCTTCATAAGTCTTTATTGCGCCGTAAATATAACTCGTGACGTTCCAGAAACCTATTGTTTCCTTGATGACCATCGGGGCATCCATATTGTTTCCCGGAATCGTCGGCATTAAAGCGATTTGCTGCAGAAATGTCGACATTTCAGAGTATTATTGTTTCCCGGTTTCATTAAAGATATAAATGCTATCGGTATTTATGAAACAATGAGCCTGTCCCAATTGAAATGGTCTATCCGGTCGAATAGCTTCGAGAGCTATTGAGACACTAATCTATCGTTTGTCTCCGTCTCGCCTGATTGAATAACCCCCTCGTATGTCATCTCATTTCCTTTCTTTCAACTTTATTATGAGTAACTACTTCCCTTCTATGTTTCCAATTTTATTAGAATTTATTTCTGGATCGTCAATTAAGATCTCATATCCTTCGTTGGCGTAAACAAAACTTGCTCTAGGAATAATATTTACCGTATGAGAAAATATTCCATTATGCCAGGTGCCAAGGCTGGCTCCGTGAACTTCGATGCTGCTGATGATATTAACATGCGGATTGATTAATGAGTACTAATTAGCGTTACCTCATCGTTTACGAGAAACGCTCTCCTTGGGTGTTCTGGACTGAATATTTAAAATGTAGTTTATATTTTACAAAGTCAGAATATAGGGTGACATACAATTTTGGCTTTAATCATAAAGGCCTGTGAAATTTAACACATCGTTGATAATAATGATAATATTTCGTCCCTATCTGTCATTGTGACATTTTTGTTTGGAGCCGCCATTAACAGGCGTTCCCCTCTGTCGAAAATAGGCGGTCAATGGTCAACCACATGTCAACTATATGTATGGACTGACGTTTATCTGACATGACGTACCTATACATTTGATGTGCCCCTCCCCCGCAAAAAACGGCAGACTATTTTGTACCGAAAATTTTAGACATGGCGTCTCCATTGGTTATATCCTCTAAGTAACAGAGGTATGCTAAATTTTATGAATGAGTTTAGGCTTTAAGTATGCAATAATAGACGGAAGCATATTAGATGATGTCAGTCAACACTTTGTCTTAGTCATAAAGGCCCCTTCTTTAGGTAAGACTTCCGGTGGACATATATGATTAAATCGATCGTTACAAGTGAAACTTCAAGGCTGCCTAAATGAAAATTGCTTTATTATTATTTCAATGGAAACAATTGATAATAAATAAGTTGACGTGAGTCACGCTAGAACCAAAACTTGTTATTACACTTATTACGAACTTGGCGAGACTTGGATAAACGCGTGAATTTCTTACTAACATTTCTTACAATACAATTAACTTTTATAGTTAAAACAGTAATTGAATTGCCCTGTAGTAAACTCAATAGATTGTGTTTTTGATATTTAGGTAACAACCAAATATTTGTGTTCATCACTCAAAACACTTACTGGGATTCGAACCATTTGATTTACTTGCATATGCAAATTCACTATCTATGCCAGGAAATGTGTTTAATATACCAAACAATACCCAACTAATTGCGAAACTACGGTATGACTTTATCGCAGTTTATTTAAAAAAAAAGGAAGATTTTTTTATAAATATAACCAAAAAACAGGACTTGATCGATTGTGTTTTATGAATATTGCTCCGATACTACCTTAAATATTTTTCACTTTTTGAGATGGTTTTTACTAGGACGTACATCAAGTCAGTTGTGCGTTGGGTTTCTTAGTAAATCTTTAAAGACTGCATCTTTAAAGTGAAAATAAAAACCAAGATTTGCTAAGCTTCTAAGCTTTGCTAAGTGCTCATTAAAACTGTTAGATAATAAAACAAAGACGATTGATATTGTACATTTAAACTAGATAACTAACTCTTACTCTTATCGTTTCCAGGCAACGGCACGATAGACTTCCCCGAGTTCCTCACAATGATGGCTCGCAAGATGAAAGACACGGACAGCGAGGAGGAGATCCGCGAGGCGTTCCGCGTGTTCGACAAGGACGGCAACGGGTTCATATCCGCGGCCGAGCTGCGCCACGTCATGACCAACCTCGGCGAGAAGCTCACGGACGAGGAGGTGGACGAGATGATCCGCGAGGCCGACATCGACGGCGACGGACAGGTCAATTACGAGGGTACGTACATACAACACTAGATACTGTGGCTCACAATATGTAATGCCGGCTGTATAGTGTATACACGCTCGTGGAGAGACCCCGAGACTAGTGTGTATAGTTTGTAGCTTTCTAATAGACCCCGACGGCTAATCCTTTGTCTGTTGTTAAGTAAAACCGCTCGTGCCACGTGCCACAACCACCTGCATAAAAAAATCGTTCGTTCACTTTACCCAGGTAATTGAATTACAACTCCTATTGCAATAAGATTCAAAATGAACTAATCGATAAATATTTTGTTAGGATGTGTGTGGTCGGTTCAACTCGCCGGCACTCGATACTTCGGTCACTGAGTGCCGGCGAGTCGAACGCTACAGAACCAGTTTAAAATGTGTCATCGAGATGCGACAAAGGCGCGTTATCGGAGAGCGCACCTACACTGGTTTTTTGAGCGTTGGACTAGCCCGCGCTCAGGTGCCAAATAGAATAATTAAGACCCTTTTTTTCAGGTTAATAGCACGTGCGGTTTTACTTAACATAGACAATGGGATTAGCCGTCGGGCTCTATAAGAAAGCTACAAACTATAAATGCTGCTCCCTTCTCGTCTCGCTCTTCCTTGTTTCGTCTCACGCTTCTCCGATTGGATCGGAGCGGTGCCGAGACTCGGCGAGAGGCTCTCGACGAGTGTGTACAGCCGACATAACCGAATAGTGCAGTGAACTCCAAACTTTCCGAAAATGAGCGGAATTCCATGCAATCCGGTCCACGAAAAGGAATTAAGGAATGGCTCTCGGTGCAAAAAGTTTGGAGATCCCTGGAATAGGGAATGCTCCCGGTTACTGATGTGTGGCGAGAACTGATAATACCTGGTTCTGTATACAAATCCTACTGGGAGTACACCCTGCGACAGAACAGGCACAAGCTTTCCGCTGTTCCTATTTGGTCTCACTGGAAACACTTAATCTGAAATTAAACGTTGAAATTGTAAAACCATAAACTAATAATAAACTCTACTGTCGATTGAGAGCGAGTTGAAACAACAAGGCATTCAAGGAAAGCTTGTGTCAAGCACTTGAGCTCTGAAAGATCGTGCTGTACCTTCTGCTTGAATTTTAAGAATTAGTTTAATATTGGCTGTTGTAACAGGCCGCGTAGCCAAAATGCCAATCGCTTACGCTCCGTAGCGATCGAAACGCAACTGTCACTGTCGCGCTAATATGGAAGAGTGATAGAGAGACATAATGCTTTGCGTTGTCGAAGCGATAGCGATTGTGACCTTGGCTAGGCCGGCTGGTGTGCTATTGTGCGATAGTCATACAAGTGAAAAAAAACTAGATAAAGCGAGGGGAGATACAGCACGATATTACGGCAAGTGAAATCAACACCCTTCGGATCTGGTGGGTTCAGTGGCGGTTGGTTTTTTTGTATTAACACTTTGAATAAAATTTAAACCGCGCCACTGAAAGAAGAGCTCTGGTCATCTTAAACAGACTTAAATCACGTCATGGTATTTTTAAATAAAGTGTCCCATATCTTTCGCGCAACGTTTACAAACAGAAAAGATGCGGATATTAAAACTGATGCCATAGTAGGCACTTGACCTACAAGTGAATGAAAATATCGTAGAAATGGCTTCGTAAACACAATACATAATATAATAGCGTCTAATATTCTGGCACTTCATTGACAACGCGTCACAACATGCCACATTCATACCATGCCGAAATCTATGATAATGTTCTAGCTTGATTTAAAACTATATAGCCATTTGTTACGTCAAAGAATGTATTGTCTTTGTTTGTCAATGTCCTAAATGTTTGTACGAAAGATGTCCAGAACCTTCATTTAAATAGTACTGTAAAAATATTACAGCCCTCCCTATATATGCGATTCAAAAACAATGTTATGGCTGTTGAAGCTCCTCCCAAACTGTGGAATGTCTCTGGCGACAAGCATTGATTGTCTCGATGCTAAGCCAAAATGACTGGAAAATGTTGGTACAATGAAGACCATAGAGGTAGTTTTGGCTCAGCAACATGTATAAATGGTCATAGTATGTGTAAGCTAGGAGAATACCACCCTCTAGGCTCCCCGCATGCCGCGCACTAACCCTGTGGTGGAGCTATTTCCACTCCAGACTCGATAAACTTCTCCCCGCGAAAAGTTTACTCGCTTCCAACGTTTATGATACTCGTGATTTACGAACCTCCAAAATTTTAAATAATCCGAATCCGTTTGACACTCGTAAATTACCGGAGCGCTTACATACCGTCATTAAGTTCAGAGGAAAGAACGTTGATGCTGTAAATACGGCAGCCATGAATGTCATGATCCTCCGTGGGTTGCGCGATATTGCGTATTATTATGGTCCCGGTTGAAACCTCTAGATCGTCACAAAAACAAGTAAGCGCAGACATCATGTAACAAAGAAAATGACATGTATACGGGTAAGACGACCGCTGCATGGATACAGTGTAATGTTTCTGCGATTATAAAAAAGCGTTGCGTTTGGGCGCGCGCCAACGTCACGAGGCGATGCGCCGGTTGTCAACAACGCGTACGGGAGTAAAATGTCGAGTCGAGTCGAGGCGAATAACGCCGTATTCTGAGCAAAATTTGACGCAGTTTTCAAACCCAATAATTGACCGTGCCACAGAGTAAAAAACGCTGTCAGGTCAAGGTCTTGACCTTACAAATTCATATTCGTCTTCTCTAAATCTAGATTCGTGGTTAGGTAAACAAGCGCTGATTAGTAGTTTTTTTGTTTTCCGCTTTTTATTCGCGGTCTTTTGTTAATTGAGGCGTGAAATCAAGACCAACGAAAACCGAACAAGCATCTTGCAAGAGAGCTTAGTATCATGCAATAATATTCTACACGACGAAACCCAGAAAATATTTAACACTGTCCATTGCTGAGCCATAAGAACGTATCATATATGTTTAGGAGTTTCGTTGTGTACAAAATTATTTCAAATTCTGTAGAAACCCCTTAAGAATGCGTAGTTCCGTGGTATTCCGCTAGTTGATGTTGCCTGTAGTATTCGGGCGGGCCAAGCTACAGCTGGTTTCTCTCTTGCAGACTTCCATGCCCTCGCCAAACTCGTATTCTCGCGAGCCGCCGACCAAACCCCCTCGTAACTAACCGCCAATAACGCTGTGATATACCTTGTAGTACGGCCTACGACAATAGGTACCTGTTCTGAATGGTTTGATCTTACTGTGCCTTCACCCTGTTAGCTGCCCCGCCCACCCGCATCTCACTCTTGGGTCCTCACATTACGATCCGGCAACCACATCTGTTGCTGGCTCTGGATTTTAGTAGAATTGTCGATTGTAACTTTGTCAATTAATTTATATATATCCCTTGAACGCCACGTCTATCGCGCGCGGTGCGTTATCGTGAAATCTTTGATATTGAGCCTTTCGCGTCAGTTGACGTCTTTGCCCGTCAAAAGTTCAAGCTCGGATAATGATGGTCGCTTTTATGTTTGGGGATAAAAATAAACTTTCCATCATGTTCTGATCAATTATTAAACTAGTGCAAAGACGTTATAGGGCATTTTCATTTTAACGTGTACTTTAACCTTTTGAACGCCACAGACGGCAAATGACGTCAACGCAAAATCGTGACAACGACGCCAAAGACGGCATTTGACGTCGATCGTTTTTTGATGATAATCTACTGAAAAACCACCCACTTTTAGGTTGGCATCATTTATTCACAAAACTAAATTTTACCCCCGTGGCGTCAGTGGCACGGCAAATGGATTCGCCGTTTGGCGTTCAAAAGGTTAAAGCGCGACTTAAATTGTGTGTTGTGACAATTGCTAATACACTGTTAAGTGAAATACCCCTAACAACAAGTTATGTATCGACAAAGATACAATCGAAATTCTACGTTGGGAAATTTAGGACGTTTTTCTGTTAATACTGGTGCATGTGTCTAATATCTGTATAGCGTTTAGTTGTGGAAATACCACGGAGGGTGGTATTTCTCCCGACCCCGTAGTGGCATGACCAGGCGAATGTTACCGGTCTGTATGTTGTTCGTTTCGTACATCAGCACACCTGTCGTCACTGTCCATCCGAAGGGTTTGAAACTATCGATTTATCTATCTATCGGACTGTCCTTAGCGGCCCTTCTAGTGCATCGTATCGGTTAATTTATCTGTCGTGTTTAATTATTCGTACTAACATGCGTCGCCACGCCGCTCGGCCTCCAAGTCCGCCCCCACTGATGCAATGTTTGTTTGTTTATTTTCAGAATTCGTCACCATGATGACGTCGAAGTGAGCCGCCGGCTAGTGTGTGTGTAAAAAGCAGAGAATTCAAATATACATTTTGTTTCATGACACACAATATTACCATCGTATCGGACCTGCATTTCTCTAGTGTTTGCGATAAATTTAATAATTGACATCGTTTCAGTCGAATGTTATTTAACGCAGGCGCGGCGCGCCGGCGCCTCCGCCTCCTCTTTATTTAGATTTTAAACTATTCCGTTAATTTTACTATGTAAGAAACAATTTTAACTGTAGCGGTACAAAGGGAAACGAATAGGTGTGAAACGTCGCAATGTGATGGTAGCGGCGGCTGCGTGCAGCGTGTGGCGCGCATGTGGCGTGCGTGCGGCGTGCCTGTCGCGTGCGTGCGGCGTGCGTGTCGCGTGCCAGCGGCGTGCGGCTCGCGTGCACGCCGGCCGCCGCGTGCGTGCCTGCTGCGTGCTTGTTGCGGCCGGCTGTGTCGCCGCACCCGATACATTTTAATGTCATTTTTTTTTCAAGTATGAGATATTTATAAAGTACGTGATGAATAAAAACTTTTAAAAAATCCCAAAAAAATATACTATACTGTGCCCGTAAGTCCGTAGCGGCGAGCGCTCGGCTCCCTGTGCGTTCGCGATCATAATAAATGTTTAAATTTAACTAACTCGGTAAACGAAATTAGATTTATTGGTACTGCATTTGTAACTGTAAATGACTTGATAAATATTATATTTCTATTGTTGGTGAAACTTATTCTATCGAAATGGAAACTCCGCTCTGTTATCCTATCGACACACTTGATTCATTCTGTTATTAAATTATACAAAAGACATACTGAAAATAAATGTTTCTTCATTTTTAGGTCAATAAGCATCGGTGTTTCATTTCCAACCGGGTACGAATGATTTCGCCTATTACCTATACAGATAACCTTGTTTATAATTTTCAGATACTGAAATGACTATTCAGTGTTGCCTGTTTTGCATTGCTTACCTAAATAGTGATGTGGCATAATCGAGAGTAATATCAAAAGGTGTCTTTAGATCTTAATCGAAAATATACACGTACCTAATTACCAGTTAAAGGTTCTGCGAAATAGAAAATATTATTTCATTTCGTAGTAACCGTAAATATCATAAAAAAGCACTATTTGGCTTAAGATCATTGTAAATTTGACATTTATCTGTCACTTTAGTATCTGAAATTTAGAAACACTAGTCGCCTCCCGATCACTAGACCTTTTTCTATATACCTCTAATAGAACACAAAACTGTACTTATTGTAGACTGTCATGTGTACATTTCTCAAATCTATGTAATGAAGTAAACACTCTGTTAGTATTTCCAAATTATATTTATTGCATAAAACAATACATTCTGAATGGCTGTAACGTGTGTTGTCATTGTCCGATCCCTGAGAGTACAATTAGTAGTTGTGGTAAATTCAGCAAACTGGTACACTTGTGGTGTGTGAAAATGTTTATATGGTTATATATTATGCTACTTGACAAGAGAAATGTTAGAACCTAAGCTAATTATGTAACCTAAAAACGATAAATTCTTATAGAAGAAGTTTTTAGAAGCCAAACTTTTTCGCTGCCAATGTTGATAATTATCTTAGAGCGAGCAGAATTTTGAGCTAGACTTGTTGCTTATCGAGAACAGTGGTACAACTCAAATGAAATGCTATCTGCTATATGTTCTACTGGTAAGATTTGAAATAAAATCTTTAATAAAAATAAAATCTTTATTGCTGTAAACCTTAAACATTACTTTTTTACATTATTAAATGTATTAACATTATAAAACATGGCATTCAATTTTGTTTTGTGCCACTGTTCTTATAAGCAGCGTCTATTATCAGTTTACGTACCAGTGTTCTAGAAAGGTATTTCTCGTTTCAAGATGCAAGTTCAATGTAGACTTATCCTTGACTTAACAGTTCACTTGGGCCCACTTGCACCATCCCACTAACCCGGGGGTTAAGCGGCTAAACCGTTAACCTAGTGTCAAATTGTACTGGTAACCCTGGCAACTCCAGGTTTAACCCTTTACCAGGCCAAGGGATATATATTTCCCACATACGGAACTTCAAACATGTGATGTATTTTGACTGACATTCAATTGTCATTTTTGAAATGGCAGCCTGGTAAAGGGTTAACCGGTTAACCCCGTGTTAGTGGAATGGTGCAAGTGGGCCTTAGGCTGTTAAAAACCAAACCAGTAAAGTTCTCTGAAGCTAAAATATAGAAAGTCTATGTCATTTTAAAAATAACAAGTTTCCACGCACTTGTTGCGCGAAATTCAGCAAACTAGTACAAACAGCAACGCTTCTACAAAAGGCATAAGGTTCACCGATGTACAGTTAACGGTGTGGGCGATGGTACGTTGACTTCTTGAATCGTGCTCAAAATATTTATAGATGTTTAACAATGATATATTTCTCTTGGAGAAGTAGCATAAGACAAGTTATGATATCGTTACTTCAAAACTAGCCAGCTATCAAGACAATTTTTCACACATCACGGGGCCAAGTTACAACTACAATTTATCCATCCTGTAAGAGGTAGATGTGTTGACAAACGAAGCTTGCTTGTGTGTGCCCGAATCCTGTAAAACAATGTACCGTTAGCAAAACACTATTCCTCCAAATAAATACATTTTTTCTGTTGCGGGAAACTAAAGGCTACATTCGGATTGTACTCGTAAAGCCCCGTCTCCATATCGAGCCCAATGTTCGATGGTTTGCCGCGCGATATGGAAACGAGGCTTAACTGCAGCAGAGATATCACAGTCAATTTTCTTGATAAATTACGTTGCTGTTGCCACATTGCTGTCGACATTGGAAATTTCAACTCGTCACTCGTTTTGCCAAGGAAATTGACAGTAACCCCCACCCCAGTGTAGGGTTGAAAAAACCCGGAAATATTCGCGTTTTTTTTTAAACCATGTTTTTAAGTTGTATTCTGGAAAAAAACAATAAAATCGGAATAAACGCTCTTCCCCATTCAAGTCATTTTGTCAAGCAAATTGACAGTGTTGTCGCCATCTGAATGTAGGTAATTTAAACGTTCACATGCCTCATGGCTCCTCTACACGATGGGCCGACACCGGCCACTCCAAGGGACGCAGCCATGCGGTAGAATGAGATAGCAATATCACTTGCTCCCTCTAACGCATAAATGCGTCCCTTGGAGTGGCCGGCGTTGGCCCATCGTGTAGAGGAGCAATCAAATACTAAGCTATCATTCGTGTGTACTTATCAGTTACTTTGAGAGCAGTTCTCAAAAAGTTTATACTTTTCGATCACATCTTATAATAAGTTTTTGGCAAAAATTTAATTTTCACCACACCAGCTCGGAAAGGCTTACTTTGCGCTTCAAAAACTGATAGCAAAGTTGCATTTTATTCACATGTGAGGCAAAGAAATCAAATTCAAATTTTGAGTTGTTATCTTATGTTTCCTGGTTAAATTAACTTTTAAATGATGATTTGGGATGATAAATATTTAATATCATTCATTTGGATTTGATTTGGTTTGATTGTGTTTGATATTTTACATTTAATATTTGCTTTGGGTTGGTGTGGTGAAAAATTTTGTGTTTCACTCGGGGGCAAATTTTGTTTAACCCTCGTGCTTTGAAACCCTCGCAACGCTCAAGATTCCATTTCTCGAACCACTCGCTACGCTCGTGGTTCAATTATGGAATCTTTCGTCTGCTCGGGTATCAATATTAACACGAGCGGTTAAACAACAACTTTGCCCCCTTGTAAAACAAATAACTATTTTGGTACAAGCTTTTATCGCTGACTACTTTTCTTACGACAGACAACTAATACTCATCGAGACAATTCTAAAAACCCCTAACACAATTAGGTTGCGTTGTTTCATCACGGAGTTCCTATGGCCACCTCCTGTCTCCATCATCAGATAAGTTCGACAGTACCATATTATTGTATTGTCATTAGAACTACATACAGCTGCCAATTTTCATGACGCTACGATCCTTGGAAGATGGTTAAATTAGTTACCTTAGATTCCATTACATAGTTACATACAGGTCGACCTAATAAAAGCTTGTTAAAAACTGGTATGCTGGTGGAAGTTGTTCAGCTTCATGTACTTTACCAGCATACCAATTATTATAGAAATCTAAGATGTGATGGAAATGTTTGAGAATTGCTCTTGAAATTATTGTTCCAAGTGGGAGGCTTGTTAACCGCTTAATGCCCGGTGACATAATTATGATAAGAAAATTATATTATAAATGCCTGGGTTCCAAAGGGTTAAATTTAATCGGAGCTATAGGACAAAAAAAAACTAAAAACTTGTAAAATAAAAGCGCAATTCATTTCGTGGTTTGGGTTTACGTAGTGAGTTTGGCATACAAACGTACAAAATAACACAAAAAAGATATTACTGTACAGTAAGTAACACAATTGTTTAGACAAATCTCGATTACAAACCACAAAGTGAAATGACAGCATAACAAAAATTGGTGTTTTGCTTTGTCAGCTGGCGTAGATGGCGCTGTACGGGACATTATGCGGTAGGTAATCTGTTAAAAGTTGATGTTTGACAAACCAGGCCGCGTAGCCGACATGCCAATCTCTTCGCTAGCGAAACGCAACAGTCACTGTGATAGAGACACAAAGCGTTTCGTTGATGTAGCTATAGCAAAGATAATTTGAAATGGAGGAATATTGTCAAAGTAAATTATGTAGTCAGCACATGTACTGCCATCTTTCGACACTGATTAACACTTTTAGAACGCCATTTGACTTTGATCCTTATTTTTTCATTGATAAGTGTTAAATTTATTAAATGTCAAAAAGTATCGCCATCTAGTCGAGAGTAGGCCTAAGGTATGGCGCCATTGCTCGAAAACGGCACCATACCTTTGGCCTATCGTCGAGTGGCGTTCTAAAAGTGTTAATCACTCGTGTCGAGAGATGGCAGTAAATGTACTGACTACTAATTTACTTTGACAATATTCCTCTAGTCTAAATTCTCTTTGTCGATAGCGATTGTCACCTTGACCACATTTTTGACGACCGGTCTGGCCTAGTGGGTAGTGACCCTGCCTATGAAGCCGATGGTCCCGGGTTCGAATCCCGGTAAGGGCATTTATTTGTATGATGATACAGATATTTGTTCCTGAGTCATGGTTGTTTTTCTACGTATTTAAGTATTTATATATTATATTTATCGTTGTCTGAGTACCCACAACACAAGCCTTCTTGAGCTTACCGTGGGGCTTAGTCAATTTGTGTAAAAATGTCCTATGAAAATTACTTAAATTATTATAATTATAATAGAGAGAAGCGCTGGTGGCCTAGCGGTAAGAGCGTGCGACTTGCAATCTGGAGGTCGCGGGTTCAAACCCCGGCTCGTACCAATGAGTTTTTCGGAACTTATGTACGAAATATCATTTGATATTTGCCAGTCGCTTTTCGGTGAAGGCAAACATCGTGAGGAAACCGGACTAATCCCAATAAGGCCTAGTTTACCCTCTGGGTTGGAAGGTCAGATGGCAGTCGCTTTCGTAAAACTAGTGCCTACGTCAAATCATGGGATTAGTTGTCAAGCGGACCCCAGGCTCCCATGAGCCGTGGCAGAATGCCGGGATAACGTGAGGAAGAAGAAGAAATTATAATTATTATTAATTACCTTGGCTAGGCAGGTTTATAAAGAGACAGAAACAGCAAGAGTGGTCTACACACCTAGTGACTCTTGGCCCTGCACTCTTCATGCGTGGCTATGTTGATAAGAGTGTGCGTCAGCGCTCGTGTGGGCCGCCCGCTCATGCGCTTCGAGCACAAGTATGGCGGCGGGTCGTGCGCCAGTTTACCCACGCCGGTGATGTCGAAGTGCAGCCAGTCGGTACACACGAATTGCTGAAAAAGTTTTATGCAAAAATTTCATTTTTGTTACAAGCTTTTATCGCTGACTGTACTTTTCTTACGAAAGACAGCTAATACTCATCGAGACAATCCTAAAACCCCCTAACAATTAGGTTGCGTTGTTTCATCACAGAGTTCCTATGGCCACCTCCTGTCTCCATCATCAGATCAGCTCGATGGTACCATAATATTGCATTGTCACCCGACTTATGTATGCAAAATTTCAGCTCCATCGGAAACCGGGAAGTGGCAAAATTAACTTGCAAGATTTAATTACAGATCGACAACGGGACAGGTGAAACTAAATAAAAGCTTGTAATAAAAGGATATAGTTTTAACCTAAGAATCAGTCTAGCCAAGTGGCAATACGTTTACAATACAAAATAAGACCAGTGCCCTGTTTATCAAAAGCTTATAATACAAGCGGATGTCACTTTTTGACAGCTTTTGTTAGAAAGGGACTTCTACTTGTACCTACCTATTACAAGTTACAAGCTTTTGATAAACGGGTCCCAGCACATGCATATATATCGAACCTTCACTCCATTTTGACGCCAATTTCTAACGATAAAATTGGCTTTAGCAATAGTACATTATTGTCGAGGCTCGGAAGTAGCTACTTGCAGGCTGAGGATTCGTTTTAAACGGACGACCTTGGGAGTCCGTTTAATTTAATCCGAAGCCAGCAAGTAGACTTCCAGCCGAGTCATATATAGTGCTTTTCTCAAAAATGGTGCAAGGAATATAAATATCATAGAAATATTTTACAAAAGCAACATTCTTACGTATATATTTTCACAGAACAAAGCCCTTGCCGTCTTTTTATTTTTTTTAATAAATAAATAGAAGTGTATTTTTCTGCCGAAAATACGCCAACCTATTTGAGACAGCTAAATAGTCGCGGTACTAATCATCTGTTTGGCTGTTTAATGGGCCTGTGCCTTCATTTGATATGGCCATTTCAACTTTTAAAAAGTTTGGGACTCGACAAATAATGGAATTTGTATGCAACATTGCAGTCCTAAAATCGAGACTGCAATGTTTTTAACCTTTTAATTTTTGACTGACCATAAACTCCGCGCTTCGCGACCTATTTTTTATACGGCAAAGTCGACTTTGACGTCCATTTTTGAGAAAAGAGAGTTACTGTCATGGTAAATTATGTAGCTACAGTATCTACCTTTACTGCCATCTTTCGACAGAAGATTAAAACTGTTAGAACGCCATTTGACATTAACGCCATCTATTCGAGAGTACCTAGGCTGAAGGTTATGGCGCCATCGCTCGAAAAGATTGCACCATACCGTCCATACCTTTGGCCTACAGTCGAGTAGATGGCGTTAATATTTGATAAGTTAACATATATATAATATAATATAATAAAGAATAAGGTTCAAAGTCAAATGGCGTTCTAACATTTTTATCTTCTATCGAAAGATGGCAGTAAATTTACAGTGGCTGCATTTACTTTGACAATAATAAATAGTTTTTCACTTCTCATGCTCAAAAAGTGCACCTTTATGTCGTGCGTAGACGACATAAAATCGCATTTTATGCTCTAGAGCATAAAAGTAAAATTTTCTTCTAAGACTAAGGTAATGAATGAATGAATGAAATCTTTATTTCAGGCAACTAGTGTAGTGTAGTGTGTGTGTAGTGTAGTGTAATCGGTCTCAACAGCCAAACAGTTAAAACATATTGCACAATGCACAATTTTACTGAGCAATAAAATTGTGTAGAGTGTGTAGATGACTAGATGACTAAACTTGTTATATTATTTTATTTTTGCTACAATTTATTAGAAATCCGTATTTTCTGTCATTAAATTTAGTAAATCACATAAAATAGGAGTCGATTATTGTTCAAAAATGCTCCGAAATGTTTGACTTGGCAGAAAACCAAGCGTCTGAAACTCTGATCACATGTTGAAAATTAAAAAAAAAAATTAAAAAGTTAGTTGGCGGGAATTGAAATGAAATGAAAAATGAAATGAAATGAAATATTTTTATTTCGAACATATGGTCCATATATAGGGTTAGTCATTACAGTAACTTATATCTATAGTTAGTATTATAATGAAGACGAAACAAACAAACAAACAAAACAAAACATTCATAGCTTTCGCGGCGGAGCAGCAACAGGTGAGTGTAGCTGTACACACCGCTTGACCAGGGGCGAGTCCCAACGCTGCGCCAGCGTACTTAGGATGCTGTTCGTGCTGCTTCGGCTGCGATTGAGGAGTGACGCGCATCGCTTCCTCATGATGGCGAAAAAACAGTCTGTTCTAGCCTCAGCAAACATTGCTGAGGCGCTACAGTACCGCGGCAACCTAAACAGCATCCTAAATGCATCATTGTACTGGACTCTCAGAGCGCTATACGCCCGCTGCGTAAAATTAGCCCACAGACCGCACGTGTAGAAAGTTTGACAAAAAGCTTTGAACAAAATTAGCTTTACTTCTTTACTGCCACGTGCGAACCTGCGGGATAACATGTTACAGCGGACACACAGCGCTCGGCGCTCCCGCTCGATGTCCTCGTTGTCAGACAGTGTGTCCGTGACCCAGTGGCCCAGGTACTTAAATTTGTCCACTCTCTTTAACGGAGTTCCGCAAAGCTTAACCTCCTGCATTCGGTAACTTTTATTGCCTGATTTAAATTGCAAGAGCTCGCTTTTAGACGCATTGTACCTGAGCCCATGGGCCTCAGCATACCTTTCGCAAATACCTAACATTTTTATGAGACCACCCATCGAGGGGCTCAGCAGCACCATGTCATCAGCGTAGCTTAGGTTATTGACACATACGTGTTCTATGTGACATCCAACACAAGCGCTGCTGAGCTTTTGAGTGTGAATTGGTTATGTATTATGTTATTTCGCTTTACGACAATTTCGTGGTATAAATTGCCGTGAAAATGTGTTTTATTTTCCTCGCAATCGAAGTGAAAAGCAGAGTGTACAACAAGGGCATAAATGTCCATTTTTACCTTCGTCTACTATTTTGGTCTTCGCTTCGCTCAGACCAAAAAATTGCCTCGGGTAATGATGGGTCACTATGCCCTTGTTGTACAATCTACTATTTTTATACGTGTTATGAATCTATAATTATGTACCTGTAGGAAAGCCGCACCAATGCAAGGAGTAGCTTTTCCCGAACCCCGGTTCCTCAAGTCCACTGATGGATCGTCTGAAATATGCGCGAATTATTTGAAAAGGTAACGTACATTATAGGTAAGCAATAGGACCGACTTGGTCTAAAATAAGAGATCATTCAGAGAACAAAATTGGGGCAATTCAAGTGTTTATACTAGGTAGGTACAATATTGAAGGGTGTCTCCTACGATATAGCGGGCCTACCGCGAACCAAGTTCGACGTGTTGCCTCTCTGTCGCACTTGTAAATTTGTACGTAAGTGTGATATGGAGGCAACACTTCGAACGTAGTTCGCGGTAGGCCCTGAGGTCTAGATTTGGACCAAGCTAACTCTACAAACTTAGTAATAGTACTACCGTACAGAAAATAAACTTCCTACAAGACCGATGTTTGCCAGCGGTTCAGGGACGAATCATGCTATCCCTCTCTAATGTCTTGGACAATCCCTATCGGCTATTTAGGGTTGTCAAAATTCAAGTAATTATCTTATCTGTTGTTGTGCACGCAACTGGATGTTATCGTTAACCTTTTGGACGCCAATGACCGATATATCCGCACCGTAGGTCCAACGCCAAAGACCGATTAATCCGTCACAAACCACAGAGCAACACAGACTACGTGCATATGCATAGAGTTCAATTTTACTTTTGATACTTCGGTGACGTGGCCACAGAAGAAATAATAGTACTACCGTACAGAAAGGACACTTCCTACAAACCCGAAGTTTGACAGTGATTTAGGGTCGAATCACGGTATCCCTTTCGGCTATTTAGGGTTGTCAAAATTCATGTGATTATCTTATCTGTAGTCGTGCACGCACAAGGAAGTCAAGTGGTCCCAACCCTAATGATTGCTCGGAGCAATGCTGAGCCGAACGGAGTCGAGTTCGACCGAAATCAGGAGTGTCTCCCCACTGACGTGGCGTCCGAGTGACAGATTTTGTGTTTGACACGGCGTCGAAAAGGTTAAGTCAATAATTGCTCACGAACGAAGCCGAGAATACCCGACCGCTTTAGTTTACTCCCCCTGGTTTAATTGTAAACGTCTAATTTCAAAGTTTAGAGATAGCTTAGGCGGTGTTCTGGTGACCAGAAGGCTGGCCAATATTTTGCCCAACGAATCAGCATTGCCATCCCGAGGGGCAACGCGGCCAGCCTTCTGGGCACCCTACCTACGGACTACAACTTAGGGCAATTTTTTTATTTATGTTTTATGATGTTGAAAAATGTTTGTTAAATAAATAGACCGCTTAGACGGAATCTAGTTAGCTACATACCGACAATCTGCCTCTTGTAATACTCCCAGAGCGGGAACCGCCAGGGCCGGTCTCCCGATAGGGCGCCGGCGCGCTTGGCGCAGTCCCACAGCCACTCCTTGTTGGCGAAGCAGCCGTAGCACCCGCCGCCCGTCGCCATCTTGATTCCGTCTGAACAATTACAATCTAATTCAATACAGATGTAGTGCATAATTGTTTCCATTGTATTTTCTCGGCAATGTTCATATTTGTCATGCTACCTCAGTCGGCCTCACTACTTTTTGTCTTCCTTGTCGTATCCTCATGGCTGAGGGATATGACGAATATGGACACTTTTCACCGGTGCTCTCCGAGCCGCTCTGTCTTGGCCGGTGCATGCTAGCCTGCAGTGTGGCGTTTGTCTCTGACGTTATTCTGCTCGCCCAACGCGTGGCCATACGTCCGCCCCTACGCTTCCTTGCCATGCGGCCAGTAATAATGAGCCTTTCCAGGCTATATGGCCGTCTAATTTTTGTACCGAGACTGACTGAAATAGCAAGACACGTTCGTACGTTTCCGTGAAAATACGATGGAAAACAATTATGGACATCTGTAATCAAATAATAGTGTAAGTAATGCTGGATCCACAAACAAAACATCCTCCAGGCTGAGCATAGTCGCGCTACCCCCTCTGCCACGCATACGGTAATTTTACTCCATAATCGAGTCAAAAGTGTCTTTGTGTGACGTCCGTGTCTTTGAACGAACCAATCACGGCACGGGACTTCGCTCTGCATGAAATAATTGCTCTAAACACGGTCTAGAGGATTCCTAGTCTAGTATGTTTGGATCGCACTATGAATTTTTTTCTCTGTTCGTCAGAGTTTGCGGGGTTGGCCGGTCGCAGAAATGCCCCCTGTTTATTGGCACAAATGTCCAACTTACGTGTGAGCGTGGCGACGTCGACGACGATGTAGGGCCTGTACCTGGCCTGTCCGTACACCAGCGCGTCTGCCATCATCAGCCGGCCTTCCATGTCGGTGTCTTCAATCTGCACAATCACAGTCAAAATAAATTTATATAAACTAGCAGACGTACCACCTGATGGAAAACGGTCGCCGTCACCCATGGACATCGGAGGTGCCACTTAGGGTCCCCCCACATCTGGCGTCTTTCGAGCGTCGGCGTCTGTCGGCGTCGGTCCAGCGCTATGGAAAATGACGTCGCTGCGCAGTTGCGTCGACGCTGCGTCGACGTCGGCCATAGAATTGTAGACGCCGACGCTCGAAAGACGCCAGATGTGGGGGGGCCCTTATCCGTTGCGAACCCTTGAGAACCCTAAATACCCGCTTCTTGAAGAACCCCATGTCGTAGTGAAAAGTTACAAATAAGATAACATAAGGGCAAAGATAATTTAGTACAGAGGCGTACGAAAGAAGGCGGCATACCTTTGGCCTATACTCGTGCAGATGGTGACACCTTTGCACTTAACACGTGAGTCCCTTAACTTCAAACTCGGGTAAATCCATCTGTCAGCTTATGCGATTTTGGCATTAAGAAGAGGTACGGTAGATATTCGCTTAGAGGGTCGAATGGATTTACCCGAGTTTGAAGTTAAGCGACACACATATCAGTGAAAGAACAAGGATCAAAGTCAAATGGCGTTCTAAAAGTTTTGGTTCTGCGTCGAAAGATGGCTGTAAATTTACTGTGACTACAATTTTTGTTTTCATCAAGTTGCCAAAATGGATAACGGTTATCTCATAACAAAAATAACACATAATCTAAACATAAAACTAAACTACATATGTATAAAATAAATTACCTACTGAAGCCCGTCCCGGGCTGGCCCTGACGTAAAGGTGCCCATCACGCTAGCTGCGTTGCCGCGTTGGATTGCGATAAACATCTTTGCATCAGGAAAAACCCGGAGGAAGCACTTACCCTCAGCGCCCCAGCAGCCTGAAGTTTCGACAGCGAGGGGGACGAATATTTAAATACCTGCTCAGCGCCGAGTATTTATTGACAATACGCCTCTATTTCAAATTCTCTTTGATAAGTGTGTACCTGTATGTTGACCCCGTTGAGCGCGGGCACAACGTCGCAGACTTTCATACACTGGCCTGAGATCATGTTCTCGCAGAGCGGCACCACTAAAGATAAGATAAGATAAGGGTGTACCTGAATGTTGACCCCGTTGAGCGCGGGCACTATGTCGCCGACCTTCATACACTGGCCTGAGATCATGTTTTCGCAGAGCGGCACCACTAAAGATAAGATAAGATAAGGGTGTACCTGAATGTTGACCCCGTTGAGCGCGGGCACTATGTCGCCGACCTTCATACACTGCCCTGAGATCATGTTTTCGCAGAGCGGCACCACTAAAGATAAGATAAGATAAGGGTGTACCTGAATGTTGACCCCGTTGAGTGCGGGCACTATGTCGCCGACTTTCATACACTGCCCTGAGATCATGTTCTCGCAGAGCGGCACCACTAAAGATAAGATAAGATAAGGGTGTACCTGTATGTTGACCCCGTTGAGCGGGCACAACGTCGCCGACTTTCATACACTGCCCTGAGATCATGTTCTCGCAGAGCGGCACCACTAAAGATAAGATAAGATAAGGGTGTACCTGTATGTTGACCCCGTTGAGCGGGCACAACGTCGCCGACTTTCATACACTGCCCTGAGATCATGTTCTCGCAGAGCGGCACCACTAAAGATAAGATAAGATAAGGGTGTACCTGTATGTTGACCCCGTTGAGCGGGCACAACGTCGCCGACTTTCATACACTGGCCTGAGATCATGTTCTCGCAGAGCGGCACCACTAAAGATAAGATAAGATAAGGGTGTACCTGAATGTTGACTCCGTTGAGCGCGGGCACTACGTCGCCGACCTTCATACACTGCCCTGAGATCATGTTCTCGCAGAGCGGCACCACTAAAGATAAGATAAGATAAGGGTGTACCTGTATGTTGACCCCGTTGAGCGCGGGCACTATGTCGCCGACCTTCATACACTGCCCTGAGATCATGTTCTCGCACAGCGGCACCACTAAAGTCACGTTCACTTTTTCCTGTAACATAATACCCACATAAATAAAATATTAAATAAATAAATATAAGGGGACATCATACAACGTAGTTACTTGATCCCACGCTGCTAAGCGAAAATGTTTAACATTTAAATATTTACCAGTGTACATTAATAGCATTTAAATTTTTTGGTACTTAAGTATTAAGTAATAATTTTTTCACCATACCAGCTGGCAAAGGCTCTCTTGATTGTTCAAAAACTCATAAGAAAATTACATTTTATCTACATGTGAGGCAAAGTAATCAAATGCAAATTTTGAGTAAGTAGTTTCCTTATGTGGGCTGGTAGAATTGACTTGTCTAATGATGATTTTGAGTAATAAATATCCCACCAAAAACATTCTGTAAAAAACTAGCCAAGTCTCGATGGAGCTGCTTGTAGTAATGAAATCTAGACAAAGTCGTGCCAAGTCTAAGGTTCCTTACTGCGATTTCTTTATTATTATAGTTAATGTTGTGTGACTTGGCCGTTGAAGGGTACACAAGGGTACAAAACCAGGTGCTCCATGACACCATTGCACCAATCTGTCGCCAGAACCGCTACCCATTGACGATGGAAAATTGCCACTTGGAAAACGTTGATTCAATAACCAGTCAATTGTAGGCTTGATAAAGCTGCGTATTTCAATAATACTTATGTATGGGCGAGCCTGAAACAAACACTTCTTTTTGGTGCAATGGCAGATTGGTGCAATGGTGTCATGGAGCACCTGGTTTTGTACCCTTGTGTACCCTTCAACGGCCAAGTCACACAACATTAACTATAATAATAAAGAAATCGCAGTAAGGAACCTTAGACTTGGCACGACTTTGTCTAGATTTCATTACTACAAGCAGCTCCATCGAGACTTGGCTAGTTTTTTACAGAATGTTTTTGGTGGGATTTCACTTCTTTTTGTAGAAACGTGGGCATATTGATTTATTTTATTAGATTTTCTTATTTAACACATTTTTTTCTTTTTAGGAGTAGTTTTTTTATTATTACAAATCTTTCTTTTCTTTTTTTCCGGTTTTTGTAGGCAGTCCTTCTTTTCGGGTACTCATACCCATACTATGTATACACATATCATAACTAAACATATCTTCATTCATACTCACATCGTACATCGTAGTGTACCTTTACTTTACCTACTATTTGTAGGAACTGCAACAGTAACTTTGTAATATCATATATTTATATGGGATTACAAACTTACTTATGCAGTTCTTAGATCTTTAAAACGTGACTGATATTGCAATATTTTTAGGTTTTCCCTTTATGTGGCCATTAAACCCTAACTCTGTACCAAATTTCAGCTCTCTGAGTTTACGGGAAGTACTAGTTCTATTCTGATGATCATGAGTGAGTTTCATAAATGCGAAACTTTGCTTTCGCTTAACTTCGGAACTAAATGACCTACAGACTTGAAATTTTGAATTTTAAGTATGTGATTATAGCTTACTGGATGACCAAAATTTCTGCGTTCTGGTCTTATCCAAAGGTTCTCAAATAGGGGCCTGAAAATGCGGCGCAATGGTTCCAGTAAAGGATGGTACGGCAGTGTTTGCTTCGCGCTCGACTTGGCAGGGGCACTGCCGTGCCCCCCGATTTAATAACATTTATTTCTAATGGATTTGGTTTGATTTTGTTTGATAGTTAGTATTTTCCTTGCGTTGGTGTGGTGAAATATTTTTTTACACATCACCTATTCGTAAATAGTACATTGTGCAACATGGGGCGTAAGTTGAATATTGCAAACGAGAGTAAGTTAAATCGCGACGGCTTGCCGGAGCGATTTATACACTCGAGTTTGCAATATTATTACGCCCCGAGTTACATACAATGTTTTCCATCACACTTGCGCTACAAAAATTAAGTATAAAGACAAAAAACTGTTAATTATAGCACTAGAAACTTCGTAACTCCCTAGTGAGAACGCTTTTTCTATAACTCCCGCTAAACCTGCGTGCAATTCCACATTTACAGAGCGAGTGTGATGAAAAGGGCTTTTTCTTCCTTACTAGGAGGGACCACAGTGGCACTTTTCTTCCCTGCTAGGAGGGATCAAAGTTCAATTTTTCTGTTCTAGGACACTATTTATTTGCACGATGAAAATGAGAATAAACATGAACATGATTTCCTTACAGGTGATGTGAAGAGCAGTATTGTGTCACATGGTAGCAAAATTAATTATTTCCACCTTGGGCGTTAACACTTGAATCCCTCACTACGCTCGGGATTCTATTTTAGAATCCTTCGCTTCGTTCAGGATTCAATGAACGCCCTCGCCGTAAATATTTAATTTTGCTCCCTTGTGACATAATCTCCTATGACAAACGATTCAATGTCTATCGAGGATCAAAGCTTCATACAAACTTCAAACAAAGGTCACAATCAATTTTGTTAGTATACTTGGTCAAGCAGATCTTGTCAGTAGAGAAAGGCGGCAAATTTGAAAAATGTAGGCGCGAAGGGATCGTCTCATAGAAAATTTGAATTTCGCGCCTTTTTACAAGCTTTTATTTAGTTTCACCTGACCGTTGTCTGTCTGTCTGTCTGTCTGTCTGTCTGTGTGTAATCAAATCTTGCAAGTTAAATTTGATCCACTTCCCGATTTCCGATTGAGCTGAAATTTTGCATACATACGTAAGTCGGGTGACAATGCAATATTATGATGTCATCGAGCTGATCTGATGATGGAGATCGGAGGTGGCCATAGGAACTCTGTGATAAAACAACGAAACCTAATTGTGTATGGGGTTTTTAGAAAATGTCTCGATGAGTATTAGTTGCCTGTGGAAAAAAAAGTACAGTCGGCGATAAAAGCTTGTACCAAAAATGAAATTTTTGCCAAAAACTTATTACAAGCTTTTATTTACTTTCACCTGACCGTTGTATGTCTGTAATCAAATCTTGCAAGTTAAATTCCAGTTCCCGGTTTCCGATTGAGCTAAAATTTTGCATGCATGTATAAATCGGATGACAATGCAATATTATGGTACCATCGAGCTGATCTGACGATGGAGACAGGATGTGGTCATAGGAACTCTGTGATTAAACAACGCAACCTAATTGTGTTAGGGGTTTTTAGAATTGTCTCGACGAGTATTCTGCCCTGCTAAGCCAAGTGGCGCTATCTCAAAAGAAAATCCATTGCTAATTTATACTTTAGTTTCTATAACTGAGAATTCCATTTTCAAAATAATTTGTTTTTGAGATAGCGCTTTTCGGCTTAGCAGGGCAGTATTAGTTATATTAGTTGTCTGTTTTAAGAAAAGTACAGTAGGCGATAAAAGCTTGTACCAAAAATGAAATTTTTGCCAAAAACTTATTCTACTGACAAAATTTGCTTGACCATCTATAAGTAGTAAATTTTTATTAATGGTGTCCTTTACCATCCCCCACACTGGTAACTGACAGTTCATAAACCTTATTACACAAGGCATAAGGTCTGTAGAAGGTAGAAAGGCAAGTACTCTCTCCAGGCGGGTGTTTATATGCCTGGGGACCGAAGTCCGTTGAGAGTTGGTCGGAAGTTATATATATAGAAACTGACATTATAACTCCGTAAGCGCGATGTAGGTCTCACATACTAATTGCGTTCTAGACGTAGTATCTTCTTAGCAGTTTGTGCGTTCTAGCTTCCTAACGCCATCTGTTAGATTATTATGGCACGACGTTGGCAGTGACAGCTAGAGGAGACGCCACAGGTCCACCGACGGGCAGTTAAGAGTGTTGCTGTTTTGTACTGTACCTTGAGCTCAGCTAAAGCCCGTATCGCACCGAGCGCACAAGCGGCGCCCGCCATACTTCCTCTGTTCTCGATCATATCCGAGGGCTTCTTGAGGCACAGGCCGCCGCTGCAACAAACACGTAGAGGCTGCTTTATTTACAAATCAAAAGTCTGGCAAACCAATATCTATTAGATATTATCTAACATAAATAAATAGGTAGGTACATGCTTCGAAAATCACACACCTGGCCGCCATGAAAATAACATATTATTGCCGCCTTGGCTTTTTTTTATCATCTTCTCGCACTCCAGAAACATGAGGGGTTCTCAGGAACCCTTTACTAAAATGAAAGTACATGTTATTTTAGCCTTCAGCTGCCATAAGAATAACATTGCCGCTATACAATCCTTGTACTAGACATGTGGGGGTTCGCAGGAAACCCCTAACGTTAGCTTACCTATCAAATGTTACTCCTTTAGCCGCCATGAGAATAACATTGTCACTGTCCAAGCCTGTATACTATATGGGCCTGTATACTATATACTGTATACTTATTTTCATGGATAAGTGGCCTAAAGTAATGTCCAGGTGCCTCGCTTATTGTGAGAGTGAATGATAGATGATGAATGGAAAACTTGTAATGTGAGAATTTATTGTTATAATTGTATAACTTGTATTTGTAGTAGCAAGTGTAATTGGTATAAGTATTACTGTAACCGTTCTTGTGATATTAATAAAATAATAAATAAATAAATGGGGGTTCGCAGGAACCCCTGGCTACGGTGAGCAAAGCATATGATATTATGATATGATATTTATTTATTTCATAATATTACATTGCATTATAAATTAATATGTTAATATATAAGAATTAATATTATGATCGTCAAAAGTACATTATTAAATACGGGATATTCTAACAAACAATACATAGTTTAAGGTCTCATGAATTCATCCATATAATATATTGTATTTCCTAGCAGTATTTGCTTTAGTTGGGACTGAAATTCCGACACACTGGCTATGTCTTTCACACGTTTAGGTAACTTTTCATAAAGAGATGGTCCCATCACCCTTGGATCTTTTGTACATAGCGCCAGCCTTTTACGAATATTCGTGAGGCGATGAGCGTTTCGTGTGTTATAATTGTGGACTTCATCGACTCGTTTGAATGTTTTCAAGTTTCGCTTCACATTCATCACTGTATCGTGTATATACATCGAGCATACAGTTAATATTCTTTTTGATTTAAACAAATCTCGGCAAGACGTATTTCTGGGAACACCCGCTACGATACGAAGAGCTTTTTTTTGTAAAATTAGCATACAATGTTAGCTTACCTATCGAAGGTAACACCTTTAGCCGCCATTAGTATAACATTGCCGCTATCCAGGCCTTTATACTCGCACTCGAGAAAGATGGGGGGTTCGCAGGAACCCCTGGCTACGGTGAGGAACGCCTGCATGTTGTTGGCCTCGATCCAGTGCTTGTCGTGGGCGGTTACTTTGACGCCCAGTGGGCAAAGTACGTCTATCGCTTCCTGAAAACAATATTACAAATTATACATTGAATGGGTATTAAGTATTAAAAATAAACAAGTATTAAGTAGTATTAAGTAGTAAAAATTTACTTTACCTTTTTAACTTACGTTAGTAATAAAAAATTCTTATTTATAATTATAATAAAAAAATATATTATAGGACATTCTTACACAGATTGACTAAGTCCCACAGTAAGCTCAAGAAGGCTTGTGGTGTGGGTACTCAGACAACGATATATATAATATATAAATACTTAAATTCATAAAAAACAACCATGACTCAGGAACAAATATCTGTGTCATCGCACAAATAAATGCCCTTACTGGGATTCGAACCCAGGACCATCAGCTTCACAGGCAGGGTCACTACCCACTAGGCCAGACTGGTCGTCAATGTAGTAGTAGCTTTGATATTAATTATATTCTGTTAAAGTAATAGCCGCAACATCAGTATTCGGTATTTTTCTCTAAGAGTCCTACGATACAGGCTGAGCCTAGTGTGGGGATCACTGTACTGTTTTATTGAAATTTCCGTATTTCTTGAAATAAATACATTTTGAATTTGAATTATAATGGCCACATTCCAGCCTGACTGCATAGTGCATACTGACCGAATCAGTATGATGAGCAACGCAATGACAGTGTGTATTGTGCATGTGCAATATTTTTAAGTATATCGGGTGTTTATCTATTTAAAAAAATAATTATAATTCTTTGAAGTACATATGAGTCGCTTAACTTCAAACTCGGGTAAATCCATATGTCAGATCATTCGATTTTGGTATTATGAAAAGGTCTTCTTCCTCGCGTTATCCTGGCATTTTGCCACGGCTCACATAGGAGCCTGGGGTCCGCTTGACAACTAATCCCATGATTTGACGTAGGCACTAGTTTTTACGAAAGCGACTGCCATCTGACCTTCCAACCCAGAGGGGAAACTAGGCCTTATTGGGATTAGTCCGGTTTCCTCACGATGTTTTCCTTCACCGAAAAGCGACTAGTAAATATCAAATGATATTTCGTACATAAGTTCCGAAAAACTCATTGGTACGAGCCGGGGTTTGAACCCGCGACCTCCGGATTGCAAGTCGCACGCTCTTACCGCTAGGCCACCAGCGCTTTTTGGTATTATGAAAAGGTAATAGGGTAGATATTTGCTGAGAGGGTCGAATGGATTTACCTGAGTTCGATGTTAAGCGACACATATTTCGTTTCGCTAATACCATCACGCTCCGCGATTGCTGCGCCATTTAGGGTCCTACCTAAATTGGTTGTTCAATACTTAGGGGTCATCCATTAATTACGTCACACGAATTTCTAGGTTTTTCTACCCTTCCCTTCCCTCCTTGTCACACTTGGTCACATTTGGCAAACCCCTCCCCCCTGGAGTGACGTCACATTTCTTCAACGAAATCGGCAAATGTTTATTTAATATTTTATCAACATATTTTTGACAAAAGAAATATTAGTTATTTTATAATCCAAAACTGATTAAGAAATAAAATTAATCGAATAAAAACTGTTATCGTTTTAAAAAACTTGTTATTTAAATTTATATTAGCGTATAAAATAATTTAAATACATTTTCGGTTACTGATGAAGTTAAAGTGACGTCACAAAGTTTGTGACTCCTCCTCCCATGCTTAATATTAAATTTTTCGTACTTTAAATTTTTTTCTTGCACCTATACCAGTTATTTTTTTACATAATTATGTTTTTTTAATGACTGTGATAATTTTAAGTTTATTTGGGTTCAGTTCTTTGTTTGGCCCGAGGGTTAACTGGTAGAGAATGCCTTCTGGCATTAAGTTCGCCATTTGTACAATTGTTACTGTGCAATAAAGTTTAAATAAATAAATAATTCAAACAAGTATCTTGTTAACTTTAGCAAGAACCCTAAATGGCATCACAATCCTGTGTAGTGACTGTATGTACATTACCTGTGCTACGTCGGTAGGAGTCATTTTATTGGCAGGCATGTCTGACAGGTATCGCGCCCAGTTTTGAGCCTGGCCCCGAATAATTCCCTTCTGCCCTTCATCGCTGTCGATCGAGAGGTGACCCGCCGGCGGAAGAGGCGGATGGTGTCGGAACTTGTCGAATCTGAAGATAAGATAATATATATCAGTCATGAAAGCACTCAAAGCTGTTTATGCATAGAGTAAAAAGCTATGGAAACATAGCAAAAGCCAACTCCAAATTACATAATGAGAAGGACTTTGGAGCAGGAATGTTGCGGATGCAGATTTTTAGACATCCGCGGATGCGGTTGCGGATATTTAAAGGCTCACATCCGCGGATGCGGATGTCAAGATTAGGTACTTAAAAAACGTCAAATATTACATTTTATAATTTTTATTTTATAAAAACGAATCGTTTAGTATTTGAGCAAGAATATAAGGGCGTTACATTTAATAAACAGTAACTTGGCCGACTTTTCTGGATCTAGAAGATTTCGTTATGGGTAGGTAATAACGAACCTAGCACTTAAGTCGCCTTATTTTAAAAATAATGCGGAAGTTCCGCGGATGCGGATACGAATATTCACAACATCCGTGCTTTGGAGCCTTTGGAGCAGGCTATCTGGAACCAAAGGAATTCAAAACGCTATACCCATCACAGGATGATGATGATGATGATGATTTGTAACCTGAGCTCCATCATCCGGCACATGGAGATGGTCGAAAAAGCTAGTAGTAGTAGTGTAGGTTGACGGATTATTCTTATGGGGGTTTCCGCAAGGGTTCTCAAAATCATAAGAAAACCGGACAAGTGCGAGTCGGACTCGCCCACCGAGGGTTCCGTACTAGTATTTGTTATTATAGCGGCAACAGAAATACATACATCTGTGAAAATTTTAACTGTCTATCACGGTTCATGAGATACAGCCTGGTGACAGACAGACGGACGGACAGCGGAGTCTTAGTAATAGGGTCCCGTTTTTACCCTTTGGGTACAGAACTCTAATAAGGCAACAAAACTAATAAAGTCAGGAATACACTAGGGGACAAATCTATGGCGACCATTGACATAGATATCTCAGGACTGGCCTTACGGGCAATAATAATGAGGCATGACAGGGGCCAGTACAGCGGTGTGACACCGCTACAACGCGATTGGTTGACGAGTTCGCATCACGCGCGCTATTGGTCGCAACTAGTTGCGTTAGACTGCACGATTGGCTGGAATTCGTGAGTCACACCACTAAACTATACTGTATGCAATATTATTTGCGTTATTTGACACATTGTGACTGACGTATATAGAGATGTAACTAACCCAAATCGATTATCACAGCAAGCGATTACGATTGGATGGCACGTAGACTGAGGTATCGAATTGTGACGTATAATGAATTTTTATTTGAGATTTAAATAAAGCTAGAATTATATGGTTTTCCCGCAAGGTAAATGCATTTAATACACCGACCGAGTAGGTCGCACCCATCGTCAAAATCTAAACTAACTGGGGATCTATTTTAAAATTTATTTATGTTATTTCTGTGTCAAATTTGTTGTCTGTTAGGTGACGATAAATATATCCATATTTACAGTTAATTATCCACCTTTTCCTTACTTTTATTAAAAGAAAAATGAAAAATTCATATCGATTTACTTAGACTACTATCGATTCATAACGATGGTGACCGGCCAACCCTAAAATTAAAAAAAAAAAAGACGTAGAACGTAAACGTTTGCAGTGCAGTTGTTTTCCTTTGTGATTTCGATGTGCAAGACATTTTACGTAGTATTGCTGTTGTGAGTGACAGACGTCAAATACCGCAAATAATGTTGTATACACTATAGTACCATTTTTAGTGACCGTAAGGCCAGTCCATAGATACGTTAATGATGGCGACACGTGTCGGCAGCGACGTTGGGTGAAGTGGTGCGACGTTTCCAAACTTCGCACGACAAGTAGGGCAACAGCGCGCCACATATATAGGCATCTGTCTGTGTCACAGAATAAATAATAGTACTAGGTACAGAAGACTCACTCCATAACAAAACGCGTCTGTTACGATCAGCACAAATATGGCCGCTAGGTGGCGACAGCGCCACGCGCGGCTTATGGCAAACCCCAAAATTGGGGCCGAACGGATGTAATTTTAGCTACCTGTAGCAAAGCGACGAAATCGCGGAGTGAGCCACGCCTGTCTGTGTGTATAAATTTAAATATACCTTTAAACGAGCAATTCTTGTATAATTATTTATTTATATATATATATCGGGATCTCGGAAACGGCTCTAACGATGTCGATGAAATTTGCTATGGGGTTGGGCACAAATCACGCGAGGTGTTTTTGGCTACTTTTTTACCCCCTCTTCCCCCCTGGTGATATTTGGTGAGGTTTTTCGCTACCGCCCTCCCCCCACACAACCTCACGTGTATTTTTTTGAATTATTTTCATTCGACCTAAGCCAGCCGATGTTTTCGACATAGGTTACCGATTTTATAGCTAATGCTTTGCTCTCTTGCACGCCAGATTTGTCGGCCAAGTCGAGTTGCTCCTTAGCCGCACTTCTGAGACCTAACTGTCAAAGTATAAGGGGGGGCCCCTTATGAATTTGTGAAAGCCGAAAACTAAAAGCATCCTATCAAGTAGCGCTTTCGAGTGAAGCCAAAGAGCGAAAATTAGAAGAGTCGTGATTACATGCATAGATTCAATTTCAAGCCACTCTTTTGCAGTTCGGCGTTAGGTCTTATGCGAGGCCTTCTGCCTTAATTACACTTGGGCGTGGATCCAAATCCAAGCTTTCCTCTTTCACAGCAGCTGCCTTGCTCACCCTTCGCCAATTCAATTCACTTGGTCAATTCCAAGCTCTGCTTTCTGGCATCTTTTCTATATGAAAACAACCTCGCTGAGACCCTTAAATATCGAGCCCTATGCGAAGCTAGGCTGATAGAAAACTTTACCATCCCTTCTCTGTATGAAATCTTGGGTTCGCGCCTGGTTGGGACTAAAAGTAAAAATGTACAGCTGTCTATCAAATTGCGTTTTTATATCGAAAAATTTTCGCGCTCGTTTCGCTCGCGTTTTCAATAACTTTCTAAGATACTTCATGATAATGTGACATTCGGGTGGCAACAGCAGCAGCATTACTCTGTGGCAAGTTACTACTGCGGCATTGTCAATTTTCGTGATAAAATGATGTGACTGATTTCCATACTAAATGTACAACTGTCTATCAAATTGCGTTTTTTATATCGAAAAATTTTCGCGCTCGCTTCGCTCGCGTTTTCAATAATTTTCTAAGATATGGTATAGGTGACATTCGGGTGGCAACTGCAGCAGCATTACTCTGTTGCAACATTACTGTTACAGCGCTGTCAATTTTCGTGATAAAATGATGTGACTGATTTCCATACTAAATGTACAACTGTCTATCACATTGCGTTTTTTATATCGAAAAATTTACGCGCTCGCTTCGCTCGCGTTTTCAATAATTTTCTAAGATATGATAAAGATCACATTCGGGTGGCAACTGCAGCAGTATTACTCTGTTGCAAAGTTACTGTTAATTTAGGATTTTTTTTTATCATAACTTGACCTATTAGTACCACAAATAAAACTATTACCTATAAGATTATAAAAGACATTCCTAAAATATACTATAAATATGCTGACAAAATAAAATAATTTAACTAACTATTTCAATGTATTTATTGACGTTACAATCCTGAATTAATTTATGTTAATAGCTGACATTTTATTGATTAATCGATAAGTTTAAATTATTATTATATCGCCTTAGAGACCTGTTTAATGGTATAAAACTGCAAATATGCATGTATCTTACTATTGTGTGCCCTTACAGGGTGTCATGAACTGGCCTTTTAAATTGAAACACCTTATTATGTACAGTCACCTGCAAAAACATGTTACTCCTTGAAGGCCGCAAAAATATTTGACACGATCTTATTTGTAGAGCCATAAGAGCGTGTCACATATTTTTGCGGCCTTGGAAGAGTAACATGTTATTGCAGGTGACTGTACATGACATTGCAATATTGAATAAATGACTAAAATGACTACTGCTACAGCACTGTCAATCTTCGTGATAAAATGACGTGACTGATTTCCATACTAAAAGTAAAAATGTACAACTGTCTATCAAATTGCGTTTTTATATGGAAAATTTTCGCGCTCGCTTCGCTCGCGTTTTCATTAACATTCTAAGATGTGATAAAGGTGAAATTCGGGTGGCGACTGCAGCAGCATTACTCTATTTTAATTCTCAGCTGTAATGCGGCAATGAACGTCACTAAATTTACCAAAAAAATTCAATGTAATCTTCATGACCCTAGGGAGAAGGAGCACCATGGTCTAAAAATGCTTAGGGCATCAAAATATCTTAATCCGGTAATGGTCGTTTGCGGAGTCAAACGATTTGGGATTCGCATTTTATACGCATTACCATGCCTTCCAGAAAAAAATCGAATCATTCGCGAAAGTCTCGCACCGCATTGAGATTACAAGGAGCACGTGGTCTTCCACCAGGAGTCTGAAGAAGACCACGATGAGTGGCGCTCTAGCCAGGCAGGCCGCTTCGATTTCGCTCGCGCGCGTATACCTTACTGTATCGTCCGATATAATCCTACTACTCTGTCGTTTAAATCACGTGTAAAATTTGAATAAGGGCAAAAAAGCTATTACCTACCTTTGGAGTGTAGTTTTATTTAGTGGTACCTAATTGTAAAATATATATACTTGGACTACAGTCCTCTAGCATATCCATCATCCATCTGTCAACGTTACTTCAAGTTCCGCCTCCAGGGGAGAGGGAGAGAAATTAGGATTAGAAATTAGCCGCTTACTGACACAGACCGAAATCCACGCGGGCTCGGCGCCGGGCACAGCTAGTTAAAAATATAATAATATAGTTTTTTTTATGAGGCAAGTTGTATATGCACTCACTTCCACTCGGCGAGCGTGAAGGCCTCACCCGTGGCGTCTCTGTACTGGCCAACGTCGTAATACATCTGCTTTTCTGCAAAACCGTATGGATTCAGGACTTTATATCCAGCGCCTATGCCCCAGCGTATGTTCTCCTGCAAAAATACACATTACTTTTAAACGATTTGGCCAAACGGCTGGTTGAAGTCACTGGGGACCAAAGAGCTGGCAGCTTCCTCGAATAAGCGTTGCGGTTCAGCGAGGAAATGCTGCCAGCATCCTTGGCACTAAAATAAATAAATAAATAAAACATTTATTCAGGCGAAAGAAGCCCTATTTGTACAGTTTTTTCTTCTGCCAAACTGTTGGCGGAGGGGCTCTTTATACGGCCCCGACACTATCAAGTCATCACATGAAATTTCATGACGCTCCAGCGTTTGGTCCAGTCAGGTCATGACATTCTTAAATCACCCCACACACTTATCAGTATTTCTATCAGTATTTTCATCATTTCTTTTCACGGGGAATTTTAAGTTATTATTTTCCTAACCGTTCTTAGTTAAATTGTAGTGTACGTTTTGAAGAACACAAAACCAAAACATTATTCAATCATCGATGCAAATTTTTCTAACCTGTCGTAACTATACTATGTACTGTGGCAACTCTATGCCCGACGAGCCAGAAAAATGCAGAAAAAGAAATAGGTAATTAAAAAGAATATTAATTTAGTATCAACCTTATCGTGCGTGCATGCGTCATGACTGTGTGAAAGATTGGTACTCGTAGTTAAAAAATGTATACAAATATTTTTTTTTAATTCTTACCACGAACCGGGAATCAAACTATTCTTAAAGTTCAATCAGCATCATATAGCATCCAAAGTACCTATTTAAATAGTTCGGTACGCCATACATACCTATTATATGGTGTACCGAACTATTTGAATACTTTGGATGCTACCTACTATATGACGCTGACTGTACCTACTGGATTCTTCTTTTATGTAAGAATTTATATGTATTTGGTTAAGAAAAACGGAACCTGATATGCAACCTAGTTAACCTACCTGTAATAAAAATACTTTGTTTTTATTTGGTTAGTAAAATAAATACGGCTGTGGCAAGTATCTCTTTTCGTTTCAGCTCCTTATGAAAAAGTCTTTAGTACCGCATTTTTCTGTCGCATTCTATATATTATGCTGAGGGAAGGACCTTTAAGACACAGGTTTTTGGGGTATCCGAAATACTAATACTTGTACATAATTATTAAAAAAGTGGTTAGGATTTTGCTGATTAAAACTAATCGGGGTTTCTGCGGTTTGTTGTTGTTGTCTGTCCTAGGGCACCCCGGAGGTGCATAGGGCCTCCACAAGATCCTTCCACGCCTTCCTGTCTTCAGCAACCGTCTTGGCCTCGTTCCAGCTCAGTCCTACGGCTGTCAGCTCGTTCTCTACGCTGCGCCTCCAGGTGTGTACAGGGCGTTTGCGGGCTCGCTTCCCGCCCTGAGGCCGCCACTCGAACGCGATACTGGCGTTGTTCGTATCTCCTCTTCGCAGAGTATGACCGATCCATCTCCACTTCCGCAGCGCTACTTCTTGGGCGATCGGAGGTTGTCGGCACATACTCCACAAATCCTCATTTCTTATAGTCTTCGGCCAGAATATGCGGAGGATCGACCGGAGGGACTTATTGACAAACACTTGTGTGTCAGCCCTTTTGTCACTCTCCACGTCTCACAGCCGAAGAGCAGCACGGACTTGACGATGGATTCGAAGAGGGAAATTTTTACGCGGCGAGTGCGAACGTTTGAGTCCCAGACAGGCTTGAGTCGAGCAAATTCAGCTTTTGCCTTCTTGATTCTGCTCTCGACGTCTTCGTCTGCACCTCCCCGACATGTTAGTGTACTGCCGAGATATACAAACTTGGAGACTGATTCAAGGCGATCGTTTTTGAACAATAAAGGATCCGTACAATCTGATTTTACTCGCATGTTGACAGTCTTCCCTCGGTTGATTCGCAGGCCCATGGCTTCAGCTTCCTCTTGAAGGCTCTCAAGTTTCGCTTTAAGATGGGCTAACGATGGCGAAATCAGCACGATGTCATCGGCGTAATCAAGATCATCCAGTTCCTTAGTACCCCAGTTAATGCCTCTTGGTGTTTCGATCACTTTCCTCATCACGTCGAAGAGAATTATGAATAAAATCGAAATTTCGTTAGCAGTCTCTAACGCTCGAATACGCAAGAGTGATAAAGAGGCAGAAAACGAAATTTCGCGTTAAGCCCTCAATATGTGCTAGAGGCGCCCCCTACGCAGAGTATTGCGTAATATTATTATATTTCCCTGAATAGGGAATATTACTCGAAACTCTGCGCCGGGGGCGCCACTACCACAATCCATCACAATCTGGGGGTCTACCGCGAAACACGAAATTTCGTTATCTAACCTCTCTATCACTTTTCATCATCATAATCCTCACTTTTGCATATTCGAACGATAAAGAGGCAGATAACTAAATTTCGAATTTTGCGTTTCCCGGTAAAAATATAATTAAATTGTTGTAAACAACATAAAATAAAAGGTTTTTATTTCATGTATGGAAACTTTTAGAAAGGGACAGAGATTTTCTTTGTGCGTTGTATTCTGCATGTTTTCCTTTTTTCTTAAGAGTCAAGTGAAAATAAACTTTAGAGTAATGATAATAGAGTAGGTATACTTCACTTATTGATTTAAATGCCAGTAATGACTCTTGTTAGTATAAAACCTTCTTCAAAGTACTTTAAATGACGGAATGAGGGATTAGAGTGATGCGCTCCACTCACTATCAGTATAATGTCATTATTTTGACATTTCTTCAAAAATATTATAAATGTTTAATAACTTCATTATCGTCCATCATTCTTTCTGTCATTTCTGATTCCATCATTCTAATCAATTCACTGTCAGTATAATGTCATTTCTAGTATCATTACTTTGACATAACTCCAATACTGACGGAAATTATTAAAATAAACTTCATTACTTGCCGTCATTCCTTCATGACACTCCCTACACTATCACTAAAAACGTCATTCCGTCAAAGTAATGTCAGTATTTATGATAGTGTCGGGGCCGTATAAAATAAACTTCATTACTTGCCGTCATTCCTTCATGACACTCCCTACACTATCACTAAAACCGTCATTCCGTCAAAGTAATGTCAGTATCCATGATAGTGTCGGGGCCGTATTAGATATAGTTTTTACAAACTTTTATTTACTTTCACCTGACCGTTGTCTGTCTGTCTGTAATCAAATCTTGCAAGTTAAATTTGATCCAGTTCCCGGTTTCCGATTGAGCTGAAATTTGGTATACATACGTAAGTCGGGTGACAATGACAATGCAATATTATGGTGTCATCGAGCTGATCTCATGATGGAGATCGGAGGTGGCCATAGGAACTCTGTGATAAAACAACAAAACCTAATTGGGTTTGGGGTTTTTAGAATTGTCTCGATGAGTATTAGTTGCCTGTGGGAAGAAAAGTACGGTCAGCGATAAAAGCTTGTACCAAAAATGAAATTTTTAGTTTTGTAGGTACCTAGTTTTAATTTTAGGTTACTTTATATTGTAAGTTTGTTGTTTAAATAAATCTACATGACATCATATGAAATTATTGCGCAATATATCACACACACACACACACACACACACACTCACACGCACACACTCACTCACACGCACACACTCACTCACACACACACGCACACACACACACACACACACACACACACACACGCACACACACACACACACACACACTCACACTCACACTCCAATACACACACACAACACACACACACACACACACACACACACACACACACACACACACACACACACACACACACACACACACACACACACTTGCGTAATTATCTTAGCAGTAGGTATAATAAACAATAGTAATAGTCTAACGGTAAATATAAATGTATAAACAGATGAGTATATATACAGTTGATACTAGTCTAAGGGCAATGTCATATTTCTATCATCCGTGTTAAATTATAAAAAAATGTTGCCATAAATGTTGCATTGTATATGTTTAGTTCTATATGTAAGTGATCAGACCTTCGGTATAAATTTTTAACTTGTGTATACTTCCCAACCAACGTTTGCTGCATTGCTAGAACTAGCAGTGGTTTAATCCCTGATCCCTATAAGACAGGTTTACCTAGTTTAGGGCTCAGGATACTATTCCTAGGCTGTCTAACAATAGAATACTTTTAAAAATGTAATACCCTTCTACAATGTAATAAGCTGCATTTTTGATACCTAAATAAATAATTTTTCATTTTTCATTTTCATTTCATATATACAGTAGAATCCGTTTATTATGACTCCGCTTATAATACTTACCAACCGCTTACTATGACGTAATTACTGTGCGAAGTTTGGTTTTCATATAAAACTCTTTGTGACAAATTCGGATAAGATGACTTCGCATATAGTGACAAACCGCTTACTATAACCTAAAAATCCTATTTCCATGAAATTATGTCCGGTTATACTGACACATTCGCTGGTTTTCGTGGCCGTCACCACGTCTTTCCCTGCGAGGACGTTTGGTGCGTTCGTGACGTGTAAGGTATTTTAGTTTTGATTCTCAGTGACAAGTTGATATTTGTTACAAATTTAAGAAAGCTCATCTCTCACAAAGGAATTTGAGATTAATTTGGAAAACATAACAAAAATAAGAAGTTGTACAACTATGCTTTATATGACATCCGCTTAGTATGACGTGTTAGTCAGTTCCCTTCGATGTCATTATAAGCGGATTCCACTGTACAACAATGTACAAATGGCGGACTTAATGCCAAATGGCATTCTCTACTAGTCAACCATAAGGCAGAGATGTCTATAATATTTATATGTAATAAAAGCTTATTTTTAAAAGATGATTACTTCATCGTAATAAAAACCTACGCGTAAAAACCATTTCGGTAAAATTTTAAGGTTCCGTCACACAGGCGCGCTTTCCGGGCGGGCCGTGAGTGTAAGCGTGATATGTAAAAGCGGCGCGCCCCGCTCACGTCCCGCCCGGAAAAGGCGCCTGTGTGACAAAGCTTTAAGTTAGGCAAATGAACCAACAGACAAATCCTTACCCTCCCCTCATGGAGGCCTTCCAGTTCATCCTCGCCGGCGTCCTTGGGACCGAAGCTGGCGAGAGCCACCGCCTCGTACTCGCCCACGTCAGTCACCACGACCGCTTGGCCCACTTTAAATTCAGGGCCCAGCCTATATGACGAAACAAGACAATATAATATCCCATCATAAATGTGAAATGAGAGCCAAGTACAATATTATAGTACACTGTGCAACATGGGGCGTAAGTTGAATATTGCAAACGAGAGTAAGTTAAATCGCGAAGGCTTGCCGGAGCGATTTATAGACTCGAGTTTGCAATATTATTACGCCCCCAGTTACACACAATGTTTTTCATTACACTTGCGATACAAAAATTAAGTATAAAGACAAACAAACTGTTAATTATGGCACTAGAAACTTCATAACTCCCTAGGGAGAACGTTTTTTCTATAACTCCCGCTAAACCTGCGTGCAATTCCACATTTACTGAGCGAGTGTGATGAAAAGAATATTCGTCGTTGTTGACTTCGCCGGAAAAAGAATTGAGATCTAGGTATATGGGTGCCAAGTTCTAGTTTGCTTGGGGTGTAATAAAGTTCAGGATTTGGCTTGTTCAGTTTTTACATACCTACACGCTTTATTATTTCTCCCATGTTAACTTTTATTTTTAAAATTTAGTTTTTTGGCACTTACAAAGGAGTGTCCAAGTTAAAATACCTTGGGTGCACTGTCTCGGATCCACATACAAGGGAGGACGAAATCAACATCCGGACTCAAAACGCCTTACGCTACAGTGCTGCGCTCCATAAGGTTTCGGTGTCCAAGCTTCTTAGTTGACGTACTAAGGTACGGATCTACAAGACCGTGATCCGCCCCATTCTGATGTATGGGTGTGAGGCTTGGACACTAATACTCAAGGAGGAGAACAGCCTTTTAGTCACAGAACGTAAGGTGTTAAGGAAGATTCTGGGACCCGTCAAAAATGACGATGGCAGTTGGAGGATCCGAAAGAATGCCGGAATAGAACATCTGATAGCCGAGCCGAATATAATAGGTGAGACCAAAGCGCTTCGTCTCCGCTGGCTTGGCCATCTCAAAAGGATGGGTGAAGATCGGGCAGCCAAAAGGGCCTACTTGGGTCGACCAACTAGGCGCCGTCCTGTTGGTCGTCCTAAATACCGTTGGGCAGAGAGAGTGGAGGCAGATCTCCGTGAGCTCGGCGTCGGCGAAAACTGGCGGGATACCGCTCTGGACCGATTAAAGTGGCGTGCTCTTGTGTTGGAGGCCAAGACTAATTTTGGGTCACCGCGCCAACCAAGTAAGTAAGTAAGTTTTTTGGTATAAAAACTAGCCAAGACAAATCCTGAACTTTAACTACACGTGAAAATGGGTTAAATTAGGTTTTTGATGATAGGTCAGTCAGTCAGTACGTACGTGATGAGTCAGTCAGAAAAATCCCGATTTTTAGATGTTTGTATATTAATAACCGGTTGACCTATATTCATGAAATTTGATACTCTAGTTAGCCTCTTAATACTCTTAATGAATAAACCAAGTTTCATATGTTTATGTTTAATGGATTTTGAGTTACGCAGGGGTTAAAAGTGGCTCCAAATGGTTCGTGTAATATATTATATAACACACGGCTGCTGCGTCGCCAGTTCTTTTTTCTTTTGAACTTGGCTTGTCACGCTGCCGCGTTTTTATATGGCGTATACAGAAAAGGCCTAGTGGTAAGCCTAAGAAAAGGTAGCTAGCCTGGGTGGAAGAAGATCTTAGGAGAATGAGGAAACTGATACCCGAGAAAGAAAGGATAAAACTGTAATAAAAACAAGTAGCAATTAAAAGCATTGTATTATGTGTAGAGTTATAGGTGACTCAGCTCAGATAAGAAAACACATCAAATTTTATGAAGGCATCTCATGACGATCAGTCAGATACATATAATATGTATTCTCATTTCTTTTATTGACTTTATTTTCTTTTACTTTTGTAAGAATTGATATGTTTTCTGAAAGAGCTACGTATTTGTATGATTTCATGTACAGTCGACGTCAAAGAGAAATTTACAGCCAAAGTAACAAAAAAATGTTTACACGACCTAAATGCTATGACAATAAAGTCGTGTAAATAATTTTTTGTAACGTTAGTCGTAAAGATCTCTTTGACGTCGACTGTACATATATGTTTTTTAGGGTTCCGTACCTCAAAAGGAAAAAACGGAACCGTTATAGGATCACTCGTGCGTCTGTCTGTCTGTCCGACCATTTTCAGAAAGGTTGTCAAAACCCAGAGAAGTAAGTAAGTTTTATTTATGGCGTTATTCATAAACAATAGGTAAACGCGCTACAGGGAAACTATCTTAGAAACTTATCTTTTTACAAGAATGCAATTTTGGTATTGTCAAAATTCGGTCATATGTAAATTGTCTATGTGTCCTAGAAAATAGGGCATATTACGCGAAACTCTGCGTAGGGGACGACGCGAGGCAGAAGCTAATGTGCGGTGGCCCTAAGTACCTATTACTGTAATAGAACAAGCTGTACGAGTTAAAATAAGCATGTCAGTCCTTACACGTTGAGATGCTGGGTGAGCTTATTACTGCCCGCCTCAACTTCCTGACCGAACGAAGTCAGCTCAAACCGGCCGTCTGCAACATACACGCCGCATACTGCCGCTTTCTGAAACCAAAACAGAAGATACGATTAGATTTATTTATTTTATAATATTTATTTTATTTAGTCGTATGGCACAAGTACATAATATAGGCAATAAATTGACAATTAAAATTACAACAAAACATGTATTAAGTCAGTTGTCAACATTCAGTGTGTTCAGCCATGCGGCTGCATGCGTTGTGAGATGAAGGCATTGACATAGATATCTAGGGACTGGCTTAACAGACAATAATAATGAGGCATAACAGAGGGCCTACCGCGAACCACGTCCGATGTGTTGCCTCCCTGTCACACTTACGTACAAATGAACAAGTGCGACAGAGAGGCAACACGTCGAACGTGGTTCGCGGTAGGCCTTCAGGGGCCAGTACAGCGGTGTGACACCGGTACAACGCGATTGGTTGATGAGTTCGCATCACGCGCGCTATTGGTCGCAACTAGTTGCGTTAGACTGCACGATTGGAGGGAATTCGTGAGGCACACCGCTAAACTAGTACCATTTTTAGTGCCCGTAAGGCCAGTCCATAGATATATACGTTAATGGATGAAGGAGGTCTTCCGGTGGTCCAGAATATGAATACAGAGGGCAGCGCATTTTATAATATGAAATTACAATGTACATTATTTTGCACTAATCTATACGAATTTATATTATGATCGTCAAGTAGGGTAGAAAAATACAATTATAGTTATACAAATGTCAATCAATACACAATTTATAACCATTATAAGCAATCGATCCATTAACTAAATTTTTAACAATGTCAAATAAAAAAAATGAAAAACAAAGCAATGTCAATACGGCTAAACATGGATATCTCATCAGATGATGATGATTGACATTGATTACACACATATCTTGGGCCGCTGTTTCACCACATGTGACAATATTCTACGATTATTTCAAATATATGCATTTATAAATGTTCTTATAGCTTTGACAGCCAACTGGCCCCTAATTCACCACGGTGACAGGTGCGACAATTCGACAAATGTCGCTATTGCTGACGTCACAGGCATCCCTGGACCACAGTTACCGCTTACCATCGGGCGGGCCATATTCCTGTTTGCCACCATCATTGTATTATTTTAAAAAACTTTATTATATTGGCAATAAACAGGTATTTGACTTGCGAAGTTTATGATGATGATGATGACAATTGTCACAAGATTTAAAAGAACTGTCGGTAATTCTTGACAGGAGATGAGTTCTGTTTCGGAATTTCGTGACAATGTCAATTGTCATTAGCTTCGCAAAATAAATACTTATTTATTGGCCATATAATTTTTTTTAATTAAAATTTTGGTGGCAAACAAGCACACCGCCCGTCCGATGGTAAGCGGTTACCGTAGCCGATGGAGGCCTGTGACGTCAGTAGCAGTGATGTCGACAATTGTGGCTCTGCTCTACATCGGAATGACATCCGCTGTGTTGTGCCTTCATAGTGCCCATATCACAGATTAGGTATAGAAGGTTCACTATCTAATAAAACGCGTGTATTACGAGAGATAGGTATAAACCCAAGCACGAGCAGACGTCCGTTCTGTAGAGGTGTGCGGCAACTACTACTGCTAGACACCAAGATTTGCGTGGGCCGCATGTACTTGTAGCGTCGCGACGTAATTGCGCGTACGCCTGGTATAATATGCATACTGCCCATAATATAGGTATTGTTAATATGCCAAGATTCCTTACCGCATTTATGGCACTTTTTGCTGATTCCTTTTGACCACCACTCTCACACGGTGAGTGACCAGCTTCGGAGGCCAACAGCCTTCGGCTCAAGTACCCCGCCCCATTCTGCAGATATCTAGAACTAAACAATAATTTTGACAAACCCATGACAAAAAAATATACAAAAATAATGTAAAATATAAGTTAAATACACATTGTGTATGGTAAGAAAATTAAGCCAACTAGATTTTGGGAAATGGTGATTTATGTTTTTGTTATTTTGAATCTGGAAGGGGATCATGGAGGATGATTGAATATTAAATAAATAATATTAAGGATTACAATCTTTTTCATATTTGAGTGATAATATAGTGCAATTTGTGGTATTAATTATTCAAACATTTAGAAAATACTAACATTTGTTTTAACAGCTTAAGTCTTTTTCATTACAATTAAATAGTTAAAATAAGTAATTTATCTGTATTTAAATAACTATTAAAAATAAAATTATGCATGTTTTGAAAATGAACTTACCTAAATAAGTTTTTAGGGTTAAAGTGTGCTGAGTTAAAATAGCTTAACCAAGTTCAACAAGTAAGATTACAAATGTGTGCATACTTAATAAAATGAGATATCAAAATGTTATCTTTTATTTCCAATATTAATTTTAAAAGCACTAGTTTTAGGCACATGTCTAATTGTCAGCGATATCCTTGTCTCCCTTTTGACAGCAGATCCTTTCACATATTTATCGGAGCAAAGCCCTAAATTTACGACTGAATCATCCAAACTATCCTCATACACCTCCTCAATACAGTGTAAATAATGGCTGAAAAGCTTGTCTTGGAGAACCAATAAGCTTCTAGGTTCCAATAGGAATGAGAACACGGGTTTAGGAACCGTTTCAGCTTCACTGGGTTCCAAGAACTTCAAAACAGTGTGAGAACCTACAGAAATAGTTGTTATAGTTGGATAGAATAAAGAACCATCTAAATGCGGCATTATTCCTTGCCCAGCTAAATATTCATTTACTAAAACGTGGTTAGGTCTGTGTCCTCCCATGACGTTCAAATTATGAATGGTCTGTAAGCAGGAATCCAGCCACGTTGGAATTGTCTCCGCGATCATGCCTTTACTGTGCGGGATCCCGCCCCAGTTTTGAAGTCTTCTGTTACTAAGCTGCGTCCATTTCGGTTTCGGAGACGCGTAGATGTTTGACAGTATAGACTTTTCTTCATCCTCTGATATGAATTCGGATATATAGTAAGCGTTAGGAGGAGCCTGGAATAAGATAAGTTTTTATAACTTTTTTGTTTTCTCTACATCGTGTTATCGCATGGATATGTAAAACTAGGATGAATTACCGATTTAATCCTGTGCTGTTCCATAACATGCATATTTCGCAATTAAATTGAGGTGTATATTTTATTTTATACTACTAAAACCATCCCAAAAATATATTAAGTTTGAAAACAATCCACAAGCCACAATCGACAAGTTTAAAATGTCAATGTCATACACATTCATGTCAAATTTTGAGTTGCCATTAGATACGTGTCAATTCTGCTTGAAATTGGAATAAAATAAAAATGTGACTATGTGATGCTAATATCTACAGCAATGGATGTTTCCCCAGTAGGATTCATCTTTAACTTTTATCGTTATTAACGAATTGGATTCGTATTAATATTTACAATCTTACGAAATAGAATTAAGTTTTTTATCCTTTTTAAAATTACTTATTTATTTTTTTATAATATTTAAATTAGAGGTTTATTCTAGTAACTGGCAGCAATTTTGGTTTCTTTTTATTTGAGATATGGGTAAAAACGCTGCTATCGAAAATAAATAAACTTAGCACAACGGTAAAAACCTTTGCTTGATATTTCGTGGACGATGCGTTTCGATTTATCAAAAATTGAGAAAAAAATCAATAAAATAAAGTGCAGAATGACATTCTACATGACAAAATTTAATAAAAAGGAGATAAAGTGTAATTTTAAAAATATTGTTGAATAATGATATTGTTCATATTCCTTAATTTGTAAGACCAATATCCGATGCAATAACAAAACCAATACAGCTATAATCCTTTGACATTAGAAGATAAAATGTTATTTGTTAATATTTTTTTGTAAATATTTGTTAAATGGGCAATTGTAGAATGTGATCAAAATGGGCGGCTGCATCGGAATAACTAGGAGCAGAAGCGGGCCCGTGGGCGAGGAGTCTTCGGGGACTGTGTCTCGGCCTAATTCCGGTCGGTAGTAGCTCTGTCGCCGTGGTGACGGCTAATGCGTGGTCTGAACTGTGACTAAACGGATGCCTTCTTTTAGGTGGTTTAAGGAAGAACCAGTCGCTGTGCCATGAGACGATCAGGTGGAAATCGGACGTGCCGCTAACGGAGGGCCAATTGCGGAGTAAGCGGGACGAGTTTTGGGACACGGCGCCCGCGTTCGAGGGTCGGAAAGAAATCTGGGATGCGCTGCGAGCTGCGGCCGTGGCGGCTGAGGCGATGGACTTCCAGCTGGCGCAGGCGATCCTGGACGGCGCTAGTGTGTCCGTGCCTAATGGGTATCTCACAGAGTGCTATGATGAGTGGGGTACTAGATATCAGGTGAGTCTAATATTTTTATCCCATTTCGACCAGTGATAGTGTATCTGGCGGACTTTAAAACAGTTGTCACTTATATGGACAATAAACAACTTGTGTACATATAAGTAAAGATTTTATTATAAAGTTAATAGAAAATGAGTACCCCTTAAGTTTTGCTCTCTCTACAGGACAGATGGGAACTGAATTGTGTATGACTATGACTTAGGTCAGTTATGATTAGAAATTTATGATAAACTTATAACCTTGCCAGTATATCTGTTGTGCATCATATGTGGCTTTCCATTAGAGATGGGTCCTTATACTTCATGTTCAATGAGGACCATACTCCTATTCGGATTTCAGATAAAAAAGTCCTTATTGCACTTGATTGTTAAGGACCCTTTTGTGATGGAAAGCCACAAATTATTACTATTTTGGGAGTGCAAATCAATTTCTCTCTTTGTTTCTTTTACTATGCTTAATCCAGAGATATTATCTAATGTATTGAATGAAATTGATCATGTAAATAATACAGGTTGAACTTGCTATGAAAACTACTCAAGGATAACATCTTAATTAATGTTAAATGATGATAATGGTGATGATAACCTTGAAAACATATAATTTCAAGTAATATGCAATTAATATTGACATTCTCTTTTTAAGGTCAAAAACTTGCCCAACTTATAATATGGCAATATTTTTACTGTTTTCGGCAAGTAGTGATCTTTATTCATTAGCAAAAATGATACCTTTCTAGGCTTGATAGAAAACTCTTTCTAGGCTTGATAGAAAACTCTTTCTAGGCTTCCATACCTCAAAAGGAAAAAACAGAACCCTTATAGGATCACTTGTGTGTCTGGCTGTCCGTCTGTCACAGCCTATTTTCTCTGAAACAACTGAACCAATTAACACATTCATTACCACTAAGTGCTACGGGTTACGCTCGTAGCGCGTAGCCACGGGTTCGCCGTATGTAGCGCGTAGTCGCTACGAACAGTGTACCCGACAGTCGGGTTCTTGGTGTTGAATGTGTTAAGTTTAAATTTGGCACACATATGTAAGTCTGTGACCCCAAGACGGGCATGTAACGTAAATCTTAAGGCCCAATGTCCTACCTATAGTACTTATTCAGATCAGTGAAATTTAAATCATATTTATTTATTTTACACTTTATTGCCCAAAAAATCGGACAAGTGCGAGTCGGACTCGCTCACCGAGGGTTCCGTACTTTTTAGTATTTGTTGTTATAGCGGCAACAGAAATACATCATCTGTGAAAATTTCAACTGTCCAGCTATCACAGTTCGTGAGATACAGCCTGGTGACAGATGGACGGACGGCAAACTGACGGACGGACAGCGGAGTCTTAGTAATAGGGTCCCGTTTTACCCTTTGGGTATGGAACCCTAAAAACAAGTATAAGTACAAATGGCGGACTTAATGCCTTGAGGTTGAGGCATTCTCTACCAGTCAACCACTGGGCCAAACAGAAATTAGAAACAGAATCATATTCGATCGGAACAGAGTTGCTTTTGCTTTGTTTCTTTTAGTTTTTAAACAACGCAATATCAACTCTATTTCCAACACTAAAGGTTCAAATTTTACATTTTTCATTTGTATGGCGGGGCCTTAAGAGGATCGATAGTGCAACCCACCTTTAATATCATGTAGGTGTTGCATAACCGATACACATTATCAAGGTCTAAAGGCAAGATTGAATTCTAAACCAAAGATTAAATAGTTTGCACTGATCTCTTGAACAACCTGTACAGTCACCTGCAATAATATGTTACTCTTCGAAGGCCGCAAAAATATGTGACACGCTCTTGTGGCTCTACAAATAAGATCGTGTCAGATATTTTTGCGGCCTTCGAAGAGTAACATGTTATTGCAGGTGACTGTACGTCGACTTTGGTGCAAATGATATTTGTAAACTATACTACATGCAGAACTCTGACTGTCTAATAAAAAACCGGGCAAGTGCGAGTCGGACTCGCGCACGAAGGGTTCCGTACCATAAAAAAGGGTTCCGTACCAAAAAACAAAAAAAAGCAAAAAAAAAAGTTTGTTGTATGGGAGCCCCATTTAAATCTTTATTTTATTCTGTTTTTAGTATCTATATTATATAAAGCTTTTGTTGTTATAGCGGCAACAGAAATACATCATCTGTGAAAATTTCAACTGTCTAGCTATCACGGTTCGTGAGATACAGCCTGGTGACAGACGGACGGACGGACGGACGGACGGAAAGCGAAGTCTTAGTAATAGGGTCCCGTTTTACCCTTTGGGTACGGAACCCTAAGAACAATGTTTGGCAGAATATTCACAAATCACATTGCCCTCCCTCCCCCTTTCACATAGTGCAGATTAATTGGTAATTGAAAACAATCATCATCATTACCAGCCTAGCACCTCACTGCTGAGGTCTTCTCTCAGGAATGGGTTATATACACGGTGGCAATTTCGGGGTTGGTCCCGTAGTCAAAGTTGCTCAGTATAATCCCAAAACCTCCCTGGCAACGGGAATGCACTTATTTTTTGGCCATCCTGTTGAGACCCCAGCACAAAAAACCTGTGACCTGAAGAGAACTTTAATTAGTGAATGCAATCCCGACTCGGGATTGCAAATTCGAGATCCCGCGGGATTAGAAATATCAATCCCGCGGGATCCCGGAATTTTCGGGATCCCGACTAGATTAAAAAAAAAGTAAAATTCGATTGAATTAAATCGATAATAACGGCATGTTTGTGATGGTGACGTTAATTTAAATAATATATTAAAAGACAGAAAACAAAAACCTTTATTCTTTAATATTATGTAATAACTAAATCATCATCAGTTTTCCTTGGAAATTAACAAAGGTAATGAAAACAATAAGTATAACTAATAAGAATCAAAACAATAAGGAATTAGAGAGGTGATTTTGAAAGTGACTTCTTAAAAAAACAAAGGGTATTAAGAGTGTTATCTGCTAAACGGCATCTTACATCCGTTGCAATATGCTAACCCAGCTGCTGAGAATGCCCTCTCCGACTCAACACTGGTTGGCAACAGCGTGGCGAAGCAATTATATGCAAACTGCAAAAATCTCCCCCTTGTTCCTCCACACTCAAATAAATCCATTTCCTTTTTTATGACAGACTCTAATCTGTCTAAGCTCGTGGATACACGTGTAAAGGGACTTTTAGATGCTCGCAGAGTTTGTTCTAATTCCTCTTTAAGTGATATATTAGTTTGTACACAGCAGTAGCACGTAAATTCAAATCTGACGCTCGCTGACGACTGCCGCCCAATCCCGTCAATCCCGAACGGGATCCCGTCATATAATGCGTCGGGATTGATCCCGAAAAATTACACGGGATCTCGCGAGATCGGGATCCCGCGGGATCGGGATTGCATTCCCTAACTGTAATCTTTTGAAAAGACTAAGCATTATATCCATCTTAAAATAACAAATGGAGATGTAGATATGCATGTTTACTAACAATGTTAGAAAATAATACTTAAATAACATATTTAATTAGCAATTAGTTGCAATTTACCCTGTGTTATCTCTCAGTTGCTTTGATAATTAAAGGAAAATTATACTGAAAAATACCAAGCTAAAGGGCATTTTCGGGTGGAGTTTTTAAGTCGCTTTTTAGGGTTCCATACCCAAAGGGTAAAAACGGGACCCTATTACTAAGACTCCACTGTCCGTCTGTCTGTCACCAAGCTGTATCTCATGAACCGTGATAGCTAGACAGTTAAAACAGACAGTTAGAAATTTTCACAGATGCCGCTATATTATATAATTTTGCCGCTATAACAACAAATACTAAAAAGTACGGAACCCTCGGTGGGCGAGTCCGAGTCGCACTTGTCCGGTTTTTTATTTATATTTAAGGGGGACTCCTACAAACAAAATAAATATGTATATTAAACCTTTAAATTTTCATATGCGTGTAATGGTTAATCGTAGATCAGAAATCGTAGGATAGAGCAAAAATCTTTCTAAAAAATGCAAAATTTACTCAAAAACTCGGTCAGGAATCTTATCATACGCAGACAAGAGGTTAATTGCAGTTGCAAGTGTCCAAGCGACGGTGAATGCTTACCATCACTTTTCGTCTGCTTGTTTGCCTCTTATATAATTAATAAGTTCAAAAACTAAAACCCGACTACTGCAAATCGCGCTCTAAAAAGTATGAAACAAGATAGAATTCTTATCTAAAATTATCAAGCAGGAAATATTATAAATGTTACCATTTTTTTTATAAATAAATACAACGTAATATAATTTACTGATTTTTTTATATATTTACAGAGATTCAGAGGATCGCCGTGGTCGTATGCCACGATTATAAACTTAAAAGTAATGTGGCATACGACCACGGCTATCCTCTGAATCTCTGTAAATATATAAAAAAATCAGTAAATTATATTACGTTGTATTTATTTATAAAAAAAATGGTAACATTTATAATATTTCCTGCTTGATAATTTTAGATAAGAATTCTATCTTGTTTCATACTTTTTAGAGCGCGATTTGCAGTAGTCGGGTTTTAGTTTTTGAACTTATTTTTTATTTAATTAATTTTGAAGTCATGATTTCGTTACTAACTTTTTGAAGTCACTTTATATTACTTTTGCGAGGGCGTCCTCAGTACAGAAATGCACGCAGAGCGCCGCCTATATCGGGCTACGCCCTTTAGTGCCTATGAGGGCGCCGAAGGCGCCCGGTTTTGGAACGCGTACGTCGGGCTACGCCCGACTCTTTTAGTATGACGGCGCCGAAGGTGCCCGGATTTGGAACGCGTACGTCGGGCTACGCCCGACTCTTTTAGTATGAGGGCGCCTTCGGCGCCCGGCTTTGGAACGCCTACGTCGGGTTACGCTCGACACTTTTAGTATGAGGGCACCGAAGGCGCCCGGCTTTCGAACGCGTACGTCGGGCTACGCCCGACACTTTTAGTATGAGGGCGCCGAAGGCGCCCGGCTTTCGTACGCGTACGTCAGGCTACGCCCGACACTTTTAGTATGAGGGCGCCCAAGGCGCCCGGCTTTGCAACGCGTACGTCGGGCTCCGCCCGACTCTTTTAGTATGAGGGCGCCGAAGGCGCCCGGCTTCGGAACGCGTACGTATCTTGTAAAAAAATTGACCGTTTCATACTCGTACATTTTGGCTGATCAGGACTTCTATACCTATTCACGTTATAAAATGTTGCAGGACATTAAAAAAACACCATGTATAATAGCGGCCAAACAAATTTCTTTTACAAAAACCTTCTTGTATCGCCGTAGTCGCGTAACACGCGGATAGAATCCAGAGCGCTTGTTAGATTCATAGTTCGAATCACCTAACCGATAAATTAATGTTTTATCTGGCGCATGCAAGCAAAGCCGGGTGCAAAAGCTAACAATATTTATATATTTGAAATGTGCTAATTGAGCTCTTTCCAACGATGTATAACACATCATCATTACTTAATTTTAGTTTTTTGGTTCGTGACTTTATGACCTCTAGAGGGCGCATTGTTCATTTTTTTGTGACGCCATATAGCCTATAACCAGCGGACGATTAAGACGATTCGAATGACACATCGTTTGTTAAAATATAATAAGTACTTTAGAAGTTATGAGGGAACAGATGAACATACATACATACATACATACCCACATACATACCGGTCAAAATCATAACCCTCCTTTTGCGTTGCCGTAGTCGGGTAAAAAAAGTGAACACCGCTTATTGCGTTTGGTAGGTATTTTAATCCATCATTGGTGTTCCATGAGTATCACATCCTGTGTCCTTTTAGAGCGGTATGTCGCCATTGTTGTGACATAGAGGGCTCAAAGGGAAAGTGGAATCGAGCTTTATAAAGTCATTGACACTTGACTCATGATACAATCAAATAAATATTTTTCTCAAAAATGGACGGCAAAGTCGACTTTGCCGTCTAAAAAATTGGTCGCGAAGCGCGTAGTTTATGGTCAGACAAACATTAAAAAGTTAAAAACATTGCAGTCTCGATTTTGGGACTGCAATGTTGCATACAAATTCCATTATTTGTCGAGTTCCAAACTTTTTAAAAGTTGAAATGACCATATCAAATGAAGGCACAGGCCCATTAAACAGCCAAACAGATGATTAGTACCGCGACTATTTAGCTGTCTCAAATATACTGGGTCAAGCAGATCTTGTCAGTAGAAAAAGGCGGCAAATTTGAAAAATGTAGGCGCGAAAGGATATCGTCCCATAGAAAATTTGAATTTCGCGCCTTTTTCTACTGACAAGATTTGCTTGACCATCTATAGGTTGGCGTATTTTCGGCAGAAAAATACACTTCTATTTTTTTTATTAAAAAAATAAAAAGGCGGCCAGGGCTTTTTTCTCTGAAAATATATACGTAAGAACGTTGGTTTTGTAAAATATGTATATGATATTTATATTTCTTGCACCATTTTTGAGAAAAGCACTATATATGACTCGGCTGGAAGGCTACTTGCTGGCTTCGGATTCAATTAAACGGACTCCCAAGGTCGTCCGTTTAAAACGAATCCTCAGCCTGCAAGTAGCTACTTCCGAGCCTCGACAATAATGTACTATAAACATTTCGTCACTAGTCATTTTGAGATGGATATTAATGCTTAGGTTTTCTCAAGGGTTTGAGAGTTAGTGAGGTTTAACTGATTTTTAAATGGCAGCAACTAGCAACTCGCATGTGACATCCATAGTTTGCATTGCAAGTGTCCGTAGACCATGTTAAACGCGTACTATCAGGCGGGCTGTATGCTTGTTTGCCACCAATGTAGTGTTAAAAAAACCTTGACTCACAGCTGTAAAGGTTTGTAATACGAAAATGAACATGCTTGGGTATTTTACCTTATGCGCGACAATACGCTCAAAATGCTAAATAAAATTGAATAACATCTATAATATATTAAATATCTTAATCTTTGTACCCATACTACCCATCAATATCTGTATTTATCGATATGAATGTACATATCGCGTTTCTTATCTTATTTAAGACGCGTGTATCTAATCTACTTACTAAGAATCTAAGGCTGCTTTTCCACTGAGGAAGAGATGAGCGGATCAGTGGAGATGGAGACCTGTGTGAATCAACCAATAGCATTGGTTGTAAATTTGTATTCCTGAAATTGGAGAAGAGAACTAATTTGATTCCCGCATGCTCTCCTCTCCGCATCAGTGGGAAGGCAGCCTAGGCTAAATTGGAACCACTGGATTTTGGTTGAACTCAGATTTTGTATACTATATTTTCCTTTTTGACACAAATTTGAAAAATGGCAGAAGCGAAAATAGTTCATTATTTCAATGTTTTTTTGTAATTCTTTGTAATAATTAATTACTACCTCCTGTATATAATAGGCATGTACCTAATAAAACTCGAGAGTAGGGTGAAGGTTATGGCTGCATCGTTTCAAAAAAATTACACCATACCTTTAGCCTACAGTCTCCCTACAGTCGAGTAGATGGCGTTAATATTCATATTTAACAAATTGACACATATCAGTAAAAGAATAAGGATCAAAGTCAAATGGCGTTCTAAAAGTTATAATTTTCTGTCGACAGATGGCAGTAAATTTACAGAGGATACATAATTTACTTTGACAATCCGCCTCTATACACTATTCTCTTTGCTATAACCGACGTTATTGTAGAGCTAAGTATTTTACTCGATTACGTATAATAACCGAGTGATATAAATGAGCAGACTGAATGAATGTGATCGGGTATCTATTTGAGATAATTTGTGTGACGGCGGTGACTCATTGTTGTGAATGTCGCGTAGATCGCTTACTATTGCCATCCTGACTTTAATAATATTACACCCACTAGGCTACACCGGTCGTCAGCTAACATTCACAGATAAACATTGCGAGTTTCCTTTAAAACTAAAGAGGCCCACTGATTAACAGCCCGACGGACGGTATCGGCCTGTCAGTTGTTCGGAACTGTCAAAATTTTGTTCTGACAGGCCGATACCGCCCGGCGGACTGTTAATCAGTGGGCCCCTTAATGTTTGTTGGTACTTGGTACCTTACGTAATCCCGGTACCAATGAGTTTTCGGAACTCATGCTGTAACGAAATATCATTTGATATTTACAAGTCGCTTTTCGCTGAAGGAAAATATCGTGAGGAAACCGGACTAATCCCAATAAGGTCTAGTTTACCCTCTGGGTTGGAAAGTCCGATGGCAGTCGCTTCCGTAAAAACTAGTGCCTACGCCAATTTTCGGGATTAGTTGCCAAGCTGACTCCGGGCTCCCATGATAAGGCGAGGAAGATGATAAGTAGGTACCTATGTCTAAACTAAGTCACATGGTGGCAGCGTCGCAGTCAAAGAGGCGTACTAAGTTATTACAGGAACAAATTTTCACAAACGTTGTCATTATCTCTACTCTCTCATTGAGCAAAAATGTGACGCGTACACATTAGACAGATGGAATACCAACCTAATACAAGACCGATTTCAGAAAACTTTGTATTCCATGTTAGTCTATAAATGCGGTCAAGAATATACCTTTAAAATCTGTCGGTTTTTACCAGCCCACTATGTAAATAGATTGTCTAGCTTGCAGTGGCGGCGCGTCCATAAAAGCCGATTCCCACCGGCTTGCCTGTGTTTGGACATTTGAGCAGAGTTGTAAAGGAAATATGTAAGCCGAATTAGCCCCGGCTTTCCTAGCCTAGCCACTGCTAGCTTGGACATGACCACGATTATTCTAATCTAACGAGCCGAACCGCAGTGAAATAGTTTCGATACCCTAGTTCACACTCGTACGTGCTCGTAATAATTACAGGAAACCTTTGGATTTAATTTGTCAATGAAATAGCTTATAAAATATATAGATGTGTTGATATTTAGGGGAAACTATTTACACAGAAGATACTTTCTCTTCTATTTTTAAAAATCGACCAACCTCGTTGGGTACCTACAGTGTATGTCGCCAACTCGCCATTACAACAGTGTGTGGGTGACCCCCATTCTTATTATTTATAATTCAATCTCTTTTATAGTATATTCCATTATTTCCATTTCCAGGTCAATCGTACAAATAATTTAGTCGTAGGTGTTATTGATTCTATTCTGGTAAATTGAAATGGATGACTTATACTCCCTTATTCATAAAACTTAGCAAGCGTTTGTTAAATGTTGTCTAACTGACACAAAAGACTAAAGGACGGACAATTATCAACAGCTTGTTAGATTTGACAAATGTTTACGAAAGAGTTTTAACGTTTAATTAATCTCCAATGTTTTTACGCCCACATAGGCACATACATACTTCTATAGGTAGGGGGTTTTTACATTATTGTCTACAGTTTAACTAAGGCGGTTGGTAAGAAGTTACTTATAATACATATATACCATTTCTACTTTTTTCGACCCAGGGCCGTCTTAAACTATGCTGGGGCCCTGGGGCGCATAAGAATTTGGGGCCCTTTTGGAAAGTAAAGAAAGCTAATTAAACTAACATTTCTCTACTATGATCTTCTATTTATCAAATATACTGTTACTGTATTTCGGGGGCCCTGGGCACGGGCCCCGTGTGCCCTTATGGTAAAGACGGTACTGTTTCGACCGCTTGAGATAAGTAGTTGAAATACAATACCGAGAGCGCACCCACGTTGACCCAAAGCAGGTTGGAGACTTCATGCACCTTTTGAAAACAAATTCTGTGTATGTTCCAGGTCCCTATCTACTGTCTGTCGCCCCCCATAAACATGGTGAAGGAGGCGAGTGGACGTGACTCACCCGCAGAATGGTCGGAGCCAGTGGAGGTCAGTATTTACAGCATTTACCCTAAATTATACTAGACTGAATATAAAATTTCTGGATATTACTGTTAAAATTTTGTTTTTTTTTGGGAGAAAAACATTAGTGCCAGCCTCGTGTTGCTAACGGACTCGCATTACTCGCTTGTTTAATCATACTCGGCTGGAAATCACTTTCTGGCCTTTGAAGTAACATCTACTATTTACGTAAACATATTTGGCGGAACACGATCCCTACCTACTGTCCTCCCGGCTAACCGGTACGCGAAATCTATAAAGATCTATAAATTATGAAAGGAGTTTAGTCTTAGACGCATTCGTGTCTGGAAATTGACAAGAGATGCCGCTATACTAACTCTGGTTGTCAAAATGACGTTTGACAATTTAGTATTTAGGTTCGGCTGCCAAACTAGGAGGTACGGCTTTTTCTTAGATTTTTTACAATCAATAACTTTCACTTCTCAAAAAACCTGAGTCTGCACCTGCAGGTCCTAATTCCCAAGTCCAATAATGATAAAATAACGTGAAACCATTTTGTATTTGCAGGGCGGCGCGGAGGTGGCTCTGCGCTTGCGTCTCTCTCACACATGTCGCGACGTGACGCTTGCAGCCACCGCCAGGCACAGCATAGCGCAATGCAAGAACAAACTACACGTAAGTACACTGACGACACTATTTCTTGATTTTAGATCTACCACAGAACTGACACTTCGTTCACATGGTTTAATCAACCATATTTTTTTAATCAGGTGAGTAAAGCAGTACAGTCAGCAGCAGAAGTTGCTAAGCGGGCCAGGTGTTCAATATGATCTTGACGCGACTTTATTGTTAAGAGAATAAGAGCGTGTCAAGGTAATTTAGAGCACCTCGCCCGCTTAGCAACTTCTGCTGCTGACTGTACCTGCTGGATATCGACTTCTCTGGCAGACAATATGAAATACAATAACGTTCACTAATCTCGTCGATTCTCGATCCTCGCACACAAGAAAGTCAAGCGTGAGAAGGGTTTTAAAAAAAAAACATGTAAGTTGGGTGACAATGCAATATCGAGCTGATCTGATGATGGATACAGGAGGTGGCCACAGGAACTCTGTTATAAAACAACGCAACATTATTGTGTAAGTAAGTAAGTAAGTAAATATTCTTTATTGCACCAATAATCATACATCTTACATACATGTAAAATTACAAAGAAATTTTAGTGGAACAATAGAACCCGGTAACAACAGGCGGTCTTATCGTTAAAAAGCGATCTGTGTATAGGGTTTGTTAGAATTGTCTCGATAAGTATTAGTTGCCTATTGAAAGGAAAGCACAGTCAGCGATAAAAGCTTGTATGGCGGTCAGCAAAATATAATCAGCGCGTGTCGATAGCTTAGTATAGATTAGAGCACAAAAAATATAAATAATCCGAAATAAAAAAAATCAAAAATATCAAAAATTATGTTTATGACAAATATGTAGTTTTACCACAGAATAAATAATAGTAATAGGTACAGAAGACTCGCTTTCTAACAAAGCGTGTTTGTTACGATCAGGACAGATGGCCGCTAGGTGGCGACAGCGCCACGCGCGGCTTATGGCTAGCCACCAAAATTAGTGTGGAACGGATGTAATTTTAGCTACCTGTAGCAAAGCGACGAAATCGCGGAGTGAGCCACGCCTGATTTAACATCAATTTATTTTGTTCCCAGGCTCAAGAAGACATAGAGCCTTGGCGCCAGCGCTGGTTCTACGGCGGGAAGCTACTCGGAGACCGACTCCTCATCGAGGAAGCCAAGATCACGCCCGGCTACGTCGTCCAGGTCATCGTCAGCACCGAGCCGCAGCCGCCGAGCTAGGTCTAGACAGATGCCCTAGGTCTCCTGGGTCAAGTTCTCAAGTTAAGGTAGGGCTCGAACAGTTCCGGTAAATGTAGGGAGACTGAAATTATATTTATCGATTTCAAAATCACCCAAGTATAACAGAAACACACTAAACTATGGATACATTTACCTCAGGCGTTTGCTAAAATTTGATTGACTTGTTTAGTAGAAATAGCTGAATTTTGAACCTAAAACCAGTTTTAGTGTCAAATTACATCTTAGTACAAATTACAGCTTCATGCAGCCAAGCCTTCCACCTATCCATAGCTGGCCGCAATAACTTTTTACCAACGGTAGTATACATCGATACCCTAGTTAACGATCTTTAATTAAATAAATAAATAAAAATCATTTATTTCAGAAAACAGGTTCCATAATATGGTTAGTAACTCTTAACTTAAGAACTATGTAATTACGCGGAAAATTTGGTTGTAATAACAACTTTATGTTTGTGCACTATGGTACTAATTATAACATTTTTCTCCGTACGATTGTGAACTAGGATATCAATATATTATAGACCTTATGTTACGAATGGTCGGTTTGGAGTGTTGAAATTGGTAAATGTTATCGAAGTTATTGTATAGTTTACGAAAATATCTAGCATGATTTTAAGCAACTAAGAAAGCTTAATATGCTTAATATTTTCATAACACGTACCGCCATCTACAGAATAAGATGTTAAAATAAAATATCTCAAATCGTATGTTATATGTATAAGATTATCAAAAGAGCTTACATAATCGAACTGCGAACAATACAAATCCTAGAGTTCATTGTTGATGGCTTTTCGAAAGTACAATGCACAATGGTTGTTACAATTTGGTGCCCGTGCCCAGGATTTATAACTTTATAATGTTGATATTACAAGCTAATTTAGGTAGATATGCGTTTAAAAATCATTGCAAATGAATGCGTATTTATTAACCAATAATTATGATGAAGTTTTGAATTCGATTTGAAAACCGACACTGATATTACAAATGCGGAAGTTGTGTCTTTTACTACCTTTTTCATGGTTATTGTTATGTATCGTTTACCGGATTATCGTGAAATTTAGCATTTAAAAAAGAAAGCATAAGTCATGGAGATGGACATAGATGCTTTAGAAAATAGTGGTTTTTAAACGTATGCGCCAACCGTGTAATTTTTTTATTTTAAATATGTAATATTAGTGAAACGAATAATTTAAAATTGGCTGGCCCTAAATGTTCAATGGTTGACTGTGACTTCACTGTTTGTAAGCCCTGCGTTAACTTTCAACTCTAGGGCGCTATTGAAACGGTTTCACTGTCCTATTTTGAGCCATCTTACTAATGTTACCATTTTTTTTTCTGATCAATTTTTTCATCATCACGAAGACGTCTTAAATTTGGCAGTGTGTAAAACCGAAGTGCAATACACTTTTAATTTTTGCACAAAATATTGTATGGATAGATGTACTGATTCGTACAGGCATGATTTCTGCCTATTTTCTGAGCTAATAAATTAGGCTAGACTAAAAAGCTTATATAAACGAGTGTTCCGTGAACAAAGTTTTGTATGGAATACGAAAAATCACGATATTCACGGTACTGTATATGTCACAACACTTTGCCTATACAATTTGTCATAATCATTGTAAATAAATAGTATGTTGACAGTATATATTTGTAATTTATCGTGGCAATTGTTAAGGCAAATATTGTGATTATTAGACTTTATGAAAAAAATATTTTGGAGCTCAAAATATATTTATTTATGGGCCTAACCATGTGACAATCAATTATAGAAAACGCTAATTGAAACTTAAATGCGTGGAAATGATCACGTGACTCTTCGTTCTGTCATATTGATACATTTTTCTTCATTGGTGTTTGTCGAACGATTGTCATCTTGGCTACGGTCCCAGATGGTTATTTTTCACTCTATTTCAAAGTGTTATGAGCTATTGTCGATCGACAAACTTTGGAATGGTATGGGGTAAATTTTCTTGGCAATACAGTTGGGATACTAGACTATTGTGATAACCAACAATTTTAAGTACTATTTGAAGGCTTGTACAAAGACTATTATGCTTACAGGGTATTTCGTTATTATCGATATGTATAACCATTCTCTAAGAGGTATATATGTAGGTACCTATTTACTTTTACTATGCGACCAACTCCGAAACCGTGATACAAAAAACTGCAATCTCGTACAAAATATCGATTTTCGCCGAAATGTAGGAAACAGCTGATTTTTTCGTGTTTTCTGGATTAGCCCCATAGCAAAAGTTGTTTAGTATGACCTACATTGTTACCACACAAAGTATGGCTAGATATTTAAATCAACCTGTATAATTTTTAGCATTTGAAAGCATTCTACATTTGACTGATTTGGTTTTTTTCATCAAAATGGCTAGTATTTCATAATTCTGTAAATACCTTTGACGAAAAGGGATTATTACGTATGTATGTAAATACAAAATGTGGCTGTCCAAAGCAAAAGGTCCCCTTGGATTCTTTTGCATTGGAACGTTAGAAGTATGTTGATAATAATGTATGTCTTTTGGATGAATGTCACCAGAAGCCTGAATGAATTGTGTTTAGAGTTTAGTACGATTATTTACTATAGTTCGTTTTTTTTAGCATTAGAAATAAGGTAAACAATCTTGATGTGTCTTTTAATTGAAAAACACATTTTAAAAATAAGTTACGGCACATATGTAACAATTATGAATCTAATACGATCATTTATATTCTTCTGCTTTCAAAAGTGATAGTTCCTGATTTTTAAAAAGCGTTTTTCAATTAAAAGACATGTCAAGATCGCTTACCTTCTCTCAAGTTCTTTCTAATGCTAAAAAAAACGAACTATAGGGTGGTATTCCATCTGTCCAATTTATTTGTCCAATATGCACTGCGGCTCACTGTCTCACTAACCAAAATGTGAGACGTAAATACACAGTGGACCGATATATTGGACAGATGGAATACGAACGGTTTGAGAAGTAACTTGGTTCGATAGAAATTCAGGATATGGTTTTAGCTGACAAAAGAATAAAAGTACGCGAATTAGATTAAGCCTGCATCTCTACTGAGTGAGTTCGACTTTTTTCATAATGCATGGTTTCATAAAGTATACAACACATTCCTCATCACATTTGTTTTCAGGTCGAACCAAGTTGCTTATCAAACCGCCCTAGTACCACCCTCAAGTCTTTAAAATTAACGATTATTTTCGATGTTGCGTTTCGTTTGTTTCTTTTTTTTTTTCAAATTATTACGATAGCAAACTTGAGAAGATGAGTGGTTATTGTGAGAGATTTCGACGCAAATAGAATTTAATAAAGGTTTATTTAAAAAAAATCTAAATGAGCTAGTTACATTAAAACTAATTTACATAACAGCAAACTTATATTTCAATTCAACAAACGTATATTTCACACAATTTAATTCAATCTTGAATATACATATTGTGTACATATTATTAGGACTCTGTTGAGGTACCATTCTGTTTTTTCTCTGTCGCATATTAGTAACGCTAAAGCCCCAATATTGTAAAACAATGTTTTTATATCTCAAATGTTAAAATGTTAATTTCATTGCACGATCTGTTACCCACCAATCTGTCTGGCTTTGGCATTGATATGGCATGGTGCGCCCGTGAGGGACAGAATATACGCATACGCAAAGCGAAGAAGTTAAAAACACGTTTTAACTTTCCTGACAATTAACATACCAAAAACAACCTACGGTATTTAGTCGGGTTATTGTTATACCGGGTGCGGCCTGTAACACGAGCAAATAATTAAAACATAGATTGTACTCCTCAAACGGTGACACTTCTGTTCAACAACTTTTAAAAATTATAAAGTATTTAGAATTCCTATTTTTCATACAAAATAAATATTATTTTCAATGGACGCCATCGTCATGCCATATCATTTGTGATTGACGTTCCTTGTCAAGCCTTTAACATAACAAAATTCGCTATACATTGCGTCTTAGAATAAACTTTAAAGTGTATTAAAAATCAAACTCCAAGTTATTTGTAAAAATTGCTGGACCAATGTTGGTCAGTCAGTATGAAGAGTACAGCCTACAGTTTAATTTTTTGTTCGTATTACAGGCCACACCCGGTATTTGTTACCCACCAGGAACCGGTGGGCAACAACAATATGTCTACCGTTGACGTGGCACTTAGAAGTACCTAGGAGACTATGACAAGGCGAGGATACACAATACCAGATTTGAGCAACACGGAAGAGAGTGTACATTCGCACTATTTCCCCTCTGCCGAAGCACATGCCCGACCGGGCATGCACACAACTAGCGCGTGTTGTGACTAATCCGTACACAATAAAGAGACCGAGGTGTGCAAGATTTGTCTTTGACGTGTGTCATTTTCTATGTATATGTGTCATCATTACAGATTGGATTTTGTATGTAGTGAGTGAAACTGCGACTGTGTGTACGTTTCCCCCCGCAAGAAATGGTAGAACTATTTGTACGGTAAGATATCGCTTGGGCTCCTCTCCTTTCCGACGTGTCGGAAGCCGGTGCTACTCGAAGAATAACAGCGATTTCTCTGCTACTCCTAATTCCTAGACTCCTATTGAAAGCTCAATAAAGCAGGCCACTGACGAGCCTTCCAAATGGATGCAGTTACAATGGATTCATCCAAATGGACGGCATCCTAATATTAAACATTGTGCGTTTTTGACATTCACGGACCGATTTTGGATTGCAGCCACGCAATTTGGACTGTTGGAAGGCTCGTCAGTGGCCACCTTAAGACTTTCACGTTCGGTAATTTCCCCCCCATCACAGGCCTTTCCGTCTATTGCAGACGATTTATGCATTGCTGTTTAGACAATGGGTTTGGTGACTGTGGTGGCCGATGCGTGAGCGGCACGACCTCCCACATTTTTGGCATTTCCCCCCCCCCACGTGGGGTCCTATCCAGTGATCCTATATTCATGGGTGTTAACAATGTGGGGGGGGGGGGGCCCACATCTAGCGTCTTTTGAGCGTCGGCGTTTGGTCAGCGCTATGGAAAATGACGTCGCTGCGCAGTTGCGTCGACGTTGCGAGCAGCGGCCATAGAGTTGTAGACGCCGACGCTCGAAAGACGCTAGATGTGTGTGGGGGGGGGGGGGGGGGGCTAAAGACAGTTCAGGTTCAGTTCGATGATCGGGATCGCAATGTCAATATGAATTTTAGTATTTGAGATGTAACAAAGTTTAATAATGAATTGTAAATTATATGTACTGCCACTATAAATTGCAGCAATTCTAAATATAATAGACTTAATAAATTTTAATACTGTGAAATAATCATATTGTATATTATCTATATTAATTTATTAACTTAGTGGTTGTAAATATGGAAAATAAATATATGATAAAGGTCGTTGCAATGGGACTAGAAAATAAGAGAGGTGCGTTGGGGTGAGTTCAAAATCGGGGTACGTTCGAAAATGGCGAATATCTACTTAACTATTAGAAGCACTTTCTACTGTAGTGTGGCAACAGTAAGCAAGATGCCTAGGTAAGTGTTGCAGTAGCGTAAGAATTGCTAAAGTAAATGTGTAGTGCTTCTGGTTTTATAGATATTTGGCATTTTCAATATTATCCAGCTTTTGAAGTTACCCCCAATGCAAGTTATAGCTTTCGGAAATTTCCTAATTATTTAAATTGTAACTTTTACTTATTTAGAAAACTTATATTTTTTCATTAAATTATTTTAATTTACCGGCAATGAGCAACGATCTCTAACTTAAGGCAGTCTTCACATTGGATCCGACACGCACGCCGCTCTGGTGTGCAGTGCAAGTGGGACGTCTATAGCCCTGTCTCGTTTGCACACCGGAGCGGAGCGCTGCATCAGTGTGATAACCGCGTAAGGCGCTTTTACTGGTAACTTAAGAAAAATAGCGCCTAAATGACCAATAACAATAGGTCATCTATAATAGATCCGTTTGTGTAGGTACTGTTGTGATTCGTACAAAATTACAAATATTTGTATATTTATTTATATTTCTAGTGTGCGTTAGCGGACTCAAGTGTTATCCTGTACAAATGGACATTTTAAAGCTTTTAAATCACCCAATGATATTATTTTTTGTTTCCTTTTTAACTGGCCAGTGACAATAGAAATTCAACTAAGTATTTATTTAAATTTCTAAATTTTGCCACAATAGGGTTTATTTTTGATTAAGTCGGGACATAGAAATTATAAAAACATGATATAACTAAAGGACTCTATCCTCGTGCCGCCCACCATACAAAATTATAGCCAAGGAAATTAGAATCTTGTTGTATTTCCAATTGGGTTCATTTTCATTTGTTCGAAAATTTTACGAGACAAATGAAATGCTACCTACTTTCTTTTTAATTAAGGTTGACATTCCATCGAAACTGAGTGTATATCCTAATGTACATTGGGCGGCACGAGGCTATACTTAGTAGTATAGTGTCGTATTTAGATATTTAACTCTATGCCTCACATATTATAAATATTCAATATTAGTACAAATCATATTTCAGTTTTTGACATCTAAGAACGGAGTATAGATAACATACCTAACTAACAATAAAATACTGGTGCAAAATATGGTTTTATATGTTAGTTTACTTAGTTTACCGCAATCTTATCTAAGATCTATAGATCGTCGATTCTTGATATCGATGACTTCTAGATGTCAAGATTGTCAAGTGATCGATGATTGACCGACAAATCGTTTGGTGTGACAACACCCTTACTTTACTCATTTCATATGTTACTCTACTACATTATACCAGAACCTGGCCATTAACAATGATAGTCAATATTTTAGAGACATTTCGTTTTTCAATTCATGTTGCATTGCATGCTCCGTAGCCATATTATACACGTCCAAATTTTAATTAAAATTAGTATGATAACTTTACCGAATATGACTCTCCACTTCTAAGGTGCTATGGCGTAATGCTAGACTGCACATCAATTTTTTTTCTTTCAAATATTGGTGTCCAGAATAACGTTTATATAGGGTACATCGCCAATTACTAGCCACCCCCCAATTACTGGCCACTTAATTTGATTTCTATTTATAGGTGAACAAAGTTCATTTTAGTATATAAGGTACGAAAATCCAATTATTAGCCAGTTTTCAATTACTGGCCACCTATTCCAAAAATGAATTCTATTTACAGATAAATAAAACTCATTTTCAGTATAAGGAAAATGGCCAGTAACTGAAATTTATCCACAACCCACTCGTTGAATAACTGGCCGCCTCTTACAAAAATGAGTTCTATTCACCTATACACAGAATTCATTTTAGTATAGGTGGCCAGTAATTGAAAACTGGCTAATAATTGGCGATGTACCCTACTGATATTTTCTTTTAAAAATATGGACCCCTGTTTCATATTTAATTTATTGTCACCGAAAATCGTGAGCATGACATTATTTTATAGTTGACCTTTCTAAGAACTACTTATCCCTGATATGAGTAGAGATGATTTTCGGTAAACTTAACATGCTAAAATTACATAATATTAATTATTATATTATTAAACAATATTGTAAATTTTAAGTTGACGGTCTAGGTTATGTAAAATTATAGTAAGTGAAATTTAATTATGTAGCTGTAAAATGTTAGATTAAATTTGTATTCATACGACTATATGATAACAGAGAAAGGGAAGAGGCTTAATACAGAATAACAATATATAAGATTTTATGATAAGATTATAATTATGTCACTATTCATTGACATGCGAACAAAATACATTGGGCATTTTATGATATAAATATCGGAGTAATATATTATTTACTGTCTTGAAAAACCATTGAATAAACTTTGCAGTAATACCCATTCAATTTTAATAATTTTATTGCTTTCATGTAGGTTTAAGTGACTGGCAAAGTTATTTGCCCCTTCATAGTAAATAGCCACTCTTTTTTCTACTGCCTTACTTTGGAGTGGCCAATTTCCTATGGAGGGGCCAATAAGTATAGCATTTTTAGGGTTCCGTACCCAAAGGGTAAAACGGGACCCTATTACTAAGACTTCGCTGTCCGTCCGTCCGTCCGTCCGTCCGTCCGTCTGTCACCAGGCTGTATCTCACGAACCGTGATAGCTAGACAGTTGAAATTTTCACAGATGATGCATTTCTGTTGCCGCTATAACAACAAATACTAAAAACAGAATAAAATAAAGATTTAAATGGGGCTCCCATACAACAAACGTGATTTTTGACCGAAGTTAAGCAACGTCGGGCGGGGTCAGTACTTGGATGGGTGACCGTTTTTTTTTTTGCTTTTTTTTGTTTTTTTTTTTTGCATTATGGTACGGAACCCTTCGTGCGCGAGTCCGACTCGCACTTGCCCGGTTTTTTCTACTGCCTTACTTTGGAGTGGCCAATTTCCTATGGAGGGGCCAATAAGTATAGCATTTTTTTGGGTTATATTTTTCAAAACCTGCATATGCTACTCAATTAAAGTATTGATATGGATTCAGAAATGCTGTTGACTAAATTGTTAATTTAATCTATATTGGGATTGGGTTATGACTTTTCTGAAGTTACCCCAATACACCTTTTTTATTAGTGACAGTGAATAGTGGCATTTAATATTGTTGAATTCCGCCATGTTTCGTTACCAGTAACTCATTCACATATGTATTTTTTTTCTTTTATTTCAACGGCACATAACATAATCAATTTAAAGTTACTCGCCAAACTGCTTATGCAGTTTCTATGTATATACGTATGTTAACGTTGACTTTACATATGTACTTTACTTTAAATCCGTACCTTAAACTCATAGTTTAGATATGCAATAATAAATCTGGACAGATTCGACATAGCTTCATGGTCTTATTGTCATATCATGGACAAATGCATACTAAGGCGAGTAAAATAATATTGTAGCAGCAAGTTTAACAGCTAAAGTAGATGGCGCTGTACGCCCTTATATTTTGTTATGCGTTTGACAATCAAGTTATCACAACAAGTAAGTACGTATGGTGTTGAATAAGACCATCTAATTAATATTTGCTGCTTTAAGCATATATTAGGCTTCCTACCCCCTTATTCATAAACGATTACTAAAGCCGACAAGCCGATAATAATCGTTTGTCCCTTTCCGACATATCGGTATGATGGAAAGGGACAAACGATTATTATCGGCTTGTCAACTTTAATAAACGTTTATGAATAAAGGGGTTAGTATTTATTTGTCTATGATTGATTATAGAGAATATTGCATGGTGCTAAATGAATATAGCCAAGCGTTCCGCCTCAAATCCTTTAATTATAAATTAATAAATAAATATTATTGTACATTCTTACACAGATTGACTAAGTCCCACAGTAAGCTCAAGAAGGCTTGTGTTGTGGGTACTCAGACAACGGTATATATAATATACAAATACTTAAATACATAGAAAACACCCATGACTCAGGAACAAATATCTGTATCATCATACAAATAAATGCCCTTACTGGGATTCGAACCCAGGACCATCGGCTTCGCAGGCAGGGTCACTACCCACTAGGCCAGACCGGTCGTCTAATTATACTATCATTATAAATTTGAGTTTTATAACCACTCCTTTTAAACATGTGGTTTTTCATACATAAACCTTATGTTTATTTCATTCGGTACTCATTTGAAATAAGATGTGAGCAAATGCTAAGATTCCATTGATGTACATTTTTAACATCAATTTGAACTCTATGTAAACGACGCAAGAATGCTATTCGTCTACTATTTTATAAATAGACTGTTTTATATCCAAGATACTTAAATGACAGTTCGACTGCTCAAATTTGCCAGATCCATCTGACATTTTTAGTATTTTAGATATTAAAACTACTTAATATGGTGTCCGCTTGGCTATTCTACAATTTATATTTTTGTAACCCCATTTTTTTTTTTCATATTCAACAGTTATCTTACCTCCAAATATCAATAACATAGGTTTGGATTATGCCTGTATTTAATATAGATGTAGATAGATAGATAACAAATTCACTATGAAGTAATACTAAGGATTGTATATGTTGAATGTATAGGCTTTCACACACCGCCGTTTGATTAAAAAAAATAATTATTTTCGCCCAGAAAGTTTTCTAAATTAACTACCTGCAAAAAGTTCTTGATTAAAGAGAAAATTATCTACGAAAAAATCATGCCCCGAGTTTGGTAGCTGAAGAAATTGGCATATATATCAGTCATAATCGGCGAGCCAAATTGGCGTATGCGTCCGCACGGCGTGATTTAATCGGACCATTTAATCAGATTGGCGAAAAATAGTTCCCGTCTGGAATGTGACAAATGAAATGTCTGTGGAGGGTAGAGGTAACGAGAAAACTCTTATATGGGAGAACATTTCGCTGGCCCAATATTACAGGGTTCTATGTTTCACTTTTATTGAAATGAAATTTGAACATTGTCATAGTGCCATTAAGTCGTATTGCTACTATCTTGAAAATGTAACATAAAATAAATAAATAAATATTATAGGACATTCTTACACAGATTGACTAAGTCCCACAGTAAGCTCAAGAAGGCTTGTATTGTGAGTACTCAGACAACGATATATATAATATTATATAAATATGTACTTAAATACATAGAAAACAACCATGAAGACAAATATCTGTGTCATCACACAAATTAAATACCCTTACTGGGATTCGAACCCAGGACCATCGGCTTCACAGGCAAGGTCACTGCCCACTAGGCCAGACTGGTCGTCAAAAACACACAGAACCCACCCCACATACATACATACATACAACCCTACAACCCTTACCTACACCTGACCTGACATACAATATTAAAGGGTTCTATGTCATTACCTGACATAGAACCCTTTAATATTGGGCCAGCGATTGGTCAGCTATAAATAACCAAATCCCTCCGGAGTAGCGCTAGAGTCGCTAAGAATGTAGCCGTTATTGACGGAGTGAATTGCGCTGTCAATGATTTGAGGTCTTTTATCAAATATTGTAGGTATTGTAGCGCCACCTATTTATGGTTTTTTGACACTATTTGATACATTGTTCTCCTTACCTCTACCCTCCATAGAAATGTCAAACGTCAACATTCGACAGCCAGAGTTAACGCATATGTAGACTCAGAGCGCCATCTGCATAAACTGTCAAATTCGAAGGATTAATTTGTCTTACACATTACTTCGTTTACCTTATTCAATCAATGAATATTAAACATGCGTCTCATTATAAATGGTTTGCACACGTTTGCGTACAAAATACTACAAAATACCATTGTAATTGTAAATTATGGTGACTTTCATTTATAATACCATACCATATAGTACCATTGCTAGCCACCTGTGGCGCCACTGTACAAGTTTAAGATTTAAATATTTGATTATATATATTTTGCGTCAAATTGATAGGGACATTTTTTTTATTATTTAGAGGGAGAATTGTATACTGTAAACTCGATGAACAGGCCTAAGTACCTCTATAGCAAATTCTGTTGTGAAAATACATACCGGGTGTGGCCTGTAGCACGAGACAATAATTAAAACATAGATTGTACTCCTCAAACGGTGACACTTTTGTACAGCAACTTTTAAAAATTCTGTAGTGTTTAGATTCCCTATTAAAAAAAAAATGTATTATCTTCAATGGACGCCATCGCCGCGCCATTATCATTGTGACTGACGTTGCTTGTCATTGGCATGCCTTAAACATAACAAAATTTGCAATACATTACGTCTTAGAATAAACTTTAAAGTGTATTAAAAATCTAACCATAAGTTATTTTTAAAAGTCGCTGAACAAATGTTGGTCAGTATGAGGAGTACAGCTTACGGTTTAATTTTTTGCTCATATTACAGGCCACACCCGGTATATAATAAATCTGTTTTTATTTCTCAAATAAAAAATCTGTCATAAATACTGTTTCTTTATGGATCGTGCATGAACTGTAGGGGGCAGCTCAGGTGGCTTGTTTACTGCAAACTGTAAATGCCAAGTTCAAGTTTCCGATTTAGGCCACAAGATGGCAGACCCTATCCAACATGCACGGTCCAAAGTTAACATTGTATGGCAAAATATTAATCTTGGAATAAATTATCTTTGTTGAACGAATTAACACTAATTTCAAAGTATAAACTGGCAATTTTGTATATAAAGAGTTTTCAGTGTGTAAGCAATATTAGCATTTTAAATTTTCAAATAAAACCACTTGTGAATAATATTTCGTCTTTTATTCTTAGATAACGACCTTATGGCATATGTAATAAAGGTGATGATGTGAAGTGCAAAATAAATGCGTCTTAAATACTGATAATCAATTATGACATTTATTACCCTTAAGAACTTAAATTATACTACCTATAGTATTCTATTTCATGTATGATATTCTTGCCATACGCATCAGTTCAAATGAATGACAGTCGTTTTGATGAATGTATGGGCGCAAAAATATACTATAAATATATCATATCGACTAGGAACGTAAGGTCTACCATTAAGGCGAGGGCGGAGGCCGATACATCATATTATCGACGATTTTTTTTGTAGTAACAAATAACAATAGGTCAAGACTAAACTTACGAAATTGCTACAAAATGAATCGATGATTCTACCACGGCCAAGTAAAGATACAAAAAATTTTTTTCATATATCGTAATAAGTGTGATATCAGTCCAATGAAACAAATATTACATATGTAGTGCAGACTCCTTTACAGATATAGTGCATGATTATTTTCCTTCGTATTTTCCCGGAAACGTTCGTATTTGTCATGCTACTTCAGTCAATCTCAGTACTTTTTGTACCGAGACTGACTGAAATATCAAGACACGTTCGTACGGTTCCGCGAAAATACGAAGGAAAATTATTATGCACTACATCCGTACCATCGTATTTTCGCGGAAACGTAGCAACGTGTCATGCTATTTCAGTCAGTCACAGTACAAAAGCTACTGACGCTGACTGAAGTAGCACGACAAATACGAACGTTTTATAGAAAAACCGGGCAAGTGCGAGTCGGACTCGCGCACGAAGCGTTCCGTACCATAATGCAAAAAAAAAAAACAAAAAAAAAGCAAAAAGAAAACGGTCACCTATCCAAGTACTGACCCCTCCCGACGTTGCTTAACTTTGGTCAAAAATCACGTTTGTTGTATGGGAGCCCCATTTAAATCTTTATTTTATTCTGTTTTTAGTATTTGTTGTTATAGTCTAGCTATCACGGCTCGTGAGATACAGCCTGGTGACTGACGGACGGACGGACGGACAGCGAAGTCTTAGTAATAGGGTCCCGTTTTACCCTTTGGGTACGGAACCCTAAAAATACGATGGTAAAGGATTATCTGTACTTGCTTGGTGTAATTTTTAGAACGTTTGCAAACGCAACGTATTGAAATATCTTTCACTAAACTAAGCAAAATTAAAAGGTGAAACATCATATTCCTCATGTGTAATGTTACATTTTCTGTATTTGGATTTATTTATGGTAAGGTACGAGTATACCTAAGACTATCACCGAGGTAAGACTATCAGACTATCACTTGTATGGAATCCTCATACTGTTAGTCTTACCCCACCTTACATTAACTTATTCTCGCCCTCTTATGTCGTCAAAATGTGCATTTCACATTTTGACTAATGCGCATGCTAATGCTTGGTACAGTCAGCAGCAAAAGTTGCTAAGCGGGTGAGGTGTTCAAAATGATCTTGACGCCACTTTATTGTTAACCTCCTAAGGCCCAAGGTACTACTACCTATAGGACTTATTCAGTTTGATGAAATTTAAACCGTATTCAATTGGGACAGGGTTGCATTCCTTTTGTTTCGGTAGATATTAAATCAAACAAAAATCAACCCTATTACCTGTACTATAGGTTCAAATTTCATTGGCAAATTTTTGGTTTTGCATATGTATGGCTGGGCCTTAGGAGGTTAAGAGAATAAGAGCATATCAATGTAATTTTGAACACCTCGACCGCTTAGCAACTTTTGGTGCTGACTGTACAAAAGTTTTAAGGCTGTGTTCATTTAGGTATATATTTGAGGAGCTTGACTTCGTGTGTGAGCCAGATAGCTAGCGTGAGTAGTAGTAGTGAGCCGGACTGGTGGCTCGCGGCTAGCGGAGTTGGGACGTAGTGGAGTAGCGTGGCGATGCCCAGCCCCACCTGTGGGAACATATTAATAGTTAATTAAAAAATACCTTAACCCTTTACCAGGCTGACATTTCAGAAATGACAATCGAATGTCAGTCTTACTCATCGAAAATAGAACGCATGTTTGAAGTGCCGCATGTGGGAAATACATATATATCCCTTAGCCTGGTAAAGAGTTAATTCATTGCTGTTATGTTACAGGGGCATTCCAGAAAAGGTTCGGGTACGTGACGCTATTTTGTTCGCCTAGTAGTACTTTTATCTACCAAAATAACTACAAAACATTAAACGCAGTGTAATGCTAACATGTATTGTGAATGTTCCTCCAGATAGGTAAGTTTGTAAATGCTATTGTTGTATTGCTAATGAACATTTGACATTTCGGTACCGCAACCATGTTTACAGTACATTGCTGCTGAGAAATTTAAAAAAAATTAATTATGGGGTCGCACATTGGTTCAAGAGCGGAATAAAGTCCAAATTTTACAGGTCAGATTTAGTCATTCGTATGTCTTAAATCTAAAAGTAGAATACTTGTGTAGGTCTATCGTGAAAGGATTTTAATTTTGGTGTATTATTTATCAGTAAATTAATAGACCAAAGTACACGATGCTGTACACATGCCAATGTTCCCTTAAAAAACTTGTTTATTGCAGGTCATATATTTCTGAAATCAGCGCTAAAGTATACAAAATATTTATTTTAGTTACAGGAGCATATACTAAGCTATTTATATGTTATATAATGTTAGTGACTTTGTGGCTTAATTTGAGTATGACTTGAGCGAAAACGACATAGTCATTATTTTGCCAATTTTCATTATCCAAAAGAGTATTACTTTCTTCCGCCAGCGTCCGCTCCATCGAAAAATAGCACAAATGATAGCTTAAGTATCTGAGATAATTACTAAATTGATTCCAACTGCCGGGACCTGCAAACATTTGAATAATGACCATATAACTAATGAGCGTACTTAATGTAAGGAAACACCTTAATGAGGTTAAAACCTTAATGGGGGTGATTAATAAATAAATATCTTGATTTTGGGTATAAAATGCATAGATTATTTTCTTCTTCTTCAGTTACAATTATCGATTCGAGAAAATAACACTGTTTTTTTGCGTTATTGTACCTACTTAGTAGTTATGGGAAGTTTCAGCATTTCAAATGCCGAGTTAGTTGAAATTGCTATTTCAAGTGACCAAGATGTGCATAAGTGTATTGAAAGCTCATGGAATGTATTCTACACATAGCCTACAACAAGTCATTTTGTAAATGGAGTACAAATGCAGTCACACGGCCACAAAAAGAAGCAGAAAAGAATAGAATTCAAAAAGAGTTGTACGAAAGATTGGGTTTGAAAGTTGACTTCGTCAAGCAAGGTAATCATCTAATGATGGTAATACCTTCAGGAGATTTTTCAGTAACCCAAGTTTAGTTGCGGAGATTCATCATCCTCCTGGCGTCAATCCCGGCTGTGCCCCCGCGCGGGGCGCGAGGACCCGGGGTCCGCCTTCCGACTCCTTCGTGACCACTTTGCCCGATCTTCGGCATCCCTGGTAGTGAGTCCGTTGGCACGCATGTCCTCCTTGACGACATCAAGCCATCGCTTCTTGGGCCGGCCTCTTCTTCCCGTACCGGGAGGAGGCGGCATGGCCAGGCATTTGTTACCCACGTAACTTGCCGGTCTGCGCGAGACGTGGCCATACCAACGAAGGCGACACTCTTGCAGTTTGTCTGCGATGTCACGGACGCCAAGACTACCCCGAATGTGGGCGTTTCGGACGCGATCCTTGCGTGAAACTCCGCACATCTACCGTAGCATCTTCATTTCCGTGACACGCAGTTCCTGCTTGTGCCGCTCTAGTAAAGGCCAAGTCTCGCTGCCGTACAGAAGGGCAGGTCTAATGATGGTCTTATAGACCTGTCCCTTCAACTTAATCGGCATTTTGGGGTCACAAATAACCCCAGTCATCTCCCGCCATTTGACCCAAGCAGCGGAAATTCGGGCTTTGACGTCGCTGTCGATGTCCCCGGTAGTGCTAAGTACAGATCCTAGGTACTTAACTTGATCCGTGCGCTCGACCATGTCCACGCCTATGCGGACGGGTAGAGGATCTGTACTATTGCAGGCCATGTACTCTGTCTTCGCCACATTTAGTTTAAGACCGCCGTTCTCCAGCGACCCCCTCCATCTGTTCACACGCTGGACAAGTCGGCCCTTATCAGAGTCTGTCAGCGCGATATCATCAGCATACATGAATAGCCACGGTGGCTGCTCATGGTAGTCTCGGATGCTGGCTGACAGGGCGTCTAATATCACGCTAAACAGAAACGGGCTGAGCACAGAGCCCTGATGTACTCCAACAGTGACAGAGAAGGGGTTGGTGTCACCAACAGCGGTCCTGACTATTGAATCAGAATCGTGGTACATGTCCCGGATAGTGTCAATATAGGCCTCAGGTACAGCCTTGGACCGCAGCGCCCACCAGATCATCTCACGAGGGACACAGTCAAAGGCCTTTTCCATGTCCAGAAACAGGAAATGTAGAGGCGTGTTCTTTGCTCTGTATCCCTCCATGAGGGTCCTCAGGGCAAATACAGGGTCCATCGTTCCGCACCCTGGCCGAAACCCATATTGACACCCCGAGACTGTACACTCCTGTCGGAGCCGAGCATCGATTATGCGCTCAAAGAGCTTCATGGTGTGAGACATAACCTTTATACCGCGATACTTGCTACACTCCCGCACCGAGCCCTTACCTTTGAATACTGGAGTAATGATACTCAGCCTCCACTGGTTGGGTATCTTCCCGGTGAGGAGTATGCGGTTATAAATATCAGTGAGTATGCTCACACCCAGATTACAGGGGTAGAAAGAACTGATTCACCGGTTTTCAGTAATATTACAGGCAATTAACTCTGGTGCCACAATAGATGCTGAAAAGTTTGGAGATTACTGCAATAAAACAGCTGAAATATTCGTTGGCTTGTACGAATGGTACTATATGCCAAATACAGTACACAAAATACTGACCCATGGAAGTAAAATAATATCCGCTGCTGCTCTACCGATTGGAATGTTAACCGAAGAAGCCCAGGAAGCGCGGAATAAGGATTATCGTCGGTACAGATTGTACCATTCGAGGAAATGCTCAAGGGAATCTGCGAACGAAGATATCATAAACTTGCTTTTGACATCTTCTGACCTTTTTATTTACAGCTTAAGAGCAAATAATAATTATAAGAAAACAGGACGAGAGCACGACGAAATACAACAATTTATTGTAGAAAATTATTAATTTAAAGCCTTTTTTATTTATTTATACTAGTAATTATTTTTATTATATACTCAATTTATTGCAATTTAATTCTGTAAGCCATTTTTGAATTATTATACGAGTATGTTAATGTTAATGTTTTCATAATTTTGTATTTTTAGTATATTTTTGATGATTTTAATATAAATTTCTAATAAACAAAACAAAAATTTATTTATATTATTTATTTTACCTATTTCTATCGATAAAACCACATTACACACGTTTTATAATCCCACCTATTCTTAAAAACAATTAATTCCGCGCGCCCATACAACCCGAACCACTGTGGGTCGTAAAGAACTGCAACTTAAAAAAACCTTTTACTTCACGATTACACTAATGAATACTATGTCCGATTTAATTTATCGCCCGTATTAGACTTACACACTGTAGACATTTTAGTGGAACGACGCATATCAAGAGATTGTGACATAATTGGGGCATTATCTATGAAAAGGGACCTTATTGTCGATAGCGCTTACGTCGCGCGGCATTGTATTTATATCGGAGCTTCGTTAATAATGGCGTCGACAATAAGGTCCCTTTTCATAGATAACGTCACAATGACCTGCATCCACGCCATGGCGCCGACGGCGCACGCGACCCGCCGCGCGGCCGGCGACAGCGGCGCGCCGCGACTCTTCAGGAACAGCGCCGTCGCCAGCGCCAGCGTCGTCGTGCCTGCACGACAAACATAGCTTTAATAGTATTTTATACAATCGTGATATAATATAGAGCTTTTCAGTCGAGTACCGTGTTTAGGCAACGAAGCTTGCCGAGTTGCCTAACTCAGGTACATACGAGATTGAAAAGCTTGATTATATCACTATTGTATACAATACTTTTTCTACGAGTCAACAAACATAATACTTTAAACTAGTAGAATCATACAAACAAACCAAACCAAAAGTATGCAGCTAAGATGGTACGCGAGCAGCCGCGATACCTTATTCATACTACGCGCCCCGGCCGCCGCGCCCGGCGCCATGGTCAACGACACCTTCTCGTAGCTCATGACGCCCTGGTACTTGCTCCGTGCTAAATTCAATTTTTAGACAGTTGTTTTCTCAATTTTGGCCACCGTAGCCTATGGAGACTAACAAGCAACACTAAGTGGTTTTCGTAGTCTATGGATGTTGCTATATTAAGGGTGTCACATGCGCGTTTCTGACTTATGAACCAATTGTTTCTACTATACAACCTAAAATAAATAATTAATTTGAGCTATGGTTTTGTTTCGTCCTCTTGATCGCGACGAGCTGTGATTGGTCAGTTTCATTATAGTTGACTAAATTGTATCGATATAAATATTATAGTTGAGTTGGGAGCCCATACATTAAAAATACCCAATTGAAGTTTGGTATAAGAAATCTTAATTCAAGAATTATAGTCGACGAGTAGAATAGTTATTTGTACAACAAGAGATCAAAGTTTGATATTTCTTCGAGTGCTTATTTTGAATCCCGTGCAAGCGAAAGATTCTATAATAGATTCACGAGCGTAGCGAGTGAATCTAATTTAGAATCTTGAGCGTAGTAAGGGATTCAAAAGCGCACGAGATGTAAATAACTTTGATCTCGTGTAGTACACAAAATTTTTCACCCTAAGCAGTGAGAACATACCTAGAGGGACAGAGATAATAGAACCCAAGTATATCGAACTTGTATTAGACCCCGCATGTTGAAATAACATTTGACTATAAAGGTCACTTGAATGACATTTTGTCTCACTCAGTGAGCAAAATGCGATTTTGCTCACTCATTTTGTCTCACTTAGTGAGCAAAATGCGATTTTGCTCACTGAGTGAGACAAAATGACTCAGTGAGCAAAATCGCATTTTGCTCACTGTTTTTAAGAAGCAAAGTACCCTTGTTCGAGCTGCTGAGGTGAAAAAAACATTATTTGGGTCAGCTATATACCCAAATAGTACATTATTGTCGAGGCTCGGAAGTAGCTACTTGCAGGCTGAGGATTCGTTTTAAACGGACGACCTTGGGAGTCCGTTTAATTGAATCCGAAGCCAGCAAGTAGACTTCCAGCCGAGTCATATATAGTGCTTTTCTCAAAAATGGTGCAAGAAATATAAATATCATAGAAATATTTTACAAAAGCAACATTCTTACGTATATATTTTCACAGAACAAAGCCCTTGCCGCCTTTTTATTTTTTTTAATAAAAAAATAGAAGTGTATTTTTCTGCCGAAAATACGCCAACCTATTTGAGACAGCTAAATAGTCGCGGTACTAATCATCTGTTTGGCTGTTTAATGGGCCTGTGCCTTCATTTGATATGGCCATTTCAACTTTTAATAAGTTTGGAACTCGACAAATAATGGAATTTGTATGCAACATTGCAGTCCTAAAATCGAGACTGCAATGTTTTTAACTTTTTAATTTTTGACTGACCATAAACTCCGCGCTTCGCGACCTATTTTTTACACGGCAAAATCGACTTTGACGTCCATTTTTGAGAAAAATCCTATAATGCTTTGCGAGTGGTGTACAACAACGCCTTCAGAGTGCTAGTTGGGCTGCCTAGGTTCTGCAGCGGCCATGTTTGCGGAGGCCCGAACCGTCGGCTTTGCGGCAATTATACGCAAGAAAGCGGCCTCATTACTGCATAGAACCAGGAATGGCACAAACAGCATTCTAAGGATGATTGTTGATCACGTTTGTTGTCCGATTATGATATGTTTAATGAAATTAATTAAGTCTAATATAACTTTTAAGTATTAATATAGTTTTTAAGCCGTATTTTATAATATGTATTACTAACACAATGGGATCACTGTTATCTTTAAAAATAAATAATTGAATTATTAATTTGTATAACGCGACTTAGTGCCAGTTGCACCAACCACATTTGACAGACTGATCATCGTCAGCCGGCGCGCCCCGCGCCTTTACTATGAAACTTTCCATACATAAAAATTTAGCGAACTCTTTAACATTCGTAACAGTTTGGTGCAACCGACCCTTAATCGCGTATTTAAATCCCAAGAATTGCCTCCGACGTTTCGAGGACGGCGTTGACCCCGTGGTCTCGGAGAAGACTGGCTAAAGTTGACATCAGCATCTAGCCGCGCGAGTTTTTGGAACTACCCGCACTTGGTTTGTATAGCGTTAAAAACTAGAGATGCCACGAATAGTGGTTTTGGCCGAATACTGAATAGTTGAAAGGCCAATATGGCGTCTAGTATCCGGTTGTCACCCATTTTGTTAGTCATATTTAAATATCCTAAGATAGTTATAGTTACCTAACACACGATGGTCGAATTTCACAGACGTAGAATTTTCGGTAAAGTTCTCGCAGTACGGGCGAAGGGTAAAATATCGTCCGGTATCCAAAATTCCCACCCATTTCGTTATAGCCGATGGTTACCCAACATACGATGGTTGAATTGCAGAGTGGTATGAGTGGTAGGATTTTCGGTTTCTTGCAGTAGGAGCTAAGGGCAAAATGTCGTCCGGTATCCTGTGGTCATCTTGTTATAGTCATAGTAACGCAAAATTAAAACTTAAGTTAAAACTAGAAACAGAATAAAAATACAAACTATAAAATGTACTTACCTACAAAAAGTTAAATATCTAAGGTATAGTTATAGTTACTCAACACACGATGATCGAACTGCACTGTGGTAGGATTTTCGGTAAGTATAGGTCCTTGCAGTAGTGGCGAAGGCTAGAATGTCGTCCGGTATCTAGTTGTCATCCATTTTGTTATAAGTAGTCATAGTTAAAGGTGTAGTTATAGTTACCCAACACGCGATGATCGAACTGCACTGTGGTAGGATTTTCGGTAAGTATAGGTCCTTGCAGTGGTGGCGAAGGCTAGAATGTCGTCCGGTATCTAGTTGTCATCCATTTTGTTATGAGTAGTCATAGTTAAAGGTGTAGTTATAGTTACCCAACACGCGATGATCGAACTGCACTGTGGTAGGATTTTCGGTAAAGTTTCTCGCAGTAGGAGCGAACGCCAGAATGTCGTCCGGTATCCAGTTGTCTCCCATTTTGGGGAACGAGTTGTAGACCAGGCCCGCGTCTAAACCCGCTACGAAAGCACCTGTAATAAAAAAAACATAATGTATTATGGATAAGTACTTTAAAAACGGGTAATTTTGTTTATGGGTGGGGTTTTAGAGCTCGAAATGAAACGAATAATCACCAAAGACCTTTTCTAACTTATATCCATACTTGAAAATTGGCATTTATATTTGGTAAGTAAGTAAATATTTTATTATACGAAAAGAAAGGAATAATGGTACAACAGATAAAATATAAATGTGTATGTGTATTGGTAAACGTGTCCTTGTAGTATATTTTCATACAGTCAGTGTTTAAACAATATTACTTTAGGCAAAGATTCATTGTTTTGATATTATTAAATGTATAAACATGATTTATTCGTGACGGTTTAGACTTAGACCAAGAAAAGTCTACAGCGATTTTCATAATTTCATAGAAGTTTGACGTTTAAAATAACACTTGCAATGTGTGGGCTATCAAAATCGATTCAGACTTTTCTTGGTCCTTTATATAGATGGCGCTTTAGCTAAACATAATGTAACTGTCTTCTCTTTCTTTCTTTAAAAACTATTATGTTTGTTTTAGCTACTTTCTTTAATTACCTGATAAAGCAGTGAAAAAAGCCATCGCCTTTACGGAGTGCGCCAAAGCCGTCACACTTTTCAACTCCTTAATCCTGCAATAAAAATAGTTATTTGTTTTACAAGGCGGCAAAGTTGTTGTTTAACCGTTCGTGCTAATATTGATGCGAGGGTTTCAAAGCACGAGGGTTAAACAAAATTTGCCCCCGAGTGAAACACAAATCCCCACTTAACATATGTGCCAGAGAAGCATCTGCCAGGGAGAACTGGCGTAGAATCGTTCGTCGTTCAACGTGACCACGACTGCTCTGTCAAGAGTAATTCGACGGAGAAGAAGAAGAAACACAAATTTTTTCACCACACCAACCCGAAGCAAATATTAAATGTAAAATATCAAACGAAATCAAATCCAAATGAATGTTATTAAATATTTATCATCCAAAATCATCATTTAAAAGTCAATTCTACCAGCATTATAAGAAAACAACTCAAAATTTGCATTTGATTACTTTGCCTCACATGTGAATAAAATGTAACTGCTATCAGTTTTTGAAGTGCAAAGTAAGCCTTTCCGAGCTGGTGTGGTGAAAAAAATCATATTTATTCAGGCGTAGGCAGGAAATAGGAATACCTAGATTGATTTAGGTATTTTCAGGTAAGCTTCGCTAGAACATGAAAGAAATTTCGCATTTGATGAAAGCGGTACTGCTATCATAAGTATACCTACTTCTGTAAAGTGCCCGGCGGGAAGGGGCGGAGCACCCTTAAAGCCCCTCCAAGAAGGCCTGCGTATAGAATAAAGGCCAGACCCAAATGTGCAGCCAGACGGTACTGTGACACACGGGGTACGTCTGACGGACCTTGGAAACGGTCTTCGAGACCGGAGCGGACCATATACCAGCCCATCAGACCCTGGAAACAACAATTCAAGTTAATTATCTGCGTGTACTCGTATGTACGTAAGTACAATTAACGGAGCGCGCCTTAATAGATGCAAAAAACCGGCCAAGTGCGAGTCGGACTCGATTATCCGGTACATTATCTATAAAAACGGTCACCCATCCAAGTACTAACCTCACCCGAGTTGCTTAATTTCGGTCAAAAATCACGTTTGTTTTATGGGAGCCCCACTTAAATCTTTATTTTATTCTGTTTTTAGTATTTGTTGTTATAGCGGCACAACAGAAATACATCATCTGTCAAAATTTCAACTGTCTAGCTATCACGGTTCGTGACATACAGCCTGGTGACAGATGGACGGACGGACAGCGGAGTCTTAGTAATAGGGTCCCATTTTACCCTTTGGGTACGGAACCCTAAAAAATGAAATTATACTGTTCGTCAGCATCACCCACATGTTTGCAAATTAGGAAATTTTGAGGAAACCTAACTATTCCCCTACTTTCTCCCTTGGTCAGGTCAGATGCGACTGTCATCTTATAACGGTGGCGACTTTGTCAAAATAAGCAATTAACTCGTCAAAACTAACGTCACCTCATGGCATAGGTGTTGGGTTTTCTATAGAAACAAAAGTCTCCAGTATTTTTCTCACCTGAGCAGCGCCTAGGACACAGTACACCCCCACCCTGACCTTCATCCCCTTGTCGAGTTACCCCCTCATCCAGAAGAAGGCGGCGGGCAGGAACACGGCCGCCCCTATACAGCGACACTATAGTTACTGTTCTTACCTGAGCAGCGACTAGAGCACAGTACATCCCCACCCTGACCGTCATCCCCTTGTCGAGATACCCCCTCATCCAGAAGAAGAAGGCTGCCGGTAAAAGCACGGCCGCCCCTATACAGCGACACTATAGTTACTGTTCTTACCTGAGCAGCGACTAGAGCAGAGTACACCCCCACCCTGACCTTCATCCCCTTGTCGAGATACCCCCTCATCCAGAAGAAGAAGGCTGCCGGTAAAAGCACGGCCGCCCCTATACAGCGACACTATAGTTACTGTTCTTACCTGAGCAGCGACTAGAGCACAGTACACCCCCACCCTGACCTTCATCCCCTTGTCGAGATACCCCCTCGTCCAGAAGAAGGCGGCGGGCAGGAACACGGCCGCCCCTATACAGCGCCCCCACGAGCGGTGCGCGAACTCCATCCACCAGATCCATTTGAATTCTGAGAGGGTTATGTGTTGGTTTTTACTGAAACAAAGATATTATGTTATCAACTGATCATCATAGAAAAATAATCAGAAACAATTGGTACTAATTAGAGACGACTTTACTAGCGAATAAGCGGAATAAGAGTGTAAAAAATAACCGCTTCAAGCAAGATTGCGACCTTTTGGGACACCGTTTCTCTCTGACTAATCGTACCTAAGTGAGATATCGACGTTTACTCGATCCATATGGTGTGTCTTTCTGATGATTTTTTCCTATTTTACTTTAATAATAAAGCATACCTTTACCTATTGTATTGAAAAACCAAGATCGAAATTTTATAACAAAACTTCCGTGAGAGTGTCACCGACATATTAAATATATTGAAAACGGGTCACTCACGTACCTATTTTAAGTCGAAAAGCGCTCGACATGTCATGTTTCACTGCGCCGGTCCGCGGCCTGAGGACATTCCTCGGTACGGAGTGAAACATGTCGAGCGTTTTTCTACTTAAAATACGTGCGTGACCCGTTTTCAAAATCGAAATTTCGTAATCTATAATATCTATCGCTCTTACTAATTCGAGTAGTGATAGAGAGGCAGATAAAGAAATTTCGATTCTCATTTTTCACGGTAGGGCCTCTGGTAGCATTGAGGCCGCTAGATCTGGTAGACCTACCAACTTGACTAAGCAGTAAGCAGTTACTTACTATTTATATTCTGGGAACTGTTGATACTTGTTGAACTCGGCCTCCCACTCGGCCTCGGTGGTGGGAAGTTTTTCCCCCAGCAGTTTCCACGTCACCATAGACAAACCGGACTCTGTCAGGCGCGTCACACCACCTGTACACAAACCTTACATTAAGTAAAACCAAAAATATTACTTTGCTAATCCGCGAAAAGATAACGTGCTAGTCAATCAGTGCTAACCCGTTATACATACTTGTGTATATTTTACATGCAATTAATGTTCCCACCCTCCCACCGCAAGAATAAATCTTCTTCTTCCTCGCGTTATCCCAGCATTTTGCCACGGCTCATGGGAGCCGGGGGTCCGCTTGACAACTAATCCCATGATTTGACGTAGGCACTAGTTTTTACGAAAGCGACTAGTTTTTAGAATAAATACACAAATAAATATAACAAACCACCACCAAAAGAACAATACACGACACGTACTAAGGTACTATCATGGTCATGGTCATAAGGTCCGCCTAATATAAGGTAAGCCTTATATTAGGCGGACAGAAAAATCCTTTAAGGTGCAGGGGGGCAATTTCGACTGCGGGTTAATTTCAACTAAACGAAATATCTTCCATTTTACATTATTAACTAGAGTCACACACAACACATCGCTATTTGGATATATATGGCACACTAGAAATTGCCCCCCTGCACCTCTCTTATAGTATTTATAGTAGTATACGAGCTTATTCCACCGTCCCCATTCTAACTACCATCGGACTTTTAGACGCACGGCCGGTTTCCATCCTTACTTGGTAGATATTCCACCAATTCGCACGAAGCGCTTTGCTTCTACTTTCCTTATGCACACTGCCAAGGAATGGAATTCCTTGCCGGCGTCTATATTTCCGTTTTCTTATAACCCGGCAACCTTCAAATCAAGAGTGAACAGGCACCTTCTGGGCGAGCTCGCTCCATCGTAGGCCACGTCTACGCCTCGGCTAGTCTGTGGCCATGAGTAAGCCCATTCATAATAAAAAAAAAAAGTTAGAATCATCTTTTAAGGCTCTATTTGTGTAAACCGCAGGGTCGTTAGGATTGAGATTGAGAGATTGAGATATTTATTGATAAAATTATAAATAATTTTACACATCACACTGTAGAATAATATATACATAGTTATCACTTATTTAAGTTATGAGTTATGTTATGATTATGAGTTATGAGCCTAAAAGGTGGTTCAAAAAGTTCCACGTTACCAGCAAGTATATTGAAAATTTTATTTACTATAGATTTGATTTTAAATCTTTCTAAATTGCATTTTAATACTGCTTTTTTTTATCTACCCCAGGTACCTACTACTGGTATTAGGTAGAAAAACTACCATATTACGGTATCTTACGAAATGCGAACATAAGTATCATAGTTTGTTTATAATTTACCCTCCACTTATTATATCTATTATTGTCTTTAGAATATAACCCCAACCCCAGGTTGAATAATTAAAACAAGATTTTTTTTTACGTTTTTATTATTAAATATCTACATAGTTGTAGTCTTAAATACATCACAGATTATTTTCAAACTTTAAATGATAAACATATTCTTGTAATTCTAGCCAGTTCATCTCTAACATTTAGGTACCTCTGACATTGACTTAAAATCTTATTAAAAAAGAAAATTCTAATAAATCCAGAAAAGAGACTTGTCATTGGTAATAGTAGGAATGTGAGACACTTTTACTCAAAGCTACCTTTATAATTATACATAACTCAATAATAATGTCCAAACAAAGGTTTTAAATCAAATCCTATTCCATAGACCAGCCAGACATAAATTGAAAGACACCCTTTAGAATTTGTAAGTGAAATCGTTAATCTCAGCTATCGGTTTGCAGTACCATCACCCACACTGACAGTTCTTAAACCTTATTACTAAAGGCATAAGGTCCACAGATGGACAGTTAAGAGCGTTGCTGTTTGCATTACGACCATTCTGTACCTACTTGCTACCATTAGTCCTACTGAGTGCCACATTAACAACATAATAAACACAGTATAGCAATATAATATAACCGGCGACCATACCTAGCACAACGGCAGTGAACACCATTCCAGAACAGCCGAGCAGCCAGTAGCCGACTGCCTTGCTTGGTTTGGGCTTCGGTGGCGTGGAGCAGAGGCGAGCTACTATGTTGTTTGATTTTAGGAGCTCGCTTATCTGAAATATAAAGGAAATTGCTAGAGTTTGTGAAATTGTCATGTGTCGAAGTCATAAATGAGCCATTTGATCTGAGTTTAGGTTAGTGCCCACATTAATGCCTAGAATACTTATTTATTATTTTAAAGAAAATTGATTCAAAATTTAAAGCTCAAAATGAAGAAGCTGGTCACAGGGAAGAAGATAATAAAAAAATATTTTTAACAATTTAGGGGACTCATGGTGGATTGCACAAGACACGTGTCCATGTTATTCAATTATCTTAAGTAAGAGGAAGAGCTTTAGAGTAATTAGTACAAGCAGCAACACTCCTAACTGTACATCGGTGGACCTTATTACAAAGGCATAAAGTCCACCGATGTACAGTTAACAGTGTTGGCGATGGTACAATGTGTATGAAATGAACAATAAACATGTTAGTTTTCCTGTTAAGTTTTAAGTATGAGTTTAACAAGCTTGAGGTCTCAGATAAATCTTTATCAGTATAGAGTCACACATTATTATTTTTTACAGTTTTATTAATAAAAATAAGCATAGTTTCTATAAACTTCTTTTGAAACTCAACTTATAGACTCCTTAATGTTAGAAAATGATTGTCAATATTTGCTGTTAGTCTATAGCAGCTACTTTGTTTATGTAGAAGTTGTAAAATAAAAAGCGGCCAAGTGCGAGTCGGACTCGCCCATGAAGGGTTCCGTAACAGCAAGTAACATAATAAAATTGGGGTTTACGGTTTATGACGTATTAAAAAAAAACTACTTACCAAATCTTGTTCAAACCAATTTTCGGTGGAAGTTTGCATGGTAATGTACATCATATATTTTTTTTAGGTTTATCATTCTCTTATTTTAGAAGTTACAGGGGGGGGGACACACATTTTACCACTTTGGAAGTGTGTCTCGCGCAAACTATTCAGTTTAGAAGAAAATGATTTTAGAAACCTCAATATCATTTTTGAAGACCTATCCATAGATACCCCACACGTATGGGTTTGATGAAAAAAAAATTTAGGGTTTCAGTTCTATGTATCGGGAACCCTAAAAATTTATTGTTTTTTTTTCTATTTTTGTACGAAAATCTTAATGCGGTTCACAGAATACATCTACTCACCAAGTTTCAACAGTATAGTACTTATACTTTCGGAAAAAAGTGGCTGTGACATACGGACGGACAGACAGACAGACAGACAGACAGACATGACGAATCTATAAGGGTTCCGTTTTTTTGCCATTTGGCTACGGAACCCTAAAAATTGTATCCCCTATAGCACTGCACCATTTCAATTGCTGCATTTCAAGATAAAAATGTATGTCCTTTGCTAGGTCCTAAACTGTATGGGTGCATTTGTTTGTTTGTGTGTTAAGAGTAAATACACAAACATTTACACATAGATATAATATTAGTTGGATACATACCCTAAATACTCTATTTTTGCTGCATCCCAAGGTAGAACTTGTGCGAGCAGGAGCCAGCTGCCGGGCAGCTAGCTGTGTGAATCCATTCCGTCCCCCGGCCACCACGAGCGACGGCGCCCGCAGGCCCGAGCACCGGCACAGGTGCGCCACACTCCACATGGTCACTGATAACATTTTAGAAAACATTGAGTTTTAGAATTAAGGTATATTTGTAGAATAAGGGGGAGGCCTTGCCCAGCAGTGGGACACAAATTAGGCTATTGAAAAAAAATGTTTGTAGGTAAAATTCCTTAAGTTTCTTAGTTAATTGACTAGCACTTAGCTTAATCCAATATATGTTTTTTAGGTATTATATTAAATTAATTAATATTAAATATTAATTAATTAATAAATATTTCTAAGTGCATGAAACAATTTATGTATAAGGAAAATGTTTGAATAAATACATCATACACACAGTCATGTATGTGTAGCTAGCTTGTAGCGGTTGCAATTTTTAGGTAAAGTATAAAATTTTAGTAGCATGTATAGGAAAATATATTTACTTACGCAAGCGGTATTATCTCCTATTATGAAATATGACTCCTGGCACTTTAAGTGAACTAGATCAGCGGTTTGTTCACTACTGATCTGTCAACTTTACTTGCTTTTTTGGACTCAAAAGATGAGAACGATAATATTTATCAATAAAAATGAATTTCGTTTCGTTCGAGTGTTTTCTTACAAACTCTGAAATGAAATCCTGAAATCGCAAATGTGACATTGACAACTGTCACTTGTCACTTACGTCAAATGGAAGCAAGAGCCCAACGTTTTCTGTTCTCTTTCACGGCGCAGCAACTAGTATCATTTCTCTCTCCTCGCTCTTTTAAAATGCCGTTTGTCAAAAAAGGACAACCATACTGTTCACAAGGTGGACTTCAAATCAAGTGTTGCCTTTCTTGATGCGCCCAGGCTGTGTATGTGTGCGTAAAAGCGTATATGTGTGCTCTTTTAGGGATGTGAAAAGTCGATTTTAATCATGTTATATATCGATAAACGCTACACAGCGGAACGAAATAGCGATTAATTGAAGCTTCAATATCTTCGTTAAACATAAAAATAATTGAAATGCTAATGGATAATGAATATATTATAATATAATAATATAATTCAATTATTGCGGAACACCTATTTTAGGAGGTATTTATGTATTTTAATTAAATATCTGAACTTTCCCTTGGTTCCCTGCTGGGGCGTGACTATAAAATTGTGATCTGATAACCACAATAAAGAATAAAAGCGTTTTTGGTCATTTTAGGTATCGTTAAGCCTTTAGCCCCCTCCAGACTATGCGCGTGAATCGCGAACGAAGCCGCGATTCGCGCACGAGTGTGGAGGAGGCTTTTGAAGTACAATTAAAATTGCAAGAAATGTCGATAGTTTATCGATATGACTTTATCGACATGGCTACAGCAACGTGGGCCTCATTGTTAATCGTACACTAAACAAAAGTGGCAACAGTGACAGCTCGCTATGACACCGTCTATATATATTATAAGTCTATGAATGGAAGCGCTTGGTAGTGTTGCCACATAAAAATATATCGATAATATTGCCCTTATTGTACTACTGTTATCGATACTCAATGAATATCGAAAATAAATAAAACTTGGCAATATTACGCAATATATAGTTGGTCAAGCAGATCTTGTCAGTAGAAAAAGGCGGCAAATTTGAAAAATGTAGGCGCGAAGGGATATCGTCTCATAGAAAATTTGAATTTCGCGCCGTTTTCTACTGACAAGATTTGCTTGACCAAGTATAATTATATATAGCTGGTCAAGCAGATCTTGTCAGTAGAAAAAGGCGGCAAATTTGAAATTTGTAGGCGCGAAGGGATATCGTCTCATAGAAAATTTCAATTTCGTGCCTTTTTCTACTGACAAGGTTTGCTTGACCTTCACCATCTATATGTATATTTGCAGCTTTAAGAGTACCACATGCTTGGTGCTCACCCTTATTAAACCAATAATATCCTATGAATAAATCTATTGAAGAATGAGTAATGAAATCTATGTTAATGCATTTCAACAGTTTATTTACGGCACATTACGCCACCATATACCATATACCAAATGTTTTGAATCATTATAATCAGCTTTCCATTTCTGCATAATCATTTGACAAAGCTTTAACATTCTGAAGAGCATTTTTGAATTCACCCTCTTCCAGTCCTTCGCCGACATAATGATGTACGAAGGCTCGTTTAGCGTACATCAACGAGAACTTCTTTGTTATTCGCTCCCAGGCAACTTTGATGGCTGAAGAGTTTGATACCATAACGACTGCTCTTTGCAAGGCCGCTAGATCTCCTCCAGGAACAGTCAACGGTGGCTGATAGTTTAATCCAATCTAATAACAGAACAAATATAATGATTAAGAATACATTCCTTCTTGATTATGAGTATTATGACCTTCATCGAAAAAAAACAGACGCGCATTCACCTTAAATCCAGTAGGCGACCATGAAACAAATCGAATATTTTTCATGCTTTTTATTTGATTGATAGATGAATTGATATCATTTGGGTTAACATCTCCCCTAAATAACAAACAGCAAGCCATGTATTTTCCAGTTCTGGGGTCACATTTGACCATTTGGTTGGCCGGCTCAAAGCAGGCCATCATGAGCTGGCTTGTTGACATTGTCTCGTGGTAAGCGCGCGAAGCTGACACGAATGGAGCAAAAGTAACTAAGGGGTAATGAATTCTAGGATAAGGGATCAGATTTGTACGGAACTCCACCAACTCCACGTTTAAAGAACCTTCAAAACGCATAGATGCCGTCATGCATGAAACCACCTGTAATTCACAAACGCATTAAATATTAAAAAGCTCGAGCAGAGTTTTGCCTATCATTTAGTATTTTGTATCAAGCACCTGAGCTATCAGTCTATTTAAATTCGTATATGTCGGTCTCGGCACATCTAAACATCTTGCCAAAATATCATACAAAGCTTCGTTATCAAAAATAAAGCAGACATCCTCGGTGTTCATGCAAGCATGAGTCGTTAACACTGCATTGTAGGGCTCCACAATTATAGGAGATATTTTAGGAGAGGGATATATCGCAAATTCGATCTTGGACAGCTTCCCATAGTCTTTGACCAAGCCTTCTAGCAGTAATGCAGTAAAGCCTGATCCAGTTCCTCCACCGAAAGATCGAAAGATTATGAAGCCTTGGAGATGTTGGCAGTCTTCTGCTACTAAGCGAATCCTGTTCAGAGCCAGATCAATCATTTCTCGACCTACGCCAAAGTATCCGCGTGCAAAATTACTTGCAGCATCTTCTTTGCCGGTAATCAAACTGTTCGGGTGGAACAATTCACGATATGCCCCAGTCCTAATTTCATCTGAAATCAGTAATGATAATAAACGGGTAGGTAGCTAGGCAGTGAGTTAAATGCAAGAACTTTTCGAAAGTAATAAAGTTTGCTTTCTACCTATAGGAGTTGGCTCCAAATCAACCATGACTACTCTTGGAACAACTTTCCCAGCTCCTGTTCCACTGAAAAATGCATTGAAGCCTTGGTCGTCGTTGTCAGGGTAAGCCATTATGCCGTCAGGTCTAATGCCATGTTCTAAGGAGTACAGTTCCCAGCATGCATTCGCTATTTGCACACCTGCCTGCCCGATGTGAATGTGGATGACTTCTTTCTAAAAACATTGTTGAAGAAAGTAATCATGTTGGGTGCAAGTAAGTCATATTGTTAGTCTTCTACTCACAGCTCCCATTGTTTAATTTATTGTTTACACTTGAAATTTGGTCGGTAATATATTTTTTTTGTATTTTCTACATTGTTTAAATTTGTTTACATTATAAAAACGTTATCAAATGATATGTCATTGTCCATATGTCAATCTTATCTAATGAAAACAACATCCATTAGGCTATGGCGAATCTAAAGAGCCTATAAAGCAAATATGAAATATCGATTCAACCTCAGACGGTACAATCGATTATGCTTATTCCGATCCATGAATCTAGTATTAAACTGGATTGGGCATGAGTGGTGGGGATAACTGACAGAACGGGATAGTCTTATGTATCTTTCAGTAGGAGTAGCAGCGAAAGCGCTATTATTGTTTGTACTTGTCACAGTCTCACATTTTATTTGTTCCCCACCTTTTTTTTAGTATTGATAATGGTGGGCAACAAATGAATTCGACCAATCATAGTGTCGCATTTGCGTATGTTTTGTCCCTCACGGAGGCACGCGTATACCACTTCTATTAGGATGCTACTTCTATGTTCCGATCTCATCAAGTCGCTATTGGTCAAGGTCAATGACATTTATGACATTTACGTGATTCTAATTGGTTGGTTGTCTTTGCGGCAACTTCTCATGAACAGATATTTCAACTTTTGATCGACTTTTTAATTGGTTCGAATTAAGACATTGAAAATTTTACTTCTGGTTGATTAGTCAATTTTAAATAAATTTACTTCACATACTTTCTTGAGTTTCTTGTAAATTAGAACGCGCTGAATATGTTATTTAATAAAACTGTAAACAAGTTTTGTTGGTTATTTTCGTGTTATCTATTTATATTCAGATAAGATTACTACTTGATTCGCCGGGCGCGTTTTAAATCAGTGCAATATTGCCTATTATACAATGAATTTCGCCGGTAAAGTTGTAATCGTGACCGGTGCCAGCTCCGGCATTGGCGCGGCAACGGCTGTGTTCCTCTCGAAACTCGGTGCGAAGCTATCCCTCACCGGCAGAAACGTCGAGAACCTTCAGAAAACCGTCAACGACTGCGATAAGGCCGCTACTCCGTTCTCCATCCCCGCCGATTTGACGAAAGAGAGCGATATCGAGAGTATTGTGAAGAAAACTATTGATCACTACGGTCAGATCGACGTATTGGTAAATAATGCTGGTATTATCGAGACCGGAACCATTGAGAATACTTCCCTGGCGCAATACGACAGGCTTATGAACACTAATGTACGCTCACTGTACTATTTAACCATGCTAGCGGTTCCTCACCTTCTAAAAACGAAAGGCAATATCGTCAATGTCTCTAGCGTGAATGGAATAAGATCTTTCCCCGGCGTCCTGGCCTACAATGTCTCCAAAGCTTCTGTTGACCAGTTCACTAGGTGCGTAGCTTTGGAGCTCGCTCCGAAAGGGGTCCGAGTCAACTGTGTGAATCCCGGAGTCATTTTAACTAACTTGCAGAGGCGTGGAGGCTTAACTGAAGAGCAGTACAAGGCATTTTTGGAGAGGACCAAGGAAACTCATGCTTTGGGAAGGCCAGGGAAGCCAGATGAGGTTGCGGCTACCATTGCCTTCCTTGCCAGTGATCTGGCAAGCAATATAACCGGTGCAAGCGTCCCAGTAGATGGTGGCCGTCATGCTATGTGCCCCCGTTAATGTCTAGAGCTGCCATATTGATTTTTAAATTGTTGTTAATGTTTAAGCAAAATGTAGTCAGATATATTTTTACACATTTTTATGCATTTATGGTACTTGTTATAAACATAATATTTGAAATGATGTTGTTTTACTTGTAATCTCCAAATTTGTCGTAAATAAGATTTTAATTAGAAATGTAGCAGAGCACACTTTATAATAGCAAGATTTATAAATGAAAAGCAGCTGTTTTAATAACCCAGACAAAGCTGACAATTTGATTGGCCAATTTCCTACTCAATTAACCTAATTTATACCAATTTTGTACTAAAATGACAGATTGTAGATACAAAGATTATGTGTGATATAATCGGGGGGCACGGCAGTGCCCCCGCCAAGTCGAGCGCGAAGCAAACACTGCCGTACCATCCTTTACTGGAACCATTTCGCCGCATTTTCAGGCCCCTATTTGAGAACCTCTGGATAAGGCCAGAACGCAGAAATTTAGGTCATCCAGTAAGCTATGATCACATACTTAAAATCCAAAATTTCAGGTCTGTAGGTCATTTAGTTCCGAAGTTAAGCGAAAGCAAAGTTTCGCATTTATGAAACTCACTCATGATCATCAGAATAGAACTAGTACTTCCCATAAACTCAGAGAGCTAAAATTTGGTACAGAGTTAGGGTTTAATGGCCACATAAAGGGAAAACCTAAAAATATTGCAATATAAGTCACGTTTTAAAGATCTAAGAACTGCATAAGTAAGTTTGTAATCCCATATAAATATATGATATTACAAAGTTACTGTTGCAGTTCCTACAAATAGTAGGTAAAGTAAAGGTACACTACGATGTACGATGTGAGTATGAATGAAGATATGTTTAGTTATGATATGTGTATACATAGTATGGGTATGAGTACCCGAAAAGAACGACTGCCTACAAAAAGAGATGAGATCCCATCAAAAACATTACATGTAAAAAGGTGCAAGTCTCGCAACGCTTTTACTACAAAAAAGTTTTGAGATGTAATGTGAAACCAAGTCGGTTATTTTAATCAGTGCCAGGGGGTTTCTACAAAAAGAAGTGAAATCCCACCAAAAACATTCTGTAAAAAACTAGCCAAGTCTCGATGGAGCTGCTTGTTTATCTCTAAAAAGTAATGAAATCTAGACAAAGTCGTGCCAAGTCTAAGGTTCCTTACTGCGATTTCTTTATTATTATAGTTAATGTTGTGTGACTTGGCCGTTGAAGGGTACACAAGGGTACAAAACCAGGTGCTCCATGACACCATTGCACCAATCTGCCATTGCACCAAAAAGAAGTGTTTGTTTCAGGCTCGCCCATACATAAGTATTATTGAAATACGCAGCTTTATCAAGCCTACAATTGACTGGTTATTGAATCAACGTTTTCCAAGTGGCAATTTTCCATCGTCAATGGGTAGCGGTTCTGGCGACAGATTGGTGCAATGGTGTCATGGAGCACCTGGTTTTGTACCCTTGTGTACCCTTCAACGGCCAAGTCACACAACATTAACTATAATAATAAAGAAATCGCAGTAAGGAACCTTAGACTTGGCACGACTTTGTCTAGATTTCATTACTTTTTAGAGATAAACAAGCAGCTCCATCGAGACTTGGCTAGTTTTTTACAGAATGTTTTTGGTGGGATTATAATTACACATAAGAGTATACTTTATTAAAAGGTAGCTTTGAATGAAAAACTACTTAATTCCTAATAATAGTTTAAGTTGTATTAAATAAAAACTGTTTTTAAATCTTAAAATATTTATTACATAATAATCAATACTTAAAGCCAGACTTACATTAATTATCACATTAAACCCAAAGTTCAAAGTTTAACATTCTTAAACTTAAAAAGGTGTATTGGGGTAACTTCCGAAGCAGGGTAATTTTGAAATTGGCAAATATCTATAAAACCAGAAGCACTTCATACTTTAGCAACACGTACGCTACTGCAACACTTACCAAGGCATCTTGCTTATGGCTCCTCGACACGATGGGCCAGCGTCGGCCACTACAAGGCACGCAGCCAAGCGGTAGAATGAGATAGCAATATCACTTGCTCCCTCTAACGCATAAATGCGTCCCTTGGAGTGGCCGGCGCTGCGCTGGCCCGTCGTGTAGAGGAGCCATTACTGTTGCTACTGTAGAAAATGCTTCTATTTTAGTAGATATAATGCCATTTTCAAAATTACCACGCATTCCAAGTTAACACAACGCCCCGCATATCCAAAGTAAGTAGTAAGTATAAACTAAAGCCTCACACCTAAATAAACTCGAGCATCAACAAGTCAATGTGCACTCTAAGTTTAAAGGGGAAAAGTTCCAAATAGATTGTGTGGACTTGTGTGATCCGTAAAAAAATTATGCACTGTGATGCCCATTTATAGACCTGAACTCTAAAGTAATTCATAGGAATAAGGGTCACCCATTGCATTTCACATACTTACATACTCTTACTTCAACTATTTTCTTTTCATACAAATATAGTAGTATACCCTATAATGGGCGTGGAACCAGTAATGGGACAAAAAAACATAATTCCTCTAAAATAAGTATCTAAAAGTAGTTTATAAACACTGGCTGTATATTATCATAAATAAGAGTCCTCGAGCTGTTTCAGTTTGAAGTTTCATTAAATTTGGTTGCTTTTTAAGAAATTGGCGTCAACCCAAAAGTTGTCGTGTCAGTGAAAAAAAATACCACTACGAATTCTTAACAGCTTCGCTAAGAGAGGTGAGTTAATTTATAATTTTCAATTAATTAATACTTGATGAAAAGTAGAATGTGTTTTGTTAGTTGCATTTACCATGAGATAAGGTATACAACACACTTATGTTGTGAGTCCACAGATGTAAAAAATAGTGGTATTTGGCCCAATCCCATTATAGGAGCTGTAAAACTGCGTACCTCCTAATATGATGGGACAATTGACAGAATGATGCTTGCCATGCCATAATTTCATGTTTAAACAATACAGAAGTAAAATGTAGTTACGAAATATGTCAATCAGGAGGTATTCTCGGACTTCGGATAAATTAATATCGTTTTTCCAAACTTTTATTTAACTTACCCTGTTAGTTAGTGTGGGTGTGGGTCCAATCTTGGTAGCTGAATTTGAGCCACTTTTCGATTCCCGATTCAGTTGAAATTTTGTGTAAGTACGTAATTAAGTATGCAAATCGGATGATAATGCAATATTATGCTGACCCATTTGGATTGATCACCCTGTATATTTTATTTATTTATGTAGTTTATATGTATAGTTTGCTTTTTTTTTATTCACTGAATAAGTATATTTCTCTCTCTGCACCAATTGTAGATGTCTGTTTGGCCCTATGGTTGACTGGTAGAGAATGCCATTTGGCATTAAGTCCGCCATTTGTACATTTTTGTATATACTTTGTGCAATAAAGTTTAAATAAATAAATAAATTATGATAACATGACCTTATCTGATGATGGAGACAGGAGGTGGCCATGGGAACTTTATCGCAATAAACCCTAACTAATTGTGTTTGGGTATATTAGAATTGTCTGGATGGATCTAATACAATAATAATTGGCTGTGGAAAGAAAAATACATTCAGCGATAAAAGCTTATACCAAAAATTGATTTTTTTGCCGTAACTTATTCCCCATTTCAATATTTTATACTGATAGAGCAATGTCCATTATAGGGGGCCCAT